>NC_137596.1:0-1200000 GCF_963210335.1 Falco punctatus | reverse complement strand
ACACAGCCACTCACTCAATGCCCCTCATCCCGCCAGGGATGGGGAGGAGAACTGGAAAAAGGTAAAACCCGTGGGTTGAGATAAAAAGTTTAATAATTGAAATAAAGTAAAAATAATAATAAATAACAACAACAACTGTAATAATTGTAAAGAAGAGAAGAAGGAGAGGAATAAAACCCAAAGAAAAAAACATCAGGTGATGCACAACAGAACTGCTCAACCCAGTTGACTGATGCCCAGCCAGTCCCCCAACAGCGATTGGCCCCTCCCGGCCAACTCCCCCCAGTTTATCTACCGAGCACGATGCTCTATGGTATGCAATATCTCTTTCACTACTTCAGGTCAGTTGTCCTGGCTCTGCTCCCTCCCAGCTTCTTGTGCACCTGCTCACCTGCTGAGCATGGGAAACCTCAAAAGTCCTTGACTTTGAGTAAGCGTTATTTAGCAACAACTAAAACATCAGTGTGATATCAACATTGTTCTCATGCTAAATTCAAAACGGCACTGCACCAGCTACTAGGAAAAAATTAACTCTATTGCAGCCAAAACCCGGACAAACACATACCTCAAGTTCTCTGGTATCTGACTTGGGTTTCAGTTTCAGTGCTTTTTCCCTAACTTACACCTCGCTCCAGAAGAGCCCACTGAAGGGGGCAGGATTTCTTTCCATCTCTCCTCCCTCTCTCCCAGACTCCTGCCATCTTCCATACAGCCTCCACTCTCAAGTCAAAGAAAGGAAGCATGTGGGTTTGGTGAAGAGAGGTATTCAACCCTGATCCACAGCTACATGAAGCCAGTTTTTCCATCACTTCACTCCATTACTGCCCAGATTTCCCCCTGTAGGGCCTGCTATACAAATCCCTTCCTCCTCTCCCTTTTGTAAGGAAGCTGGAGAATGGCTCACGCTGCACGCCGAGGCTCGCTCACAGGAATGCTTTTCTACTGCCATCTCATGGAACTACAAAAGAATTATATTTTCCAGTGGGGCACTAATATCTTATGGGGACTAAGATGTCACCCATCTGGGTTAACAGAGCCTGGCTGTCGGGCAGCAATTGCTGTTTCATAACAGATTCCTAAAGCCCTGCCCAGGCGCTGAAATGCCAAGACAGCCCTTTGTTCCTGGACACATTAACATTTCAGTGACGAATTGGGCCCCAACAGGCTGCTTGTTGTCTGGAGATGAGAGAGTCAGGCCTTTCTTTTTCACATCCACTTTAGCATAAGCCTTTGCAGTTTCTGCCCAGTATTGTGAATGGGTTCTCCAGCAAAGTACTTTACAGCTTAATTTTCATATGCTGTGAAAAGGATAAGGGAAATACTGTAAAACCCTTGAAAAGAAATTAATTTGCCTTTCAGATACTGGAACAGAATTTTCAAAGTGGCGAGAAAGGATTAATGTCAGCACAAACAGTCGGGCCAAATCACCAGAGCTGCTTACGACGCGCTTCCCATTGTGCCCTTGCCATCTTAAGCCTGATCACTGCTAAGAAAGCACAGGCAGAGAGCACACAGCCACACAGAAAGCATGATGTCTGCGCAAGGCCACGCGTGTACCGAACTCTTTGCTGATGCTCTGTGCCTGAGTGATGGAATTTATCAGCAGTACAAGGAAGAAAAAAACCAGGTTTTAGGTTGCCACATAAAAGTGTCCTCGTGCGGTCCAGATGGAAGCTTCCCAGATTCTTGTGGAACTGGGCGACACTGCAAGAATGGCATTACCAGAGTACACTCCCCTCTCCTCAGTGCCACCACGGCAGCTTCAGCCGAGAATGAGCCTTCTTTCTACGCTCACTGCAGAAGCAAACCGTGCCTCTTCCTCAACAAGCCTTCCTCCCACAGCAAGCGCAGTGGCACCTCTCTGATCAGAGACCCTCTCCTTTCTGCTGTTCCTTGAAAGAGCTGATTTCCAGCTTGCCCATCACACCTGCATGGCTTTAGGCTTCTCTGCTTTAGAATGAAACAAAGCTCTACCCTGCACAAAGATGCTGTCTCCTCAAATCCTTTCTCCCTCAAGCACAAACTTGCTTTCAATACCCACACCGCTGTCCCCTGCGGACGGCACCTGGCTTCTCATATGCTCCCCCCAGCCCTGCTGCCATACCTTCCTCTGCATCGGTGTGCTCCAGGTTGTTCCTGCTCATAAATAGCACAGGAAACTCAACCCCCAGCACCACTGCTGCACTCTCACTCCCCCGCCCAGGCGCTGGCTGACAGTGCCACAGCTCCTCTTCTGCCTGGGCAGTTCTACCTGCCCGTCTCATCACCCACTGTCTTACCTCAGAGTCAAAGCTGCCTCCCAGGGCGCTGACGTCCATGTGCAGGTTTTTGAACAGACTTGCTGTCCCACGGAGACTCTAAAGGTATTTAAAAAAAAAAAAAAAAAAGAGTCAAAATTCAGTTCTGACCCTGTAACCCCACAGGCCACACAGGAGGAACCAGTAGTTCCTAATCAGTGAAATAATGCAGCAGAGCCATAGCAATACACCCAGGCAATACGCCTACAGGCAATTCATTTTGGAATTACATCGTGGTAGATGTTGATTTATAGGGAGCACAATGAGAAAACAGGATTAGATGCTCTTTGGCAGCCAGACAGAGGAAACGCAGCACAAATTAAGGCCCCGAGTCAAATGGAACAACCACGGTCAACCAGCTATTACAAGGGGAGCATCAGTTTTTCATTCCTTGAGGCTTTATGCACTATGGTTACCGACACGCATTAAGAGCCGAGGCACACCAAGTACCTCATTTTCACTTTCCTCCTCTTCGTTTCTCCCTTTATCTAGAGCTGCCATGTTCAAGGAACTCTTCTCTTCACAGACCAAGCCTGTTAACTTCTTGGTCTGGCTGGTGTGCTTACAGGTCTCTGCGGGCTGTGAAGTCACAAGGAAAGGGAAGTAAGAGGACAGGTGAAGAGAAAGGGGAGACACAAACCCACTGAGACACTGGCCAGCAGTAGGGAAGCTGCTGAATTCTGAGAAGGTGCTCAGGATTACGCTGCTACCCTCATTCTGCTACAACCACGTCCAGAAGGGAAATGATATATTCTTTACCCTCAAAACTCTGATTCATTCAAGACCATAAGACAACAAAATGTTTGCAGTCACCAGTGACAAGACAACTCAGCAAGAAGAAAACCTTCAGCACAGGTGTTGCTTTGTGTAATGTTTTGCATATACGATGTTTTCGTTTTCCATTAAAAGATCAATTTGTTACCACTAAACACCTTTGTTTTGTCGACCCAAAGGTCACCTTCTACAAATAATCATTCAATATGTTTGTAAATCGTACATTCATCCAGAAAACTGTTTTTATTTTTTTTGTTCTCAGCAAATAGTTGAGTGAAAATATTATTTGATTACATTACCTGTACTGGATGTCATGCTCAATTTAGACACAAATCAAAGTTCTACTCAAATGAACTTAAACTTTTTCCTCCCAATAGCAATTGAAACAATTCTTTCCTCAAATCTGCTAAGCATAGCAGAAGAAAGCTCACCATTAATTTAGCACTGGGCGTGCCAGAAATAGCAGAAAAAAAGAAATACAGTGAAAGACAGTGGGGAAGTGTTGGACTTTTAACAGACAAAAGTATTTCGGAACTGACAAGAGACGACAGATACTGTCAATTTAAGCTTCTAAGCATCACCATGCCTGTGACCTTTTGCAGAGTGTGCTTTTCTGGACATGTTCCCAGAGAAGACAGAGCCTTATCCATGCTCCTCTGGCCACAGACAGAGCCTCACCTGCATTCCTCCTTTGGCCACAAGGCTGGAGTCCACCAAGCTCCCCATGTCCACGTTCAGTGACCCACGAAGGATGCTGGCTGGAGATGCCACAGGGCCACGCAGTGGAGTGAGGTTCCCCAGGGGCACCTGGATGGGTGCTAGCAGGGTGCCTGAGGACTGGAGCATGCAGAAGGGGCTCACTGACAGGACAGCACAAATGCAGAGCTTACACTTCTTATTTCAGAAAGGGAGAAAGTGCTTCCCTGTGCAACCACTGGCTGTTTCAATTCACTGGCAATTCAGAAAATAAATGGGCATTACTGCAAAACTGAAGTGAGAGAACAGCAACAGCCACACTAGCTGACACATCTGCACACACCCCCACACGGGACCCTCCAGGAGAGGCCCACACCCAGGGCAAACTGAGCAGCTTCACCTCTGTTTGCCCTGCTACTCTGCTCAGTGTGAAACACGTGAAGTAACAACCACCCCGATGGCAAGAAGCCTCCTACTCCCCACAAGCTGCAATTACCACCTCTTCTTAGACCAAAATCCAGGCTGCTTCCTCACCTTCCACCAGTGGAAAAATTTCAGGCAGCAGAAAGCAGCTCTGCTGCAGCAGTCTGTAGGAAGCTCCTGAATCCACCTCTCCCTTTCAAAGCACAGCAAGAGCCCTGGGGCCCAGCTGACATCCTCACCTCTGAGCAATCCACACCAAGTTATCTTCACCCAGAAATGCAACCGCTCTGACTCTGTGGAATTCCCCACCCAAGCAGTCTCACCCTGCAACACACCGCACAGGTTAAACTACACGCACATGTATGCCAGGATTTTCTTTGTAGCGCGCCAGCACATCCAAGTGCCATTGCTTCAGCAGAGCATGTGTGTATTCAGAAATCACAGATCCTGTGCTCTGTGTCTATACATTACAGACTGAAAACAGAGTTAATTCACTGGCAGGCTGCGGGATGGGGAGAGGGAGATGAAAATACACTGATCCTTCTCCCACCAAGTCACTGTCACAGCCATAGTAACAGAATAAATCACCTATTCTGGGCTTACCTAATCATCTTCTACAGATGGCCATTAGCTACACGTATGGAGCAGAGGATGTTAGCTGTCCTTCAGCAAAGATAAACTCACTTCCACAGAGCTAATTAAAACTTTCAGGATAATCCGCAGTTTATCTGATATTTATAGTCATAGTTCTTATCAGCTAACTGAGCGCTACCACATGCTGGTAATTAGAAACCTGAGCTAGTAATTTGGTGGAGCCGCAGCTGGGTACCAGCAACAGCAGAGCAAAGCAATTCATTAACGTTACATCCAGTGACATTTCAGTTCCGGTTTTTTTCTCCAGAACAGGAGATTTGCTAAGTTCTTATTAAACTGAGGCAATTACTTATGGACAAAGACAAATCAATCTGGAAGGTTCTTCCCAGTGAAGGGCAAGATCCTGCTACCGGTAGCAGAGAGAAAAAGTTGGGGCAAAACAGAACAAAATGGTCCAGCTATTCAGAGGAAGAAGGAGAAGATTACATTTATAATTGGGCCCCATCACACCTGTAAGCCATCTTAGTGTTCTAAGACCACAGCAGCAACTGCTTAAGGACCAGACTGTGCTCAGACAGGTTGGTACTGCACCCACCTGCAAAACAGTGGCCCATAACCTCTGGGAATACTCCTTCTCTTGTCCGACAAAGCTAATTCAAACTTTTCCCCATTTTTCTTTCATTTAGGATGGAACAGAGTCCCATTTCTCAAGGTCCTGGCCATGGATGCAGAAGAGCTGGCTGCAACTTATGAGGTTTTTTTATATGACCCTAACCAACTCAATCACTCTGGGACTTGAGATTCAGCAAGCTAAATTAAACTAAAGATAGCTGAATAAGCCATTCCCTGTCAATTTAGGCTGCAGGTTCTTTGGGGAAAACACTAACTTTATAGTGTGCTTACTATAGTCTTAGAGCCAAAATTAGAGATGATTTTGTACTCGATGTTGCCATCCCATTCCATTTACTGCCCATCACTTCATTTTGAGCTCAAAAAACACTTCATGCCCTTGCAAAGCTAAAACAAAGTGTGAATTGTGCAGCGTTTGACATGCAAGGAGGACCACAAACAAAGGTTTTTTCAAGCTACCTCTTGAGCTTTAGGAAAGCCACTAAAATTAATGTCACATCTGCTTATGTGACCTCCAACAGGATGTCTTTGCCCCTTTTCTCCTGAAACTTGGCTTGGAAGCAAAACTTCACACTCTCAGTTCTCCAGAAACGTTTACAGTGGAAAGGTCATCACAAAGGACTTACTCCTACCTCATTCCTACCTGCTCCTTCACCAACCTCTATTTGGCCCTAACTCCCTGCAGTTTCTCTGGTTTGGGTCAACACATGAAAGTGGAGATGACAAGCCTGTTGCTCCCCTGGTCCTCAACCTGCAGGTCTGCTGCAAACTTTTCTCCCCACACTCCAGGAGTTTGATGTATCCTTCCACTTCTTCACTTCTCTTTGTGCTCCCACCATTAGAATTCCAATCAGCATATTCCCCACAAAAATTCACCATAAGACTAACAAGTTCAGGTTCTGGGCTGGGGCCTTTCTCAAATTCAAGCAGCACGTGGCACCATTTCATAACCTGAGTTACACTCCTTCTCTGACTTCTGGGCAGGACTTAGTGTCCGAGCTGGGAATGACCCCAGGAGGGGATGAGGCAGCAGAGGCTCTCCCTACAACAAAGCGCACATCCTTCTGTCTTCCAGGCTCATGGCAGGAAAAAGCAATGGCTCACTTGCAGCACCTGGGTTGCATTATTGTTATGAGAACTGACTGAATCATTGCTATCACACTTTGATACCTCTAGCATACCTTTGCTCCTTGTACTTCTGTATCTGCCTCTATTCCTGTCTGCTTTAAAACCTTTCCCTCGGGTCTGCTGATGATCTCATCACTCTTGGCTTGCAACACACCTGGATTTCTTTCCATGTGCCCATTCAATACTGTAGATTTCTCTCTGACTGTGAATTGATGATCAGGCTTACGGACACACTTATCCATCACATCTTTCATCTTCCACTTTTCTTTTGGCTCTTCATCCTCAAAGAGTAGGATTTTGTCTTCAACGGCCTCTAGTAGAGTGCTGATATTCTTAAAGACTTGTGGACAGGATTTCTTTGACACACACAAAGGTTGCACTGGTGGTCTAACCTCTAAATCATCAGACTGCGAGTCAGAGGAGTCACAACAAAGCTTTTCTGGCATTTCTGAAGACGTATCTTGGTCCCGGTAGATGTCTACATCAGAGCTGATAGAAGAGGGGCCTTTTTCTAAGCTTTTCTCCACATGAGTTATGGTCTGGCATAGTCTGCCAAACTTTGACTCAAATAGGGAATGCAGTTCGTTTGGCTGCATGCCTGCAAATAATCTCCTTGAATCACTTATGTCTGCTGGTCTCCCTCTGCCTTCATCAGGGCAGCCTTCACCTGTAATCTGGCTATCTGGATCTGACTCGGGACTCCTCTGCCCATGGGGCAGGACGGCAGAGGGCATTTCACAGAAGAACCTTGAAGGGAGAATCCCTGGCTGCATTTCCTAAGTAGATAAATATTAGCAAATAACTAAAATATATCACATATAACTGTATATATATATATAAACTCTTATCTACCTAAAGATACATACTTGCTTAATACACAATTTTGTACATAAATACGTGTGTAAATTTTTGACCACTTGAAATTACAAGCATACCTATAAAAGAAAATGCCCAAATTGAAGGCTTGAGGCTTTCAGAGTTGAGGAGATCTGTGCCTTGAACAATAACACAAGGCACCATCTTTGCCCTTGGAGATTCATCTCATTACTGACTAACGGAAGGGAGAAATTATTTGCTATCACTTGGGATATAAAAGGAATTTGGTTACGCTTGCAGATACCAAGAGCAAAGCAGACTAAGCTCACACATCCATTCTCAATGCCTGGATATCATAGCAACACATGTGTGGACACTGCATAAACACCATTTGTTGGCCTCTCCAAGGAAGGAAACCTTTCCAGCGCCCCAAATATCTGCTGCTAAGAATAGCACCAGCATCCTTGGCTGGTAGCAAGGCTGGTGCCATATCCTTCTGAGCAATAGCATCACAGGGCTGTGGCACCTCCACTCCAGGTGGCTCCTTCTAAACCAAAACTTCCTGATGTTTGTAGGCTTGTGACCTCACTTACGTTGGATTTCCATCAAACCCACAAACCCGCTGAAGCGGATCCCATGTCAGGGGACTGCTGTTCCAATCCCAAAGCAGTAACAGCACAGGATCATCTTCTAGTTCACAGTCACTTGTTCATCCTACACCCAGCCCTCCCCAGAAGCACTGCAAGCAGAGTCTACTCACAGGGGGTCGCTTCAGTGACTGCTTCTCCTTCTTGTCTTTCTTCTCTTTCTTTTCTTTCTTTTCTTTCTTTTCTTTCTTCTTCTTCTCTTTCTTTTTCGAGCTGCCACGTGCCAGCAGTTTCTCTCGCTCCCGAATGACGAGCTCTCGGTAGTGACCATCACAGGGGTGGTCCCACGTGGACTGGCCATTAGCGAAGTTGAAGTAATAGATATCACCAGTAGTATCTTGGCTGCGTGCCAAAAACAGCATGAAAAGATGAAAGAGCACATACCAATACAGCTGCATGTACCCGAGCATCCTTACTGGATCGCATGACCACCTTAAGCTCAGCAAAGAGAAGTGTGACATCTCCAGAGCCCAAAGACACATCAGTGTGGTGAAGCAGCATTGCTGGAGATTGCTCACATCTTTACCCAACTTGCCAAAACCTCTTTCCCCTTCTTCCACTGCCCCAAAAAGACCTGAGTTCCCCCCTCGACAGGAAGTACATCTGCTGTGGCACTACCCCCTTGCCAGCTGGTGCCCTGCACCGAGGGGGGCAGCACACAGCAGGGGAAGGGCAGGAGAGGCCAGGAATCTAATGGGATGGCTGCTGACAAGAGTTCTCACCAGGGCTTCCACTCAGGTGGTAACGGGGCCACAATGCCTTCCCTGGCCAGCCATATCAGCTCTGGTTCCTTCTCAGGGTCAATCCCGATCTCCCGTGCAAAATCTTGGATTTCTAGGAAAACAGGAGAGGAATCTGTGGAGACTGTCTACATCAGGCACTACACAATAAAGCCAACCTCCTCAGCTAAAGGAATGGGCACACTGGGAAATCCTGATCCTGGAACGAAGCTGCTCACAGCTGCCAGCATGGCCCCACGTGTCAGTAGAGGATGCCCTACCAGGCTGGTAAAGCAGGGAGACAGACTGCAAAATGGCATTTATCTTTGCAACCAAAAAGCTAATTTTTCATTATCTGTCTTCCATGAAATCTCATTTACTCTACCCTGTCCACCCATGCTCTCAGAAAACTGATCCCCGTTTTCTTAATACACATCAAAGTGGCTTGCATGCTTGAATCCCTTATCACAGCTCCTGGAAGGACAGGCATTGGCTACCTTGGTTGCTGGGAATGTACATCTCATCGAAATTTTCTTCCAGGATGAGCTGGTCACCAACGTGCGCCATAGCTCCTGCAATGGCTCGGTGCACCTGGCAGCGTGAAGGAAGCAACACAAAATCACAGGGATCAACTCAGAAATAAAGCTTCCTGATCACACAGTGCATAGCAGAGCCCCCAGGAAACTCGGCACCGGGACTGTGGAGGGGAACAAGGTGCGCTGGGGCTGCCAGCGTGGTGCCCGCAGGAAGGGCAAAGAGCAAGAACTGATGGATTCTGGTAAAGGCAGGAGGACACAGCTAAAAGTACTGGCCAGCAGGCTGCAGTTCACAGTGAATTAATTAACAGCAGAAATATTACGTTATTTACAAGCGTGTTTCCCCACCTCTGCTACAAGAGGCAGAGGTTACTAGCACTTAATTTTGCTTCACCATTTATCCATTTGGTAACATGGAGAATGAGCCCACCAGCCAGCTGTGCACTGCTTGGACACGCCATGCAGGGCACGGCTGCGAGCACTCCACTTCACAGTCCAACACCAGCCTAGGCTGATGGGTGAAGAAGTTGCCCTGGTCACAACACCCACAGCCTGAGCTGCCCCAAAGAAAGGAAAACATGAACAGGGCAGAGCTCTCTGCTCTGCTTACAGTGCTCTTTCACTGCGGTGCACACAGCAAAACTGAATCTAAGACCTTCTGCGCACGTTTCAGGGGGCTGCAGAAATGGGGAGCAGAGCTGAAGTGGCACAGAAGTTATAATCAGTCCCCCCAGGCTTTCAAGCTTCTACAGAGAAGATGAGCACTTGCTTCAGGCACTTCTTAAAGAGGCCAAAAATAAGCTGAAATGAGGAGGGGAAAAAAGAGAAAGAAAGGAAGCAGTTTCCGCAGAGCACAGCTCTTTGAAAGAAGTCCCTGGGCTGAATCAGCGCTGCCCACGGGCAAGGCAGCTTCTCACCGCACCCTGCTCGGCTTGGCGTCCCTCACCTTCCCAGAGGACATTTCAAAAGCTGTAGAAGGATCCAGAATTAATGCGTCCCACCACTGGAGGAGCATTGCTTCACCATTTAACCTTGGGCAAGCAGCGATTTAGTCCTGCCAAAACCGGGCCCTAAGGACCCAACCACCACAGGTTCAGGCGGCGGTTACGTTCATTTCCCCACGTCAAACACCCCAGCTGTGGCTCTGCACGGCCACGTTTGGCCAGCGTTAGCCTCACACAGCCATGCGGGAGCCAGGCCAGGCGGCTGAGCAGGCTCCCCACAGCTGCACGGGCGCCAGCACCGGCACAGGGGAGGCTGTGAACCCACAGCAGGAGCAAGGACGGCACCGTCCCTTCCAGCCCTCCTGCTCAAACACCAGTGGAATGACAAGGTCAGACTAACTTTTACCCTTAAAGCACCCAAAATACTCAACGGGTGGAGCATGCCTCTGCTTTCCTCATGAGGCTGAGGGGTTGTGGTGCCTGCCAGGCGTCCCAGCAGTGACGGGAATGGTCTGAGCAGCATTAATACACTAGCCATGACTACCTGGAGCAGGATCACCACGCTGCTGCCCGTAAGCGAGCCTTCGCTGCCCTCCTCACCTTCCGCGCCCTCAGCCCGCTCCGTACTTATGACTGTTACGTAAAGCGAGTCCCAGAAGCAGCAATTAATCCCCGCACTTCCCAGGCAAAGATATTCAGGGCATGCCAAACCCGAAGGGCATCGCAGAGCTCGCGCTGCTCCCGCCCCGTCAAAGCCGCCGGGTGCGAGAAACTCGCTGGAGGCCGCCGTTGTTGCTTCCCTCCAGGCCGGCCCCGCCGCAGGCCCTGCCCCACGCCTGGCACCGGGCTGGGGCCTGCGGCCGAAGCCAGCCCGAGGCCGCAGCAGAAGCGAGGCTGGCGGGGGGAAGACCCGACTTTGCTTAGTAGGACATAAACGACAAAAAAGCGCTCCTCACCGCTATCGCGACTGTGCAGGCACGACAGATGCACGGCGTCGCCAAAGCCCGCAGCAACGCGCGGGCCGGGCCGGCGGAACCCCGCGCCGCTCCCGCCGGCACTAACGTCCCTGGGGCAGCACGGTGCCGGGCAGCGCCCTGCAGCCTGCCCCCAACCCCGGCGAGCCCCCCGCTCCCGCCCGCCCCGGGCCCCACTCACCGGGGCCGCCACCCGGTCGCCGCAGTCACGGACGCCCGCGGTTGCCCGGGCCGCGCCGCCGCTACTGCTTCCGGGGCCCGGCGGCCCTGGCACCGGCTCGGCCCGCCCCCGCGGGGCCGCCATTGGGCATTCAGGCAGCCCGTCACCGGATTAGCCAACGGGAGGGCAGCGCCGTGTCCCCGGTGCGGCGGCGCATGCCGGGGGCTGTAGTGCGGACGCCCCCCCCCCCCTCCGCCGCTCGTTGCCATAGCGACGCGTCGGCCTGGCCCGGCCCGGCCCGCCCCGGTCCCGCCGCCCCGGCCCCACCGCCGGGCCGCGATCGCCAAGCCGCGGCCGGGGGCTCGGAACCGCGGCGGGCCAAGCCGCCGCCCCAATCGCTTCCGCCGGCGGGCGGGGAGCGGCGCGGCGGGAGGGCTTTCCGGGGCGGGGAGGGCCGCGCCGCCATGCCCGCCGCCCCGCTCGGCCCCGCCGCGCCGCCTGCCCGCCCCGGCGCGGCCGCCCGGCCGAGGCGCTGGGCGCTGCGGGCCCGTTGAGGCGCCGCGTCCCCCGCCCGCCCGGAGGAGGGCTTTCCGGGGCGGGGAGCCGCCGGTGCCGCGCAGGGCGCGGGCAGCGCTGCGGCGATGGCGGCCGCCTGGCCCTGGCTGCTGCTGTGGCTGGGGGCGGCCGCCCTGCGCGCCCGCCCGGCCCCGCCGCGCATCCGCCTGCCGCTGCGGGGCGGCGCGGCCCTGCCGCCGGGGCCCCGGGCGCGCCGGGCGCCGGAGGAGGCCGAGAGGGCCGGGAGCTTCGTGGAGATGATCGACAACCTGCGGGGCAAGTCCGGGCAGGGCTACTACGTGGAGATGACGGTGGGCAGGCCCCCGCAGAAGGTAGGGGCCGCCCGTGCGGGATGCGGGTCCCGGGGCGGCGGGGCTGTGGGTCCCGCTCCGGCCCCTCCGCGGCTCCGTGCGGGGGAGCGGCGCTGCGGCTGCCGCCATGGCCCGGCCCGCCGTGCGCCCGCTGCACCCGCACCCTCCCCTTCCCCCCCGGTGGCCGGTTTTTCGCCTCGGCTGTGGGTGCCGTCCGGCCGGAGGGGGCTCCCGCTTCACCGGGGCCGGGCGGGCGCGGCGGGCGCCTCTCCGTGCCGTGCGTGCCAAGCCTGCATCCCTCCCTCCATCCTCCCTCGCTGCCTCCCTGCCCAGCCGAAGGATGCCAGCGCGCAGGAGCCGGCGCGGTGTGGGCGGCCGTGCGGCGTGCCCGGCCGTGTGCCCACCGACAGGCGCGAAGGCACCGCAGGGCCAAGGGCACGGTGCTCCCAGTGCACCGTCCGCCACAGCCGGCGGGCCCCCCCGACCTGAGGAAATCTCCCAGAGCTCGCTCTCCTGGGTGCTCTCACAGCACAGGAGTCGGGGCTGCGTGCAGGAGCCAGGGATGGAACCCCCCAGTGCATCGCTGGGCTCTGCTCCTGCTCCATCCTTCCATCAGTGTCCCTCGAGTCCCAGGAGCTGCACTGCCTGCCTCATGCGTGTGGCACCATCTGCCCGTGTGCTGGGGACAGGATGGGTGCCGAGGGCCAGGTACCAGCTGCACAGCCCAGGGCCGACCAGCTCCTCCCCTCTTTGATGGGTGAGATCATGGAGGTTCCTGCCGCCAAACCCTTTTCCACCCATACGGAAGTCAGGCCTGCAGGTTCAAGGGGGCCAGCTCGGTGTTCGAGGGTCCCTGTTCCTTCCAGCGCTGGGCCACGTTCCCACGCACTTGCCACCCACCACATAGGCTGGTGCTGCCAAAACACCCAGCGCCTGCGCAGAGTCTGAAACAAAGGCTGGTTTTTCCCCACGACCTGGCTCCATCCCGGGTGCCCAGTGCAGCTCTGCACACATGGTGGGAGAGAGCAACACAAGCGAGAAGTGAAGCATGGACTGGGGAGTAATTCTGCCACCACAGAAAGCAGGTCTCTCGGAGCGCTTTTGTATTGTCCCTGTGTGCCCGGGTTTTATTCTCTGCTTTGGCAGGGTGCGTTTCGGGAAAAAGGGAGGAGATTATTTCTAAAATCTAGTTTTAAATGTGATTTCATCATCTTTTGCCTGGGACCTGCCATGTGTCGCAGCTGCCAGATAATTTCCGTGCGAACCACCTGTTTCCAGGCACTTGTGTGTTTCTGAGCCAGTCACCCTTTTGGACAGCATCTTCCAGCCTTGGACTCCTTCCAAATGTGAACGTGGTGCATGTGCGTGCGTGCGTGTGTGTGCTGGAGCAAAATCCCTCCAGGCGTTGTAATGGCATTAAAACATTCACATGAAAGGGTAGGGCTGTGCATATGCAGAAAATCAGGGAGCGGGGAGGGTGTTTGTCCGCGGAGGTGTGTGCGTCCTTCTCAAAGGCACATGGGTGGTCTATGTGCTCCACTCTCCCCTGCAGCTCCATCTCCCTTCTCACATTTTCTTTCACCTTCGTGGTGCTGGCAAGGAAGTGTCTTTATTCTGTTGTGCTTTAATTTTGGTTCTGAGCTGTGCTGTGTAGTCACCCTCAGCGGTTAATTGCTCTCGCACTCCGTGGCCCTTAGCGTGTTGGTTACGCTGCGTGGTCACACTGGGCTCCCCAGGACTGTGGCCGAGCCATAAATACAGGGGGCAGAGGGTGGGAGCCGAGCACTGGGAGCTGGTGCTTCAGGACTGATGGTGAAGGCTTGGTGCCTCCGCGAGCAGGTTGAGGCTCACCGCCTCGGGAGTGACACGCGGCGCTAGGGCATGTACCGCGCAGAGCCAGTGCTTCTGCTGAGGTGTCTGGAGGGGCTGTCACTTCCAGGGAGCAGCAGAGAGGTTTCAGACAGCATCCCTGCCACACATGTCCTGGCCTTGCCAGTTCACGCGTCGCGTCCTGGCCTGAAACGATGGCCAGACTGAGTCTCAAGGATGTGAGTCCTCTCCACGTGGGTCCTTTGCATGACTCCTGTCAGCAGGATGGAGCCTGCGGGGTGCAGGTCCTCACCGCTGCTGCCATTGCTTAGGTGTGTAGCACCCACCGGCCTGGCACGGACCGGCTGGGGCTGTCTGGCTGCTGAGGGGTTGCATGCGGGTCCCAGGTAGCTGCGGCTTGTCTCATCTCCCTGGCACAGCTGCTGCTCTCGGCCAGGCAAGAGCAAAATGCCTCCCTGCTGCCTGCGTCCTCTCCGTGCAGCATCAGCTCAGCAGGTCTTTCTCCAGGGAAACACTTCTCCTCTGGGTACCCCGCGGACCAGGGAAGACGAGCTGAGTGGAGCAGATGGCCCCTAATGACCGATCAAACAGAACCACCCTGGGAACGGCTCCGGTGCATCAGCCGAGGCTGCAGGTGCCAGGTTGCCGGGGGAAGGTTGGGCTGTGCAGCCGGCACTGAGCCAGCCTGGCAGCTCCTGGCTTTTGCCCGAGGAGAATATTGGAGGGGCAAACGTGCCGCTCTGGTCTTTACTCATGGCCTGAAATGAAATGTCCCCCCAGGTGAGAAGCCAGCCTGGGGTCAGGGGAGACCTGTCCCCAGCACAGCATGGGGCTGTGGGCTGGGCAAGGGGCACCCGGGACATGCTGCCTGCAGCCGTCCCCTGTCAGCGAGCCACGGAGAAAACTCCAGCAGCTGTAGTCCAGCGCTTTTACGATTAGCACAAGCGCATTAGCCTCCTTCCCTCTCCCTTCAGACTCCACAGATTAAGGGCCAGAGCCCTGGTACGGTGCTGGTGAAGCAGTGCCCCGGCACTGGGACTCGGAGCTCACCCTGCAGCAACGTGGTCCAGCATGGCCCAGAGCCCCGCTCCCACCCCAGCAGTCCCCCCACTCTGCTCCTCACAGTGAAGGGTGCCGCAGGCAGGGTTCAGGTGGGGGCAGCATCCACCTGGCTCGCTCCCGGCCCCACCGGTGGGATGTTTGCCAAACCCTGCCTGTGAGCTGGTAATCCGGGACACAGGCAGAAATGAACTGGGAGCAGAGCTCGGCATATGGATGGCCGATTAGCAGACCCAGCAATCTGCAGTGGCTTGTGTTCCATCAATCCTTCTGAACAGCTTTGCGAGCAAATTAGGTTTCCTGGCAAGGGGAGCCTGGGCACCCCATCTTGCTGCTGCTCGCTCTGGCCCCACAGCACCGTGCCAGGTGCTTGCCGAATCTTGCCTGTGGGTTGAGGCACTGGGCGCAGGGGCCGAGGCCGGGCTGTGCTGAGAGGAGAGCTCATGCTCTGTTTGCACGGTGCCGGACAATGTTTGCTTTTTGTGCAACACCTTGATGTCACTGACTCCCCCACCACTGTGTTCTCTCACACAGCATCTCCGAGCCACCCCTGGGCACAGCAAAAGAGGGCCCCAGCTCAGCTTGGGCTCTGCACTGCTACACAGCATCCCTCTGGGGCGCCCCAGACACAACAGGCACCAGGGCAACCTCCCTGCCCTGTTTCTGCCTGTCCTGCTGCTGCTGGCAGGGCAAAGGACCCTTCGTGCCCACCTAGGGTGGGCTGAGCCCTGCCAGCCCCAGGCAGCAGCACACGGGGCTGTGCCAGGGAGCCAGCGCTAACCCGGTGCCAACGATGGGGCTGGCAAAGGGCCCGGCCACTCAGTAGGGGTGAGTTGGGAATGCCCTGGCCCGGTTGGGAGGGCAGACCCAGGCGTACCACTCAGACAGGGACCCAGAGCCGTGGCTCCCTGGGAAGCACATGATATGGCAGCCACCGCGTGCCAGGCGTGGGGACAGGGAAAGTGTCACTCACCTGTGGGGGCTGGACAGAGCTGGGTGGATGGTACAGCAAGGTCTCGCTGCAGTCCTGAGCCTCCCTGTCTCTCTTCCTTCTCCAGCTGAATATCCTAGTGGATACAGGGAGCAGTAATTTCGCTGTGGGAGCTGCACCTCACCCATTCCTCCGGAGATACTACCAGCGGCAGCTGTGAGTATGCTGAGACGATGCAGACAGCACAGCCACTGCTCAGTGTGCCTGTGATGCAGCCCCAGCCCCACAGAGGCATGCTGTCCCTTCTCGCTGGGGGTCTGGCTGGACCCTGCCAGGTACCGCCCAGCCTCTGGGACGGCTGGGTCCGCGCAGTCCCTTCTGCGCCCAGAGAACGAGGGACCCCTCGACCGCCTGTCCGCCCTCCCACAATGTTTAAGATGGTGTCGGGGCTGCTGACCGTTGTGCAGGGCAAACAGCAACTGGGCTTGTCCCCTCCACACGCTGTGGCAGCCTTGGCTCAGGCTGCAAGGAGCCATCCTGGTGCTTCACCGACCCGTGGTGGGGCTCACCAGCAGCTGCACGAGTGGAGAAATGCACTGCCCTCACCCAGCCATGCTGGTTTGCAGGACAGGCGCACCTCTGTCCTTGCAAATTCTCAGCTATGCGTGTGCATGCTCCCACCATCACCCAACAATGTGCAGGCACCTGCTCCTCCCCTGCACTGGCCTTACTCTGGCTCTTCTACACCATTGCAGGTCCAGCACCTATCGTGACCTGCGGAAGGGTGTGTATGTGCCCTACACCCAGGGCAAGTGGGAAGGGGAACTGGGCACCGACCTTGTCACCATCCCCCATGGCCCCAACGTCACTGTCAGAGCCAACATTGCTGCCATCACGGAGTCGGACAAATTCTTCATCAACGGCTCCAACTGGGAAGGGATCCTGGGGCTGGCGTATGCCGAGATCGCCCGGGTGAGTCCTGGCTTGCAGCTCTGCCTGGCCCTTCCAGCAGACACGGGCACCCTGTCCCAGCAGGGTTTGGTTGCCTCTTTCCTTGGCTCTGCTCAGTCCCCTGGGGCCTGGCTTGAAAGCTGTGCTGATGACCTTGAGCCCTGCTCCAACAGCATGCAGAGCCACTATTCCTGGGGCACAGCGGTCCCAGCAAGGGGAGCTCCCTGGGTAGGGAGAGCCCCTGGAGAAGGGATAACACTGATACATCCCTGTCCTGCCTCCGCTTTCTCCTCCCACCAGCCTGACGACAGCCTGGAGCCCTTCTTTGACTCCCTGGTGAAGCAGACACGGGTGCCCAACATCTTCTCCCTCCAGCTTTGCGGGGCAGGCTTCTCGCCCAACGAGACAGAGGCCCTGGCATCGGTGGGGGGCAGCATGGTGAGTGCTCCGCAGGCGGTGCACAGGCCGGGGAAGGCTGGTGGGGCTGCCCGCACGGGAGGTGCCCTGGCCAGAGCTGGCAGAGTGTGGTGGCAGCGCCTTTCTGTCCCCTCTGCAGATCATTGGTGGCATTGACCGCTCGCTGTATGTGGGTGACATCTGGTACACACCCATCCGGAAGGAGTGGTACTACGAGGTCATCATCGTCAAGCTGGAGGTCAACGGACAGGACCTGAACATGGACTGCAAAGAGGTGAGGGGGCCCTGGGGGAACCTGCCCTACGGGGCGCTGCTTTGTCGCTGCCACTGGAGGCATCCGCCTTTGATCTGAGGGGGATTGGGAGGGGAGCGGGGCTGGGGTCTCGCACCTGGCTCACTCCTCTTCTGCCCCCAGTACAACTACGACAAGAGTATTGTGGATAGCGGGACAACCAACCTCAGGCTGCCGAAGAAAGTGTTTGAGGCTGCAGTGAAATCCATCAAAACAGCTTCTTCAGTCAGTGAGACCCATCCCTCCGCCGCGGGCACACCCCCCGGGCTGGTGCAGGGCTGCAGGCAGTGCAGCTGCCTGGCACCAGCCTGAGGATCTCTGCTGCCCGCCCGGCACGGCCCCACTCACCTCCCCTTTCCCTCTGGCAGACCGAGAAGTTCCCAGATGGCTTCTGGCTGGGGGAGCAGCTGGTTTGCTGGCAGGTCGGCACCACCCCCTGGCACATCTTCCCAGTCCTGTCCCTCTACCTGATGGGGGAGGCCACCAACCAGTCCTTCCGCATCACCATCCTGCCCCAGGTGAGCATTGGGCTGGCCAGACCCTGCCTGGTGCTGAGTCGGAGCGCAGGCTGGAGCCAGTCACATGGGCAGGACCGTGGCTGGGTGGGCACAGCCACCTGCCCCCGGGAGCTCTGCCCCAGCCCCTTTCCTGACGGTGCCTCTCTTCTTACAGCAATACCTGCGCCCAGTGGAGGACGTGGCCACCTCTCAGGACGACTGCTACAAGTTCGCCATCTCCCAGTCCTCCACAGGCACCGTCATGGGCGCTGTCATCATGGAGGGCTTCTACGTGGTCTTTGACCGCGCCCGCAAGCGCATCGGCTTTGCTGTCAGTGCCTGCCACGGTGAGGGCTGGGGCCTGGAGGAAGGGAGAGGTAGAGGGGACGTGGACATGCCATGGTAGCGCAGAGGCCAGACCCCTGCCTTCTCCCGCCCCCAGTGCACGACGAGTTTCGGATGGCCGCAGTGGAGGGGCCCTACCTGCACTCCAACATGGAGGACTGTGGCTACAACATCCCGCAGACGGACGAGTCCACCCTGATGACCATCGCCTACGTCATGGCAGCCATCTGCGCCCTTTTCATGCTGCCCCTCTGCCTCATGGTGTTCCAGTGGCGCTGCTTCCACTGCCTGCGGCGGGACCACGACGACTTTGCTGATGACATATCCTTGCTGAAGTGATGGCGGAGCATGGGGGCAGCCCCGGGGCCGCAGGTGAGGCAGCAGGGCAGGGGGAGGTAGGTCCTTTCTCCAGGGCTGCAGCACGGAGGCAGGGCAGCAGCGTGGGGAGCTCAGACCCTCAGCCCGGGCCCTCCTGGCCCTGGGGGACTTGGTGCCCGTCAGGGCCAGCAGGTCGGGAGCAGCCGTGGGAGCCCCAGGCCTGGGCTGTGTTTGTCTGGGACCTGCAGAAAGAGCGGGGCAGGCGGAGAGGGGGGAGAGCGTGCAGCAACCCCGTCCCGTGGGCTGGGGCAGCTTCCCTGCTCCGGCACCAGTATGGGCTGGGCTGTCCCCAGCTCTCCTGCCCAGCCGTGCCAGGCTTGACAGAACCGTGCTGATGAGCCGTCGCGCCGCCTGTCTCCCGTCACCCTCCATCCCTGCGCAGCCGCCCTCAGCCCACGCTGCCATGAAGCTGCCGGCCCCCGCTGTTGTGTAGGGAGCTGTGGGTGCACGCACCTGCGGCACAGCTCCCTGTGCGGCATGCCTGATCCCGCCAGGCTCCAGGGTTCCCATCTCCGGAGCTTTTCAGAGACAGCCACACAGGGCCGGCCTGGGGCTGCCTGGACGGGAGCAGCCAGAGGCAGGGGTTTCCCTCCCACCCTCCTGCTCACCCATACTCCGCTTGCTCTTGCATTTCCCGTTGCGTCCCCCCTGCCACCCCCAGGCTCTGCTTCCGCTGCTGCCAGCCCCTGGACTCCCTGTGCCCACCCCACTCTCCCGGCTGCCTCCTGGGACGGGCATGAGCAGGCACCCATCCTCTCCCTGCGCCGCTTTCGCTCACCACGTCCCCTTTGGGGATGGGAAACTGCCTCTCCTTTCCAGCGGCAGCCATGGAGAAGTTGGCGGCTGCTGCCCTCCCACCCCGGGGAAAACAGCCTCCCAGCTCGGGGCTGCAGGCGTGGGGAAGGGGGACGTGCACTACAAGCACCCCCCAGCCTGCTACACAGAAATCGTGTGCCAGGAGAGAGCGAGTTACCCAACCCCGGCCGCTCCCCAGCCCACCCGCCCGTTCAAAAGCCATAGGGGAGCCAGCGCCGGGCTCAGCCGCCCCCCCCCCCCCCCCCGCAGCCCCTGCCCTGCCTCACTGCTGGCGCGTCCCCCGGCACGGGGCACAGCAGCTCCGCTTGCTCCACAAGTCCGTGTGTCCGGCCCCAGCTCCTGCTCTCCATGCGTGAGACATCCCGGCAGCCTGGGGACGGGCAGTGGCTGTGGGGACTTGCAGCATTTATTATTTTTTAAACACATGGTTGTATTTATTATTTTTTTTTTTTTTATAACGCGAGTCACTAGTAGTGCAGCTGCGCAGAATCAGAGCGTGTATATAGCAGGTCCCACACCGCACACAGGTGTACAAATAATGGTCGCTTCTCACCTGTACAATATATACATATATCTATATTTTTAATTCTAGCGCTCAAAGTCACTGTTCCAAAACCCAACATTAGGGGGTTTGGTCCTGTTTTGGTTTTGTTTTTTTAAAATATTTTTAGCCCCTCTGCTCAGTCCTAGGGCCTTGGCCACAACCCAAGGCCAGGGCTCGCTCAGTAGCGGCGTGCTCGGGTGGAAGCACTTTATGGATCAGAGGTGGTCCGAGTCGGTTTCAGAGGAGGTGGCGACAGTGATGGAGGGACGCAGGAGGGCAGGGCTGGAGCACACAGAACAGTGGTTCACAAGCCGAAAGGAAATTGGGTGCAGGAGGCACTTCTGTCCTCACCGTGTTCCTACAGCAAAGGGAGGACTTCACGGTATGTAAGGACAATGCTCCCCTTCTCCCCACAGCAATCCCTGCCCCGGGGAGAGGGGGCGGCTGCAAGCTCACCATCACCCTTCCCCAGGGCAGATGCCCTTGATCTTGCAGGCAGTTGATAATGCTGTATTTCTTGCTTCTCTGCCTGCAACTCAGATGGGAAGGTGCTTTGTTTTAAACGCCAATTTTCACTGATTAAAAGGCAACATTCCTCCACGAGCAAAGGACAGGGCTACCTGCGGTGCCCGGGCCGAGCTGGCAGCTGCCCAGCCAAGGCACATGCAAGAGCCGAGCCACCAGTTCAGGTGGGGACAGGGGCTAGGGGCTGGAGCACCGCAGCGCTGCAGTAATCACCGAGCATTAAGCTTGTTACCTAAATCCTGCGCTTAAATATTTCCTTCAAAAAGCAGCAAGGGAGCCAGTGCACGGGCGGGAGGAGGAGACACACGCAGTGTAGGAGAGGCAAGCCAGCCCTAGCACTGGGCACCGCCACAACAGCCCGTTACGCGCACCCCTAAACTGTCCCACGTCACTGCTGGCGCGCTCACGAGCAGCGCCCAGTTCCCATGCCCCGCTGCAGAACTGCAAGCATCCAGCGACCCCACTCCGGCGCGCGAGGAGAACGTTACACAACCACAGAGCGCGCACAGACCTCCGCACCCTTGTGCCTGCCCAGGACCCTCCCAGGATCCCAGAGACTGTTGTGGACCACTGCCTTAAAACACGCTGGCAAGTGTGTGTGTGCGTGCGTGTAGGAAGATTGGGGCTGTGGCCAAATTCAGGCGTGCTGCATGCAGGCAGCGCTTGCACTGACCGACCCGGAGGTGCAGGTGCCTCTAGCAGGGCTGAATTTGCACCACAGGCTGCAAACAAGGGGAAAAGAAATTCTACAGAGTCAGCGCAAGATTTGAAGTGGTGCTGAGCACCTCGTAATCCCACCGAAATCCATGGAGAAAGGTGTTGGTGCGTCAGCCTGTGCTTTAGGAGAAAGTACAGGAGAGGGGAAAGGAGGAACTGCAACAGGTTGGTTATCCCGAGCTGCAGCGCAGCCGCATCCGTTTGCTCCCAAGCGCTTCCCTCCCCAGGGCCCAGGTACCGCAGGGAACGCCGGGTGGAGGCGCATGGTGGGGACAGTTACCGCAGGCTGTCGATGTAGACTCCAGTACTCTGTAACCTATTGTCTATGTAAGAACAATGAATGTTAACACACGGTAAATTATTATTACATTAAAAGACCACAAAAAACACTCTTCATCTGCAACCCATTCGTTGCTAAGAGGGGAGCTACCGGGTGACAAGACGTGGCAGGGGACCGGTCCGCTGGGGCATCCCACCAAGGGGAATGGTTTGCGGTGAGCGTGGAGCCAGGCAGAGCACTGGCACTGGAGGAGCTGCTGGAAGTTAAGCGGGGAGAGGTAGGGACAGCAGCCGCTAGCATCCCAGCAAGCAGGTTATGCTTTAACACTCACTCAAAAGGCAGGCAGCAAGGCTGCAAACTAACAAATGAGGAGCAGCACCAAATCACTGCATAATATACACACTTTATTTATGAATTTGTATGTATACAGACTTTCTATACACACATTACCTATATAATAAAAATGTACATGTGTATACATGGTCGTATAAATATAGAACTGTAGAAATCTTAGAACTGATCCTGTCTATTCACAGCAACTCCTCCTGTGGGACCTCTTTGTTCGATAGCCGTCATTTGAGGCTTGGACAAAAGGGGCAAGTGTCATTTGTGTTGGTTTGTGCCCAGAATTTGATACACTGGAAGAGAGAGAGTTTGTCAAGAGCCACTGGCACAACCCAAAGGCACTGTGAACATGGCGTGGCATTACTTCTCCAGAACAGTGCTGGGAAGGGCACTCACTTTCAGGGACAGGCTCTTTTGCCCCTTAGAGACAACCTCCATGTGGAGGCAGCCCTCTTCAACCTATCAGGACCATCAGACCCTCCGCAGTACGTGGTTTCCCATTTCCTTGGCAGTTGCTGAAGGCCCCAGGGCTACTGGGACGAGGTATTTGCCTACACAAGTGAACCGCTGCCAGCACTGTGGGGTGAGAGAGTCTCCTCCTCAAGAGCTCCTACACCCAGACCCACAGTGCCCAGACACCTGAGCAACAGCAGCAGCTCTCTCCTCGCCCTGTATTCTAGAGCTTTCCAGGCTGTCCCGCTCCAGGAAGGCAGCAGGCCAGGATCTAACCCTCACAGCAACAAGCACAGGCTTGGGGGCAAGAATAAGGACAGCCTGTTCCTAAAGCCACCACCAAATGGCCACTCAGGGTGGTCCAACTAAGAGTACAGAAAAGGGGGGGATGATAAGACACAGAGAAACTGTTTATTGATCACACCCTTCTCCTGGCAAGATCTCAGTACAACAGGGACTTGCTACATGTGCCCCAGGCTCCCAGAAGGGAATCGGCACTAGGAACTGTTCCGAGGAACCCCAGAGCAGCACACAGCAGGGCAGCACACTCACCTCCTTGTGCAGCACATGCGAGCAGGCCATGGGGTGGAGGTCACCGGGCTGCACAAGCTTCTGGCACATTAGACACAGCTTACAGGCAGCCGGGGTCTGGGACGAGCAGCGATGGAACAGAAAGGAGACAGGCACGGAAGTCAGACACCCCAGCTCAGATCACGTATTCCACATCCTAGCTACCTGTCCTGCCAGCTGCACCCAGGGGCCGCAGCTTGCCCAGTTCCTCCCTCTGCACGCAGCCATCACGCTACATTAAGAGCCTCTGACACCTCTCTTGCGGCCGTTCCCCTCTTCTCCAACATGAAGCACAAAGGATCCAAGCCCCTAACCCTTCCCTCCTGCCTCACCAGCCCCAAGTAGCTGTGCGAGGAGAGGTGCCAGCTTCACTGGCTCATCCTTTCAGTCGCCTCTCAGAAGGGCTCCCTCCCTCCACTTTCCCTGGGGATGGCAAAGTGCTGTAGGAAAGGCAAAAAGCCTTACGTGTGACGCTGTTCCAGGGTAAGCCACCTGGGCCGGGGGCAGGAACATGGGTGTGCTGATCTGAGGCAGCGGAGCAGAGAACATGGGGGCCCTGATTCGACTGAGAGGCTGCAGCAAGGCAAACGAGGCACGTCAGAAAAGCCCAGAAGGAAAGGACAGCTGAGTTACCCCAAGTCACCTCGGGGAAAACTGCTCCCCAGCATTACGCTGCAGGCAACAGAAAGGGGAACCCGGGCACATGCCCGACGCACAGGCCAAGCTCTGCGTGGTCCCAGCAGTGAGCCCTGCAGGGACACAGCACAGCTCCCCTGCTACCCAGTCTGCCCCTCGCAGAGCTCCCCACCAGCCTGGCAGGCCCCCGCCGCTCTCCCACCTGAGCTCCAGCTGCCGCCCGCTCCTGCTGCTCCGCCAGCTTGGCCGCCACGAGCTGGTTCAACTCCTCCATGGTCAGACCCGCCATGGTCCTCCGAGCGGTCTTGATCTGCTGCAGTATGTTGGTGAGCTGGGCCCTGCGTGGACAGCGGCCTGCTAAGAGCTCCCAGCCACCACCAGCGAGTCCAGCTGCCCCCATGGACGGGGCCCCCCATCAAAGGGCCTGCAGCGCGGCTCCAGGCGAACCGGCCACCCCAGCACCGGGGGAAGCCCGTATCACAGCAAAGGAGCTTGTGCTCTCAACTGTCTACTCTCTGAATAAGGCAAATCACACGCTGAACGAGCTTCTCTCCCCAGAACACTGGGGAAAGGGGGGAAACCCCAGCTGGAGCGTGAGACAGGCTGAAGGACTCTCGCCTGAGGCAGTGCCGCGTGTAGCATGCTCCTGGCTGTGCTCAGCTATCACTGCTGTCCTTCAGACAAAGCCCCAACCGTTTCTCATTCCTTCCCAGTGCCATGGCAAGCCTAAGAGAGCACTCAGCCTTTGCTCCTCGCCTTCAGGCCTCCCTCGCTTCCTCCAGATGCCATACGCACTAAGAGGAGCTCCGCTTCCCCTTACCCAGCTCCCATCCCACACACAAGTCTTCGCTCTCCGGGAAGGAGGACGCGAGACACTTACTTGTTGCACTGCGGAAACCGAGTCAACAACTTCTCCAGCAGCTTTTCCAGCTTATCAGCCGGCTGCAGCCTGTGAAACTCTGGAGTGACATTAACCCCCCCCAGGCCTGGCGGAGGAGGGATGGAGGCAGCGGGAGTCATGTGAGGGCTGTGTGTGCCAATAAGCGATGCCACTACTGGGCTGTTTCTTCCTTGGGAAGCAGGCAGCGGCGGGGAAGGCTGGTTGGGCCTGGAGATCGCAGGATTCAGGAGAGGGAAGGAGAGTGCCCGAGGGTCAGCACTTGGCATGACCATGGGAACGGGAACTGGTCCGATGGGAAACGGGAGCCTGGGAGTAAGGGATGGGTTGGGCTGGAATGCCGTCAGCATGAAATCTGTCTGAGAAAGAAAAACAGGAGGAGAAGGAAAGGCTGGTTAGAATAAGCCCATCTGCAAGCAGAGCTGAGTGCCTTCCTCTCCGGCCAGACAGGAGGCGGGCTGAACCACAGGCACCAGCAGCTACACTCCTTGCATCAGGAGAGACACCGTTCCCCTCCTCTCCCGGGATGGCAGGCAAGCCCAGACAGACATGGACAAGCACAAGCACAGGACCCCAGGAAGCACAATCCCACACAGCCTCCCTCAAGGCGCAGGCAGTGCCAGTCACAGGCCATCGGGCAGCTGTCCCCAGAGTCTCGCAGCAACTTCCCAGCACTGAAAGCCTGTATTTACTGGGCTGGAGAGGCACTCACTTCTGAGGGTGGAGGTGGCAGTGTCGGGGTTGGGATCTGCGGAAGGCTGCTCAGCTTTGTTCCATTTCTTACCATCTGAATGTGGTCGTTGAACTGATCCTAGCAGAGAGGAAAGAAAACGGATGCGTTTATCAAAGCCTCCACCTAAGGAAGTTTCGGGCACTGCGCACCTAAAAGAGGCAGATTGCCCTGCCCGGGCAGAGCATTCTCAGCCCTCGAACGGGTGCAGGCCCAAACACAAACACAGCTTGATTTCACAGGAGTCAAGAGAATGAAAAAGGACCAGGAGGGAGAAACAAAAACTGCTCTGCGATCAACCCAACACACTGCTTTCACATCCACGTGGCTGATCTGCACACATGAGCCCAAAGGCAGGCAGAAGATCTCTGCAGCTGCTCACAAAGGCAGGCTGACTGTGCTGTGCGATCGGGCACACATCTTTTCTGGGTCTTGGTCCTCTCCCAAAAAGAGCTGAAATTAAGGACGCAAAGTAGCATTGGTGCGAAGAACAGCTCGCTGTTAGGCAGGGAGCCATTCGGCAGGAACTCACTCGGACACTTTCCTTCGTCATTCGTATCCTGTTCAGCCTCATCTCCCACTCCTGCTTTGGCCTCATCGTCTCCAACGTGGGTGGCGCAGACCTGCAAGCACAACTAAACTTTCCCACTTGCAACTGTGCTCTTGCTGGCAGCCAAGTGAGAGCAACTAACACCCCATACCCTCCTGCCTTCCCCCGCCAGGGCTCCTTCCCCTCCTCCAGCTGGGCAGGAGGAAGAGCTCAAGCCCAGGTGAGGAACCCGGCAAGAGAGCGCATGGTGCTACCAGAGCATGGACTGATCTGACAAACAGAGGCACGGACAGCACAGTCAATGCTGTGCCTACAGCACTCGGTCTAGAGCACAGCACACGTTCAGCAGGTGAACAGCAACAGGGAATAAGCAAGCACAGCCCCAAATATCTTTGCTTTCCAAGATTACTGAATCACATTGTTTTACTAAGGCGGCCTCAGCAGACCTTGAACTATTTCAGCCAAACCTCCAGCGTAAGTAGAGGAAGAGGAGATGGGCACATAGAGATGCTCGAGTTACCCTGCCATTTCTGAGACTACAGAGACTTACTTGAGGTAGGTGAGGTGTAGCTCCGCTTCTTTTTCTGCTTCTTCTAGTTTCAACACCAGCAGCTCCTTTCGGCTCTCCAAGGACAGGATCTAGCAGAGAGAGGCCCCACATGAAGAGCAGGTTTTGTACTCCCTCGTTTCTTGCTGCCAGACTGAAATCTCTTCACCAAGCGCCATGCTAAGTGCACCAAGGCACTGCTCCCAGCTGATATTTACAGCACTGATACTCGTTTATCCCTTTTTTTGTCCCACAAAGAAGGGGACTGAGCCTCATCCTCAACTGCTCCCAATTTCTCACAGTCATTCATTAACAATCTGGAATATCAGAAAGACCCTCTTCAACAGCTGCTTTGCAGGTAAGAAGTCACCTGCTAACCTCTGCTTTCCAGGCCCGTTCTGTCTCCTCAAGAATGTTCCTGTTGATTTCATTATGCTGGTTCTTCAGCTTATCCAGCTCCATCTCCCACAGCTGCCTGCAGACAGAAACACAGCAAGTCTGCTTAGGCACTGAAATGATGTGAAACAGGAGAGCTGGCAAATCCCCACAAAACCAATCGATCCTGGTAGCTCTGGACGCAGCGGAACCGTGGAAGATCGACACCTTCCAGCGTGCAGAGTGACACCAGCCACAGTTCACAAGGCTGCATGAGTCACCGTCCCAGGAGCGAGCTGTTCCAGAGCACGCATGCAACCAGCATGCGGACACACTGTGCAAAATGGGGAGCGGGGAATTCTCCTCAACAAAATTCAGTCCAACTCCAAGGAAGGGTGCACAGGTCTGAACCAGGAAGCAACCAGCGGTGGCACACAGAACTAAGCTGTTATGATCCTGGAGAAGTTAAAAGCTGGCCCTTCCCACCTGTGTTATGTGAGCATCTACACCTGGACCTGCAGCTTCTCTGTCCAGCTTTAAAATACCTGTGTGTGCCAGAGTTTAGAGTAGTTTGGCAGCTGTGGGGAACAGACAGAGAAATAGGTTTGCTCTACCTCTGGGAAGTTGAAATTCAGTCAGAGGTAGCAGTTACAAGCTGAGTCAGTCCACTGAGCATAAACTCTAATCTTATGGGATCTTTATGTCCCAAGTATCTAGGAGCCTGCTTGTGATCAGGATCAAAGAGGATTTAATCCAGAGACCAGGCGGCCCCAGCCTGCTGGAAGGGGAGATAAAACCTTTAGAGCACATAAGTGGACAGCACTGTTCAACCACTCTCCCTAGCCCACCCCACCAGCAGCGGATTCACTCGGGAGCAAAACGACTCAAAGGAAAAAGAGACTCAACAGCGTTAATCTGGTAATCGGTAAGAGCCTCACTTTTCATCGGACTGCTCTGCAATCAGAGAGGCAATCTTGTTCTCTTTCTCCTCCTGCTCTTTCAGCAACCTGCACAAGAGAAAAAGGACAGGTGGAGTTACCCGCTGCAAAGGTGTTACTGCCCAGCCACTAATGCTGCAGGTCCCAAGTTTAAACAACGTACTGGCACGGCTGTGCGCCCAATGTAACTGCACGCTCTGAAGACTGCACCGTCCAATAAACATTTAAAAGCAACCACCAGCATCCTCCAGAGCAAAAATTTTGCTGTATCATGATACTGCACAAAGATTGTGGCACTGAACCAGAATTCGCCGCAGGGAGCTGTGCCACTCTGACAACACAGGCTTTGCAACTGTTCACTCAGGGGGAAACAGGGGCCGAGTACTGGGAACTATTACTAAATCAGCTTCACGCAAAAACATCACTGAGCTCTCAGGATAAAAAAAGTTCAGGCCTCTACGATGTGACAGAACAGCTCCGTAAAAGCACAAATTCAAAATCCAAAGGAACCTTCAGATCGTCTCAAATTCACGTCTTGCTTGCACTAGATCCTCCCCGAACCCAGTGAGATCCTTCACACAGAGCAAACAGCCCATCATGCAGCAAAGCCTGGCAGCAGTGGTCAGTCTTTCAAACCATTTGGTGCATGGCACAGTCAAGCCGCCTACCGAAATGGGGGAGTTGAGGAGAACAACTTGGAAAGGGCAGCAAGACCCTTCCCCTAGCACTGCAACAGAGCAGTGCCGCCTCCTGCGGGAAGGCTCTGCATTCCCAAAGACGGCAGCACACAGAGCCGAGCTGCACGTTACCCTTGCCAAGCACTGCCTGGGCACACACCTAACAGGCAAAGCAATAACCCACGGCCCAAAAACTCACTGTGAGATCCTCTGTAAACAAAAAGTGTTCCATCTGTGGCCGACCCACTCCAAACCATAGAGGTCTGTCCTAAACGGTTCACCAACATACTTGCTGCTTCCAAAAAGTTTGGAGCAATCCTCTTTTGTTCAATCAGGTATACATCAGGGTCACACAATACCTTAGTCCCCTGCTCAGAATAAATACTTTCTTTTCCATGCTTGTACCTTCTGCCTTTCTCACAGAGTTTCTCTATTTCTGCTTTCAGATCCTGCTCTTTCTGCAAGAATTCTTTCTTTTCTTTCTCCATCTTCTTCTTTGTCTCCTCTCGCTTGATTGTAACATCCTGAATTGCTTTCAGGATCTCCTAGAGTAAAACAAGCATCACACATACAAAAAACAAAATTCCCGAGTACTGGTTTTGGCTTTAGATCTGTTATTGTTTCAGATTAATTGAATGGAGATTATGGAATTACATGCATCATCAGAGTCTTTCTTTTTAGTACATCAGAAAAGTTATATGGCGGTTATTATGAGAAAACCCAGGAGACAGACAGACGGTCTAAACTGTGGGTTCTCCTGCCTCTTTCAAAGGCTTTTAAGGGGCAGTGGGTTCTGATCTGGTTTAGATTTGATGGTCCTTTCATCTTCAGGGGAGTTACCATAGGGCCAGTTGTGAATCACTCATTTAACCTCATGATCCTTAATCAACAGCCACAGAGATCTAAAGAATCACACCTCATTTCGCACCGGTTTTCACTTGGAAAAAATGCTGCTCTTGTTGAAGGGACATTGCAAGACTGCCATCAGGAGCAGAGGTGTGCACAGGATGCAGTGCTAGGAATTCGCTCTGAACTGCTCAGCAGCCCTTTGGGCAGGGGGCAGTCCTTAGCACCATAAAATAGTGTCGTACACAGGGGAAACTGCCATATGGCATGTTGCTGCCACTTCTCACAGCCTGCTTTGCTCTCCCCAAGGCCAAAGCAGCCCGCTTAATCGCGTAAGTGGCGGCACCAAAGGGCAGGTGAAACAAAAAGAGGGCTTTGCCAAATACCTGGTGGTTCTTCATTTCTTCTTCTCTCCGCTGCTGGAGCTGCTTAAGCTGTACCTGCAGCTGATTCTCCACTTGCCTCTGTTTGTCCAACACCTCCTGGTAGCGCTCCTTCAACAAAGCCCTCTCAGACATCATTTTGTCCTGCAGCAGAGAGTGGAAATTCAGGGAGAACCTTCCCCTTCTCTCACGCTAAAGACAGTGTGGACACAGGCAGTAAAAGCTCAGTGGTGTGTAAGAGCTCAGTAGGCGCCACTGTCAAGGACCAGTTAAACGGTTTTCACTTTCAAAGCTCAGGCTCTCCAGATCGGGAAAGACCAAAGGGAGGCATGGCCTGAAGGTGCAGCTAGCACTGCGTTTCCTCCTTTAGAGAGGATAACTTATGAACTCCGAGACTGGTGTTTTAAAGAGAGAAAACAGCCTTTGGGAAGAGCAGCGCCCCTGCTCCTCTGCCCAGGAACAGCTGCGGGGGAGCGGCGGAGCCAGACCTGGGACCCCAGGGCTTTGATACCCACCAAGTTCTTCTCGATATCCTGATCCGTGTTCACGTCCATATCGGCCGTCTTGAAGTCGGTCTGCAGAGGGAGACGGTGCCATCAGAGCGCCCACCAGTCGCCTCGCCGGGTGGCCAGGCACAGGCCCGCAGCCAGCCCTGGAGCCGCGGCGGCGGCAGCGGGACCTGCCCCGGGGCCCGGCCGCGTTCCCCACGCCCGGCCCGGCCAAAGCGCAATGCCGCGGCGGCGGCCCCGCGGAGCCGCTCTGCCGCCCGGCCCGGCCTCCCGCTCCGCGCAGCCAGGGCCCCGCACGGTCCCCGCCGCGGCCGGGCCCCCCGCCCCGCCGGCCCCGCCACCCACCTGCACCGCGATGTTCTGCGAGGGCCGGGCGGGAGCTGCCTCCGCGTCGGGCTCCGCCGCCGCCGCCCCGCCGCTCTGCCCCCCGGCCTCGGGCTGCCCCGCGCCGCCGGGCGCCGCCGCCAGCAGCGCCGGGGCCTGCCCGGGGGCGGCGGGGCCGCAGGGGGCGGCCGCGGGCTCAGCCTCTCCGCCGGGCCCGGCCGGCGCCGCCTCGCCGGGGCTCTCCGGTGCGGCGAGGGCGCTCCCGCTGCGCGAAACAAACATCTCGGTCACTGGCGGCGCCCGCCCGGGACCGGGCCGCGGCCGCGCCGGGCCCGCCTACCTACCTGCCGGGCGGCGCGGCGGGGCCGGGCTCGCAGAGGCGCGGCGGGGCCGGGGCAGCGGCGGGGCCGTCGGCCTGCGCCTGCTCCAGCGCCATGGGGCTGGCTGCGCGGCGGGCAGGGCCCGGGCCCGGCGGGGCGCGGCGCGGGAGCGGGAGCGGGAGCGGCACGGCCCGCGCCCCCGCCGCCCCGCCCCTTCCGGCTCCAGCGAGCGGCGGCGCAGAGCGGCGCGGCCGGCCCGCGGGCGCCCCTGCCTGGGGGGAGGCCGCGCGCCGCGGCCGGATGTGACGTCGCTGGCAGCGGCGGCGGGCATCCGGCAGCGGCGCCGGCCCATGCCCGGTGAGTGCCCGGCGGGACGGGACGGGCCGGCCGGGACCCCTGGGCCTCGCTGGGGCCGGGATCAGTGGCTCGGCGCTGCCTGGAGGACGGCCCCGCGTCCAGCCTGGGCTGCAGGCGCCCGGCCCGGCCCGGCCCGGGGACCGGGGCAGCGGCCCGGCCCGGTCCGCTCCGGTGCTCCCGCCCCGAGCACCTGCCTCCGGGCTCCGCGCCCCGGCCCGAGGCCGAGGCGCTCTGTGTCCCCCCGGCTCCCTGGTGCTGGCTGGTAGCGGGGGGCGCCGAGGCTGCCCCGGGGGGCGGCGGGGCTCCAGCTAAAGCCGGGCAGCTCAGCCCTTCCGCAGGGTGGGAGGCTGGAGCTCGGTGTCCAGCCGAACCGCAGCTGCTGAGCTGCCCAGAGAGGGAAGAGCCCGGGGTTGGCACTGAGGGGGGGCGGCGGGGGGCGTCGAGCTGGGGGGGGGCATGAGGGCACGCCGGTGGATGTGGGAGCGGGGTCTGGGAGGGGCCTCCCCCGTGCAGTGCCATGGCTGGTGGAGTGGGTATGGGGCCGGGGCACGGTGGCCGTGGCCACCCACGCCAGGTGCAAGCGAGTCCCTCCAACCGTCGAACGTGTGAGAAACCAGCTCGGCGGGGCTCCCCCAGAAGAGGAACCAGCTCTTGGCCTCGGGTGCCATTTGGGTTGTGACACTTCTCGTGACGTGCATATCTGGGGCACTGCGCATCGGTCGTTTCTTGCCAGTTTTGTGCAGTGCCAGGCCACGGTGAGAGAGGGAAGTGGCCCCCCCTCCACCAGGCAGCAGCGCGGTGTGCTCTGGCCCCGGGCCACCATCCCGGCAGGCAGGGCAGCGATTGGGATCGATCCCTGCCCGGCCTGGGTGTGGCCTCCCAGTGCTGCGCTGCTGGGAAGGAGCCGCCCTGGCTGGGCTTTCCCCAGAAAGGAATCTCTGCTGTGCCGGCGGGTTGGTGGCCAGCCCAGGTGTGCTAGCGCTGCCCGCCAGGAGCCGTGGGGCTGTCACGGGAAGCTGTGGCCACCCTATGCCTGATCAGAAGGGGTTCTCACTGGTTTTATTTTCTGCTGTTTGCAGCCCGCCTGTCTGATGCCGCATTGGAAGTGGAGGGTGCCGCTATGGAGCACAGGGATGGAGGCCACACTCTGTATCCACACGTGCCTTTGGCTGAGTGCCACCTGGATCCCCCTCACTTCATCAGACGGACTGGCCTGCGGTGAGGAGCGTGCTCCTGGCACTGACGCCCAGCACAGCAGGCTGACGTGGGCTGTCAGCTTGGATGCACCTGAGGAGGAACTGGAGCAGCGGGCAGAGGAGCTGGCCCAGACTGCGGGGCTGGTGAACATGGGCCGCGTTGGGGAGCTCAGGGGTCATTACCTCTTCACCTACCAGTCTGACGGCCATGCGGCAAGCGAACATGAAGCAATAAGGAGGTCAGTGGACACTTTGTTTGCACAGCATGACAGCGTGCGGTGGCACTCGGAACAGAAGCTTCTGAAACGCTCCAAACGCAGCCTGCACTTTAATGATCCCAAATACCCCCAGCAGTGGCATCTGGTGAGTGGTTTTCTGGCTCCTGTTGTGCTAGCAGGCTTGGGCTGCTTGTATGGCTGTAAACGAGCTGTCACGTGGCAGATGAAACAGTCGCTTTCAGTCCTTGCAGCAAGGAGGAAGCACACCAAGAGCTCGCCCTGCCTGCCATGTGTTCGCTGCTATAATGGGAGGAGGCAGCTCCTGCCGCTGGCTGTGCACCACTGGTGCTGGGGTGGGCAGAGGGGTTTTGGCCAGAGCATGCTGTACGGTTAGCAGGCTGGAAGCACGGTGTCAGCCCCGTGGCACTGGGTGCTCTGCTTTGTGGCTCGAGCGACTGTTGCTCACTGCAACAAACAAACATCCTGTGACGACTCCTGGTGCTCCTAGCCCAGCCCCAGCCCCGCACATCGTAGCCAGCGTGCCCAAAAGGTCTCCTCACAGCTGACCCGCTCCCCTCGCTGTCCTTTCTGGTGCTTAGAACAACCGCAAGAGCCCTGGGAAGGACATCAATGTCACGGGCGTCTGGGAGCGGAATGTGACCGGGCACGGTGTGACGGTGGTGGTGGTGGACGACGGCGTGGAGCACACCATCAAAGACATACAGCCAAATTACGTGAGTGCCAGCTCTGCAGCAGGAGCGTGCAAGTGCTTGGCTGCCAGCAGAGCCCGACCCGCGCTGTCACCCTGGGCTCAGCCAGGGTGGGGAGTGCCAGCAGCAAACCTTTCCCTGGGAGATTCTGCCCCCGAGTTGCAGGGTTACCAGCCTCTGTGCTACGTGTGGGAGGTAGCTGCTTAAAGGTGAGAGCTGGCCTCCCTCTGGCCCACAGCAGCTGCTAAAGCCGCCTCTGTTGGTCCCTTCCCTGCAGCAGCAGATAGCAGTGTTGAGCTGCAGCCCTGTGTGGAAGCAGCCTCTAAGTTCCCATGACTTCCCATCTGGGTTTCAGCCCACGTAGCATGCTCTTCAGTCCTTTTCCCAGAGAGAGGAGGGCAGAGCCCTGAGTCATGGCTGTGGGTCTGTTTTCAGAGCCCAGAAGGCAGCTATGACTTGAACTCCAACGATCCTGACCCTATGCCTCACCCTGATGAGGAGAACGGCAACCACCATGGGACCCGCTGCGCCGGGGAGATTGCTGCTGTGCCAAACAACAGCTTCTGCACGGTGGGAGTTGCCTACGGGAGCCGCATCGCAGGTACATGCACTCTGTGGCACCCTGATGTGCTGCACTCATGCCTGGCTTGTCTCATCTCCGATTCTGTCTCATCTCCAATTCTGTGGGGCTGGGGCAAAGCTCCACGGGAGGGGTGGCTCGGCCCAAGTGGCTCTGAGTCAGCCGGTGCCTTGCTCAGGCTGGTTGGTCTGTCGGAGGGAGGAACTGGTGCCTGCCTGAGCTCCTCTCCAGAGGAACCAGTTGCTGGCAGAGGAATAGGTGTGTGCTGGGGCAAATTTTCCAGAGTACTCCCAGCATGCCACCTGCCCAGCCACAGAGCTTTCAGCAGATGCACAGCCATGCCGTGCTGCCTAAACCAAGCAAACATGTGACGACGCGCCCGCTCTGGTGCGGCACTGCGGGCCGTATCTGGAGGCACTGAAGAAGCAAATGTTTGCCGATCCCCCGCGCTCCCCCAGCCCTTGGTCTCAGCTCTGCTTCACGTGGGCAGATGGGGGACAAAAGTCTGGCTGCGCATCTCCTCTGCAAAGCCAGGGAACATGCTACTGTGGCCTTGGCTGTCTCCAGAGCTCTCACGCTCTTTCACAGAGGAAGGTGATATCTCTGTGCCAGGCAGGATGCATCCCGGGCAGACCAGAGGATGATGCTGCCATGCCACGGCCTGGGATGGGATTCTCTCTGTACCTGGCAGATGGTGCCGTGCTCCCCGGCTGGGACAGTGGGCTGGGGAGCAGGTGGGTCCCGGGGTGTCAGCAGCGTGTGGGGGCTTGGGAGCTTGCCCGAGGGCACTGTGAGTGGCTTGGCTCCCTCCCTTCCTCACCCCAGGGGGGCCCTTCCCTGAGCAGCCACCCTGATTGTGGGGCACAGCAGGATCCCCAGGCTCCAGCCTGCCTGGGAGGCTGCGGGCAGGCACTGCTAGCAAAGCCCAGCTGGCAGAGGGAAGGATGAGCTCATAGTTTAACGGCAGCACGGTGAGTAGGGAGGGTTTACCCTGCGCTGCTCAGGCAGGACCTGGCACTTCTTCAGGCTTCAGCTCTCCAAAGCTGTGCCCAGCCTTGCAGGGTGAGTACAGGGGGGCAGCCTCGAGCTCTGCGGGGGACAGGGGGCTGCCCTGGCAGAGTGGGAGTGCTGGAGCCAGCGCAGTGCCAGCCGAGGTGGGGAGAGCCAGCGCATCCCTAGCCGGGCTGCTCTGCACCTCCCGGGGGTGGCTCAGATGCAGCAGCAAAAAGCCACGTGTGCTGTGTCAGGCAAGAGCTGGGATGGGTGGGTGGTTGCACTGTTTATAAACAAGCTTAATTGAGGTGTGTGCCTGGTTTCCATTTCAACATCCTTTACCAGCCTAAACCGTGATGCAAAACAGTGATTACCAGTGGTTTGTGGCACTGAAAACTCAGCCTTGAGCCTCCATTGGCTTTGCTGGAGAAGTGGCCTTGCTTTCCTGGTCTGAGCACGGTAGCTGGGGTGTCCCGCATCTCATGAGCTCTTTCCTCAGCAGGCAAGCGTGCCGCCCATCCCAGAGCTATGGCTGGCTGTTTGGTGACTTGGAAGGGGAAGCAATCACAAAAAGCAGCAGGATAATTGAGGGTGGGATGTTAGGAAGCCCCTGGGAAGCAGCACTCTGGGTAGGGGGGCTCAGGGGAGCACAGGAGTGAGCCCAGCTGGTGTTTGGCTGCACTGTCACTGTCACCAGCTTGGTTCTGGCAGTAGGACCAGAGGACTTGCTTGGCAGAAAAGCCATGTCCAGCAGAGCACTTGGAGCTCTGCGTGAGGGTGCACCTACAATCCCTCATGCCCATCTAGCCGCTGTGTACTGATCTGCAGGGTTACAGCTCCAGTGCAGGGTTACAGCTCCAGGAGATCTGGTTCTGTCAGGCTGGGAGAGTGAGTGACGCCCAGTGTGAGTCTGCCAAGGGATTTGTTTACACTGTTTATACAGCTTGCTTTGATCCACTTTGGTCATGTTTGTTGTCCTTTGTCCTGCAGGCATCCGAGTGCTGGATGGGCCCCTCACCGACAGCATGGAGGCCATCGCCTTCAACAAGCACTATCAGATCAATGACATCTACAGCTGCAGGTGAGCCCCAAGGGAACCCCGAGCCAGACCACTCTGACATCCAGTGAGGGGCCATGGGCCCTGCTCTGCCTGGGGACAGGGACAGGGTCACAGCTGGTGGCTGAATGCTCACACCAGCTCCTCTCCTTCTGTGGCCCCTGCTAGCCTTGAGGCACCAAAATCAGCATGGCTTTTGTGAGTCCTGTGAGTGTGCCTGGCAGGCAGGCTGCCAGGTGGTGGGTCTGTCCCAGAGGGAACACCCTGTCTGTCCCCCTGGGCTTGGTGCCCACCTGTGCCCTGCAGACAGGCTAGCGCAGGGGCTCTGCGCAGCTGAACCTCGAGGGGGTCTGCAGCCGGGCGTGTACAGTGGTGCTCTCTGTTACTGCTGTTACGAGTAACACCAGTGTTCCTGTTACTGGAGAGCTGGCTCAGGCTGTGCACAGCATCTACAGTTGTGAGGCCATCTTCCATGTGCTGCTGCAGCACATCCCACGGGCTGGCTGAGCTGGAGGGGGCACTGTGCCCCCCGCTGTGGTCAGGGAGCCCCAGCTGAGCTGTGTGATGGGGACTGGAATGTATGAGAAGCTGGTTGTTAAACAAATATCAAACATTTTGTCCACTGGAATCTGACCCAGGGGCACAGTGCAAACATTACAGTGATATCCCAGCAGCGAGGGGCCAACCTGATGGATGGGAAAGTACAATGCCCTCTGATCCTAGTCGTGGTGCTGGGAGTAGCTGGTGGCTGCTGGTAGCTCACTGTAATGGCAAACTGTAATGGGAGGAGGAGTTGCTGCCTGCGACTCCTGGGGCTGTCACTTCATGGTGTCTGTCTTTGCAGCTGGGGTCCAGATGACGATGGGAAAACTGTGGATGGCCCCCATCAACTGGGAAAGGTAAAAATAGTCCCAGCAGCACAGGTCACTCCTGGGCTGGCCCTCCAGTGCTTGTGATTTCTTGCCTGCCTGGACAGGCAAGGAGGGACATTGCTGTGCCACAGTGCACGTTTGTTTGCTTCCATTGCTGCCAGCAGAGGCGTTGCATGTTACTGTGTGGTGGGGAGAGGTGACGCTGCTGTGAGAGGGAAGCGTTCAGACAGTATTGCATGAGCTTTCCAAGGAGAGGCTGGTTCCAGCAGAAAAATGCTCTTTCACAACCTGTGGTATTATTGTGACAACTTTTGCAACCCAAGGCATGCTGTCTGCTCAGGAGACCAAGTGTTCCCAGTGCTAAGGGTGGTTCTCAAGGCAGGCAGCGTGCCTTCAATTGCTCAGAGTAAATAAGGGGCTGGGGCGATGGCTGTGTTTGGTGTCAGTGGGACTGCAGGGAGAGGAAGAGTCAGAGCTGAGGCCACTCCTTCCCAGGCCATTAAGGGGTTCTTGCAGCGCCTGTACTGCAGCACCACTGCAAAATGCACCCAGCCTGCCTGTGCCTGGCTCCTGCTACCCAGGTGCTGCAACGAGGGGTTGCTGCAGGGGCCCCAAAACTGACACCGGGATGTGGTTCTGCTTAATTTCTCTTTTGCTTGGCAACCTTTTGCTGTACTTTGCTAACCGCAAGATAGCAGTTACTGTGCTGTTCGGAGCAGTGCTGACAACTGAGCTATCAGTTCATGATGACAAATGGTTTCCAGTTCTGCAAGTTAATTTATTCTCTTCCTGCGTGCAGAGGCAGCTGTAACAAGCTCTGGGACACAGAGCACAAGCAAAGCTTGCTTTACCTCGGCAGAGCATCTGCAGGGCTTTTGGCTAATGCAGTATGTGCCTTCACCTGCCAAAGGGAGGGCAGAGGAGGAGGGTTGATTTCCAGCGGGATTGCTTTCTTGCTTGTCCATCAGACACATATCCTTTCTCTAGGTGGGAATGATGTCTGTGCGAGGTGTTGGCCTGGAAATGTGCTTCCCAAGTGGGGCTGCTGTAGTTGTGTTTCTCGGCAAAGGCAACGCCCAAGTGTATGTGGGGGCTGGTGCCTTGCAGAAGGGCAGCAGCCACGTGTGGGTAGTCCCTGTCAACAGGAAAGCCTTGATGCTGCAGAGGCAGCTCTGGACTGAGCCCTGCTGAATTTGGGAGGGCTGGGCCTGCTGTCCTTCCTCTGGAGTTCAAATACTGGCCAGTCTTTGTGCTGTGATTGCCTGGAAGGTTGCTTTTCCTGTTTTTTAACATAGGATTAGCTTAATACCATACTGAGCTATAGGCTGGCCACATCGCTGCCTTTGTAACACACTCGCTCTGGAATCTTGGTGTCTGGTCATGGCTGTAACAGACACAACTCTCTAACTCTGCCAGCCGGGGGAAATACGGCCCGGAGGGGTTGTGGCCGACCCTGCTATCACCCCCAGTACTAGGCAGGGCTGGTTGTTGAAATCTCAAAGTGTGGACTTTGGTTGCTGGATGGGGATGCCAGAACACAGCTTTCCAGCACGTCCTGTGCTTTTGAGCAATCTGCAGGGCAAATGCTTCCCCAGCTTGGGAAGGTGCACGTGTCTGTCTGCACTTGGCTGAGCAGTGAGCTACACTGTGAGGTCTGGGAGCACCCTGCTCCCCCTGGCTCACAGCCACGCGTACCAGCCGTGGCTGCTGGCAGAAACCCTCCGGGGTCAGCAGGGAAGGGCCCACCTGCCTACGTGCCCTGACCAGTGCCCGTTCCTTCTCCACAGGCCGCCCTGCAGCACGGCGTGATAGCGGGTCGCAGGGGCTTTGGGAGCATTTTTGTCGTGGCCAGTGGCAATGGCGGGCAACACAGCGACAACTGCAACTATGACGGTTATGCCAACTCCATCTACACTGTCACAATAGGTGAGTGCGTGTGTCTTCTGTCTCATTCCTTTCTAGCATGGAAAACCAAGATCGTGCCAAAAGCACAAGACCTGCCCAGCTGTGGAAGGTGGCTGGGTAGTGGGAGTCTGTGGGAAGGCGTCTGTCCTCTGGGAATGAACACGGCGGTGTGCAGAGGTGCAGTGGGCTTCAGCCCTCGAACCTGCAGTTTCCTTTGGACCTGCAGAGAAAGAGGAGGCCAGAAAATTCCTGCCTGCGTTCAGGCCTCCATCGCTGGGGCTGTGACAGACACGCTGCCATGTTGAGGGAGTGACCTGAAATGCAGCGTTCCCACCATGTGTGTTAGAAAAGAAATGTCTAATCCTCTTTCTCAAGGGCAGAAGCTACATGAGGGGTAGAAGATCTGTAGCACTGTGAAAGGTTATTCATCTTGGCTGCCTTTCCTATAGCCCTTCCAGCCGTGCAAAGTACAGGCTTGCTTTTCCTGCCCAGCTCCCAGCCTGTGAAAAAGCATAGCTAGCAGGATGGGTTCTCAGGGGCTCATCACCTTGTAGTTTCAGCAGTTTAAATGAAACTTCACACAGTCGGTGCCTTTCACTTTTTCCCAGGTGCAGTGGACGAGACGGGCTCCATGCCGTTCTATGCCGAGGAATGTGCCTCCATGTTAGCAGTGACCTTCAGCGGTGGGGACAAGATGATGAGAAGCATTGTGAGTACCACACAAGGCGGATTGCCTTGCCCTGTGCTCTGTTGGCCACACCTGGCTGCGAGGCTGGTGAAGGGACAAACCTCTGTGCATTCTGATTGCCACACATCTGCCTTAGGCTGGTAGTTGGGTTCCTTTGTGAGGCAGGAAATGAACATGCTTTTTGTCTATGTCCTGCATAAATAGTGCTCTGAGAGGGAGGTTCCTCTTTCTAGTTGATCCTCATGTCGTCACTGTCTGTCAGCCTCTGTCAGCCGTGACCCTCTGCAAGGGTGTTCACAGGCATGCTGAGTTCCTGGCCCCAAATGCAGATCGTGCGTGTGTCATGTTTGCCACCTGAAGTGCAGGCATATGTCAGACGGAAAGGGACAGGGCTGCACTCCCTTATCTCCCTGCTCTGTGCTGCTGGCACCTGCAGGCAGACATCTTCTGGGACAGGGGCTGCTTGGGGGACCCCTAAGAAATTCCTCTGCACTGTGTCCCTGGGAATGTCATCCGGGGATCTCCCTCGGCTCAGCCCCAGGGACAGCTGGCAGCAGGTAAGCTTGCTCCCAGCTCTGTGTGTCCCCTTTGTGCAGCAAAGGAGCAAGGCTCCTATGCCACTGTGGGCTTTCCTGAAGAGAAAGGGGCAGGGGCGGCTGCGGCTCAGCTCGATGTGGGCTGCAACACGCCCTGCCCAGCCAGCCCCCTTGCCTCAGCTCCGAAGGGATGCGGGAGCACAGACAAGCACGGAGGGCTGGGAGCAGCATCGGGCTCTTTAAACTACTTGGCCCCAGCCTCTTCTCTGTTCTGGCACATGTGCCTCTCCAAGCTGAATTTTTCAGAATATTTTTATCAGCTTTTCCTTTTTTGCCAAAAAATGACTACTTGTCAACAAAATGTCCTTTTTGCCTGAGCCAAGCAGCCGGTCCTGTTTTCACCAGCCCCAGGCCTGACCCAGTGTGTTCCTCCCTTGGTGCTGGTGCACTCGAGGGGGCTGTCAGCCTAACCAGCCCAAATGGCTGTGACCCATTCCTGTCCAGTGGTGCCAACGGGGACTGCAGAGCCCAAACCACCCTGGGGCGGCTTGGGGTAAACATCCCTGGCCCCCAGGCCTGACTGATGGGGGTTGGGTTGTCCCTGGTTTGGCAGGCACTGGGAGGATCTCCCATCAGGACAGGCAGTTCCCAAAGATGCTTTCCTGGCAAAGCCGATGAGGCAGCGAAGTCGCAGAGGCAGATCAGCACCAGCAGTGTGTGCTTGAGGGTCTCGGGGCGGGGGGGCAGGGGGCCAGATGGAGGAAGGATGGTGCCTGAGGTGCTCCTGTGAGCAGGGACGTGTGGCTGTGGCTTTCTACCTGCCAGAGAGGAGCTAAATCCAGGCTTGTCAAACAGGCTTCCCCGTGCGCTGAGCAAACCAGGGGAACAGGGAGAGCCTGGGTTCCTCAGCCACCTGGTTGGGACTCTGCAAACTCCTCTTGCAGTCCAGAGCCAGGGCAGGAATTCGTGCCTAAGTAGAGCATGGTGCAATCTGCCTGGAGCAATGGCTTGACTCATGCAGCAGGGAAATCAAAACCCAGAATGGAGCTAATTTTTCCTTTCAGAAATAACTTCAATTGTCCCAAACTGGTTTGGAAGCTACTGATGCTAGGAAAAAAGGAAACTGCCACCAAGCAAGGGCTCTGGTGCACGTTCATCAAGCATTACAGGTTTCTGGGTTTATGTCCAGCTTCCCCCAAGTTGCTGCTGGCTCAAGTGCTTTGAAAGTCTCAAATGCCCCTTCGTTTCAAATACTGGCCTTGTGGGACACTAAAGCAGGAGCTGATACTCAGCTGGGAAGCCAGGATGAGATGCCACAAATAGCCTAGGCACGGCAGGTGCCAGAGAGCTGTCCTGTTTCTTTGCAGTACTGCCATCGCTCCTTTAGCAAGCCCGTGCCCTGTTAAAACTTACACCCCCCTTTTTCTGGAGGATTGTTTGCTCTGAAATGCCCTTTAACTGTGCTTCAGTGATGCCAGAGTTAACTTCTCAGCAGCCATCTGCTGGGTTTTTTTCTTTTACCAGACTATAAACTTTGTGTGGTTTCCTTAATGGGAAGAATTTAATACGGCTTCTGGCACTCACTGCATTTCCTACTGCAAGTTTATGCTGCTCGGGGTGTTCTTTGTAGGACAGGCAGCGTCTGAGAGCAAGCTGGAGTTGTTAACAGCTGGCAAAATGTTACCAAGTCAAGTATAGAAGGCAACAAAACCTACAGCTTTTGGCAGTGCAGGCTCTCTCCGCGGGGGGGGGGGGGGGGGGGGGGGGGGCACGGGCAGACGGACACATTCAGTTTGCAGTGAGGTGGCATAATTTGGGCACCTCCCGATGCCTCTTTTGATGTTCCGTGTGCTTTGCACAGCCCTGTGCAGTCCCTCTGCAGAGGCTCAGCTGTGCCGGAGGGATGCTGTGGTCAGCAGTGAAGATGAGGAAGGTCCCAAACTGTAACTGTTGTGAGATTCCCCCAGAGTTACTTAGTTCAGGCCCAGTTCCTGTCTCTCCAAAGGAGAATATCTGCATTCATCACTATTCAACTGGGATGTGTTGTGCCTGAAGCATGGGTCTCCCAGGACTCTTTGTGGTGAGCTTGAGGTCCCTGTGAGTAGCAGCAGTCTTGAACAGCAGCAGCTTGTTTGAGTTTGTATTTTGTATTTGACTTCGTAGGTTGTATTTTGGTTCTAAGTCAACAACCGCTTTGTGCATGTGTCCAGAGTACCCTGGAGAGCATTCACGGTGGTCGAGTTTGGGGGGGCTGCGCCTCTCCGTGAGCTGCTGCTGGTTTTCCTGCACGGGGTGCAGAGATGCCACCTCCAAAGCCCCAGGGATGTTGACTGAAATCAGAAGCTTCTTGCAAGAGCTGCTCTAGCTTCTGTAGCGAAGCTGGCTGCGAGCAGGGGCAAGGGGAGCAGTGCTTGCGTGGGATGCTGCTGTGCCTTGGCTATTGCTCCTGTAGGCCAGAGCAACCGTCCACGGTCCAGCACAGCGTAAAGCTGCTGTTCCTTATCCTCAGCAAAACACTGTGCAAACTGGCTGTAAAGGTGCTTCTCTGCCCTTGGGCTGGCAAGAAGCTGCCTGAGCTGCCTTGCTCAGCCCCACGCTGGACTGTTTGTATCCCAGCTCAGGGCTGTACCTCGCAGCTGGGGAGCTGTGGTGTTGTCCTTCCCACCTTGTACTGTTTTTTTCTGGGTGCCCATGTCCTGGCCAGGAACTGTCTGGGAAATGTTTCCAGGCTTTTCAGCAGCTAATCCCTGACCCTCTCCCCCTGCTGCTGCCCTGCCCCTGTTGTTGTTCTGGTCTTGGCTGAGGGAGGGTGATGGGATCTCTGGGCGCCCCTCCTGTTTCCCAGCGTGATCTCAGCAACCACAGAGAGAAAGAAAGCTCATGTGCTGCAAATTCCTCCCTCCTGTCTGGGGGGAAGCTGCCCGTGCGGAAGAGACAGCTGGGAGACAGGCAGATTAGGCACGGTTCATGCAGGCAGGAGGTTAAGGACCACGTCACTGTGTCTTTGCTTGGGACGGGGAACCCGTGGGCATTCAGACAACTTTCTCGTTTTGTCTGAAAGCTTTGTACAGAGGGAGTCGGACTCTGGGTGCTGGCCTTGGCGCGCTGTTTGGACTGGGTGCTGCCCCACTGCCCCAGCCCACCTTTCCCTGCCTGTGTTTCCCTGTGGTCACGGACAGGCAGGAGGTGTCCCTGGGCAAGGGACAGTGGATGCTCAGCTGTAGTCCCTGAATCTCTTAGGACGGTGTCTGAAGGTGCAGAGCGAGTGTCTGTGGTCCCCTTTAAAGGCTGCAGCACGCCTTGGCACAGTGCAGAGAAGCCCAGCGCTTCGGCCCAACAGTGCATGCAGCAGTGCTCTCCCTCCCCTGCCGAGGCTGTCAGGCTCTGATTCCTGCTCTATTCCAGACCTCACCCCCCTCCCCTGCTCAAAGGCTTCTGTTCACCTGGGGCAGACCACATTGCATTTCGACAGACGCGCCTGGCTGCCTAGCGGAGCAGGGAAGGGTGCTGCTGGCCGCACCAAGCACCCTTGTCATCGCCGTAGCAGCAGTGCAGCAGGGGCAGGATTAGCTCCTCTCTCCCCCAGGACACTCAGCTTGGCCAAAGGTGTGCTGAGGTGGAGAAGGTTTTCACCATCCTCAGCAAATAATAACCAGGCGCCTCAGAGGGCCCTTGGTGCTGGAGGAGAGGGCCAGCCAGGGGGACCCAGGCTGCTGGGGAAGAGAGCTGCTGACTCTGTCTTTTCTCCCCTTTCCCAGTTTTCCAAGCATTCTCCTCATGTGTCCAGCCAGCCTGGGGGGGATCTTTCCTCCTCATCATGCTTGTGGTAGAGCAATAGCAGTTACGTGAGCGTTGTGGATGGAAACGCGTGAGCGGTAGACCAGTGCTGCAGGGCTGCCAAGAAAACCCACCAGCTTGCGCACCGCGCTGCACGCCGTTGGGGTGCTCACATGGTAACTGGGGATCCCGGGCTGCCCTCGCGCACAAGCTCTCCACCATCTGCCTCGATCTCTGCCAGGAGCGTGGCTGCTGGCCCCGTTTCTACCTGTTGTGCTCGAGTATTGCTCATTTCTCAGCTGTGGCCAGGATGATGGTGGGGGGCCTCAGAACCCCCCATCTATCCTGCCCTTTGCATAGCGTGGGGGGCGTGCTGTCCTGTGTCCCTGGGGGCACACCCTGTCCCTGTCCCTTCTGCTGGCAGTCGTGTTGCAGGCTGAGCATGGGCTGCCGGTGGAGCTGGTGTGCCAAGGGCATGGCTCAGGGTAGGGACTGTGTGCGTGGTTGCTCGAGTACCTACCCTAGCGTGGCAAACAGTGGCCTGACAGGAGGCCTCTCTCCTTTTTCTCGGAAGGTGACAACGGACTGGGATTTGCAGAAGGGCACGGGCTGTACAGAGGGCCACACGGGGACCTCAGCTGCCGCTCCTCTTGCAGCCGGGATGATCGCACTGATGCTGCAGGTACGGCCATGTCTGACCTGGCGAGATGTTCAGCACATCATTGTCTTCACCGCCACCAAGGTGAGTGGCACTCCCTCCCTCCCTTTCTCCTGCAGCTGCCCCTCGGATGCTGCAGGATGGCTGAGGTCCTGTTGTGCACAACCTTGTTTATGTCTGCCTGCCCCTCTATAAATCTCTCAGTTGTCTGGCTCCCAGCAAAGGGATGGTGTTTTCCTCTCACCCCTTGTTCCTTCCAGGAATGTGGCTGAGGCATTTTCCTCTGTCATGATAATAAGTGGGGTATTTGCTCCAGGAATGCCTCCATCTGCCAGCGTACAGGTCTTCCAGGGGCTCACTGTGCCTCGCCCACGGGCACCAGGAGTGCGTGTGTGTGTGCGTGCGGTGTGGCCAAGCCGAAGGGCCAGCACATGTCTCTGCAATGCCAACCCACAGTCGGTGGAGAGGGAAAGCAAGGAGCTCTGCCCTGCTCTGGCCCTTCCTCCAGCTCCGGAGAATCGGGCTCTTGGAAACAGACATAACAGAGAGCTCAGCGGCAAACACAGCCCTTCCTTTCACTCGGCCTCAGCTCCAGCGCAGTTTCACGGTAGAGAGCAAGGAGCGGGAGCAGACTGGAGCTGCCTGATTCCGCGTAGGGACGGGGCTTTTTCTGCACTCCTCTGGGGAGCAGGAGTCTGTCCAGCTGATACTGTACTCGCTTTGGCATAGGGCAGTGTTTTCCACAACTGCAAGCCAGCGTTGCCGGAGCACTACAGTGTGTTAAGTGATGGAACCCAGATCTGTCCTGGCCTGGCTCGTGTTGATTTAAAGGACTCCGTTCCTTCTCACCGAGCTTCTGCCATCCCACAGCCTATGGCTTGGTCAGCAGAGAGCAGCTGGGATGTTTCAGAGCAGAAGCATTTGTGCCCTTTCGTGCTGCTTGATTTCCTTTCTGAGGAGCTGGGAAGCCTGTTTGTCCTGGGACTTGTTTCAAACAAAGACCAACCTGTTTCTTTCTAATAAGGCCATGTGGGTTTGCCTCCCCGCTCCGCAGGATGTTTCTGAGCCTCCTTCCCTTCAGGCCTGGCTCCCTTTGCTCTGGGTTGTCGGGGTGGCCGGTGTCCCCCAAGGTAATGAAAGTGCCCTGCATTTCTTTTCAGTACGAGGATCGTCACGCCAAGTGGGACATCAACCAGGCTGGCTTCAGCCACAGCCATCAGCACGGCTTCGGCTTGCTGAACGCCTGGAGGCTGGTCAACGCTGCCAAGGTAATTCCCTCCCTGTCCCGGGTGTGTCCGGCCGACAGGTAAGAGCAGACACAGCCCAGTGGCGGGGACAGCTCCTGTACTGGCAACGCTGTGGTGTGACACTGTCGCCGTTCAGGGCCGGTGCTTTGGCCATCGTCCTGCCAGCCCTCACTGTAAGGCTGCTTGTGGTATGAAGTAATGAGGCTTTCGGCAATGCCTGAATCCTGCCCCTGCGCTGCTGCGCGCTCAGCACTATATATAGCCATGGGCGAGAGGCTTCGCTGGTGGGAGACAACAGCTCTGATTCATGGCGTGGGGAGTTTTGTCAGCAGCCCCAGTACCTTCCTCCCTGTGTGGGGGGCTCCAGTGAGGGCGTGATGCCCCAAGGAAGCAGGACGTTCTTGGCTGCCAGCTCTGGGCTCTGCACCCCGGGGGCTGCTGGGGCTGCCACGGGAGTGGTGTGGTCAGAGCAGGCAGGGGCATCCCCATCTCTTCCTCCCTGTGCCTCCAGTTGCCTGGAGACCGGGGCATATCCCTTTGGCACTTGGTCCTCACTCATGCATAGAGCACCACGCAGCCACGCTGGGTCACTGCTGGTTGTCAGCAACACTGCCTGCCTCGCGGGGACTTTCAGGCTGCTCTCTCCTCCTGCAGGACTTTGGGTTCTGCTACATTCCCTGCCCTGCTGCACCTGGGGACGAAACGGAATGGCTTCAAGTAACTGCTCAAAGCCGCTCGGGTGGTGGCAGAGACAAACCCGGAGTGGGGGAGTCTTGACTGGCCCCTCTAGCCCCCAGTCAGTAGCTCTCCTTCCACTGTTAGGCATGCAGGCACTCCTTCGCAGCCCGTGCGTGCTGCCTGGGTTTGTGCGCCACCGCAGCGTCGGCAGAGGCCCCTTGCCTGGGCCCAAGCTGGGCCCATGCCCACACGTTAGGTGTGCTATGGACAGGAGCAGCGTGCGGGGGTGGTGGGAAGTTGAGAGACGGATGTGCAGGGAGGGTGCACCCTCATGCTGAATCTTCTTGCCTTTCCCCTGACAGATCTGGGAGTCCGTCCCATACCTCGCCTCATACGTGAGTCCTGTGCTGAAGGAGGGCAGGAGCATCCCGTTACTCCCACAGGAGCTGGAGGTTGCCTGGAATGGTAAGAGCAGGTGTGCCACATGAGAGCACATGATTTTACACACCAAGTCCAGGGATCCAGCCCATTCCCACCGGTGTGGGGTGCAGCCGGGCATGCTGACAGCTCGGCAGGGCAAGCCCCAGGTTGCACGAGGCTGCGAAGGGGTTAAGTGTTGGGCTGCCTGGGCTTTTTCCTCTCTCTTTCTGCTGCTTTTCCCCAAGGGATCTATCTCTGTTGATGTGGTCCCCTCCCCATAACTCTGTCCCATAGATTGATGTCTTTGAGGAGCAGACAGGCATTATCGAGCATGGCCAGGCTGGGCAGCGGCCAGACCTGCTCCTCTGGCTTTGACCATTTTAGGTAATGCTCCAGCTCCCGACTTGGCCGGCCTCTGTCCACATAAACAAGGCGCTGCTCCGGCTGCTACCAGTGGGAAGGACAGCTCTGCCCCAAGCCCTTCCCGGCCCCCCAGCGGGGCCTGGCTCTCTGGCTGGGCACCGCTTCTTGCACCGAGGCTGGGCTACCGGCCCCCTCCCCGTCCCACCGGAGATGCTGTTCCAGGGGGCCTGGCCCTGCACCCCTCGCTGCCCCAGCTGCAGCTCCTGGCAGAGGTGCTGGGGCTTGGCAGCACCCGGAGCTTTTCCCCAGGACAGAGGACCCCTGGAAAGAGTTGGGAGCTTGGCAGGTCAGCACCCCCCTTGCAGGAGGTCCTGTCCCTCCCCTCCTTGCTGCAGACTGAGGAGATGCTGGGCAGGCGCTGGGCACGTACTCGCCCTTTCTCCTGTCCCTGCCTGGCTGGGCTGGTCCAGCTCTGCAGCACAGTGCTCCCTTGCAGGTACTAGCACCGAAGGGTGACAGGGGTGACACCCTGCTCCTCAGACTGGCAGTAGGGCTAGCCCCACTGCTTGAGGAGAGGGTTGGGTGTGAAGCAGCTCCCTCTACCCTAAAAGGAGTTGTGAGCTGAAGGGTGGGCAGCAAACAGAGTTTGGGAGAGGCAGAAAAGAGGCTTTGGAGAATTATGCACAGAGGAATGTGTGGCCAGGGGCACTGCTGTCCCCCAGGTAGGGCAGGTTGACTCTGAGTTAACCCTTTCCCCATGTGGCCTCAGGGAGCATGCTGGCCAGCAGCTGCAGGCACGTTGCCTGGTCCTGGGATGCACCCACCTCCCCTCTTAGAAGAGGCTGGAGAACACCTGCCGCTCAGCAGAGAGGAGGCCAAGCCACAGGCTGAAATCCGCTCTGCAGCGTGCCAAGGTTTCCTGTGCTATGATTAGCAGCTCTGGGGCTGTGAGCATCCGCGGAGCTGCGAGTGGTTTGCTGTGGGATCAGGGAGCCTGGACACCAGGCTTCTTATCCCAGTCCTCTTTCCGAACCTGGCTCTGGTGTAACTGTGAGTTCAAAGCAGCCTCTGGGGGTGCCAAAAGCTGGCACAAATCCAAGGCAGGAAGGATTCGATGAAGGACGAGGTATTATTTCATTGCAGTGGCTAAAGCGCTCTGGGTGGGCGGGCTCCTGAACCCGCAGACTGAGTCAGGGCCAGGGAAGGGTTGGATGTGACACAGGTCCTATAGGGAGAAGCTGGGGCCCCTTGTGAAATGAGGATTCGGCTGCAGGCAAGAGGCTGCTGGTAAATTAGGGAGCAGAGGGGTGTGCACGGGCCCCCTCCTCGTGAACAGAGGAAAGTGTGGGTTCCTGTCTTCTTCCTGCTCTGGGGGATGCCTAGGAGTCAGCTTGCCCACTGCTGTGCAGTTGCCTTTCACCCCTCCTTCCTTACCACCTACTCCTCACCCCTTTCCCACCATCCTTTCCATCCTGCCTGGTCCTGGATTGACTCAGGCAGGGGACAGAGGGCACAGCTGCAGGCAGAGGACAGCCAGTACCTGGTGCCTCCCACAGCTCTCGTCCGGGAGGACCTGACAGCCCCTGGCCCATGTCAAGCAGCCTGAGCACGACGTGGTGTGCCCGGAGGGAGCGTGCCAGCGCATCTTTCCCTGTGCTGGCCAGGGAGGTGTGTGGGTGGCTCGGCTTGGACAGACAAGGAGGCTCCTCGTGGACCATGGACCAGGGCCAGGCCGCTGAGCACAGCACAGCTTTGCTGCCAGGCACTTGGCAGAGCCTCCCTGTGTGGGGTGTGACTGCCCTGGCTCCTGCCTCTTGCTGAGGAGGCAGAGACAAGCGTGTGTCCTGTGAAGTGGCACCGCAGCCCCTTAGGGCTGGCTGGAAGTGGGCGACTCCATTCTGGCCGCCAGCCTCGGCAAACCCTGCCTTCCCTTTCCCAGTCACCACCACTGACCTGGAGCTCTCTGGCATGAGGACCCTGGAGCACGTGGCCGTCACCGTCACCATAACCCACCCCCGTCGTGGCAACCTGGAGATCCGGCTCTTCTGCCCCAGCGGCATGATGTCCCTGATAGGGACCACCAGGAGCATGGACTCGTAAGCACCGAGGGGGACAGGGTGCGGAGGCTCCCGCTGCAGGGCAGGGCACCCAGCCCGGCTGGCCCAGGGCCAGAGAGCCAGGGCCCATGTCCAGCCTTGTGGCTCAGGCTGCGTTGCCCTCTCATGGGTTGTTTCTCCTCACCCTTTGGCAGGGACCCCAATGGCTTTGCTGACTGGACCTTCTCCACAGTCCGGTGCTGGGGCGAGGAGGCACAGGGCACGTACAGACTGGTTGTCAGGGACATCGGTGAGTCCTGCCTTCCAGGGGTCCTTCACGGGGCGGTCGCAGTAGCTCCATGCCATGTCCTGGGGAGCTGGCAGCTCAGTGCCTGAGTGGCCGCGCGTTAAGTCCATGCAGTGCCACCCATCTGGGTGGGCAAGTTCCCTGCTGGACCAACCTGTTTCTTCCCCAGGAGACGAGAGCCTAAGGCCTGGGACCTTGAAGCAGTGGCAGCTGACCCTGTACGGCTCCTCCTGGTCCCCAGCAGAGATGAAGGAACGGCAGAGGTAGGACACCACAACTCTGTCTTGGTGGGGAGACAGGAGGCGGAGGGCTGAGGGGCCGTATCCTGAGTCTCTGAGCAGGTGTGTGGCAGGGTGAGGCTGCAGCCTGGCCGCTGGTCCCTAGCACGGCGCACTGGGGTACCCTCAGTACACTTCACAGGGGAGCGGTGGGCTGTAGAAAACAGCTCTGTTGGCTGGGTCTGACCCAGGAGGGCAACCCTCGTGGTGCGAGAGGCGCTGCAGACCCTTTGTGGGCATTTGGGACCCTCCCTGGAGCGGCCCTGCCTGCAAGGACCCTGATGGTGCCTCTGTCCCCCAGGCTGCTGGAGGAAGCCATGAGCGGGCAGTACCTGAGCAGCGACTTCTCCCTGCCCTGCCCGCCGGGGCTGGAGATCCCCGAGGAGCAGCGCTACACCATCACAGCCAACACCCTCAAGGTGAGCCCGCCTGCAGGCCGGGACACTGTCCTCTGCAGGAGTGGGAATCGGCCTCGCTGATCCCCCTGGCGCCGTGCCCTCTCCTCTGGGCAACGGGGCCGGGCTCTGGGGTGCTCAAGGGCTTTGTTTCTTAAGGGGTTTCCTCCTCTGTAGACCCTCCTGCTGTTGGGATGCTTTGCCGTGTTCTGGACTTTCTACTACATGCTGGAGGTTTGCCTGACGAGGAACAATGTGGGGCTTGACGTGACCTGCAATGGCTCCGCTGCCTGCAAATGGTACCAGCAGGGAGGGAAGCACAGAGCCCTGGAGAGCAGCCTGGAGATGGAGTCTGTGCCCCTCTACCGGGAGAAGGACATTGAGGACGTTGAGATGGAGTGTGAGCACCCGGAGCCTGCCCGAGAGGATGAGGGGGAGGAAGGGTCCTGGACCCCCACCCACCCCAAACTTCCCAGCAGTGGGAGAGCTGTGAGCTTCCACGAGGCGGCCCCAGCCGCGGCAGGGTACCTTGGCCGGGAGGTGACGGCCGAGCTCCTCTCGGAGGACAGGGAGCACCAGACGTGCTAGCGGGGGCTGGGGGTTTGGGCTGCGTCCCTCCCTCTCGGTACAACCTTCCCGTGCACGCGCAGCAGAGACTTCCTGAGCCACCAAGGACTGTTGCCGTTGTGTCCTACGGAGGTTGGCATTGGAAGTGGCTCAGAAACAAGGAGGAGGAATGCTGGCAGTGGAAGGGGAGCTTCCCTTTCCTTCCCACTGGAAAGCAAAGCAAGCCTTAAACCCATTCTGAATGGAGCCTGCGCCGCAGCGACGCGCGGGGCTTCCCTTCGTGCGTGGAGCAAGGCCCTGTGACGATGGCTCCTGGGTGCGTGGCAGCCGTGGCAGAGCTCCGCATGGAGCCCCCAGCACGCCACAGCCCCTGTGGCGTCATGGCACGGGGAAGAAGCGTCACTTTGTCCCTGACCTCTGCAGAGTGAGCCTGGAAAATGCGGCAGAGCCCCGGCAGGAGCCTCTGCAGGCAGGGACCCCACAGCACTGTCCTTGTCCTGTCCTGCTGGGCTCGGAGCTGGCCCCTGCCCACCAGTTACACCGAGCTTGGAAGCAGGGAGCCGTTCTGCCCATCTCCAGCCAGCGCTTGCGCCCTGTCCCCTGCGCTCTGCCCCTGCCTGGCCTCCCGCAGGCACCGAGCAGCTGTGCGGCTGGGGAGGGAGGCAGGAGGCTGGGGAGGGAGGCAGGAGGCTGGGGAGGGAGGCAGGAGGCTGGGGAGGGAGGCAGGAGGCAGCTGGGCTTCCTCAGCATCCTGCGGGGGGGCAGGACGGGCTGACCCTGCTGTGGCGGGCACAGAGGCACATGTGGCAGCACGAGCGGGCTGAGCCGCTTCCCCGGGCTGTTTCCCCACGGCACTGGGGCCTCGGTGTGTGCCCGCTGCCCAGCAGGGACGAGGCTGGGGGTGATGCCCGGTTGGGGCTGGGAAGGGGAGATGGAGTTGCTCTGGCAGTGGCTCGTGGGTGAGCGGGGTTGGCTTGTTCATGTGTCTTTGGGTTCATTGGTTTATTTTTTTAAAGCTGGGGTTTGTTTTTTTAATCAGCAAAGCCCTTTTGTGTAGCTTTCCAAATAAAGTCTGAAAAACCCTCCTCTCCCCCATCCGTCACTCCTCTGCCCTCCCAACACTTTCTCGCTGTGGAAACGTGAGTCACCCAGCACCTCCCAGCCCCAGCGCCCGTGGGGACGGGATGCAGTGCCGGGGCACTGGGGCTGCTCGGGGTCTGTGCCCTGATCCCTGGGTAACCAGGGCTGCTCCAGGCAGGGGGAGAGTGGAAGGAGTGAGAAGGAAGGTGGGTGCTGTGGCTCAGGTGGGAGCAGGCAGAGCCACCCTGCGGAGCCATCCAAAGCTGTAGGGAAAGCCCAAGCCCCGGCTCTAGTTTTCCCAGTTTTGGAGCTGGAAGAAGGAGCAAATGTGGCCCAGGTGCCTTCAGCAGCTTTTCAGGAGGGTGGCTTCGGCTTTCTCCGCACCGCTGGCCAGGGGTGACAGGGTGGGGAGGAAGAAACCTCATCAGGCCACGCTAGATGAATAACCTTTTAATTTTGACAAAAACGAAGTACAAAACCGAGGCCAATTTTCTTTTCTCCCCGTTCGCAAGGGTCGCTGCAGCAGTGGCGCGGGGCTGCGGGCAGGCAGGATGGCTCCGGCGGCTGGGGCACGTGCCCTTCCCACCCCCCGTCCCAGGGATGGCGGCAGGGCACCCATGGGTGCCAGCGAGCGCGGCAGGGGCAGGGCCAGCTGGCGGTGGGGATCGCAGGGGTGTGCGAGGCCGGGGGGCAAGGGCTGCCTGGGGCACGGCGCGAGCGTGGTGGGGCTGCCCCCGTGTCCCCGAGGCTGGGTGCGTCACCATGCGCGGGGGCCACGGCTGGGCGCGTGCTGCCGTTGCTTGCGCTGAAGGGTCGGTTGGGCTGGCTGGCGTTTTCTTTCCAATAAATACCAATCGGTGAGGGGCGGCCACCGGTGCTTGCGTGGCTGCAGCACGCTGGGCCGGGGGGAGCGAAGGCGGAGGTCCCGGCTGGGGCTGCTCTCCCGGCAGCGGGAGGGCTGGGGGCGGCGAGGGGGGCTGCCTAGCTGATGATCTGCCGGGGCCGGCCGTAGCTCATCCCCGCCTGTGATGCCCCCTTGTTGCTCCCCATCTGTAAGCCGATGACGTTCTTGCCCTCCTTTAGCTGGCTCTCGGTGAACTCCCGCTTGTGCTCCTGCGCTTTCCTGTGGGGTGGAGGGAGAGGCCATATGGCACCTGTGCCCCCCCCAGGGCAGCCAGACCTTCATCCCCAGGGTGCCAGCAGCCTCCGTGCCCCAGGGGTGCCCCAGCCGCCCACCCTTCCCCTCCAAAAGCTCAGCATCCTGCATCCACGTGCTCCAGGGCACCGCCGGGCAGTGGAAAGAGCCCACCCCAGGCAGCCACAGGGGCTGGGGGTCCCTATGCCCGGGCCCATGCTCCTCCACTTACTTCATGAACCAGTTGGGGTCCCCATGGTAGTTCCCGTCGTTCTTGGTGACCGCCAGGCTCCCCAGGGCCATCAGTGTCCTCTGCACCGCTGCCATGTCCTTGGCTGCCGAGGGACAGCGGCGCGTGAGGATGGGCACAGCGCAGCGGCCTCAGCACCCCCCACCTCCGGCTGCCCCCACCCCCCACCCGCACCTTCAAAGAGGTCGACGGTCTGGAACATGTCCGTCTTGACCACACCATAGTCCTCGGCCGCCTTGAGGAACTGGGCGATCTGCTCCATCTGCTTGAAGACCATGGTGGGGGGGGTGTCAGGGATCTTGACAGGCTTGGAGCCGTCGGGGTAGAGGCTGTTCACCAGCCTGCTGAGGACCTGCCGGCAGAGGAGAGGCTGGGCTCACAGCACCGCAGACGCCACTGGCTGCGGGGCCCCCAACCGGCCACCCACCCATCTCTGGGGCCGGTGGGCGCCGTGGGTGCCCGCCCCCCCCCCCCCCCCCCACTTACGATGCCATTCTTCAGCCAGACCTGGAAGCCCAGGCGGCCTCGCTCGGGGCGACCCACCGCAGCCCCGCACTGCGCCACGATCCACTCCACCAGCCGGTCCTCCAGCTCGTCGTCGTACTTCTTCTCAATCTTGGACTGGACGTCCCTGCTCAGGCCGTATGACGGGCCCTTGTTTGCCATATCTGCGGTGGGTAGGAGACCTGGCAGCGGGACGGGGACCATCAGGCTGCGGAGATGCTGTCCCCCTGCCCAGGGACACCGCAGCCGCCCCAACACCCTGTGGCATCCACCTCTCGTCCTGGTGCCGTGGGGATGTGCCCTCCTCCCAGCTCTTCCCTTGCCACACCACGGCCCTTCAGCTCTGCCCGGGAGCACTGGAGGATGGGCGCATGGCCAAGATCCCCCCAGCCTGCCCGGACAGAGGGTTCCTGTCTCAGCAGAGGTGCCTTGTCCCCAGTCCCCAACTCAGGCTGTGCAGGAGAGCAGCCTAATCCCCATCCCTGCCTGCTCAGGGTTGGCACTGAGGTCCCTGGCATGGCTGTGCCCCGCAGCTGGAGCAGCTGTGCTGCCCCACGGGCGCTGCAGAGCAGAGGGGTCCAGGTGGCAGGGTGACTGTGGCACGGCATGGTGGCCATGGCACGGCGGGGTGGCTGGGGCACGCTGGCCGTGGCGCTGTGGGATGGCCTCGGCACAGCGGGTCCCGGTGCCGAGGAGGAGCGCAGGCGAGGCAGGACCACGGCGGGAGCCGTGCCTGTGCCCTTGTAAGGGCATGCGGCGGGCAGAGATGGCAGGTAGCTGGCTGCAGGCAGGGCTGGAGGATGCCAGGGAGGATGCCAGGGGGGACTGGCACTGTGAGCTGGCAGCCAAGCCCTCAGCGGAGCTGGCCTCACCCACCCCCCCGGCTCAGCACCCTGCTCAGCATTAAGCCACTGAGTGCCCGGGCTGCGCTCTCGAGGAGCTGTGTGCTCGGTGCCTGCACCCACAGCCTGCCCCAGGTGGGCTCACCCCGACGGCCAGGCAGATGCACCCCGGCGCCTGCAGGACAGGCTCTGAGACCTGGCACAGCTCGGTGCAGCAGAGGACGCTGAGCCCGCTTGCTGCTGGTGGTGCGGCAGCCCCCCACGAGCCCCACAGGCAGCCTGTGCCCAGGTCCCGGGCACTGCCAGGCACGTCCAGCAGAGCCACAGCAAGCTCCGCTCCGTGCCCTGGCCGCCCAGTGCCCCGTGCCCTGGCCCATTCCGGCACAGGGGGAATGCGTGCAGACCCCAGCCTCACCAGTCATGGCTCCCCTGGCCACACGGCAGTGTCTGTTGGCCACCAGCTGCCCCCGGCCCCGCAAGCCAAGTGCCCCAAGGCATGGGGCAGAAACGGGCAAGTGGGGGCTTGACTGACCCCCCCCTCCACGCTGAGCCCGCAGCCGCACAGCCCCGACGGCAGCACAATCCTGAGGAGCAGGAGCAGCACCGAACCCTGGGCAGCACCCCCAGGGAGCCACGTCCCCAGTCCGAGCACCGGTTTCCCCTCACCTGGGGAGCGGGGTTGCAATCCAAAGAGCAGCATCCACATCCTGGGGAGCGTCACCCCCATCCAGGGAGCAGCATCCCCATCCCGGGGAGCGGCATCCCAGTCGGAGAGGTAGAATCCCCATCTAGGGAGCAGGATTGCAGTCCCAGGAGCAACACCGACATCCTAGGTGTGGGGTCCCCATCCCGTGGAGCAGCACCCCCATACCAGGGGGTGGCATCCCCACCCCGGGCCCCCTCCCCACTGCACTCCCCCACCCCCCACCCCCACCCCCCGCTGCAGCGGGACTTACAAGCAGCTGCTCACGGAGGCGAGGGGCGATGCTCTGCGCGGGAGCCAGCACACTGCACAGCTGGGAAGAGCTGACCCTGCGCTAAAAGGCCGACGCCAGGACAGTGATGTCAGCGCAGCCGGGGGGGCAACCCCCCCAGCCCTCCCTCCCGGGGCGCGCCAGCCCCGCGGCGCATCATCACTCCAGCCCAGGCACCATATTTGGGGAAAGACTCCGAAAATCGGTGACTAAGGCCCGTGCCCAAGCATTCCCTGCGTGCCTCCACCCCAGTGGGTTTGGGAGCAGGGAGGAAGCGGGGCCGGGGGCTGATGGAGTCAGTCCTTTTATAGCCAGGGCCGCAGCCGCCGCAGAGGGTTTCTGCCCTGACTTCATGGCTGGTTTCCCCATGTGCTCACCACTGGGGAGCTGGGGCAGCCGAGCGGGGCTCCCCGCAGGGCTGCCATGGGGCACAGCCACCCGGGCAGCACCCACGGCTGCGGCGTGCCCTGCTCAGCCTGGCCAGGGCAGCGAGGCTGCGGGTATCCCGTGGGCACCGTGCCTGGGCATCCCGCAGCCGGCCCCGGGATTCCTGCCGCCCAGGCTGGCAGCAACCAGCTGCAGCGGGCCAGGGCACCGCGAGGCATGTAGCAGCCCTGGGATGCTACGGGGAGTCCCAGGACCCTTGCTGCCTGTGAGGTGGGACCTCCCTGAGCATCCCTACTCCCCCAGGGGCTGCCGGTCCCCCGCACCCCACAGACCTGCCCCCAGCAGCCCCCGTGCTGCACAGGGCGTCTCTGGTGCAGGAGGGCGGCAGCAGCGCTGCCGAGCCCCTGCGGCATCTTCCCTCTCCCCAAGTCCTGGTGGGAAGGAGGAACCAGTGCTGCAGCAGAGCCTGGCTGACACCCGCCGGCAGCAAGGCAAGGCAGAGCCCACTGCCTCTGCTGCCCCCCGAGGAGCCCCCGGTGTCCCCCAGGCTCCCGCTGCCCAGGCAGGAGGCAGCAGGCGTGGGCAAAGTGCAGACACTTTAATTAGCGAGTCCCTTCCCAGCAGACCCACGCACGGAGAGCACACGGCAGCCTCGGTGGGGAGCGGTGGTGGGGGGCACACAGCGGGCAACACCCCCCCGGGATGCTAAAGGAGATGTGAGGGGGGCTGCTCCAGCCACCGGCACCAGCACCGGCACCGCGCCGGAGGCATGGACCCCACCTTCCACCCATACGACTCAGGCACTGAAGAGAGACCCGCACCCATGTGCTCAGGGGGCCACGGGGCTGCGGGCACAGCGCGCACCCCGGCCCTCCACCGTGCCATGGGCGCATGGACACGGAGCAGCAGCAGCAGCACCTTTTCCAGTGTCACTTGTCACCAAGGACGGGTGCCCCAGCAGCCCCCCAGTCCCATTTTTGGCTACGACGAGCCTGGGGACAGGCACGTAGCACCTGGGAGAGACCTGGCTGACGGGGAGGAGGCACACTGGGACCCCCGGGCTGCACGGGGAGGGGGACGGAGCAGCTGTTGGGACCCACAGCACAGGCATCCCTCCCCAGGGGCACACACTGCCCCGGTGGGTCCCCGCTCTGGGGGCCTGCGGCTGGGCATTTGGCACAGTCCCAGGGCAGCGGGCAGCTGTGGGCCCCTAGAAGACGTAGATCTTGTCCCGCTGGACGCAGTCCAGGTCATCGTCCAGCGTCAGCAGCACCTGCGGGGCGAGGGGAGCGGGGCCGCTGTGAGCCGGGGTGGCCAGGGGCAGCCAGCAGCCCCACCGCCGGCGGGCAGCACCTACCAGGAAGGAGCCGAACATGGCGATGGAGGAGAGGAAGTGCCAGATGTCGTGGTCATCAAAGAAGTCGAGCAGGATGCAGTCGCGGTTGTGCTCCCGGGACTCAGCCGGTGTTTTCTGTGGGGGACAGGGGCAGCCATCACCACGCCAGCCCACAGCCAGCCACCCTGCCGCACCGCCTGCCCACTCACCTGCCAGGTGCTGAGCCCCTGGAAGAAGAAGAAGAGGGCGAAGCCCCAAACCACCGAGGTGCCGATGATGCAGAGCAAGGGGATGAGCTTGATGCGCTCGCCGCTGCGGAGCTGCGGGGGAGACCAGGGTCAATGTGCAGGCAGGAGCCTGCAGGGGGGCCAGTCCCTGTCCAGCCCACCCTGCACAGCCGGGCAGGGGGCTGGCAGCCTTGGCTCGCACCTTCATGATGATGTAGAAGGCGAAGTAGAGAAGGAGGTTGCAGATGCCGATGGCCAGCAGGTAGGAAGCGAAGTCATTGGGGCGGACAATGAGGCCGTAGGCAGCGCTGGGGAGGCAGGGACAGGCAGTGGGGTCAGTGCAGCCTGGGGGTCCCCCCGCCTGCCGTGCCCATGCGCCCCACTGTCCCCGAGGCACGCCGGCAGCCCCCGGGAGATTGGGCAGCGCATGGGGACACCAGGGCTGCCGCAGCTACAGGGGGGACCTGTCATGCTCGGCTCACAGCTGTCACAAGCTGGCTGTCCTCAGCCCAGCCCCAGCAGAGGGGACCGCAGCCAGCAGGGCCATGTCACAGGAGCAGGGTGGGGGTGGCAGCAGGGACGGGGAGCGCCGACCAGGCTGGGAGAAGTGTCGCGGGGTCTGGCGTGTACCCAGCTCCGCACTTACAGAGACCAGTTGATGATGTTTCCCATGACCAAGAGCACCATTCGATCCTGCAAAGGGTGAGGGGGGGCCGTGAGGGGCAGGCAGCCGGCCGCTCCAGGGAGGGAGGGCTGCCAGGTGGGGTCTCAGCAGAGCCAGGGACCCTGGTGCCACGAGCCGCGGTGCCAGCACTCACCACGTACATGGGCCCACTGCACTGCCGGACGCAGTCCGTGTACAGCACATGCAGGATCCTGCGCAGGATGCCCGAATCTGCAGGGAGAGGAGAAGTCGCACCGGGGGCACCGCTGCGCTGCCCCCCACCCACCCTGCTTGCAGCAGTGCCCCCCACCTCACCCAGCTTCCAGCGCCCCATGTAGTAGAGCTGGGTGCTCAGCAGCAGGGTGGCCACGATGTGGATGACGGAGAAGACAATCCAGAAGGCTGTGTTCCCCTTGCCGAAGACCTGCGGGGCGAGTGGGGTGGCGGGCAGTGGGCTGTGGGGGTGACCGGCCACCCCCCCCCCCAGTGGCACCCACCATACTCACCACACCAACGACAGAGAAGAAGATGACAAGGGCCAGGCAGGCGTAGGCGCTGTAGGCGCTGGCGTTGATGTCTGGGTGGCGCTTCTGGTAGAGCTTCAGCATGCAGAGCCCCGCGATCATGTACATGAAGGAGGTGTCTGGGGGGGCACAGCAGTGAGTGGGGTGGGGGCAGCCCTGGTGCGAGCAGCAGGGGACTGGAGGACACTCACCGAACTGGAAGTTGGTGTAGTTGGGGCAGACATGGTAGCAGGCGCTGAGTAGCCCCTCCATCATGAGGGCAGTGCCCATGGCGTAGAAGAGCCCAAAGTGCTTGGGGATGCCGCATTCCTGGGGGGTGGGAGGAGAGGGAAGGGAAGCAGGGGGTCCTGGGTGGCAGAGACCCCTGTGGGCACACAGTCCAGCAGCCGCCCATCCCTTCTCACCAGGGCGTGGGCATCATTGCGCATGAGCGCCCGGTTGTAGTTGATCTCCCGCTGCAGGATGATGAGCAGGAAGAGCAAGCCCAGCAGGACGTAGCCCAGGTTGCTGAGGATGTTGTTGAAGGCGCTGCGGGGAAACAGTCCAAACATGGGTGCTGCAGACCCCTCTCCCTCCCTGGGACCCCACTGTGGTCCTGCCCTGGGTGCAGGGGACCCCCAGCCACCCACCACCAGCCCTGAACCCACCTGAGGTTCCCCAGCGGGTGGGCACACAGAAAGTTGTAGTAGCAGATGTCCTGGTTGCCGGTGACATTCACCACCTGAGCACGTGGGCACAGTGCAAGCAAGCGGTGGTAAGGCATGGGGACATGGGGGATGACCAGGGACATCGCCATCGTGGCTGGGGAGCAGCCCCCAGAGCTCCCGGGAGCCCCGTTTGCTGTCACTGTGCCCCACTTACCGTCTGGTAGGTGATGACAAGCTGGATGACAGGGAGAGCGTAGAAGACTGCGATGGTGGCGATGTTCCTGGGAGAGGCAGGGGGGTGTCAGGGGGTCCCTGCCGCCCACCCAAGGTCGGGATACCGCTCCACACTCCCTGTTCCCATTGCCCCCCACTCACCAGAAGTAGATCTGGTACTTCTTCCGCAGCACCCGCTTGTCCTTGCGGGCCAGGTCAGCCACGCAGAGGTATTGCTGGAAGGAGAGGCAGGTGGAGGGCTCACCCCGGCCAGCGGGGAGCAGCCAGTGGGGGGCCAGGGGGCACGGGGCAGGACACACCTTGGTGCGGATGACGTTCTTGTCGTAGTCAATGTCAGCCAGCGTGTCGTAGTCATCCTCCTCGACAGAGCTGAGCGAGTCCAGGCGCGGCCGGCTGGCCACGTTCTCCAGCGACCGCTCTCCTGCAGCCGAGCCGGGGCCGTCAGCGGAGCCCCTTGGCCGAGACCGCCTCGGTGCCCACCCCGCGGGACCCCAATCACCCCCAATTAACAGTTCGGCTGCCTCCCTGCCAACTCACACTGGAGACAGGCTCCAGATCCCTGCACTGCCCCTGCCCCGGGGACACGCACTGGCTGTGCCCACATGGGCGAGCATGCCCCGTGCCACCATCCCCCAAGGGCTCTGCTGGGCTGGGGACAGCTGGGGGCCAGGAGGACAGTGTCCTCCCCTGCCCCGCGGCCCCGCAGGTGCTGCCCTGGCTCTCAGGGAGGGAAGGAGGGGACAGGGGTACTCAGCGCCCCGGGCGCTGAGCTTGGGGCAGGGCAGATTTTGGTGCGATTCGCCTGTCCCCGCCCAGTACCAGCATCTACCCATGGCAATGCTCAGCGGCCTCAGCGGGGCGAAGGGTGTGCGCCGCTTGAACTGCTCCTGCCCTTCAAAGGAAAGCAAGAGTTACCGAAGCAGGAGTGGGGTTGAGCCCTGGGGGGGTTCCCCGGAGCATGTCCGCCCGATGGAGACCCCGCTGTGGGCCTGCAGGGAGGGGCTGGCAACCCAGGGACCCTTCCCAGGAGATGGAGAGGGACAGTGTGGGGATGCTGCCCTGGCGCGCTGGCTCTGCAGGGCTGCGGTCATGCCAGCCACCGCACCGCTGCCCCGGGACTCACCCACGTAGCCGTACGGGACTTCTGCCGAGCCCATGCTGTCCGTGACGCCTTCGGTGCTGCCGGAGGAGCCGTTCCCTGCAAGGGCGGTCAGACCAGGTGGGCACAGCCGCCTGCCGACAGGCTGGGAGGGGAGGGATGGCATGTGGCACTCACCAAAGGAGCCATAACCGTAGCTGTCATAGGGCGAATGGCCCAGGAAGGAGTCAGGGATGCTGCGGGCATGCCCTGCAAGACAGGAGGGTCCCCGTCAGCCACTGGCAGCCTCCTGTGGCACCCCTGGCCCGGGGGCGCGTGGCCATTCGGCACGGGGCAATGCTCCGTGCCCCTGCTCTGGCACCGGAGCAAACGCACAGACAAGGACAGAGCAGACACTGGCACCTACCCAGTAGAGATGCTGGGAGTCCCCAGAAAGTCATGGAAAGAAAGAGACAGAGTTGGTGAGATGCTCGAGACCCAGCGCAGACCTGCCAGCCCCAGCCCCAAGGGCATCCCTGTCCCCCAGACATCGGGCTTTGTCCCCAGGGAGCCGGGGTACAGGCAGGGCTCAGGCAGACAGCAGGGAACTCCTGCAGAACCAAGGGCTTCACCACAAGCTTGAGAGGGCAAAATAACCGGGAACCCCCAGGGAGACCCCCCACGTGCCACTGCCACCAGCTGCTGCCCCCAGCCCCTCACCCGTGTCCAGGCTGGGCGAGTCCATGGCTGCCAGGAGCCCCTTCCTCTTCTGCTGCCTGCCGAGGGAAGTGGCAGTGAGCGGCGCCGTGCCGGCAGCCAGGGGCAAGGGCTGGGGCCCGGGTGGCACAGCACCCATGGGCTCAGCACCCAGAGGGGAGGCTGGCCGGGGCAGCGATGCCCAGGAACTCACCGGCAGCTCTCCCAGCAGGCGATGACCAGTGTGAGGATGTAGAAGGAGAGGAAGATGCCCAGGCAGAAGAGCACACTGCTGACATAGGCCTCCGCTGCGCAGGGCCGGGACAAGCCCTCAGCATGAGCGGCAGCGCCGGGGACCTGCTGTGGGGTCCCTGCAGAGCCCAGCTACCCCCAGCCCCAAACGGCCCCTCCGCAGCTTACAGGTTATGGCAGGTGACACCATCACCTCCAGCATCTTCTGCCGGTTGTGCTGATCCACAGGCTCATCTGGAAGAAGGCATGGGCTGGGGTGGGGGGCTCAGCCCTGCACAGACGCTGCTGCTCACCCCATCCCCAGCACGCCCCCAGCACACAGCCCACAGCAGTGGGGACGTGCTGGTGGGTGGGCGCTTCCCCTGGCCCCCCCGGCGTACCTGGTGCAGCATCTTTGGAGAGAGGGTAGTAGGGCAGAGCCCCCCCACACGCCTCATCCTCCGTCTTTACCACCACCACCACGTAGAAGCTGTTGCTGGGGAAATCCTTCTTCTGCAGTGGCCGTCCCAGAGGGTTGAGAGACAGGGGTCAGCAGAGCCCAGCCAGGCGTCTCCCATGCTGCCCCATGCTGCTGGGGCTGCCTGGGGGGCTGGGGGCCACCCCGGAATGACAGCCTGTGCAAGCTCTGCTAGCTGGTGCTACCTGGCAGCACCAGGGGGGCTGGCAGTGGTACAGCCCCATGGCGCAGCCCCGCACCGTGGCCCCGCACCCACCTGCACCGTGATGGCTGCCTTCTTCGTCATGGTCTGGTACATCCCGATGAAGGCCACATTGTTGTCCAAGTCGTACACAGGGCACTGCGGGGACAGAGGGGCTGTCATCCCCGCCGGGCATCATGGATCGCCTGGACAGGAGACCCCGCTGCCCAAACCTACCAGGATGTCCTGGATGGAGATGACGGAGCAGGGGAAGGCCATGGCCGAGGTCACCTTCACAATCACCGAGTCCACTCCCTCGGGGAACTCATACTTGAAATACTGCGGGGGGGAAGGGCCCGTCACTGCCATGGGGGCCACACTCTCCTCCCTGGGTGCAGCCCCCCCTGCCACGCCACACCATGCCAGCTCCTCCTCACCTGCGGCTGGGCGGCCGTGGCATTGAAGCTGAACCTTTCGTTGGTCCTGCAGAGAGCACAGGGAAGACGGTGACTGGCGAGGGGAGCCCGTGGCCCTGGCACGCAGCCCTGGTGGGCGGTGGGCAGGCATGGAGGGGGACCGGGGACACGGGGCTGCCCTCACCGCAACACAAAGTTCTCCACGTGGGTGACCCGTAGCTTGTAGGAGGCGTTGAGGGACAGCGTGGAGACATCCACGTAGAAGTGCTGGGTCTCCACCTCCGCCTTGGTCTGGGGCTGGCAGAGCGTGCGGCTCACCTCCTGGTATGCGTATTTCCGCTGGTACCTGGGTAGGCAGAGCCGTGCTGCACCCACCACCGCCGAACTCTGCCTGCCGGGACCCCTGCCCGCCCACCAGGACCCCTGCCCACCCACCGGTCCTCGCGGCTTGGCTGGGCAGGGGGCCACGCGGCGCCCCCCCCGTACTCACAGTCCCCGGAGGATGAGCGGCACCTGGAAGGAGACCACCGCCTCCTTCTGCCTCACCACGAAGAGGACGGGCAGGTCCTTGTGGTCGGAGAGGACGTTCACCGACACCCGCACGCCCTCCGTCTGCGGGGAGAGTGGGAAGGCGAGGCGTTGGCTGGGCACCGCCACTGCGGCCGCCTCATCCCCGGTGCCTGGACTTTGCACGGCCATCGTGGCTGTTGAGGCATCCCCGCCGGGGGGACCGTGCCCCCTGCCCGCCCCAGGCCCCGGGGCCGGGGGTCCCGTGGGGGTGTGGGCAGTGGTGGGACGTGGGCAGCGGTCGTGGTGGGTGCTCACCCTGTTCCGGCAGACGCTGTGGTTGAAGGCGTAGATGTTGAGCAGGTCGGCGTCCACCCAGTCGGCGTAGGTGGTGTTGAACTGGGCCTCCTTCTCCAGCACGCGCCGGGGCCCGTGGGGCTGGGGCCGGGGCAGGGTGGGCGGCGGGGTGGGCGGCAGGGCCAGCAGCGGCAGGGCCAGCAGCGGCAGGGCCAGCGCGGCCGCCCCGGGGCCCGGCATCGCGCCAGCATCCCCGGCCGGCCGGGCAAGGTCCGCCGGGGCGGGACGGGACGGGACGGGACGGGGCGGGTCAGCCGGGGCGCTGCCGGGCACCCTGTCCCATGGCGAGCCCCGGGGGCGGCGCCGCTGCCCGGTTGAGGTGCCGGTGATCGGTGTCGGTCCCGGTGCCCGATGCTCGGTGCCGGTGCCCGGTGTCGGTGCCCGATGCCCGATGCTCGGTGCCGGTGCCCGGGTTCGGTGCCTGGGCTTAGTGCCGGTGCTCGGGTTCGGTGCCGGTGCCCGATGCTCGGTGCCGGTGCCCGGGTTCGGTGCGGGTGGCCGGTGCCGGTGCCGTCCCCCCCCCGCGGCCCGCAGGCAGCTGTAAACACGGGCCGGCGGTGACGTCACGCGCGGTCTCACGTTCAAGGCCGGGCCGGGGAAGTGACGCGGCGGCGGGCGGGGCCGGGGGGCGGCCCGGGGAACCCCCGCCCTGGGGAGCTCCTGCCGCGGGGGGAGCCCCGGGGGGAAGCCCCGGCCCGCAGGGCAGCCCGTGTCCCATATAGGACCCCATAGGGGAAGCCCTGCCCCGTAGAGGAGCCCCTGCTCCGTATGATACCCCCTTGGGGAGCCCCTACCCCATACATGACCCATAGGGGAGGCCCTGCCCCATACAGGACCCCACAGAGGAGCCCCTGCCCCATAATAGACCCCACAGGGGAAACCCTGCCCTGTGAAGGAACTCATGTCCCCTACAGGACACCACAGGGGGGGCCCTGCCCTGTATAGGATGCCATAGGGAAGCCCCTACTCCATAGGGTGCTCCCTTGGGGAGCCTCTGCCCCATAGGGGAAGCCCTGCTTTGTATGGGACCCCATAGGGGAGCCCCTGGGGCTGGGCAGGGATGGTTGCCCCCCACCCCAAGCCACCCTTCAGGACACAGGGGCTGCCCCAGCCCCTCTGATGAGACAAGGACCTGTCCCACCCAGGAGCCCCCAGCCTGGGCAGGGGGCCGGGGCCAGGTGAGGCCACCGCCGCCCCTACAGCTGGCAGTGCCGGAGGCCTCGCTCAGGGGTTGTCACGTGCTGTCACATGGCAGCAGCTACCTGCCACCAGCAGCCACCGACCCGCCTGGCACCGGCGGCCACAGCAGGGTCCCTGGCTCGACAGCTCGGTGTGGCTGGCCGGGCCGGCTGAGCTGTGTGGTGATGGCGGGTGCACCATGCCGTAACTGGCCCTGGCTCCCGCTCCTTCCTCGCCGTGGGGACTCCTCCGTCCCGGACCTCGCTCCCTGCCCCAGCCTGCAGCTGATGGCTCCTCTCCGCCCGGCACCGGTGGGACCCGGTGGCACGCTGGTTGCCCACGCTGCTGGCCCAGCCCGCCTGCCCACTGCGGTCCCCGCGCGTTAGGGGCATGGAGAGATGTGCTGCACCCACATGGGCACCCTCTGGACCTCTGCGCAGGGGCTCCCTCCCGTTTGCAGCACCCTCCGTCACCACAGCGTGAAGTAATTGGAAGTACTTGGAAGTTTTTCCACGGCTCCGTTCATGGGGAAAGCAGGAGCAATACCAGCAGCGTTTTACCGTGTGTGTCTCTTCAAAGCTCACCATCCGAGCTGCTGCCGAGCTTCCAGCTTACAGCCCTCCGTCTAATGGCTCTGTGGGCATTATCCCACACTTCAGGTGTCTGAGATTGGGGGTTTTGGTTTAAAATCCCACCCTGAAACAGCTCAGCCCCACGTAACCTCATAGAAAACCATTTCCTAGGCTTGAACTGACATCCGAGGCCTCTGCCGCTGGCTTCCCTCTCTTCTCTGCGGGACAAACATCAGGAGACAAGAGCACTGCTGCTATTGTGCACTTTATTTCTATAGGTCCTCTCACAGAGGATCCCAAAGCACTTTTCAGAGAGTCTGCACATTGCTTCCAGGTTACGGGTGGTGACGCTGACAGCAGGTGGAACAACTTGCTTGGGGACAGACGGACACCCGTGCAGGAGCTAAACCACAACTCCAACCTACTCCGTTCAGATTTGGGTATCGCCTCCGCCAGGATGGCTTCACGTTGGATTGTGTGGTGATGCACACACCCTGTTTGTTTCAGGGCGATGACAAATAAACGGCTGAGTTATCAGATACAAGGCGATGTCCTGTCAAGGGCCAAAATACCAGCTACCTTCACCTGCAGAACCCTGCTTACAGCTTTGGGTACAGGACCAAAGCTCTGCGTGGTGAAAAGAGAGGAAAAACAAACCAAAAAAGGGCCCCCCAACAGAGCGGGGGAAAGCAGAGGTATTCCATGAGGAGTGAGGATCCAGCCGAGCGTGAGTCCGAAGACCCCTGGGAGGGAGCGCTGCAAGCAAGCGCGTCTGGTGGGAGGTGTGTGGGGCAGCTCTGTGTGGGGCAGCACCTCCCCAGCCCCCGCAGGAATGGAACACAGTGGGTCACCAACACAGAGAGGGGAGCAGAGACGCGGGTGCCTAGGCACACACACACACACACACGCTGCAACATGGTGGGGTGAAACATTGACATTTATATCGAAATACGCACTAACAGAGTGAGTTCTACCAGCCGATGCATTTTTGCCAAAGCGGAATCACAATTTTTTTGTCCCGGGGAAGGTTCAGGGTGGCGAGCCACCGCAGTGCCTCGGGGCAGGCAGGGCGGGCAGTGCAGAGGGAGGCTGCTGCCTCGTTTCACATGTGGTGCGCGCTTTCCTCCTCACAGGTCCCATCCTGCGGCCATCCTCCTGTCCCCCCAGCCAGTTACAAGAGACTCTTCCTGGCCTTTCACATCTTTTGTTTTGTTTTTCTCTCTGCTGCAACAAATACGAAACTGGCAATGCTCACGCCGACAAGACAGCAGGCTCCCACACAGAGTGGCCAAATGCAACCGGGTTGTTTGCGGAGTGAAGCCCCCCAGGGCCGGTTCTTTCCCAGCCAACCCTTAACAAGGACATGGTTCCCGCTGGCCACCAGGCAAGGGGAGCCCAGCCACAATCCCAAGGGACACTGGTCACCCAGAGCTGGGACCAAAGCTTTTCTCACTGTCTTGAAACGAGGTGCTCGGTTCTTAGTCCTAAGTCAGCGAGGAGGGAGAACCCCTCATTGCCTTCCCACATCACTGCAGTTGTGAGCGGGACACTCCTTACTAGGCAACAACAAGCAGAGCTAAAGTCTGAGCAGAGAGGAGGCTGCCCTCGCCCTCTTTACACGGCACCAGCAGTATCGGAGGTGGTTACGGGAGCAGAGGAGGAAGGCTGTGAGCACCAAACCAAGCACAGAGCGCGGCACCTTAGCAAGCCAAGCCTAAGCAGAGCAGCAGAGCTGTCCTCAGTCACGTTGCAGAAGCCTCAGGAGCCTGCCAAACCTCTCGGTCCCCTCAGCACCCTGCCAAGAGGGGCTGACTCACAGCTGAGCACAGCCGCAGCTGCACGGGTGCCGAGTTGAGAAGTCAGAGCTTTTTACTGGAGAGTACGTTCCTGGTTAGCATCTCTTTTAGCCAAGTGCAGTGGGGAGGGAAGCAGGGATGCATATGTTCAGCTAGCACACTGCCTTTCCACACAAGCCTAGAAACCTGAACAGCTCACAGGGAGCAGAATGTGTTTTATCCTGTCTCCCTGGGGGTGCACAAGGAATGGGGTAAGTCCTTTCCCCAGGACCCCTCCGCTGCAGCCTATTTTTAACACTTTATCTTCCACTCTCCCTTGCCCCAACTTCTCCAGCAAGCACCTTATTGCAAGCGTGAGCGACATTCCCTCAAAGCCCATCCTGCAAGGCAGCGGAGCTCTAGAGCGCAGCGGCCAAGTGAGCCTTGGGGAGCAGCGTGTCCCCAGCCTGGCTCATGGGCACAGGACCGTAATCCCTCCTCTACCGCAGCACTCCAAAAACTCCTACTTCTGATCCTGGCAAGTGGGACGCTTCATCTTTCCTTCATCTGTGTGTAGATCACATATACTGGAAACAAAACACACACTATGCATGCAATCCAGGCAGAAATCCTGCTATGATCAAATCTACAGGAAGAGGGGAATGTAGTGGGGACATGAAAGTATTCCTTAATGCTAGGTTATAGACTGCATTAAACACCAGCACCCTTTATTATAAAAAAGGGCAGACAGACTATATACAGTACCTATGTACTTCACTGCAGCAGGGCACAGCAAGCAACCTGGACACCTAAACACCCCTCACTCGGAACATGATACAAAGTGCCCGCTAAAAAGCTATCTGTTCCTCTCCGGTTTATCTGCTGAGAGGAGCACGTGTGACCGCAGATCCCTCCTACACAGGCAGAAGCACAGAGACCTGTGTCAGTGGCTTTTGGCCAGCTACCGCAGCGCAAACCATGGCGAGGTCTCACAGCACCACCAAGCTCCAACTCTGGCAGGTAACCCAAGGAGGAACAGACTTTATTTAAAATGGTTTTATTTGCAAGTATAGTAATCGAATTCTAGAGGGCTCTGCCTTTCAGGTCCAAACCAGTTCCCTTCTGAAGAAGAGAACCTTTCACTTTAAATGAAAGGCTGTCTTCGTATGATTGTTAGTAGACTACAACCAGTCCTCGTAACAAAATAAACACATCACAATTCCACCTAGTAGCAGGCCCTGTAGGAGGGCACCTGCCCCTCCAGCTCCCTTGGCTAGAGGCAAGGAGCAGTGCCCAAGGCAGGAAATGCTACACCTTGACTTCACTTTTTGCTGCAAGAGGCTGTAGTTGCTCAAATAAAATGTTTACACAAGTAAAACAGAAGAGAGAAAGAAATATACACCTTGGAATCTGTAAAGCTTCAGACTGATTTGGGCCTTGCAGGCAGGGGCTATTAATAGGGGCTTTCTTTAGAAAAAAAGGATGTAACAGTCACATACTTAAAAAAAAAACACCCAAAAAACAACAAACAGCACTGCAAAGAGCCCTGTGGCACAGGCAGCTCAGAGGAATGGAAGGTCAGTTCTAGAGTAAAGAGGAAGCAACTGCCTTGTGCAGTGTTTCCTGGATAATTAAAATCCTAAACTGAGCAACTGTTAAAAGCCAGCAACACCACACGCAGACAGGAGCAGAGAACTGGACAACCAGCAGCATCCGAATGAGACTGCCCCCAGGGAAAGCTACGTGGGAGGAAAGGTGCCCTGGCTAGCAGGCATGGTGAAATAAGCACAAGAACAAGCACCTGGGAGTGTTACACGAGTTCGGTTAACCGTTTGTTTCTTTACATTTCAGAATTCCAGTTTCATGCTGCTTCAGAAAGGAGTGAGAAAGCAACACGTGTCACTTAAACCCAAGCACATCACCCCACCCACCCACCCCCCCAAAAAAAAACCAACCCAACCAAAAAACCTTTATAAGGTGGGACCAAGTTTGGAAAAATGCATCTGTTCTGGCTTTTGCAAGTGGAATGTGATTCTTGTTCACAGGCTAATACACAGAGCACAATCCCTACAGCCAGGAACGGTGAGCTGGGAGCTGTGCATGGGCTGTCAGGGACAGGCTACAAGGGTTCTAGGACAACCACAGAGCAACAAGATATGAGAGGGGCACAGAGTGACAGTCCTGTTCTCGTTTTAAATGAGGAATGGTTTAAAAGTAAAACTCTTCTTCAGCTAATTTCCTCCTGCAATAAAACCAACCAAGCCGGCCCTCAGATGTACAAGACCAGTTAAACATTAGCCTTCCCCCTCAAAACACTAGGTACGAACATCCGGCAACATTCTACAATGGAAAGTGCTTTAAGAAAGAAGGATTCTGTAGTGCCAGTGACAGAACTGATCTGATGGGCTGGATGATGCTGTTAACGCTGACATCAACTGCTCAGGCCAGGGAAGCTCGTTTCTCCTCGGGGGTCTCCTCCAGCAGCTGCATGATCAGTTCATGGAGGGGTTTGCAGATCTTTGCATAGCCCCCTCCCGTCAGGTGCAGGAAATCAAACATGTCGTGGTATGAGATGGTGCCATCTGAGTGCACGAAGCCGACGTCCACATCCAGAAGCTGGACGTTGGGCAGTTTGGGGAGCGAGGCTTTTAGCAGATGATTCACCTTGGCATTCTTCTGCCGCAGTGGGTTTGGCTTCTCTCCACGAGGTAGCAGGCCCTGGCACAAGGAGGAGGCAAAAAAAGAGCTTCATACTACTCTGATGGCACAACAATGCCTGCTTTCCCTTCCAATTCAGACTGCCTTTTGAGATTTACGATGTCCATGACAAGAGGAACTCGTCCTCTCAATCAGACTTTGCCCATTCAGATTACTATGAAAGGCAGCTGAAGGAGCCAGATGAGCTATAAGTACAACTGGCAAGGTGTCTGCTCTCTTTTTTTCTTTTTCTTTTTTTAAATACATCAGTTTGCATTCTTTCTGTAAGCTTTCAGTGGTGGACTGAATGTCACCACTTAGCTTCTCACTAAGAGAGGCATCAGCTAAGCCATTAAGGCAAGGCAGCCAACTAGGGATTCCAATGCCAGCTCAGATCAGGGCACCTATTTTCCTCTCACGGGGCTCCTTCAACCACATTTTTAAGTGGGACAGCAATACCGCTAAGGAGAATGATTACACCCGCCTCTGGAGTAGCCGGAAGGACAACTTCTGCAAAGCCAGGGAACAAGGGGAGGCACGCACAAGGCAGAAGACAGATAAAGTGACTGCCCTCCCCGGTAACGATCGGTAACTCCCAGCAATGCAGTGGTGCGGTGCAGAGAACACAGGGCCTCCTCAGAGCAGTTTGTTTTCATCACGCTGCAAGAGACATACCAGTACAATAACTTTGGCCTGTGGCTGCTGAGTGTTTATCAGGCGCACGATAGCCTCGATTCCACCTGCTACTTCTTCTGCTGTGTTTTCATGATTATTTGTTCCAACCCAAACAACAATAACCTACAAGGAGAAAAAGCATTGGCATCTTTTCCAGAACTAGTTGTAATAGGCTTGCTGACCCTGAAAACCCTCTGTGACCAGGGAGCTACATGAAGAGTTGGGCTTAAGGCTAAACTCTAACTGCAAGAGGTCTTCAGCTGGCAGTTATGCTCATTTCTGAAGAGCATCTTATGACCTTCTGTTCTGGCCCTCAGCATGCATGAAGAACTGGTACTACTGAACCCTTTCTGGACAGCCCAAGAGACGTCTGAGCCCATCCCATTTCAGAGCCTCTTGGCCAACATACCGGTAGGAGCCAACACTGGTCAAAAAGAGGGTAATGTACATTTGTACAGGATAGCGTGAGCTGCTTCAGGGCAGGGACAACTGCACAGGCCTATTTTTTATTTTAAAAGACTGTAAACTGCTATATTGCAGGCTTGAACACAAGAGGCACTGCCTCCCTACCTGGGGTATGCACTGCCTAGCAGCACCCTGGTGCAACATCCACTGTTCGCAACAGGGCTGCGACTGCAGGTGCAGACTGGGGAGCTGATCTTCACCACACATCCTGCACATCACCAACACTATCAAATACTTCAGCATCCCTTCCCAGAGGCCAAGAAGTCTCAGGTCTGAGACACACACAGCAACTCCAAACTACACAGGAAATCATTGGCCTGATCGACATTTTTGCTAGGACTATGAGGTCTCCTCTATTTATCGATGACATCCTCCAATTCGCATGTTCAGCAGTGTAAACCCTGTGTACAAGATGTACAGCTGTTCCCAAACACTCCTGGTTTAGCCAAACACGTCTCAATACCTGACGTGCACTCAGTGCCAACAGTTGCCCAAACAAAAAGCTGTGCTAAGGGTAACAGATCGCTCAGTTCTGCACCGCTGCCTGCTTTGGTTTTCTGCTTATACCTTCGGTTTAATGTTCTCCAGTTCACCATTCTTCAGCCTCCATAGAACGTGTCCTGTGGTGTCTCCACCAATCCCAAAATTCAATGCGTGAAGCGGTGAGAAGAGCTCTCGCCATATCTGCAATCAGAGATCAATCTGCTATGTCACAGCAGCATCCTGATCGTGAAAGAAAGACACTACACAGACAAGAGATGTCTTCAAGGACACTGGAAGTAGCCACGAGACTTCCTCTGAAAACTCACTTCCATAAAGTGCATTTAAACACAGGACGAGGCTTTACTCGCAGGTCCAGAAGAGACGGAGTTGCTGATGTTCAAGCACTCGGTCCTGGCACAAAGGAAGGGGAAGTTCTCTTGAGTAGCTATTTGCCCAACTCATCTGAGACACAAGAGTGCTGGATCTGCTGCAGACCACCATGTCCCTAGCTTCCTTAAGTGCGGGGCTTCTGAAGAAGGTGTCTGACCTGAAGAAATCTTCTCCATCATCAGGTAAAAAAAACTAGGCAAAACAGAAGCAGCTCTGGCAGAACAAATCTGCTCAGCTGCCACTGCAGTGGAGCAGCAGAACTCCTCTTTGCCCCAATAGAGTTTTAGAGAAAAGCCTGTGTGCCAGTGCCACCCCAAATGCTAGAGGGTTAAACGTGTTCTGGCCACTCTAGAGACAAGACAAGTAAAATTCGTGCCCTTGGGAGGTCAGGTTGGAATCTGAGATTCAAGGAACTAGCAAGGGGTTGTGTAGTGTGTCAAAATGGAGGCAGTCAGTAGTGGATTCAGAGAGAGACTGCAAATGGCTTACAGAGATAACGTGGTAAGGCTTTGTACAAGCACCAGGAAGTTAAGGAAGCAAGGCAGAGTAAGAGATGACAGTGAAATGGGAACAGAAGAAATGGTCAGTATTACTCATGATGATCGCGTACTGGATAAGAGAGAAAAACACTCTTAATTCCTACAACCCCAACACCTTCCTTTCTTTAACTGTACCTCATATTGCTGTAGCAACTGCACCATGGAGTCCCCCACGAAGAGCACGTCAGGCTCCTTGTCTTTGCAGTCCAAGACAAACCTATTGTGCTGGTAAAAGAAAGCAGCAAAGTAAGCTCTGGCTGATAGCTCCTTCTGGGTATCTCTGCTGCAGGACAGAAAGGGACAGCTGCCCAACCAGTTTCCCCTGCTGGGAATTCTCTGAGTTTCTCTCTGCATTAACCCATGAACTGCTGGATGCTCCTCCCAACTATAGCAGCCCCAGCAACAACCTCAGCTCTGATAAGAGCAGCATCTCATCTACTCTACATGACATACGTAAGCCCTGAGCCTGTCAGACGCCCATTAGGTTCAACAATTACAGAGAAATTAACGGTTAGTCACTGCAGTGAGTGTCCTCTGGCTATTTCTCCCTGTCTAGGAGGAAGGGATGGGCAGTCCAGACACCTCACCTCTGCTCTTCTCAGCTTTGTCACTCCCTCAAAAAGACGCACGCTGGAAAGTGCTGCTTTGCACTTTAACAAAAGGGTTGGCAATTCTTCCCAGCTAATGGCCCAGCTGCAGTATTTTCTGAAATGATTTCACCGGGCAGCTTGCAGGTCATGCAACAATGCTGCTTTTTGCCCCGCTTCATCATTATAAGACAGACACATACCGACAGCTTGCCAGCATTGGGACAGCAGAGCTGTTACGAGCTCAGGTTGGAAGCATGGCCAGACAGGCCCACACAGCACGCACCCAATGCCCCCCCACAGCCTCCCGGTAAAGAGGATTCAACCTCCTATGGTGACTGCCCCTCCCAGCCTTACCTGTGACATCCACCTGTCGTCTCCCTGAATATCTTCAGCGGCATGTGGAACTGCTGCTGGGTTTGAGTTCCCCTGGCTCATTCTGTTCCTGCGGAAAGAACATTTCAGACCAGCTCTTTTTGGCGGCTATCACAGCATGCTACCGCTGGGGAAAAAGAGGCTGGCTGGCTGGCTAGAAACCGCTGCACTTCCTGACATTCATAACGTACAATTCATGCCTATTCCTACGCGTGTTGACTGCTGGCCGACACCAACATTCATTTTATTCCACGTGCGACTGTCAGACCAACTCTGCAGACAGTCCTCCTGAAGCCATATACTGATTGGACATCCAGGCACGCAAACACAACGTTATAAAAAACAAAGAAAAGATCGTTTCAGACGATGTTCTGCAGAAGCACACCTCAGCTACGCCAGGCTTTAATAACAGAATAGTAAATGCTAACAGTCTGAGGATTAGCCCCTATTAGTATCAAGATATCCAGCTTACGACTCCTGAGCTCCGCGCTTCAGGTGGATTATCTGGCTTCAGGGGACAGTGCATCACAGCGGTATCGATCCCAATGGACCTCAACCAGGAGCACTGGACAGTGGGCTACTGCTTCCAGCTACCACCCCGCGCAACAGCAACGTCCCCCGAAGCCAGCAAGTGTCCGCAGCCGCAGCAGGCGGCAGCCCCAGGCTGCAGAAAGGCAATTGGGGCCAAGGCTTCAGGCGACAGCCGAGTCTGTGATGCGGTTCCCGATTAGCCGGAGAGCTGACAAGCACGGGCCCTCCTCCCCACTGCGCCCACCTGGCCCCCCCGGCCCCTGCCGGGAGCAGCACCTTCAGCCTGGGGTTAACCCCTGCGGGGCAGGGCTCGTCAGGAGGCTTCCCGCCGCCCCCCACGTCGCCGGGGGGCCGCCTCCTCTGTTATGGCGGGGCCGCCGCTTCGGGCGGTGTCTCCCCGCTGTCAGCGCCGCCTTCCGAGCCCCCCCCCACGGCCGACCCTCCCAGCGAGTAGGCGGGGGAGCCCTCCCGCGGGGAGCGGACGCCCGGCCATACCCGGGGCGCCGCGCCAGCTCCGCCGCGGGGCGCGGCCCCGGGCCTCCCCACTCCGCCCCGCGGCGCAGCCGGCGGGCGAAGGCAGCGAGATAGGTAGCGGCTGCCCCGGCGGGGCTGGGAGGAGCGGCCGCCGCGCCCAGCCCCGGCCCCGCGGACTCACGGCGGCTGCGGCTCCCCCCGCGACTCCATGGCGCTCTTGGGCGGGCGCCTCCCTCCCCTCGGCCCGGGCTGCCACCGCGCCTGCGCGCTCCGGCCGCTTCCGCTTCCGTCGCCGCCGCCCGCCAATCACCGCTCGCTCCCCGCGCCGCTTCCGGCCGCTCTGCCGGAAGTCCCGCCCGGCCCTCCGGGCCGTCTGGCCCCCAGGCGGCGCCCGCCCTGCCATGACGTCATTCTCCCGGCCGTGACGTCTGCGGCGTCATTCTCTCATCGGCGAGGCGAGGTGAGGCGTGCCCGTTAGCGCCTGGGGCCCGTCCCGCCCCATCCCCCGCGCGCCTCGGGGGGGGGGCGTCCCTGAGGCCTGCAGGCCGCTGCTGGGTGACGCCAGCAGGGCCACCGCGACGTCAGCGGCGGGCTGTGACGCCACCGCGGCGTGGCGGGTACCAGCGGGCCGGGGGGTGGCCCGTCCCCTCAGCCCACCAGCGCTGGCTGTGTCGCCCGCCGGCCGCGCGGGGGCGCCCTGCCCGGCCCCGCCCCGCCGCCACTGCGGAGCGGCGCGGGCGCGTCCCGGCGGCGCTGGCGTCACGGGGCCCGCCCCGCGGGGTTGCCATGGCAGCCGCCCCCCCCGCCGATGAGCTCACGCGGTGCCGCAGCCCCGTGGGGGGGGGTTTGCTCCTCGCAACAAGATGGCGGCGGCGGCGGCGGCTGCAGCGGCAGCGGCGAGCGGCGCGGGAGGGCCCCCTCCGGCCCCGCGGCTGTCCCCGGCCCCGCCGCCCCCGCGCCCCCCCGGGCCCGCCCGCATCGGCTACTACGAGATCGAGCGGACCATCGGCAAGGGCAACTTCGCCGTCGTGAAGCTGGCCACGCACCTGGTGACCCGGGCCAAGGTGAGGGGCCCGCCGCGGCCCGGCACGCGTGGGGCGCTGGGCAGCCCACGGGCCGGGACACCTGCCCCGGCCTGCCCCGGCTCGGCCCGGGCCCGGCGCCCCGCGGCTCGGGCTGGCGCGGGGGGCAGCGCTGCCGCCCCGCCGTGCGTGGGGCCGGCTCCGAGCCCGCGGGCGGCGCGGCCCGGAGCCGCCGGGGTGCCGCCGGTCTGCCGCCGTGCGCGGCCGCCGCCGTGGCCGGGCCGTGGAAAATGCCGTTTGCGGCGTTACGGTGGGTCCGAGCGTGGGGGCAGCGCCGGGGCAGCTGTCACCGGGCCCTGCGCCTGGGCCACGGGCTGGTGACACCGCCGCGGGCGAAGCTCGCCGCCCCCCCGAGCGCCGCCCTGTCGCGGGGGTCCTGGGGGGAGCGGGGTCTCCGTATGCCTTAATCCCACCTGGGAAAATATGGAGGTGGAACAAGCGGGTGTTTGTGAACGCGGGGATGCCAGCTGACGTAAGGGCAGCACCAGCGGCCGTGGGTATCGAGGAGGGCTGTAAGAAATTACCCTGCTTGAGTCTTCCAGGGCCACGCAGGAAACCACAAGGAATAACGCGAGAAAGGGGCTCGCTGAGGGAGCGGTGCTCGTGCACAGGTGCCCCCAGGTACGGGCTTCGCTCCCAGGCCGGCAGCCTCGGCCGCTCCGTTAGCCCTTGGGAATGTGGTGAGAGATCCCTGAGGAACAAAAATCCTGCTGCAATAGTTGGGATTTTGTCAGTTGTACCACGCTGTCTGAGAGGGTTTGTCTTGCTGCATCTGCCGGTGCGGACTGCTGGTGGCAATACCGAAGTCTTCTCCAGAAACTGTTGCAGGAGGAAAATCGCGATGGAAGCAGAACTGGGGGTGGGAAGGCAGCGGGGAGCAGACAGGCCTTAACGAAATCCAGCTCACCGGTGCCGTTGCCCTGCTCTTGGCTACCGTAGTAGCACCTTGGAAGCACTGCAGATGGAGACTGTTGAAGATGGTTTTGGCTTGTGCGCCTTAGCTGTCCTCCTGTAAATTTCAAGAGTCACTTTATATTGAAACATTATAATCAATCCAAAGTTACTTTCATTTGTTGAAACCCTGGCTTTGTGCCCAGGTAACTAAGTAAAATTAATTTCAGGGGCTATTTAAAAATCAGTCACTTACCATCTCTTGGCTGGTTCTTTTCAGAATCAGGTTATATTTGCCTGCCTTGTGAAAACTGACGTCTGTTTCTGTGCCTTCAAGTGCTAAATGCTACAATTCTACCTGCACTTTGGCTACTGTTGTTTTGTGCAGGGCTTGGCCATTGTTTTCCCCATTATAAAGCTGTATGTTGCTGATAGAAGCGGGGGCGATAAGTTAAGATGCTTCAAATGCGGGAGACTGATCCTCTTGAGATCGCTCCTGTAGCAACAAGTCAGTGTTCCTGTTTTCAGCCTCCCTTGTTGAGTCAAGGTTTCTTTTGAGTGGTGCTAACTCTCAAGTTTGCAAAATGCCAAAGTAGAGGCAGCCTTTTGCATGGGAATAGTTAATTTTTCTGAAGAACAGCACAAGGCACGCAAATTTGTGTCTGGAAATCCTGTTGGACGTCGACAGGGCCAAGACTGGAGTTTTAGGTGTTTTTTATGGATGATGGAAGACAATGCTAATCTCAAAAAAACTTGTGCTTCGATAAATAGCACTTTACACTTGTTTCTACTGCTGTGAAGTGACTGAGGGTGGATTGCTGGCTTTAGGAAGCAGCACGGCTCTTGTCTGGTAGGATGGTAGGCTTACTCATTGCCTCTGCCACTGAGCCTGGTGGGGTGGGCCACTTACTACAGTGGCGGGTTTGGCATGCTTGCACATTTCCCTGTGCTGCTGCCTGGAGGAGATGCAATCCCTCTGAACTTGGAGTGCTCTCTGAAACCGGGGAAATACCTGTGCCGGAACAACTGCCATCTGTTCGGCTGTGCCGGTGCCTGAAAGGCTGAGCTGGAATAGCTCAGAGCTGAAACTTGACCTGGAAGCTTTCTCAACTCTGAGGTCAGGTTTCCCTTCAAATCCCAGCCTGTGGAAAGGAGCGCGAGCAAATGGATTGTTTTTTGCCTGCGAACTCTGAGCACTGTTGTTTTGGTACTTTTTCTTCACCAGTGGGGCAGTTGCTACTGGCTCTGGGAGAGTAGTGGGGAAGGAGAGAGGAGCTATTTGCTCTGAGCTCTGGGATGTGTCAGGTTAGAGGGGAGGTATTGATGTAAAATGTGTAAGAAAGGGTGAATCTATGGGAAGGTTTTTTTGAATGGCAGCGGGAGCACAAAATAATGCTCCCAAGAGCTTGTTTTCGTCACGGTAATGCTTTTAACAATTTGACTTAATGGAAGCGACTCAAGAGAAAGTAAAGCCCTAGCAAAATGGTCCCATTTAGAGATCTGAAAGAATTCTTTGATCACAAAATGCAAGTGTAGCCCAATTGCTGAGCATGCTGGCAGCACCTTCCAGAGGTGATCTCTTCCAGTAGCAGCTGCACAGAAGAACTGGGCAGTGTTCAAATATAGCCACCAAATCCCTGCACAAACTTGACCCCATGTCACATTCTCTTAGAGAAAAGCTGGTTTGCTCGTCACGGCCCCTTCTTGGGAACCACGCTCATCTGATGTCTTGAAAGGAATTCCAGTGTGAACGTCAGTGTAAGCTTGAAAAATATATTGTTCCTGGTCTTTTTAGACCTTTTCCAGAAGGTGAAATTAATAACTGTGTAGGCTTGTGGTCGTTGCTGAGCGTGAATCTGAAGGTGGTCTATTGATGAGGCGCTGGAGCCTGTTTTCCTTTCCTATGGATGTTTACCAGGTCAAGCGGACTTTGACATGACATCTGAAGATAACAGTTTGAGCATTCCTGGCTTGTGTCCCCTTTTCCCTAAAGAAAAGAAAAGCAGAGAATAGTTTGGTGCCTGTTTTCCTATCAAAAAGACCGGGATTTTTCTAGCTGTTCTAAAATTGAGGACTACGTTTATTTGCAGAGAGGAGGAGAGTGTGTGCTGCGTATGCCTGGCTCTAATGGTCTGGCACATATTGCTGACACAGAACATTGCAGTTTACATGTAACTGAATTTCACAAGTTGAATGTGGGTCAGCAGCATTGGGGACACTAACGAAAGGGAATGTTAATCATCCTAAAGGGCAGGAGGCCTGTATTCATAATTGTCTCTGCTGGAACTGATGAAATAGAAGGGAACAGATGACAATTTACGTATTAACCAAGCCAGCAATTTACATTCAGTCCCTGGTTATGCAAAGTTGGAATCTTGCGCTCTGTAAGAGGGAGTTACTCTGATGGCTGGACAGGAACTGGAGCCGCTTCTCTGACTAGGATTAATTGGGCACCTGCAGGATATCTTGCTGCATCTCTCCTCTGTTTCCTGCCTTCTCTCTCCCTTTCCTTTGTCTCTCCATCTTTCACAAGAAACCCTTTTTTTTGTTTCTGTTCTAAAAAAAAAAAAATCTTCTGAGTGACCTACTGAATGAGTTGTTTTCCACACAATTCCCCCTTACAAAATAATCCGAGTGACTTCATTAGAATTCCAGCTCTGTTCAGACACTGGAGTTGTTCTTAATGCTGTTATTTTTTTCACGAGGGTCGATCAGTGAGTGTTAACAGAGAAGACTTCACGAATGCACTGTGGAGCATGTACCTTGTGTTCCTGTCCTCTTTGGATGTTGCGTTTCAGTCTTCAGGAGCTGTTGGGAATGAGGAGGGAGGAGAGGGACTGCTGTGGCTGCTGTGCAATGCTGAAAGCTATCTCGGCTGTTCTTGTTCCTTCTCTTGTGCTCGCTACAGCATGCCGGAGACCCAGCCAGGCTGCCCCAGCGTACCTGCCACGCTTGAACTACCCCTCTGATGTTGTTGCAAGTAATAGGTTACTGTAAGCATTAAGCTGTCCCTTGTTCTGTGTGTTCAAACCATTGCACTGTACGTATTGAATGTCTCAGTAGGAGGTGAGTCTTCATTTTCACCTCCATTTTTCTCTTGAAGTGAAGATGAGAATTCACAGTCCTGGGAGAACATGGCTACCTCCCAAGTCCAGTGATCTTCCTGCTGTGCTGTCTTCTTCCTGCTGTAACTTCTTCCAGGCTGGTTGTTGACTTCTTTTTGAGTTCCTGAGCATTTTAAGTAATAGCTAGGTAATGGGCAAAGTTAGGAATGAGTTTGACTAGTAGTGTGTTGTGGCAGTCTGGTTAAGGGGCTACCTGGAGTTGTTTTATTGGATAGTAACCCCAAACCGTGATGATTTAATCCTTGGCAGAACACAGCCCTTTTTCTACCATCACAAGCACAACTGGAGAAAGGCTAGGATTAAGCTGATTTTTTTTGCTAGGTCTTTGAGGAGCTGAGCATTTTCTGGAGAACGGGAGGCATCTCTACTTTTGCTTGGAGAGGATGTTCCCTTCCGTGAGAGAACCAGCCTAGTTTCTATGGTTTGTCTTCAGGTGAGTTGGGAGTCATCGGCAGAACAAATTTTGCACTGGAATTCTTGGAGGTGGGCCCTGTGGCATTTAAAACTAGGATAAAAATCCAGCTGGTAGACTTTATTGATAATCAGGCTTTGCCGCTCTGGAAGGAATCAGGCTCAGTTTCGCAATCTTTGGTCACTGAATGTGGGAGGCCTAAGAAGCCATGACAACTTGTCTGGATTTCTCTTGCTGCAAGTGCGAAGAGCCCAGTGGGTGGAAAGGTCTTGTTGGCTGCTCCATCCTGCTCTTCCCTGCCTCAGCCGCGCAGCAACGAGGCACATGGCTATGGGATGACCACAGGTCAGTTCCTGCAGTCAGCATGCCGCATGTGATCGTCTCAGAGCAGGCTGCGTGCCGGTATGCCGTGATTCGTTGTTGTGTCAGATGGAAGTTGTTCAATACTGGTGCTGTGCAGTTTGTAACGAGCCGTGTGAAGGCCTTGCGTGGTCACGTATTATTTTTTTTAATTCGTTTTCTTTTTCTGTGTTTGTTGGTGCTTCCCCTGTCCTGCTTATTTCTTTTGGCTATAAGAAGGGCCGCTGGTTGTGGATGGCTAGTAACTCAGGCATCTGTTATACTGCTACTAATGTGGCCTTTGTTCTCATCATTTGTGTGCTCCAGAAGAGTTGTGTTTTCGTTCTTATTCGGTGGGGAGCTTTAGTAAAAGCCTAAAAGCTAGAAATGGTTTTTGGCTAGGCATAGTTGCCACAGTGGGGATAAGAGGGAGTATTTCTTAAAACCTCACAGGTCGTTACCCGTATCAACTGCAGGCAGAAGTACTGACATTATATGTTTTATTACAACTTCTTTCTTTTTTTTTGACAACATTTGCTGCAGCAAATAACATACGATTACCAGGGGATTAATGCAAGAGCACGATTACATTTGAGACCAGGCTGCTTCTTGATGAGTCTAGCAGTGCTAGCATGTCAAAACGGGGCCAGGAGAGCCAGCTGACAGTGGTAGTGTTCCTGCAGGGGCAGGGTGAGTGAATGGGCCTATGGCACCTGTCCTGCATTAAGCCTTTTCAGGCAGGGGGAGTAGTCTAAAAGAGCCAAAATAATGAGTACCTACTTCTCAGTTGTGTTGCTGTTAGCTCAACTGAGGGGTGAGGTGGTTCATCTCTTGTACCTCCTCAGCTTGGCTGTCTCCCACCTCCTTCCAGTATCCCTTTCTCCCAAATGTTTGAGGTGCTGGAGCTTTGGGGCTGCAATGGCAGAAGATGAGATGAAGATGTGGGAGCAAAACAAATGCTGTCAACAAGTGGGGTGGTGTCTTTGGGCAGGTACAGAAATTGTCCCTGTGAGGAAAGGTGGTTGCCGCTGACGGGAGTGGGAAGAGGAATGACTGTGGCACAAAAAGGGATTGGTGCCTCTTTTCTTGGTAGGTGTCTTGCAAAGGTTTTGTGAATGCTGTGGAGGCCTAATTAGAGTTTCTAGAGCCTGTATTCTCATTTGTGGTTGAAGGAGGAATCATGTTAGAAGGAAATAAGGAAATAGCAGTATGTTGCTGGGAGACTGGGCTCCTTGGGTATTGGGTATTTTCACAGAGAAGCAGCAGCTAAGCTCCTTTTTCCCCACGTACTGTCGCTGGGTCATGTACCAGCCTTGTGCAATTGCTATAGAAATCTGCTAGCCCAGGCAGCTTGCCCTTTCTTGCTCTTGTCAAGACAATTGCCTAACAACTGTATGTTTTCTCCCCACAAAAGTAAAGCTTTAGGAAGTTGCTCCAGTGTTGCCATCAGAGTAGAAGTTACAGTTTGTAGTTGAAGTTCTCCCTGACTGAAGAGATTCATGTGTGAATTGTGACTTCCCCTTGTGAGCGTGATGGGCGCTGTCGTCTGTCAGTCCTGCTGTCGCCTGCACGGCACGAGCAAGATGCTGTCTTCAGCTGAACATATGCGAGCAAGGGTTAAACCGACTCAAGTGTCTCCCTTTGGAGCTTGCACGGGTTTAAGTAGAGCAATTTGGAAATTTTCTGGTTAAGCCATTGTACTCATTTATTACAGACAGGGCCTTTCTGCTGATCTCAGTCCAGGGGTTTAATATGCTGCATTAACACTTAAATGAAGAAACCACTGAAGGCTGATTCATTATTAGTCATTATGTGCCTTTTCTAGTAATTCTGACCCCAAATCTATATAGTTGAGGGTAAACCTCGCCCTGTCTGTTAAATGGCCATCAAAGGGGTTCCATAAAAAGGGAATTATGTGGCTTCAGCCAAGCTTCAAAGTAGTCGAATCATACTAACCCACACAAACAAACTCCCACACCCAGTGGAACTGACACGTTGTGCTCAAAAATAGCACAGTGTTTGCATGCATGTGTGGGGGGAGCTGAGCCGAGCTTTGCTCCACTCAGCAGCAGCGTTCAGAGGATGGGCAGGAGATCCTAGGGCAGCCCAAGCATCTGCCAATGAGCTGGATCTTGCTGAGAGCCCTTTGGTTTTCCCATGACACTTGGTGGCATACCTTGCCGGACCTTATTTTGAAGCGTTTAATTCTTGCGGAGCATGTGTCCTGTTTATGCTTGAGTGTTGCTGTTGCTTTTGGTTATCCTGGCAGCCTCTGCATTCACTGCTGGGGACAATTACCAGCCTGGGCAGCTGCGGTTTTGGTTCAGGGCTCTCATAACACTGAGGAACCCGAGAAGAGACCTGGTCTTTGCACAGTACAGGTGTGTTCGGAGCAGCTCCAGCATCCCTCCACGTGAGGTGCGGAACTATACTCTGGGGAAGTGGGCTTAAGTCTGTAGTTTGTGGCTGTACTGGCTTTGTCTGCAGGTGGCGGGAGTGCAGATATCCTTCTTGAAAGTGTTTTGGTCATTAAAGGCCAAATGAAATGAAATTGAAGGTATAAATGCAAGCCATGGTTTTGTGCCCCTTGGCAGGAGTGCACAGAGGTATTCACATTGTGTCGTGCAGAGCGGCAGTCGTGCAGGCAGTTTGTGAAGGCTGTTGGAGGCAAATGGTTTGCTGGGAAAACCTCACCCCTGGAGTCCTGAGAATCTATATGAAGGAGCTGGCAGGCAGGTGCTGCAGGAGGATGGAGTGGGGATGTGGATGCAGGTACAAAACGTTCTTCTGACACAGCATAAGGTGCAGCTGAAGTGGGATGTGCTTTACCCGGCATTGGATATAAATACTTGGGTTGGCCAGTGGGAGAAAGGCTTGTCTGGAGGGTGATTCAGCACACCCTAAACCGGCTCAGCTGAGCCGTGGAGTGCAGCTGCCTATTTCTTTCCAGTGGCTGAAGTGGGAGCCTGGCATGACCAACTTCCCAAAGCAAGGCAGCTGAATCCTGCCTCAGCCATCTAAATAGGGTTTGCTCACAGAAGCAGTCTGTGTGCATTGAGTTATTGTCTTGATCTGCAGATGGATGAAGTGACTGGCCCAAATTTTGGTATTGTGTAATGCAGAACATGACTGTGTTATTGACAGTCCAATTTAATGTTTTCATTGTAGTTCTGTATCTCCTTGACATTTGCTACTTTCGTGTATGGTTTGGCAATTGGAAGCTCTGCCTTTGACTTCTTAAAGTATCTGATGCAGTTATAGTACATTAATTATCGAGTTTTGAAGATCGTTTAGAGGGAAAGGAGTCTGTAGGGTATCAGCATGCGACTGTGGGCCTGGAGCTGGAGGCTAGAGTGGTTTGACAGAGAGCCAGGCACAGGACGACTGTCAGAGCTCCATTAGGAGAACGCACGCCTTGGTGCTACTGGGAATAAAAAAAGAATGTGGGGCTGTGGCAGCAGATTAAAGTATTTCAATTAAAGTCTGGATTTGGAGGCTGCATACGTCTGCTGCCTTTCAGCAAACAGATGGATGTTTCATGTCTCCTTCCAATAACTTTTAAAATATGGTTAGTCCTATTGGAAGTAGTTTTGAATGAGACGGACCCAGTGAAATGTTTCCAAGGCTGAGAAAGCGCACGTGGATTTCTGTAGCAGAAGGGAAGACAATTTTTTTTTAGGGTTTTTCCTTACCTAAGCAAGTCTCTCAGCTTGTGCTTGCTCTTTGGCTGACTTGGACTTCCAGCTGTATCGCTTCCTGGATAGCCTTTTCCTGTGCATAGAATGTTACGTGAGGAAATACGTATGTAATGTGTGTAGAGGTGTAACAGTGATGGGCATGTGAAAGAGCCATGGCCATCACACTGCCGGTGCAGGGTTGGGTGCTTTTTAAGGCTCAGGAATCTACTGTTGTTTAGCCTGAAGTGTTTCTGAATTTTTTTGCCTGCATTCAGGCTCATCGGGTAGTTCCAGGAGTGTTTCTGGTCCCTCTCGGGGGACAATGTCTTTCAAGCCCCAAGGCTTCTTGCCGAGGGGTGAAGGCAGCTGAATTAAAGCTGATGAGGCTTCACCTAAAAACTAATTGTAGCATTCCCTGACATCTAAGCCTTTTTAATAGAAGGAGTAAGTTGACAAGCTATATGTAATTGTGTGTGAAGTTTGATCAGATAACATGCTGAATTGCAGCAGTGATCCTAGTTTAAGCCGTTTCCTGCCTGTGGGATGGAAGGATACAGTTTGTTCAGGTGTCATGCTGCTCTTAAAGGCTCGCAGGGGTCTGGTGTACAGGTTGCCCTTGCTAGGGTAGTGAGTGTGCATGAATCCATCCAAGGGGAGGCAGGCATGGTTGTTTACATCTTCTGGGGTATGGACTGCGTTACAATGAAAGTGAAGAAACTAGGTGAGAAAAATGCCACTTGTCATCTCTGTGTTTAAATCCTTACAAAGATGTTTGCTCATGTTTTCCTTTAGCTAGTAATGCCACTCTTCATTGCATGTTTGTTCACTTCCCCTCCCTGGTGTCTCTTCAGGAAAGGTTTTATGCTTTGCCCTGAGGCCTGGGATTGCTACTGCATTGTAGGTAAAACAGTCCAGGCAGTTGCCAGCCAAACTGCTGAGCTACGTTACCAGCTGGTCTGTTGGCTGTCTAAATCCTGAAATGTCCGCTCTGTGGGTTTCTGCATTACCATGATAGAAAGAGACACGATCTCCAGCCTTGTCTGTAGTTACCTCTGCACTGAAATAAGTAGTCTGCAGAAAAATGTTTGCCTTTTGGCCGATTACTGTGACAAGCGTGACCATGTATCTGCACTTCCTAAATGTTAGTTTAAGCTTAGTAGCACTGGCAGCAGCTGAAAATGAAAAGTATTAGTCTTTGTACTTAGTCTTTCCTCTCTAGATGTGCTTGTAGGAAATCCTTGGGCTGTAATCTTGCAAGTGGCTCTGTCAAGGTTATCAGCTAGGCTGGAGTGCCACTGATGAATAGGGCTCCTGACAGCATGCACAGCATCTCTCGGCCGAGGCTGCTCCTGACTCTTGCAACTGCAACCGCTGCCTGCCTGCGCTGGCCGTGCGGCTCGCTAGAGCCCGGTGGGCTGCTGCAGGGAGTTGTTCTTGCCTCTCCCCTGCCCAGGAACAGGGAAAGGGTAATGTGCTGCTTGATTTGTGGTAGGTGTTCTTGTTACCAGGTGGCCACAAGACAGTAGTGTTCTTTTTGTGGGAAGCTTCTATTGTCTCAGTTATCTTCTGCATCCCTGAGGCTGGTAACAGCTGCAGCTGGATTCAGCAGTTTTTGAGGTCGTAGGGCTTCCCCCTGCTTCTCCCCAGTAAGACTGATTATTGTATAGCTTAGCTTGTACTGCTATTTTTTTTCACATTTAAACGTACCGTTAAACAAATATAATCGCTACCCAGTGGCCATTAAGGCATATGTTCCTTGCTGTACAAAGCCCATTTATGTTCTTGCATCTCAAGCATTTTGACACAGTGAGGTGGTTGTCAGTTATACAGCAATGGTTTGTTTTCAAGCACAGTCTCATTGGAAACCAATAAAAATAATTCAGATTCATTCTCTGTACAAGGATTTTAATATTCAGCTTCCACGAAGGTTGTTTTTCACCTGAGCTGCTTTGGGAAGTCTAAGATAAAAAACCTAAAGGCTCTTCCTGTCTGCTGGTTAGTTCAGCTGTATATTAGAAACAAAATACAGAGTTGGTGGAGGAGAAGGAAATCACGGTAGCTACCTCCACGAGCTTGCTGCAGCGTGGGTGTTGTGTGCCCGCTGCCCTGGCAGAGTTGCAGGGGCTGTTCATTTCCCACAGCAGCTGAGGGTACACGGGGAAACCTGTGCTTAGTCAGAACAAAATACTAATATTTTTTCATCCAAGTTGAGACTCCCATTACACAGTAAAAAGACAAGTGAAGACTGACTATAGGTATTTTCCCACTCATTAGGCGTTTTTGCAGTTTCTGAGTCACTGGCTAGACAATGTGGGCCTTAATCTCTACTTTCCGTTGTTGGTGTGTGTGCACTGTTGGTCCCAGTTTGGTACTGCAGACAAAACTGGATCGTTGTTTTCACTTGCTGTTGACCATTGAGACAGTCAGGTATGAAGTAGTTCCTTTGTGTGAGCTCAAAGGAAAATAGGGTGGTTCAGGAATTGCAGAACAGGATTTGAAACTGTACCACCTTTTTGTAAGACAAGGGTGGGATGCAGCCTCTAATAACGAGGGTCATTAAATTGTCTAGTTCCTTTTGATAAATTTTCAGAGACCTGGAAAACCTGTATGTTGTCCAATACTGGTGAGTTCCCTGGAGAAGCACATCCTTTAGTCCATTTTTTTTTTTTTTTTTTTGCTATCAGTGGTCACTCTTGCATGCTCTGCTCTGAATCTGATGACAGCAAGACAAGCAGTTCTGAAAAAGAATGTTTCAGAGGATGTGCTGGTAGAACCCATGGAACAACATCAGGTTTGTACCAAGTATTGTCTTTGGGAAAACTTCAGCTGAGAATCTTCGAGCAGCTTGAAACTAATGGCCTTTCATGTGCAAATACTGTTTGTTTTTTCTCGGGACATGAGGTTAGTGGGTGACTCTGACAAGAGACTGTAGAAGTGCAAGGGATTTACTGACTGTGCTTCAGTGTCGCCAAGAGGACAGGGAAGCAGCTGTTAGTATCTCTTTCTAAAACATGTTGTGGGGAATGGCAGACCTAAAATTCATGTTTGGTTTGAGGATGTCAGCATGCTTTGTTCTGTGAGCAGAATTGCATATTCTGTGTTGCAGATCAAGGTTTACAAAAATCCTGTGTTGTTTCAGCGATCAGAGCTCTTGCATCTTGCCAGTCAGTGCAGGAGCGGAAGCTGATGTGAGAGCATGTGTGACAGCAGGGACTCTGCGCTCCAAGTTTTGCTGTCAGGTTGTCCTAAGGCTGGGATTATCTGTTGTTGCAATCAAAATGAGGACAGGCGTGCATATTTTTCTTCTAGAGCAGTGTTTTTGGATGGTTGTCAAATCTCTTGAACTTTTGTCGGGCTTACTTTAAAGGCACAATTGTTTAGGATGCAAGACAAACTCTTCAGAAGTATGACAAATCTCACACATCTTGAGAAAACGCGAATGGAGTACGTAAGCCATCCTGATAACAGATGAGGCAAGAGAGATTTTATTTAATAGAGATGTAACTACAGTTGCCTTGGAAAATGCTGTTGGCAGAGTGACCAGACAAGGATAGCACGTGGCTGAATCCTTTCTTTGTTTGTATGGGTGGTGGTGGGGTTCCTCGTCACCATACTGATAAACAGCGAGGTGCAAAGCATCAGTAGTTCGTAGTGCAGCAGGAAATTAGTGGGAAAACTAAATGTGTCAGAGCTTTCACCATGGCAACAAAGCCCAGCTCGCAGCAGGGTGAGACAAAAGCGGGTCAGGTCTGCACGGAGCAAGGTGGGAGCCTTCTCGAGGCTGTATGCCTGCACGTCTCTAAAACCTGCCCTTTAATTCCTGGGCAAGAAAAGTTGCCTTTGATTTCAAGGGATGGTAAGGTGACGATGCACTTGAGGATGGGGTGTGGGGGATTGGAAGTGAGTTCTGCTGATCTTCCTGCTTCAGCAAAGCATCTGACTTGCTTTTTAAAGGCCACAGTGGATGGGAATGTTTTATAAACTCCAAACAGTCATTCAGATTGTTTACCTTTCCTTGGTATTTGTTTGTAAATAACAGAGGTTGTAAGACTACCTTGTAGGACAGTGACTGGTTTAGTTGCTTAATTCGTGGGCTCTTTCTCTTGGATTTGTAAACAGTCCACGGGTTGTACTAGTGCCAAATCACGTTCTGATGGCACGCCATCAGTTTGTTCATCTGTCTTCTCATTCTGTGTGTTCCAGCATTTTGAGCTCTTCAATGAGGTCAGCAAAAAGAGGGTTGAGTAGCACTGACATCATCAGTGACACATGGAAGAGCTGCCTCTGCTTCTTTCCCCCTGGCAGTGTCTCCCAACACAACTGCTCCCCACGTGGTTTGGCCATCTCTAGGCAGGCCCCAGGTCACGGTGGAATAAATGGCAGTGGGCTCCGAGCTGCCACTCAGAAGTTGTTTTCTTCATAATTGAGTGGGATATTAAAAGGTTTATGGTTTACAGTTACAGGCGTTGCTTTGGCCGGAGGAGTGCCGAAATTGATACAGCAATTACTGCTGGGCTCGTCACGGGTTGTGACTCTCACATGCTTCATGAGACAAAAGTGGAAGTGGCTGGAGGAGTGCCACCAGCGAGGTGGACATGGGCTTGTGTCTGAGCCGGGCACTGATGTGGCCCTGGAGGAGCAGGGGAAGAGGTGCTGGGCAGGCAGCCCTGCACCTGCCGGTTGCAAGCCTTTGGAGGGCCAACAAAGAAATTGTAGTCGGGCTGTCAGTTTTGCAGAGCATGAATGTTAAAAGAAAAAAAAAAAAAAAGCAACTTTAGAAGTGCTATGAGAGCAAGAATATTTTATAGAATTTGCTTATACCTGTCGTCTTGTCTTTGAATTTGTCCTCAAGGCAAGAGCTGCAGCTGAAGTAGGGTTTGTCTTGTATCGCACTGTTTTACCAGTCTGCTTTATATTTTCTACTTTTCAGTCTCATAGCATTAGAATTAACTGTTTCATTGTAGATACCAGTCTTTCCCCAAACAACGTTTACAGTCACATTTAATAAATATATACACATATACTCGGTCAAAAGCTTCTCTTTCAGCAGCGGCTTGGAGCTGCAGGAGGAGTGCTGCTACATGCCGTGCCTGGGGCAGCCTGGCTGTAGTGGCATGTCCTGGTGCGACGTGCAGCAGTGACCAGGTCTGGGTGTCTCGGCCCTTGGCAGGGAAACGCTGCTTCCTGGTGGATTTGCATCCCAAGCCCCAAGTCAGCAGTTTGGGGTTTCTTGTGGTGGGGTGCCCTGGCTTGTTTGAGTGAGTCATCATTTAAATAGTCACCAGAGCAAACGTGCTTGTCCAAACAAGAGGAGCTCTGTGGAGGCACCCAAGCAGGCTATTTTACAGCAGGTTACGTGTCTCTGAGGTGAACAGCAAAATGCTTTTTGTTCTACCACGTGTAGGTCTCCAAAGTCGAAAACCTTATGCATTAGTCTGTGGTAAGACTGCCTTCCTTGCTGCCTGAAACAAAGCTTGCTTCCTGCCCTCCGAATTCAGATCCTATCAGGCTGGAGGGAAAAGTGATTTGGGCTTGAGCAGATGTGTTTTCCTTGCTGGCTCCCAGAACAAAGGCTGCTCTGCGGAGAGTCTCCCATGGTGCCTCCTCCTCACAGGTGGAAACTTCAGCTGTGCATCTGAGTTGTTGGGGCAAAATTCAGTGCCTAGGATGCTCCAGTTTGTTAGAATAGGAATATCAACTCTCAATTGAAATGGTGATTAAGATTGCTTTTTATGTTTTGCTAGGCTTTTTTTTTTTTTCCTTCTGTTAAATGTGTTCCAAGATCTTGAACAGGAATTACAGTCTTCTGTTGCTTTGATCCTTTGGTTTCAGTTGGCTTTACGCAGAAGAGTGTGCAAGTAGCTTTGCAAGAGTGGCACGTGTTGTTAGGAGGCTTTTTTATAATGGGCTATGTCTTCAGTTTGGAGTTTGCAGCCTTCCCCGTGCTACTAATTCATGGCTTGAGTAAGAACAGTTTATGATGTGTGACTTGAGTGAGTCACCTGATAAGAAGTCGGAGGCAGCTGTCAGCCACATCGACCTGTGCGAAGCAGTGTGTGATACACCTGGCTGAGGTTATCCCCAGCAAGGGCACCTCAGCCGACCGCCTGGCTGGGGCTCCAGCCTGTGAGCAGTCTTTACCACACTGTTAAACCTGGGTGGGAAAAGCACTGTCATCTCAGCTGCGCTCTGCCTCCTGCTGTGGACTTACCCTGTCATCTTGTATGGGATTCCTCCCCAAAATGCTGTCCTGAGCTGCAGAGGAACTGACAACCACTGCTGTTTGGTTCTCTTGCTGTCGTTTCTGTGTTGAGTAAGTGGTAACAAGCCGTCTGTTTTCTGGCTCCTGAAGCACCACTGAGCAGATAGCGTTGTGGTGACACTGTTTTGACTGTGGATAATGTTCTTCTTTGGAATGGGCTCCTTTGTCCTCAGACTTCATATGTTTGTGTCTCTGGCTATCAGTGTTTCACCTTGGCAGTCAGAGGGCAGACACAGCAGGAGGGCAGGTGCAGCCCAAGCACGGGGCTGCCGTACCTTGGTGGTTCTGTCTAGAGTCGCTCTGAAAATTCAAGGTCAAGTGGGCTGCAGCTGCGTGGCTGGGCACACACCGCAGGCACAGTGACCAAAGGTGCAGATAAACTCTTGCTGGTGAGGTCCTGCTGCCTGGCCCTCGGCACCGTCCGGTCCAGGTGCTCACCGGCTGTGAGCGAGGCCCGTTCTCGTTGGAGGACAGTGCCACCCAAGGTCAGAGCAAGTGTGTCTGGATGCAGGCTGGTTCACCACGGTAAAGACTGCCCCTCTGCACTGCAGCATCCATTTCGGGTGATGTTCCCCTTGGCGTTTGTGGTGTGACCTTTCACACTGAGCTCATGTTATGGGAATCTTTCCACGGAGTTAATTTTCTTCATTGTTGGCAAATTGTGAGCCAAATGTGCACACAATTTAGTGCAACGACTTCCTGTTGACAGTGCTTTCAGAGTAGCTGTTGTTTATAAAGCAAGGGGTTTCCAGCTTTGTTTTTCTATTTTTTTTTTTTTTCTCTCTCCAGCACAGACTAAACTGCTGGAACTGAATTTCTCATTTTGCAACTGCTTGGTAATAGTTGTTGGATTCTGTTGCTGTTGGTTCAAATCCACAGGCTGAAGGGAAGCCTGAACTCTGTGTAGTTCAGATGTTTCTAAGCCTGGGTGGTGTTGGTCCTTCTGAGGATGGATGGAATATGGTTGAGAAAAGGTGAGTGAATGGGAAATGCCGAGATCTCAAGCTGAACACTTACAGCTTGTCTCTTCTGTGTGTGAGCCTGGTGGTAGTGGGAAACAGAGGAGGCCCTGCTTGTGTTCTAGCTGGAAGAGAAATTAAGGTGATAGGGGAACAAGAAGAAGAAAGGAGTGAAAAGTATATCCTTGCTGTTTGGTCCGTACGTGTTGTAATGCAGCTGTATGGCGTGCACAGTGTGAGCAATGCTGTACCGCTGTCCTGTGTGCTTGGACTCATGTCTCGGTTTCTTAACGGAGATGCTGCGAGAGCATTGCAAAAAGCGGTTTGGGGAACGAAGGACTTTGGGATCCATTTAGCTCCTATCAAGCTGATGTGTACAAAGTACCTTTTCATAACATGGCTGAGCCAGTTCTGTCTGGGTGACGATGGTGTGGGCCTCTCCTCGCATGGTTGGGCTTCATGCCAAAGTATTCTGCTCTCATGCACACATATGAGAACGTTTTAAAAACATAAATCCCTAAGCCTCTTCTGGTGATATTACTGTCATTACTCTGATAGTAGTTTTTAGAAGCTACAGTTTCAGTAGTTCCCTAATTCTGTCCTCTTGCGATGTGTCTAAAAACACCCCTAGAATTAATGCCAAACACAGTGGTTGGAAGTCAGGTTGACTGATGCCTTCGGCAACCAGCTCAAGATCGGCAGGATAGATACAAGATACTCAGTTGCTGCTTGAGCTGATAGTGTTGGAGAAATATTTAGCACATAGGTGACGCTTCTAATCTTTAAAGCACTTCATAAACATTGGCTAATCCCGCAGTGCAGTTCTTGGTTGGCAACCTGTCTGTGTTCCCTGGAGAGAACAAATGGCTGAAGGACTATGTGGAGTTGCAGCACAAGACTGTGATAGAGCTTGAATTTGTTTGATTTTTTTTTTTTTTAAATATAATTCAAGCTACTAGATCCAATGCTTCTGTAACCTGAAGCACATGAACTGCATGCACTTCGTGCATACCTGGAGTGGGGATTCCCTTTCCTCGTTCACGGGGTGCTGGACTGAGCTGTGCAGCAGGGCGAGGGAGGATCAGGATAGTTCTTTTTAATTCTGTGGGCATGCTTGCCCTCCACTCTTTGTTAGCTCTTCCTCTGCCTTTCCCAAGGGCCCCCAGCTTGGCTCTGGAGCCATGCCAGCTGCAAGGGTGGTGTTTGTTTTCCTGCTGCTTCTGGACAGCACATCTTTGCCCTTCAGCATACCCTGGGGCGTGACTGGGCAGATGCGGATGCGGTGGTATGGGTGTACCCGCTGCGCAGAAGTCACGAGCAGTTGGAGTGGGAGCCCTGAAAAGAAAACAGGCTATGGCAAGCAAAACCTGCTGTCTTCCCAGGAATGTAGAAGGCTCCCCTGCCGTGTGCCAGGGCCACTTTTGTGTCCTCTTCATTTAAAGTTTTCTTAGTGGACCGGCAGAGGGTTCAGTCTCTGGCTTGGCTGAGCTTGCAGGAAGGGATGTGCTTTGGTCCCTTCACGGGCTGCAGGCCTGTCAGCACAGGCTTCTGATTAATGCAGCACAAACAAGATGGGAGGAAGAGCTTGTTAATAGAGACCATGGCTATAAAGCCGTGGGAATAGTGGAAGTGACCTAGGAGCTGCAGAATCAGCCTGACTTTTCTATTTTTCTGGAGTTTGAGGTGTGTGAAGATGAAGAAAAGCAAACTGCTGAAGGCAGCTCAGCCCCAGGAAACATGGTTGGGAAGACAGTAGCTATGCATGTGAATCTGCAGCTGTATGGTCCCTACTGGTTGACAGCGTGGAAGAAGGTTGGAGCAGTGCAGAACATTGTAGGCTCTCATGATGTTAACGTGAGTGTGAATGACCAACGAGATAACTTTAGACGTCAGCAGTTTGTTTTCTAGGAGGCGGTTAGCTGCCAGCTTTTGAGTAACTCCTCTAGAAGAAGGTGCCTAACATAAGAGTGAACTTGTTTGATGGCATGAACGCAAGCCAACAGGTCAGCCTTTGATTCACTGACTCCATGGTGGATGCTTTCTAGGGCTTCTGGCGTCAGACTGCCCATGTGTCCCTTCCTTCTCAGCCTTGGAAGGTTTCTGGTTGTCTGGGGCTCCATGTGACCACAGGACACAGGCTGAGTCTCCGCTTGAGATTTCACTTTAGTATTACAGCTGAACGTCCTGTAAGCTGTTGCTCACTCTGCAGCTGTGATATATGTGCTTATAAATTCATGTAGGTTGGAATTTTGTCTTTCAGCAAGCTGCTTTGTGCACCTGTGATGCACTTGAGATCCACATTTGATAAAAAGCCAATTAGAAGTCAGAAGTCTAATTAGAAGTCATGGGGAAATAGTCTGAAACCACTAAAGTAGCTTTGGAAAACTTGTCCTTCATTTCAGATGTCTGTGAAACATGTTTTCTCCAGTGAAATGTTACTGTACACAGTAGGAAGGATGGGTCAGTGGCTGAGATCACAGGAAACTTTTTTCTGCCCAGGTAGCAGCTACGGGCCGGGCTCGGCCATAGCAGGGTGTTCTGCTGTAGCCCTTGGGACAGTTGTAGAGGATTGCTGCTCTGGGGGTGCTTCAGATGTCTGCAGTGGGTTTTGATTCTATCTTTTCAAACTGCCAGCTGGCAAGGCCCAATAATTGCATAGAAGTGTTGCATTAGTACTTCTTTAAGATGAACCAGAAAATACCACTTTCCTTTTTGATCACCTTTCCTTACTTAATTTTGATAGTAATGTATGGTAGTAAAAATGCTAAAACTTGGATTAATTCCAAACCTCTAAAACTTAGGTGTTTTTGGGCTTAAAGCTAACCTTTACAGCACCGCTTTCTTTTCATCTTCCATAGAAAAAGTCAAGATTCCTTGTGTGGAGTCAGACTTGCTTCTTGTTTCAAAGGACTTGAAGGATGAGAGTTACGTTTTGCAGTGATTTGGTGTCAAGAATGTGTGTTGTAAGTGGAAACAACGTTGAGCGTGTAGCTTCTGAGTATGCTTCGAGTGAGATGAGTTCAGTGTAACAGTTTGACTTCTGTCTAAAATTTATGAATTCTTTTTTTCAGATGGCTGGAAGGTATAGGTAAGGAGAGCTCTAGGACAGCATTGTCAAAGCTGGTTAGTGTTCAGGTCTATGAACTGATGTTAACTTCTGTTCTGTAAATGAAATTTCATAAGCTCGTGGTTGAAACTGATGATTTCCGTTAGGAGGCAAACCTTGCTTATGCCTGTATACCGTGTGCTCCGTACAACCTGTACTGTTTTGATGAAGGTGTTAATGGGGGGCTTGCTGGTGATCCCTGTAAGGTAGCATTGCTGCATGTGATATCAGGCTGTGGCCTGAGGTGGCCATGAGGAAGATGATTCAACAGGGTGGTTGGGCAGATGCTTATTGCAGCGATAAATATTTTATAAAGGCAGTTAGTGGCCCACAGTGGCAGGTGTCCAGGCTAACAGGCCTCATGCTTGATTTTTCCAGAGAGCCTCAGACTATCCCAAGAACTTGCTCTTGCATGGGAAATGATGTGCTTATGTAGCTGCTGTGTCTGAAGAGCCCAGCTGTCAAGGCTGGCCAGGAAAAAAGATTCATTTGGCAAAGTGCTTTGACTTAATGCTTTGGGCAGCAGTGTTGCCCTGGCTGTGGGAGCAGGGGGATGGAAGGGACCCTGCACAGAGATAGTGTATGCATCTCCTGTTTTTCTTCTGATCCTACCTGGATAGGAGGGCATGCTGAGCTGCTGTTGATCTGCCATTTCTCTTTTTGGCTGGGTAATGACTTCTTCTTGGTTCATCTTCTTTGGTGTCTAAAAAAATTTGGAGAACTTGTCCTTCATTTCACATGTCTGTGAAACATGTTTTCTCCAGTGAAATGAAATATTAAAATTTCCATGGGTAGTAGAGCCATAGGCTTGAAAACTTTGAGAGGGAAAACTACTTACTGTTTTGTAAGCTGCTAAATCCCCAAGCTTTTTGTCGTATTCATCTTGCCAACTTTGTTTTCATCATTTCCTCTCTTTTAAACTAGGCTGGAGGAAATGTGCTGAAGAAATATCTCATCCTGGCACAATGAATTAATCTGGTGGCCAGCTCGACAGATAACTTCATTAAAGTGGTAGTCATGGGAAAATTTCCTTAGCAGTGGCTTTGAATGCCAACAGTACACTGCATGGTTAATTCTAAGATTAGTGGCTTTCTCCAAAGTGAATGGAGACCTGAGTAGTTTCAAATTTTGTCAGCCACTGCAATGGTCTCCTGTAGCTTGTGAAGCTGCCGTGCCGTTATGTCATTTTTGGGTGATCATGGGTGAGATGCTCTGAAAACCCAGGTTACTGCCTGGGCTGAAGCAGCACCGCTGGGTTCGTTGTGCTCGGAATGAAAAAGTAACTGGTGAAACATCCTGCTGTGCTTTTGACACTGGGGCAGACAGCAAAGCAGCTGTGTAGGATCTCATAGTATAGGAGTGCTATTAACTGCAAGAAGTAAAGGATTTCTTTGACTCCAGATTTTTAGAGAGCAAAGTCAGTATTTCAGAAGTTACTTGGAACACTGAAGATTAGAAACTTGCCTTAAAAATAGCTGACTTTTTGCCAAATGATTGCGCTGCAGGACGTGTGGAGGAAGTTAGGCATTTGACAGCAGAAACTTGAGCAATACCTGTGTGCTTGTTGGATGCAGATCTCTGGTTCATGTCAAGATGCTTGTGTTAGAGAGAGATGCTAGGCAGATGGGGTTTCATCTTGCTCCAGATGTTTTGACTTAAGTCTTAAAACTTCATGTATAAGAAATTACTTCTCAGTGTACCTGTTTTTTCTGTTGTTTATTTAAAAGCTGGCTTTTAAGGGTTTCCTCTCCTCTCTCAAGTCTCCTGCTGTTCTATGGCTTTGGTTTGCTGCAAGGAGAAGAACTGAATTCCTTCTGCTCTTGAAGAGCTTGACCCTTTTTTTTAGTATCATGCTCTTGTGGGAACAGCAAATCTATGCACAGGGCAGGTGAATGTGCTTCTGGAGTGTCTCCCACCTTGGAACTTGCGTGGGGTTCATTAGCTGCACCTGAACTTATCAGTCACGGGTGAACATTGGTACCCCATAGGTGAGTGAAAGGGAGATGGGAAATCACATTTACTGCGATACGAGAGGTGAGCCGTCTCCTTGAGCCTTGGGGCAGCTGTGACTCCAGCTTCTGAGGGTGCCCTAATCATTAAGCTACAGGCTAATAAGGGAGGGGATGCTCTAACTCTCATGTTATAACTGGGGTACTGTGTAGGAAGGAACGTAAGATTTGTATCATCAAAGGCTGAAAGCAAGAGGGAACACGATTTTGAAGCTTAGTGATGAGGGAACTCCCCTGGGAGGGGATAGGCAGCAGTTTCCATCTGTGCTTCAGGGACTGTTGATGTATTTTGTGTTGAGAATTGCTGGATAAAGCACATCTAGAGTTGCACTCTCACTAAGAAGCCAGCGAGCTTCTGAGGAGTAATTGAGGGCATGTTGGGATGGCTAACTGTATTTCACCACCATTGTGGCTTGCTGCACTTGACTTGTCTGTTTAGACTGTTGTTCTTAGGACAGGGACCTTGGTTTTATACAGCTGACTGCTGAGTTACTATAGCTTAGTGAATTAATAACATCTCCACTGCAAGTGTTAAGCAACACAGGAGTACTGCCGGTCATCTGCAAGGAAAGTACAGAATGTTTGTTTGACCTCCTTCAGACAACCAAAGGTGTAAAGTTAATGTAGTGCGCTAGACAACTTTTACCAGAAGATGAGGTAGTTATCGGGAGCTACGAGCTGATGAGGGACCAGCTTTCTTTAGATCTCATGATTAAAAACCTTCCTTTCACTTCTAACTTACTACTTGGGTATCTAAGTTCCTTAATGAGAGAGAGGGCAATATGAAAAACTAGCAAGGTAGGAAGCATGGATTCCTGTAAAGCTTAAACCACAAGGAGTTTATCAGAATCTTGGGGAAGGGAGGGTGGGGGCAGAATCCTGCTATGTATTTATTAGTAAAGAAACAAAAAGGAAAATTTTTTTCTGGCATCAGTTTGTAAAAGGTGGAAAGAGGGAAGCCAGTTGGTCATTGAGTTAGGTGTACAGAACTAACTGCTTGCTTGCTATCAGGAGTAGAAGCTACAAGGGCGTTGTTGCATAAAACAAGCCCAGTCCTGTAACATTCTGTTTAGATAAAAGATACAAAGAACATTTCGGCAGTAACCTGCAGTTATTTAAAAGAGCTCAGTAACTTAATGAACCTTTTCTGTCGGGCTGCCTGGTCAGCCAGTTCAGTTGGTAAGGTCTGCTAAGGCAAAGAACGATGCCTTACCCTAATGACAGCAGGGTATCTCATAAAGGAACATGTGTATGGGTTTATGATAAATAAGCTTTGTTTCTGAAATGTTGTTTTGCTGGCTTGCTCGGAGACGTGCACTCTGGGTGGAAGTGAGGGTGCAGCAGACTTTCTTGTGCAGAGCTGTCAGTGCCTGCTGCTGGCTGCTCGCCAGGCTGGTTGGTCCTTGCTTTTCACAGCAAGACCTCTTCTGATAGAGACTCTGGTCTTTGGCAGATACTCTGTAATTGGGCATTAGCTGGCAGTGCCAGCTTTGGCTAGACCACCAGCAGACTGTTGGACAGGGAAGTTGTTTTGATTAGATGCATCATCTTAATCTGTGGAGAGATGAATGTTTTACTAGCAACCACCAGTCACCCATCGAGCAGACTATCAGCTCATGCGAAAGAGGAAGGGTCTGAGCTTTATATAACCAGATCTGTTGGCTCAAAGACTTTTCAGAAACAAATTTTGCAACTGAGCTAGAGGCTACTGACAGCAATCTGTCTGGTGGCGTTCAGTAATGAATCAGAATATCTCTGGATCTATCCATATGCTCTTTTCATTGCATTACTTTTCAACAGACACGAATGCAATTGAGGAGGGATTTTAAGAGGGTGTGTGGCATGGGAGAGATTCCAGCTTACCTCCTGTCACAGTGACGTCGCTGCCTGTCTTCCAGACTTGCTGCAGAATGGCAATGCAGAGAGCTTGGTCTGTGTGTTATCTGCTTGTGTGCTGTTACCTTTTAGATCATAAAATGTCACGGCATCTTAAAATCAATTTGGAATGGGTAACTCAAAACTTCATTATGTAACCCCTAGTAAAGAATGGGCTGTATGTAGGATTGCTGTGGTGCTTAATCTTTGTAAATGAATTTCCTTAACCAGCCACTGCAAAAACTCTGATCTGTAACTGTATATCTGCACTTGAGTGTGGCTTTAGAAGCCCAGGAAAGCATGCATGTAATGCAGAATTCATGCTATTTTCAACCAAGACTGGCATTGTTTTCTTCTTTCTCGTTAGGTAAATAGTTACAGCACTTCAGCAAACCCTCTGTAAGCTCTCTGAGACAGAGAAATTCCTGTAATGCTTGCAAAAGTGTGAGAGTACCACCATTACATGCACGTCTTTGGATACAGTAAGAGTGGGGTAGAGCTGAAAACCTGCCTCAAATATCAGACACTTCAAGATTCAGTGACTAGGAAGCGGCCCTACTGCACAGACTTGTTACAGCTGGGGTGGGTTTAGGTCTTGCTTTATGCTTTTTATGACTCTCACCTGGTTGTTCTGTACCGCAGCTGCTAAGTTATTGACTTCTCTTCATCCTCTTTTCTCCACACCTCTGCAGTGATGTACAGCTGAAGCAGGGGTGAGTAATGCTTTTTAAAGAAGTGTTACTCTAACCTTTCATGCTGGATGCGTAGATTGAACATTTTAATCTCTAGGTTTTCCATTGCATTGGGATGACTGTACATTCCTATCAAATGATTCATTTGATTAACATAACTTTTCTCTGAACCAAAATATCTCTTCAGAGCCTCAGAGCAAAAGGGATCTTAAGCACAAGTCCAGATGCAGTTGAATGCTCTGCTTGTGTTTTCCACAGCTGATTGCTGTGTACAAACAGATTGGCGTGTAAGGCCCTTTTTCTCCCCTTACCCGAGTGCGCTTAGTTCCCTCACATTCCATTTCAGTGACGTTGGAAAGCTTTTTTTCTTTCGTTTTCCCCAGAGGGACTAAGCAGAACTGTTTAGCCTCAGCTAGCCAGCTTCCCCTCGGACAGACAAAAGTAAGACTTCTCAAGTACAGGGAGATGAATGTGAAGGGGGGGGAAGGAGAGGAGAACAGGACCAGAGAGGCTCAGAGCAGAAGCTGTGATGCTTGATCCTCACCTGTGCTGTCATTCATTTTGTTTCAACAGTATGCTGTCAGCTCTCCGTTTGGGTTTCTGTGGGCCATGCTGAGCACACAAGCTGCTTTTGCATTACGCTGTGGGACTGTGCTTGAGGCTCTGTGTAACCACTTGTGCAAATTTGTGATCGTGTACCATTTACTGCAGCTTGGTTTAGTCATTTAGTCTTTTGATACTGTTCTTCGGACAGTGTTGCAGCTACCAAGAAATGCTACCCAGATATGAGGCACGTTTCATACTAGCAGGCACAGCACAAGTGTGACAGTTGCCAACGTCAGAGCCTGTGTGGCAGTGGTGTGATTGTGAGAGATTATTGTGTCCTAGAAGGTTTGCTGGACAATAATTTAAGCCTGTTTGTCAAGTCTGGGTAATGTGGTTTTGTTTTGGTCTTTTTGCGGGGGGTTCTTGGTTGTTGTGAAGCTGCACTTGATACACACCATATCTTAGAGTTGCTTAGCAGCTGCATCTTCCCACTCATGGAGCGCTGTGCTAGCTCACTGTTTGGTTTGCAGTTGTTTTTATGTGCAGCCGTAGCCTCTTACCATCACGATTTGGGCGCTGGTAAACTGTGGCCCATGGACTGGTTGTTTTTGAACAATAAGCTGGAAAACTATTTCTGCTTGGCAGCGTTTAAATATTCTGTGCCTATCGGTAGTTTTGAACTTGCCAGCCTGTAGCAGGTGTTGCATACGTCGTGGTGAACGCAGCTTGTGTTCTGCTGTGCTGATGGCCTTTAGTGCCCTTGTCTGCCCTGGCTCCAGCCGCTGCTGTGGCTGTAGCAGTTGAACGCTGCTTGGCTACACCACTCCTGACAGCCAGCCCTGGAGCTGTATTCACCTGTTAGGGTGTGAGGTTGTATTATTTAAACTTTAACTCCTCTTAGTGCAATTTTTTTTTTTTTTTTTTTTTTTTTACAGCATTTCAAAGTTGTTAATCCTGCTGGAATGATGGGTCTTTCTTTTGCAACTCCCCGGGGTACACAGGCCATTTGTGTGTTGTGATGGTGCAGCTAATTACTTTATAGTCAGGTTTTATAGTTTGACCTCTGAGCCTGACGGTTGTGTCTGGGTATGAGAAGAGGAATGCAGAGCATAATGAGTGTAACCTGTAGCTTGTAAGAAACATGGTTTTGTACAGCCTTGCTGATAGGAGTGACTTACTCCCTAGCAGGCTTGTGGTTTCTTTAGAAGGTGCACGTACTGGCCCTAGCCCATTATAGTTATCTCAGATGTCACTGTTACTTATTCTTTAAGACTCTACCACATTCCATCACCTGGGAAAAGTTCTTATTTTCCCTGAGGCTGCTGTTGCATTTAGGGAATTTTTGGTATGTGCTAGAATAGAAACTAATTTTCATTTTGCATCTGAATCATACAAAGGCAGGCTAATGCAATTGAAGCTCCTTTCTGGAGAGACAGAGTTCTGTACCGCACAGATCCCGGTGGCTTGTTGAAGACTCTGCTTTCTTCCCTACCCCAACTCTAGCAAAATCGTAACCGGCAGACAGGGAAAGCCCCTTTGATCAAGGTGTGTTTCTGTGAGGCTTGGCTGCTTCCTCACTGCTTGCAGGGGGAAGCCTGAGAGTTTCTGCCTGCTCACGGGAAACGCTGTACAGTGCCTTTCATGCAGGACAGCAGCATAGGTGTTTTTGCTGCCTGATTTGAAAGTGGGTAGCTTATGCTAATGGCTCTGGTTTATGTGCTCTGAACTGGAAGCGAAGTGGCTGGCGAGCTGTGTACTGCCTGGCTGCTTGTCGGTGTGGTAGCAGGAGGGTTGGGTGACTTGGCTTGGGAAAAGGTTTTTCACGGTTGCTTCTGAGTCCCTTTGGCCTTGGTGGACTTTTGGTAAGGAAAGTAGATGTCACTTCTCATACTCTTAGCTCTTTTTGAGGGTGCAAGTAAGTCTTGGAAGTGACATTTCTAAAAACTGGGCCTTTGAAAGAAAACAAGACATGTTTTCTGTTGGCTCAGTGACGAAGGGGAGGCTTGTATTTCTGCTGAATATCATGGTCTGAAATACCCTTAAGCTTGGCATACTATTCCATCCACAAGGCAATGCTCAGGAAAAATGCCTGTGCTGGAAGAGATTTTCCTGGGAATCTAATGGCACATGCTGTGGTTACAGGAGCAGCATCCCTCCACACCCACTTGGCCTGAGCAGAAACAAGACCCTGCACGTTTGCTGCAAGCATGCATGGGTGAGGCTGCCGAGAGCAGGTCAGCTTCCTGGTCTGTCTGTTCCTGTTGCATGCTCTGAAACAAGGGGAAAAGTAATATCTAGGCATGCACGGTGTTCTCCTCTTTCTTCCAGTGGCTGACATCTTCCTGCGTCCTGCTACAGGGCTTGAATGGTGCTGGGATTGAATTGAAATAAGCCCAGGGTCTTTTTTTTTTTTTTTTTTTTTTTTTTTGTAGCACTATCTTTTGATCTTAGCTGGTTAGGATTTTGATGTGTGGTTTTAAATTTACTTGGACGTGTCTAGAGGATAAGAGATTAACTAGTCTGCACAGATATAAATTTGTTGGGATTTGTGGAGGTAGGGAGCAGAGGGGGAGGATTTGGGGGTGGAGGGAGGAGTAGCATGTTGCCTTGGAGGCTTCTTCAGTAGCTTGGATGTTTCTCGGGATGCTCGCTCTCTTCCCAAGAAGAGACATTACAGTGGAAATGCAAACTCTCTAGGTTATCTGGTTTCTAGCATTGAGAGCAGCAGTGATTGTTAGTGTTACCAGTCTTGCGGTTGGTAAATGAGCTTTTTTTAATCTGCATTTAAAGAGAGAAAAAATAATAATTGGCCTTGTGAGGCAGTGCCTTTATTTTCTTGCTGGTATAGTTTAAGTTAATAGAAATCTCATTTATCTCCTGGTAATATGTGTCCCTGGAGAGCAAGGTCATCACAAATGATACAAATGAATGAATAGGGGAGATTGGAAATGTGATCTGAAATTCCTGCAGGCTCGCTCATCTTGCACCCTCCATGTGTCAAGGGAGACTGTATTTACGTCATTGTGCCTTACATAAGGATCTATAATGTGATAGCTCCTGAGGTTGTGTGGGTCTTATGAGGCTCCTGTGTAATTGGTTCAGTATGTGCTCAGCAGAGAGCTACACAGCACTTATGTACGGCTCTGCAGCTGCGTGGAAAGATTTTTGTATTATGGAACCTTTATGCAGCTCTAGGTTTCTTTTTTCCTTAATATCACCATTTTCTCTGGTATTACAGCTGCTTCAGGACCTTGGACTTTTAGTGCATGCTAGGTTAATATTGCTAAAGAGCGGAAGAACACAGTTAACTTGTAAATTAGCTACCTAAGGCCAAGTAGTCAATATTTGGGTAAAGTGTTGATATCAAGTGTGAATAAGCAAGATACTGTATTTGGATTGTTACGCTTTTTGCATGCTTTCTTGTGCCCCTGCCATAAGTGCCTTGCCTGAGACTGGTAAATTGCTTGTTAGATCAACTTCCTACCTCTTGTAATCATGCACTTCAGAAATGTGATGCATTTTGGAAACACCTTGTCCAACGTGTGTATCGCTGAACAAGCAGAATGAGAAAACTAAGAGGCTCCATGCAGAAGAATGTTGCTTAGTTATAGAATATGCCCTTGTAAATAAAACCAGGTCTAACTCTCCTTGTATGAATCCAAAAGAGCTTTAAAGCCAGACCTGTTCATGGGGTTTTTGTGATTGAGCTAAAGCTTTCCAAGTTTGCTAGAACACTGGAAAAAGAGAATTTCAGAAATTCTTTTCAGAAAGAGATGCCTTGCAATGATCCCAATAGCTGCTCAGACCAGGTGGGGCTGTGGCAGTCCGTGCTTAATTATTTGCAGGCCTCATGGCACGTACTGGGTTTAGGTTACCTGAGCAACTGAGTGGTGCTTAGTCTTCAGTAAGCAAGGTACTGTGCCTGCTCTGCTGCAAATGCAGTTGTTCAGTGATCATATCCTAATGTTAGCCAGCAAGCAACAAGCGAGCTTGCGGCTGTTCAGCGGGCACTGCCGTTCTTGACATTTATGTAGTGGTCTTGTGATATTCCAGGTTTAGAAGGCAAGCAGCTTGTTTTACTGGATGTGTCATTTGATATCCGTACAGTATGAGCTCCTCGCTAAAATCCTCTCCGACTGTACAGCACCAAGGGGATGAGTACTTTAGAGTATTAGAGCTCAAGGGCTAGGTAGCATGTAAAAAAACCTGCTGGTATGCTGGCATTATTTCTGGTGAGGATGGAGTAGGCTTGCTCCAGAATGGAGATCTTGTCCTCAAGCCGGCACTCCAGTAGTCCTTATTATAGGAAAGAATCACTTCAAAGCTTGTGTCTGTACTCTTAATCTTGTTGTGTTTTACAGATATGCAGGAATCTGAAAAAACTGTTCTGAGTGACATAGTGATGAGTAAAGAACTGAGGTAGAACTGGCCCATACAGGAAAAGTTTTCTTCCCTGGAAGGCAGCTGACTGAGCTGTAGGCACCTAGGCTTGCCCAAGTTTTCTGTAACATTCCCAACTCAGGGAGATGGCTGTGCTGCAGTTTGCATCACTCACACCAGATTTGTTGTGTGTGTTGCTGAGGTTTTGTCCTTTCTAGATCCCCCAGTATGTGTGCGAAACAAAAGATAATTGCTCCTGGTTGTTGTACTACTAACCAATGCCATCACTGGCCCAGAATCCGTGGAGCTGACCTGCTGTTTCTGTCGATAGCGTCATATGTGCAGAAGAGAATTTGTATGCCCGAAAGCTCCTCTGGTGCTTAGCATCAACAGTTGCTGTACTTCGAAAATGGATCAACATGAGCTAATCTCTAATCTGCTTTCTGCGTTGGTGCTTTATTAGGCAAAGTCCAGTCCAAAACGTCTAAGTAGCTGTACTACCTTAGACCGAGGCTTTACTTCCCTCGGTGTGCTGTGACTTCACCTACCTAACCTCATCTGGCTGCGGCCGGGACTTTATCTCTTCCATTGCAGCACTAGCAACGACCACAGAAAGGTCAGACCTCTTTCCTGGGAGGTGGCATATATGAGGGGGCCAGAGACTCTGCTGCTTCATGGATTAAACGCAAAAGCTTTTTTCTCTTTTTCCTCTTGCCCTCCGAATAATGCCTGTGTGAGCATGATGCACAAAATGTGAAACTGAATTCCTGAAACCACTCTTTCTGCAGGCTAGTGAGGGAGAGATTTTATTTTTCTCTTGGATTCCAGGATGGCGTAGGCTACGTAAGTGCATTGTGAGAGGGACAAAGAGGTGGAGTTGCCATCTCTGAAGGTATTTAACAGACATGCAGATGTGGCACTTGGGGACACAGGTCTGGCAATAGTGAGTTAACAGTTTTAGACTCAGTGATCTTAAAGATCTTTTCCAACCTAACTGATTCTGTAATTCTAAGGCAGCAGGACTGACTAATGCCTTTATTTGAACGAGGCAGGGGTGATGGTGATCTGTTCCTGTTCCATACACAGTACCTTTCTGTGCTGACGCTTTGAGTTAAAAGCTCTTTTAAAAAAAAAAAAAAAGTCCTGTAAGGAAAATCAAATCCTGACTTGGCAGCCTATCTGTCTAATCTTTGGTAAATGCAGATGTGCATCTTGGAACAATTTACTCCTGGTTGTGTTTAGGGCTACCAGAGTGACTGTTTATTCCCACATATGGAGCATGGTTTCAGAAGGTAATTTAAACAAATGGAGTGCCACTTCCAATTTTTCAGGCTTCTAGTTTAGGAGCCAAAACTGTTCTCCTGGCTCCAGCTTGCCCACCCTGGCTGTATCAGTTCCCACATGGTTTGCCAAGTTTGCAGAGCGCTATCTGTGGTCCCCTTTCCCTTCTGAGGAGGCAAAAAATCCCTTGGCCGCGAGTGGCTTGGACTGTGGTGGGACACGAAGCGAGGGCATTGCGCCTCCGGGCAGCCTGAGGTAGCCAGTCCGGGAGTCGATCGGGAAAGCCCTGTCTGGGTGGATGTGCTGATGTAACCCGCTTTGTCTGTGTTTCTGGAGTTGCAGAAGCTGGATGAGCTTCTAGCTGTGTCTTCTGCTTTTGTCACAGCTTGTTGAGTTTGTTTTGAAATAGCAGTTCAGCTGTGTAGGGGTGCTAACAGATGCTGTGACGTGCTAGGATGTGTGCTGCAGAGGGAGCTTGGTGCCTCCGGTCAGCACCGGGTACCATCAAACAGAGCATCATCTCCTGGTGGTCTGCTTCAGGAAGGGTACTTTGGTAGCAGAAAAAGGCTGGTACCTACATGGTGTACGGACACCAAGAGTATGTAGTAAATACACACACCTCTGCCTTGTAGCTGTTTGAACTGGAGACTTACCTGAATATATAGTTCTTTTGCTTTTATGTGCGTCTTGCTGTACTGTAAGTTCTAGGGTAAGTAAAATACTTCAACAGCTGCATCAGTTTGTTCCAGTGAAAGTAAATATTTTCAGTCTACTGAAAGAAAAAAATCAGAATGTGTTGTCAGTTTCCTGGTGCAGTTGCTCCTGACCTGTCTGTTGTAAGAAATGGGAAATAGTGTGAAATGGGAAGATAGTTGTATTTTAAGATTGTCACACACGTGCGTGGAAGGGAGCAATCCTTACTGTACGGAGAAACTGGTGTACTGAGTCACCTCCCCAAAGATGCACAGGAGTTTCCTAGACATTTGCAATGATCATCAACCCATATTTTCTTCTGTGTTGCAGCTACACCCAGTAATTCCTTGAGTTGTAAGTACTTGCTCTCTGACCACTGCGCTTCATCTGTACAAAAAAGCTCAAATACTCAAAATTCAGATATGTGAAGTTGTATATTGCGGACTTGTTTTAAAACCCCTAAACGGATCTGTAGATTGGCTTTATTTGTTTGGTTTTTGTTTTCTTGCAGTTTCTCCGCATATAAAAGAGGCTTTGTCCTCTGTCGGGCCCTGAATTTCACATGTACAAGGAGAGGCATTGAGTGAATTCCAGGCTGCGGCTTTGCTTCCACGTGCCCCTGCTGCATTTACCTGTATTTAGTGCATGTCTCTGACTCAATGTTTACTCTTCAGCATTTAAACATTCCCTAGAAATTAAATCTTTTAAGAACATTATTCTTCACACCAAGTGCTTGTAGAAGCCCAGTTGTGCAATGCCTACGCTCATGTATTGGCTGCTGTCTTACTCCCTCAGAACAGGATTTACGGTGGCAAGGCAGCAGCCACAATTAGAATTTCAGTGCTACAGCGCTGAAGTCTGCTTTCAAAACAGCAGTGTCTCCGTGCTCCAAAAATACTCCATTGTCCCTTGCTTTAAGTTTTAGAGCTGGGGTGCAGTGGTGGTTACTTGCCACGCGTGTGAGGACTGCGTTGGTGCTGAGGGCAGACCCCTGCCCCCAAAACACTCCAGACTGCTGGGGCCCTTGGTTGGTGCCAGTCTCTCGCTTTGCCAGCTGAAGCGGGTTGGAATAGAGTAACGTGTTGAACTGGCGTAGATGGAGCGGCACTGCTAAGACCGTGACACCCATTGCTATTTGTGAATTTTTTAAATTTTTTTGTTTGGTTGGTTTTGGCCCTTTGCCACATTATGTCACCAACCTGGGGTTTAATGGCAATGTGCGATGTTTGAAAAGCAGTGGGTTGTTTGGGTGTTTATAGTATGAAGCCCTGGAATTGTCCTGTCCTTCACCTGAATTAACTCCTCTGAGGAGCTGTGTTGTGCTTCAGCTTGCACAAAAAGGGGAATCATGAGCATGAGATCGGACTGCCTGGTTGCTGTGATGGTCTGGTTCTCTTAAAAGTCTGTGGGTGATGATGTTGCCCCCGCTTTGCCAGTACAGCTGGAAGTACAATCTCCGCTCTGCCCCTTACGATACCCCTTGATCAGGGCTCTTTCCTCATTGCAGACAAAGATTTATGTCCTTTGCTTGTCGAGCTGCTGGGAGCACCCCTCGTCTTCACCTCAAGAAGGGGAAAATGTGCATCTTAAGGGCTCTCGCTTGTTGCGTGAGCAGTGTGAAGAGGTATTGTGTGTTGGAGGACCTTGGGGTCCTTGAGGATGGGAGATTTGCAGCAGAGCCCGTCATCTCCAACACTCCTTCCTCTGCAATGAAGTAGCAATCAACACTGGGCACAGGTAGAAGCACGCTGACCCACATGCGAGCCAGTTTCCCCGGGTGGCTTCAGCAGTCTTCCCCTGTTGCACAGCAGGTGTCCATCTGGGTGCCCTTTTGCTCGGACCACGCTGTACCATGCTTCCCTGAGAGGCCGTTGCTATATCATGTTTTGGCTTTGAAGCAGGCTTTCAACTCCTGAGTGTGTTATCTGTGGGTTTAAGTCATTTCTAGTGATAAGGGAAAACAGATACTCTTATTGGAAGTGGCTTGTAGGCTTCTCTAGTGTTGTAATTCAGTTCTACACCAGAGTGAAAGGTGATTCTTTAAAAAGTTGGTCTGCGCAGTTACTGCTGTGGAAGGATCTTCTGTCGAGCTTGCTTTGCTATGAAACAAATCTAACAGTTGCGTTTTTCTGGGGGGAGAAGCAAGCTTCCTAAAGCTACAAGAGGCACGTACTGTGTTCTAACATCACTGGTGGCTCTTAGTGGAAATAGCTGCAAGGATGTTTTTGTCTTCAGCCAGCTATGAGCTTCTCAACTTCAGTAATGAAATTTCTGACTCTATTTCGGTATCCCCCCCTCAGTCTTTGGTGGAAGTACCACTGCAGAACATTGGTTTATTTTAAACGAAACTTTAGATCGAACATAAGTTGCAAACTTCACATCTTCCTTTTTATAAAGTCTGCTGAAAGCAGAAGGGTGGAGGCAGCCAGTGGGTCTCCCCCCCTATCATGGGGTTTGGAGGAGTCCAGAGAAGATCAGTAGGTTGCCAGTGTCAGACCAGTTGAGCCTTGACTTTGCCATTCCTGTTGCGGCCGTAGAGGCTCGTGTTTTCAGCAGTGTCCCAAGGATGTTCCTTGCAGGGCAGGATGAGTGGTGGAGCGAGATCTCAGCCAGGCGGTTCCCCGGCTGTGCTGGTTTGTGGACAGCTGTACCTCTGCGCTGCCTGCTCTCTTTCTGGCAGAGATGCTGCTGTGACCGGATTGAGGTTTTAAGGTCAGTAGTTTTAACATGTCTAGTAAATGTCTTTCTGAGTCAGTGCAAATAATGAGAAATGGATGGGTTGGGGGCATGGGCAAGGCAGCTCTCCTGAAATGTGTATACTAACACTGGCACAATTTAGCTTGCTTCTGCCGCAAAATGCATGCGAGACTCGGGCGAGGAAAGGGCTATCCAGTGCTTGGATCTCTTTATCTTGGTTGTTGAGGGTTAATGTGTTGAAGGCTGCATTCCTTACAGTTTCACTTTTGGCTTCTCTTCCTAAAAATTTCCACTTCATTTCATAACAGTTTTGGAGTGAGGGGTGGTGATACTCTGGAACCTTTGCTGAGTCTGAAAAATGTTCTTTTGTGTAATCAGGGGGGATGGAGGCAACCACGGTTGTTTTCAGGCTCAGGGGAACATGGAACCGGTCTCGCTGACAATGACATTAACCCTCCCTAAATCAACTGATTGGGGAATTCTTAATTAACTTAAGGGGTAGAGGTAGTAAATAGAGGCAGTGGCTTTAAGAGAATAGCTTTCTGCTGTAGTCTTGTGATTGATGAAAATTCTCATGCTTAGGGCTAAAAAGTTGTGTGTCACTGGTTTGATCATTTCTCTTCTTTTTGGAGCCAAATGCCGACTGAAGTTACTAGGTTTTGCAGGCATGTGACAAATACCGTTATTGATGGAGGAGTCTTTGAGAGGTAAAGTACAGCCTTTCCAAGCAGGCAGTTGTTGAACTGACTAGTAAGTGAATCTGCAGCAGAGATGCTGTGGTTCTCCACCCCTTGCTGCTGGCTGCAGGCCCGATGCACAGACTCGCTTTGCGTGAGCGAATGTTTGCTGTTGCTTGGGTCTCCCCTCTGAAGGTGTGCAGGTCTGGCACCGCCTGGAGAGCTGAAACCAGCATTCATTATTTGATACCGTATGTGTCGGTGCCTTATGTGCACACAAATACTGGACTCCTTTGAGCGTAACGATGACATTGGCTTGATAGTGAAAATGCTTTGGGCTTATCTGTCATAATTCTGAAACTCATAATAACCTGATCTGGATCATCTTTGCGAGGCTGCACTGCGACATGAGACATTTTTCTGAGACTCAGGTTTTAATTGGCTCAGATGCTTCGTCATTGTGAACAGTCAGCCTGTAGCTGTTTGGGGATATTTTTTGGGGAAGAGGGGGAGTGGTCCGGAGAAAAAAATGAGATCTAACGACTGGCATAGAAGGTAAGAAATGCTTAGCCTTCATGGTGATTTTTGTCTTCAAATTGCTGTACTGTTCCCAGAGGTGGGCAGCTTCTCTTGGCTGGTCTGTGCTAGTCCAGCTGTGGCACTAGCACTCCACTACTGCCTGCATTTTTCACAAGGGAAAGGACCGCTCCCAGATGAGCGTTTATATGGGCAGGAGAAGATACTGAAATTAAAGCAGGTGTCAAATGGGTTGGCTGCTGCTGCGAATATATTAATCCCATCTGCTAGTACGGTCTTGAAAAGCAGTGGACGTTCATCATAAATGCATATGTACCCTGCCCTCAGCACTTAAAACATGATCATGCTGAGGAGCCTGGGACCCTACGTCTCCTGATGTACCGAGCGGATGGTGCGTTTCATGCTAAGCTGTAAGAAAGTGCCGTTTACAAGACATCTTGTGACGGAGCCACTGCTTATTTGTTCCCATAGAAACTGCCATCTAATCATGGCAAACTGTACAAAGGCTCTTGCTGGAAACGTGATGCCTAAAAAATTCTGAAAACATCATCTAGATCCGGCTATTCACTTTATCCTTCACTTTCCTGTCAAAATCTTGGTCCCTTCCTGGTCAGTAAACTCCAGACCCCGTGGTGCTGATGCATTTGGCACCTTTAAAAATAATCCAGTAATTAAGACGATACTATCACCTTCCAATTGTGATCTTAAATGTACTGGGTGAGGGAGCAGTGTTTACCTACACAGAGAAACTGAATGGGGAAGGAGCTCTTCCCCTGGCAGTGCCTTTCCATATCCCGTATCCCGTTGGAGTGCTGAGGGATGGGTTCGGTGTCAGCCGTGCAGCTGGGCAGCCCCGCTCTGAGCAGCCAGGCTGCACTGCCATTGCCTTCGGTCACAGCTCCGTTGCAGGTACAGCCCCTGCTAACAGCAGGTTGTTGATGCACACGGGAACACTGTGTGCATCTGAAATCATTAACTTCTGTGGGTCGTAGGCAAAACCTTGATGTGCTGAGCGCTCACATCTGCCTCGGGACTGTGCCTGTCGGGTGAGATTTGTTTTCGTGGCTTTTCATAGCTCTGATTTCATTGTGTTTCTGGTTGTTTAGCCGCCTTTGTAAATGGTGACATGTGGATATTTGTACTTGTGGAAGAAGTTGGCAACCACGAGGTGCCAATTCCTCAGTGTACAGCATTGGGCATTCTCACTGGCATCATGGGAGCAGCGCTAGCTGCAGACCCGTGGAGAAGTGCTCGTGATTCCCTGGGGCGTACCCTGAGTACAAGAGTTTAGTGTTTGGCAGTCACTGAGTTGTAGCAATATTACAGCATAACTCCCTTTTCTGCAAGCATGTGCTGTAGCGTTGGCTGTTGCTGTTGGTTTATTTTGAATACCCAAGTAGATTTACTTCGGTGTAGAGAAGACCTAACGCTTACAGGCTTAGGAAAATATCTCTGCAAGTTTGCTTTTTTTTTTTTTTTTCTCAGAGCCTGGAATACCATATTCCCAAATGGACTTGATGGCATATGAAGTGGAATAGTGATTTGTTCCATCTTATCTGCCACTTTAGATTTTCTCTGATACTGTTGTGATCCCATGTGATATTTAATGTTCTTACAGTCTTCTTTTTTAACCAGGAGCTATTACGCTTCTGAATATAACTGCATATAATATAACTACATATTAAAAATATTGTGTATGCTGGCATTGCTGCAGAACCTGGCCTCCTCCCTGGAATGCGGGCATAATTCAGTGTAATGGCTTAGCATGGAGCCACCGCTGCTTAGGCTGTGGCAAGGCAAAGGCAACGGGCCGCTGAGGTTGAGTGAAAGGGATTGTTATATGGGATGACAGATTCCTCTGGAGGTTGTTGCTGTTTGCAGAAGGGAAGCCAAGACATCAGTGCTTAATATCTTCCAGAAGTTCTCTGCTTTAACCCTTCAGGAGCCTCAGGAAATAAGTTGGAAGCTGGTGCAAAGGCTCCCTGTGGCTCTGCAGCATGTCCTGGTACAGTGCCAGTTATTTTTTCTGACTGCAGCTTACGGCAGTAGGATTTCTTGTGCTGTGTGGAAGACTGGTGAGCCAACCCAGAGATGCTCTTGTCACTAAAAAGTAGCCAGCTACTCTTTACTTGCTGAGAGACCTGTTGCAGTGCACCAGTGCTGGCTGCTCAGTACGTGTTTCTGACACGAGTGAGTTTAAGACAGTCCCTCTTCGCACTGGAGACCTCTTGATCCGAGAAGTGATCTTTGCATTGTAAGCGATGCTTAAAAAAGTCAAACCCAAAAGGGCAGTATGTTTCTTAACACCTTACACACACCATCTACTGACTTTCCTTACGTCTGAGCTGTTGTTTTTCAATGATCCAGTCCACCTGCATTCAGGCCTGAGTCTCTGTATCCGAAATGTACTATTTTTCCTTGGCGTTTTTAGGTCATGATTGCATTAGAGCAAAATGACAATCCAGGAGAACTTTTAATAATGCGTTTAAAACCTGCTCGCTTTAATGTCCTAGCAGTTTTTAAAAGACTTTCCATTTATGTTTGAGAGGATCTTTCCCTAAAAACCTGGAAGGTAGACTGTGTATCTTTCCCCATCTGCTCTCAAACGAGGTCTCTGTGTTGCAGCAAGTACAGCTTAGTTTCGCAGCAGGCGGACCCGTGGCCGCTGCCGTACAGCATTCTTGATGCGTAGCCTGCTGTGACAGATTTCTTCCTGCATGCGACTACATTTCCAAAACTCTGCTGCTAAGCAACTCAGTCCAAGAGTCTAGTGTTGCTCTAACGCAGCGCCAGTGAGTAACAGCCTAGTATGATTTACTCCAGCATTGCTGGCTGCAGGCAAGAGCATTAGCAGTGTAAGAAACAGGCTTGTCAGAGTACAGGTGATCTTGCAAGCAGGTCTTGACTGCTGAAATAAGCTAGATATATTAGTCGGTGTGCTTGCTGCTTCAGCTGTCACTTGGTTCTGGCCAATGTAACAATAAATCAGTTGCAACTTAAAAGTTTGCGCTTGGGCTTTTGCAAGATGCTCTCGCTTCAGTGTGATATTTGTTAATAAAGCTGCACCAGCTGGGTACTGATGGGCTTTTTAGCTTTAGCAGCACTGGCTCTTTGACAGCCACTTTAAATCTTAAAATGGCAGTCTCGGGAGATGTTAGGAGTCAAATGTCTGAATGGTGGTCAGTTGCGACGTACAACTAACTCTCCTGTCGTAATATTGACGAATGGGTATTAAAGGTGTTGGTAAACTGACTCTTCCTTTGATTGAATGCTCAGGCTGCAGGGCGGGCTGGAAGCGGACCAGCTGGCTGTGCCGCTGGGTGCTGGGCTCTGTCCTCACCCCCAGCTGGAGCAGGCTGGAGAGGGGTGGGAGCAGGGGGCTGGAGGGAAGGGCAGGAGTGACCGTGGAAGAAGGTGTTCCCCTCTGGAAGTGTGCAAAAGAAAAAGCTGATGGCTTTAGTCGTAGGTGATCCAATGCACTTTTCCACATGGGTTTTATTTTCTTACTCCTTCACTGGGCTTTTGAGAGAGGTTGTGAGGTAGGGACAAATTAAATAACTCCACATTTGAAAAAAAACTGTACCAGCATTGAGTGGAAGTCATGTCTTCAGCCCAGTGCCAGCTGGTATCATTCTGGGTGTAATTCCTGCAGGTCAGGGAGACCCCAGCACTTAGTAACAGCTTTTCTCAGAAGTGATCTGACTCTGCCGATACTGTTACGGCCCTGCTGCATTAGGTTGGATATCGCTGGGGGTGTTGCACATGTGTCAGGCTGATACTGTAAAAGAATTCACTGCAGTCTCCTCCCCTCTCCTGTCTTTGCACATAAAGAACTGTGGTAAACCTGGAGCATAAATGCCCTCTGTAGTTAATGGGCGGTTTTGGTCTCACCTTGTTACAGTCAGGCATTTTGTAGGGGTCCGTGGAAACCTGCTGTGTGCTGAGCTGTAATGCACCACCAGTATTTCTTTAAGTTGTTAGAAGGTGTGAAGTATTGGGGAGTGGGGGGGGATCTAACGTACATTTGAGTCTTCTAGAGACTTTACACTGAATACAAGTGACAACGCAAAACACTTTGGCAGAGTCACAAACACAGTTTTCAGAAGAAACCTGGAACAGCAGCGGCAGTGTTGGATGTCGATGTCTTTTCTGATTAAACTCCCCATAGTGACCGTGTGCTGGGGCATGGCATTGAGCTCCGCTTGTGAAGGGCATTTTGACTTTCTTCTCAGCAGTGGCTTTTCCTCCTCTTCTTGCCGGTGCTGTCTGGGCAGCCCGGCCTGCCGCAGGACCCTGCCCCTGGTGTCGTGGCAGCTCTGCCTGTCCTGTCCCTCTCCGCTTTGGATGCTCAGCGCTTTACATTGCTGCCAAAGTGCGGAGCCAAGCACATACAAGCTGCTTTGTGCTCCCTTTCCTACAGCAGTGTGGTATGTGCTGCCCTGCCTATGTGGGAAACACAGCAGGTAAAGGCAGGAATATCCTGTGTTGTCACCTCATTTCCCCAGACCTTTCCTCCATTCCCCTTGATTTAAAACGAGATCGGTGCCACGTCCTGATGGCCAGCATTGCACATACAGGGCTCAGCCTTGCTGCTTCTGTGCTTTTGGACAAAGGTTCAGCTGCTTAATTACTTTATGGGTCGAGAGCGACTAAGAACACAGTTTGAATGTGGTGCCCCAAGATGGAGAGTAACCTGTATTGGAAGGGGACCAAGGTGAGCAAGTGTCCTCCCAGATTTTGATTTGCCTCTTGGCTTTTCTCCTGTGCATGTTGCTGGGAGGCCAAAGCTGTAGCACAAGTGAGTCTGGTCAGGCCTAAGCTAAAATGCCGCGCTCACATCTGCTGGCCAGAGTGACTGGATCTGAGCCTCCTCTACAGAATAGTCAAGCTTACGTGACCAAGATCTGCTTTTTCACATCACATTTGACTAGTTAACCAGATTACATCAATTTAAATGTACCTCCGTAAGGTTCTGCACTGGTTTAACTAAGCTCATTCAAAAACCGGTTTTAATTAGCAAGTGCAGTCTTTGTGTTGTAAGTGCCAAGATTGCTTTTAATTTGCATAGAACCCATGGAGGTAGTGCTGCAGACTGTCAGCAGATCGTCGGCTGAACCACAGCAGTGTACATTGCTGAATTTTCATTCCTTTCACTCCAGCAAACCCACACAGTACTTGCATTGCCTCAGTAGATCCCCCTGTAATTACTGTGGGGCCACTGCTAACGCTACAAGCAAAAGCTGCTTTCCCATTAAAAGCCTGCATGATGTGTTTTTACACCTGCACCTCAGGTTAGATTTGGCTAGATAGTGGCCCAATTTGCAGCTTGAGTTTTGTGAACCAATTACAGCTTGCACTGGTTTGGGAGATCTCAATCTCTGCCATAGAAAGACTCTCGTTTGATCAAAGATCCTGTGATGGAAAGAAGGCATAAAGAAGTCAAGGAGGAGCTGTGCTGGGGGACCCAGCGTTGGTGGGGAGGAGGGCCTTTACCTGGCTTTTACCTGGGCTTTTTTTCCTTAGGCTTAGGCTAACTTTTAATACCAGTTGTTAGAGATCATGTGTTTATAGTCAAGGTGTGAAGGAGTTCAATTAAATCAGTTAACCCCGCATGCAGTTTTTTGTGTCTGCTGTCTGTGGATGGACATATTTAAGTGTAGTAGTACAGGCCATCACTGTAGGCTGGCATTTGTGAGTGTGGTTTGCTTTTTTTCCTCGACTAGGATAAATAAATAATTTTCCATACCACCTCTAATTCATGGTTCAGACTCCTGTGAAGTTCTTAGGCTTGCATCTGTTAAGCATTATAGTAATTTTATAAGGCTTCTGAACTAAAAACAAATTACTGGCACAAATGTCAGCTGAAGCCATGGAGCTGGAGGGTTTTTCTCCTCTTGTAACAGAGTGCTAAATGAAAAGTTGGAGAGGTCACTTGTAATGCAAAACACAGTACAATGTAAACCTGGAACTGAGAAGAGGCAGGGATTGTGTGAATACACCATCCTTTTGTTTGAATTCGTTAGGTGTGGCTAGCTACACTCTGGTTCGTGAATGCTTGCTCTGCCTTCAGCTCAATCCAGTGCAGTTTATTGCTGGAGCTGAGGAAGAAAAAGTGGTAGTGGCTGGGACCCAGGGATTCAGCACCTGACCAGATCCTAGGAAAGGTTCTGGAAGTTTTGCCTTTCAGGAGGATAAGGACTGGAGGAGGATGTGGTGTAGCTTGAGGGATTCCTGTGCTTAAGCTGTGGATGGCTGACCTCCTTGGTCACAGTTTGGTCCGCTGAAGGTCTGTCTGGTCAGCCTGCAGCCCAGGTGACTTACTGAGCAGCCATCAGGTTTTGCAGTATTATGTGGTAACACTGTACCACCTAGACATGCTTTGCACAGCACAGCAGCAGCAGACACAGTTCTGTGCAAAGTACTGCAGCCTGTTCCTCTGCGCTGTCTCTTCCCAAGTCTTGTGTTTGTGGTCTCAGGTGACACTTCATGGTGTGTCCCTGCTGCAAGCCAAAGAACCTGCACTTGCAGCGCCTCTGACTTGCAGAAGGAGGTTCTTCATGTGCTGAAATGGTTTGTTTATCTAATTGGCATCTCCAGTTATGTTTCCCTTACCTTTCTCTGCAATCTTAACGCACTTAATGCTGTTCAGCAAGCCTGTGATGTAGTTTGTTAGGATGTTTGGCAGCCAGTGAAGGTAACTTGAATTCTCTCTATTGTTTCTTGCTGTTACCTCAGGTGATGAAATAATTAGGAGAAGCTCTGCAGAGCCGCGCTGTTGCTGTGATGCAAGGTAACTGTGACAAGCTGAGGAGAATACAGTTCCTGGAAGCCAGTTTTAGCAATGTGATCAGGCTTGCTTGTTGCCTGCAGAACATCCTTTCTCACCTGCTGAGGCTGAATGCACAAGAGCATACCTGCCATCCCTTGCACCTTTCTGAATAGGAAAAGACAGAATTTGCATTTAGGATTAAGTTGCCCTTTGACACTGAAGCTCGTGTGCTGTGAAGCACTCTGTTTACGGCAGGGGCATTCACCTCTTGTATGTGTTTGATAGTTTCTTTTTGAAAAGAGAAGCTGCAGCTGCTAGTGTAGCGTTAATATGAGACTGGAAAATGAGGAATTGGTGTTTCTGTTGTCAGCATGGGTAAAGGCTGGCCTCTGGGAGGATGTTGTAGATGAGCTTCCTCTGGCTGCAACTGTTCCAACCACATTTGTAGGCTGTTGTCCATGCACTGAAATGGTGAGATTTTCTTAACTGGGTTTAGCTGGTATGCTGAACTGTAGATGTGAATGTGGGTTTTGTGCTTCTGTCATTGAAATGCCAGTTCTGTTCCCCTGGGGACAAGGAAAGGTCATAGCCGAGTACAGCGCTCGCACAAGCAGGGTATTAATGTTGCAGCAGACCAAGAGGATTTGGACGTATTGACTTTTCTCAAAACTCCATCAGTATTTTCTTCACCTTGTGCAAGGCACAAGTCACTGCATTGATTCTGAAGAGGGATGTGGACAAGGTGATAACTTCCTTCCTGAGCAAATGCGACTTTTTCTATATGCGTCTTGGTCCACAGTTTCCTGCTTTCACTTGCTGCCAATATTTGCGTTCATGCCACCTCCAAAAGCCACTGATTTTGCTGCAGAATGGCCTCATTTTTTCTGCTGCATCGCTTTTAGTTAGGTGGATTCTGCTAGTTAGTTAATTCAGAGGAGGAGATGCCTCTGTTTTGCCTGTGAGCTTGTCAAGAGAAGTCTCGCCGGTTCAGTAACAAGCTATTGTCTGGGTATCTAGAATGTCAGTTAGAGTGCATCTTCTATGTCAAGCGTTTTCTTTTGACTAAAAATTGTACAAATTGCCTATTTGCATCCGGAGAGATCACTTTTAGTGACCCTAAGCGCACAAGCAGACTTGTGATGACAGCTTGCCTTGAAAAACATGTGCCTCTGCCATCCGACTGTCCATACGGCAGCATGGCGTTGCCGTAGAGTGACATCTATCAAGCTGAGCTCCCAAAAAGGGACGTGACCTACAGTAGCCTAGAGTTCAAGTTTTGTTTTTATCACAGCTGTGTGTCCATATGCCATTTAAATGCCTCTACATGTACCCAATATGCATATCATCTTCTGTATATACTTGTTGCTGTCTGGTCTGCAGAGCTCCTTCTGACTAGACAGTTCTAATGTGGGGAAGAAGGCAAAGGTGGACTTTGATCCGCAGCATAAGGTAAGGGATGACACCAGAGTGCGTTGCGTGGTGTAGGTCAGCTGGGAAGAGCAAACGGTAGAGCTTCAGCCCCTTGGTAGTGCATTGCAGCAACTTGATGCTCGCCATCCCGCTTGCAGTGCAGAGAAGCTATGGGGGATGCTGTATTTAACATCTAAATGTGACTGTAGCCTGGAGGCTTCCTGAGGTGTGTTGTGCTGCCAGCGCTGGGCTGGGCTGCCATGCAGTTTGCATCCGCTACTTTTGATATTTTATTTTTTTTTCTTCTTTTATTCTCTCCCCCTGTCCCTGTCTTAATTTCCAGTCTCCGCTACTTGAGTTCTCCTGAAGGTCCTGGGCAGCATTGGTATCTGCTTACAGGAGAGACTTTTACCCCTCCAGCAGCTGCTTAATCCAAACAGGCTATGTTGCCGTGCTTCCCAAGCGTTTCTGGCAGGCAGGAGCAGCTGGAAAGAGAAGTTCTTCTCTGTCAGCCCCTCTGATGGCTCACGCTGTCAACCCAGTAAGACTGTAGCTCTACTGAATGGAAAGGAGAGGGCTTCTTAGCTGGTGTAACTTGCAAATGCAGGAGTTCAGGTGCCTGCCCTTGCATTTCGGCTGGCCTTCTCCAGGCTTACTCATTCATGAGTCCCAAGACCCGTACCGGGGACAGCTTTTCATTCAGTTGTACTCTGCCAAGTGCCCTCACAGAGTAACATGGGAACCAAGTTGCATGGACAGGCTCCCCTGCAGCAGAATACATCCAGTCAGTGTTTATTGAGGGTTTTCCAGGAGGAATTTGGAGTAGGAGGACTCCTCGGAACAATTCTAGGAAATTCTCCTAAATAAACATGTCAGGTTTTTTCAATGCAGTCAATTTGTTTGGTGCCATCTGTTGGCTCTCATTACATTGAGAAGATCAATTGCTGACTTATGGGAACACTTACTGGCATAATTATGCTGTTATAACGATTACTGATTAGACTGATCACATGGCCACATTCCAAAAGAAGTGGGTTTTTTCCTTATTTTAAGTTATGCCACTATAGAAACAATTGCACTGAAATGGAAAAGGTGGTTTCTTTATGGAATGATCACCCATGCAGGAAATTTTAATTATAGTTTAATTATAGTTATAATTAGATCTAGGTGCATGTGTGGCATGAAGTAATAGATGTTATCCCAGGACAAGGTCTTTAGTTTTTTCCTTTGTTCACTGCACAGAAGAAAAAGGAAACATTCACCATTTCATGGCTTCTTTCCACTGAAAACAGACGGTGGTGTTCTACCTTTTTCCCTCACTTATACTCTTCCCAAGAAGTTGGAGCAGTTAAGAGCACAGTGGCTGTCCTCTCCCTGCCCCTGTGCCACCCCCATTCTTCTCCTGCCTGTCCACTCGGATACCCGGTAGTTTATTTCCCTTCTTGTCGGCAGGGCAGTATTGATTCAGGGAGGTCCGTATGACTGTTAGCTGTGCTCAGCTGATAAACAGGATGTCCATATAAATTTTAATTCCTGCAGGTAGGTATTTTCTCCCGTACCAAGACTTGTGCCTCCTTTAGGAGACTCTTCGCCCTTGGTATGATCTTCCAGCTCTGGTGGCTACCAGATTTTAAAATCTGGTCTCTCAGGGCAAAATAGGAGCTTAGAATTTTGTTTCTGGTTATACTTAGGGCAGTTCAGGAGAAGCCTGTGTTTTTGATAGTGGAAGATGTAGAGGCTCCGTGTGCTGGGCTGCAGACCGTGGTCGGTGCTTGGGGCAGAAGGGGCAGCCTGGGCTCGCTGGGGATGGTAGGAGCCCACAGCTGTGAGTGTTCTGGGGTGCAGTGAAAGCAGCTTGCTGGTTTGGCCCAAGTGTAGACTCTGTCCCACTTGACTTCTCACGTGGTGCCATGGGAGGTGTTGATACTGGCAATAACTGCTTGTGCCCTTCTGGCCTTCCAGAGTTTCAGTACCTCTCCTTGAGTTCCCTAACTACGTCTTTTGCCTCTGTGGTTGAAATTTCCACTACTTCTCACATGGCTTTTGCCTGGTATGGCTTTAGAATAAAAAAAACCAAACAAACCCAGAGCAGTTTTCAGCTGAAGCACACCAGAAGAAAAATCTGGAAATAAAATGGACAAGTCTTCTGGCTCTGCAGAGCGAGACCTCCGCAGTGATTTGCAGGCGCCAGTTTGAACACCTTACCTTCTCTCTACCAACTGTTGTTTTTAGCAACTTAACGTTTCTTCCAAATAATAATTTCTTCCTCAGATTACTAGTGTAAGTTTTACTTGGATCCAAAAAGGAAAAAATGAAATGTTTAGAATTGGAAGGAACATTTTGTTAATTGGTAGCAGCATGTATGCTCCAGACTTGGCATATATCCTACTGCCTGTAAGCTTCATTAACTTCTGATAAAACGACAGTTAATTTTTCAGACTCCTTTTTTGTAGTCTTTCATTGTTTAAGAAATTAGATCATGGTTTTCTTCCACTTCTGCTTGTAGCCAAATTTGTGCTTTATTTAATGATGTTTAGTCTTGCTCTCTCTCTGTCTTACATGGTATTTGTAACCATGAGGGAATGGACATGATTTGGGGTTTGGGTGGGTTTTCTTCAATGTTTCGTGAGACTACCTGAAACTGATTTTTCCTGCATACGTACTACCACAGAGCACGAGTTCTCGTGGTGCCGCAAATGTCAGTGTTCCCTTCGGCTGGAGCGGGAAGCCTCTTTGCCTGTACTTTCGTGATGCTTTGTCCTGGAATGGGATGGTTTTGTGACAGCAGCAGCAAGTTACTGGTAGCAGGAAGAATTCCATGCAAAACCTGCAGACTGGTGTGCATAACCTGCAACAACAGCTTGGAGGATGGAGCAAACCCCAGAGGAGGAGGAGGAGGGCGTGCAGTTGCAGGGGCTCTGTCCTTGTTGGGAGGCTTAGGCAGGGCGGACTTGCCCAGAGGAAGGAAAGCGTGTGCTTAGGAGGGCTGGATCCATTGTGGCTGTTTCCCTGTGACCGGGTTTTAGATGAAGTCAGTCTGGCTGGTGTGACCAGAGGACTTCAGCCAGTCTTTTCTTCTGTTGAAATCCTGAATCATCTTTCAAGGGAAGGGAGAATATTAGCCAGCTGGGAAATGCAGGAATGGAGAAACCAACTTGGTCTGTTCTGGAAAGCCTTTAAACTACTCCTTTCCTCTGGAAAAAAAAGCAATCCTCCTAAACAGACCAAAGAACAAACCTCTGAAAGAAACCAAATAAAGTACCTCTGCAAAGGCCCAGGTGGAACGCAGTCCCCCCACCCCTGAAATTGCCTGCGCTTTCCCTTCTGCGGCGAGCGTGGAGGGGATTTCCTACTTCGACCCTTGCACGTTTGTGCGGAAGCTCTGAATTTCCTGAAACCGGAGCACAAGGTGGTTTCCCCAGGCCTTTCCAAGAGACTTTTACCTTTTATGTTACATCAGTTGCTGGAGGCGTTTGAATGGAATGAAAACATTTTGAAGAAACCCCTTCAGAAATGCCAGGTCTCTCCTCCTCACCGTTGAGGATGGCTTTAGGTTTGCTCACGGGCCACCTGTTTGGCCAAACTCACAACAAGGTCCTTCACAAGAAGACATCTTCTGGATGGTGTTTGTGTTCCTTTGCTACCAGTTCAGTGTTGTGTGTCTTGTGGGTGTGGAGGTTCAGGGCACTGCGTGTAAAGCCCACAGCGTAGCAAGGTGACAAGCGTGGGGCGGGCAAGCAGGTGAGATGGCAGCCTGGCTCTCCCTGCCCCGTGTCGTCAGAGAGAAGAACAGCACAATTCAGTTCTTCCATTTTTTTCTGGCCCTACTGACCAAGTTGTGTACAATCAGATGCTCTACATACCCTGAACTTGGCCAAGAGTGTCAAAGCAAGCCATATAATTAAGCTGGGAAATGAGATTTCCTTCGAAGAAATACAGAGCTGAGAAAGGAATAAGGAGCTCAGGAATACTCTGCATCTGTGGATTTTAATTTATGTATTTGTGCCTGAAAATGACTCATGTCTCTTGGTAGACATCTTGGCTTCACTCTTTGAGGAAGCTTCTCTTAGCTTTATATATATATGTATATAATATTATATATTATTTGTAATGTATTTATTTCTATATATATATATAGGTTTAAGTTTTATGAAAGCTTATTCTTGCACACAAAATCCTTGGTGAAAACCATGTAGTGAGTGCTTTCCGGTCACCTTCTGGCGCTCTCAGCTTTTCCAGTCCGCTCCTGAGCATTGTCCTTGAAACTGTGCGGTGCAGATCTAGCAGAGCCGTACCTAACGAGAGATGCGCTTCTCGCCTGTCTGCTGCTCAGCAGAGGATGAGCTGCAGTCCAGAATGCTGCCAGCCTAGAGCAGGACAGCAGTGGCTCGTCACCCTGTTAATCACTGCCGGTTAGTGCTGGCAGCCTCATGGAGCAGGGTCCAATTCTGCCGTTTCACCTTGTGTCTCAGCTCCAGCCCTGTTCCTGCCAGCAGCTCCTAGTGCCGAGTGCCAGACCTGGCTGCCTTTCAGCTGCTGTTCTTGATGTAGGAAGCATGCTCAGTGACTTAGAAGTCTGGAATCGTTCCTGTACTTTGAATTAAAGGTTTCAAATGAAAGAAACGGCTTACTGTACTTGGTGCCTTTTTGGGAATCTGCTGTGTTCTGCTTACATGCAGGGCAGTTATTCCCCTGGCAGGGATTTTTATCATAAAATACAAAGCTTAATTTTCATGTGCTTCAGGTTGTTCCCTTAAAGACCCTAAAGATCCTTTTTTTGTTTGTTTGTTTTTCTGCAAACAGCACCATGCTTGTTAGAGCATCGTTTTGTGCTGCACTTGGGGTTTGATACTAGAGAAGTACATGTGTTTGGGATCGTGTGCCAGTGTGGTTTTTTTGTCCACGGACAGGGCGCACCCCTGTGTGTGGAGCACTCATCCTCGTCCCCAGTGAATGCTCGAGTCTGTTACAAGCTAAGCATTTATGTAATTGAGCTTTGGGCTCCTCTGTCAAATCTTTCTGGTTGTGCATCATCAGCATTTTTTACCGCAGTGCTGCTTTGCATGCCCTTCCCCATGTCTTTGCATGATTCTGCAGTCTTCCTTGACAGAAGTTTTGTAAATTATGGTTTAGCAAAGCAACCAGGAGAAGATTTGTAAAAGTGGTTCTTTTCCCAGGGAGAGCACTGTCTCTAAGCGAGAAAACCTGCTGCTGGATGTTAATTCAGCTCACAAATCTTGAACTAGGCTGGCATGCTATAGCTTCTTGCTCGCACTGATGTTTCTTGGTGGGGAGGAAGGGTGCTTATTAACTCAAGGCTGAGATTTGATTTGGAAGAAGCAGTGCAAATGTTCCTCTGTCAGTAAGAGCAGCCTTTTCTCTCAGCTGTTTGCCCTGGCAAGGTATCATGCTGGCGGTTGCCTTTTTGCCCCTGCTCCTCTGGAAAAGATTCCTTTCCTTACTGTGTGTGGATGAAACAAATTACGTTCTTACCGTGGACTTGAGGGGGAGGTACTTTTTAGCACAGAAGCATCTCCACGTTTGGAGTCTGGTGGCTTTGCTGTCAGTGCCCGAGAGAGCCGGGAGCCACCAGTGCTGGGGAGGGATTCTCAGGGAAGGTGGAGGGAAGAGAAGTGAGGAAGTCTTCAAGACTGGAGAGCAGCTGACTGGAAGCACTTAGACTTGTTTAAACTATGCTAGTGTAGTGTTATAAAGCACTTTGGTTTTAAAATAGATAAATAAATACCTCAATTGATAGAAGCCTGAACCCCCCCCCCCCATTTCCATCCCTGCTCGTTCATATTTATCAGCCCTGTTATAGTGAGACATTGTGTGGATAATGCAACAGAGTCCCTTCCACCTGCATCCAGATTTCAGTCCCCCTCTGTGTGGCTCGCTGGCAACTTCTCCCTCTGTCTTACTGCTCTTATGCCACAGCGCTGCAGCTCTCGGGCTGGTGTTTGGGCACATCCAGCACTAAGTTAACATGACAGTGGTGAGGCTGAAGAGCGAAGCCGGGTGGTGAGATCTAGGAAGCAGGTTCCTTTGAACAAACAGAACAAATGTTTGGGCTTGCCTGAAATATATCCAGGAGGTCAGAAATAACTGGTTTTTCAGCACAGTATTGGCTGCCTCCGTGAGCATGCTGTACTGCAGTAATAGGCAACAGCCTGAAAATCCCACTGCCTTCTGCAACACTGCTCTCCTAACGAGGTACCTTCTGTAGGGGAAATATGCTGAGACCTAGGAAACAAAGCTTCTTCCTACCCACTTTATGGCAAGCTGGCTGGAGTCTGGGAGGCTGCTCAGAGATCCCAGATTTCCGAGGCAGGGACAATGTATTGTGCTTTTGTACTGTGTTCAGTACGGCAGGGTTTTATGTGCAGTATTTGTTTTTTAAAATGCTTTTCCTAATGTGCAATTGGGTCAATAACCTCTCTTTTGTTTTCTCCTTCTTTTAGGTTGCTATAAAGATAATTGATAAGACACAGCTTGATGAAGAGAACCTGAAGAAGATATTTAGAGAAGTTCAGATCATGAAGATGCTTTGCCACCCACATATCATCAGGTTATACCAGGTAGGGGCACTCTTCATTCCTCTGCACTATAGCTTTACGCTGTATAGTAGAGCTTTCTCTAGGGTTATCCCTTCATTCCTCCTACATGAAATACTGGGGAAGTCCTTTATGTTTTCAGGGTCTCAGAGTACTTTGATTAGAGGGATGGCAGAGGGGGAAAAGTGTGGCTAATCCTTCTCTTTTCTGGGAGATCATGCTTCCGCTTTGGGCTGGCCCCTTGCCATTTGTTTATGGCTATTGTGTGCTTTTCAGTTTCCCAGTTGAAACCGGATGCGGGCTCCCCTTCTCAATTTAAAGGAGAGAGTAAGTCTCGCCCACTAACAGGACTGACAGCGCGCAGCATCCCTGCTCTCCTCCCCCAGCCCATGGCCCTGAGGACTTGCTGATCTGCTCAGTGCTTTCCTGGAAGGGATCGTTAACAGCGGCAGACCTGCTTTTGAATATTGTTTGCAGACTTTTTCTCCAGCTTGTTTGGCATTTTTAATCTGTAGACAAAACGACCAGAGGCAGTGTCCATGTGTGTTGCCTTTTACATGTGTATTTGGTGGTGCTCCTCCAACTGCCTCATCAAATAAAACAGCAAGGAAGTTGCAAGAGGCTAGAGACAAACAGACATCAGAGTGATGGGAGCAGGGAATAAAGGAGGCCATCACCTTGTTGAAATGTTACGTGCTGTTTTGGAAGCTGTGGGACAGATGAAAGACTGGACCTTTCTGATACAAGGACTCAAGCAGTGACGTATAACCCAAGAGTGCTAAAAAGCTCCGTACAAACTCTTCTCTGTTGCTTGCGGTCCCAGTTCTGCAAAGCTGTGGGACAGAGGCTCCTTCCCAGCACGCTGGCAAAGCTGACCACTGACTGCCAGGTTCACGCAGAGCTACTTGCCCCTTTGCTGCAGCAGTACACTTGATGGAGGGCTCACAGTCCCAGGCTGTTTTGGGAAAGGAGGGAACATCCATCCAGTCTGTGGATGGAAAGTCAGCTCTTCTTTGGGCTTGTGCACAAAGCAGAGAAAAGGCTGCCCAGGGCCCTTCATATTGGGGAAGTATTCAGGAGCAAGAGGCTGATTAGGATGGGTGATCTCCTGTTTGTGGCTGCCTGACTTGGATGGCAGGCATCAGAATGTTACAAAGTTCAAATCCTGTGGGAAATAATGCCAGGGTTATTTCATTTTGTAACGCAGTGTGAGTGTGTGTGTTCTAAGGGAGAAGTTGTGGTAACCCTCAATAGAAGTTGCTGTTCCCTAGAACCAATTCTTGTCCGTTCAAGCCCAGTCTGCTTCTCATCTATGCCTGATAGATAAGAGTATTTATATGGACTCCAAAGAGTTAAACTGAGTAGAAGCGTACTGAGGTTAATGTTTAGCTATTTTCACCAAACCACCAAGTGTGAGATGCATACAGCAGACACTGCGGAATTGTGGCACTTTTAAGGCACTTATGGAATGCTTATGGGCTTCTTAAAGCTTGGGGGGGGGGGGGTTGAGTTGAAAAAATCCTTTTTCAACCTGTTTTATTCCATCTAAAGTTTTTTATATGATACTGAACAGGTGACAGTTGTGGCTTGGCTTTGTCAAGGTGAGAGAAGAGTACATGCTGCAGAGCGTGTTCTGGCCATTCTTTCTGGGTACTTTCAGTGGCATTTATTTTTAGATAAAAGCTACTAAAGCCTGGAGTTGGGAATTTGGGACCTTTCACAGCTTTTCATCAGGAATCTGAATTTAAAAATCGTGTTTTCTCGAGTTAATAAAACTTGAAAGTTGTAAGTGAAAAAGGAGAAAATGTCCATAATGATAGTAGTCAATAATACAAGAGATTCTGTCTGGAAACAGAAGTGCACTTAAAAATATCTGCCTAAGGGTTTTCTGGACGTGCAGTATCCCCATTAAGTGGGAGCTGTGTGTCTGTGAGAGTTGAGCAGAACTGAGGTTCATCTTTGTGTTATACTCTTAACATTCAGAATAATAGCAATCCAGCTGTTTAAGCAGCTGCCGTTGCCTGGATCAGGCATGTATTTTTTAGAATACAAAATGTGTGTGTTCGAGTCCTAATTCTCGGCAAGAACGAGCAGGGTTGGGCTGCAGGTACCTAGCTGCTCTGTTGGGGATAATAGTCCATTTCCTTCCTGTAAAAAGGTGAACTTTCACTTTTCTTTGAAACAGAAAAGCCAAAACAAAACCAAAATGTTTCCAGCCCTTTTCTAAACAAGGCTTATCGAAACTGACCTGCAGTGCCTGGCACCAGAGGCTCAGCACGGCGGCCCTGGAAGTGAAAGGCAGTGTGTTTTTTCCATTGACAAAGCTGTGAAGCCTGTTAAATAAATAGCATCAGGTTCTGGAAAACACCCCAAGTGTGTACTTGCCCGAAGGCGGCTCACGAAACACAACCCGGTCACAGAACAGCCCTTGGAGCCACCCTTACCAAATCTGCAGGCAGGAAGGCAGTGTTTGGTGCTTTTTGTGTGCTCAGTGTGATTGTACATCACCCACTCGCGAGCATTAAAAATGTAGTTGGGACCTGCCTTTAGCATATAGTACCTTTCCCTGTGCTTCTCTTCTGCATCCTGACAGGGGCTTTCCTAGAAGTTGTTCAGGACTCTGGTCATTTTGGAGCACAGGTTTCACAACGGGTGTTAGAACTGTGCTCAGAAGTCAGTCGTACGCTTCAGAGTCCTGGGCAGTAGCCCCGCTGCTGTGCCAAGCGTGGCATTGCTCTCCATCAGCCCCTTGCTGCCTTTGTCTGCATGGTGCCTGGCCTTTTAAAGAAATCCCATCTTAATAAATTGTTGGCCTTGGAGCACTGAACCCCAGTATCCTAACAGACTCTTAAAAATGTGTGCTAAAACCTGTTAACAACAATGGGGTGTTGCCTGGCTGAAACGTGTGGACTCCCCAAAGCAAAGCCTGAGCTCTGGGTTTTTTTCTAATAGGTCTTGACAAATTTGAAAGTCACTTACAGATTCGTCAAATTTTCCCCCCTTTGGCAAAATTGTGTTGGCTGTTTTGGTGCCTGCAGTGGACTGATGAATTAGAAGGATGAACTGGTTTGGTTGTAGCAGCCCTGAGAAGTCTCCCAGGCTGCTGGAACATAACAAGACTGGGGAGCAAACGCTGATGGGAGGGGAAATAGAAGAGGAGGAAGGTGCAGATGAAATGCTGTGTTTAGTTACAGATTTAGTGTTTCAAACTTGCTGTTTGATTCTTGCTTTCCCCAATTACTGTCCATTTCTTTGCACAGCTCTGTAAAGCACAGGAAGGTACTACTTTTGATGGATGAAAGCAATTATATGTGTTAGAAAAAGAATAAATTAATTTTTTAGTTTTTTTTTAGTTACGTTTCTTTTTGTACAGGGCAGTCTCCTTACCTGTCACTTTTCTGTCCTTGTGTCCAGGTTATGGAGACGGAGAGGATGATTTATCTAGTGACAGAGTATGCTAGTGGAGGGGAAATATTTGGTAAGTACATTTATTGTGTTCTTTAATCAGATAATGCACTTGGTCAACTACAGTAAACTGAAAATAGCTGCCGCGCTCTCTTGTTTCAGTTGAGAGATGCCCTTCAGCATGAAAACTTTCCATTGACAAGAGGAGTAAAGAAATAAATGATAACAACTTGATGGAAAATAACTTCCACAACCTCTGGTTTTTCTTTGGGTTTCATTGACAAATGGTGCTACTCCTCTTTTATGCTGACTTTGGGATTAAAGATGTTGGAAAGCGTAATCCAGCTGGATTTTAAGCTGTTGGCTGAATGGTTTGCTTCCCAGCAAGTTATGTGAAACTTGGTGATGATAGCAGAAACACTGGGGTGTGTTAGTAGCTTTCAAAGAAACAGGCAGTCCTGCAGTTTTGTAATATTTTGTTCTCAAAACAATGTTTTTTCTTACCTTTTTGATAGCTGATTTTATCTTAGCATGCGTTAGTTACATCTACTCTAAAGTCCATTGTCTGCTAACAATGTTTTGGCTGAGCTTTCTTGACGACAGAAGCTATTCTTTACAGGAAAAAAGTATCTGGGCAGCACAATTGCAAGAACTGTTGACTGATTTATTCATTTTTGTTTTATTGCCATGACCAATAAGATAACTTGTAGAGGCAGAAATTTACTTACACACTGGGATTTTGTGCCAGGTCACAGAGTCAGAATTTTGCAAGTTTGGTCTTTACTAGCTTAGTTAATGTGAGCCTCGGAAAAGGGAGAAAATCCTTTGTGCTTGAAGCGAGCTGCCTCAAATCTGCTTGCGGGCAGTGTCCTTGTGAGGACAGTCACATGCGGCCTGTCAGCTAAATGCAAGTACTCTCTTTTTTGTCCTGTGAAGTCATTGCAGAAGATTCACTTTTGATGTCAGAGCCTCTCACTTTGCTGGAAGAGAGGCTGAGTTGTAGTAAGTGATGAAGCTCTTGGTGAAGCAGGAGAAGCACCAACTTAAGGAAAATAAGACAACTTGAGCTGAAAAATGCTGGTTTCCAGTAACTGTAATACCAGTTCCTCAGCACCTTTGTAGATGGTTGCCATGCCAGCTTCTCAACGTTATCTATGTCGTTTGGATTTCGTCTCTGAGAAGGTGACAGCTGAAGGCAGGAGCAAGTAGCAGCTGATGTTTGGAAAGCATGGATCGCCTGGTGAGAAACCTGACTTTCTCCAGCTGAGTCTTCCAGTTGCTTCGTCAAACGTGAATCATGGTGCTGGATGCTCAGCAGTTCCCAAAGGCTTGTGAAATTCATCTTGCCTTGCGCAGCAAGCCGTAATCGCAGCAACGTCCCTTGGATGTGTATTAGAGTTCGCTTGTGTGTGTATCACCGCAGAGAAGTATAAATCACTTTTTACTTTCTCTTCCTCTTCTGCTGAATTTGGCAGAGATGGGCTCATCTTTTTTTAAATCCAGAACTATGTGCAAGCTCATATACAATCTTGGAATGAATTCTCTTGGTTACAAAAATAGCCTTCTACATGAGCTGAAGTGAAAATCTAATTGCTTTCTGAAATATTTTATGCCGTAGTAAATTCAGCTCATTAGCACGGCTGATTTCTATCACGCTGCCCAGCATTTTATCCTTGTTGATAGGTGGGAGCACTTATGTAATAGCTGTGACGTGTTTCCAGCCCGAAGCCAAGAGGTTGTGCCCCTGCTAGCCAGTTTTGAGCATTTTCAGGCACTGCACGAGGCCTCACACGCTCTTGGTGCTAGAGCAGAGAGGGGGAAACTAAAATCTCAGCTTTTTGTAATCAGAGTTTCCTGAGGAGCCATTAAGACTTTGTTCTAACAGCGGAAGCAATTTACAGGGAAAAAACAGCAACCTGTTTTGGGAAGGTTTCCTTGCAGTTGTTAGCATCTCCAGCACTGAAGAGTCTCACGTCCTCATGTTGTCAAGAGAAAGTCTATTGCAGCCCGGGCTGGCTTCGTGCCCGCCCTGGCTCTGCCGTGGGCTGCTGCCGTGCGGCGGGTGGGTGCTGGGGCTTACCTGTTCCTAAGGATCAAACACTGCCTGCGTGTTGCTTCAACTCAGTGCCTGTCCCTCTCGTGGTAGGCGTGTTAGGAATTTCTGGATGTGCCACAGGGATAGCCGCGTTTGGTGCGTATGGACAGTGCAGCCACTGTCGCTGTGTCTGATACTGGGCCCTGGGGAATCTTCTGTATTAAATGTGCCTGTGTCGAAATGTGGTGGGCTGTGGCGGGGGGCGGGGGGCTGACAGCTACGGTTTTCTGGATGCTGCATGCTCAGTGTAGGGCTGAGTGCCTCAAATAACCTGAGTTGCACTTTTGTGAACCGCAGGTTTTTGTTAGAAGCAATTCTAAGCTGTTCCCCTTGATGCTTTAAAAACTTTCAAAGGCTTAAACTGTACCGTACGACCGAAAATCATACATAGGCAGTGATATAGGTTGGAATTCTTTGTTGAAAGAGGGGTAGTTTCTCTAAACGGCCATGGTTTCAGTCAGTCAGTGCTGCATGCTTGTCTGTCTTGTCCCTTGTTGGTCTGAGCTCTGCAGGCTTTCCTGGGTTAGCACCTAGGAGAGCTTTACAACCTGTTTATCTGAATTTCCAGTAAAAGGGCTGATAGTTCCTTCAGTGGCCAAGCTGTGCCGTAAGTGTCTTTGATTCATCTGTTACTGGAAACGTTTTGCTAATTCCCTTTGTTTGCATAGCGGTGCATGGGGATCAGGGAGAAGACTTGCTTTTGCTGTGGGCTTAAGCAGCAAAATGTAAATTGTTATTTTTGTCCATATGCATGTTTTGCGTGTGGTTGGGTTGCTGGTTTGACATTATGAACAAATGAATGTCTCCTTTTAAACACAGGGTGCTCTTTGTTCCAGGTCCCTCGAGTGTCCTTTTTTTGAGGTCAAACAGAATATAGTCTAAAAGTCTGTTTTGATTTCAGCTGTTTACTATGAATACTGTAAATAATCTGCATCCTTATTGACAAGAATACGGGTACTTGGTTGATTAATAAAAATTCTCAGAAAACTTGACAAAATTACAGTCTGGTTAATGTGGTTAGCATATCTGCTGTCTCTGCCCTGTCTCCCCATCTCCTCCTCCCTGTTTGTCCAGAGCTTTATGAGCATGAACCAGACAGGCACATTAAACAACATGGTACCAGTCTCTGGAAGTTCAGGCTGCTTCTGAGATCACAAGGTCACCAAATATGCTGGAAATGTGACTTAATCCACCACATGGAGGAGATGTGAGGCTTAAGCAGAGTTTGCTTTCTGGACAGAAAGCAAAAAGCATGAGGAGTCTGTCCAGAGGCAAAAAGTGGAAACTTGTGTATCAATCCTGTCTCTTAACCAGAAGATGCTTTTCCTTAAGTGTAGGATTTTACTGATTTTTTTTTTTTTTTTTTTTAATGCAGAAAGCAGCATTAGGAGCTTCATATAAGTACAGAGAAGAGCGACTGATGTTTTTAAGGGTTGTGAAATGAAATCATGTGTTCCTCTCTGGAAAATGCTCAAAGGAGCAACACCGTATGCCTCTTCAGCTCCCAAAGGGCACACTGACATGTGTATGACCCAGTGGCAAATCTGTGCTGCTGGACTTGGTGCACTTGAGCTCAGTGTGCTGGCTCCCAGCTGAACATTCAGGTCATGTCTGTAACCTCTGTTGCATGAGAGGTTTATGCAGGCTAAGCTTGCAATGGTTAATTTTGGCATACAGTTGCCCTTGGTGGTATGTGAAGTATTCTGTAGCTTCATTGTTTCTGTCCTTCCTCTGGAGCTTGTGCAGAAATGTCAGCGGTCTCCAAGGCTGTGCCTACGTGCAGAGCTTGGGGACCGGCCTGCACTCGCATTTCTTCATGAAAAGTGAAATTTCACGCCTAACCTAAAAAGATTCCGCCCCCCCCCCCCCCCCCCAGCCTAAGCGGGGCTGACTAATAGAGGGGCAGCAGAGTTTTCTGCGTGAGTGGACATCTGGCAGGGCAGCTGCTAAAAGCAAGAGCCTGAAGTGTGCAGGACTTAACAGCGTGCATCACCAAACATGCATGGGGACAGGTGAACCTGGTTTGGGCAAAAATATACTTAGGAGAGCCTTGTAGAAAGGCACCTGCTGCAGTAGCTGGGTTTGATTTCTTGCCTGCAGGAGAATCTCCAAAATATTTTCGAAAAAGTTGAGAGATGGGAGCCTTGCACTTGGCTGTAAGAGCGCTTGCTATATCAGCAGGCTGTGCTCCGAAATTTGAGCGCAGTAAAAGATGTGAATGACCTTGACTTGTTTAGGAGCTGAGCTACTTGCTGTTGATCGGGGGTAATGCTTAAATAAGGGCAGGCCCTTGCTTAACTCTGCCTGTCAGTCTCCCAGCTCTTTACAGTAAAAAAATTCTGACTGTGCAGAAGACTTAATGCAATTTAATGAGGCTATTCGAGATAGTAAATTTTTCTTTTCCTAGCAAGTGAATTGAGGGTCACTTGGAAATGGTGATGGATTTCCTTCCCCAGCCCTGGTTCGGATTTGCTTATGGAATGAGTTTATCCAATGAATAAAACTTCATTGACAAGTTCTTTGAAAAACAACTTCACTCTGTTGCACAACATGAGTAGTCAAATGTAGAGAAGTAGGTTGCTGCACAGTCAGAAGCCAGCAGAACTGCTTTGATGGATCCTGGTAATTAGTATTTACTGCGAGGCAATTATGTCGCAGGTATTTTAATTAATGGGTGACTGGGAAAAATACAACCACCTGATGAGAAACCTTCAGAAGTGATTTATTTTTATTATTTTCAAGAACAGATATTTCCATTGAGCCCTCTGGTTTAATGGAGTTTATGGAGTGAAATGAATTTTTTTGGCCTCAAGTCTTTTGAGGCCAACTTGCTGGCCCAGCTGAGAAGTAAATACCCTCTTGAAATGGGCAAGGAGGTAATAAGCCCCTGACCTGTGGCTCTCTAGTGCCTCTGCTAACCAGCCCTGTGGCCTGTGCTGGGGGATGGAGGGCTTGTGCAAACCTCCCTGAAGTTCTTCGTGCGAGTTGGGGAAACTCGGGAACCCTCCTGGTCCCATGTGTGGGACAGGGCATGTGGTTACTGGGGGCTCTCCAGGACGCCTCTTGGGTTTCTCCTGTTTTTTTGTAGCACTGTCCTCAACTCCATTATCTGGCCAACTACTGTCCCTACCCGTATCTCTTGCCACACTACATCAGTTTTAGCTAGATGTGCTTATAGGGTAGAGAGCTATTAGGAAAGGGTAATAATTGTGTTTCATAAATCAGCTTACTCTGACATTTGCACTTCGGCGGAGTTTTGTTGCCTGTTCTGCTGATGCTTCAGAGGAGGGGGATGATTTTTCTCTGTTTATCTCTGCCATTTCTACTGCTCATCTCCTGCCTGTGCATCCCTGCTGGAGGAGTAGTATGAGGAGTGGCTTCTGTAAGTCTGGTGCTTTCAGGTTTCAAGGGGATTGACTTCAGCTGGGTTGCTGCTGTGTGCCTGTTTGTGGTCACTTAGACCTTCCCCGTCCGTGTGTGTGCATTGCTAGCTTCCGAGGAGAGCCTCGCTGGCAACAAATACTACCTTTGAGGAGAGTATAGTTTTTCAACAAAATATTTGAGAGTACTCAGATTTCCATAGTAGAGCCAAACTCTGGTTTTTATAATGAAATGCATTGTTGGATGTTCCAAGTATGTTTTGCACCAAACCAGTAGCAAGTACCAGACACCAGTTATGAGCATTGGGAACACCTGCACACGTTTCGAAGAGTGTGCGATGATTTTCTCCTGTTGCATTGCAGAAGCTCCCGAAGCTGTGCTTTCGTACGCAGTTGCAGCATTTGTAAGGGGAGCTCATGTGCGTTGGGAGTGTTTCGACTGGCTCTCGGCCAAGGTGTGCCTTGGAGTGCCCCGTGCTCACCAGGAGCAAGGAGAACCTGGGCCAGAGGCAGTTGTACAGCCTGCTGGAGGTGCGAACTGCAGGGTGTCAGTGGGCTTTCACTCTGATCTGGTCACCAGTGGCCTTCCCTCTGAAGAGGGGTGATGTGACATTCTTTCTGCGGCTGGTGGGTGTGCTAGCTAGAAGGCTGAGGCTGAGGAGCTGGCTGTCTCTGTAACTAACCAGACTTCACTGGTTTCGGCAAGAGTTACCTTCGGTGAGGTGTGTTGGACTAAAGGCAAATTCCCTGTGGAAAAAACAGAGGGAAGGAGGGGTGACATGTGGCCACAAACCCGTGCTTCTCACTGTCAAGGTAATGGGGTATGAGGCTTGGTATTTGAAGGAAAAGGTTGGAAAAGTTTTATTTTTGTTTTGATATAGGAAAAGATTTTAAAACGTTTATACTTTTCACAAAAACGTTTTGATTTTCCAGCCGTCCCCATCAGCTGTCCTCTAAATAGAGGGAGGTTTATAATTTTAAAGCCTTTCACCTGGAGACAGCCCAGGTAAGGGCTGGTGTGGCACTGGTAAGCTGGAGTCCCTTCCGTGTAAGGTGGTGACCCCATCTGGTGTGGGAAACTGGAAAACACACTGGTGCCCGCATCGTTCCCTGTCTCCATCCTCTGCACCGTTTGCTGCAAGCGTGTGAGAAGCCCCTGTGTGGGTTGCGCTCCCTGTATGAATAACCACTTTGTTCTGCACTTTGTCACTTACAGATCACTTGGTGGCCCACGGACGTATGGCAGAGAAGGAAGCCCGGAGAAAGTTCAAGCAAATAGTGGCTGCTGTCAACTTCTGTCACTGTCGTAATATAGTCCACAGAGATCTGAAGGCAGAAAATCTACTTCTGGATGCTAACCTTAACATCAAAATAGCAGGTGAGCTAAGACTAGCAGTGTAGGAGGAAGGCAGCTGCTTTCAGAAGTTAATAAATGTAGGCATTGGCTGCTTCCAGGTATTCAGAAAGAAGGAAACGCAGTGCAGCTAAAGGAAGCTTTGGATTTCTGTGTGGCCAGCTGCCCAGAGCTGAAACTGCTAGATTGTAGCCAGGAGTTTTATATCTCCCTTCAAGTAGTGCAAAATAAAAGGAAAAAACCCAGGTTTGGCTTCATAGGCAGACATGCAGCTATAGATACTGCGGTGTTCCAATAATCCAACACTGGATAATGGGAGAGACCAGCGTTAAAAAATTGACCTGGTTTTGAGTCATGCTGCCAGTTTAGGACTTTTTCAAAGCAGGTCAGACTAGGTGAGAGAGAAAGCGAGGAGAAGTAGGGATGACAGCGTTTATGGTGGAGCAGTGAAGGGGAAATGGCACTCTTGGAGTCATTTCACTATGCCTTCTGGCAGAGCAAGAGAATAGCCCTAGTGCTTTGGGTATTTCATTCATTGCAGGGGGAGAAGCTGAAGTTACTGAATAAACAGGCCCTTCCAGTCTGTTCCCAGTGTTTTGCTGGGCAGTGGGGGTTTTTGCTAATTACTGCCTTTCCAGAGAGCTTGCGCCTTGGCCAGTTTCTAGACTGACCTAACACGGGCCTGCATGTCTGTGATCCTTTTGTACATGAGATTGAACCTTGGCTGCTGAGCTCTGAGATGCACAGACTAGACTTGACTTTATTTAGCTTTGTGGGATTATGTAGCAACCAATTGAAACAAGAGGATTTAATCCTGGCCTGGTCATCTCATTTCATGGGATTTTGAATTGGGAGAGCTTACCATTTAATTCTACTAGAGCCTAATGCATATCAGAGCATTTTTGGAAAGCACTTGTTGCCCCCTCTCTTAATAGGCTTCTTCCTTGGAAAGCCTGTCACCTTTTACAAGGGTTTGTAACTTGATTAAAAAAAAAAAAAAAAGAAAGTGCTTAGGGCTGTAAAACTTTTCAGTCTGAGCAATTTTAGTACTGGGAGTTGGGGAATACTCTTCTAGCTTGGAGAGAGGAAACAGTCTTGTTTGTTGTGTTGCTGCTCTCTTACGTACCATCTGTAGGTGTTAGATTAGAGTTTAACATTTGATTTGTAGTAAGATGATTAGTAATTTCTTCAGTTCCTTTTATCCTCACTTTGTGAGGAGGGAATGGGGAAGGAATAGAAAGGAGTGAAGGACTTGCAGGCGTCCAGGGGAAGTTTTGTATAGTATGAACCATGTCCTCCTCGGCACAAGGATGGTAGCCTTTTCCTTGCTGTTCTGGGAGCAGAAGATGAGGAAGAAACAACATGTTGCTGATGAATACAAGCGGTTCATAGTGTTTCCTATGTGTTGAGTGAATCTGTGCTGCCTTGCACTGTGTGGTGTTTTGTGGCCAGCTGAAAGCCCGACAGCTCACACTTCCCAGGACTGCGCTGTGTGAAAGGAAAAAACAGAGAGAAACATACTGACAATATGGGGAAAAGGGCTCGTTTTTTACTTGTCAAACTGATTTCCTACCGTTGGGTAAGAGCCTCCATACTGAAGGAGGGGGCAGCAGCAGGCGGCTGATGGTAACTGCTGCCATGGACGGGGTTGGTGGCGGGTAATGGAGCTCCTCCAAGCAAGGTGGTTCAGGAGGTCTTTGTAAGCAGCACTTTCTGCTGTCTGTTCTATGCAAACTGATGCACTAATGGTTTGAGGCCATCTTGTGTTCATGGGGTAAAATCTAATCTGTGTGTAGGCGGCGAGGCTGCCAAGCAAATAGAAAGAAAGAAGCTAAAAACTAACCCGGCTGGTAACTGGAATACAGCTGGATTTCCTAAAGAAATGTCCGTGTGAGCATGCTGACAAGCTCTGTGAATATCTGAAAATTGTGGAAACTTTTTTTTTTTTTAATCTAAGGGAGTTGGAAACTTTTTTCCTTCCAAATATCTGCTCCCAGAATGGACTCTAGAAGATAGTTCCCACCCTGGTGGTGGTAGTGTTTTACTTGGCAGGAGGATGTAGTAGCGACTTGAAAAATAGCCTGGAAAAGCTGATTTATGGTATAGGATTTTTCCAAGTATAAAGTTTTGTCCCTATAACTCATCAATTACAACTTGACGCCAGTTGTTCCATTGTTTCAAGAGCAAAAAAGAAGCGATACAACTGATCTCTTTCACACCAGACCTCCCAGAATAAAGACAGCAGAAATGCACAAAGCCCTGTTACACAGGGTGGAGGACCAGCTAAACCTTCACTGCCAAACCCATTAACTGTCTCTAACCCAAACCTCTTCAATCATGCATTTAATGTTCAGCTGATGGAAGCTATAGATACATCTCGAGTGCCTTCTAAAGGCTTCGCTTGGTAGGTCTGGTCACTCTTTACCTGCCAAGTAACAGCAACACAGGTAGCCTGAAGGATGCAGTGAGCCAGCGTGTCACCTCAGACACCCAGAGCTGAGGCTGGGGCTGTAGCTTTGTGATGCTTCTGATGCCCATATGCGCAGCCTTTAGTAATGTGCTTAATTCCACCAGCTTTTGGAATTTGTCAGACTCTGACCAGTGCAGATTTCCTAGCACATTACCACTGACCTCCATTTGCAGCTTTGCATCCCTTACTTGGCAATTACTCAGTTAATTGATTGATTACTCCGTTAATTGATTGATGCTTAGGAAGATAGCGTGGCAGTCTTGAAGTGGGTTAATGCTGCTGTTCCCACTTGGTGGTGACAACAAGTGTGCTTTTTGGTTTGTTTTGGGTTTGTTTTTTTTTTTTGATTGATTGCAACTGTACTATTTTTCCGTAAACAGTAAGATAGAAGTGCTGTTACCCTCACTCTCATTTTTCCCATGGATGCTTTTTCTCCAGTGTACCTTCTCAAAGTCTGAGTCGGTAGCTCCTGGCACTATGTTCACTTGTGCTCCCAGTCAGAGAGTTCAGCCAGGAGTTGAGATTATTGCTAAATACCCAGGCCTTCCTGGGGTATGGTTTCAGAGAGGAATCTGATCTATGCATTGCTTTGCATTCATTTACAAGAGTCTGCTTGCTCTTTCACCTTCTGAGGATAAAAGTCCCTGTTGTGCAGATACTAAAGCCAGCTCCCTGAAGTGCTGCTCTGAGGAAACGTGAGGGACTAGGCCCACTTTTTTGTAGCCCAGGAATGTTTCTTTTCCATACTTTCTCTATATCACGTCATTGTGACTTTTACCTTACTCTTTAAAAACACTCTTTTCCCTCTGCATCTGTTTGTGGAATGAGACCTGGTTGCTCCCCGAGGATTTGGATTAATATATCTCCTTGGACTGGGGTGACTCGTCATAGTTTTTAAGAAGGTTTATTTAAGTTGTAGTTTGGGGTTTTGTTTGGTTTAGATTTTGGTTTGTTGCTACTTTGGGGTTTTCACATCCTCCCTCTTAACATTTTTGGGGGCTTTTAAAAAGCCTGCTGCTTTCACCAGCCTTGACCTCGGTGCGTGCAGCACAGGTGGGTTCTGGAAGCCGTTCCCAGCCTTTTGAGCAGTGCTTCATGTAAGACGGAGCTGTCTGGCTCCAGCTCCCCACAGAGACAAGCAGCGTGACTCACCCAGAGCCCAGAAAGTGCTGGGTAGAGCAGCAGCTCTCCACAGGGAAAGGTTTTTCATCCTGAAATCCGGGGCAGCCGTGGAGCGACTGCAGGAGCTCCCGGACCTGCTGGTTGAACACCGACACGCATCTCGGTGCGCTCCAAGGAGAGGCTCTGCAGGCTTGCGCTCTCTGCCCACCTCTCCGCTGCCAAAAAGAGCCGTGAACCTGTGGGCTAACTTCAGCCCGATGTGAAAGAGGGTAAAGTTTCAAAGATGGCCAGTCTCCTGCAGCTCTTACGAAGCAGAGAAGGTTGCAGGAGGCAGCTGTTGTGTGTCTGTTCAGAGGCAGCGGCGGCTGCCGGCTGGCATGCCACGGCTCTGCCCTCGCTGCAGAATGTGCTGCTGCTGCTTGCTTGCTGCACCACCGTCCAACTGGGCTCATTGGTGTGACTGGTTAGTGGGCCAGGGCAGCAGTGTGGGGAACACCTCGTTCCTCTCCTGTGCAGAGCTGGAGCTGGTGTTGGGCTGTACGGGGGCAATATTCATTGTTTTGAAAATGCAAGTGGTTCCCAGAGTGCTGCAAAGCCCACCTGAGTACATACAAGGATAAATAAAAGTAACTAAACCAGAATAATTTGCTCAAAATACGTGAAGCACCAAAATCCCAGCATGTTGTTGCACAGTCAGAAAGAGTTTGTCTAAACTTGACTGCAAATGCTTTGTTGTTAGGAGATGGAAATACATTTACTGCTGTAGTTTTTATTGCTTGCTCTGTTAGCCGTAATGCAGGCACTTGTTACACATTCTGCTTCAAAACATGAGACAGAACAGCTCAAAAGCTTGCAGAGGTGGAAAAGACAATTGTGCAGCTGTGTACTGTTTCCCTGAAATAGTCCTCCAAAGGCTGACTGCTCTTGTGTTTTGGAGGTTCTGATGACTTCATTTCTAAGAGCAAAAACCTAAAGGATGTTTAACTGCCTTGTTGTGATGCCGTCGTGCTTTTAAAGAACACTTACCATCTCACTGCTCTGTTTTGAGGTGGGGTTTCAGCAGCATTGTCTGTACTCCAGGTATTTCCAGAGGAACACACCGCACTAGGTGTTCTTCACAAGCATAAACCATCTTCACATTGAGACAATTTTGCCCCTGCGAAGGGATGGAAGAAGGAAAGTTGGCTGTGCCCTCCTGGGGCTGAGGTGGCAGGAGCTGTGCCGACTGCGCCTGCTGTGCTGAGCTGTGCTAGGCAGTCTGCTGAGTTTTGCAGAAGCTGTTTGAAGGAGGAGAGGAGAATCACCTGAAATTAGGTCATGGAAAATCCTGTAAGGAAAGTGGTGAGCGGGAGCACGCAGTCACCAGTTAGTGCATTCTCTGTGCAGTGAGTGCCTGCGGGATTTTCTGTGCCTCCTGCACAGAGGTGTTGGCCATCACTGGTGGCTCACTCTCAGAAGCTGGTGTGAAACTGGGTGCTGGTGTAAAGGGGGTTTTGTCTAAAAGGCAACAACTGTTTTTCTTTTGGCAGGGTAATATTGAATGTGTTAGGGCAAACCTGTAGTTTTATATTATTTAGGAAAACAAACCTTTCTTGAGGCTAAAGAATGCATGCCAGAGTCCTTACCTTTTAAAGCATGGATAAAAGACTTAAGGAGAAATAAGCAGATAAAAATGAAGATGAAGTCTCAAGATGAATGTGTGTTTATTTCAAGAAATGGGAAAAAAACTTCAGTGCTTTTGCATCTGAAATGTTCTTTACTGTTTCTATACATGTATTAAAGTATATATTTTCAGCCAGATTCTCCTAGCACAACGTTGGGATCCTGTGTGTCACTGACAAGTAGGCAGTCAGCTGTGAATTATCCCACATACACTGCAGTTCTGACCAGTGGCGGCGTCAAAATTAATCTTAAGCTCTTTATGGGAGATTTTTACTTTCTGCAGCTGTAGCGTATATTTTTGCTACGATGCTTTTTGGTTTTATCAGTTAGAATTTGCAAGCTGAGTATTTCTGGCCGTCCTTGGGTTTTTTTCCAGCATTTCTCACACAAGCCTGCCGTGAGGATCTGCTGCTGGTGCAAATGCCATGGAAAATGTCCATGTTGCTGTGGGTCCCCATCCGTGTGCATTAATGTCACTCACCCTCCTGCTGGCACACTTCTAGCAGAAACACAGGCGCAGCAGTGTGCAGATAACCTTTGTGGCACCGCTCCTTCTGACAGCGCTTGCTTCTAAGGATGCCGTGTTCACGGGACGTGGAGACGCCTCTCTGTGACTGTGAATTTGCTTTTATTCAATTGAGGCAAGAAAGAAGGAAATTGTTAGTGATTCTTTTTTTTTTTTTATAAGAAGCAGCTCACTTCTCTTGAATCCAGACTTCAGTTTCTTTGCTCTTTCCAGTGCAAGTCCCAGCTGTGTGCCAGGGGGTGGCAGGTTAATTAGCAGAAAATGCCGTTAGTGCCAACATAAGCTGATGGTTGACTGCCTGTAAGGTTAAGACCTATTTTTTTTTTATTTCTCTTTCAGGATTTATTATTTGCTGTTGGTGCATGATTTGACTTGGTTTGTATAGCTGCCCACCATAACCAAAGTTTCCAGCTCATATAGTACTTTCTGGAAAATCAAAATTTCCTGTTCTTTTCCCCCTTGTCTGCATTCTGTCCTTGCTGGCAGCTGCCCTGGCCCTAACGAAGTTGTGAAACTTGACATCAGAGAAGCTGAAGGCTGGAAGTTAGCACACAGGATTTATGAAGGATTTCTTGAATATAGGGTGGAAGCCTCATTCCAGACTATGCACCTGACTTGCAGCAACCCTGGCTGGTCTGATTGCTGGCGTATTGGCTCCAGCGTGGAAACCGCGTGGATGAAAAGCAAAGAGCAAACTTTTTGAAAGATCGTGTTCTGCTAAGCAAAAGCAGTCTGGTTACAGCATGTGCAGCAGGTGTAAGCGGTAGCATTTTGCAGCAGATTGTTTATATGGAGTGTGTTTCATACTGTATGAAGTGGACATGCTGCTGTTAATACTTGGGGGTTTTGTCTCAGTATGGAGAGAAGTTGTATGCTGCCCAGGTGATTTCAGCGTTGCTCTTACTCTTTTTGCCTCTTGTGCACTCGTGTTTCTCCAGTCTCTGTGTATCAGTTATCTGTTACAGGATTGTATGTGGCTTGTCTCAGCAAATTACTTAAATAGCATTTGTTAGGACATTTGGAGTGGATCATACTCCTCTAATCACTTCTCTTTATTCTGTCAGATTTTGGGTTCAGTAACATCTTCACACCTGGTCAGCTGCTCAAAACCTGGTGTGGGAGTCCTCCCTATGCTGCTCCAGAGCTCTTTGAAGGAAAGGAATACGATGGGCCAAAGGTTGACATTTGGGTATGGGATGAACCTCTTTCTCCTTTGCTTTGATCTAATTTCTGCTCTGTGTTTGGCTTTGCTTCCTGAATGTGTAGTAGGTGTCTTGGAGAAAAGCCTCTGATACGGCAAAAAAATGTTTTTTGAAGAAATGCTTGTAAAATTTTATTTTGGCTACTGTGTCATGTGTTTTCTTTATTGGGAAGCATGGTGCCAAAAATATTAGTTGCCCAGAAATGCATTTTAATTTAGTTTCCCAAAAATATGGTTCACTTCAGTGCTGTTGGATGGCAGAGTACCTACTGTGGTAGGGCTTGATCTGGCAGAGCTGAAAGAGGAAACTTCAAGTTTTGCTCTATGAGGTTTTTGCAGAGAGCGCATTAGCACTGAGACCTGGGACGGTCTCCTCCGTGGCACGAGCTCCGTGACACAAAGCCGCTATTCAATACTGGCTTGGCTGCCTGCTGTCCTGCCTCTCCTCCTTGCGGGGCTCCCCGAGCTCTGCCAGCCAGGCTGGGTGAGTGGGGAGGAAGGGTCATAGCTGGGTTTGAAACGGCCGTGCCCTTACGGTGGCATTTTGTCAGCTGAAGCTGTTTGGTGTGGCTGTGCAGGTGGCCAGAGCCTCCTGCTGTGGGGCTGCCTCAGGCAGGCTGGAGCTGTAGGCTTCTTCTAACTGTTGGCTTCTGAGGCTCCAGAGAAAAGTCTAAATGGAGCTTGAAGTTTGAAGGAGGATTTAGGCTGGCCTGTGACTGAGATGTCCACAAGGTCTGCTCCGAAAGGACTTGCTTTTTCTTCCTTATTATTCTTTTATTCTATTTAAACAACATTTACTGCGATTAACTGCAGTCTCCTGGTCTCTCCCTCTAACACTACTGACGTGACCTTTGTTTTGGACACAGAGTCTCGGTGTGGTGCTGTACGTGCTGGTCTGCGGCGCTCTGCCCTTCGACGGGAGCACGCTGCAGAACCTGCGAGCGAGGGTGCTCAGTGGGAAATTTCGCATTCCATTTTTCATGTCCACAGGTAAGGGGCGCGTGCGCCTGCAGCGCTGAGCAGACGCTGGTCACATCTTTGCTTACAGATTATTTGGAGCACTTAAATTATAGTAGGCCAGCTGATTTATATGCCAGCTAAGTGGTATGCCGGGAAGCTTATCGGTTGGATGGTGGTTTGTAACATAAGTTAAAATGAGTTCTGAATCTAGAATTTAGAAACGGAAATACTTTTATGTAAAAACTCAGCTTTCATGTATATAACTGTGCAAACTATAGCAAAATGTTAGCAAAGATATACTCTTTCTAAATTCTGAAGATGCAAAAGCTAAGAATGAAATAGTGATGTAGGAATGTAGAGGCTGTCGTGTACCTGTTTTAGACAAGAAGCTTTTTACAGCATTGTGGCACATGAATTTCCAGCAGTAGCCCCATCGGAGATGAATGTCCGTGTCCTGTTCCTGCAAAAATGCTTCCGAATACTGTAGCAATAAGTCTCATTTTTGTAAAGTGTGATTAATTCTCAGATAAAACCAACTTCACTTAAGAACGAGTTATATGTACATTCTTGGTCGGCTGCTGTCAGATTAAGGAATAATTTTGCATGGAGTTTCCCAGCTGAAAACTTCTTTGCCTGCCACCTTACTTGGGGAAGAGGTTCTCTTCGTGCAGAAAATGCTTGCTAAAATGTGTGGTGTTTTTAAAGCACACTTAGATCCCACCCCAAATGAGGGAGAGCCTCAGTCCCCCATGGCGATAGCGCACACGTATTACGATGGAGAAATCATTCACAGTGAGCTGTTGCCCGGTGGCGAATGTTGAGAGGATACTTTGCTCTTCCACCCCAAAAAGCCAGTGGTGTCCCCTGGCCAGCGCCAAGGCGAGGAGGGACGGGGTGACAGCATGCCACCTAGGGGCTCCAGCAAACAGCACAGCGGCCCGCTGCCCGGGTGGCTTCCTTCCTTCCTGGCATGGGGAAATCAAACGTCTGCAGCAAAGTGGCATGTCGGGGACTGAACGGCTGCAAAATGCAGAAGGAGAAGCAATGTTTCTGCTCTGTATGACTTCCCACAGAGAATTGTGAGGCTTTGAAAGAAAAAAAAGCGCTTTTGCCTTCGCAACGCGAGGCTGCCTCCTGCAGAAGCCGTGTCCCTCTCTGCGGGTTACCCAGCCTCCCTCTTCCCTTGCAGAATGTGAACATCTGATCCGCCACATGCTGGTCTTGGACCCAAGCAAGCGGCTCTCCATGGAGCAGATCTGCAAACACAAGTGGATGAAGCTTGGGGAGGCTGATGCGGAGTTTGACAGGGTGAGAAGCAGGAGTGAGCTGGTGTGCGAGTGGGGTCTGCCCGGTGCCTGCCAGGCTGCAGACGGGCTCCTAGCATGTAGTGGTGCCATCTTCATTTCAGCTCTTTGAGAACTCTCGTTCCAAGTGCTGGTGTGTTGCCTTTCTGCTTTGTGTCTCCTGGCCTTGCTTTCCACATCGCTCCTCATCTGTATATATTTTTGTATCTTTGCCCTTGGCGTTGAGAGCCTAAGGCACTAGATTTTGAATTGGTGTGCCATCAGCCTTCAAAGCTCATGCCAGCTTGCAGCCCGAGCCTGGTGCATTGGTTCTTCAGAGCGCTATGACTCATCCGTGTGCCTTTGGGAATGTCAGTGCTGAAGTCTGTGTCTGTGCTCTTACAGCTGATAGCAGAGTGTCAGCACCTGAAGACCGAGAGGCAGATGGAGCCGCTGAACGAGGATGTGTTGCTGGCAATGGCGGACATGGGGCTGGACAAGGAACGCACAATTCAGGTAAGACGCCACAAGCTGACAGTTGTGACCTGCCTGTTCCCACTGGCGATCAAATGGCCATGTTTGTTGCTTATCACCTTTGGTAACAGAGCAACCTCAGCACAGTATGAAGCATACTTTATTGCTTGACAAGAAGAACTGACCCGGTTTTTACTTTTCTTCTTTTAGTCATTAAGAGCCGATGCTTATGATCACTACAGTGCAATCTACAGCCTGCTCTGCGACCGTCTGAAGAGACACAAGAATCTGCGCATCGCAGCGTCTCCAAGTATACCACGGACCATGACCTTCCCCACTTCTACTAACCTCCAGGTAGATACCCTGCTTGTGCAGTGTTCTGCCAGCCCTGGAAGGCCAGCCAGACCCTTACCTGCTGGACTCAGACTTGCTTAAGGGTGTCCTCATCCTGGCAGGAGCACCAAAATGTTCCTCATCCGAGAACTTGGTGTGTGTTTAGGGTGCCATAATCCTGAGGTTAGGGAGGGTTTGTTCACTCGCTGTGGGTTTGCGAATACCCTTCGGACAAAGTCTTCTGCTAGCTTGGTGACAGAGGAGAAGGCAGTGTGAGGGTCACTGGTTGGGAGCTAGAGTTTACAGACCAGGACTGCTGTGTGATGCTGCTTCCTCAATTTGTGCTGCTGACCAAGAAATTAGTATTTGCTTTAAAAGAGTCCAGGTCATAAGGGAAGCAGAAGAGATGCTGACCCTGCCTGAGTGGGAGGGAGGAGGGGAAATGAGGCAACCCCTTGAGAATTAAGAATAAACTGATATTCACTGGCTCTAGGGTAACCTCCCTGTTCCCCAGTGCTTAGGTCTGTGCACTGGTATTAGTCCAGCATGTTTGTAAAGGGCTTGTAAGAGATGCTAGCTTCATGTCGTCCGATTTTGATCTCTCTGCTTAGCAGACAGAACAGACAGGCAATACCATGAGCATCAATGTGCCACAAGTCCAGCTCATCAACCCTGAAAACCAAATTGTGGAGGTGAGGTACACCCCTTGATGACCCCTGCAAGTTCTTTTCCTGGGCTTGGGTTGAAGTCTTTTCCTTGATCCTCACTTATTTCAACATTTCCAATGTCTTGCCTGCCCAGACTGACGGAACAATGAACTTGGACAGTGATGAAGGGGAAGAGCCATCACCTGAAGCTCTGGTTCGTTACCTCTCTATGAGAAGGCACACGGTTGGAGTAGCTGACCCACGGTTAGTGCTGCACTCTAACTTCCTGAGGGAGGATTAAGGGAACCTGAAGATTTACTCTTAGCGTATGACTTTGGTCCTTCTGAGATGTGATTTATTAAATTGTGCTACATTGGCAGATGACGGGCTAATGCCTTAAGGGCACTCTGGGCTCTTTTGTATGTAAGAGCTGACACCTTTTGGACTGGCAACGGTCTCCAGTTTCTGGGCTGGCAAATACACTTCACAGTGTGCCCCTCAGTCCCGCTTCACTCTAGCCAGGCCAAGTGGTGATGAGTGCACGTATGTGTGTCGTAGCTGGTATCCAGAACTTTGGTTTCCTGCTCCTGCTGTGAGTGGCTTGGAGTTATTTCTGCAAACTTGATTTTTGCTAGATGGAGAAGGAAATATAAGGTGTCTCTTTAGCAAAAGTGTTCTTTTAAATGTCCTAGCCCCATTGCGCAACTTGGTTAGTATTTCAGCTGAGGGTGAGGATGAGATGCTTTCCTCCCCTTCTTCCTGGTGAGCTCTGTGTAAGCTGTAGTGTCATTCACTGGTGTGCAAGCCAGTTTCTCACCTAAGCTGTGCTGCTGTCATGTCCTAGATGAAGTTTTCGTGATAAATACAATCTATGTTAATGCAAAGAGCTAGTTCTGGTAAATCTCAACTTGGAGGGGAAAAAGGGACAAATAAAAACCAAAGAGCAGCTTGGCTGTTCTCTGTGACCATTTTCCACAGCAATAAGAAGCCTTTTTGTGAAGGGAAGCTGAGTGCACTGGACCTGTGGGTGGTTCTCTGCGCATCGTGCTAATTCACCTGCCTATAAATGTGATTGCACAGGACGGAAGTCATGGAAGACCTGCAGAAGCTCCTGCCTGGCTTCCCCCGTGTCACTCCTCAGGCTCCATTCCTGCAGGTGACCCCGAATGTGAACTTCATGCACAATGTGCTGCCTAGGCAGAACCTGCAGCCCACGGGTCAGCTGGAGTACAAGGTACTGACCAATGCACATGTTCCCTGCTGTGGTCCGTGCTCCAGCAGCACGTGGGGGGTGTTCGTGCTTGCACTTGCTCACTCTATTTGCCAGTTCCTTGGTCTCCATAAGATTCAAGATGTATCTTCTTGCTGTCCTTTTAGGTATGATTCTAGTGGGTTCCTTAAATAGCTGAAGAATGAAAAACCACTGCACTATGAAATTAATTAATGGGCTGGGTAGAAATAGGACTGCACTTGCCTGGCTTTGGAGCTGCAGGTTGCAGCCTGTCTGGCAACTAAAGCACAGTGCAGGGAAATGGAGAGTTAAACACTACTGACGCTGCCCCTCTCTGCCCCACGTCAGCTCTGAGGTGTTGGTGCTATTCCTTAATCTCTCCTGAAGCCCAGAAGGCTTGTCTTCTCTCATGCCTGCGTGTCTGGGTTTGTGACCTTGAAGCTGCCATACAGGTTGATAACAGCACTGTCTGTGCTTCCCAGGAGCAGTCGCTGCTGCAGCCCCCCACCCTGCAGCTGCTGAATGGCATGGGTCCTCTGGGGCGGAGAGCATCAGATGGCGGAGCCAACATCCAGTTACACGCACAGCAACTGTTGAAACGTCCTCGAGGTCCATCTCCGCTCGTCACTATGACGCCAGTAAGTAGCAGAAGGAGAGAAGAGAATTGGTGGTGTGCTTATAAATATCTTCTCCCCCTGGCAGAGGCGACTGCCTCCAGGTCATAGCAGACAGAATAGCAGGCTCAGCCTGTAGCACTCTGGAAGCACTGCAGGGAGTGTGCCCACTTGCTTCTGAAGGTTCCCCACTCTGGGGCAGCAAGGTACTCTCTCCCTTTGTGGGAGAGTTGCTGTGCTCTCCTGTAGCCAGCAGCTGAGATGGCATTCTCTGGAATTGACACGGTGTTTGTGAACTATTTTTTTAACAGCTGCTTTTCTTCTCCTTTGCTGTTCTAATAGAGAAAACCGTACATTAATGCACATACTTTCATCCTTGGGGCACTTATATTAATGAACTTTACTGGTAGCACCAAAAGAAGCAGCAGCCTTGTAACAGGCAGTTTTGATTGGGGAAGGAATGCTGGAAAGGTTTCTTGGCCGAGTGTCCTTGGTGCTGCAGGAGACTGGACATATATCCTTGTGAAAGCTTGTTTAGGAAGGTCAGGTGTCCGCTGCATGGATGGGACCATGCTGACTGCTTTCTGGAACCCATGGCTTCTCTTATCTCTGCAGGCTGTCCCAGCTGTCACCCCTGTGGACGAGGAGAGCTCCGATGGGGAGCCAGATCAGGAAGCTGTGCAGAGGTAACTCCCAGTCTGTTCACATTTGCCCTTACTACCTCCAAGAGGCTCACCCTGTGGTGTTCCGCAGCTGAATTAAAACAAGCACAACCTCATCACAGGCAACAAAGTTGATTACAGCGAAGGCTCAACATTTCTCTTGTTTTTGTGGGTGTTGAGTACTGTGGGCAGTTACTCCTCTGACGCTGCTAGGTGCTTACAAAGCTGGATTCCCCCTGAAATGATCAGCTAATTGAGCAGTAGGTTCTCCAGAAACTCTGAAACTGCTAAATTTCTTTGCTTAGTGTGCACCAGCATGCAATACACACTAACCTGCAAAATGAGTGCTAAGTGATTCACCCCTCCCTGCTGAGTGATGGAGATTAGGAAGATCTCATCTGTGGCCTTGGGTGTCAATGCAGCTTTTGTATCAAGACATGCAGTAAACATCCAACTCTGATGCCTTAAACAAAGTGAGCTTGCTGGAAATAACAGCTACCTCTAGTTTCTGATTTCAGCAATAGGCCTTAAAATAGTCTGCTCCAATAAGGAAAGGATCATTAGATATCGGGCTGGAAACTTCCGTCCTCTTTGTCTGCTCCAAACACATACTAGGAGGCGGGTGGAATATGCTTGTACTTTCTCAATCCATGAAAACACTAACCATGTCCTTGCTAACATTTTCTTAGTAGCTTCTGCATAGTTTCTTCTCTGCTAACCAGCTGGTGCACTACGTGTGGTGGGTGTGGTTGTGGAGTGCTCCTACTTCCTACCTCAAACTTGAAAAGTTTTCTGGATTACCCCCCAACCCCGGTTTGTATGGGCTACCACCTCGAGTAAGGTAGTGTTTCCTCAGGGGCTGTGCTCAGGAGAAGGATTCAAACTGGGAGTTGGTGGCAGGCAGAGAAACGCTGGGCAGAAGTCGTACTCCAGAGCCTTCGCCAGCTCTTCTCCTTTCAGTGCTCCAGAGGGAAGGGGGATTTGAACGGTGGGTGTGTGCAGTGACAGATTGTGCAGAGTGTGCGCTTGAGGCTCCTTTTGCCTACCTGAGCTTAGAAGAAAGTCAAAGCTGGTACAAATGGAAGAACTCACTTCCAGCCCTACCTGAGTTGGCACAGAGCACGTCTTGTGTTTTCTGTGTAGCCTTATACTCTAATTCTTCACCACCCTCACCTTTGTGAGAGTGAGGACAGTATTTTCCAGCCTCATGAGCTGCTGTTCATCCACCGAGCCACAATACAGGGAAGGTACGTGCTTGTGACCTGCCCCAGCTGCAAGGCAGCATCATGAAAGAAATGAGACTGAGTCACAGTGCTGAGCAGATGAAGAGCATGCACACCAGGCACGGTGGGCCGCATTCAGGCCCTGTTAAGCTGCTGTACCCTAACTGTGTGCTGTCTTCCCTAGCAGGACTCGGGAACACGGACTCTGTACACAACTGTACACAAATGCACTGCCCAGACAGCTATTAAAAGCTGTAATTTAGGGCCCATAATGTCCACCTGACATTATGTCCAAGACTGGTAGACAGTCTTTCTGATTGCAAATCTGATTCTTGGCAAGGGCATCCCCTTGCCCGTGGACATCTTACCTGGACAGATTTGCACCTCTCCTATTCTAAAACCTAAGGTTTCAGTCAAGTCTCTTAAGTTAATGTGTAAGCTCAGCTGGAAACCTTTGGAAACCCCCCTGCAGTATTTTGTAGGTTGCAAGCCACTGCAACGTTCAGATCCCGCTGAAAGGCAGGTCTCCTTGGACCCAGAGGTCACTTGGCTGCTCTCGGCAGTGCTGCCCTTAGTCCTCTCATACCACACGTTCTTCTTCCACCAGATGGCCCAGAAAAAGCCCCGTCCAGGTTGTGTGTTAACTTGCTCTCCACCCCCTTATGTTGCAACATGTCAGCAGTCATCAGAGGGGAAGGGTAAATAGCATTAACATCAGGGACAGATGCAAATATTTAGCTTCTCAGAACACTGCTCCGGATGCTCTGTATGCAGCCACCAGTGAGCAGTTTTTGCCCTCCTTAATCTGACCTTGAAAAGAGAGCATAATCTTTTCTCTGTTCAGGGAACAGTCACATCTCCTTTGAGCTTTGGGAAACTTTCTTCCACCCAGAATGCTGTTATAGCTCATGATTGTTTTGTTCCCTGGAGGTTTGAAATAAAATGATCTTAGCAAACCACAACTGTAAAGCTCTTTGGGAAACTTTCCCTGTCTGCATCAGATGATTCTTAAACAGCTAATGGCACAGACTTTGGCAAGTTACCACAAGGCTAAGCACTTTTCATTCTGTTAACTTGCTGTCTTCTGCTTAAGTGGCTTCAGCAGCTAGCAAAGAGAGCCCGGGTTTGGAGAAGGCAACAACTTTATTGCTTGCTGCTCTTCTGTGCTTTGCCAGTTGAAGTTGCAGGGAGCCTTAGTAGAGGAAAAGAGCAAAGGTGAGAATTCCCTGTTAGTTCCCTGGTGTTGCTGTCCAAGTGATCTCTGTCACAGTTACCACAGCCACCCCGTCACTGGTTCACAAGAGTAGAAATAGTTGCGTTCGTAGGTGGGCATTCATCCCACCCGGCCTTGAGTGGGTGAAGTGCTAGCTCCCCTGCTCGTCACAAGCCAGGGCATCCTGGGTAGGTGCTTCATTTGTTATCTCTTCTGGCCCTGTGCCCCCAGCTGCTCTGAGCATTGCTGCAGCCAGTAGCTAGCAGCTCAGGGCAGCGGCCGTCAGAGCTGTGTGGCCCTTTGTCACATCCTTGCCAAAGCAGAGGCTCCGAGTTCAGCCCTGCACGCTCCCCCGGTCTTTAGAGGGTTTGCAGAAGGACTGCAGTCTCCCAGTTGGGATGCAGAGGATGCTTTGGTTTAAGCTGCTGTCCCTGGGCTCTGGTTTAAGAGGGGGGCTCAGCCTTAGTGCTGATGGCGCTGGCCCCAGAGGAAGGGACCCTCTTGCTGCTCCATTTCTCATGCTGATTTTGCCCGGTGAATCGCTGGGTGATTCCCAGCTCCCTGGAGAATGGAGCAGGGACTAGATGGCGCACTTGGGCTGGGCTGGGCACCAGCCCTTTCTCAGCAGAGCCCTTCTCATGTTCCTCAGGCAACCGGAGGCTCTACCCACCCGTAACCTCGGGTGGGGTGGCCCTCGTGCCCCCTTCCCCTGCTGACATGCTGGCTGCTGCTCACAGCTAGACGCAGGGCATCCTGGTGTAGGTCTGACAGGCAGAGGCCACCCTGCAAGGGGGCAGCTGAGCAGCCGCTCTGCTCTGCGCCTGTTCTCCAGCCGGCTCTTGCTAGGATTATCTGTGACTCGTCTTTTGGCTCCGTGCATGCAGCAGGCTTCCCCACGGCTCAGTGGGGCCTTGGGAGAGGGAGGCAGACCTGCTGTAGTGGAGTAAATCCACACTGAGGGCAGGTAGTCACCTGGGTATTCCCAAAGGGATATACCAGCGTTCCCCTTGAGAAGAAACGTGGCTTTCCTGCTGCGAATAGGAAGTGGCTGCTCTTTCCTTCTGAGGCTGGTGGTAGCACACAAGCAGCTGAAACTACACTTGTCCCTTAAGCCCTGAAAACCCAGTGATGTGATGGGCACGGGCAGTGTGTCTGTGGTGTGTTTCTCCCTGGTTGGTTCTGAGCACTGCAGCCAGCGTTCTTCCCTCCCATTTACTCTGGATTTTCTAACACTCCCTGTTTTTGGAGTACTCCCATCAGTCTCTTATAAAATGTGCTCCTGCTTGTTGCAGATACTTGGCAAATAGGTCAAAAAGGCACACTCTGGCAATGACCAACCCTACAGCTGAAATCCCTCCAGACTTGCAGAGGCAGCTAGGACAGCAGTCCTTCCGACCCCGGGCTTGGGCTCCACACCTGGTACCCGATCAGCACCGGTGAGTAATGGCACCGGCCGTTCGGGCAGCTTTGCGCCAGGAAACCTGCTCAGATGTCGTCTGGAATGGAGCACTGAGGACATCCCGCTTGGCAGGGAGGGGTGAGGAGGAGGAACAAGTACAAAGAGCAGACCCACAGAGCAGAGGGTGTCTGACCATGATGGGGACACTGGAGTTCTGTGCTGGCGTGGGCTCAGTGCCCACACAGATACAGGCAGCGTGGGGGCAGGAATCAGCTGGCTCTTCCCCTCCAGTCCCGTTTTCGTGGCTGAAGATGACTTGCCGGAATGGCTGCCATCGCATAAGGGTTGGGAATAAGCTATTCATTTCAAAGGAAAGCTTTTCTCTGTTGTAGTGGTAGGTGTCAAGTTAGCAGTAGGTAGCAGATTTTCTGCAGAATGTTTTCGGAGGCAGATGCAGGCAAAAGACTGCATCAAGAGTCATCTACACCACAGCTTAAAAACCTCACTGTTCTGCACCAGAGTTGTGTGTTTTGACTGCGAAGTCTCTTTGCAAAGCTCCTCAAGAGTCATTTTATTTCTAATCTGAATCCCTGATGGGAGTGATGTGGGGAAAGGAAGCTGGAGTGGGAAGAAGAAAATTGCAACGTCTGGGAAAGAGGGAACCTCTGCAGATTGGATCTAAACACACTCAAAATGCGTGGGTGGGGCACTCCTGATGGAGAGAGGGGTTAATTTGATGCAGGGTCCTTGCCACAGCAGCAAATGGGGGATGCTAGTGCTGCAGAGGGAGCTTAAAAACCAGCGCTCTGAACCTCTCAGTGCTGAGAGTGCAAACCAATTGCAAACTGCAGTTTGCTGCCTGTTGGTCTCAACTGTTGAGAAAGCAGTCGCCGGTAGGCTAGATTGGTGCTCGTGTTCAGTCTTTCAGCCAGCTCACACTGGCAGGCTTGACAAAGCGCTTTTTATTGTAGCCAGATACCTGCTGAGCTGAGCACTGATGTAATCAGCAGAGACAGGTGAACTCTGAGCAGACTGAGACAGTGCTAGTGCCACGCTGGAACTCCGGAAAACCAAGATAAGCACCTCTGTACCCTGAAGTTAGTCCCTCACAGAGGTGCTTGGGGGATGGGAGGAGCAGGAGGGGAAAGATTTCTAGGGTCACAGCTGGATAGGAGGAGGAGTGCAGCTTGCAAAACAACCAGAATGTGCTGTGTCCTGCTTTAAGGATTGCTTCAAATCATAAAGGTAAGCTGGGTCTCTCATGCACTGCAAGAACTGATTTTTTACACGAGCATTAAAACATGTCCTGTAAATACGTTGGTGTCACCTCTGCCTCTTGGCTTTGGAGTCCTGAGGCTGTTGCATCATGAGCAGGGTGGTATCTGCCCATTCCACCCTCTGTGTCAGTAACATGCTGTGAGCCTGCCTCGTGTTTTACCTGCAAAATCACAGAAACTTCATCTTACCATGGCCTAAACAGATTGCCCCGTGTTGTGTCCAAGACATGTATGGCACAGGAACCATTAGCAGTCCTGTGTCATCACATGAATAGACCGAAGTTATTGAATGGCAGGTGGGTTTTTATTTTAGCACCTAACAGGTTTTAAGCCATCTTCTTAAGTAGCACGTGGTTTTGGTCATTGGAACTTAGTAACTGAAAGCAGAACTGAAGTACCATAGTTGTACAAGGCAGGACAGTTGTTCTGCCTTGGCCCCGTGGATTTGGGAACCTCAGCATAATTTTATCTGTAACTTCTGCTTTCCATCACTACAGCAGATCAGATGGATCAGGACAATGGATGGAGTGGCAGCAAAAGGCAGGGGCACAGCACTGTCCTTGGAAGAAAGTTGTGTGTCATCTATAGAAACTAAAGTAGATCCTAAGGCAGACCAAGTGACAAGAACTGAACCCAGCATGCTGGAAATGGTCCAGCATAAGTCACCTTCTGATAAGGGGAAGCCTCTCCTGGAGAAACCATTTCACTTGGTGAAACGGGCTTCAGGAAAGCTGTGCTCAGAGTAGCCACAGCAGTGACTTGCCTGCAGTAATGTGGTTCAGGGCCACACCAGTGTGCAGCCAGATGGGCTCCTGTCGGGTTTAGTGCCAGGATGTCAGCAGTGCTGTCAAGACCATGTCTCCGTGAGCTTCTCACAGACAAAGGCTGCTGTTGGAGCCTGTACCATGAAGAATACTCCATGTTTGCTGGGTTTTATAGATTGCATTTGCACAGGAACCATTAGTGCAGGCAGAGAAACCTGATTTTCTTTGTTGTAAGACACAGTGACGTGTATGGAAAGTTAGCTTTGCTAATGGTAGCACAGGTTGCACCTAATGGCAGGGCAGGAGCTTAGTGCTTGACTTTGATAATGGGGAGCACCAACTCTGGGAGAAAACAGCTCCTGAAAAAAATTTGGCTCCCTCTGATGGTGAAGAGGAAACCTCATTGTGAAGGGAAGGTGCTTGTAGTGCCTTGGGCACGGTTGCCTCCAAGACTGGCTGTGTCTGCTTTTCAAATGTCCCCATTCTGATCACCGAGTGCCAAGCATCCGGGCAGCTGGGAGGCTCTGCCTGTGAAGTGACAGCTTGGTTAATGCATTAGAAAGATTTCCCCTACTGTGCAGAGTTACGTCCCTGCCCTCTTTCTTTTTTTGATTCAGTGCATCTCTAAGCACAGATGCCAGCCCCCCTTCCTCCTCAGAGGCTGCAGAACGCTCAGGCTCCTTTCTCCATGTGCCCCTCCTGTTTTCCACAGGCATCGGTTGTAGTCAGGGGCCCTGGGGAGCTGGAAGGCTCAGGAAGTGGCAACTGAAGAGGGGGATTTCAGATGTTTATGGTGCTGAATGGTTTCCGTAACCCTTTTCCATCTGAGGGATAGATCCATCTGAGGGATAGATCCATCTGTATGGGTGGACAGTGAGTTGCTGCCCATCTGGAGTCTGGTTTCGGGCTGAGTCGTCTCCAGCCTTAAAACACGTTCATCTGCCCAGGCACTGAGGATACTCAGTAACCCTGTTTCCTGTTCATGGTAATGATGGCACTTCATTTCTTGATCTAAAACATGGTTTATTCTGGGTGAGTGGGCAGGTAGAACTTGGCATGGCTGGTGTATATTACATGTCTCTGCACCAGAGCTTGTTTTTTTGCTGGCATCACTAACCCACTTCCCCATGTGTTCAGTTCTATTTACAAGGACTCAAATACGCTGCACCTCCCCACTGAACGCTTCTCCCCGGTTCGGCGCTTCTCTGATGGTGCTGCCAGCATCCAGGCTTTCAAAGCCCACCTGGAGAAGATGGGCAATAACAGTAGCATCAAACAGCTTCAGCAGGTAAGGGAGGGGTGGGGGTCCTCAAAAGAGCCTCTCCAACGGCTTCTTATTGCCTTAGCCTTGCTGCCTCAGGGGGCAAAGAGTGAAATCTTCACTGCTAATGGCTGAGGACGCGCAGTGGTGCCTTTCCCTCTGTATATCTGCAGCAACCCTGCTGAGTGTCCTCTAAACGTATGTTCTGTTTGCCTGCAGGCCAGGAGCCTTGGGGGCTTCCACCCCCCTTTTTCTGGGGAGCAGATCACATGCATCGCCGTGCGTGGGCTGTTCAGCCTGCCCTCGCAGGTCCCGCCAGCACTGTCAGGCTGTGGCTGCTGCTCTCCCACACTTTATGTGGCAGTAGAGTTTTGGGGCTGTTCCAGGGTGTCCTGGGAAAAGGGCAGTTCCTACCACCAGAGTTTTGGAGTGTATTGTACGCTCTTCCCGATGCAGCCAGAGCACGTCCTATCAATGGCTTGAGCAGGATTCGGCCCCAGGACAGGACTTTCACCTTGCAACACAGCAGAAATATGAGATGCTCTTTTGACCTTGAAGTTACCATTACTAGAGCTTTGTGTTTGCATTTTTAAGGGAATGTAACGGTACCAGCGCTTGGTGTCACGTGCACTCATTTCTGTTGTCTAAGGCTTGAGCTAGCCATCTTATCACACTGATTCTGTCAAGTTAAATGGATTAGGATTTCTTTACTGGCTTTTTCAGATGGGTAGGCTGCAGAGAGTGCCTTTTTGCACAGCAAGCGTGCCGTGCACGAAAAGGTCACTTAAAGGGTGCATCGGATCCATTACAGGAGTGTGAGCAGCTTCAGAAGATGTATGGTGGGCACATGGATGAGAGGACGCTGGAGAAGACACAGCAGCAGCACATGTTGTACCAGCAGGAGCAGCACCATCAGATTCTTCATCAGCAGATTCAGGTACTGGAGCCTGAGCCAGACCTTCTGAAGGCTCAGCTGTGTCTTCCCGCATTGCTGCAGATGCAGCTACTGAGCGGGTCCCAGAGGGGTTGAGGAGGGTACTTTGCTCGGCTTGCTGTAGTGAAAAGCAAGCCTGAAGGACGTCAGCAATGATGTTTGCACAGCTGCTGCGATAGCCAGAGCTGCAGTGAGGGACTGAGAATTTGGTGAATATGTCCTACTTCGCCAGTCAGTGTTTTCTAAATTTTCTAGTTGAGGCATTGTTGATTGCAAACACTTTGTTTTTTCTTCTGGTGCCTGGTTCAGGACTGTATCCGGCCACCCCAGCCGTCTCCACCCTTGCAAGCTCCCTGTGAAAACCAGCCAGCTCTGCTCACTCATCAGCTTCAGAGGTAAAAGAACGGCTTTAGCGAAGCTCTGGGGAATGGGGTTTGCTCTTACTCAAGCCCAGGGATGAGCACTTAGGAGAGTCCAGGGCCGAGCTGGAAGTGTATAAAGTTAGAATAGCATAGCCAGTTCCCAGGTGAATGTGCCTGGTCCTCTTAGCTGGATTCTGTCTGAAGGAATTTTAGAAGCAGAGAAACATGATGCAAAGGCACAAACCTGCTTTCAACAGATGATTGACAGTTCTGCCTTTTGACCAGCTTAAACATGTTATTACCTTCAGTAGCCAATTCCTCTCATGCTTTCTACTCAGAGCTGCTGCTGGGTGTCTCTTACCTTCTCAGGCTTTTGGTTAGGTAACCGTCCTTGGCTTCAGCACCCTGACTTGTAGATGAGGTGGGCTGACCTGTGGGAAGGGAGAAAGGAGGGTTTCTCACTGGCCACAGTGAGTCAGGAGGCGAGCCTGGGCTGTATTATGCCCGGGTTTCTGTTGTAGCCACTGGGCTATGCTTACTACCTATGTGACTTAGGCAAGTCCAGTGGCTCTCAGAAGAGAAACCAAGCTGTAAAGAGCTTGGGATCCCAAGCAAGGGCTGTGTGGTGTTTATTTAAAACAAGAGAAACGCAACATTTGGCATCAGCTCTCCCAGTTGAAAAGGCATCTTAATGAGGAGCAGACATGATGAAAAGGTGCTTGTTTCTCTGCGTAGGTTGCGGATCCAGCCATCCAGCCCGCCCCCGAACCACCCTAATAACCATCTCTTCAGGCAACCAAACAGCAGCCCACCTCCCGTGAGCAGCAGTGTGCTCCAGCCCCACGGTAAGCGCTGACGGTTCACCGAGCCATCTGTGCTCCTCTGGGTGGGCCACTTGGCAGAACCGTATGGTCCTACCAAACCTCCGGGAAAACTGTGGGGGGGTGCCGGGGGCTTCAGTTCCCCCCTGCGGCCCAGTCCTTGCGCGGTTTGCTGATGATGTAAAAGATCCTCCATCTGGCAGCAAGGGCTTGTGTTGTTGAGAGCTTGTGAGGAGCTGCCAGCTGGAATGTGCTGTTGGGTTTCTTGTCATAAGATCCTTCCTTATCGCTCCCGGGGGTGGGGAGGAAGGGCTGATATTCTTGGGTTTATGCAAATCACTGTCAGCTCCGCTTTGTTTCTCTTTCTGTGCAAGGGGCTCTTGCTGTGACCTTTGCACGCTGGCACAGCATGACAGAGCAGTCGGGAGCAGTGCTCCTCAGCACCCGCCGGGACTCCCAGTATGGCCCAGAAGAGCAGCAGCTCCCATGCAGGGCAGAGCTCGTTCCCGAGCCTCGGCACAGGTGCTGAGGGTCTTTGTTCCTTGTAGGTGCCGCCTCCCAGTCCCAGTTCCAAGGGATGCCATCCCACAACACAATCTTCCCGCAGTCTGGTAACTGTTCCCCTCCCCCAAACATGGGGCTGACGTGCCTGGGCCTGCAGCAGCAGTCACAGCCTCAGCAGGTCACTATCCAAGTGCAGGAGCCCGGCGACATGGTCAGCAACAACCTCCTGCAAGGGGCCTCTGTGGCCGGGCAGGGCATGTCCTCCCACGCGCGGGGCATGCCCATCAGCCCCAGCGCCAACCAGATCCAGATGCAGCACCGTGCTAACCTGATGGCCTCCCTCACCTACGGCCACAGGCAGCTGTCCAAGCAGCTCAGTGCCGACAGCGCCGAGTCGCACAGGTAAGGCCACCAGCCGTCCCTGCACCGCTTCCCCCCAGCTGGGAGCAGGGAGGAAGAGAAGAGGGCGGGCATCTCGGGGTGAGACGTGCTTTCCTCACCACCCTAGGACTGTGCCGCGCTGGTTTTGGGAGCAAGCTGTCTCCTTGCCCCTGGGCAGCAGTTCCCAAGCCAGGTCAGAGCTCTGACAGTCTGCCAGGCTGCTGCATTCGCGTGCCTTAGGAAGCAGCTCCTGCCCGGGAGCAGCTCTGTCTGCCTCCTGAGCAGACAAGGCAGCCCAGCATGCCAGGCCGAGCCGGAGCTGCTGCAGTGCAGTCACTCGCTCTTTTCTGTTCTTTGCAGTCTGAACGTGAGCAGGTATCCCCCCGCCAACTACGACCAGGTGCACTTACACCCCCACCTGTTCCCAGAGCAGCCTCGCGTTTCCCCCAGCAGCTACAGCCCATCGGGAGGAGTTGGGTTTCCTGCAGCTCAGCAAGCTCTGAAAGTCCCGCAGCTTGACCAGTATCCCAGTTTCCCTCAAAATGCACATCAGCAACAGCAGCACTACACCGCATCGGCACTACAGCAAGCACTGTTGTCCCCAACACCTCCCGACTACAGCCGACACCAGCAGGTACCGCACATCCTCCAGGGACTGCTTTCTCCCCGGCACTCTCTCACGGGGCACACGGACATGCGGCTGCCCCAGGCAGAATTTGCACAGCTCATCAAGCGGCGGCAGCAACAGCAGCAGCAGCAAGAATTTCAAGAGTTGTTCAGGCATATGAGCCAAGGGGATGCTGGGAATATGGGCCCCAGCGTGGGACAGAACCTCTCGGAGCGCCAGTCGTTGTCTTTGCCTTATCAGAGTGCTGATGCGTACCACCCACAGAACAGCCCCCAACATCTCTTAAAAATCAGGGCACAAGAATGTATCCAGCAGGTACCTGCGTCAGTGCCGCCGCACGGATACGTACACCAGCCAGCCCTGTTCCATTCGGAGAGCATGGAGGAGGACTGCGCATGCGAGGGTGCCAGGGACAGCTTTCCAGACAGTAAGAGTTCAAACACATTGACCAAAGGTTGCCACGAGACCCCTCTGCTTGTAAATGCAGGAGGGCACGGGGACCCAGAATCTTTGCTAGGAACTGCTAATCACGCGCAGGAGTTGGGGACGCATCAATACAGACATCAGCCCGCTGCTGGATTCAGTAGGAATAAGGTGCCCAGCAGAGGTAAGGCTTCCAGCCGCTCGCGTAGGCGAAACAAACGCTCTTCCGTGCTGGCTGCGTGCCACCTGCCTTCCCGCCGGAGGACACCGTCTCTACCCAGCACGGCAAGGGTTTCGTGACATACTTTGCATAGCACGGAATTACCTAGATTCTTGGCTTTTGTGGCCTGAAGTAAATTGCAGGCATAGTCTCTCTAATAAACAGTGTTAAATAAGAAGGGAACCCGATCGGCTGCTTCTCTTTGGAATTTGACCTACTTCTGCAGGCAGGTAAAGACCAGCTGCCAGAGCACCGCCATCTTCTCGGGGATGCTGTGTGCTCTCAATGTGTTTGCTCTCGTTGGCGATGTTCCCCATCCTGTGTAAACAACAGGCTAGAAACAGTTGAGTTGTTAGCGTACCCCTAACTGTAGCAGAGGATTCCTTCTCTTGAGAACAGACCCTCGAGTCCAGGCTTTGCTACAGCTTCCGCAAACGTGCACAGCAGGAGTGGTGGTAAATGTCTCGCGGCTGAGGCTGCCTTGCAGCAGCTCCCCTGGCGCTTTGGGAAGCAGCAGCAGCAAGGCTCTAGCTCTGCTTGAACTAGAAGGGGTTGATTCTGAAGAAAGTGAGTTTAAACTTGCCATTAGCGTCTGAAGACCTTTCCTGCTAGTTGGAAGCAGTTGCGCCTTTGCTCCTCGGTGGCTGCGTTGGCAGCGGTGTGCTGTAAGAAATTCCTGCCTGAGCTGTAATTACAGGCCTTCTCTGCATGAAAAACACCATCCTAGCCCCTTGCTAAGAGGGCTTTGAAGAGAGGCTTTCCAGGCTGAGCTGGGCGGATCAGTATTCACTGCGGGGCTGAGTTGTGCTGGTCTGCAGCCATCAGCTTGCCCTTGGCACAGAGGACCCTACTGGGGAGGAGCAGTGTCCAGGGCACAGGAGGCATGGCTTTGTTTGGGGACACAGCACGGGTTTGTTGGGAAAGTACTGGGTTGGAACAGACTGGCTCAGAGGGCAGAGCTGGCATGCCAAGCCCTGGCCCCCCAGAGAGCAGGCTGGGGGTAGGGACAAGGCACGGCTGTTTTGCAGTAGTCTTAGATTTTGGATTACCAAGGTGTTTGCTCTTGGACCGCAGGTTTCCCTGTGGTGCTTGAAGCACGAGAGGGGAGAAGCACCCCAGGTTAATCAGAGGTTGGAAGCTCTGGAGGTGCATTTTGTTCCGAATCATGAGTTTGCATCATAATACTGTAGACTGTTAGATGAACAACAAGTTTTAATGAAGTCCGAAGCTGAATTTCTGTCCCCATAATGGTGCTAGAGCCAGTTACACAAGGGCAAAGGACTTTAGCCTATAAGACTTCGTAAATGAGTAAAAGCAAGTAAATGTTTACAAATAGTATTGTGTAAGCCCTTCTGACAGGCTGTTTGTAGGGCTCATGTAGTAAGCTATGTCCTGAGATGTGACCGCTTGCACTGCTTTCCTCCTAGCGCTTCAATAACCCACTTGGAATCAGGCCTGCACTGCTTCGGTTCCAGGCAGGGTTGACATCTGAGCTGCCTAGGTGCCCGTACCTACGGTTAAATCCTACAAAACCTCGGTGAACGTGCCGCTAGCATGCCGGTGCTTTGCCTCACCCGTGTGTAGCCCAGCTCCAGCGTTCCCCAGCACACCGTGCGCAGGCACCGGGGGATGAGCGGGGAGACTTGCCCTGGCTGAGCGTAGCTCCTCTCCCTGTGCTGGTGCTGGCAGCTGGGCTTTCTCACCCACATCCCTGGGTTCTCCTGTTATTTTCCCTATGCTGTGTTGTAAGACTGCAGCTTCTCTTGAGACGGGGTGTATCTTCCCTTGTGCCCCGGCTCACCAAGTGTATTTTCCCTGGAGCGGGGTGTAACTTTGCAGTGACTTGGGAGTATTTGTGCCTTCTAAGGGAGCGCGTTGACCCTGATCAAAAAGCCCTGGCTTGTCTGTTGAGCATCTGCTGGAGATGGCAGCTGGTGACTGCGAGAGTGTCAACCAAGTCTGTGTTTAGGATGTGACTAAACCACTTTTGAACGACTTTGCTCCAGTTTTACTCCAACCTAGCCGTCACAGGGCTGGGAATGCTGCCCATGGGAAACCTGCCTCTCCTCAGCACTGAAGGAGCTGAGCTGGCGGCGGTGGTCCTGCCCGCGGTGCCAGTGTCACATGCCTCACCGACACAAAGGCCGCCTGGCGCAGGAGCCCGTCCCCTATGGATGCAGGGATGAAAGGCTTTCCTGCCGCGGGTTCGGGCTGCTGGAGCAGGGTTGGGGCGAGTAAGGGAGCGTGAATTCAGGCTGTCCTGTCCCTCAGCCTGAGCCACGTCCCCAGAGGTGCTGTGCTGGCAGCGGGAAGCGTGCAGTTGTATTTTGGGCCCAGGCCATTCCAGGCTAAGGGGACTTGCCCCATCGTGCCTTGTTGCCTGCAGCGCAGGGGCCGGTGCCGGGGCTCGCTGCTGGGCCTGGCTGCCGGAGCACTTCGGCACCAGGGCTGTTTGTGGAGCTGGAGAAGCAGGCTGTTGGCCCAAACAACTGTTCCCACAGTTGGAGCGGCGTCCCGAGCAGTGTGTGGGTGGCACTGCTCCGCCAACATCTGTTACTTCATGTTTTCCTTCTCGCTTTTCCGGGAAAGCTGACTGTTAACCGCACGTAACCCCACGGTTGTGCAAAGGAAGGAGGAGGCTGGCTGCATCGCTTCTGCCCCGGGACGGGGCTCCTGCAGAACCGCCATGTCTCTGAGGGTGGAAGGGCATTGGGAGCGGCGTGCTGGCCGAGCAGCATGGAGAGCGCGGGTGGCAGACTGCGCCTGGGACGGGGTCTCGTTTGGATCCTGGTGACTTTATGGACAGGTCTCTGTGGGGAGCATCTTTCTGGCATCTCGCAGCTGCAGTCCCAGCCAGGAGGTGCAGTGTCCCAGCACAGCAGCAGATTGCTTCCTGCTGGCTGGAGCGCCACGAAAGCCGATAGCTCTGGCCAGGGAGCCTACCTGCAGCTGTGTCATTTCAGGGCGGCTCCCCAGTGCTCACGGCCACGTCTGCGTGTTTGTGCTCCACAGGGCTACTCGCTGAGAGCGAGCTGTTTATGTACATCAAACCCGATGATAGGCTTCTCCACACCTCAGGACTTTATTCAAAACATCGTGTACTTGATGACGAGAGGTTTTGCTTGATAGGAATGTAGCCTTTACCCTCGATCATAAGAGCTTGCAGTGCAGATGGACTTTGCCAGGCAGAACACTCATGTACTCCTACAGCCAGATTGTAGGAGGGCAGGGAGAAGTCATCTGATAAAAGCGAACATCCTGGCCAACTCTTCCAGCAAGATTATGTTGCTTACAATTGCCAAAGGGCCGTGCTAGAACGTCCCGTGTTGTAGGCTGGGGAGATGCTTCTCCCTCCTCTCTTGTGTAATGATGTGAGCAATGCAGGGAGGAGAGTGGAGGGCGAGCTCGGGCTTGAGGGGAAGGCGGTGGTGCTGGGAGGCAGTCAGAAAGGGTCTGGTTCCTGTGCTGTGGTGGTGTTTTTGTAGACCTGATTGGAGGCAACTAGCGTTGGGATCTTTTGGGATCTTCAATGCTGAAGGGAGAAGCCTACCCAAGTGCCATTGGGGGGGTGGGGGGTGAGGGTGCTGGTGCTGCATCACCTCAACAAGAGCAGCTGGGGGTCCCTATCCACATGGCCAGCAGCATGCTGGTCCGACAGCGATGGGTGTTGGTTTGTGCCATCTCATCTCAGACCCACAGTTTTGCGGTGGCGCGCGTCGTTGAGAGCTGCAGGTTCCTTGTACTAATCTGTTGTTCTTCTGTCCTGTCTGATTTTCAAGAGTCCATCGTAGGGAACTGTATGGACAGGAGTTCCCCCGGCCAAGCGATGCAGGTGCCTGACCACAACGGACTGGGCTACCCTGTGCGACCCGCCTCCAGCGAGCACCCGCGGCCCAGGACCCTGCAGAGACATCACACCATTCAGAACAGTGATGATGCCTACGTAGGTTTGAAGAAACCTGTGCCCGGCAGGGCTTCAGCCAGTGCAGACCTTCCTCGATGTGTGTGGGTTACGTACAGGGTGTCCTACAGCAGAGGCAGCGCCCGGCTCTGCGGGGCTGCTGGGGTTGAAAAGCTGTGGGGGATGCTTTGGTTGGCACATCATGTTTGCTTGATACCGAAAATGTTTTAGCAGAGACCGATGTGGGAATGCTCCTCCTTCGCCAGTCTGCCCCAGGGCCGCTCGCTTCTGTAGCTGTGGCATCTCTTCTTTTCCCTTCAAGGACCTTCTGATGAAACAGTCTGGGCTGCTGCAGGCCTGGCTCTGGCTGCTGAGGACGGCAGGCCGTCCAGGCTTTGCAGACACACCGAGCCCGGCTTTCAGTTCTGCAGTGCTGCTAAACCAGCTGGCCATGGCAGCCCAGACCTTGACCGAGAGCAGAGTGGCTGCTCCGCTCCCCTGTGTTTTGGGCTGCTGGGAACAGTCCTGCCCAGATCTTGATGTGTTCTTTGCTGCAGCTGCTTTCTGCTGTAAATGAGAAGGGCTCTTCCCTAGTTAATTCAGTGCAGGTCCAGAAGGGACTTGGACTGTCCAGTCCATTGTTGTGTTGAGGGGACGCTGGCTGCACCTAAGCTGTACTTGATGTACAGCTCTTATGTGTACATAGAAACTCGCTGAAGGCTTGCAGAAGCTCCTGGGTGGCCTGTCAGAGAGCTGGGGGAGCAGCAGGGTGCCTCATCCCGAGCCCTCTTTGACTTGTGTCCTGCTGTCTCTGCAGGTGCAGTTAGATAACTTACCTGGAATGAGTTTAATGGCAGGAAAAGCACTAAGCTCTGCTCGGATGTCAGATGCCGTCCTCAGCCAGTCGTCGCTGATGGCCAGCCAGCAGCTGCGTGACAGGGAGAGCGAGGGTAAGGACCTGGCCGAGCTGCAGAGACGTGGCATGGAGGGTGTGAGCCGTTGTTCAGGCTCTGGGCCGGGAGCGGAGAGGAGCAGCTTGCAGGCTCTGTTGCAAAGCCACCTCTCCTCCAAGTGAGCGGTGCCGGCAGGGAGCAGGGTCTGCGTGGGCCGTGGGGAAGCGCGTGCTGGTGAAGGGCAGCTCCTTGGGTGCTGCTGCTGTTAGAGCCCGGGCTGGCGGGAGCAGCGGTCTGGGCATCCTGAAGAAACACAGGGCTGCTTTGCCTGTGATGTGACCCTTTAGGCTGTGACAGCCTGCTGGCGTGATCCCCGCGCTGGAGCTGTAACTCCTCAGTGCTCCTTGTGCAAACTCTGATGCCGTTCTTTGACCTTTCAGAATGTGGGGAAAGTTTGGAAGGTCAAGAGCATCCCAACCTAGGTGATGGCAACCAGCATCTAAACACCTCCTGTTACCCGTCGACATGTATTACAGACGTCCTACTGAGCTACAAGCACCCGGAGGTGCCCTTTGGGATGGAGCAGGCAGGGGTGTAACCAGGAGGGGGTGAGTATTCCAGTGTCCTTCTCTTTGCAGCCGCACACCAAGGGTCACCCAGATGGTGGGGTGTCTCCTTCCCTGCCTGACCCTTGCCTCAGCACTGGTGCGAGGCTGCAGGAGAGACAGTCGGCTGCCTGCCGGCCCCCCCTTCGTTCAGGGGCAGCACCCCCCTTCCCAGGCCTTGGCTGCTCTTCCAGAGCCCCGTTGCATCAGCTGGGATGTAGCCTGTGGGTCTGGACTGGGAATGCGACGGAGGGCTGTGGAGGCAGAGGTGCCATTCTCTGGTGTCTCCTAACATCTCTGCTTCTTCTCTCTCTTGCAGGTTTTATGTACAGCTTTGAAATGAAAAGGTCCATTTTAAACCAACAGTATCTAGCAGCATTGCGCCAAATTGCCGTAGTATTTCTGACTAACTGGAATACCATGGCCCCTTTCCTCATAATCAGTTCATCCAGTGTGTTGTTCCTTTGGTTTCTTTAATTTTTGCCACATTTGCCTGTAACTCCAGCTATCACAGAAATAACCAGAGAACCTGAGCCCTACACGTCGGCAGAGGATTTGCGGAGCCCGAGCACTGAGTCTGGTTTGGAGGGCTGTCACTGACCAGGGCCAGGCAGCCCCAGGGGCTGCTCCAGCCCCTCCTCCACCCGGAGGGGACTGCCACCTCCCCGGAGGGAGCTGCCACCGCCCCGGAGGGGGCTGCCACCGCTGGAGCCTGCCCCGGGGGGAACAGCAGGCAGGAGCCAAGCAGGTCGGAGCAGGGGTCCAGCTCCCCGGAAGCCACGCTGTCCTTCCGCTCTTTAACCCTTTGCACTGGGGAGGGGCCCGGCAGCAGGACCCCAGCCCGGCGGCGCTGGCGGGGGGCGAGGTGGGTGCCAGCCCAGCCACGGGCCCTTCCCATGAGCTGGCAACGCAGCGCTCGTCCCACCACTCATCCCACCCCGGGGCTCCGGCCAGCCGGCGGGGGACACCCACCCCTGGTGCAATATGCTTCTTGTCTCATTTTTGTCTGCTTTTGTTCCTTCTCTGTTTGTCAGTGTGCTGAAAGGATCACCTCCTCCCTGCCCCCTGCTCCCCTTTTCTTTTCAAATCCGCCTATGACTTGGGTTTTTTGTTTTTTTCTTTTTCCTGGCTTAATGTAGGGAAGACAGATTTATTTTTCTTTTCTTTGTTTTCTTAGCTTCTCCTTCTGATCATGTAGGAATTGTTTTTTGGTAAATGTTGTTTTATTATTATTGTTATTAATAAAAGGCAAAAGGAATTTCTGTTTGAGAGAAATTTTTAACTAGATTCTGTTCTATATGAATTGTGACTTGCACCTTTTGTTCAAAGTATTTTATTTCTTTTAATGACATTGTACTTGTGACTGGTTTTCTCTCGTGCCAGTGGCGACAGTGGTATTCTCCTTTATACAGTTCGGACGTGCATAGGTCTCTTCTTTGTCCTCCTTTCCATCCTTTCCTTGATGGATAGAGCGTGAAGCCCCCCCCACCCCCCACCGGGGCTCGGGAGCACTCGGTGTCATCATTGCCTTTGGGACTTTACAAGCTACAGCTCAAATTCTTCTTATTGACACTTTTCTGGAATATTTTTTTAAAAAAGGAAAAACCGACCCAGCCCTCCTGAATTTGCACAGAAGGAAGTGTGAAACCAGCACGGCAGAGGTGACTTTGCTATCCTTACCCACGCCTCTTCCCGGCCCCCCTCCTCCCCTGCCCCGGGAAAATAACGCTAACTGGCTCTGCCATCCCGAAAACCAGAGAGGAGAGAACCTCTGCGGCCGCCGAGCAGTGGCCAGGCCGGCGCTTCTGCCGGTGTCCCGGTGCCAGGCGGCTTTGCTGGGGCACCGCCGTCCACGCACGATCCCTGCCCTGGTGCCTGCGGGCCAGGGGGGTGTGGGGAGCCAGGTGGGGCTTTGCCGGACGGAGCGGGGAGGTAGTGGGAAACACTGAAAGCCTTTTGCTCCGTACCTTTGGTTTGTTTTCCTTTTGTTTACATGACACTGTATTTCTGGGAGAGTCGAAGGCCGCCCTACAGCAAGCATCCGAAACAGCAGGGACTCGCTTAACCGTGCCATTTCGCAGTATCACACTTTTTTTTATCATTGCTTTGTATTGTAGTAATCAATACGCGCAGTATATGTTGAATGTATATTAATATACTTTGCTATTATTTCTGTTTTTTGGAAATGTCAGAAGTATTTTTTTCTTCCTCATTTATGTTGGACTAAAAAAAGTTTCAGTAAATCTTCAGTCCATTTTTTTGTGGGTCACTTGCAACTAGTCAATTAGTTGGACAGTGGGATCATGACAAATAAAACCATGATTATGATCTTCTCTGGTCTCCTGTTTGCCTTGTTGCTCCATGCCCGCTGTGGAGGCAGAACAGCCTCACACCTCCGGGGGCAAAAGCTGGAGGCACGGCAGCGCGGCCACGCTGGCTCCCAGCCCACGCTCTCCTCCGTTCCTCCCCAGAGCGCTGCCCTCCTCGGGGGCAGCACGGCACCCTCTTCTGTGGGGTACCCTGCTTCTGTGGGGTTTCCCGAAGCCCCCGGCTGCCTGCCCAGCCCCCACGCAGCGGCAGGACCTCCGACTCCGGTGCTTGGCTGCTCTGACTCATCATGCGGAGGATGCTCTGCAGCTGCAGTGGGTTTCGCTCACGTCAGCCCCTGCGGCTGCTGCGGCTCCCGGCTCTGCCAGGGCAGAGGGCTCCGGGATGGGGGCACCCAGTGCCCTCCTCCACGTCTGCCCACCCCCCCTCAATGCAGCTCGTCTGGTTACCTTGACCTCACTTGGCCAGCTCCCGGTGCAAGGCTGAGATCACTGCTTGCTTCCAGGCCCAGTTTTTCGCCCCGACGAGCCCAGCCTGAGCCCGGAGGGGCCTGGGGAGCTGCCTGGGCTGGTGGGGAGCACGGCAGAGTTCCTGCCTGCCCCCCCCCCCGCCCCCATCCCCTTCGGGAGGAGCAGCCTGGCACCGACGGTCTGGGCTGCATCCCTCCCTCAGAAATGTGGTGTTGCAGATCAAACCTGTCTTGTTGAGCGTGTCCTTCCAAAGCTGGGCTTTCCCGGGACCGAGGCTGGGAGAGGAGAGGTGAGGGAAGGGAGCTGTGCCTGCCAGAGCAGTGCCTGGGGAGCCGGCCTGGGCTTGGGGCTCTCTGCAGCCCGGAGCATCGCCCCACAGCTTCCCTGTGGCATTAGGCAGCCCCTCCTGCTGCCTGCGCCATCCAGGGGCTGTGCCCCCGTTCTCCCCATCCCCTCTTGCCAGGCGGGTCCATGTGCTGGTGGCAGTGGGACGGGGCAGCACCTTGGTTTGGCTGCAGAGCGGCTTTGGGCTGGGGGGGGCATTTGGGGTGGCCGTGCCGGGGTGCCGTGGCCAGGCTGGTGTCTGCGCCCAGCTGAGCCTCTGCTTTGCTGCCCGGGTGCCCGGGGAGGGCTGGCGTGAGCGTGCGTGGGGACACAGCTCCCAGGACCTCTGCGCCGGGAAAAGGGGTTGATGTGAGCAGCAAGGGTCTCGGGGAAGAAGAGGCAGAGACCCACAGTGGTGGCGAGCGGAGGACGAGGGGTCTGGCGACGGCGGGCCAAATCCCTGTGGGTGTCAGCCTTGTCCCCGGGCTGGCGGCCAATCCCTGGGGGCTGCGAGAGGCCCTGGCGAAGCCGCAGGCGAGCGGGGGAATCTGGGTCACCAGGAGCGTAAACAGGCTCCTTGGCCAGCGAGCCGCGTCCCGCCGGGAGCCCCTGTTTGCTCGCCGCCCCTGCCAAGCCCGCGCGCCTCGGCGCTGGCCCGCGCACGCGATCCTTGAACCCTCCGCGCCACATCGCCTGGCTGGGGAGCGATTTCTTGGGCTACAGCCTGGCTTATCTCCGGCAGGAACTGCCCCTGCTGCATAAATAGCGGCGGTGGGGAAGCAGCCGGCACAGACAGGACGACCGGCAGCACAGCAGCAGCAGGAGAGAGCTGGTAAGAGCCTGGGCTGCTCCAGGGGGCTCCGGAGCCCCCATGGCACCACAGGGGCCAGAGTCCTGCTGCTCCTGGGATGCGGTGGCACGGACAGGGGGGCAGCGTTGGTGCCCGTCCTGCAGCCGTCGCCCACGGTGCCGGAGTGGGGGGCTCAGCTCCTGCCGGGGCTGGCTTTGCCGGGGTTCCCTGCACCCAACTGTCTTGCTCTGCCCCCAGGTTCGGCGCCAAGATGAGAGCTGTGGTGGTGGTCCTCGCCCTGCTCTGCCTGACGGGTAGGTCCAAGCGGGGCTGGGGCTGGGGCTGGGGCTGGGGCTGGGGCGGCAGGAGCTGCAAACCCCCATGGGACAGAGCAGGTTGGGGCAGCCAAGCCCGACGCAAGCGCTGCTGGAAGCGCCTGGCTTCCAAAGCACTTTACATGTCAGGCTGCAGCCAAGAGGCTCCCTGGTCCCCTCCTGAGCCGGGCAGTCCCCGGGGCAGCGGCAGGCAGGCGGCAGGGCTGGAGCCATCCCCGCCGTGGTCCCACCAGGCATCCTGAGCGTGCCGGGCTCTCCCCACAGGCACCCAGGCCCGCTACTTCCTGCAGCAAGATGAACCCCAGGCGCCCCTGGAGCGCCTCAAGGACATGGTGGATGTGTACCTGGAGACTGTGAAGGCCAGTGGCAAGGATGCCATCGCCCAGTTCGAGTCCTCTGCCGTAGGCAAACAGCTGGAGTAAGTGGGGCGGCTGCGTGGCGGGGGGCTGGCGGGAGGTCCCCGGGCGCCATGCATGACTTTCCTCCGCTCCCCACAGCCTGAAGCTGACCGACAACCTGGACACACTGGCCGCAGCCGCCGCCAAGCTGCGGGAGGACATGGCCCCCTACTACAAGGAGGTGCGGGAGATGTGGCTGAAGGACACGGAGGCCCTGCGCCAGGAGCTGACCAAGGACCTGGAGGAGGTGAAGGAGAAGATCCGACCATTCCTGGACCAGTTCTCTGCCAAGTGGACAGAGGAGCTGGAGCAGTACCGCCAGCGCCTGGCACCCGTGGCCCAGGAGCTGAAGGAACTCACCAGGCAGAAGGTGGAGCTGATGCAGGAGAAGCTGACCCCGGTGGCCGAGGAGGCCCGGGACCGCCTGCGCGGGCATGTGGAGGAGCTGCGCAAGAACCTGGCGCCCTACAGCGATGAGCTGCGGCAGAAGCTGAGCCAGAAGCTGGAGGAGATCCGGGAGAAGGGCATCCCCCAGGCTGCTGAGTACCAGGCCAAGGTGGTGGAGCAGCTCAGCAGCCTGCGTGAGAAGATGACACCCCTGGTGCAGGAATTCAAGGAGCGCCTCACCCCCTACACCGAGAGCCTCAAGACCCGCTTCATCACCCTTCTGGACGACCTCCAGAAGGCCGTGGCCTGAGCCGCAGGCCGGCGCAGCCAGGGACTGACCCCAGCCCTGCTCCTGCGGCCGCCTCGGGGCTGCTCCCTGCCCTGCCCGGGGTGCTGCCCCTCAGGGGGCTCTGGGGATGGGCTGCGGGAGCCCCGGGCCAGGCCAGCCCTGGGGCATCCTCCCTGGGGACCCCCCTCCTCCCCTCCCACTGCCTCCCCTCCCCGAACCGGCGTTGCTCTCAGCTTTGCCTTCCTTGTGTCAAATAAATGTGACTTAAGTTATTGGAGCTCGCTCAGTCTTTGCAGTGGATGCTGGCGGGGGGCAGCACTGGGGGCAGGGGCTGCTCTGGTCAGGGGGTGCCGGGCAGACCTGGGGGGAGTGGGGGGACAGGGAGCTGGCAGGGTGGGTGCCCTGGGGTGCAGCCTGGCTCAGCCCCACGCACGGCTCCCCCTGCACAAAGGGCTCTGCCGGGGCAGCGGAATGTGGCCGGGGCTGCTTTTGCCAGAGCTGGATCCCCCTGGCTCGTGGGAGCAGCACCCGGCTCCTGCCACCCAGGGCACGTGTGTGTGTGTGGGGGGGGGGTGCACGATGCTCGCCCCACGGTGAGGGGTCCCGGTGCCCCAGCACACCTGTGTGCAGCCCCTGCACTGGAAAGAGGGAGTAGCACCCCGACGTGGGCACCCGTCCCAGCCCTTCCTCACCCCGCGGTGCACACTCCTCCTCGCCGCCCCCCCAGTGACACCGCCAGTGCCGCCTGCTTCAGCACCGCTTTATTGCAAGAACCACGACAGTGGGTGGGGAGCGGGGGGGAGACCCCAGCCTGCCGGGTCCCATGCAGCCCCCGGTGGGGCTATGGGGCCAGTGCCCGCTTCCAGAGATTCGCCAGCTGCTCCTTCAGCCGGGCCAGCCGCTGCTTCGCCTGGTCCGTGTTGTCAGCCAGCCAGCGCCTGCAAAGGGAGGGGGCTCAGCGTGAGGCACCCGCCGGGCTCCCCCGTGGGCAGCAGCGCGCCGCTGGGTGCCTGGGCTGGTGCGGGGGCGCGGGGGCACCTGGCCTGCTGAGCCGCCTCCGACTCCTGCACCATGCTGAAGGCGGTCTGGGCCATGGCTGTGGCTTTCTGGGCATACTCCTTCACCTTCCTCACCAGCGACTCCAGCTCCTCGGGTGTGTCGGCCCCTGCCAGCACAAGCCTTGTGGAAGCAGGGGGACAGGGCGGTGGGGCTGTGCCAGCCCCGTGCATGCACCCCAGCACCCTGAGCCCCATCCCCCTGCTCCTGCTGCCGCCCTCACCCAGCTCTTACTTGCTCCCACCACCAGGACGGCCACGCAGACCAGCACAAACAGGAGCGATGCCCTCATGGCTGGGGAGAAAGCAGAGCACGTGGGGTGGGGTGGTAGGTGGGGGCCCACGCGCCCACAGGGGTCCCAACCTCGACCCTGTCCCCTTCCTGGTGTGACCCTCCCGAGGGGCTTCCCCACTCACCTGTGCCGGGCTCTGGACGTGGGGGCAGCCCGGGACTCCCACTTTATACCCTCCCCACAGCCACCCCAGGGGGGTGTTTGTGCAAAGGTCAGGGGCGGTGGGGCTGGCCGGCAAGGGGACAGGTCTGCAGACACCGTTCCCACTGCCAGGTTTGCTGCAGAGGGGCCTGCCTCCCGGCCAGGAGTTGGGAAATCCGCCAGGGACCGAGGCTGCTGGGGGCTCTGCGTGCATCTGCGTGTGTGTGCACAGGCACACACGTGCGTGTGCTGGTGCGTGTGCAGCCAGCCCGGTGCCCGCTGCAGGGCACACCACGGTGAGGGCAGCTTTGGAAACAAGCCTGGGGCCGGTGTGGGCGCACACAGCACAAGGGTGACATCCAGCGGCACCGGCCCCGGGCATGATGCCAGCAGACGGGCTCTGCCTGGGGGCACCGTGTGGCTGCCTGGGCTGGGGTGGCTGCTGCCCCGGAGGCGCAGGTGGGCGGTGGGTGCCCGGGCTTTGCCCTCCGGCCGTGGGGCACTGCGAGGGCTCTTTGGACCCTGGCATCGCTGGCACCTGGCTGACCCCTGCCCCGCCAGCCGTGCCCTTCGCCCCAGCCATGGCGCATCGCTGCCCACCTGCAGCCTGGAGCAGGTCCGGGCCGTGGGTGGGCTGGGCACGGGCTGCATCCCTGCGGCGTGTGCCAAGAGCCCGATGCCCACGGCCAGGGACGTGCGTGGGTCCCAGCTCCAGTCAAGGGCACACTGGCACCGTGTGGGTGCCACATCCCACAGCTGCGGGCTCCTGGCCGTTCCCTGTGGCACAGCTTCCTCCAGGAGCCCATGCTCGGAGTGAGCAATGCCATCCTGCCCGTACACAGTCCCATGTGCCCCCATGCAGCCATCACCACATCCCCCTGAGCCCATGTCCTGCCCCACTGCACACCCCGGCACAGCGCAGCCAACGGCAGAGCTGAAGGGTTCCCTGCAGCGTCCCCCGGTGCCACCACACTGCACATCCCAGGTACTGGGCAGCTGGCACCGGCAGGGCCATCACTGCATCTCATGGAGAAGCAGAGCCCCCATGGTGTGCTGTCCCCTCCATCCCAGGGTCCCTGCCCTCGGGAGGGGCTCAGCCCTGGAGTGCCATGTGTACCCCCTTCCCCTCTCTGCCCTGGCCCCTGGCACCCTGCCGGGAGCTGGCAGGGTTGCGGGTGATGTCAGGACTGTGCACACGTCAGGCAATTCCACGTCGCGACCTTGCTAAAGTCCAAGCCCGGGGTCTGTGTCACAGGCCTGCGTGGAAGCCGCCGAGGGCGCTCAGGCTGCATAAATAGCAGCCGGGTGCTCCCCAGCACAGCAGGTACCGGCACCCGTGGCAGCCCAGGTGGGTGGCTGCGGGGAAGGGTGGGGAGAGCTGGAGGCTGCATCCCCTGCGGTGGGCAGGAGGCAGCAGGGGGCAGGGGGGCTGGGGACCCCCGGAGCTCCCTTCATCTCGGCTCTGTGCTCCCTCAGGCATCCCCCAGTGCTCAGGATGTATCTGAAGGCGGCCACCCTTGTCCTGGTGCTCTTCGTGGTCTCAGGTGAGGTGGCATGTGGGTCCCCGGTGCGGGAGGGTGGTGCTGCCCCAGGGCAGGCATGGGGCCTGATGTCCCCAGGGGAGCTGCCGAGAAGGATTGTGCTGATCTCAGCGTCCACTTGCAGGGGCACGGGCTGATGTCAACCCAGACGAGGTGGCCAGCGTGCTCTGGAAGTACTTCACCGAGCTGGGCAGCAACGCCAAGGAGACCGTGGACCAGCTGCAGCAAGCTGAGCTCACCAAGCAGCTCAAGTGAGCAGAGCCACGGGCTGCAATGCCGGGGGTGGGGGGACACAGGTGGTGGGGCAGGGGAGGGGGCCGTGGGCACGCCGGGGTGCTGACGTCCACCCTCTCCCCAGCACCCTGCTGGAGAGCAACCTGCGGACCGTCAACTCGTACGCTGAGGACCTGCAGCAGCGGCTGGTGCCCTTCGCCACGGAGCTGCAGGCACGGCTGGCGCAGGACTCGCAGCGGCTGAAGGAGCAGATCCGGCAGGAGCTGGCGGAGCTGCAGGCCAAGCTGGCGCCCTACGCTGACCAGGTTCACCAGCAGATCGGCACCAACATCCGCCAGCTGCAAGCCAAGATGAGCCCCTACGCCGAGGAGCTGCGCTCCCAGGTGGACCGCGGGGCTGGGCAGCTGCGGCGGGTGCTGGAGCCCTACGCCACCGAGCTGCGGGACCGGCTGCAGGACAACGCCGAGAGCATCCAGGCCTCCCTTAGCCCCTACGCTGACCGGCTGCAGCAACAGATCGACAGTGGGGTGGAGAGCCTGAAGGGGCAGCTGACTCCCCTGGCCGATGAGCTGAAGGCGCAGGTGGAGCAGAGCGTGGCGGAGCTGCGGCGGGGACTCAGCCCCTACGCCCAGGAGGTGCAGGATGGCCTCAACCGGCAGCTGGAGAGCCTGACGGCGCAGATGGAGAAGGCAACGGAGGAGCTGCGCTCCCGCCTGGCCGCCAGCTCAGAGGAGCTGCGCACCAAGCTCAGCCCGCTGGCCGAGGAGCTGCGGCAGGCGGCGAGCAGCGATGTCGAGAGCCTGCGGCAACGGCTGGCGCCCTTGGCCCAGCAGCTGGACGAGCGCGTGGGGCAGACGCTGGAGGCTTTCCAGCAGCAGGTAGCCCCCTTCGGTGAGACCTACGGGCGGCAGCTGGTGGAACGGCTGGAGGAGATGCGCGGGAAGCTGGACACGGGCGCCACTGGTGTTGAGGACCACTTGGAGCTGCTGGAGAAGGAGGTGCGGGAGAAGGTGGCTGCCTTCCTCAACACTGCCCAGGTGGCGAACTGAGACTCCCCTGGTGCCATGGGGAAGGGGCACGGGGAGGCCACCTGTCCCCCCACACCGCGACTGTTCACAGCCACTGCCCACAGAAGAAATAAACTGCCATCTTGTGATGCACGTGCTGGTCTGTGTCCCTTCTTCTCCGCAGCATCCTGCCATCCTGCTCCAGGATGGTCAGCCTGGGGCACCTGGCCCAGCTGCTCCAAGAGGAGAGCATCAACCCTGAATTTTGGGTCCCTGGGAGAAGGAACAGAGGTGGGGACAGTTGGGTGGGGGCCTCCCTCCCCAGCACAGGGGCTGCGTGGGGCTGGAGGCAGTTGCAGCCAGGTGAGCTTGTCAACCAGCATGGGGTCAGGGCCCAGGATGTCACCGCAGCAGGGTGCCACAGCAACTCGGCAGCACCCAAGTGGCTCCAGAGGGGCCAGAGCCCCAGCATACAGTCAAGTACCCCCACCACAGCAGGGCCAGCTGCTGCCACGGGGGACGGGTCTCTGCAGGCTGCGCTGGGTGGGTGATGGACACCTCGACCCTGCACCATGCAGGCACGCAGGGACCGTGGCCAGGCGCAGTGGGACTCAGACAGGGAGGGTGCAGGCCCTTGTCCCCAGGAGCTTCCAGGCTCAGGGAAAAGAAAAAGGGACTAGAGCTATGGCCACAGCCAGCGCCCCGAGCTCTGCTGGTGGGTGCCCCGCAGGACCAGTCCCACAAACAGAAGCATTTCCCATGTGGGCTGCAGTGGCACGAGGCACAGGACGGGAGCGCTGCCAGGGCCGATCAGGGTGACCCTGTGTGTCCGCGGGAGCAGAGCGGACTTTGGTGCCGGAGGGGTGTTAGTGACCGCTCCCGAGGTTCACCCCGGGGGTGCGCAGGACTTTGCCCTCCACCGCAGGGTGTCTGCACCCCAGCCCTGCTGGGGAGATGCGGGTCCCAGCGGGTCCCTGTTTGCTGTGTTCCTTCAGTGCAAACATTGCAGCGCTCTCCTGATTGAGAAGCCCGGTGTCAGCAGCCGGCACTCCTCATAGGGGTGGGGGCTGAGCTGAAAACATTGCCGTGTTTTTTTCCTGGGGGAAAGGCAGCTTGCAAAGGAAACACACCAAGGCACAGCGGGTTTGGCATCCAGGTGGGGAGCGGGGCCGTGCAGCTGGCAGTGTGCGAGCAGGCAGCCCCACGGTGTGCTCCTCCCTGGGCTGCAGACACAACCACCGTGCTCGTTTCCCCCTTCCCTGGCACAGCCGGGGCCGGGCTCATCCTCCCACACCCACCCTGGCCACCCCCGCAGTGGTCCAGGCTGCCTTTCCCCCCATTTGGGATGTGAGCCCCTGTGTCAGGAGCTGGTGTCCCCATTCCCATCCTGCTGCTCTGCACCCCCTCGCCACCCCAGCAGCATCGTTTTCTCCACGATGCAAAGGTCGGCTGCGAGGGCAGGGGCAGCCTCGTCCGGGCTGGCTGCAGAGCAGGGGAGCGGTGGGGGCAGGCGAAGGGGCAGCCGGCAGTCAGATGACCGGTCCCCACGTCACCTCTCAGGAACGTCCGTGGACCTCCACGTTGTGTTTACACGGAGTGAGGTCCAAAAGCCCATCCCTGCAGATGCGCCTTATCGCCTGCGCTCCTCTACCTCCTGCCGGCTGCATATAAAGGGAGCTGCAGGCTGGCTCCCGGCAGGAGGGACGCGGGAGGTGACCGGGAGCCAGGTGAGGGGTGGGGGGCAGCCCCACCAAACCAGTGTGGGCAGGGGCACCTCACGCTGCTTCAACCTCAGCAGCTGGATGACTGGGCGTCATTCCACCTGCATGCTGGTAGCGTTACGGGGGACCCCAGGAGCAAGGTCCTTGCAGAAAGCAGTGGGGGAGGGGGTGGTGGGGGTGAGCACGAAGCACAGGGACCATCGACCTGTGAGAGCTCGGAGGTGTGACCTGCATGGAGGCACGAGCTAACACATTCCTCCGCTCTCTCTCCCCACAGCACGGCAGCACGCTGGCCTGGCAGACCATGGCTCTGAAGGCTGTGCTTCTCCTCACCCTCCTGGCCACCTTAACAGGTGGGTGAGGAGCCGAGGAGCTCACCTGGGGACAACTGGCAGCATGCGATGGGGCAGAGCTGGGACACAGTCTGGGCAGGAGGGCAGAGCCAGGGGTGGGCACTGCCACGGCCGCCCCACTAACCCCTGCCCTCCTGCCTGCAGTGTCACCGGCCAAGCTGGCAAGGAACAGCTTCTGGGAGTACCTCAGCCAGCTGACAAGTGACAAGGACAGCCTCCCAGAGCCCAGCCAGAGCAGTAAGCTGGGCAGGGACATCACGTGAGTATGCCGTGCTGGGGCCCTGCCTTGCAGCGCCCATCCTGGGTCACTCCACAAGCTCCCCCCAGGCCCCACCAACACACAGTGGCTTCCTCTTCCCCTGGGGACAGAAATGCTAACAGGGACAGCCCTCATGGCTCTCAGCAGCTTTTATTATGGATGTGTTAGGGCATAGCAGAAATGCTGTGCTAAGTCTGGGGTGCTCAGTAACTACCTCTGCTGTCTCATGCAGAAACCTGAAGGAAAGCATTCAGGATGGGGTCAGCTACGTGGGAAATTTTCTGGAGAAGCTGGTGCCCCTCAACAGAGGCCTCCAGCCCCGGCTCTACCATGACTCAGACAGCCTGCGGAAACTCATCAGGAAAGAGCTGGAGAGCCTAAGGGTGAAACTGTCGCCATATGTGGACGAAGTCCACCACAAGGTCGGCAAGCACCTGGAAGATCTTCGCTACCGGCTGCAGCCATTCACAGAGGAGCTCCTGGACCAAGTGTCCCTGAAAGCCCGGGAGCTCCGGCGGCACCTTATGCCCAGCCGGGAGGTGACGGCTCAGCTCCTGGAGGGTGCGGATGAAGTCCAGAGGTTCATGGCTCATTATGCGGACAAGATCACATTCCACACTGACCAGGTGAAGGACATTTTCCAGCCCTACGCTGACAGGCTGGTGACTGAGATCCACCGCAATGTGGAGGAGCTGCACAGGAATGTCATCCCTCACACCCAGGCCAGCCCAGAGAAGCTCAACCCGTACATCCAGGAGCTCTCCACAAAACTGACCCAGAATGCGCGGGACCTCCACCAGAAGATCCAGGGGAACCTGGAGCAGCTCAAGGTGAAGCTGAGCCGCTACCCCAGCAGCCTGGAGGAGCTGCCAGCCACCCCGGAGCGCTACACGGAGGAGTTGGCCCGGGAGGTACAGCGACGGGTGGAGGAGTTCCGGAAGGCCACGTACCTCCAGATCCAGGACTTCACCCGCGCCCTGGACCAGGAGACGGAGAAGATGAGGCGGAAGCTCTCCTCCCGGCTCCCTTCCCTGGGGGACCACCAGGAAGGCCCGCCCGCCGTGGAGGACCTACATGCCCGCCTCGACGCCCTCTGGAGAGACCTGGCGGACAGCCTGAGCGAGCGGGACGGCGAGGCCCCGTGACGGGCCGAGGAGGGAGGTCGGGGGATCGGGGGGCCGGCTAGGTCGGGCTGAACCGCAAATAAAGGCGCCGCCATGACAGGCCGAGTCCCGCCGCCGCCTCACGTGACCGCGCCCTCCCACGTGACCGCGCAGCCCACGTGTCCGCGCCCCCCACGTGACGGCGGCGCGCGGGCGCGGTGGCGGCGGCAACATGTCCGCGCTGGGGGCTGTGGAGGCGGCGGCGGCGGGGTCCCTGTTCCGGCCCCTCGGCGCCGAGGATGGCGAGCAGCGGCCGGCGGAGATCGAGTCTCTGTGCATGAACTGCTTCCGCAACGTGAGGGGCCGGCGGGGCCTGCCGGGGGGGACACAGCAGGACAGCGGCTTGCCGGGAGGGGGAGGGGCAGACCACCCTGCGGGGGGGGAGAGCAGGACAGAGGCCTGCCGGGGGGGCCCGGGTGGCCTTGCAGGGAGGGGGACACAGCAGGACAGCAGCCCGCTGGGGGGGCCCGGGCCGTCCTGCAGGGGTCGGGGGCTGGGCACTGCAGGACAGGTGAAGGGCAAGACGTGGGGTGGAGCGGCCACAGCTTGTCCTGCCACGGGGGGTGGGGAGGGATGAGGAGGGCTGGGGAGGCAGGCAGGGGGTGGGGGGAGCGGGTAGGTAGGGCCTGTGGGGAGGGGAGAGAAGGTTGGGTGTTCCAGGCTCTGGGATCTGCTTGGGGGGTGTGGGCAGGAATGTGGGGCAGCTCCTGAGGAGCCGGAGCCGGGTTCCCACAAGGCCCCTCACTGCGCAGGGGGTGACGCGGCTGCTGCTCACCAGGATCCCCTTCTTCAAAGAGATCATTGTCAGCTCCTTCGCCTGCGACAGCTGCTCCTGGTCCAACACGGAGATCCAGTCCGCGGGCAGGATCCAGGAGCAGGGTGTGCGCTACACCCTGGCCATCACCTCCCGGCAGGTGAGCAGGGGCTCCCCTCGCCATCCCCAGCGGTGGGGCTGGTACCGCCCCGTGTGCCAGGGCGGCGGGGAGCTGCCTTGCAGGTACCTTGTGCACACCTTTGTCCCTCACGAGTTGGTCTTGCTTGAGCAATAAAGTGTTTTTCTCATGTGCCGCTGAGAAATAGTGTTATTTGTTTGGTAGTAACCATTTAAAGCATAAAACGTGAATATTCCCAGCGCATGCCTGCATGGGTGGAAGGGCTGCTAACGCTGGCCTCGAGCTAATGGTGCTGCTTATGGCGGGCGCTGTGTACCCCAGTGTGATCCCACAGTGTGTGGGAGCTCCTGGGCCCATTGGGGATCCTAATGCTGCTCCTCCACTGTCGTGTGCAGGACATGAACAGGGAGGTGGTGAAGACAGACTGTGCCACGGCTCGGATTCCAGAGCTGGACTTTGAGATCCCTGCTTTCACACAGAAGGGAGGTGGGTATGTGGCCTGCACCCCTCAGCGTGCTGGCAGGTGCTCAGTAAACACCGATTAAGGACCTGGACTCCTGTCCGTTTAGTTAAATAAGCTCGACAGGGCCAGTGTATGGAGGCTGCCAGGGACTGGCGCACACTGGCAGGGTGGGTAGCACCACTGTGGTGTATTTAACGGTGCTGTTGCTTCTGGTTTTTTTTTCCCCTCTCAAGTTCTAACCACCATTGAAGGGATAATTGACAGAGCTGTCGCAGGCCTGGAGCAGGACCAGCCCATCCGCAGGGTAAGATGCTGAGAAAGGGGGAGCTCCTTCCTGCTTAGCAAATGCCTGTTTTGTTCATCTTCTGCCCGTTGGCGTTGCACACTGCTGATAAAAGTGTTATGGGCTCTCTGGTTTGTGCTGTTGTCAGCATTGTCTTCGGTTCTGGGCTGCTCCTGACAGCAGTCTCAAATGTGTCCTCTCTTGCAGGTGACAGATGAAGAGGTGGCAAGTAAAATAGATGAGTTCATTGGTAAACTAAAGCAGCTGAAAGAAGTACATTCCCCCTTCACTTTTGTGAGTACACAAAGGAGTGCAGCCCTTTCTGTGTGAGGGAAGCACGGGAGGGCTTCCTAAGGCTTCCTTCTCCTGTAGATCATCGATGACCCTTCGGGGAACAGCTTTGTGGAGAACCCTCATGCGCCGCAGAAGGACGATGCTCTCGTGGTCACTCATTACAGGAGGACTCCGCAGCAGGCTGCCATGCTAGGGCTGGAGGTAATGGGGAGCTGCTACTCTGTTGTCAGCCCGCTGCACGCGTGGGGCCAGAGGTCCCATGCATGCTGTCAGCCTGGGGGAGCAGGGCTGATAGTCCTCTCGCTCTCCAGGAGACCCTGAATTGAGGAACAGAAGTTAACGCTGCTTCTGGTGTGTGTCCCCTTGCAGGGAGAGGAGTTGGATGAGAAGCCAGCTGATTCTGTGGAGGATCTGAGGAATGAGGTGGGTGACTTTGCAGCACAGTGGTGGCTCTGTCTGGGTGGTGGGCACCCAGGACAGGCTTTCTGCGCTGGCTGGAACTTTTTTGATTCTCCTTTCCTTTCCTGTGACCCAGGTGCTGCAGTTCAACACCAACTGCCCCGAGTGCAATGCTCCAGCTAACACAAATATGAAGTTAGTGCGTATCCTTTGAGTGGGGGCATGGACACAGGTTGGTGGTCTCTGTGGGTGTCTGCACGGAGGCTGGCGTGGTGGTGAGAGTCACTCTGTGTGCTGACCCAGGTCTCTTCTTGCTGCACCCATAAGGCATCATTTCTAGTAGAGCCTGTCAGGGTGCAAACCTGTCTCGGTGCCGCTCACAGCTTGCCAGCAAGCTCCTGTGCTACCTTGGGGACCAAGGCTGTGAAGAGGGCACAGGCAGCTGCTTGGAGACTTTTGTTGAGTTTTCCTTGACTGTCTGCTCCAGAAATCCCACACTTCAAGGAAGTGATTATCATGGCCACAAACTGTGACTCCTGTGGGCACAGGACAAATGAGGTGAGCTGGAAAACTACCAACCTCTTTTTTGCCGGGAACAGCAGTGAGGAGGGGAGTGGTGGTCTGTGCTTTAGTGAGCAGGTGTTTCTCAAGAGTCCCTGGCCTGTTTCATGAGGTGGCTGTTTGGGAAGCCAGGCTTAGAGGGAGGCTGGATTTATGGGGGTTGTACTGGCTGTTGTAGGGCTGCCTTGCTTCTGAGTGGGGGCCAGACCATCCACAAGCTGTGCGAAGGCTGGCATGTGTGTCGAGGTCAGGTGGGATCTGGCTTGCCTTCCTAAACAAGTGAAGGGGGAGAATTTAGCCTTGAAGAGCTGTTTGGTGCATGTCAACCATCAGCACCCCTACTTGAGTCCCCTGGGTTAAGGCATTGTCCCCAGGTTTGTAGCAGCCTCTAAACTGCAGGGGTAAACCCTCTTAAAGCATCCTGGTGTGATTTAAGTTTAAAGTCCGTGAAGCTGACTGCTGGCTGTGCCTAGGTGAAGTCCGGAGGAGCAATCGAACCACAAGGCACCAGGATTACCCTTCAAATTACAGACCCTTCCGACATGACGAGGGATATCCTAAAGGTACAGTGCCTTCAGATACCCGCCCTGTCCTCGGTGGCTGGCGTGTGGGGCCTGGCTGTCCCTCGCAGGGATTCACTGGCTGCTCACTCGCCCTTGCAGTCAGAGACATGCAGTGTGGAAATCCCGGAGCTGGAGTTTGAGCTGGGTATGGGAGCACTGGGGGGGAAGTTCACCACGCTGGAAGGACTACTGAAGGACATCAGAGACCTGGTGAGTGGTCCTCCTGCCTGGTGGAGCTCGGACCCCCTCTGCCTTAATATTTGGCCTGGCTGTGGGGCTGGGTGTCTTGCAGCTGCCTGAGTATGTCTGCTCTTCCAGGTTGAGAGAAACCCCTTCACTCTGGGGGACAGCTCTACACCCGGCAAAACAGAAAAGCTGCAAGAGTTCATTGGGAAACTGAATGAGGTGAGCACACTCTTCATGTTCCGTGCTCCGCAATGGGCTTTTTGATACTGTCACTGCAGCTGTGAAGCGTGTTTAACTGAGCTCCTGGGCAAGTGTTGCCTTACCTTTTCTGCTGTTCCACACTCGCCTCGCTTGTTTTACCAAGCTATTACTGGTTTTGAACTGAGGAAAATACTAGGACTGCCTAAAGCATGCTGTGAAAGTCTTGGTGCCAGGAGCGCTGAAGGATTAGGAAGAGCCCTAACGCCTGGATGTGCTGCTCTCTTTCTGCAGATCATAGAAGGAAAGACAAAGGCTCACTTCATCATGGATGACCCTGCAGGCAACAGCTATCTTCAGGTACAGCATGGGGCACTCAAGGATGAACTTGAAGTCTCCTGAGCAGTTTGGGAGGATTTTCTTCTTGTTTCCCTGGTGTGCGTTGGTGGGAAGGGTTCCCTTTGGGGCTCGGTTAGTGAGTGGGTTGCTGCAGGCTCTGTCGGGGGAAAGGAAACTGTTGGTGGCTTTGTAGGAAGGAAGACGGGAGCGGGGTCTGCTCCATGGGGTTGGGGGCTGGGAATGTGGTGATCTGATCTGTCCCTGGGGTGATGGACAAGTCTTGCCCAAGGCACCTTGCCCTTGCCAGGGTGCTGCTGAGGGGCCCAAGCCTGTGCTGGTGCCCGAGGCTGGGGAGGGGTGTGAAGCAGGCCCCCGTCTCGCCCCGCAGAATGTGTATGCCCCAGAAGAGGACCCGGAGCTGAAAGTGGAGCGCTACGAGCGTACATTTGAGCAGAACGAAGACCTGGGCCTGAACGACATGAAGACGGAGGGCTATGAGTCAGAAGGAGCCTCGGGCCGGTAGCCGGGTGCAGCCGGACCCCTTCAGCCTCTCCCCCCGACCCCTCCGGGGCCAGGACTTGCTTGGGGCAGGGGCCCTGCTCCCCGCCTGCCATGGGGAAGCTGCTGCAGCAGTGGGCCTGGGCGTCGGGGCCGTTCCTGGGGGATTACTGCTGTGTGCTGGGACGGGGGGTGGTGCCGGGGCCCTGGGGCTGTGCCCCCCAATAAAGCTGTTCGCGGAGGTGCTGTGTCCTGTGGGTGCTGCCGCCAGCGCCCGGCCGTGGCTCCGCCCCCGCCCAGCGCCCGGTCCCGCCCAACGCCCGGCCCGGCCCCGCCCCGCCCAGCGCCGGGCCTTTCACTCCGCCACTGCCGTCACTTCCGGTTGGCGCCATCATGGCGGCGCCGGGGCTGTCCAAGGCCGAGTACCTGCGGCGGTACCTGAGCGGCCCGGCCGCCAGCGACGCTGCCCAGCCCCGCCGCCGCCGCAAGAAGAAGCCGCCGGGCGGTGCCGCTAGAGGCGGGTGAGTTTCAGGGGACAGGGAAGGCCGCGGCCTGCGCGGTAGGCCTGACCCTGCGCGGTGCCTGTCGGTGGGCCTCGGTGTGGGAGCGGCTCCCGGACACCCCCCACCTCGCTCCGGAACGCCCCCCCCCCCCCCCCCCTCCGGGACCTCCCCCTCCGAGCCCCTGCGGCGCCGGGGATCTTCCCTCAGGCCCCCCGAGCCAGAATTCCCGCCCCCCCCTCCGCATGTCCACTCCCGCCGGCGGGCCAGTCCCACTCCCTGCTGGTGCCCTGACGGCAGGGCCGCTCTCCCCGCTCCCAGGATGCGGATCGTGGACGACGATGTCAGCTGGAATAGCATTGCTGCTGTGCAGGAGAAGGAGGAGGAGGAGGAGGACGAATCGGACATGCCTGTGGTGAGCGGGGGGTTTCACAAACTAAATCCGTTCTCTTTATGGTCACCTCGTGTCTCGTTGGGAAGTGCTTGCCAAACCCTTTCTCGCTGCGTCCTCTTTTGGTCGGTTCTGCAGCAGGGATGGGTGAGTCTTCCTGGCCTGAGTGCCAGGGGTTGAACTAGCTCCTTGCAGATGAATGTAGTCTGGTTTTTATATCTCTACATTTCTACAAGCACCAAAAGTAGGTGGGAGGGCCGGTAGGGTGGTTCTCACAGCTTTAAAACAGCTGCTCTGGACAAGGCAGAAGGTAACGGTGCAACTGCCAGAGCCTGCTGACCGCTGTGGCGTGGTGTGTGGCACGTGCTGGGAATCTCAGCAGCAAAGATGTAAATACTGGAGGTGAAGGCTTTGGAAAGTTGTTTTGAGATCGTCCTGTAGGAAGGCAGCCAAATGATGGTCATGTTTCAGTTGCCCATCACACAATTATGCCTAATTACTTGTGTTAGAGGGTAGAAATTCTTTCGTTTTTTGGAATAGTGTTGTTGACTCTGGTGTTTTATGTTCAGGTGGCAGAATTTATTGATGAGCGTCCAGATGAAGTGAAGCTCATGGAGGAATTCCGAACAAATACTAAATGGAAACTTCTAGGAGGTGAGACCAGACCTTTCCACCCTCTCTCCCTGAATGTTTAACAACGATGTTGCAAGGTGAAAATAATACTAGTTAGGAAAAACAAATAATCCTTGAAATTGTGAAAAGATTGTGAATGGTGGAGAACCGTAATGATGGTGACTTTCTGATCATTTTTCTTTAGACCAGAACGAAGACTCCCAAAGTTCGGATATTTCAGTACCTGCCAAATCTACCACAAGGTACAGGGGCTCCACCTGGAGATTCTTCTGTCAGTTGACTCTCTGTTTCCTGGTATTGGCTGTCTTGTTCTGCACTTTTTAAGCGCTTTGCTGGGAAATGTGAGAAGTGGCATACGCAGGGATTCCTTTTCAAGTGATGGGGGTGGGGGGCTGGCAGACGGCATGCTGCCTGGGTTTCTGCATGGTATGTGGAGCAGCTGTTGTGGAGTTCTCTGACAGTGGCTGAGAAATCTGGGCTTTCTGAGAGAGCGTGATGGGGTGTTTACTTGTGAGAAGGTACAAGGGCACAAAGTGCGTTTTGTATCCTTGAGTGTCACAAGGGTCCCCGGAGACTTTAAAATTACAGCTCCCCTGTGATCCCGGTTGCCTCGGAGGTTTTCTGGGATCTACTTTGGGAAGTCTGTGGCTCAGTGATGCAGGTCACTACGTGGAGGTGCAGAATCAAGTATGAATTCATGTTCAGAATGGTGATTTCATCCTTGACACCTAGTGCTAGCTTTACAGGTAACACTTGGTGTTTCCAGTCTGGAGACAGCAAAACAAACAACAATCTAACTCTCAGTTTAACTTTCTCCTCCCCTCCCAGGCGACAGCGCCATGACACCCCGGACAGTTCGCCCCCAAAGAGACTGCGGCATGACTCCCTGGACAAGTCACCTCCAGGTCAACAGCGCCATGACTCCCCGGATCTGTCCCCTCCCAGGCAAGAGAGAAACAATTCCTCCAACCACTTGCCTCCCAGGCGACAGCGCCACGACTCCCCAGACCTCTCCCCACCAAGAAGGAAGCATCATGACTCCCCAGACCTGTCACCTCCCAGGCGACAGCGCCATGACTCCCCAGACCTCTCCCCACCAAGAAGGAAGCACAATGGCTTCCAGGACCTCTCTCCCCCCAGACGGAAGCGTCACGACTCCCCGGACCTCTCTCCCCCCAGACGGAAGCGTCACGACTCCCCGGACCTCTCTCCCCCCAGACGGAAGCGTCACGACTCCCCGGACCTCTCTCCCCCCAGACGGAAGCGTCACGACTCCCCGGACCTCTCTCCCCCCAGACGGAAGCGTCACGACTCCCCGGACCTCTCTCCCCCCAGACGGAAGCGTCACGACTCCCCGGACCTCTCTCCCCCCAGACGGAAGCGTCACGACTCCCCGGACCTCTCTCCCCCCAGACGGAAGCGTCACGACTCCCCGGACCTCTCTCCCCCCAGACGGAAGCGTCACGACTCCCCGGACCTCTCTCCCCCCAGACGGAAGCGTCACGACTCCCCGGACCTCTCTCCCCCCAGACGGAAGCGTCACGACTCCCCGGACCTCTCTCCCCCCAGACGGAAGCGTCACGACTCCCCGGACCTCTCTCCCCCCAGACGGAAGCGTCACGACTCCCCGGACCTCTCTCCAAAGAGAGTCAGTTCAGCAATGGGGAAAAAGGGCTGCAAAACCACAGACAAGTCACAGTCAGGGGGAGTCCAAGGAGAGCAATCTCAGCTCAGGCGTGGTGTCTCTGACAAGACCTTGGCGCATCAGAAGCGTCAGACTACTCCAGATCTATCTCCTCCACGGAAGAAGAGGTATGATTCTGACTCAGATTTGTCACCGCCTCGGAGAAGGAAAGCTGGGTCACCTAGTCTGAAAAAGGAGGGCAGAACAAAAGGTGAGTGTGTATAAGTTTGTTTCATCTGTTCCGTGCTTTGTGGGCTGTCCACTCGTGCATGCTCCTGAGGAGTGGTGTGGAATTGGCAGTCTGTGATCATGGAATGGTAGTGGATAGGTTGTAATTTCTGTTGTTTAGGCTAGTTCTTGTAAGCCTTGTTTTTTTAATTGGCTGGACTAGAATTAAACTAAGAGCTAGCTGGCTGAGGCTTAAGCATGTTTGAAAGGAAAACAGGATTTAAACCCTGTCTCCAGGCAGTACATGTTCAGAAAGAAGGGAATTCAAAGACTGTTTTCATGTACCTGTCTTTTCCTTACAGCTTGTCAGCTTTTAAGGTGTTAATATTTCTAGGAGTTAACCTCATGTGCCAGCCACCATATTTAGCCCTTTTGTGGGACTAGTTCTGTCTAATTCCATGACTTTTAGTTGGTGTATATCTTTGCTGCAGGTGCTTCTCCAGCCATGAAAAAGCTTAGGCAGGTGCCTTCACCTCAGAGGTACCTGAGGTGCGACTCCGACTCTCCATCTCCGCGGAGGAGCACCCGGAACACCTCTGATGTAGACTGCAGGCTAGGCCGTGTACGCAGTGATTCCCCTAAGCGTGGTCCTCTCAAACAGAATCGGAGCAAATCTTCAGACTCTGATTTATCTCCTCCACGACGAACTCTGCCAGCTGAAAAGGATCAGCATGGTTCAAGGAACCCCCCTGACCTCTCACCTCATTACCACCGTGACACTAAGGGATCTCCCAAGAAGGTAAACGTTTCCTCTTTCCATTTACGCTCTAGATTACTTCCTGTTGTTACAAAACCTTAAAAGTCCAACGACTTACAAATTGTGGGGTAGAAATTTCATATACCTCATGCATGCAGTCATGCCAGACCCTCTGCTTGCAATAAGAAGAGGCACAAGTTGGGTGTGGGAAGGGAGCTCTGCCTCAGTCCACTCTTTCTGGAGATGTGGGGAAGTCGTTACTGAGGGTACCAGTGAAGTGGCTTTGTAACACGGTTGTCTCTCCTGACACATCTCTCTTGATTTTGGGCTGTCTCCCCTCCTTACACCTCTGGATCGCTGGACAGCTCTCAGCTAGTGGTAAATGTGATTTTTTTAATTTTTTTTTTCTTGATTTGCAGGCAAACATGATGTTGTCTGGGGTCAAAGCTGGCTTGGTCTCAGCTGATGTGCTGCGGAGGGAACAGCAGGAGCTCAGGAGGCATGAGAGAAATAACAAGCACTTGGAAGGTAGGAGTGTGAAAACACTGTACGAGCATCAGCTTGCTTTCTCTGCTTTCAGCTGTCTTTGGGTGCTGTGTCAGGCTCCTGGTGTTAGGGTGCTAATGGAGAGCATCCCTGTGGAGCAGCTTCTAGACATGCTGATGGATTCCTTGGGTAGGGTCACAGCCACTGAAATGAGAGTTACAAATGGTGATTTCAAAGCAATGCCAGTGAAATCATAGGGAGGGTAAGAGACTTTTTCTCTTTGTGATGCGTTGCCTTGCAAGTCTGAAGAAGCAGACTGATACTTAAAGAGCTTAGGGTACAAGCATGGCTGTGTAGGGCGGCAGCTAAAAGCAAAAGCTGTGGTCCTGCTTGGTTATGGACGGTAAGCTGTTTCAGAGGCTAGAATACAAGGAAAAAATAATGAAATGAGTTGCAGTTAGTCACTGAATTGTCTGCAGATGACAAAAATGTTCCAAAATGTGTGACTTGAGGCATTTGCCCCCTCCAGAGGAATCCCGGCACTCTCAGACTGTCTTCCGAGACAAATTTGGTCGCAGGAGGGACCTTGCGCAGGAGTGGCTGGAGCAGCAGCAGAAGGCTGAAGCAAAGTCTGAGAGAGAGGAGCAATATGCCAAATGGGGGAAAGGGTAAGGTTCCCCAGAGCTCCCTGGCATGGTGTTTGGGCCTTGCGTTGCAGCTTGGGACTCTCCATTCCCTGCTTTTTAGCCCAGTTTTGGTACCGCTCCTAGTGGCAGTGGTGGTGGCATGTCACTTTGTTCTCAGTTTGAGCCTGGGACTGGGAGAGCATGTGTTCCACATGTCTGAGAGACCCCCACAACTGTTCCCTCCGTTGCTGGATGTGCATTGGGAATGCTGTGCACACAGTGGAGGTTCAGGGCTGTGATCAAGCGTGCAAACTGAGCAAGTCATAGTAAATGGTCTTGGAGTGAAACTTTTGTGTTTGTTTTCAGGCTAGCACAGGAGAGGCAACAGCAGCAGAACGTGGAAGATGCAATAAAAGAGATGCAGAAACCATTGGCCCGTTATATTGATGACCAGGATCTGGATCGAATGTTGAGAGAACAAGAGAGAGAAGGAGACCCCATGGCTGACTTCATCAAAAAAAGGAAGGCCAAAGAGAACAAAGAAAAGAAAGGTTTGGATGTTGAATTACACCAGCATATGGTTTAAGTCCCCAGCAGCATTGAAATGCAGCTGCTGTTAAATAAACAGCCTAAGACTGCCGGAGTGTTTTAGTCCTAAAGGACTGTTCCTCTGGAGTCAGTGCAGGAGCAGTATTATAGGCTTGTTACCAGTAACAGTTACTATTGTTTGGTAGCTTAGAGAGCAGGATCTGGTGACTTAAAACTCAGCAGACTTCAGTTTGATTAAGCGTATCTTTGGAGTTTTCCTCTGGGAGCTGTAGTGGGCTGTTAAGCAGCCTGTGCACTGTGCCTAAACCTCTTAGGTTGATGACAATGTGACGCTGTGATTGCTAGTGTACACTGTAAGTAAATGGCTGTATTGTTCCTTCTGTTTCCAGAAAAACCCAGGTACAATGGACCAGCACCTCCACTCAACAGATTTAATATATGGCCCGGGCATCGCTGGGATGGTGTGGACAGGTACTTGTTCCTGATAAAATGGTCTAGTAGAATAATGGTGAAAATGAATGAGCTTTTGCTTCAAAGAGTTTGCAGTGTAACGTTCCCAGTTACCAGATGGATAAGATTGTTAGCAATGGTAAGGTTGAAGTGCCAAGTTACGAATGGGTGGTGAATATGTGCTTGTCTGGGACAGAAGGGAGCAAGGCTGGTGCTGTCAGCAAGGGTGTGAATGGCTTCAGAGATGCTGACTGTTGCTAACTGCAGATCGAGGTGGAAACAGCCAGAGTACAAGTCGTGGAAAACTCATAACATCTCTTAAAAAGTTTCATTGCTTTAGAAAACCTTCTGCGCAGCAGCCCATGGGCTTCTCGGTGTTACTTTGTAGGTCCAATGGATTCGAGCAGCAGCGCTTTGCCAGGATAGCCAACAAGAAGGCAGTTCAGGAAGTTGCATACAAGTGGAGTGTTGAGGACATGTAGACAAGACGAAGAACCATGCAAAGCAGCGCTTGGGAGTTGACGCTACAGAGGTTCACCTATTGCCACTGCCAGAGCCATGAGGAAGGGCTTGCTCTGCCTGGACCGCGCCCAGGTTTGTCCTCAGCGTTTGGCATTGCAGTGGACTGTCTTCCAAGAGGCAAGGCTGAATTTAAAGGAGAGCTGCCAAAAGAGGATTTCCCTGACAGCCAGAGGGGACCAGCGCAGAGAATTGCAGCAGTGCTGCGTGGCACAGTGGCTGAGTGTGCTGTGGCGGCAAGCAGTGTGGTGGCCACTGCCTGCAGGAGTACCTCGTTCCCTGGCACTGCCCTCTGAGGTGCTGCAGCTGCCAGTTTCTGCTCTTCATTTGTCTTCTAACGAACTGTAGAAATTACATGCTTAATTGTTTTATGCCAAATGCTTTGTCCTTTGAGGTTGGTTCACAACCCTTCAGGTGTCCTAAATCTCAGGTTTTTCTTCATGGTGAAAATATGCTGAACACTTGGTCATGGGAGAGTTAACCTTGTTCAGTCAGTCTGTTCCAGAGCTCGGTTGCAGTTTGTTTTGTTCCAGTTGTTCCAGAGAGGAACTATACCCTACAAATACTTAGTGCTGTGAGCTGATCTGCCTCTGAGCTGATGTCAGATCTGTCAGTGTCCTTCCCAGGGTGCCCGGAGGGCTTCCGTTAAGTTTGTGTTGTTCTCATGCCCTCTGGTTCATGGAGTTTCCGACTCGCAGTGGAGTGGGGAACGCTCCAATTGTCCCAGCCTGGCTGAGCAGGAGCCTGCTTGCTGCGTTGCCCTCTGTCACTCTCCTGAAGAGGTTCAGAGACCGACCTGCAGTGCTGCAGTTGAGAGCAAAATCTTCAGGAGCCCCAGCAGCTCGTTAGGGGTCAGTTTCTCATGGAAATAAACATGCAGAGGTTTTTTAAATTGCCTCCCCCTACCATTACCTCTGCGTAGCTGATGGTGGTGGATTGCTACCCCCAGACTCCTCTCTGGACAGTGGTGCTGATAGCCCGGCGCTTCCCTTGCACTGCTGCCTGGGGGCTTCTGCACGAAGCATAACCCCTCTTGTGATCAGATTTGTCGGGCTTGGAGCTGGAGGCCAGGCAGAGAGCTTCCCTTAATCCCTGCTTGTGAAAAAGCACTTGTGGAAATAAATACAGTTGTTCTCGTTGACATCCCAGGGAGCATGTATTAAATGCAGCCAGCAGTTTCCATGGAGATGCCTTGTCTTCAATAGTGGTCAGGGGCCAGTCAGAATCGCTCTTCGTGGTGATTCTGAAGCACTAGGAGAGCTGTGGGCGAGAAGTGTAAGGACGAATTCTTCTCTGGAGTGGGAGAGTCTTGGAACTTCCTTCCCTGGTGTTTTGTTGTTGGTTTGTTTTTTTTTTTTTTAATTCACTGTGTTGTGTTTCTAGCAGTCTTGGAATCTGTGTACACTTGGAAATAACAGCTTACTTTTTTTACTTGATTTTGTGTGGTGATGTTTTTTCCAAGGCAGGGACAAGGAGGGCGAATAACTGTCAGCTCGCTGTTGGAAGGGTTGCATATTATGTCTGCTGTGGCCTTCACCATCTGTGGCTACCTCTGTTAAACTGTGCTTTGCTAACCTCTTTTTTCAAAGTCTTCTGTAACTATTGGCTACAAGTTGGAATTTACTGGACCCCAGCTGCGATGACAATCCCGCCTGTATTTATGGGGTACTTGGTTAAGCTTCACCGCATCCTCTGGGGACAGATGCTCATCTATTGTCGCTTGCAAGTGCGTAAACCGTGGGCTGCTGTTCACAGCCAGTGACCGTGGCCGGGAAAGGAAGGCAGAGCCAGGCACCGTTTGCAGGTCTTGTGGGAGCCAGCTGTGGTTTTTTGCTGTAATAGCCAAACTGAGGGAAGCCTCCCTGAGCAGGTCTAATTTGTTTTGTGGGCACAAAGCAGCATCAGGAAGGCTTTGCTCATGTGGGCCCTGTTGCAGCCTGTCACGCAGGAAAATGGTTTGGGAGCGTGAGGCAACAGTGTGAGGCAGCAGTGAGAGTTCAGAGCTGCTTGCCGCAGCATATTGAAAACCTGCTTTTCAGTCGTGCGTGTTTTCCAGTTGTACTTCCCCTTCTATCACCAAGGTCCTATTTTTATTTATTTTTTCCCCCTGAGGCCGCTGCAGCCTTGAAAAGAGGAGTTACATTTGACACATACTCATTTTTGCTCTCACTTAGCTGAGTGCTTCTGGAGCTGTAAACAAAATACTGTGGCATTGAATTCACCTCCGTGCGGAGAGTTGTTGCCCTGGTTAGATGCTTGTGGCGCCTTCGTGCTCGACCTGCTTGGTGGGAGTGTGCTTCTCTTACAGAGCAACGGAACACGGCAGCTGGCTAGCTCAAGTGATGGGGTTACAGGCTGCTACTTAGGAAGGCAAAACCATTTTAATGCTGGTACTAAGCATAAAATTCGTTTACTACCTGAAAACAGCATAAACCTCTCCTCTTGCAACTTATTTTGAAGGCTGCAGTTGTAAGATTTTAGCTAGCGGTGCTACCATAGGGACTTTTTACCAATGTTCATTACAATACTGAGTTTATACAATACATATATTGCTTGGTTGTTATCAGGTAACATGATCTTAAGATATATCTGCGCACAATAAGAGTATGGAAGAGCTTAGGTGATGCAATTTTAATGTTTTAACATGCATCCTTTTATATTGTTGCCTCGGTGCAGGTAGGCAAACTAGGATGGCTGATCCGGATGCAGTTGGACTAATAAAATACGGGATCTGAAATGGCACTTCAGCCTCAGAGGGGGCAGGGGAGCTGCCTCTTTCCCTCTGCAGATGGATCAAGCCTGCCTGCCAAGATGCTGGGAGCAGCGTCAGCCTGTGATGGACCTGCAGATGTGTTGGTGCCTTGTTGAGTGCCTGCTGATGCCACCGCGCTGGAGGTGCTGCCGCAGCTCCCCATGGAGCTCTGGCTGTGGCTGCTGGAGAACGCAGGGTCGCGCTGTGGGGGGCACGTGCTGAGGCGGGTGCAGGCTGGCAAAGCAAGCTCTTCGAGGGAGCACAAGCATGTTGCAGGCAGGGCCCCTGCTCCTCCTGAGCTATGTGAGTGCCAGCTGCCTGTGAGCCAGAGCGCCTGGTCCTGCCCTGCAAGCAGGCAGTCTGGCTGCAGTGGCACCTCAGTTTGGAGGAGGGAGGACAGTAGGAAGGAGCTCCAAGGGAAAACGTTAAGATGGAATAGTAAAAAAGCATGAATGCTCTTCCACTGTCGTGCTCCAAGTGGCTATAAAGGAGCAGCCAGCACGCGCTGTGTGTAAAGGCAGAGCAGCACCGCTGGCATCTCTTGTCGAAGATGCTGGGACCTGGCTTGTGGGGTGTTGGCTTCAAGCGTGACTGCTGGGCTGCTGCTCGGCAAAGCACACCTGAGCTTGGCGGCGAGAGGCGTGGAGCTGCCTGCAGCTCGCTTCGGGCTCAGGCGTCGTGGGAGAGAGCGAGAGGGAGGTGAGGAGGGGTGCTGTCTGCCTGTGTGACAGGGTGCCCAGCGGGGGCGGGGGGGTCCCCTGCTTTGCCTAGGGCTGGGCATGTGTGATGCGGGGCATCTCAGGGCTGTGCTCCACACCCCCTGAGCAACGACAAGGTCAGAGCCCAGCCTGCGCAAGCCGCTGTCCTTCGGGTGCCTGTGTCCCCGATGCCATCCCCATGCACGTGTGCTGGCCAGGGAGCAGGGAGGCGAGTTTGTCCCAGTGCCCTTGGTCTGCATCCCACATCACCGTAGCTCTTCTGTGCCAGATGTGGCTGCATCTGAGTGGTTCTGGCAGCAGAGCAATTGGAAAATGCTGCGGGATCCTCTGGGATGAGAGGGGTGATGGAGATAAAGCGAGTGACACCAGGAAGCGGATCTCTATTAGTGTTTCTGGAAGGGCAGCAGCCCCGGTCTTGGCATCAAGCGGCAACTTTGATTAGCTTTAACCAAAAAAAATGAATATTAAAATCTTAATTTAATTTAAAACACTGTCATTCATAGTCATGGCAAACACCGAGCAGAGTAATTATTATGCAAATTAGGCAGATAGAAAAATGATTAATAATTGTGCAAATTAAAAATTATTGTAAACATCCTGTGACTAGTGATAAGTCCGGGAGGAGTGCGTGCTCAGGAGGCAGTGTTGCTCAGCCAGCTCCTGCATCCTGATTTTCTCATTAGTGGGATTTAATTAGCAAACGATGCGACATTTGCGGGGAGGTCGATGGTCGGTGCAGGCCGGTGCCTGGTTTCAGATGATGGGAGAGAGGTGCCACCTGGGCACCGCAGCTGCCAGCACGGAGCTCGATCTTTGAGCCTAGGTCCTGGCGTTAAATGACATTACTCTGCAGAGGAGCTGGGTTTGGGGCCGGTTTCCTCCTTTCTCGAGGAACTTGTGCTGTGGGGGTGGCTGCGAGCTGGGGGTACTGGGGGGCTGCCCCGTGCTCCTGCCGCACTCTGCCTGTCCCTCCCAGTGCCTGGCCGGCCACACTGGCACCATGTCCCGGCGGGCAGGGGCAGGCTTCACCCCTGACCAGCTCAGAAATGGGCACTTACTAATGGCTGGTGGAGCATGCTCTCTTGAACAATTAATGAGCTTATTTGTCTGGCATTTTGCTGCTAATTGCACAACATTATTTTTTCCCCGTGTTCGACTGTTTTACTTTTTTACTTTTGACAGTGAGCACGATAATAATAATAATAGGCTTACACTGGCTAATAGGCTTACGTGGTGCATTATTCGTGTCAAGGACAAGCAATTAAGCTTGCCCTCACACATAATAATTAGATTTTTGTTGATGAGCTCATCGGTAATGTGTTTAGTTAAGATTAAGAGCTTAATTCCTGGTGTGTGACACCACCTCTCCCCCAGGACCCCTGCCCACTGGTGGAGGCTTTGCCTGTGGCAGTGGGTGCCTGCGGGGCTGGCTGGAGAGACCACCCTCGGTGGTGGATGGCGAGGGGCTGCTGGATTCATCCTGCGCCTGTCTGTCCTGCTGCTCCCTCCTGGGAAGGATGAACGTGGCTTCTCCTGACTGCCTGCCCATTGGTTGGGGTTTTTAATAGCTCTGGCAAGTCACATGCTATTGTACCAGTTTCCTGCTGAGATCTCCTATTATTTTTTGTTTAAAAAGCCTGAGATTTGTCATTTTAATTTTTCTCTATCTGATAGTGGCTCCAAGTTGCGGGTGCTTGGCAGAGCCTGATGGCTGCGTAAATCATCCTGGGCTTTTGGCAGGGAGCACCTGGGGATGGTGCTGCGGTGGAGTTCCCCGGGGTGCGGGCACCCCGTGTCGGTTTTGCTTTCCCTGGTGACCCTGTCCCACAGTGGGGCTGGGAGCGAAACTCCCTGAGACTGACAGGTTAGTGATTGTATATGTATATGTGCACTTTCCCTAATTATGGAATAATTGGGGACACGCAGAGATAAAAATTACTAATAATATTTACTCTAGACTCTATTTTTTTTTCAATAACCTCTCTCTCTTGCTCATTCGCCGAGTCTTGGTGGAAATAACTTTGCAGATCCCAGTTAATGAATATTTGTAAATGCAAGAACATTCAGCGCTGGAATATCCAGAGGGCATCCTCTCTGCCTTGTGATTTTTTTCACAAGATATTTAATATTTATGGTTCCATAGCCTCGTGAATAAAGAGCCACCCGCAAACCCCCAGGAGCGCAGGGGTTGGGGATATTTATGGCGCTTCCTCTTTTCCTTTTCAATTACAAAGACACCTCACATAATTAAGTGCTAATAACCTTGTTAATCTAAAATTGATACTCTTTCTCCTGGCTATCTCTTAATAGAATTAAAAACAGATTAATAATCAAGGGTAGGAGACATTGCACACGATTAAGAAAGAGGGGGCTGCACCCTGGCCCATCGCTGTGCACCCCGAGGAGGATGCGGGAGCTGGTGCTGGGCTGGGACCAGGGCTGGTGTGGGTGATGCCGGGGTCAGGGCTTCCCGGCTGCCCCGGCGGGGAGATGTGTTTTCCCTCATGCTCTTTACACAGCTTAAATTTTTAAGACAAACAGCCATGTAACACCATATCCTAATGAAACTGTTTTATGTTAATTAATTATGTATCAAGGCTCATTTTCATGCACAGCCCAGCTCTGCTTCCCCTCCACCGAGCCTTTGATCTGTCAAAGGCTAAATGGGAGATAAATAATCAAATTAAAAAGCAGCCTGGATGGAAATAAACACATTTCAGATGTGTTATCTGGCAGTTCGAGCAAGGCAATGAGTAATCAAGCTCATGGTTTGGGCGCTGCTCTGCTACACACATGGGGCGTGGGAAGTTTCCCGTGCCTCAGTTTCCCTGTGGTCCCCCAAGCTCTGCTGCCACCCCCAGGGACAGCACCATGTCCCCCTGCCCCGAGAGGGGTCTTGGATGCGGCCTAGTGCCCCCGCCTCCCTCCTGGGGAGCGGCTGCTCATCCTCTCCAGGAGAAGGAGGCTTTGGAGGACTTTATTTGCACAATTCTGATGAAAAATTAAAAGTCTGCAGCACTTCTTTCTTCCAGGCAATGAAAGCTCTGCCAGCAGCTCCGGGCCACAACTGGTCTGTGTCCAGGGTAGCTGGGATGTCAGCAGTGGACACTGTTTTGGGGTAATTTAACACAATCTCTAACAATTTGTTACACCTAAGCGGAGGCAGATGTGCATCCATATTCATTTTGGAGAAACTTCAGAAATTATAACTTCATCAGCCAAGCCAGCCCGACGCTGCAGCCCTCCAGCCTGGGCTCCTGTTCAAGCGGAGGTGAGGATGGCAGCACCCAGAGCCTGCCCCCCTCAGCAGTGGGGCTGAGGCTTTGGGGCTGGGGGCTGTGTGAAGCCCACAGCTGCATCCCCGGCGGCCTCGACTGCTCCGAGGGATGGCAGCAGCGGTGGCAGGGAGCAGCGAGCGGGCAGGACCCTCTGCCTGGTGGCACCTCCAGCCCTGGGGGCCCGGCTGGTGCAGTGCTGTAAATCAGGTGTTGCTCTAACAGTAAACACCCTACAGCAGAAATTACAGATTATAATTATGGAGTGCTTTATAGCTGTAATAAAATTGTAGTGTTCTAGCCTGCATGTAATTACCAGCTAATAGATTTCTTCTTAAAGGGCTTAATGCAGAGAGGGGCCCCGGCTGCTGAGTGCTGCAGGCACCCAGGGCTTTGCCCACCCACCACTTCTGTGGTGTCAGCATTCTGGGGGGGGGGCACAGGGGCTCCCACCCCGCTGCGGTCTCTGCTGCGGCCCTGAGGGACCCCTTGCTGATGAGGACACTGACTGGGGGCTGTGGAGACCCTTGGGGAGTAGATGCTGGCAGAAGGGACCCCTGCTGCTGGGGGGATTAGCAGCTCTTGGCTGCTGCTCACGCTGCAGCCTTCCTTGTCCTGCTCGGCGTGGAGCAGAGCGCTTCGCCCCTGGCTGTGCTCCGTGCGTGCCTGTTGCGATGCCAGGGAGCATTATGTCTGGAGGTTATTCAGTTAGCAGATTAGGCGGGAGTTTATTATCTTGTGTTGGCTCCTCTTCGGGCCCTCTCAATGGCGATGGCATTGTTGTTGTTTTCTCTCTAGGTGCGCTTGAGTGCACTGCAGCCCCGGCTCCCCTGCCACCAGAGCCGGGCCAGCGCTGTGCATCGCCAGCAAGTGTGCTGTGCCAGGACGTTGGCCAAATCCAGCCCTGCTCAAGTGCCGTGCTGTGAGCTCTCCAGCCCAGAGAAGAGCCCTGTCCTGGGCCAAGGACATGAGGACACTGCATCCCTTTCTCAGCTGATGCTGCTCCAGCACTGCAGGTAAGCATCTGTGACCTTCAGTGGTGCCACGGTTGGGCAGCGAGGAGCAGGGAGTCAGCTGCGAGCATGGGGGCACCGCTGAGTGGCTCCAGCCTGGGCTCCTGCAGCACCCCATGTCCTGCATCTTGCTAGGGTGTTGGTGTTTGTATGGGCTGATGTACCAGGGTACCTTTGCAAAGCCAGCCCTGGTGACTGCCCAGTGGGGACCAGTCAGGGCTCTGGCGAGGCTGTGGCACTGGCTGAAGCCAGGCCTGGGCAATGTGACTTTGCCACTACCCCACGAAGCCACAGCTCCTGGCCTCGTGCTGCCCCCTCGCCCCGCTGCTGGGAGGCGAAGCTGAGCACGGAGCAATCAAAGGGAGCACACAGAGCGTGTCATCCCCTCCAGCCTTGCCCCAGGCCCTGCCTTTGGGCTTCTGAAGGCTTTGCTCCAGCGGTGTCAGTTCTCATTAATCCACACATCAAAGCTGGAGCTGCCAAACATCCCGGAGAGATCGTGCAGGGTTCCTACATGGTGTCAGTGTCGCAGGCAGGGGAGGCGGAGGGGCAAGCTGTGTGTGCAGCGGGGCTTGGAGCTGGGCTGCTCAGGGCAGAGCATCTGCCAGCAGCAGCAGTGTGGTCCCTTGGGGCAGGTGGGAGGGGGCCTGTGACCCTTCGTCTCTTGAACACAAAGCCCGGAGGGAGGCAGCCAGCAGAGCTGAGAAGGGAAGGTGTGAGATGTCTCCTGGTCCTTTTGCAGTGTGACCTCCCATGTGATGTGTGTGTGCAAGCATGAAAAAGATTTTGCAAGAAAACACACACGAAGTGAAGGTGCTCCTACATGCTGGAGAGTTTTACTTGCCCCACCAAGGTCCTCTCTGCTCTGCTGTCACTTCGAGCCCAGGTATCCCTGCTTAGCTCGCTGGAGGGATGCTGAGCCATGCTGGAGCTGATCAGGTCAATGCATTTTTAACATGGCATAGGAAATCTTTATATTTTTTTGTCAGACTCATTCTTCTCCCTGGTCTCTCTGTAGGGGACTGAATTATTTAATGCTGAATATCAAGCAGAGATGTTTTCCCTTGGCTGGGCTGCTGACTGTGCACTTTAGGGCTGGAAAGATTGGCAGATGGCTGCTCTCTGAGCTGGGTGGAGGGGGAACCCATCATACCAAGCAAATTACCCACTTAGAACCGGATTTATAGAATAACTCGGGTCCCACATTTAAATAAAGGGGCCAGATTTGCTGAAGCGGTGCGCACCCAACGCCTCTGCTGAGCTGCGGCCGGGACCTAGTGCTCACAGCGCAGCTCCCTCTCTCTGTGCGCATCGAGAACACCTGCTGAAGTTTGATGTTCTTTTCCATCCCAGAGATGGATGCAGAGCAGGAGAGGCTGGGAGAGCTGGCAGCCTCCCCCCAGCAGCTCCCCGGTCCTGCGGGTCTCCTGGTGCAGGCGGCGCCCATCACGGTGGGCAGGGGTGGCCCGTGGCTGGGTGACGGTGAACATATGTTGGCGGGGTGCAGGTCGTGTGCGGCAATTATCACACGCCAGGTGAATAAACACAAAGGGCTGGTTTGTGTATCAGGGTTTATCTTTTCCATTAATGGCTTTCTAAATTGGTGGCAGTGGAGCAAAAAAACCCAATCTGAACTCGGAGCATGCATGATTACTATTGTAATAACCTTGGCTAATAAGAATATGATGTGGTGTTAGGCTGGGAAAGAAAACACATTTCTCATTAGCTTTTTGATTAATTACTCCACATAATTTCCTAGGGGGACATGCCTGGGACTGATTGCCTTTGCTTTTGACGCGTGGAAGTGGTTTACCTTAACTTAATAATTTTCTCGGTGACATTTTAATGGCAGTCCTCAATTAATCTCTAGTCGGCTGGAGGTAGTGCCGCCTTGCCCAGGCGAAGGGCAGGTCCCTGCCCTCCTCTCGCTCTGCTAGGGGCTTCAGCACATCCCCTTTGCCTACGCTTTGGCAGAGCAGGGGGCGGCAGGGCAAAGGCAGCTGCCGTGGCTGATGGAGCAGTGCTCCGTCGGCAGCCGTTGGGGCAGGGCTGCCCGGCCAAGGCAGTAATCCACTGGTCCTCCCCTTCCCTGCCCTTCCCCGGTGATGCTCGGCCGCCAAGTGTTTCAAATACCTGGGAGCACGACAGCTGTGCAGCTGCTGCCTCACTTAGTGAGTGCTGCCAGGGATCCAGCTGTTAGAAGGCATATGTTTACATGGCTTGGAAGCGACCAATTTCCTTCCTTGCGTTATAATATAAATATTTTACAGGAGCTAAAATATTCAAACATCGTTTGATGTTGCCACATGGAGCGGTATCAAATGAAGGTGGGAAGGAGGGGGGGCGGGGGAAGGAGAGGGGAGCAAGGAGTGATTCGTTTCCCTTGCTGAAAATGGAATTATGCTGCGTATTTCTGCCTCATAAAATTACCCAGAACGTTGATCTCTGCTTATTGCTTCAGGAGCAGGTGCTTGGCTTGTGCCGCTGCAGCATGGCATGGGGCCACATCCCGTGGGGCTGCAGGTGGTGGGGCTGCGCATGGGAATGGTCCCAGTGGCACATCGCATGCCCGGGATGCACATCCCACATCCCAGGGGTGTCCATTTGCTGACAGAGCCTCCAACTGACTGACATGAACAGAAGCCCCCTCAGCCCTTTCCAGCCAAGCTTGTGCTTTTGGGCCAGAATTAAAACATTGGCAGGTCCATCCCAATTTCCACTAAATAAAATGTCAGGGTAATTCCATGTCCTGCCCTGCTAGCCTGACATTTCTGGGGGTATTGTCTGAGCACTGATTGCCTGCTGCTGGAAGCTGCTTGCCACCGACCTTCTCTGCCTCTAAGAATCTTGCCTTGGTGCTGCCCAGGACCTTCGTCCTGCTGCTCACCCCCGCCTGCTCCCAGGGGCTCGCAGCAAACAAAAACAGGGCCCAGCACTTGCTAATGCTCCTCGCAGGAGGCTTTCTAGTGTGATGGCTGGAGCCAGAGTGAGATGTTTTCCTGACAAAAGGATAAAGGTGTGGAGAAGGACCTGCAAGTGGAAAAAATCACCCAAGGCTGATGACTGCCAGCATCCCTGCTGTCCTTGGGCTGCCATGGCCAGGTGGTGGGGGGAGCAGAGGAAAGGGAGGTCATGGAGGAAGCAGGAACGTTTTAAAAGTGATGCTTTGTGGGGTGCAGCGGTGGGGGCCCGGAGCAGCTCCCGCCTGAGTGGCCTTGTGGCAGAGCCGACCTTCCCATCGCAGCTGGCCCCTTCCCAAGGCTTTTCCCAGGGCTGGGTCGCCAATGCTCAGCCTGTGCTTGTGCTGTGGGGCAGCTGCCAGCTCTGCCTGTGCCACGGCTGCAGGTTGGAGGGACTGGAGCGAGTAGGCTGCAGGTCCCCGGGAGCAGGGGTGCAGCCCTGGACAGCGGAGCCGGGGAAGGCTCTGTCATGCGTGCTCGTAGCCATGCTTGACAGCTCAATGTGAGCAGGATTTGCTCCGACAGCCAGGCTGGGAGGCGCGAAGCCCGCTCGTGCCGCCTGGCAGTGGGGGAGGCAGACGCAATCAGCTGAGCGTGCAGGGAGGATAGACGGGGTTACCGCCCAAATCCTGCTCCTTCTCATGCTCAGTGGCGGTGGCCTCTTCCTCGCACACAAGCACAACCCTGGGACCAGCAGTTAGTCCAGGGGACCAGCAGTAGCCCAAACGGGGCTGCCAAAGGCGAGCGGGTGCCAAAGGGTCACTGCAGAACCAGTGTGGGCTCTGCGTGGCGGTGCGGGCACACTGGGCAGCCCTGCTCAGCCCGCCAGCCCTGCACTAGGTGCCGACCGGGGCGGCGGGAGGATAAATGCTGGCAATAGTTATGTTTCCATCCTAATGCACGGATCAAAGCCGACACTTCAATCTATTCATCAACATCTTGGGGATTAAAAATGTTGCAGGCAAATCAGAGTCCTAAATTGGTAACGTATTTTTGCCTGTCAGTTGACAAATCACTTTACAAACTTGTCCTGCATCTTCCTGCGGTCTCTGCGTTTGCCAGTTCAGGATGTGGCACCTTTCAGCTCCTTGTGTCTTGGTGGCTTGTGCCATGCTCTTCCCTGAGGGAGGCATGTCGGGAGCATGCTTTCCCCCTCGCAGCCGTCGTGCTTGCTTGGCGCTGGCTCAGAGCAGGGTTCAGCAGTGGGCTGTTGGGGCCCCTGGGTATTTGTATTTTTTTCCGTGGCCCAAGCAAGTGTTTCTTTCTGTCACTCACATTTTATTCCTCCTTGCAGCAATAGCGTGGCTGGGGACATGGCCATCTCCAGCGCACCATGGTGGCCATGGCACGCTGTCTCTGCGGAACAGTCCAGCCATGCACACTGGCTTGTTGAGAGCATAAGAGGGGTCACGGTGCAACCGGGGTTGCTCTGTTGGCAAAGAGCCACAGACGGAGGGGACGCAGTGGGGACGGGACTCGCTCAAGCACCTGACAGGTGACAGCCCTTCTCCCCCTGCCAGGGATGCAGCTTCTGCTTTCACCCAGTGCCTGCTCAGCACCATTCCGCCTTGCAGTGACTTGTTTACCACCGTGTTTATCCGTCAAACAAAGTAATTGCTAATTAATTGGCGAGGAGCTTTATTTCTAATCCCTCAGCTCACGGGAGGGAAATCTGGCTGGTTTTGTGGGCGTGTACGTCTGTGGCGAGTGCTTCTCTGTGGCTTCACCATCTGGCTGCCTGCGAACAGCGGGCGGGTGCCCAGCGTGGGGAGCAGGTAGCCACCGATGGATGGAATGGATGGAGCCGTGTCCTCCCACCTCTGTTCGCCAAAGCGAGGGCCATGTGGTTTTCAGTTGGGAAACACCATGCGAAGAGTGGCTTTGGGGACTGCAGGAGGCTGGGGTGGGCATGGCAGGGGGGCGAAGGCGACTCAGCAGGAGCCGTCTGTTCCTCTCCTGCTGGAGGGAACGCTGCTTTGCTCTGCCATAGTGTTTCAGCTGGGTTTAGTGTTGGTACGGTAAAGCCGCTGTTATCTCAGGTGGCCTGTTCGGATAAACACGGCGGCTTGCTGCTAAAGCCTCTGCCCGCCCAGCAGCCCTGCTGCTGCAGCAAACGCTGCTCTGCGTGCCTGTGCCCAGGTGCTCCCGTGACTTTATGCTTCCTGGGGCTCCACTCACAGCCGGGGCCGGGCACAGGGAGCACCCAGCCTGTGCCAGCTGCAGCCCTGAATCCAGCTGAGGAGCCGAGGGGGCCCTGCCAGGCATGGCTCGGAGCAGCGGGAGCCGGCAGGGAGGCAGTGCTTGATGCCAAGGGTTCTTTCTGCTTTGGCTTCTTTTTATTGTGATTCTTCTTCTCTTCACTCTCCTGGCCAGTGCCAGGCACGTTGATGAATTATCCCAATATATATTCTGTCTGGAAAGAAAACACATATCATATATATCTTTGACAAGTTATTATTCTTCCTTATCAGAATATGTGTGCATCCAGCCACGCCATAACTCACCCTTTGCTGTCGCTCGTGTAACCAGACAGGGCTGTGGCAGCTTCTTACCGCTGCTGCACCCCTGGCACAGCCCTGGCAGGGGTGTCCTGCTGCCCAGGGTGTGGCGAGGCTGGGGTGACGGGCAGCGGCTGGCAGGGGGGCCACGTGCCTCTGCCGCCTGCCAGCTGGGGAGGGGGTCTGGGAGGAGGCGAGAGCATCACGTCGAGCTAATTCGGTGCCTGCCTCACCTCCAGCTGATTGTTGCAAATTAAATTTCACGCCAATGAGCTGGAGGAGTCGGTGTGTGGCACGGCAAGGGGGGAAGAGGGCCGGATGGCGGAGGCAATCTGCAGCGAGCGATTGCCGGCACAGCCTCCTGGCCCCGGCTCGGTGGGCACATATGGTGCCTGGGCATGCCTGTGTGCTTCCCGGGCACCCTGAGCCGGGCTCCATCCATCTGCGCAGGTCCTGAGCTCCTCTGCAGCAGGGCAGGTGTGCTGCTGGGCACCCTGTGTCCCCATCGTGCCCCGTGCAGGGGAGATGCGCTGTGGGCTTGGATGAAAATTGATGCACAGATGAGTGAGCAAACACTTCTGTGGTTTTTTTTCTCCCCATAATGACAGCCCTAGACTCTTGAAATGAAGCCCAGCGGGGGACTGGCTCTGTCTGGGCTTCAGGAGCAAGGAGAGACATGTGCTGCGGCTCGCAGCCAGCCCCAGGGATGCTCGGGGCACGGGGTGGGCTCCCCTGAAGGTGGGAGGTGCAGGGGTCCCTGCCATGCCATGGCCATGCCAGGGTGTGCACACACAGACTGTGCACGCGTGCGTGTGTGGCTGCAAGCAGCGGGAGCACTCCCTGTCTCTGCTGTAGTGCCTTTAATGTTTAACTTATTAAGATAATAGCTGTTCCATCTCCGTCGGTTTGAAACATGATCTAATAGGAATCTTATAACAAAAGTTGCTAAGCAGCTAGGACATGATTTACTAATAGACTCTGAATGTGCTGTAACTGAGATGGAAATTTAGTGATTAGAAGACTAATATATGGAGTTGAGCGTATCCTTGCCTTTGAAGGCCAGGAGGAACTATTGGGATGAGGCACTTGGGTGATGCCTTCATGGGAGGTGTCACAGTTCTTTAATCTCGATGTCTCCTTCCAGACTTCGGGGTGAGGCTGCAGGAGATGGTGCGCTGCCTAATTTTCTGTTAAATGCCATATTCATCCCAGTGCATTTGTTAGTGTTGTTTTGTTTTTGCAGATACCCGAGCCTGGCATTAGGGGAGAAAAATCCTGATCCACCCACCCACTGCCTGCAACCCATCTGAATCCAGGACAGAGGCAGTGCTGGGACCACATACTGGGAGGGAAGCATGCGGGGGCTCCGCAGCCTGCACCCTTTTACTTTTGTTGATTCTTGTTAGCAGCAGTTGTGCATCCATATTTATTGAGGGGAAGAGAAGAAAACCTGATGGTAATCCCAGGGAAGTGGAACATCTTGTAATTATTCAGGTAGCTGGGCTGGTGCGCTCAGGCTCCCGAGAGCACAGGCTGACCAGGAGCGCTGCTCTGATTTCCTGGCTGTGGGTCACTGGGGAGGGCAGACAGGAGAAATCGGATGTTAAACATGCTCCCAGCATCACTGGCAGAAAAGGAGCTGAGGAAAATTGTCTCCCCCGCCAAAAGGAGCGGAGCAGGGAGCAGATAACCTCCTGCTCGGCGGCTCCATGGCTGGGATGTGGTGAGAGCTGCCTGCTTCTCACAGCGCCTGGGCGAGGGGTCCCCGTTTCTGCTCACTCCCCTCGGCTGGCGGACAGCGGAGCAGGGGAGATGCTGTGCACCCTAAAGCCTCCCTGGGAGGGCACAGGGGGCCAGCCAGCAGCAGGCAGCACTTGCCACTGCCATGGAAAACCATGGTGGGGATGGTGGGCAGGAGCATGGTCCCTCTGCCGAGCTGTGGGAATGATGCCGCCGTGCCCTGTAGCGAGACCCTCCCTGAAGCAGTGGCGGGACAAAAAGCTGGAGCGGGAGGCAGGGAGTGAAAGAGAATAGTACCAAAACCCCAGAGCTAGTAGCGCCTGGAGCAGTGGGGAAGAGCAGACGATGCGAATGGCTGCTTTCCTGCAGAAGGGTTGTTTGCCAGCCGGCGATGCAGCGTGCAGGCATCAGTGCACACCAGGGCAAGAGGTGTCCAGAGCACCGGGGAGTGCAAGGGCACGAGGTCCCCCTGCACCCCACGTGCCCCAGGGGCAGGGGATGGGACCCAAGACCCTGCTGGAGCTGGCAGCTTCTCTCTGCCTTCAGTTGGTGAGGGAGGTGGCATTTCCAGGTGGCAAAACGTGATCTCTTAAAGATGCTGATAAGATTTCTGACAGAGGGCAGGAGTGCGAGATGAAGAGGAGCGTGTGCGTGTGTTTCTTCTCCCTTTTTTTTTTTTTCTCTCAGCTATCTCCGACGCAACCTTGCAAGAAGAAAAGCTTGTGGGCATCTGTGCTTCTCTTCTGCCTTCCCCAGGGGGGCATCAATATGCAGCGCCCGTTACCTGGGTAAAGGCCCTTCGCTGCCTCTGTACTGTCAAGGTTATGGCAGGAGCTCCTTTCTGCAGAGGACGGTACCTGAGCAGAGCAGGCGGCAGCAGGGATGCTTGGGTGGGATGTACTGCCCTGGAGGAGGAGGAAGATGTGTTCCTCTTTGGTTAGAGTTGATGCTGGCGGCATTATGGGGTGCAGCCAGGCTCCAGGAGCTGCTTCCAAATCCAGGATGCAGTTTCTCCCAGCGGGAAATCCGCTGTCCTGCCCTCAAGGGGTGGGAGGCGGTGTGAGCAAAGGCAGGCGGACAGGCAGCCCTGTGCATTAGCCGCTGTACATCCCCGCTCCCCACCACACCTGCTCCTGGCCCCGGGATGAAGGCAAATATTTGGAGAATGGCAGAGCTCAACTTGCGCGGCATTTCAGATAGAGTCAGCAGCCTTTCAGAGACTGGGATTAATTTGAAGGAATTTACTGGTGGAGTTTGTGGCAGATAGAACAGTTTGCTTATTTCACACTTGTATGGCCACCTGCTACGAACTGTTTGTTCAGTTTCAAATTCTTTAATTAAAATCAACATAAAACAGATTGAAAACATCCCAAGAAGGGGATGCTTGATTTGCTGGAGGATATTGCAGCGGACGAGCCAAAGTGCTTAAAAGGCGCTTTATCACTGGGTGCTCAGTGCTGCAGGTTGGCGTGTGCCCTGGCCACAAGCTCGATGCCAAGGGCAGGGTGCCGTGGGGCACCTCAGCTCGTTGCCCTTCCTTGCCAAGGTGGTGTTGGTGCACGTCTTTGCTTTGTTACTCGGGTGTCCTTCCTGGCACGGCCATCCTGGCATGGCCTGCCGAGCCCGGCAGTGCCCGGCATGGGTGGGTGCAGGCGTGGTGCAGCATCTCAGCCCTTTGCGGAGCTGATTAGAGGCCTCCTCCAACAAACATCAAAGGTTCAATTAACAGGGGCTGCTTGCGACCCTCTTGCAGAACCCAGATAAGAATAGAAATTTCCCTTGGAAAATGGATTTGTGTTTAGCTGCGTGTGCCAGGCAGTAAATGACCTGCTCTGTACGGTGCCGGCGAGGGGCTGGGGACAATTAGGGTGCTCATTGGGAACCGGTTATCTGAAGGAAACAGGCACACTGCTATTTAGCTGTCTAATATCCCAGTGGGAGGGGAAGGAGAATTAAAAACCATCTCTTTTCAGAGCCTTTGAATCTGAAGGAGGATTCTTCCTTTATGCGGTGGCTTTTCATTTGAAGGGGCTTCTTCCTTCCTCCCAGTCCCTTATTTGTGTGTAGCCACCTGAAACTGAGAAGGACAGAGAGGGGAAGGAGGGCTGGCTGGGTCCCCACCAACAGGGAGCCCTGCCACGGGGCAGCATCATCTCTGCTGAGGATGCAGGGATGCTCGCAGGAAGTTGACCAGCCTCTCCGTGTATTCATCACAGCGCCGGCATCTCCCACTTCGATGCAGGCAAAACAATAACAGCTGCACAGTGCAGAAAGTTAATACGTAGCCAGACAAGTGTTTTAATAACTGGAAAGGTTAAAAAAAAACCCCTCTCAGGCTGCGCACGGGCTCCTGCCAGCTCGCGCTCCTGAGAGCCTGGGAGACCCAGAGTACCATGACTGTATTGATTCAATTATTCTCTACAATGTAATACTCTGCATTTGTGTGATAGCAACAAACAGAGTTGAAAGACATACAAAAATAAATGATCTGAAAGTTAATATGGCTGAATGAGCAGCTCTGAATAAGAGGAGAGCGCGCTTTGGTTTTACATTGTAAAATCAATAGCGTGCAGAACAATGTCCTAACTTCCTCCAGGGACCTGGAGAGGACCTGCCTGAATCGATCACTATGCAAATTAATTGAATTCATGAAACCCACATTGCTGGGTAATTGATGCTTCTTATAATTACCTCCGAGTTATGAGCTTTTAGGGGATTTCATTGATTCCTGCACAGGGAGAGGGTGAGGGCAGGTTCCTGGAAGTGCCGACTCGGCGCAGGAGGCAATGGCTGCAGCACCGGGGGCTCGCCGGGACCCTTCGGTGAGCTGGCCACTGCCAGCACCTGATGGTATTTTTGGAGCCCAGATGCTGCCTTGTGAAAGGCAGGGAAGGCGACTCCGGTCTCAGCCCGTATGCTGGTGGAGCGGAGACGCAGGGCTGGCGGGAGGCTGAGGGATGCAGGGATGCAGCCAGCATGGAGCATCTCCTGCCTCAGCCCTGGTGCTTTGCTGAGGGTGCCTGGCTCCCCACCGAGCCGGGCATGCTCTGGCTGGAGCACATCAGCTCCTTGGGAAAGCACCTTCCTCTGTCCCTGGGGACAAGAGGGATGTGGGGGTGACAGTGGCAGATGCATGTGCCACAGGTGCATGTGGCAGGGCTGGCCATGCCAGGCGGCCAGGGCTGCGCCCGGCTGACAAATCGTGTAAGGTTTTATCAAAAGGGATAATAGGCTTACATAGCACATTATTTAAGAAAAAGAGACAGGCAATTGAGCTCCACAGACTAATTAGATTAAGTTGATGAGCTCATTGGTAATGTGTGTAATTAAGATCAAGAGCTAATTGTGGGCTGTTTGATGCCCTACATTAACTGAGTTGTCCCTTGCCGAGTGTGGCGTGGTTGGGCTGGTGGGGAAGTGGCTGGGAGCCCTGGGCTCTTGCTCCTTCCAGAGCTCAGGAGGGGACACGTGGCTGTCCCCAGAGCACCTCACAGGTACTGGGCGGGAGGTGACGCTGCTACTGGAGCCAATTCCCAGCGTTGTCAGCTGCCCGTGACTTGGGCAGGCTTTCTCCTTGGTCTGCCTCACTGTTGTTGCTTGTGAAGGCGTAATCAGCACCGTCTCTCTGTGCAGCTTTAATGAGCCCAGGCTGGCAAGGCCACTGTTGGCACCCAAGATGTTCCAGATCTCATGGATTGTTTGGTTTTTTTAAACATTCTTTTTAAATAACTCTACCCCAAGTGAGCACGGAGGAATGTGGACCTCTCCCAGCAGTGATGGACGTATCTGACCACATCTGCTGTTTTCTAGCCCCCTCCATCCTCAGGCTCGCGGTGGTGGTGGATGGGGAGCAGTGGACATCAGAAGCTGGTGTGCCGCCGCTGGGGCCCCCCAGGAATGTCCCTTTGAAGGGGTCCCGTGCTGAGTTCGTGCCAGGCAGGAAAGAATCTGGAGGTTTGTGCAAAGGGGTTTGTGCCAAACAGAAAGAACAAAAAATGAGCGGGATGGGGTGGATGGGGAGTACGAAAACAAAAAAGCCAGCATAAGTGCTGAGGGAACTGCAGACATCATTTGCTCTGGAGAAATGGCATGTGGTGATGGTTAGGATTTATCAAAACAGATACAGCACTTAACAAGATGGACAATTCTGGCTGTGTCGTGGCAGCTGGAGTGCTGGTGCAGCCTCTTTACAGCTTTTATCCTTGCTCTTCCGTCTTTCATATCTGATCTTTTTTCTTCTCTCCTGCATCAACGTCTCCTTTCTGCTTCGCTCCCTTTATTCTCCCACCTCGCTTCTTTCTTCTTCTGCTATCTCATCTGCCTAACCCTCCCACTCCCTCTCCACTAAATGTTTCTCGGCAGAACCACTCCGTGCTCCTCCAGACCCTCCATGGGCTCGGTTCCTGGGCCCTCTGCCTGGTTCTTCCTAGTTGAGGGGTGGCTTTGGGAAGGGGCTGGCACCCCTCCTCGCTGAGCCCCTCTGCAGCGCTGCCCGTTCTGGTGTTTGCACTGCTGCTGTGCCGCCCTGGCACCATGCTCGCTCTGCTTTGGGCTCCTTGTCTCCGTCTCCAAGGTTACACAGACTGCTTCCTTCTCCTCTCCTGAGCTCCCAGTGGGATTTCCCGCTGCTGTTCACCATTTGGGTTTTGTTCCTCGTTGCCTTTCCAGCTTCTCCCGCACCTTTCTGGCAGAGAGCTGATCACTGCACCCTCCCCTTGCAGAGCATCCCTTGTGCTGGTTAAAGGGAAGGCAGGACTTTGTATCGGCCTCTCTCTGGACAGACCCCCCCCTTAACTCACGGCTGAGCATCCAGGACCAGCCTGGGGCATCCCTGCCGAGCTGGCAGCTCTTGGGGAAGCCCCGAGCTGCTCTCCCCGAGGCAACGTGGCTTCCCACATGGAGCGGGGCTCTCCCAAAGGGCTGCTTTTGAGGAAGCGAAGTGAGGAGCTGCTCGTCCTGGTGAGAAATTAGGGGCAGCAGGAGAGCAAAGATGAACATGCAGTGTTTATTATTTGCTGGCAATGGCCACGGCTGGGCTGGCAGCTGTGAGGGCAGGGAGCAGCGCGCAGCCCCCAGCAGCCGGTGACGAGGTGGCTGCCCTGAGCGCTGCTGGAGTGGGGCTTTCCTGTGCTGGAAAGGGGCTTGCGGACCTGCCGGTCCTCCCCACTGCGTACCCCTTCAGCGTGAGGGTTTGGGGTCATTACCCCGAAGTAATGACAGGGGGATTTAAGCTCTAATCCCTTCCGTGGAGCCTTTCAGTTGTTACAGCCTGAAAAGTGATTGGGGGGTGGGGGGTGTAAGCAAAACAAACTCAAAAACCTTTCCCAGATGTATGAGAAGCCTGAAATATCTTTGGCTTCTCTCTCTGCAATAACTGGAGGGGAACATGAGCAGATGTTTATAGGTCACACTCCGCATTTTTCTTCCCTTTCTTTTCGATGAAGGGTTTATTTTTCTCCGGTTTATTTTGCTAATTGAGAGCTGCATTGCCATTTCCTCTTCCTGTGCCAGGTGAGAGCAGCAGCCTCCCATGGGGGACCAGCACTGGCCACGCAAACCCTCCCTGAAGCTGGGGTGCCAGCAGACCCCCCACGCCACAGAGATCCTGCGTGGGAGCCAGACCGGGGGATGCTCCTGGGGCGGGGGGCAGCGTACATGTAGGAGCAGCAAACCCCAACCAGGCAGGAGCTGGTGGCACAGGGTTGCGAAGCCCTGGCTGGGACCCCCTGGCAAAGGGGGGCTGCGTGGGGCTCCCACGGGTGGGTGAGCCCCGGGCTGTCCCCGTGGCAGCGTGGACGGGAGATGGCAGTGCTGCACCGGCGCAGGGTCCTGCATCCCCAGCCGCAGCTGCTCGAAGTGCTGACGAGCTCACAGGTCGCTGCAATTATTAATTGTTTCTGATAAGGACCCCTGGGCTACTCGACGGATGCCTCGCTGTCACAGCGGGCACCCGGGATCGCACCCTGGCTCCTGCTGGGTCAGGACCAGCAGTGTTCCCTGCACCCAGCCGGTGGCACAGCCGCAGCGAGGAGGGAGATGTGGGTCCCAGAGCAGCCCGAGGTGGGGTGGGGAGGCTCCAGTGGGAGCTGCAGCCCCTGGCTCCCTGCAGTGGGGATGCTGGAAGCATTGAACACATGGGCAGGGTTGTTTGCCAGGCCCACAGCCGTGTTGGTCAGCTAGGAGCTGCAGGGGTGAGACATGTCCCTGCAAAGTCCTTTTAGAAATAAAGGCTCATTCTGCATCCTCCCGGGTGCTCAACCTGGCCATGCAGCGGGATGCGGCAGGATGCCGCGGTCCCAAGCATGGTCCGAGGGCCTTTGGGGATCGCAGAATCCATCCCGAAACACCCCCCGCCGGGAAGAGCCTGGCTGTGCTCGCGGGGACAACGCTGGCTCCATCCCTGGTGCCGCTGGCGCAGGAGAGGGGCAGAAGGGCTGGTCCTCAGGAGGCTCATTCGTGGAGGAAAGGTCTTCGAACAGGAGAGATTTCTTTCTCAAGGCTTTTCTTTTTCTAAAAGCTCTTTTGAAGGGGGGAGTTTGGAGTGGAGGAGAGTTTAGACAGATCTGATTCCCCTATCTCAGACAAACACACTTGCCTTTCCCTGACTGCAAATCAACAGGACATGTTCCAGGGAAAGATCATCTCGAAAGAAATGGATTTTCCCCCTACTGCTTTGCCATTTTTGCTTGTATTTCTGAAAGCTGGAGTGACGGGTTGTGAACTTTAAGGAGCGATTTCTATTCTTCTCTCTCATCTGACATGTGGGCAGAGGGACTGCGAGCCTGAATAACGAGACAGGACTGAAACAGCTTGGGGGAGGATGCTGAGGCCAAGCAGTGTCCTCCTGCCTCTGAAAGCAGCTTCTTCTCCGAGCCTGCGGTAGGAAACTTTGTTCAGGGCAAGAGGTGGCTGCCGGGAAAGGGCAGAGCTGGGGGGCTGCTCTCGCCCATCACCCTCACTGTGTACCCAGCTCGGGTGCTCTGCGTGGGGAGGCGGTGCAGCTGCAAAGTAGGTCCTGTCTGCTAATTGCAGAGAGCAATAAACGCAAAGCAATCCCAGTAATATAATGGTGGCGTTTAATTAATACCAAATGACTCTGGAGCTTGTATGGATTTCTACATTAGATCCACATTAACATGAGGTAGTCTGATTGCGAGTAACATTAGACAACAGAAGCTTAAGGATTAGTGTGGGTGGGTGGCTCTGTGTCCCCCACTGGCCAGGTGCCATCAGGGGCATCCCTGTAGGCGTGTCAGGATGTCACCCGCTGTCTCCTTCCGCTGAGCAGGTGATGCTTGGGTGGGTTTTTGGCTCTTTCCCCCAGCAGCTGAGTGCCCGCTTGGCCATCCCAGCACTGTTCACAGGCACGGGGCTTTTCCAGCAGGTCCTGCCTGGCTGGGCTGGCTGTGTCCACAAACGGAAAGCCAAAGAAATGGAGGTGAAGTTTCCGAGCTCCACCCAAATTCGGTGTCCTCTGTGTAAGTAAAGCTCCCCCTGCCCCAGCCCTGCAGTCTTTTGAGTTTTGTATTAAGCACTCGTTGTACCTTTGGTATGACAAATGATTGAAAAGTGTAATTTGAAAGCTAAGCTCCCCATCACATTCTTCCCTATTGTTTATTTGCCAGCTCCGAACGGGTTGGCTGCCAAGGAAAGTAATCAGAAGGTAATAGCCTGATATCGGATGAATCCCCAGAGCTGCCAGCAAGCTGGAAAACTACAATCTTGGTGCCGCCTGCAGTATTCATGCGCTGAAAATAATTGTGTAGAACAGTGTAGCTGGGATCAAACTTGGGCTGACATTTTGCGTTGTAAGGCTTGCGTTCGGCGCGGTCTGATGTGGTTATTAGTAACTTGCTTGGGGGCAAGACAGCCAGAAGTGTCTCAGGGAGGGATGTTGCGATTCATTTGCCCATGTAGATGAGACAGCATCTTCCCAAAGCAAAGTGTGTATCTTTATTGCCGTCCCCTCCCTCTCTGTGTTGCCTCTCGCTTCCCCCTCTTGCTGCGATCCTTGCGAAGTGCTGATTTTATTGAGTGTGGCAAGTGGCAGTTCATTAAAAAGTGGGAGCAGATGGGGAAGGGATTGTAGAAGAAGATTAATGATGCGCACCGACAACTAAATCGGCCCAGGTTTTGGAGTAAACACAATCACGCCAGCTTCCTGGGAGCGGGTAATCCTCCTCTGTCAGCTCCAGTCTAGTTAGCTGGCTGCGCGGGGCCGGGAGAGCTAACGAGAAGGGATGCCGTGGCTGCTGCCTTCGCTAAGGAGCCTGACGGCAGGTGTGACGTTGTTCCTGGCGGGGGACCTCGGCTCCAGTGACAGTGCTGGCAGAGGGCTGCGGCAAGGGCTGGGAGCGGGTGCCGTCCTCGGAGGTGGCAGGGCTGATGCTGGGTGCCCGAGGTCATCGTGGCTGCTACCCGGAACGGCAGCACAAACAGAACGGTGATCTCACCGGGGGCACGCGGGCGCAGTCGGCTCTGTCTCCTGGCCAGGGTGGGATTTCTCCATCCCTCCTTGCCAGCTCCGCTCAGGCTCAGCCTCGCTTGCCGCCCGCCGCTCCCAGCGGCCAGCTGAGCTTTGCACATTATCGCTGGCAGCGCCGGCGCCTGGCTCTGGAGCCAGCTGGCAATTGCACGGGCGATGGATGCCCAGGGCAGGATGGAGTCCGGCTGTCCCGCCGCGGGCTGCCCAGGCGCTGCCTCCCTGCCCAGTGGGATGCACAGTGGTCCCAGCCGGTGGTGTGGGGGGCCGGGAGGTGCAGTGATGCTGCTTTGCTTGGGAAAAGAGATGTCAAGCCTGACACAGAGGAGCGGGGCTGCTCATTAAGCACGCTCAGTTTCTGTCAGTAGCCTCTTTTCCCCGCCATGACAAAGTTCACCTTTCCCTACCTGCTTTGCTTGTCTCGGCCTTGCGTCTCCTTTCATTTTCTGACAGTGCTGACCTATTGGCCAGGCTTTGCTGCGCGCTAATAGAAAGGCCATACACCAGCAAGTATCTTTGCCGCTGGATTTAAATACAGGGTACATTTGTCTTTCAGCAGGACGGCTGGTTCCTGCCAGCCTCCCCTCAGGAGGACAAGCCTTTCATTATTGATGTGACTGTAATTTTGCTGCAATTTACAGAAAAGTGCCCGACACCTTGTTGAAGCGCCAGCGGGGAGGGGAGCAGGACAGGGCTCATTTATGTGTCACGGCAGGTGACGGCAGAGGAGCTCCTGGGGGGCTGCCATCCCTCAGTGATGCCCTGGGGGATGCCAGCCTTTGTGGGGTGCAGAGTGGGAACCAGGTGGGATAGTGTGGACCCCGCAGATCCAAGTAGGCTGAGGTCCCCACTGGCGGGACATGGTGGCTTAGCCGAGGCTGTAACTGCTGCTGTCCTCATCTCACCCACCACTACGGCCACCTGGCACAGGGGGATGCTACCGTGGAGGGATGCTGCCCAGCTGAGCCACTGCCAAGGGTTTAAATAATTTAATAAAGGAATGTTTGAAATTATATTGTCCTAAATAATATAATAAACCCTAATTTACTCACATTTATCTCCCGGAGTTTTTTCTGAAAGCAGTAATCTTGCATCTTCTACAGTGATGGATTAGCAGGAAGGAAACTCCACTGGGGAATAAAAACCCACATCGTGTAGTTTTTGACATGTTATTATTCAGTTTTATCTCGGGTTGCTCATTCCTGGGCCATTACTCATGTTCACAGGGATTTTTCTCCCCCCTTATTTATTTATTTTTGTCATGACCAGCAGAAAAGATACCAACAAATCATCCCGCCTTTCCCTCCTCTGTTTGGAGGGGTGGTGGGCACAGGGACCAGTGTGGCATGCCTGCGGGGGTCTCCCATTGGCACCCCATGCTCTGGGGCACTCTGCAGAGACCAGGGAGGGTGCAACTGCACCGGGCATTGCTCGCCCACCACCGGCTCAGTCACCCTCGCTGGCAGCACTGCGGCCGCAGCTGAGCCCGGCTGCTTGTCCATGGGCAGGGAGGGACGCGACTTAATTAGTCTGTGAGTTTCCAGCAGATCCGATCGATGGAACAGATTACAGCTGTGAGGTCTTGTTGTTCTCAAGCCCCGTGGCTTGGGCAGGGCAGGGCGCAGCGGGGGTGATGCTTTGGGCATCCACGTGCTGGGAGGGGTGGTGCGAGCAGTGCTCCTCTCGTTTGCTGCGCGGGGTGGTGGCAATCATTAATGCTGAGGATGTGGGAGTCCGCTGTTGGTGGCTTTAATTATTGCTAAAACTCTGTCTTTATTGCTTATTAGCAGTTATGCATGGTGGTACCTGGGATGCAGTGTCCTGTAGTTTTTTCCCCTTGGAGAGAAGGAATTTTGGCTGCCTTGCTTAAAGTCACAAAGAGGTTATTAAATAACTGCAAATTACACGACTAATACCTGGGATGGTGGGTCACTCGTTTATTACCACTGTGTTGTTTACTCCCAAGCTTGAAAGAAATTGTGGAAATTCAGGTGGCAGCCAGGGCCCGGTGCTGGCAGGGCAGAGCTGCCACGGTGCGGGGTCACCCCCAACCTCAGCATCGGGTGCTGAGCATGTCAGACCAACCCTTCCCAGTGGCATCTCCCAGTGAAACCAGTCCCTGCCAGTGGGGCCAGCAGACCTTGGCTGCCCCAGCTCCGTGCTCTCCCTGGTGAAGCACAGACAGGCAGAGCGCACTTCCTCTGTGTATGAAATATAGAGCAGCTTTGTGTTTGTTTATGTTTACTATAAAGTATGCCTGTTGTGTGTACATATAGATAGAGATATATGCATGTATATGCTGCACAGGGTCTGGGATGGGCTGGGAAGCGCGCAGCTCTCAGTGGGGAGGGGCTGGCTGAGCAGGAAACCCTGGAAGGCATCCAAAATATAGGGGGGGATAGTAGAAACAACCCCCCCGGCTGATGGTGGGAGGCAGGACTGCTTTCATTTCTCCCCCGGCGATGCCAGCCCAGCACCCGCTGCAGCCCCACCGCTGCAGGCACCAGCCCTGCCAAATGCATCCTTTGCATCAGCTTAGTGGGAAAAATAAAGCACCCTGGAAATGCTGACTTAGCGGGGCTTAGCATGGGGCTCTGCTTCATCTAGGGGGGATGTTGCCAAGCCCCCAGCCCAGTGTCCTGCGCGGGCTGGGTCCAGCCAGACCTGGTATCTGCTAGGGCACGGGGTTTGCTGCATCTGTGCTTGCGGCTGTGCACCCAGCTAGCCAGGCAACCGCTCCCTGTTTAACTATCCCTCTCCAAATTTGCTCAGCTCAAGCTGGAATCTGCAGTGAGCAAATGACTTTCTGTTTATACTCAGCACTAATGAAGAGGCAGTCAGCGCTGCCCATTAATAACTTCGAAGAGGACAGTGTTTGCAGAGGGCCTGTGTACAGCATGTCGTGTTTACTGGGCAGCACCCACCCAGCCATTGATTTCCCAATGAGCGCGGGCTCCTCGGTTGCACTGGCATCTGTTTTCTTCCAGCAGGAACTCATCTGTGCCAGGCAGGAGCTGCCGCAGGCAGGCGGGGGTGGGATGCCGCAATGCATGCTGCGGGGCTGTCCCCGGGGGCGGGACAGCTCGGGGGTATCCCACTTGGTGCTTCATCCCAGCACCAGAGAGGGCTTCTCCTGCACCCGGCTGCACCACTGCCTCCTGCCCTGCTGCTGCCAGAAATCTCCGGCTGCTGAATCCCCCAAAGCTGGTGCTGCCCCCGAGCCGGCAGCAGCTCCCGGCTGCCTGCCCTTGTGGGGAGCACAAGGGAATCATGTTTATTTGCAAATAGGGATGTTGCTGAGCCAAATGAGTGAGATTATTAGGGGCTCCTGGAATTGTCAGCACGGGCTGTTTAATTAGAGCTCAGCCATAACACTCATCATTACCCTGTTGCTCTGCTATGATCCTGGGCTCCGTACCCCCAGGCTTCCCTGCCACCAGGAGCGTGGCGAAGCCGGTTCTCTCCCCAGCTCCCTCATCAAATACCTGCTCAAGACTCTCAAGGTTAGTGCAGTGGGGGTCAGCCTCGTTCAAATGTTGATTACAGAGTCGGCAGGAGCTGCTAAGATTTCTAATTAAGATTAAAGAATGCACAGAGCTTATAAATGCTTCTTAGGAATGTATAATTTGATTAGCTTGTTTTCTCGCATCTCTTTCACTCCCGAGCGGCTCAGACAGCCCCTTGCTGCGGGCTCCCAGCCACAGTTGCCCCTCAGCCCGCCGCCAACCCTGGGGATGCAGAGCTGAGGGTCCTGCAGCATCCCAAGCAGAAGCAGCCCTGCAAAGCCTCCTGATGAAGGTTTCACACAGCAGGCAGGACAGGCAGGGTCCCGCAGCTGGGTGCCGTGCCGCTTTGGAGGAGGCAGCACCATGAGTGCAGAGCCCCTGGCCTGGTGCTTGGAAGGGAGCTCACACTTGATGCCCGCACCAGGAGGGCCACCAGTGGGTACCAGTGTCACCCACCCCACCACCAGTCCTGGTCCCAGCCTGTCCACGAGCGCAAGGCATGCCTGGAGCCAGCAAAGAGCTGTATGTACCTACAGTCTCCACTGTACATACCTGAGTGGGGGGACAGCTGTGCATCAATATTTATTCAAAACTCCCAGGAAACCTGGATGAAGTGTAATTATCTCAGCTCAATCAACCTGGATTAGCATAACATCAAGTCACCCATCAGACAGGGGGTTTGATTTCTGGGATCAAAGCCTCACGCTGTAGCTGTAGGTGCAGGAGAGGCACAAGAAAGCCACGTCCTCGGCTGCTTTCATAGTCCCATTGTTGCCAAGTTAGTTTTTTCTTCCCAAACCTCCCAGGGGCATCGCACAAAGTGTGTCCCTGACCCACCAAGTGCCCACCACATATGCCTCACTGTGCAGGATCACTCCTTGCACAGCATCTAACCCTCAGCTCCACTCCCCTTAATTAAGAACTAAATATAGATCTTAATTAAGGCACTGATGAATTTAATTTAGAGTGGCATTACTGCCTTAACTTCCAGAGCTCAATGCCTTGTTTGTATAATGTATAATATAAGCTAAATGAGTGCTTACTTGTTACCACCATAAATAATTCCCTTGCAAATCCCTTCAGATATGTCTCAGACACTAATCCATCTCCTCCTACAGAATATTCATGGGCACCAAGCCTCTTTCCTCCTACCCCGCAGATTTTAACATAAAACCTCCAAACAGCTTGCAAACTTCCCCTCTCTAAAATTAGCACTTGGCAGGGAGGGAAAAGCGAGAGGCAGCAGCGCAGGGCAGGAAGATCTATAGTTCGGGTTAAATGCTGTGGTTATCGTCCCAGCCCTGACATCCCCCGCAGGGAGCCCAGGCTGAGGATGCCTTGCAGCTGCGGGATGCTGTTGGGCACCACGACTCGGTGGCAGGGCTGGGCTGAGCCCTTGTCTGGCCACCTCAGCCTTGCTTGGCTGGGAGATGTGGCTTGGGAACATGCAAGGTGCTGAATCTCCTCCCTCAGAGTCAGGGAAAAAGGAGGAGCAAAAAGCCAATTGAGAGCAAAGCAGGTGGTGCTTGGCTAGTGTTCTCCAACCCACCAGAGCCCACCTGGCCACTCTCCCTGGGGCAGGGTAAAAAGATGGCTGTGGACCCCTTTGCCCACCCACCCTCTTCTCCCACATCCCTACGTAGATCCCCCATCAGTATCCTGGTCCTGTGGGTTCCCCATCACTGCCCTGCAGCTCCTGCCCTTCCCAGCCGCTGCAGGTCCATCCATCACCCTGAGCAAGCAGCCCTTTTTATAAAAAAGCCATTTTGTCCGGAGCTAACAGAGTCAGGCCTCATTGTCCCCGGGATTGCCCAGCAATTGCTGAGCTGGCAGCAGGCCGCACGGCAGCGCGGAGGCAGGTGCTGGCACAGGCAGTCGGTGCTGCAGTGCTGAGACCCCGGTGGGCAACAAGTCCTGGTGTGCGCCGGTCCTGCAGCCCCTCACCAGCGCTGGTCCAGCTGCAGCCCTCGGCATGGTGCTGGCAAGGAGCATGGCCAGGGGATGCCGGTGGTCCTGGGAGTGTGGGAGCTGGAGCGCGGAGGGTCTGGCAGGGTGGCAGCGGCACCGCACGGATACCTGGATTAAAGCCAGTGGGAGGTTGGCTATCAGATGCAGCGGGAGGGTGGATGGTCAGGAATCAGCCCCTGCCTTTGATTAAATAACATCCAACAACCAATTTCCTCTGCAGAGCAAGTACAGGAGAATAGCATAGAAATAAAGAAGAAGAGAAATAAAAAGCCTACATTTGCTCTGCACTCAGGCATGAGCCACAGTTGCGTCTTGCTTGCTCAAAGGATTTCTGTTAAAGCTCCACCACTTTTATTCCTTAAACATATAGCAAAATAATCAATGGATTTTTTGATACAGCCTAAGCCGTGTGAACCTTTCAATGGGAAGCAATGGTGAGTGGGTAGAGCTGGCATTAAGGTCTAAAAAGAAACACACGCAGAAAAAGCCACGGCTAAAATTCCCAGCAAATGGGACTGAACGGGCAGCTCGGTGCCTTTCCAAGGGAAATGCCTTGTTCTCAGCTGCTGCCACCAAGAGCTGTGTGGCCGCAGCACCCTGCCACAGCGCTTGTCACTTGGCGGTTACAGCCCAACCTCTCCATGGGGGAGGTACGGCTCAGTGTCTCCATCCTTTCCCTGGAGATGGTGAGCGGGAGAGGCCAGCTGAGCCTCCCTGAGCGGCACCGGCATCAGTGCCCGTCCCGGCACACAGCCTGGGATGGTGCAGGCAGGACCGGCGCTGAGCTGCCTCTGCCAGGTTCTCAGCCCTGAGCAAGCTCCTTTGGAGCCGGCAGGCGATGGAGAGCTTTGCTTCCCCAGCTTCCATGCCCGTTGTTTTCTCACGCCTCTGACACCACGGGTCACAGCATTCACAACGAATTTAGCCGCCACTCCGCCTTTTATTATTGTAAGTGCCTTAAAAACAGATCCGAGATTCCTTTGATTTACTCGTGACTAAAAGGAAATTACCCATTTGGGATCCAGCCTATGGGCGTGCGGCGCGGGCTTGCAGTTGCGGGGCTCTGCATGGGCGCTGCGGACGCGCCGGCCGCTTCCCCCAGCAGATATCAAGCAGCCAGGCAGGGCTCAGGCAAAGACAAAAGCCGGAGCCATGCCATCACCCTGCTGATCGCTGCGGCTGCACCCGCCGGGCTCTCAGCCTTGCCCTCTTCACCCGGCTGTCAGCATTCTCCCTGTTCACCCGGCAAGGATGCAACCTGCGACATCAGCGATGAAAGACAGTTAACCCCGTGCTCAGGGCACAGGGCTGTCCTTCCCGGCGGGGTGAGGACGTGTTCCTCCCCAGCCCTCAGCAGAACCCGCTGAGATGCTCTGCCAGCCCCGGGCAGGACCACGGGCGCAGGCAGGTGCCGGGCTGGTGCGGCGTGGGCTGGGTAGCATGCTCCGCTCCCACCCGCTCTGCCTGTCTGCTGCCTTTTCCTGCTCCCTACTGTCCCAGTACAAATCATTTGCTCAGATAACAGATGACGTGTTTATCCCAAGGGATACAAGCCTGAATATTAGGATGTCAAAACCGGCTGCATTTGCAATACGTTACTGTCAAATGGAAAATAAAAAGGGAGTTGCAGTTATTTAATTTGGTGCCAGTGCAGGAGAGCGTGAGCAGGGCGAGGCTGCAGCTGCTTGCCGGGCAGTGGCAGGGCTGGGGTCCAGACCCCTGGTCCCCAGCAAAAGCTGCCTGGGGCCAGGGGAGGGCACGGGTGGAGGTTTTGCCGCCGGGAGAGATGCCGCATCACTGCACTGTTTCTGCTTCCCCCTCACACTAGTGCTTGAAACCGGGAGAAGCAGTGTCGTCTGTGGGCAGGTCGCATGGGGCACATGGCAGCTCATTCAACCGTGCCAGCAAAATTTGTACTTTAAAAAATTTGTTGAGGAAAAAAAGGCTTTTTGAAGACAAACATCCTAGCTCCTTAGGGAAGGCTCGGAGTTTGCAGAATACCAATTAAAAATATAAAAGTGCTTTTAAAAAAAATATCTATAAAGCCAAGTTCTGAGATCAGGAGAGGGGGCTGTGTGCGTGTGTGTGTGGGGACGGCACATCGTGTCCTTTGGCAATAACAAGTTGAGGGGAGGGAGGAGGAGAACTGAAGAAATATAGCACCGGTACCACAGCAGTGCCTGCTGGAAATCAAAGGCAGGTTATTTATACAGATGTCTCGGCCCTTTGGCTTGCAAGAGACAGGCGTGTTTCTCCCAGACAGAAAAGCTGCCCCGCTCCCAGAATTCGGTACTTGGGGCGGGAAGGGAAAAAGCAACTTGCAATTGCAGCCCAGCACGGCGGTTACTAAATAAAATGTGGTCCATGCTCACCCAGAGACAGATGGCTGGAGCAGCCCAGCCCCTGTGGTGAGGGGCTTCTGCCTAAGGAGCCCAGCCAGGCAGGATGCCTCCCTCCCCACGGATGGAGACCAAGGCAGCCCCTGCGAGCAGCACTGCCCTGGTGAGGGGCACGCAGCAGCTCCCAGCCCCGGCACGGGGCAGTGGGGACTGGGAGGGCAGCAGTGCTGTGCACCCACTGGGGAGGCGCAGCCACCTCCTGTGTTGCTTCCTCGGCTCTACCGACACCATCTTTGCACTTTTGCAGGCGTTTGCAGTGTGAAAACCCATTTGTGCAAATGCTTGTGGAGTTACACCTTACACAGCACTGGTGCTGTGGTGGGACTGGGGAATTTGGTGGCCAGGGAAAAGGGACGATGATGGATCTTAGCAAGTGCATGTAGGGTTTATAATCAATAAATCAATCTATGTCCGTGAAGCTGTCTTCTGAACATCTGATTTTCCCACTGCAGGAAAACGAAGGGGAGACCTGCCAGCATGCCAGCCCCCGGCCAAAGGAGCATCCCCAGCCAAAGCCGGAGGGGCTTGCAGTACCTTTCCCATTGAGCAGCTGTGGACCCCAAGGGATTGTTTCGATCGTTCTTCTTGCCCAGCAAAACCATCCTGCCTCAATAAGCACCTGTGTGGCTGCGGGTTGGGTCTGAGGGGGCTGCCACTGCTGCCCCACAGAGCCGAGGGAGCTCGGGCAGGACTGGGTGCCAAGCGAGCAGCCACCTCCTGTCCGCGTCTTGCCCCAGGAGGGCAGTTCAGCACATCCTTACTGGCACTGCGTGCCTTTTGGCCCCCGCAGAGAGCCCCCTGCCACCGTGGGCACGCTGCTGCCTGCCTCAGGTGACCTTCACCGGGGCACGGGCCACTCACCCTCCTTTGGCTTGGGGCATGACAAGTGACAGCCTGCCGGTGGCTGGGACTGGAGCATCCCTGCTGATGCTGAGATAATGCACTGGGTAATAGTTTTCGACATATTTCATTGAAATATAACAAAATATTTGCATAGCATTATTAGATAAAGGGGAGCTGACTAGAGGCAGAGCTCATTTGGAAATACGATGTGAAAATTCATTTAAAATGAAAGAATATGGAAGCTTAAGTTTATGGTAATAGATTGATCGCAGAGTAGCTAATGACTCCCAACAAATACATCTCAGCTGCTGAATCCGTTTTCCCTGCTTGGCTGCTGCCGGGTGCACGCTTGTGCCTGCACCAGCTCTGGTACGGAGATGCTTCCCTGCCTGGTGTGGCTGGTGTTAGCAAAATCCTGCCTGATGCTGCAGGTGTTAGCAAAGCCCGATTTATAGGGATGAACCACAGCTGTGGCTGCCAGCTCTGACCTGGCCTGGGAACGCTGGGAGCCTGTGGTGCACGGGAACTGGGCGCAATGGAGCGGGAGGAGGAGGAGGGAAGGGGCTGCGTGACTCAGGGATAAATGCTTGGGTTTAATTTCCATCTCCCGATGCTAAAGCAGATTGAAATGAAGCAACGGAAAAGCTGCAGATGAGAGGTGGGGAAATTAATAATGTCATAGTAATAATAGTAATGAGCGGCTGTGCATGTGCTAATTAGTTTGGAGCCCTCTCTCCAACTTTGGTGTGCTCTATGCGTGCCGGTTTAATCAGCTCACCGGCGAGCTGTGCAGCGGGGAGAAGCTCTCAGGTGAGAGTGAGCCCTGCTGCCCACCTGAGCTGCGTTCTGCTCGTTAGTACCCAGGGCTAACTGGGCAAATCAAGAGCCTTCAAATAAAGGTGGCCCCCTCCTAACTCAGGGCTGCAGGACTCTGGCTGGGTGGACTGGCTCATGCTGTTGGTGGTAACAGGAGGAGCTGCTCCATGGCTGTGGAAACTCCAGGCAAGTTGTGTCCCGGTGTGTGGGGGCTTTTGTATGAAAAGCAAAATGTGTGTATGCTGGCAGTGGGGAAGTGGAGCCCTGGGGGTGGCTCCTTTCTGGGCAGGAGTTGTCTCTTTTGCATATTGCGGAGTGTCTCCGCGAGTTCCAGACTGAGAAATGCCCTCTGCTGCATCCATGTGTTTAAAGGTCCTTGGTTGTGCAGAAGCTGCACCAGCTGTTGCCTGTCTTGGTGCACCAGGGAGTGAAGCAGTGGGCAGCCACGTGTGGGTCTTGGCTGCCTCGTGGGCATGTGCCGCTGGCCTGCAGCGGAGACTGCTTCAGGATGCTGGTGAGTAGCGTGGTGCTGTGTGACTGCATCAAACCCCAGCAAAGGCAGTGGATGGACTCTGCAAGGGGTTTTCGGGGGAGTGTGAGCGGAAAAAGAAGGGCTGTGTTGTGTGGGACCAAGGGCAATGCAGAAAAGGTCTCTCGAGCCACCTGTGGTAGGGATAAAGGCACACACTGCCTTGCTGGCTTTTAACACTTCAGCTGAGTGTCTCCTTTTAAGCTGCAGGTAGGTGTGGGAGGTGAAGCAGTGTGGGAAGGAAGATGGAAGAAAGAGCAGACGAAAGAGGAGAGAGGAAATATGCCAAGCAAATAGGCAGCTGCTCCCTCTGCATGTCTTTCCAGTCATTTACCTGGTATTTGTCTCAAGAGGTTGGAGAGAGAAAGCCTTGTCTTTGAGATGCTGGGTCACAAGCAGCTTTTGGGAAGACATTGGCGAATCCTACACAGAAATGGGTTGCTGCAGGGCTCTCCTGCTAACAGAAAGCCAGCTGGTTTGAGGTGCTGTGCTGGGTGTTAGCTGGCTCCTGGTGGGTCTTGCTGGAGGGCGAGGGTGCCCAGTGTGACAGGGCGATCCTGGGGCACAGCAGGGTTTGGGCACCTTACCCAGCTGTGTGCCGGGCCTTTGGGCACACCTGGGACAGGCTGGAGCGGGCCAAGCTAACTTGATTAATTTTCTCATTGTTTAAAACAAAGGCAGTCTATCTCTACATTGCATAAAGAGTCTGTGAACAGCCTTTGCTTAAAGCTTTCTTCAGAAACCGACTGCCCATGGGCTTCTACACGCAGTCAATACTTTAATCTTGGTATTTCCCTAGCAGGGGGCTAAAGAAACCTGCTACTCACAAGGTAGAAAGGCAGAGATCTTTCTGCACAAAATTGCACGTGAGAATAGCAGACGGGAGCCTGGCTGGCCTGCTGTGTGGCAGCGGTTCCATCCCTCCCTCCCTCGCTTGTCGGTGCCGTTCCATTAGTATTCGGGGCTGGTTGGAGAAGCCACTTAGGCCTGGAGACAGCTTTGCACAGGCACAATTGAAATGTTTTTATAAATGACCAGCTGGGTTTGAGTGACATGCCCTTCTTAAGCTAAATAAAATTAAAGATAAACCTTCTAAAAAATACATGAGCTAAACATCCTTTCTACACTTCATTATGCAAATGTCTGTGCCCATGGCTGCAGCAATTAGCTGCCTCCCTCGAGGCGCTCAGCAGCTTGGGGTGGCTGTGCAGCATGGGATGGAGGTGAGGAAGATGTTCCTTTCTCCTCCTCTTCCTTGCTGGGAACTGAAGCCAAGCTCAGGCTGCTGGGCAAGGACAGCTGTGGGGACGCGCAGCTGCAATGCGTCTTAGAGCCAGGTATCTTCAGCACTGCTGGGGTAGGAAGAGATGCCTTCCCCCCCCCCCCCCCCCCCCATCCCTGTGGTGCAGCTGGGGGGAAAAGATCTGTTTGTGATTCTGTAAGGTTGGAGTCAAGTTTTGAAATGTTCTGGTGTAAATGTTCCAACTTTAATTGCAGTAAGCACTGTGGCGTGCTCCAGAGCGCTGCCTGGCCAAGCTCTGGCTGGCGAGCATCTGTGGGAGGCAGCAAGTCACAGCAGGGAAGTGGGCAAGCCCTCTGCCCCCTCCCACAGCGGAGGAGAAATCTCTGATGGGGTGGGGGGCTCTGACCGTGGATCCTGTGAGGGTTTTCAGCATTTTTCTCAGAACCAGAGGCTAGTGCTTAGGGAGAAGAGTTGGAGGTCTGGAGTGTGTGTCACCGTTGTGGGTGGCATTGCATTGGGCAGGGGAGCTGTGGTGCCTCCCTCCAGCTGTGGCATCGCCTGTGAGCCCATGGGCCGCCAGTGTTTCCGCTGCAATTTCTTCTCTAATTGCCTCCGTCCTTGTTAACATGTTCTCCCCTTCTTTGTGCTCCCCCTAATGAGTAACTCCTACTTGATGTACAAGATGTAAGTATACAAGTTATTAATCTTCCGCTGAAGCAACTACATTGGCACGCGATCCCTCCCTGACGGTGAGCTTGTTCTGCCATTGCCCCTTATCAGGTTAGCAATTTTGGATCTGCATTAAGTGTTCAGAAATCAATTTTCAGCTTATTTTGTGCAACAAAATTTGCCATGCCTGGATCTCTGATACTAATTGAACAAGAGCAATTGATGTTTTAGTAGTAATTAAAGATGGTAATTATTACCAAATCTCCCCGTGGCCCTGTGTGTTTGCTTTGGACTTGTCAAAATTGGAGGCAGATGGAATCAATCTTAATAAAGTTGGTACTTCAAAGCATCTTCCTGGTAATGGTTTCCCACATGGCTGGTGACCGAGTGAGAGGGGAAGATGAGGAGAAATTATCAAGCCTTGTAGAGGGCAGGGACATTAATGGATGCTTCCTAATTAAAAAAAAATAAAAAATCTTTGTCCAAAATCAAAACTTCTCATTGCTTTCTAATCACAGAATCCCTGTAAGGGGGTTTGGAAGTCACAGGAACACAACGGCTGGCCCCAGCTGTGGGAATGCCTGTCCCAGCCCTGGCCGCTGGCCTGTCCCCTTGCCAGGGGCCGGGAAGGCTCCTGCATTTGGCAATGTCATTTAATTTAATTTCCAGTGCTGCTTGACAGCCTTGCCAAACCTCAGCGAGCGGTGCTGATGGATGAATTGCTGACCTATTTATCAGCACCTGCTTTTACAGGCATTTTTTTTCCCTCTGATGCCAGACCTGAGTACCCCCCTGGGACATGCAGGAGGCAAGTTTAGCAGATGTCCCATGGGATGCAATCCAGGCAGAAGGAAGAAGCAGGGAGGAGAAGCCTCTGTGCAGGAAGGCTGGTGGTGGCCCACCTGCTTTCTGGGGTCTGTGCCCCGAGGTGGGTGAGCCCGTGGGTGCAGAGGTGCCCCTGCTGCCAGACCAACGGGGGCTGCACCAGGGCAGGCACCTCACAGCTTGCTGCTTCTTCCCAGATTCACCCATTTCTGTTGCTCTGCAAGGCAGATCCGCAGTCTCTGCTGAAATGGCTCCTGTCTGATATTTGTACAGGCGAAAGCAGGATCAGGCCTGCTGAATCGCTGCCTCCTTGTCCCCATGGAAACAGATGCGGGGTGCTGCAGAACAGAGCTCTTTGCAGCTCGAACTCTGGAAGCCCGTCCTCCTCCCTGGTCCCCTGGCAGAAGAGCTCTTGAACAGGAGGTGTTGGGGGGGGGGTGTGAGCCAGATCTCCATTTTGTCTTAGGAGAGCGAGACCCTTCTCTTCGGGGGAAAAATGGAAATGTAATCAGATCAGCTTGTATAGTGCAAATAGAAAATCAGTTTTAATAAAGCCAGAAGAAATGCAAAGCAGCCGCTTGTGATGGAAATTGTGTTAAATAGGCACCTCTTTAAGGAAAAGCCGCTCCAGGGATGTTTATGAGGGAGGCACACAGCCCTGGGCTCCCTCCTGCCCTTCGTGGAGAGCTTGGCCGGTGGCAGGAGCAGCCTTCACAGGTGGGAGTGGCTCCGTGGGTTGGCATTTGTGTAGCAGCATCCTTGGTGGCAAGGTGGGGCAGCACCACAGAGGGACTGGCCCCTCAGCCCTGCACCCCGTCCCTGCGAGGCTCCCTATGCTGCAGCCCCTTTGGGGGGTGGGGGGAGCTCCCGTTGGTGCTGCTGTGCTTCATTATAGCTCAGAGGAGGCACTTTGGCTTTATTGCTTTCATTTATTATAAAAAAGACCAGTGCCTGTTTTCTGAAGCAGCTATCTGGTCAAATCGTGGCTGATAAGCAATGCTGGTCTGTCTTTTGAAGACAGCCAAAATTTATCACTTTCCCCTTGTTTATTTATTTAGTGAGACTCTGGTGGTGGCATATATTTTTCTTCAAGTGACATTTTGCAAAAAGTTTTATTTTCCTATTCGGCTGTAGGAAAAAAAAAAAACCCACAACCAAAACTACCCAAACCAAAAGAGGAAGGCAGTTCCATAACAAACCCCACTGGAAAGTACAGGAGATAAGTTTGTGTTTGGTTCCAGCGATGCATCTGCTGCCAGGCTCCTTGAATGCTGCTGGTGCTGCAGCAGCTGTCCACATCTGTTTGTTTTAATTTTCTCAATTACCTGTTAAGTCGGATCAAGGATTTTGTGGTTTGGGATGGGGGTAGTGAGGGGGAAGAGCTGGTGGGTGGAATCAGCTTGCCCAGCTTGATCTGCTGCCCGGTGGATGCTGCTCTGTGCTGGGACAGGGTGAAGGCAGGATTCCCACACCCTTGCCAGGCTGGGGGTGCAGGGCTGGGGCTCGCTCGGGGGCTGCCCAGCAGCACAGCCACAGCAAGGCAGTGCCACGGAAGGATGGAAACTCCTAAGCGGACCAGACAGCGTGGGAGAGACTTGTGAGTCTGTGCGTAGCATCGCGAATGTCTTTAAATCTCTCTCCTTCCTAGCAGGAGAAGCTCTGCTTATAGTAAAATCCTCGCAGCAAATGAAACAAAACAAGGAGGAATTTAATGCATGAAACCTTTATTAGAGCCCTGAGGAACAGGCTGCCTTAAAGTTTCCCTTGATGACATTATGGGAACGTACCTTGCATCTGTTGGGCTGTGTCAGATGGGTTTCAAGCCTGTTTGGAGCCAGCTGGATGCAAGAGGCAGCTGGGGGTGGGTGAGCTCTCTGAGGATGCCCAGACCCCCGTGTCTCAGCCCACTGTGGTGCTGTGGTGTGGGCACGTGGTGCGCTCTCGTGTCACTGTGCTGGGATGATGGCCTCCATCTTCCAAACCTCCATCCGGGAAAGCCCCTTGAAAAGGCTGTTTGGGAGGTTCCTGCAAGACCGGAGCCAGGTGTCTGCTGTTCCTGCTCTGCAGCAGCCTCTGGGACGTAGAGGCTGGCATCGCCTGGGCACCCTTGGGCTGCCCCTTGCCCAGAGTGGCAGCAGGCGAACACCAGCACAGCCACCCTGGGTTGGAGAGGCTGCTGTAGGGAGCCACAATCCCCAGTTCCTGCTGGGAACCCAAAGAAATAACTCCCCAACCCTCCTGTCCCCCTCGTCTCCTTTCCCCAATGGGCAGATGTGCCGGGGTGATGCAGGGCAGTGTTTCCCCTTTTCCCATCAGTCCTTCGCTCAAAGGAAGGAGCTGGGTGTTCGGAGGGGTGGGAGGAACTGAAAGGCACACAAAGCAAAGACGCAATCTATAATTGGCCAGCCGTAATTTCATAATTCATCTCTGGGAAACACAATGAAATTAAAAGAGTTTAGATTCCAAAGTGTAATGATCATCAATTAAATTCTGCTGGGGCTGAGCTTCCCTCTCATTTGAATTTTATTTTATTATTATTACTTCTCGGTGATTGCGAGAGGATGAAAACAAAAGCTGCTGCTGGAAGTTGTGGTGGTGGGGGCGGCTGGGGAGAATTAGGGATGGCAATTACTGCTCGGTGACAGAGAAAACCGAGGGAAAAGGAGGTTTTTCCTCTGCCGCGCACCAGTCGCAGGCAGGGGAATCCATCATCCTGAGCCTAATCAGTTAATGCTGATAAACTGCCAGCAATAACTGACAATTGAGCTGGGGGTTTTGGGCTCCGAGTTCATTCATTTTGAAAGTGCCATAACTAACCCATTAAAAAGAGAAAAGCACAAAAGCAAAGCCCTGGCCCCTGCCTGGGTGCCCTAATGAAGGCTGCTGTTGATTCTTTTAAGTGTGGATGATGATGTGTTTAGCGGCTATTGATGCCAGAGGTTTAGCCCGGGTTGGAAAAGCCGCTTGATGCTTTGAAGAAAGGAGTTTGTGTTTATCCCCGGCAGCTTTTGCCCTGGGGGGCGGCTCCTGCGGTGATCCCGGAGGAGACGGGGCGGCGGGGCCCCGCCAGGTCCAGGGCTGGGGCTGCGTGTGGTCCCGGGGGGACTGGGCTTACTGGGCCATGCGCTGGGTGCCCGTAGGATCTGGTGTTAAAAGGCGGCGCGGTGATCGTGTTCCCGTATCTGCTGCTGCGCTAGCTCCCTCGGGGGAATCGCCTCCCGTGGGCTGGATCGCTTATCGCCTCTCTGGTAAATTACTGATGCAAGTGGGGTCTGGCCACGCTCGCCCCCCGTGCAAGGCAAAGTCTGGCTCAGGGGCGCAGCCGCCCCCACCTGCTTGCCCGGTGGCCACAGATGGGCAGGGCGAGCTGCTGGGCGAGCCCTTCCCCCGGGCTGCCCCTCTGCTCCCCCCGCGGCCGGCCTGGCCGGCGGAGCTGCCGTGAGCCGCTTGTCCCCCGGGGTGACAGACTGCGGGAGGTGATGCCCACGGGGAGCTCCGCGCGGAGGCTGGGGGTCCGAGGGGCTGCCTGGGCTGGGGGGCAGAGGGACTTGCGGGGGCTGCCTGGGCTGATTCATTGCCCCAGGTTCGCCTCCCAGCCTGCCCTGGCTAGCCCGGCTGTTAGCGTGGCCTCCGTCGTTGTTTGAAGCTGAGGACAGAGGTGTGCAGATTTATTTACCCAGGGGATCTAGTCAGCCAGCTTCCCTCACTTCAAAAGGAATAGCTTTTCCCATAAATTATACAGCCGGGGAGTGACCGTGCTGGCTGTCCATCCCGTGTAACAGGGACTGGGGAGTCCCCTGACCTCTTTGCCTTTAGCCGGGGAGATCCCTCGCCCGGACACCCCACTGGGGTTACAGCTCCCCGGGTGCTGAGTCTGTCCGCGAAAGTCCCGGTGTTTAATTACCCTCGTGGCAAAGCCTGCGCCTCATCTCTGAGCTGCGTCTGCCTGGTTCTCGCTTCCAGCCACTGGGGTTTTTTCCGCCTTTGTTGTTAGACTGAAGAGCCCTCTATTATCAATTTTTTTATTTTTTTTTTTGTTCTCTGTGTAGGTATTTAAAGACTTTGATCAAGTCACCTCATCACCTTCTCTTTGTTAATCTGGAGAGACTGAACTCCTTGAGACTTTTGCAATGAGGAGGGAATTGTGCCTCTGCATCCCCTGGCTGCTTTGAAAATCCCATCTAGAGAGTCGAAGGTTGGACACCTGAAAAGGAGAGGGTATCTGGAGAACTCGCCCCATTACATCTCTGTGTTTCTCCCCTGCTTTTGCAGTGGGCTTTGACATTGCAGGCGGATTGTGCTAGTGACTCTGTTGGAAAGTTTCTGTTCGTGGTTTTTTCCTCCCTTTTTTCCCCCTATGATATAGGAATATCATAGGAAAATATATAATAACTCCTCCTTGGAAGCAGATTTCCCAGGAAAAGGCTGAGTTTTTTGAGTCCTGCCCTCTAACCACACTCTCTGCCCTGAGATGGTGTCCCCATGCCAGGGAGCTGTGGGGTGCATGTCCCGGGGAGCCGGGGCATTGCTGTCTGCTTCTCCCACTGCCTTCTCTCTGCAGGCAGGGTGTGTGCTGCCCTTGCAGGCATCATGCTCTGCTGCTAGTCTTTTTCTCTTGGTGGTGGCAGAAACTCCATTGTCTGTACTGGGGAGGTGGGAAGAGCAGTGTCTGTGGGTTATTTTCCTGGAGAGCTGAAAAATCACGGTACGTTCAGCTTTGAATGCTTTTGTGGATCAACCCAGGAGGACTAACTAATCTAGAGCCGGCAGACCCTTCTGCACATGTTTGGGAGGTTACATGAGCTAGCTGCAGGAAAGCCTCTTGGGACCCTGCTAAAGCCTATCATCAAAGGCATTTAGTCTTTGCAGGGAACAGGATTGCAGAAAGACTAAATGATTCGGGGAGGATGTTTCACCTCAAAGGGGTCTGTTTTCCAGCCTGGCTCTGAATTTCAAACTCCTTGCTGTGCTGTGGGCCCAGCTTGGTCTCTGAAGGACTAGAGTGCAACATGTTTGATGGTTTTCAGGGCCAGGATTACCTGGGCGCAGAGCTTGGATATCCCCAGCGTGGCCAGGCAAGTGCCAGCCCTTGTCATTGCTGATTCCCCTTGTCCCCCCAAGCCCCCCTTACTCTGTGCAGGTGCCACAAGGGCAAATCTTGGGACTACTGGCCAGTGCTGGCAGAGCCGGTCAGCCTGGCAAGGGGCGAGCACAGACAGCCCCTGCAAACCACGCTCCCCCTCTTCACAGCCTGCAGTTCCAGCGCATGGGGTGGAAGGCTGCTTCTCTCTCATCCTCCTCTCCCCCGGCTGCCCCAGTGTAATGAGTTGTCAGAACCACGAGGATGGACAGGACGCACCAGGTCCTGATGAGATGATACAGCAACCATTCCATTTCATCTCGAATTTGACATTAAACTTTAATAGTCTCAAGGACAAGAAGCCAAGAGATATCAGATGTAATGAGATAAAGCAAAGTTTCTCTGACAGCAAATTTGATCACAAATGGGCTCTGAGATTGCTTCTTTGATATAAATGAAACATAATTCATCTTCCAGTGCCTTGGATGGGCTTTGAGGCCATGTATAATAACAGTGTCGCCATTGCCTAGCTCTGACAAGTGCCTGCGTTGCGCTAGGAGAAGGGCCCTGAGACCCCGCTCACTCTCCTCAGTGGCCCTGGATGGGACATCAAAGGAGGCAGCCCACTGGCAGCAGGATCTGCAGACAGGGACAGGCAGCACTGCTCTGCTCCCACAGCACAGCCAGGGAGAGATGCTTCCAGCCCTGGGAAGTCAGGGGGTGCCTGTGCATGGCTGGAGTGTGCTCCTCACATCCGTAGGGGCTCCCTGCAGTCCTGTCCTGGAGGGCTCGTGTTGCACCAAGAGGTGCTGGAGCCCCTGCACCAGCCCTTGGCAGTCAGCTGCAGTGCTGTGGTTGATGGGGGAATGCGGGTGCAGGAGGCCCGCGAGGGATCAGAGGGATACTGAGGACAGGGAACAGTGCTAGCAAGAAGTACTCTTTCCTGCTGCGGCTGGACCAGGATGCCACAAAGTCTCTGCTGAAGGGTTTGCAGCTCGTGTGGCTGTGCTGCTTTCCCGTTGCAGAGTTGGCGATGTAAGCCCTTCTGTTTTGGGTGCTGCCTCCCTCTGTGGCCAGACCATGCTGCTGTCCAGCCAGTGACTTCACCCTCCTTCACAGGGATGTCAGCGTTTGCAGACAGATAAATAGACAAGCTGCGTTTCTGTTCAGTAGCCGTGATGACTACCGATTTTGGTGCTTGAAGGGTTTGTGTAAGTTTATTCCTGCCCATAAGAATCCGACAGGCAAAGCCCTGGCTCACACAGGCGTTGCGTAGAGGGCTTTCCAGCCACCTTCCCAGCCGGCAGCTGCTGTACTTCGCCTGTCCAAGCAGCAAGGCAAAGTGCAGCTGCTTGCCTGGAGGACCCGACCCCAGGGCTGTTAGTGAGGCATAACAAAGGACGGCAGAAATGTAGCAAATATTTTTGAACAACCTGGAGACCACAACAAGTTCGCTTAGAGGTTCATCGAGCAATTGTGAGTAACAAAGCAATTCACTAAAATCTATCTGACTGCAGTTAGCTGAGTAAAGTGAAGGGCCAAGCTCATCGGGTAAATTGTTTGTGACAAAGGGTTGGCCAAGCTCTGGTTGCAAAGATTAATTAGTTAGTGTTTGAAGAGATTGAAAAGAGGCAAAAGATCACTAAATGCTATCAATTAGCCATTTGGAAAGTGGCACTGGTGAGGCAGGCATGTGTGTTATGCCTGGCTCTGCTGATGGCTGCAAGCATGTACTCCCGCTGACCTGGTGGGGAGCTGGAGCCAGAAACCCCAACAGTGGCCCCAAAACTCTTCACTGCATTTGTCTGGGCCAGACCGTACCCCAGATTCAGCAGGGTTTGGTGTGCAGGATGTGCCTCAGCAGCTGTTGCAGGAGGGTTTGAGGAATGGGGTCTGGCATGTCAATGTAATGACAAAGCAGATGTGTTATGAGTTTGCCGGGTGCTTTAAAGCCCTCTTTAAGAATCATTGTGGCCCTGACTGGCAGAGGAGGCATCTTCTACCAGCTGGGAGTGTTTGTCCTGACAGTGCTTTGCGCTGCAGAGCTGACCCACCTGTGTGTCTGGTTCCCGCAGCCCTGGCTGGATGGCCTTGTGGCCGATGGGGTTGCTGCTGTAATTGTAACAGATTCATTTTGCACCATTTCCTGATCTTGTTATTACCTTTGTCATCAGGATTAATTTAAGCTCTGTGGTGGTTTTTTTTTTTTCCTTCCCCTTTCTTGTTACAAGTGTCTAGGAGAGGATCTGACAGCATCCTAATGGCCAGTGTGTTAGGTGAGATGCGGTGGTGCTCTCCAGCAGTGTGACCTTACCCGGTGCTGCTTGGCGCGGTGGCAGCAAGCGATGGGGCCATGCTCCTGAGCCCCAGCTTCACCCCTTCCCTTGCCGCGTCTGTGGCGTTTCCGTGTCGGGCCATGCTGGGTGGGTTTCGGGGGTCTGCAGGGCTCGCCCTAGGTTTTGCCTACAGATGTCTCTCTTGAGCAGCTCTGGGGTGTCTGGAGCTGGGCTGTACGTACCAAGGCAGAGGCGATGGCAGGCTGCTGCTGGAGCCCTTCCCCCTGCACATGCAGCACATCTGGTGACAAATGCCATCAATCTGCTGGAGTGGGGGAAAGGCAGCCTGTGAGGAGCCTAACACTTGCTACCTTTTCTTAATTGGCAAGACAGGCTTGATTCATTTGTTAATTAACAAACAGACCTGCACATGATTATGTATTTTGTTTTAGGTGCACTTTAAAGTGATGGTTCCCCCTGGGGGAAAGGCAGAGGGGTAAGGGTCAGCCATGCATCTGAGTGGGAAATGGTGCTGTAGGGTGTCAGGGGCTGGACAGAGTGAGAAGTTTGGCTGTGAGCATCCTCTTGGTGTTTCCTGAGGTCCGAGGTCCTCCCTGGGCAGCTCAATGGAGGGAAAAGCGGTCCCTCCTCTTGCCACCAGACCAGAGATGTGGGAAACCAGGGAGCTGGTACCCCTTTCCAGGGCACCTTTGCAACCATCAGAGTGCTTAGTGGGGTGTTTCCATTTTCCCTTTGCCTTGGAAAAGGGTCAGCTTGCCCACAGCCTTATGCTTGGAGCAGAGAAAATGCAGCTGCCCGCTTGAATCATCATGGGAAGCATCTGCGAGGTCAGCTCGGGCTGGGGGACTGCAGGCATTAACCTCCATAGACACAGGGCTGAGTCTGCAGCGCTGTAACGAGCTCAGCAGCATCGGGGCAGGCAGGGAGCTGCGGTGTGGGCTCAAGGAGCTGCAGGCAATGGGACTGCCTTAAGGGCACTGCCTTGCTCCCTCAGGCAGAGTGTGGGCATGGCCAGGTGCTGTTGTGCAGACGGTTCCCTGGGACCATTGCATCAGGGCTGCTGGGGTTGCATCCTGCTCCCGCCAGCTCAGCAGTGGTCCCTGTCCCCACACCTGCAAGTGTGGGGTGCAGGGAGGATGAGGAGGACTTCTTGTTGCAGTTGTGGATGTGTTGTCTGTGGGGAAATGAACAGGTTTCCTGCATGATAAAGAAGCCTGAAAATCAAGGATGGCAGCTGCTTCATTTCCTGTTGTTTTTTTTTTTTTTAATTTTTATTATCATTAAATTGCTTCCAGTGACCTGTAATATTTTTGTACAGTGGCAATTACAGCTCTTGCAGGATTAAACCGCATGCACACACACAATGCGTTAACTTCATCTAAAGGGCAGAGCTGGAGCTCCGGGGTGCAAAGGCAGCTGGTGCTCGTCTCCCCTCACCCCGTTTAGCCTAATGAGGCCCCTGCGTGTCGTAGAGCCGGGATGTGCCAGTGGGCTCAGAGTCTGTGGAGAGGCAATCCCAGGCTGAGGGTGGGCAGGAGGGTTCCCTCACAATATTTGGGTGCCATGCTGCTGCTGCCTTGGCTGCCAGCCTGCTGGTTGTTCTGCCAGAGAAGGAATGGGGCACATTTCTGTGATATTATATTTTCAAATATTCAGCTGTATGTTTTCAGTGACTAGCGTGCCACTTGCTGCTGTGGGACACGTAGCCTAACCACAGTCTGTGAATATAGCCCATCTACTGTCTGCGATTCCCTGGGCTCTGCTGGAGTTGCCCCCTGCAGAGCTGAGGTGATGGGGAGGACTGGGCTGGCATGTTCCGTGTGCGCTCCCTGTTGTTGCCCTTCCCGGACCTGGAGAGCAGCACTGGCATTTGACAGCGATGCTGTGCAGCAAGAGACTTGTCATTCCCTTCGTCCCTCCCTGCACACCGCATCGAGCTGAAGCGTGAGGGGTTGAGTGCAGGCTGCTGATGGGGTCCTTCCTGCCTGAAACTCCTGGTGAATATGAAAAGTCGAATTGATTCCCTCTAATAAATGAAGCAGTTGGATGTCTCATTTGTAACTTGACATCCACGCCAGCGCTTCAGCTGCTGCTTCTCACCCCTGGCTGAGAGATGCACTTATTAAGATGGCATTCTGCAAAGCTATTGCCATTTACCGGGAGCCAATCTATCTGCAGTTTGCTTCGGGTCGGGAAGGAGCCGCTGGTGGGGGGCAGAGCAGGCTGGGGGTGGGAGAGGGGTCTGGGGCGGCTTTGGATGCCTAGTTTCTGCCAGTAGATCACAGGCTTGTTCATTGTCAGTTGCTGAAGGAGACTGCTTGCTAGCCTGGTGGTGACTCTGGGTGCAGTTTGTGTGGTGCAGTGCAGTCTGTGTGTGTCGGGGGTGGCTGGTGCTTGGCGAGGGGTGTCCAGCTGTGAGGATCAGGAGGTTTGCAAGGCTGTGTGGCTGCTGTATGTGCTGTGGTGGCCATTTGTCAGGTGTTCCCTTGGTGCCCATCTCTGCTGGTTTCTTTGTTCCCTGCAAAGCCAATGATGGAGGTCACAAATTCTGCCCTTCAGAGGGGAGTGGGGGATGCAGTGGGGATAGTGCTCCCATGCAGTGCCCTTGTTCTGCGAGGGCCTTGTGATGGAAGCGGTTTTGCCCACTTCCCCTCCCCTCTGCTTTCTGCTGCAGTTCCTCCACAGGACTAAAAACAATCACGATAAATCAGAAACCCTTCCTTGGTCTCGGCGAGGTGCTGAGAACTTGGGATAAGAGTTTATCCATCCTAAATAATAATGCACTGGAGCTGCCAGCTCCCCACTGACTCGATTTGCATGATGCTAAAAATCAATGACCCAGGTGACTCTTTGATGCACGGAGAAAAGAGTCCAAAGGACTCAGTGCTGGACTATCCAGGGACATGCAGGATGCTGGAAGCTATTAACAGTGAGGATGTTGTCACGGGCTAGCCATGCCCTGGATTTCACACCAATCTAACAAAGGGAGCTAGTTGCTGTGAGCGCAGAGCCTGGGCTGATTAAATCTTTGTTTAAGAGCTCCATAGCTCCATTACCTACATCAGGAGGGAGTTAATTAAACAAGGAAGGTGGGAGGTGGCAGCCAATGTGGCTGAGGGCATCTCCACAGAGGCACAGCTCCTGCGCGGTGCCAGCCGCCGCTCACACGTTGCTCTTCTGGACAGCGTGCCAGACGAGAGTGAGCCTTCAGCAAAGCCCGTCTGCTCACGTCTGTGCCGGTGCTTTCTGGGGGGAGCAGCTGGAAAATTCTGGTGTGCTACTGCCTCCTCTCCAGCCCTTGCTTTTCCTTCCTCTGTCCTGGGGAATCTCTGGAGAGCTGTGGGGGTTTTTGTTGTTTGTGTTTGGTTTTTTTTGGTTTTTTTTCTTCCCCTGGGGCTTTGGGTGCTCCTTGCTCTGCCCCTGGCCCCCATTCATGCCCTGGGACTCAGGCCTTTCCTCCCTGCCTGGTGGTGCAGCTGCTCCTGGAATCGTCCTGGTGCAAACAAGGTGGGAGTAGGGCACAAGGGTGATGTTGGTGCATTTGGGCACGCACTGGTGCAGGCAGCAGTGTGGTGGCATTCTAGCTGCCAAGCACTCTTGCTGGTGCATGGGATTTCAATGGGCACCTTGTTCAATCAGCATGGTGGAGGAAGCGGGTGGGAAAATCAGCAGTTCCCCTCCAAGGCCAGTGCAGCAACTGTCTCTCCAGGCTCCCTATTTGTTATTTGGATATCAGGCTGCCCGTAATCGGTTTCCACTTCTATTAGGCGCGTCCCTGTCAGGAGCTGGAGGCTTGGTGGCAGCCACCCCGCTGCTTCCATTTGGCTGTACGAGGCAATAGATTAGATTCCTGTTTGCTTCATGGAAGATCCCTAGTGATATCAATTAGATATGTCAGAGGGACCCGGGGGAATATTTCTTCCTTTATTTATTTATTGGAGTTGAAGACATCTCAGGCTATCACAGTAAGACACATGATGTCTCTCTCCTTTCTTCACTCACTCTCTTTCTTTTTATGGCTTGTAATAAAGCACAGCAAAGGTTATTTCCAGAGGAGAGAGGCTGTTGCTGGGCCAATACCCAGCCGTGTTGGATGGAGCATCCTTGTTTGCAGACCCAGCCACGTGCTTGCCCTCTCTGAGCCGGAGCATGGATGAACTATCATGTCACATGTCACCTTTGCTCACACTTGAAGTTTCTGAGAGCCTCGTATTTCATTGCCCGCATGCAGCTGCCCCGTGCTGTGCTGGCTCCCCAGCCCAGCTGCCAGCCCAGGTGTGGGGCAGAGCAGGAGGCACCGCTCGGCAGTCCCAGCCCTGGCAGGTCCCGAGCGCTGCCGGCTCCTGCTGCAGGTGCTGCTGAAAGGCACCAGAGCAAATCTAATGAGATATGCAAGAAAGTGGTGCAAATAATTTAAAGCTGTCAGGCAGGGCTGGAGACAGTGAGAGGTGAGGATAATGAAAGAAGCCCCGATGATGCCTGATGTCGTAGATATATCAGCTGGAGCAGGCACTTCATTACAGTGCTGCAGGCCCTGGCCAGGTGCAGGGAAGAGGAAATGTCAGCTAATGATCTCAGATTTCTTGTGGGACAACGGAGCAGCCTAGCCAAATCCCCCTTCTCCTGGAGGGAGCCGGGGCATTAGCAAAGTGAGGACTGGTGTAAAAGAAAAAAGTTTAGCCAGCCTGAAACTTGCTGTTTGTCCTTGCAGTCCCTAGGGAGGGATGCCTGCCCTCAGGGAAGGCGGCACAGAGCTGTGGTGGGCAGCGTGGGGGTGAGGGCTGTGTGTAGCATTGCTCTGTGCCCCGCTGGACTGGTGCACCTGTCGGGGCCATCCATTGGGCAGCTGCCTGTGGGCCAAATCCCATGAAATTCCTCAAAAGATGCGGTCCTCCTGGTTTTGATGAAGTTGCTACATTTTGCTTTGTATTAACTGTATGTTCCTCCAAGTTAGAATGGCCTCCACCTATCATGCTGGCAGCCTGGTTGCTTTACAGGGACTGTTAATCTGGTTTGTATAAAATACTGTTGGCTCCTGTCATCAACTGTCTCTTGTTCCCTCTGAGGTCAAGTGCGGACCTCCCATCCATTTCAATGAGAAGGGCAGGCCATAAAACATGCTTTATGAGCATTAGCTAATGAATCCCTCCCATGAGGCATGCGCTATGCACCGAGGTGCTTGGGAATAGTTCCCTTCATCCCCCTCGAGCGGATTGCCTGGGTGTTTTGGGGGGGGTGTGGTTATTGCAAAGCAACGGGGTTTTTTAGAAGGGCGTCTAAGACAGTGTGTGGACCACTGCATTAATGATCGTCAACCACTTGCTGGGGTCCCTCGTGCAGGAGACTTGGGATGATCTTGTGTCACCTGCCCTGCGTTGCCTGTCAGAACATGATGGTCCTGCCCCTTGCCACCCCCCTGCAGCCTGGTTCCAGGCTTGCCATAGGGGGTTTTCTTCTGGTAACCTGTGAATAACTCGCTGCACACCTAACTTGGGAGCTAGAGAGCTGCCTGGCTCACAAGTGCCCGTTATTAATGTGTCGGTTTACTCTGGCTCCATCTCTGGGAGTGAGTCCCATTTGAATGTTAATGCCTCTAAGATGAAACCTAGCTGATTAAATTTTAGACTTGCAAATGGATTTGGTAAATAGATGTTAGGAAAGGCGGGACAGAGACTGCCTGCCTTGATAGCAGATACAGTAAATAGCAGCACTTTGTGATTAGGTGAGAGATTCACTCTTGGAAAATGGGAGTCTCGAGGGGCTGTTTTCTGGTGAGAAATCCTTTAAGTACATAAATTTATGGCAGTTTTTCTTTTCCCAAACAACAAAAAAAAGTCCCTCAGCTGCTTCTCTCGGTCTGTAAGTGGCTGAATGGGAAACAGAGAAGCAACCAGGCTGGCCAGGAGCCCTGCTCGGGCACTGGGGTGAGGAAGTGGGTGCGTGCATCCCATCCCAGCAGCGTCCCAGAGGGCAATGGAACCATGAGCCACGATGCTTGCAGCCTCTCCCTCCGCTTTTGCCCTGTGTGCTGGGGAAGAGGGTTCTGTGGAAAATGCTTCCGAGATCGTCGCTGGCGCTGCCCAAGGTGGGACGGATTGCTGACGGCTTGCTGAGCCCTCTGGTAAAGGCAGCCCCTGCAGGGGCTGAGCCAAGCGCAGCAGCAGTGCCCTGTGGATGCTGCTGCAGTGAATGCAGGAATAATGGGGGTGTGTGTGTGTGGAGGTTGCTTCTGCCTGTGGAGGGGAAGGCAAAGGTGGGGAGCAGAGATGAAGCTTGGAAGAGGGATCCTTCCTTCCTGCCCTTTGCTGGCAGCAGCCTCTGTCTCAGTTGCAGCTGAGGATGGATTATTCCTGCTTGGCACACAGGTTTATTTTCCCTGTGAAAAAGAAAGCCTGTATTTGAATTACCTTTAAAAACGCAGATAGCAGGGCAAACTGCATTGACCCCCGCGTATAGTATAGAGGAAGACTTTAATAACGGTATTGCATTCATTCTTATCTGGAGCGGTGTGAAATACTGAGAAGAAAGAAGAAAAAAGTGTTGAAGCTGGGGCCTGGATTTAGCACATATTAAACCATTTGTCTTTTGCTTCCCTGCTGAGCTTGAGCATACAGGCATGCTCCAGCCCTGACATCTGGGGCAGAACCCAGTGCAGGCAGGCAATGTCCAAGGGGAGAGGGCGGCCGAGCTGCCTGGCAGTGGGCAGATGCTTTCCTTCGAGCTGCTTTCCTCTGTGGCAGTCTTCCTGACCTGGTGTGACTGTTGGGGCACACTGGCTTTCCTAACCATGGCCGGGTGGGATGCTGCTCTCGGAGGTCCTTTGCTTGGAGTCTCTGCCCTGTGGTCTGTCTGGCTCTTGGCTTAAGAGTGGGAGAGAACACAGCCCTGCACCCTGTTCCATCACTCTGCCAGGGGAGGTTTAGATTGGATATTAGGAAAAATTTCTTCACTGAAATGAACTACTAGCATTGGAACAGGCTGCCCAGGGAGGTGGTGGAACCACCATCCTTGGAGGTATTAAAAAAAACTCATAGAGGTGCTTAGTGACATTGGTTAGTTCTGGGCTTGCCAGTCCTGGGTTAATGGTTGGACTTGATGATCTCAAAGATATTTCAACCCAAAATGACTCTATGATCCTATGACTTCATGTCTGCAGTGGCCTGTCCTTCTGCTGGAGGAGCTGGGGCTAGTGAATGTCCATTGGGAGTTATGCTTCCTATTTACGCATCTGAAATCTCCATTGCTTTTCTTGTTTTGTATATTGAAACATACATCATCTGTTCATTAAAGCATAATCTCTAAATTATACCAGCTCTAAGCAAACATGGTTACACTAGCAGCTCGCATTAGCAGGGATCAATACTACACTGTGCCTGCTGCAGCTATTTGGAAGGAGCCTGGTGCTAAAGCCTCATTTCTCTGAGTCAGGCGGAGGGCTGCCCTGCCTGGGGGAGGGTGTAGCACCAGGAGCACTGGATTTTCATTCAGTGAACAAGGCAGAAACAAGCTGAGCTGGGGCTGGTTTGACTGGTGCTGGGCTTGTGTAGAGCACCTGCGTGTCACTTGATGTGGGAGGGTTGTTGTATGCACGGATTAGCGGAGATGCTTGGCAAAGTTCCCCAGAGGGAGGAATTGAATCAGTGGTAAATAATCTTTCAGGTGGTAAGAAAAAAAAAAAAAAAGAGATAAAAATTGCCTCAAACCAATCAGTTGAGGTTTCTCATGGACAGAGAGGTCTGATTCAGGAGCAGAGTTTCTCGGGACCACAGAGGCTCCTTCCCACTGAGAACTGGAGTGGAGCCTGTACTGTAGTGGACACATTAACATGTGCCGTGTTTGCCAGCAGTGGAGCTCGGTGTTTCAAATAGCCTGGCTGGTTGCCAGGCTCTGTAGCGTGTTCATGCCTGTCTTCTACAATGTGTGACTCAGGGCTTGGTTGAATCCTGGGAATCCTCCCATTAACAGCCGTGGACATGGCTGGGCTTGTACCCAAGTACGTCCCTAAGCCTCTGTCAAAAGGTACGGGCTTCAGAAACAAATGGGAAACAGAGGGGCCTCCTTCTTCAGCCCTGTACTTAGCAGTACATTGATTTTAGGGGCTTTGGGGAAGCTTGGTTTATGCCCCTTTTTTAAAAAAAATATTGCATTTCATTGCTGGTGCTGTGGGGCACTTGGTTTTGCAGCCCAGCATTGCAACCCTCTTGCTGGGGATGACTGTGTCATGAACCCGCTGTCCCCTATAAAACACTTTGTACTTGTGAGATGTGGGGTGCATCGTGTGTTCCTGGGCTGCCAGCTCTCCTGGCCGAGGTGGGCAGTGGGGCTTAGCGCTGCAGGCAGCATGCTGCCCGCTGGCAGAAGCACAGCAGGCATTATCATTGAGAGGCATTACTGCAGTACCCCAACCACGATCCTCATGGGCACAGTAGCTGGTTTTGATTTGACAGGATTCATGGGAAAGTATTTTAAATAATACATGAAGTTTCCGTGCAGTTCAAGGCTTGTGTGCTGGTTTAACAGCAGCTGCGATGTGTTATCATCTGATAAACATGCTTGTTATATATTATGTATATCGCATCCTGATGCCAGATTCATAGGGAGGTTTCTCCGGTCATACAGCTGGGCTGTTTGCTGTGCATGTGGATGAGGTTGTGCTAGCATCCCCGATGTAAACACTGCTGGTAAGCTCTGCTCAGAGCAGCCCTGTGATGTAGTGGGAAGGAGAGTCTAATCGCTACATCTAATTACTGAGAAGGGGAAGTCGATATGGAAGATTTCTAAGTGCCTTAAAATATCCTGAATTCCCTCCTTTTTGTGGTGTGAGGAAGATCAGGCTGCAGGCCATGGGGCTCAAGCCAGCATGGGAGCGTGGGGCGTGTGGGTGCCTCTGAGCCCTGGGCAGCGCTGATGGTGACGGAGGGGTGGAGCAGGTACCATGGCCTGGTTAACTCAGGCCGGAGGCCACCTGAACCTCTGCTTTCTGCTGGCAAAATGGCTAGCCTGGTGCCCTGGGGTCTCAAGGCTCTTGGCTACACCTTGAGCTAGACATGGGCTTGGGGAGCCCGTCGGTGCTGGCTGACCAGGAAGGTATAATACGGATGTGCTGGAGCTGCTACAGGAGCCTTGGAAATAGCCCTCATGTGTGCTGGGAAGGGGGACTGTGGAGTTTCAAAGAAACTTAGATTTCGGGCAGATGGAGAAAGGAAACTAATTAAAAATAAACAAGCACATGAGTTTGTCCAATTCCTAAAGGTTATATGTATTCTGCAAATTACACCTGCCAGCTTCAGGTGGGGTACTCGGGTGTTTGGGATGGAAAATAGCAGGGCTGGCTCACTGCGAGGAGCCCAAGCTGTGCTCAGACCTGGTCTCCCAGCGTCGCTGGCTGCCAGTGAGCACTGGGACAGCAGCATCCCAGGGGGGCAGTGACTGGAAAAGCCCCCCTGACCTTCAGAGGAGATCAGCTCGCAGCCTGAAGCGTGCAGTCTGCTCATCTCGGGGGGGCTGGCTGGCTCCGTGTGCAGTGTGACCTGCTGCCACCTGAACCCCTGTGCTGGGGACCTAGGGGCACCCAGCCAGCGGCAGTGGGGATGGGGACAAGGAGAAGGAAAGTGTTTTGGGTTTGTTTTCCTCTCAGGCTTTTCAGAACAGGGAGTAAACGTTTCCTACATCTGACGGCTGATTATTCAGGGCTCAGATTTCACCTCTTTTTTTATTCGCGTGCTGATGAGGTCCTTGGCATCCCTTTCCAGGAGCTGTAGTTTGAGCTTCCCAACCCCTTCCTCAGCTGGGAAGACCCTTGTAAAAGCTAGAAGTGGACTCGCCTGCCTCCCTGCCCAGCCACCAAATATGTGGGACGGAGAGCAGGAGGTTGGTGTCCCCCACCCGCTGATCCCCATTGCTTTAGACTTCAGTGCCTTCCATGAGCAGTTCATTTCTGTACTTTTGGGGAAGCCAGCCAGCTCCTTAATGAGAGACAACCACTGGCTCTTACCTTGCTCAGCAGTTAATTGAGGTGTGCTAGCTGCTCTCCTGTTAGGCAATCATCAGGAGTTTGTCTAAATCAATTGCTGAGCACCTGCCGGATCAAAGGGCTTGGGCTCTTCAGCCTGCCAGTGCCCTGGCTGCTGACAGTGCCTTCTTCCCACTTCCCTGAGTGACTGGTTGACAAAATAAATCTGTGGGAGAAGGAGGCATTTCTGATCTGCTGTCATCTTCCCCAAATGCTCCTGATGCATTTTCTTTCCTCATTACACACGAGATGTCAAGTCCTCACCTGCGAGAGTGCAACTCGATATCTCTCCTACACACCAGCCTCCCCCAAAAGGCTTCAATCTCCCGCAGCAGCCAGCTGACAGGGTCCTTGCAGAGGTGGCTGCCCTGGGGGGAGCTGCCACCCGTCTTCTCCCCCAGCTCTGCCTCCCAGTCTGCCATGCTTCGGGGCTGTTGCCATCCTGTGCTGTGTGCCCCTGCCCTCTGCCCCCCCCGCCTCGATGGGGAGAGAGACCATCTTTAGTCTGTTGTGGGGCATCCCTTCTGCCAGAAACCAGGTCATCAACTTGCTCACCCTCCTCTGAGGTTGGGCTTTCCTGGGGTCTGCATTTCTTTGGTCGGTCCTGCAGGTGATGAGCGTGTCCGAGCGTGTGCCGGCACATGTGGGTGCAGCCCTGTCCCTGGGAATGCTTTCCCAGCCTCTGTGAGCTGGGGGGCTGTGAGCCCAGACCCCTGGTGGGGAATGAGTTGGGGCTTGGGGAAGGACAGCTGAGCTGATTCACCTCCAGCACGCCTTTGTGGAGGAGAAGGAGCAATTAGCAGTCTGATAGCAAGATTAATAGCAGATGCTCGTAATTAACTCACTATGCATGTAAGCAGCTATTGTCTCCATTTTATCCTGTGTAGATTGATATTCAGGAGTGACTCATTATATAGACAGAACCTATTTTGCCTGCAGAGCGCAGCCACCAGAATGGAAATTGCAATTAGAGTTGGCTGTGTCCCTGCCAAAAGATTTGAGAGGAGAATGCGCTGGGGTGGGACAGGCACCCCTTGCTGCCCTCAGTATCCCTGGCAGCCCTGAGCAGCACCCTGGGCTGGGTGCTCCCCCTGTGCCTTGTGCAAGGTTTATTACTGCAGAGCTGCTGCTGCTGGGCTGTCCCCAGCCCACTTTTGAAAAGGAGAGTTGAAAAATGGCTGGAGAAACTGGAGAGTGGCCAAAAACTGCAGAGAGTTGTGAAGAGAAGCAGAACAAAGCGAGGTCAATCGCTGCAGTGCTCTCCAGCCAGGAAAGCGTTGTTTCTTGCCTGTAAATGCAACCCGGGCCAGCCCTTCCCTCACTGCTCCGAGTGGTACCCTGCGCCAGCATGGGCTTGGGACCTTGATAATGGGTGCCCATTACAGTGTGCAGGGGCCCTGCCTGCCACCCTGACAGATGTGAGCACAGCTTCCCCATGCCAGGCACCGCGCTCGGAGGGAGAAGCGCAGCAGGGTGCGTTGCCCATCCCTGACCGGCATATGGGATGTGTCCCTGCCGCAGCAGGGTAGCCTGCGCATCCATCCCACCCGAGCTCTTAAGCACATCTCTCACGGTTCAAGAAAAACCAAGCGGCGCGGCATGATTGCCAGCTGGAGCATTGGCACTTGTCTGGAAGTGTGTATTGATCTGAGGAAATTCGTTGAGTCCAGGCGAGGGCTGAGGGGGAACTGGCCTGTCGTGTTTGTGAGAGCCAGGGCTGTGAGCTTTTGGACAGCGAAACGTGCTCCCTGTGAATACGTGTCTATATTTTAGTGATGTCTGCTCGTGGCTGCTGAGCTGCAGGGACTCGCTGGGCCAGACTTCTTTGGACATCCTGGTAATTGCCTGTGTCAATTCGCTTTCCTGGAACAGCTTCTCGAAGGATGACCCTCCCTGGGGAGAGGTGTAAAGCTGTTGCTGCAGTCTATCTTCTGTTTTGATTTTTTTTTTCCCCCTCCCTGCTCACCATCACCTTTTAAAAGCCCTTCACTCAAGACTGAGTAAGGAAAGGTTTATTTGTGTAACCTGATAAAGTATTTTCACACTGCAAAGCTGGCTGCTGAGGCTGGCGGCAGCACCCTCGCTTTGGCCTGGCTGCGCAGCGTGGGAGGGATGCGAGTCCTGTGCACAGAGGTTCAGTGGGGGACCGAAGGGTGCGTCGTTCCTGTGCAGCCACCAGTGCAACTGCTCAGTAGGCTCTTGGAGAAATACCGGCCTCTTTCAGAAACCCATTGCTCCTCTCTAAGAGCAACTGGTGAGTGTTGCTGGAGAGCTGTGATGGGGCTGGAGGGATGGATCCAGGCCCTCAGCAGGTCCCGAGAGCAGTGCTGCCCTGTGCCGTTGCCCCAGCTGCAGGGCTGTGTGGCGCTTGAGGAGCCGCTTTGGACTCCAGATACTGGAGGCTAGTGGTCTGTCTTCACTCCTTCCCTTGCCTCAGCTTGGTTTTTGGGTGGTGTGCTCTGGGAGAGCCCATCCCAGCTTCTGCCAGCATCCTAGCAGAGCAAGGACAGGACCTGAGACTCCCAGTAACCGGGCACGCAACTGAGGCACAAAACCAAAAGTTGTTTGGGTGCCACACTACCCATGTGCCATGGCAGCCTGTATCAATGTGTCTCCTCGTGCACTGATGCACCGTGCTCCGTTAGTTCTGCATCACCTGGGTTACTGGAGGGAGACCGTGCTGCTGGGCGCTCCTGCCTAACAAGCCTCCATTCCAGTGCGGCAGGGCGAAAAGCAGGGTGCTGCAGAGGGGCTCACTACCAGCCGTGAAGCCAGTGGAAAAAGAACCAGAAATGTGCTTCTTTTGCAACCCCATAATGCCGTGCTAATAGTTCCCCCTTTTTCCCTTCTTTGCTGAACATTTTCATTCTCGCTTGCTGAGCTGCAGGATTAAACAGAACCACTGTGGAAAAGGAGCTGTCTAAAGAAAACACAAGAATAACGAGAAAAGCACAGCACAGGTACCTCTGTTACAGCCTTGGCTGGTGTGAGCGAGTGCGATGGGGCTGCCCTCCTGCATCCCATGGGAGGCTGCTCCGGCAAAGGTGGCTGCTCTGCTGCACCAGAGCACCTGGGAGAACACCCATTAAATCCAATAACAGTGCACTGATAGCAAAATAAAGTGAAATGACTGTTCATTATCCCTTTGCTCACACAGCCTTGCCGATGGGTGCTGAATAGAGGGCTGAAGCTCGCTTCTGCGGGAGCGGTACCTGCTGAGCCCCCTGGCGTGGCTGCCCCCCACCTCGGGCTGGGTCTTTGCCATCACTGAGGGGTGCAGCCCTGTGCAGCTGCACCTCCTGGCAGGTGAGTGCTGCCTGGCTCTGCACCACAGTTCAGCAAAGTATTTAAGTACATGTTTGACTTTTATAAACCCATGTTTAATATATTTCCAGTTAATCAAAGCACTTGAAAATGCACTGGAATCTAAGGAAGCAGATAATTGTGTTCCAGGACTGGCGGCACTGTTGGGTCCAGGTCCATACCTAGTGGTGCTGGGTGGATCTGGGAGAGTGGCTGTCCTTCCCTGCGCTGTGAATCATGCAGGCTTCATTAGCTGCCCACGCAGCCTGGATGGAGAGGGCCACTTTACCACAGAGACCTGTGCAGGGAAAGACTTTTATTGCTACTCAGGTGGCTGTGACGTGCTGTGATGATGTGGGTATCAGTAGCATTTCTGTAAGGAGCAAGCCTTTGGTTTTGTATGTGTGGGGCAGCTGGTAAAAGGAGGGTTTGGGGTTTGAAGAGTTCAGTTTAGGCTCTTGTCTCCCTTTTAACCCTGGCCTTTGAAAAGGATGGTGAGTGCCCAGACCCCACTTTAGTCCCCTACTGTCTTAAAAGCACTGTCATGCTGGGAGATGGCAGTCAGGGAGGCATGCAATGCAGGGCTGGCAGCTTTTGCAGGGGGAGGATGAATGTCCTTCCCCAAACTGCTCCTTCTGCCCTCCGGGAGCAAAGCGACTCCTGATTCTGCCTTTGGAGAGCTGCCTCCTGCTGTACCCCGCATAAAGCAGAATCAAGCTGTGCCCAGGGGGTCAGATGCAGATGCAAAGCATTGCGACCTGCCAGCAGCAGGGGCAAGGTATGGGGATGAGACAGAGGCAGCAGGACCCAGCACAATGCAAAAGATGGAATTACACAGCACTGCCTGCTAACAAATTATCCATTTGCGTAATCCCTGCACCCTGAGCAGTCTTGCTGTCTGATCTCCTCTGAAACTCCAGTGAGAATCAAACATTTCTGGCTAATATTGTCTGCAAGTGACAGTCACAACTGCCATCTGGGCTCTGTGTTCTCGCAGACCTGCACCCAGGCAGGGGCATTGCTGGCAGGGCTGGGGAGCCTGTCTGAGGGGAGTCCCTTGCAGGTGGGTCACTGTTGCAACTGCCTGCGTGGTAGCAGTGAGGGAACTGCCTCATCCCCTTCCTCCTGGATGGGGATGCTGCAGTCCCTGCTCAGCGCGGCAGGTCCTCTGCCTGGGCTCACAGCGCCTAGGGCTGCAGGTGGGCACAGCAATGCTGCTGCCCCTCTCCTCTGCTTCATACCCGGGGGAGAGGTTGCTGTCCTGGCCCCGTGACCGCAGCCTTGGCAGAATGATGGGCAGGCAGGGGGCTGAGAGCAGGAGCAGATCCACAGCTGCTTATTTCCATGAGTGATGGGCTGAGGTGCAGGCTGGGGGTGCCAGGCTGGCAGGGAAGAAGCACGCTCTTCTGAGCCTCCAGCTCTTTACTCCATCTTCTCACTGGCTTGTGTTGCTTCCTAACAGACCGCGAAGGCAAAGGCATATGGTAATGCATATTTAAATGATATTTACATTCAACATTGTCTCTCTGTAGCTCTGTTTTCCTTCCCAAGTGCTGTAATTCCTCCAGGCTCCTGTCTGGTGCAGCTGGGGGAAGGTGGGTGCCCTGGGCAGGGGTGGAGGGGCTGTGATGGGGTGTCACTGCCCGCATGCTCCTGCTCAGCATCCCCATTGCTGGTACAAAGGGAGCGTGTGGGGCAGCTTCCTCAGCTAGGAGCCAAAATGCAGTGACTGACCTGGCTCTGGGTGCCTGCTTCTAAGCTGGGGGCTCAAACTGCTCCCTGAAGAGAAAGTAAGTCATCTGCAAAGCCACTTTGCAGGGTAAAATGCTTGGTGTTTTCAAGAGAAGTGTGTGAGAAGGCTGCATAAGGTCTGCAAAGAGCCGACGAGCGATGCACCTGGCATGTGCTGCCCCAGCCAGGCTTCACTCTGGGCTCCTACCCATCCCTGCTCTCCTGCTCTGTGCCTAAGTATCTTCCTCCACCAGGAAAGCAGCTTCCCTTCCCCTTCTGCCCATGGTTCCCTGCTCAGGAGAGCAAATTGTGTGGGGAAGGGCCTCTGCAAGGGCTGGACCTGGGTGCGGTGTCTCTTGCTGGCTCCTACCGATGGCTGAGAAATGCAAAAAACCAATTAAGAAAAGAGGGGAACTGTTAAGGCAAAAAAATAAATAGCTCCTGTTCCAATTGACTCAGCTCCTTAATCCTGGTGCTCAGGAGCTATCGTTATTCCAAACATAGTGGCATAATAATTAAACATAATTACTTGTAGGTTCTGGGCCGGTGACTATCTGTACCTAACGCTCCTAATGACATTTCTATTAAGAAACACACCAACTGTTTAATAAATAATAACAATACCTCGCTGCCTAGTCGTTGGAAGGACACCAGCATGTGCGGGGGACCTGGTGGGGCGGGAGCAGGGGGCTGCACGGAGCAGCATGCTGTGAGAGCATCCCCAGTCCCATCCCTCTGTCATGCCACGTTCCTTCAAGTGTTGCTGGGACGTTTCAAGCTGGGGGGCTGTAAGAGCCTCCAAATATCCTTGCTGAGCCTGGCTCCTGCATCCTCACCAGCTTCAGGGGTCCCCACCAGCCCTTGGCCTCCATCCCATCCTTAAAACAGTCTGGGGTGACCTATGAAAGGTTCTTCAGGGTCTTCAGTCTCTTTATATCAATGTTAAAAAGCAAATGATTATTTCAGTAGTGAGGATGTTGTTGGAGCTCCAGAGGGAGAAATCACCTGTTTAGCTCAGAACCTTTTTCTTGAGAATTAATCCTAATTCAGGATCCTATTATAAACATGGAGGGTGATACAATGGCCTGAAACATTAGTCAAGGCAAATTCCATAATTGATGACTGCTAATATGAAACAGTTTGAAAATGAGGACACGTCTTGTTTTTAAATCCTGCCTCCTTCCCCACCTCTGAGGAAATCTGTTGGCTTCAGAGGAGAGCACTTCAAGAGAACAAAGACCCTTTGAAAGATCCTTCCCCGCCCCCCCCCCCCCCCCCCCTTTTCAATGCTTATCTGAAAGGACATCTTTTTCCCCTTAGTTGCTGTAATCATGAAAGCACAGGTGACAAACTGCTTCATACCAGGCATCATCAATTCGAAGCTGGGGTTTTTATAAATATATATATGTATGCACGCGTGTGTGTATATATATATAAAAGGCAGCAGCAGCAGCACTGAGGCTCTGTGCCAGCAGATGATTCCTATCAGCTCACCAGGGAAAAAGCAAGCCAACTAACTTTAAGGGCCCCCTTTAATCTCGGTTTCCCCCGCGGTGGTGATGCCGGGTGCCGTGCAGCACTCCCGGCTCGGCGGGCAGGCTGGCGGGGGGCACAGCGCCCTTGAGCCATGGCAGCCCGGTGAAGGGTCTCCGGCTGGCCCAGCTCCAGGGCAGGCTCTGCCATGCAGGGATTGCTGTGATCCTCTTAGCGGTGGCAGGGCTGCCAGGTTTAAGGGATGTGCTATTACCTCCTCGGCCGCCAGCGACGCTTTGCAAATGCACCACAGGCGAGTTTTTCTGGGCTTGTAAATACTTTCATCTCTGTGTTGTGCTTTCTGTTACTGCGAGAAAGAAAGATAACTTTTAATGTTATGGCTCAAAGTTGCCCCAGCATAATGTTATTGGGCAGCTGAGGGAAATTGCTCTGAGCTTTCATTAGTGATACGCTGATTTTTCACCTGGTCTGGTTCACTCTGATGTCGCTAGCAGGCTGCAGCATGGTTGTGCTTGGAGTTTGCTTGGCTTGGAGCATTTACTGGCCCCCTGGTCCACAATTGCAGGTAGATGAAGGCTGCAAAGCCCCATTTGCAACGTTGCTCTGAGTGTGTGCCCATCGTGGACACGTCAGCCCATAGTACTGAAGCAAAGAACCCATAAAGGACATTTTGTTCATGGAACTGGGTGATGGATCTGCAATTCATGTGTTTAAGGGAAAAGGAGGGGGGCAATGGGAATGCACCTTCAGGACTTGCCATCCAGTTGTGCAAATTCCTTCCCTCACGACTGTGAATAAGAAGTGACTGTAAAGATCAGGCTAGGCTCAGAAACCTGCAGTTGCTACTTCTGCTGGAGCAGCCGTGGTGGGGAGCTGCCTCCCTCTCCCTGCCTGCAGCTCAGGTGGGGCACTGGGGTGTCACCCCACTGGGTGAGTGGGTGGCATCCTCTTGGGCAGTCTGCTGCGTGGTGGGCAGCCGGCACCGGCTGGGTCTCGGTGATGTCTTGGCAGGGCTCTGGTTTCCAAGGTGACTATCTCCTTCCCCAGCCTTTGAACTCCAAGGTGAATATCTTGTCTCTGAACACCATGGCGGGTCCGCCAGCATTTCTCCATGCTGTGCCGAGATGGCTCTGCTGCCTGGGATGCATTTTGCAGTCTGATCAACAAAGTGTTTTGGTCAGATAAGGCTGACTTGGATTGTGACACGTTAAAGAAACAAATACCTGCTTCTCTGTAACAAACGTGCTCAGTGGCGTTGAGAAAGCGCCTGTTTGTTTTTTTTTTTTTTTATGCCCGGTGTTTTCCTCCTCTAGCTCAGGCTCTGGTGCACAGTGGTAAGAGTGAAATCAAATAAATCCCCTCGGTGAGTCCGGGGCTTGGGAGGTGGATAGGGGAGCTTTTGGCAGTGATGGACGGATCAGAAAGGTGATGGTATTACCTGGATTATCAAGTTGAATACCCTGGAGCATCAAAGGGGTAGTGGGGTGGGGGAACCTACTGCAGGACCAGGGGGCGCAGCGTCAGAGCTCCGCTTCCCCTTGCTGCAGCACTCACAGGCATCTTCCCTCATTGATTTTTGTCTGCAATCTTATGTGAATGATAGAAAGCAAAGGGAAAGGAAAAAATAAAAATCTGAGAGGGCTGAAATTCACCTTTTGAGGACAACTTTACTGTTGCAGGCTTTACAGTCTGAGTGGCTGAATCTACTCACAGTTCAGTGCCAAGCAGATACCCAAACCATGCGAGCTCTCAGAGCTTTGATCCCAAAACGTCGGCATGCCACTTGGCATGCAGAATGACATGTGCTTGGCCCACTATACCGGTTATTCCCAGGGCTGTTTCCACAGCCCTTCAATACTTTGCGTGACTATTTCAGATTTATTCACTGTTGCACCTCTTCCCAGCACTGCTGCTGCAGCTGGCTGCCCCGGGGTGTGTAGCCCCTGCAGCCAGGTGCCCCGGGACTGCTCAGCCCCTGCAGCCACAGCAGGGGTGACAGCAGCTTGTGCCACATTGTCATGGGCTCTTCCATCTTGCTGCTTCATGTGGTTCTGTCCCCCTGGGCTGATAATGATGTATCACTCCCAACTAGTTGGTGTCTGCCTGGAGTGGAGTGGGTGTTATCACACATAATTCAGCAATCTCTGACCGAGGGGGTTGACTTTCTTTGTTTGAGGACAGGTCTTGGAGTTCTAACTTATCTGTCTAGATTTTTGTGATTCACCCACCCCCAGGAGCTGTGAATGCTCACAGTGCGTTCTGCATCATCAGTGTCTCAGGCTGGTGGACATGGTGCATCTCCCCAAAAGACCCCTGCAGGAGAAGCTCCATCTGCCTCGCAGGACCCACACATGAGTCCTGCCGGGTGAGAGGAGGCCAGGGAAGCCCCCTTCTTGGAGGTTAATTCAGCCTTAATCTCAGCCTCAGCAAGTCAGGGGTCAGCACTCCTCTGTGAGGCAGGACAAGATAATCTGCTTATCACGAGTCCATCGCACTGTTGCAGCCCTTTCTGCCTGCGGAGAATTAGTGCGATGCTATTAGGGATTACACCCTCCCCCCCACAACCCCGACCTCCCATAAATCTCTTGAGCTCTGGTGCTTGAGTAATGTGCTGCAGAGAAGTTGTGCCAACTGCTAATAGCGCTGGACCGTAAATCCCTCCTCCTGCACTTAAAAGCCTGTAATTCCTGCTCCCCCCTAGCAGCAGCATGTGGCGTTATGGGGGTGTTTGTCAATATGACAGTGCGGGCTGAGGTGGGGGGCTGCCTGCCCCAGGGATTGCCCTGCTGGCTGCCCCTTCCAACCTTTCATGGGAAAACAGCTGCTCCGTGCTGTCCCTCCCTCTGTGTTCGGCGGAGGGCAAGGGCACGCGTCCTGGCACAGGCACCCTCCAAACCATCCAGCTCTGGCCAGATCCTGCACGCCGCCAGCAGGCACCTGGTATATAAACGGAGGTGATGCCTAAGGCTGCTCCCCTCTGGTTTGCAGCTTTTCCCTGCACAAAGTGAGGTTTGGTCCCACTGGCTTTTACCTGGCATGTTCTCCTGGCAGCTCACACCGCCCGAGCTGTCCCCACTGAGCCTGGTGTGCGGCACCGCATGGCGCTGGAGTGTGCTGCATGCAGAGAGGAGTTTTTGGCTCAGGTTCTGCGATGTCAAGAGCTTCAGCTAATCCCGGGAAGTATCCAAACATATTGCCCCAGGCGCCAGCCAGCACCATGCCGCAGATCTGCAATTTAACCTTCATCCTTCTGATATTTCCAGCCTTGGTAAAATGCTGAAATAACAGCTTTTAACGAAGGCTCTTGGAAAAACGCACTTTGGAGCTGTGTGGAGTCTGGGGCAGGGAAGTGGCTAACGCGAGGGACACTGTCCGGAGGGACACTGGGGAGGCAGGGTGCAGGCTGTGCTGCTGGAGCAGGGCACTAGGCAGGCAGGGGATGCTGCTGCTCGTACGGTGGCAGGCGCGCTGCAGGGAAGCCTTGCAGCATGGCAGTGATTGCTGCACGTGTCAACATTTCTGCTGCTCCCTCTGTGACATCCCTTTGTAAGTCGGTTTCAAAGACTGCTCTCCCCCTTCCCCTTCTTTAGGAAGGTTTATATAAAACTTTAATTATAGTAGCACTGTTTAAAAAGGATCATTACACCTCCCGAACAAACAGCAGTCACAAGCACGACACAAGCGCACTGTGAAATATCAGGGTGACAAAATACTCCCGGCGCTATCTGTGGTGTGTCAGCTCACCCAGTGCCGTGTAACACCTCAATTTGTAAGGAAGCTCGTGTGCCATGCCCCATGATAAATGTTTAAATGAGGCATTCAGACGAGTCAGGTGTTGAGGAACTGATTTATCCTTCTGTAACAAAACATCCCAGCACACCTGCTAATAATCCTGCAGATGATAAACCCCGGGTTCCGAGTGAGCATCACTCTGCTCTACTCCAGCAGCATGGGGTGCCGGAGGGGACAGAGGAGTGGATGCTCTGGTGCCGAACTTCAATTCCTGTTTCAAGATGACAAGCAAATGCTTTCAGGGACTGGCTTTTGGTGGGTTCTCAAATGCAGATTCCCCCTCTCCCAGATTTCCCCCTGCAGTGTTGGACCCTGGGGCTAAACTGGGAGCCCTGGGCGGGGGAGCACCTGGCTTTTGCATAGTCACAGTGCTGTGATTGCTTTGCAAAGGAGGATTTTACATGTGAGGAGATCAAGGGATGAGGTAGGGAGTGACTGGCCCAAGGTGACTCAGGGAGCTGGTGGCAGCAGGGGCCATTTCTGCCTCTCCCAGAGGCTCTCACGTGGCTGGTGCCCGGGCAATGGCACGGCAAGCCCTGGCACAGCCGGTGGGGCTGGTAGCTGGCACGGCGGCACGATGCAGCGAGCAGCATTTGAGGACAATATGGCAAGTAATCACTGAGCAGAGGAGAATAAATCTCCAGCATTAGGGGTGGATGTACAGTGCTGTAAAGCAAAGAACCAATATAACAGTCTACATAACACCATTAGTCTGGGACCGAGGCATTTGATATAGAACGAGAGATGGCATGAGCCAACAGGTCTCTACTTTATTTTTTTCCCCTTGCATTTAATACAGTGTTCTGGATGCCGCTTTCTATGCTCAATGTGTTTTATTGTTTTGCTCACCCTGAAAGAGGAACTGCTGGAGCTTTGATAAATGGATGGCACGTTGGGCTGGTTGTCACTGCAGCTTCCCTGGGTGGTCTGACCCAGCAGAGCCAGTATCTGTATGGGGGGTGTGGGACAAGGTCCCTGGGTCTCCGTGGAGCAGGGTGGGAAGTGGCCACACCTGGTTAGTCCCTTCCACAGGACTGACCTACCACTGCCCAAGAGCTGACATCGCTTTCCCTCCTGGGCTCTTCCTGCTGCTTACGAGCTCTGGCCACTGCGTGTGGCACCCGGCAAGGTGAGGTGAGTGCTGCTGCCCGGGGATGCTGTGTGGAGCCTGTCCCGGCAGCCCCACCAGACAGTTAATTACTCATTTTGCAATGAAAAGGGAGCTGGAGGAGCAAGGGGGGGACACACACATGTAGCAGAAAGCATCTGCTTCCCTGGAAGCAGTGTGGAGCCATGATTACCTTTCTTTGATGCTGGCAGCCAAAGCCCGATCTGTGCACGTTGCCTCAGCTGGATCTCCCTGTTAGCACCTTGCCCCTCCGAAAGCTGCCTGACGGGTGCTGCTGGAAGCCCAGGGGATGGGAGACAGTCCTGGGGCATCCCTGGGCTCTCCTCCCCTGTCACCTGGCTCGGTGGTGGGGGCACAGCATTGGGGTGGGGGTCTCGTACCTGGGGTGCATCCAGGCTTAGCCAGGACTTTGGTGTCACTGTAGCATGGAGCTAGCAGGAATGTGAAGGTTTGCAGAAGTGGCTGAATGAACCCCATATGAACAAGCTGGAGAAGGAACTACCAACTGAGAAAGCAATTTTGGAAGACAAATATAATCTGTGGATCTGAATATCCACAAGTGAAACAGAAGGGAAGATAAAAGGAGCAAAAAGTCAGGGACTCCAAGCAGCGCGGGTTGCACTTCAAAGGGGAAGGGAGCTGGCTTATAGATTTACCGCCAGTTGCGGCTGTGCCAGCACAGAGCAGAGAGCCAGCATGGGAGAGAGCTGGGGATGCAGGGGAAAGGGAATTTTAAAAGCAGAATTTCAGATGCCTGTTTCCCCCTGGGTGAAATTACACAGAGAAATATTCTGGCAAAATACGAAAGGGACCGAGATGAAAGCACAGCCCAGAATATACATTGCAAATGACATCTGTCCAGGAGGGACAGTGGAGCTTGCTCTGAAACAGGGACATATGTGGTCTGGGGGTCCAAAGCCCAGATTTCCAGTGCTGGTTTGCTGGCTGGAGGTGCAGGGGAGAAGCTGGGCATCACCTGCATGCAGGACTGCAGGAGAGCTGATAACTGCCCATTACCACCCCCCAGCTTCTCTAGGTACTGACTGAAAGGTATCAATTAGAGCTGTGCAATCAGCACCAAAATGATCTGGGAATGCTCAGGTGAATCCATGGGCACAGGAGGATTTGCTGATCTAGAGTTCACTGGGAAATGGTATAATGCTGCTGAAATGAATGCTCCTGGGAGTAGGTGCCCAGCTGCAAGGGGCACGGGCAGTGTGGGGACTGCCAATGCCCTGGACGATGCTCCCTGGCTGAGGATGGAGGCAGGAGAGTGGGGTGGCACTGTCTGCGCTGCCTTGATGTGCCACAGGGCCAGGGACCAGCCGCTCTGCAGCGTGACCTGCCCGGGGGGTGCGTGCTTAGGTGAGGGAGGGCTTTACACAGAAAAGCCAGCAGTGGGTGGAGAGTGGAGACAAAGGCACCCCAGTGGCTTAGGAAAGGTTGCCTTTGCTTGTGGTTGAAAGCGCTGGGCAATAATAATCAAGAGTTATCGCTTGGCAATCACCATAGCAACATCAAAACACAAGTGGGAGAGAGATGCTTTTCTGTAGAGCAGGGAGGGCGGCTGCCTGCCCAGGGGGCTTCCCGTGTCTCCTCCCTGCAGTCACTCAACCCAGACCAGAGAAGGCAGAACCTGGCGGGAAGGGAAGCTGGGTTTAAGTGGTGAAGGAAGGAGCTCTTGCAGCCGCCTTTGAGAGCTGTCTTGCTGCAGAAATATTGGAGATAAAGGGGACTCCTTGCATGGCCAGATCCTCGGTGCTCGCTCCCATCCCCATAGGAGGGTGCTGGCTGCTCAGCTCAGCTGCTCCTTGGGACACCTTCGTTCCTTGTCGCTTCCCCTCTGGGTGCCAGCTGACAGCTGGGCACCAGCAGTGTGTGGAAAGAAGAAAATGTCAAATTTTCTGCACTGGCTCAAGCCACAGGTCCCTGGTGTTGGTGGCTCCTTGTGCTGCTCTGGAGGGACATGGGTCCTCCCTGGCACCTCCCTGCTGCTGCTGGGCAGCTCTGAGAGTAGGAGCGCTCACCTTGCTGGCACTAGCTGCAGCCATGTCTCTCCTACTAGAGCTGCTAAGCCTCCATAAATATGCTTTTAATAATCAAGCAATGTTTGTTTAGCATAAACCAACTCCCCTGCTAAATCAATGAGGAAGCAGAGAGCAGTGCATGGTTCAGAGACATAATTCAGGGGCTGCCTGGTACGGTCTCTGCAGGGCTGGGGAGGGCGTCCGCTTCTGCTCCTCACCGCTGTCCTCCTCTGGAGCCCCAGGGCAGGGCTGGCATGGCCCCGCTGCTCCCTTTGGGTTTGGGTACAGGGTGGCTGCAGTGTAGGGCTGGGAGAGGCTCCCTGGGGTTGTGCTCCCACTGAGGGGATGTGCTGGGAGTGGGATTCATGCCATGAGTGCATCCCTGCTAGGGTGAAGGTGGTGGCTGACACCTCCCCAAAACCAGCCAGGGACCACTGGGGACGCTGGCTGCCCCAGGCACAGATGGAAAAATCTTATGCCTTGTATAGGGTGTAGAGCATCAGCTGGGCGGTGGAGCGTCCCCTGGCAAATAGTCTGGGTCATTTGCATGCTCACATTGTGGGAGACATCTTGCCACACAGCCCTCAGCCCTGGCAGGGGTGTGCTGGGGGGGGTCAGCCTCCCATGGGGCTGCCCGGTGAGAGCGGCTCTGCTCCACGGAGCCTGATGGTCTCTGATGGTGCATTAATAGTGGTTATTAAGACCCGAGTTTCCTCTCGCTTGCGTTGGTGTTTGTGCATTGATGTCAGCGTGCTGACTCCTGATCTATGCTGGTGCAGGGCAGAGAGGCAGCCCAGCCCTTCACACGTCTGTATTCCAGTTTGGGGTGCAGGGACGGATGCTCTTCCTGGAGGTAGTATATCTGCCGTGATTCGGTGGTGGGAGGAATTACAGCCTCGTATTTTGTCGGTGTGTATGGGACAGTTGTTGAAAGCAGGCAAAGCTCTCCATCCATCTTTCAAAGCGCTCATGGTTCAAGGTAGAGAGCGAGCGTGAAAAGAGCAGGGAGGCGATCAGTTGCCAAAGCTCTTTAAATAAGTAAGGAGTCGGGGATGGGGGTAGAAAGACAGAGGGAGAATTGTTCTTGCAATTTATGGAGCTGGAGGGTGAGGGATGAAAGGAGAGGATCTTTGGGAGGTATGGCATACACCCGGGGCACCAGCTGCTGTGGGGCTGCAGGTGCTGGGGCTCCGCTTTCCAGGAGGAAAGTTTAAAAATGCCATTCCTGCAGGATATGTTCACTGCAAGGAATTGCAGCTGCACAAAGGTGTAGGGTTTTGCCTCTGTTGTGGTGTGCTGGGCTGGGATTTGGAGGGTAGGTCTGCCAGGAGATGCTCAGGAGTGTGCGGGACCCCCTCCTCTCCCCAGAGGGCTGGCTCACGGTGGGCTGGACAGCCCAGGGAGCTGCCTTTGCTGAGGATGGAGCAACCCTGGGTGGGCTCCCCCTCCACAGAGAGCACAGCAGGGAGGAGAGACCCTCCGCAGGGGCTGTTTCTCTTGCCCCATTGAGGGGCTTAGGGAGAGCCGGGAATCAGGAGGCACTTTTCATGAGCAAAAGCTGAAGCAGCAGCTTCTGCCTTTGAAGGGGCAGACGAAGCTTTATCTTCTGGGAGAGGAGCTGCAGACTGCCAGCTCCTCCACTTGCTGATCCAGTACCAGGTTGCAGGGACTGAAGCAGCCTGTGGAGTTAGCAAAATCCTTTATTTTACATTTGATATCTTGTTCAGATCAATATAGATTCCTTGAGCAATTCGGAGGCTTGTAGTCTCCTGATTAGCTGTCCCTTTATCCAGTTAGGTGTGGTGTTTTTTTTTTCTTATCTAGAGTAATTGTTGTTCCAGAGTACATCTATGGCTGCAACATGACCTTACCAGCAAGGATACGCCAAGATGGCACTGGAAGCTGCTCCCTGAGAAATACAGCTCCCCATGTCTGACCCCTCCCTGCCAGCCCCTCCTTATTGTCTCCCTATAAATTGTTTCTGAAAGCTTTTGTTGCCTTCCCAAGGTGAGACGGGGCGATCCAGAAGGCAAATATATAAATCTAAACCGTTCAAAGGCCCCAGCGGTGGCCGTGGGGAGGAGGAGGAGGAGGGATGTTTACTGTAGCTGCTCACATATCTTAGGGACCTACAGTGTCCCTGCAGGAGCTCTTGCCTGATGTACTTTGATGGGAGTTTTTATTAACTGGTGTGGCTTGCCAGTCTATTCACAGCCCCGGCGTCCTCGGTGAGTTTGTGCGAGATGCTCCGGCCCAAGATTAGTCAGGAATTAAATTGGTGGTTAAAATAAAAACCTTCTCCAGATGTGAGAGTGATGAATGAGGGAGGCGAAGGGGATGCAGGGAGATTGGTCCTTTCTTGAGATGCTGGTGAACATCTTGGCTTTCCCCTCAGTGGCTGCTGCCTGGGATGCTCACTGCCCGCCTGGCAGTGCTGTTTACCGGAGCAGGAACGTGGTGTCTTGGGTCACCGGCGGCTGCACTCTGCTGGGACTTCATCCCTCCCTGCTCCCGCCCTTCTGATGGGATCGCTTGTTTCCCCTAATTAGTTCATGGAAACAAATACAGGGTTGACAATAAAGGAGAGATTTGCTGGGTCAGGCTCAACACCAGTCCCTCAAATGCTGCCTGACACCGGCACAGGCTGTACCGGGAAAACAAACAGCTCTATTAAATTCAATGTATGCGTGAACTGCTCTGGAGAGGCTGTCTCCATGGAGCACCTGCCTGCTCCTCCTCTTTGTCTTTACTGGAAAAATCAGCACCACAGTTTTTTTTTCTGTGGCATGCCCAACTCCAGCTTACTGTCCTTCTGCAAAAACCACATAGCAATGCAGCTGGGCAGCTTTTCCCAGAAAAAAATTACAAGAAACTAGGGACAGGGATGAGGTGTGCTCTTGAAAGCAGCTGGTGACTAAAGGTAGGAGACTGGGTGTTTTTCCTGACACCTGGCAAATTACATCCCCACTGACTTTGGGAAGACCCAGTGCTGCTAAGCAGTTGAGACCAAATGTGACAAATAGCTTTGGTCAAGATGATGTGGAGGAAAAAAATTATCAAAACCACCAAATGCTTCAGCATTCCCAAAACAAACCAAGTTGCCTTTCAGTTCTGATGCTGTTCCAGTGGGAACCTGTGGTCCCAGCACCTGGGGAGGGAGGGATGGGGAAGGATGCTCATGGGGTGGGATGCTCTGGGGCTCCCAGGTGGCCTGAGGGACACTGGCAGTGAGGGGAGGGCAGGCACCCATTCTGCCCTGGCTTGCCACGGCTGTGCTGTGCTGCTGAGCCCTTGCCAAGCCATCCTGCCGGCACATCTCTGCCCCGGGAGGCAGCTGTCAGGCTGCAGCTCCCCCATCCTTAGAAGCACCCAGGAAAAGCCTTGTTTATAGTTTCTCCTCACCTCTTGCTCTCCGTTGTGTGCAAATTGCCTGGAGCATCTTGATTGTATTTCTGTGCTGCTTGAGGCCTTTTTCCACTTGGGCGAGGTTGAGAGACTGGGGTCGGCAGCATCCCTGGGCGCCAGCATCTCCGGCATCAGGAGGCACCGCCGCCGCGGAGCCATGAGAGGGAGCTCAGCCCATTGCCTTCTCCTCGGCTCTGGGAGCGGCTGAGGGAAGGCGTAACGGTGACATCGGGGGAGCCCTCCTTGGTCTGTCTCTCGCCCGTTTTGGGGCCACTACCTTCGCGTTCTGTACCTAAAGCATCCGTGGCATTGCTGTGCGTGTGCTCGGCATGATGGCAGGAGCGGGGGCTACTTCTGCCGCTGTGCTACCTGCCCGGCACGGTGCTGGTACCCGGCCGCAGCATCCTCACCCTCACCTGCGCCCAGTTCTCCCGTGCGCGTTGTGTTGTCGGTTCCTCAGTGCTTGTGGGTATTCTGGTGTCTGGCAGTGGGTGCTCTGCGGTGCCACTGATGTGTACACCCATGTGCACGTCGATGAGGTGAGACCTGAGCAGGGGCACGGCTGGGGGTCTCACCCCGGGGGAAAGGGAGGTCCCCGTCTTGCAGAAAGTCAGAGGCATCTCCCTTGTCACTCCTGGCCAACCTCTGACTCATGGCAGAAAGGGCAGGAATATGCGTGATTTTCTGCGGTACTATTTTTGGGGGGTGGAAAAAAAAAAAGACAAGAAGTTCTGTTCTATGTCTGCGATTATTTTATTATGCAGCACTAATGAAAAATACACTTGAACATCTAAAAAAGGCCTATGGTAAAGAGTTACTTAATGGAATAAATCACTTTAAATTAAGCAATTACTCCCTTGATTTTTTTTTTTCTTTAAAACACTAATTGGCTAAAGGTGCTTCAGTTGTATGTTTAATAACTGCTGGGTGGGCACAGCGAGCGGCCAGCTCCCCATGCCAGCTGTGGTGCAGGCAGCGCCGGCGCTGCCGACAGCAGAGGTGTTGCTCCAAACCCAGGTGAGGTTTGCAGGGAGCTACATGTGATGCTGTGAGGCTGAGGATAGATGAAAAGCCCTCCTTTTCTCCTCTTTCAGGTCATTCAAAACTTGTCATTGTTCTGAGAGCTTGCATGGAGTATGGGGGTGACAGGGATTCCTCTGACTCAGGGGAACTTGCCCAGCGAGCAAACCACGTGTTTTAGCATCTTTAGCAAAGATGCCCAGATAAAAGGAGGGGGGTGCCATGGCTCTGCTGTGGTCCCCTGGAGAAAGGCAAAGCCTGGAGAATGATGGCTTAAGTGACCAGGTAAGATGTGTCAAACTCTGTTTCCCAAGTCAGCCCCGAACGGAAGGGTGAGCAGGATTTGCATGGGAAGGCTCCGGAGTTTGTTCAGCTGGTTTCCTAAGAGACAGCAAGTCGCTCTCACCTCTGCCACAGCGCTGGCAAGTGACTTGGTGGTGGCAGCAGCCAGTTGGCGTTGAGCAGAGCTCACGGTGCGGTGCCCTGGTCCCACATGCCACCGCTCCGGGTGGAGATGGGGTGCAGGATGCGGTGTCCATCTCAGGTCCCCTCCGCATGGCCGTGGTCCTCGCCGGTGGCTCGTGCTGAAGTGTAAGCCAGTGGAGCCTCTTCCCACAGCGGTGCAGGCAGCTGATGCAAGGAAGGGAGGGAGGCAGGCAGGCGATAAATAAAATAAGCTAAATAAATAGCTGGGCTCTTCAAGGGGGAAATCAGGGCTGTAAATTAGGCAAAGATTATCTTGTGATCCCAGGAACTGAGCTTCATAAATATTAACAGCCTAACACACCCCGGGGTGAGGGAACAGCTCTGCAGAGGATGCCGATGGGCCAGGCATAGGATCTGTCCTAGGCTGGGGGGTTCCCACCCAGGTTCACTGTACCTGACTGGGGGAGGTGGCCCCCACGTGAGGAGCCGTCGCTCTGTGGGGTCCCAGCCAGCCCTAGGAACAGCAAACAGTGAGCACTTGGTCTCGCCCGCACATCCTTCTCATCCTGCACGAGTCTGAGTCACAGCAGCCTCGTGGCACCAGCCTTGTGGGGAGCGAGTGGGAGTGTTGAGCCTCGGTTTTGTGTTTGCACCAGGTACGGTGTGAGGAAGGTGTGATAAAGAGTGGCTAATATGTATGTGTTGGCTTTCTGGTCTGCTGGCTGTCCCCCAGCCTTTCACAATTTCTGCTCCTAGCTCTACTCTCCTATAACGGATCTGTTTTTGTATAGGAAAACAAAACACTGTTCTGCAACTTTCTGAACAGCTCCTGTGCGCTCTCGTTGCCCCCTCCCCTTGCTCCTGCTCAGCACACCCCTGTGCCTTGGCCGGCCGAGCAGTGGGGCAGGTCTGGAGAGGATATTTGTTCCCATCATCCCTTCCTGCCCCAGGATGCAGCAGCAAAACGGCTGAGCTATGCTCGCTCATGTGTAGGACAGCTGATAGGAGCACTGGGATGTATCAACCTTGTCCTTTCCAAGACCTTACGCTCTGCCTATCAACATGGTCTCCTGCGTGCAGGTACATCTAGCCCCAGCCCTGCTGTGGGGTTGGGTGTCCACGGACCACCGGCACCCCCTCCCCATCCCAGCTCTCCCATCAGCACAAACATTAGCAAGATAGCACCCATCCCCATCCCCCCACCGATTCTACCCTTCTCTGGCTTATTTGTTAAATATCCTGTAATTATAAAGAAATAAAAGGCTCCTACAGATTAGGGGGTAATTATACTTAATAGGAACAGAATGAATATTTCTGGTTAACCATTTGGGTTTGGGAGACAGATGGCATATAACCCCGTGTTTACCTCCTAACATCGCAGCGACGACAGCGCAGTAATTAACCAGTTGCTATCTGGCTCGGAACCAAAGGCATTAATCGGTTAAACATCCCTGTGCGTACACGAGCAGGTTTGTAGATGATTTATACAGTCTCATCCTTGAGGTGGGCTGTTTGGATGGTTTCGGAGCGGGGCTTTGGGTGCCTCAGCTGGCAGGTGTGAGGCATGGGGGTCATCCGCCTTGTGGAGACCTGTCCTGCCACCCCCTGGGGCCACAGTCACCTTGTGCTGGCCACGGTAAATATTTCTGGCATTACCCATTCTGGAAATGCACGCACCCAGTCAATTGAACAAGGCGGCTGCTGATGGCAGCATGACAAGCAATATCCATAACTGCTTGTAATCTTCCACAGACATTCAATTGCTCCCATCCAGCTCCATTGAAGATGAAGAGGCTTCTATTATCTTGAGATCCTTCTGCCACCAGTATCGCAAACCAATGCTGACACGCGGCCTGGGCACGCTTAGAGCCATGCGCTTATTACAATACGTATTTTGTCATCTCTGGCAAGGCGGCGAAACCAGGGGAGACAGATGCCTGTTGTGCAGGTGGGAGGTGGTGGGAGCGGAGGGTCTGCTGGCCGAGGTGGGGTTTGAAGAAGAGCTGCCCCTCAGCCTTTGGGCCAGGGGTGGAAGCCCCTGGGGTCTCAGCAGCCTCCTCTTGGAGGCACCTGGCCAAGATTTATTGCTGCTGTTGGAAGCCCCTTTGACTGCAGGCGCTCTGATGTGTTCAAACAACATTAATAAATACAACAGCAGCCACAGGGAGAACTTGGTATTTACTGTAAATTCAGCATCTAAACAGAGACATCATTTTGTCTTCTACAGTTTAACACCATTCATAATTTTGTGTTTTAACGGATTTCCCCTGGGGCCTGAGATGCCTTTTTTTATTTGAGGCTATTCCCAATTACCCACTGTGCCTCTCAAGGGCTGGCTCCTGGTTAAACACATGCAGGACTGACTTCTCTGAAACAACAAAAGCTGCCAAGACACACGACACGTCAGCTCCCCTGGCCCCGTCCTCCCGTTTCCTTAACGAGACCCTTGCACCCCCGTGCCGGCGGGAATTCACCAGTTCCTGCTGCCAGGGCTCTCCTGTATATGTATATTTATATGTATAATTCATCACAGTGGCCACAAAACCTCTCTTCTCCTTTGCATCACTTGCAATTATTTGCCCTCCTCCCACCCAAATCTTTGTGAAAAATGAAGTTAGCTAGGAAAACTCAAATTGCATTGGGCAGCTGCTGCCGTTTAGTCCCCACAGGGTGCGTGGCCCTGCATTGCTCTAGAAAGGGTGGATGTAAGGCTGGGAATAAGCCTCCCTTGGTCTGAAGGGCTGATCCCACAGCCACCCTCCACCCTCTGTGACCGGTCTGCCCCGTGCCTTGCACCCCGTGTGCTGCCCTTGTGGATGCTACTGCTGGAAAACGTGCTTGCTGCAGCCTTGATGAAATATGATGCAAATGCAGTTGTGGTCACAGGGGAGAAAACAGGTTAAGAGCGGGAGCGAGAGGATTGCATCGCTGCCCACGCGGGGATGGGGAGCAGAGTGAGCAGCTGGCTGGGGATTCCCCCGGGTGCCTGCACCAAGGGAGGAGGCTTCTGCTTTGACGTTCTTCTCCGTCATAGTTTTGACATTAGATGGTTTTGATGAAGGTAAAGGTTTGTGTTTTTTTCAATTCACAAGGATTTTTTCATGTAAAAATGTGAATCTTGTCACAGCAAAGAATAGGAAATATTGGAATAATGGAGCCTTTCCAAAGAAATAGAATGAAAAGCTCAGGCTGATGCAGTCCAGCAGAGAGTAAAGCTGAGGCTCCCTTGAGTTAGGACTGAAGCTTTGGCACTGACTCCAGAGTTCTTTTCTCTACTGCAGGCAGGAGTGGTCTTTATCCCAGCATGAGATGGGACCTGTGAGAGCCCATGGTCAGGTCTCATCTGGGGCTGCCACCTCCTCTGCTCGTAGCAGCCAGCTCTTGCACCAGCCCTCCCTCCTGGGAACGAGTGCCTCTCCCTCTCTGTTTTTGAACTTCCAAGGAGGAATTTATTGGGGTCCTTGCCATTACCTGATTTCCTGGAAAATTAGTTAGTGTCCCTGGAACGAAAAGCGACTACAGGCAGGCAAAAGGCACATCCCAGGGGAGCTATTGCAGCGGCAAATGGAGTGACCACTCTTGGGCTAAACGCGTCATTAATTTGATTTTGGGTTACTGGTTCACCCACCCCTTCAGACGCGGGGATGCTCCAGGAGACCCTCGCTCCCTGCAGCCCTCTGTCCTGGCTGGGGCAGCAACCAGCCTCCGCCCTGCAATGGATGCAGCGTTACAAAGCCTGTCGCCCTTCCCTCGGCTCCCAGTGTCGGTGTGCAGCTCCCTGCGATCAAGCCAGGTGCTGGCTTCGCATCTCTCACTCTTTTCCCCCTTCTCTGCGCACTTCTGGGGGCACCCAGTGGGTTTTGCTGGGGCAGGCACCCCTGTCCTGCCCCTGGACCCCCCCCAGCAGCTCTTGGGCTCCAATATGGGCAAAGAAGGTTTAGCCACCTAATGAATTTAGATTTAATTTGCAAGTGGAAAAGATCGTTTTCTTTTGTAGCTGATGCTGCAGCCCAAATGTCTAAGCTTCTAGGGTTTAAGTCTAATTAACTGCATTTCACAGCTTATTTAAAGAAAAGAATGGAGGCATTAAAATTGTAAAATCTAATTTTTAAGTAAATCTTTCAGCACAAAATTAATGTTGCAGTCTCCCAGCCGCCTTGGCAATATATCTCTTGTCTTCAAATTTCAAAATGAGCTTTTGCAAACATGAAATTATTCATTAGACCGTCTGGTAAAAGGATAAATAAGTGTCTCTTCACATCCAAGATCTCCCAGTTTTCTATTTAGCAAAAGATTGGCTTATTCAGCCTGATGCCAAGCGGCCGACTGAATCCCTGAGGCAGGAGGTGAGGGGTGGGAGTGGGGAGCCCTATGGCCAGGCTGTCTGGCCGGGGTCCTCTGTGCTGTTGGAAGGAGCAAGGAGCAAATGCCTCCAGCATTTTGTCCCCCAAATTTTGCCTGGTCTGTTAAATCTCAGCGTCATTGTCCTGTGCCATCCCCAGGCTGCCCATCTCCACCCGAATGCCTAATGCTGTCAAAGGAGGCTCATTTATGCCCTTGTTAAAAAGGAATAGATTTTGTGGAACCAAAAAATATTATTTTAACAACTCCGTTTTTATATCACTTTTAAAAACCCCAGTGATTTGTCTTGTTCTTGATTAAAGCCACATAATTAATTGTAGGAGCGACACATTTAATACTAACTACATAATTACTTTTGTGCATGATGTCTCCAAACCTGGCAATTTGACCTTGAACAGGCTTTGACCATTGTGTTGGGTGGATGTAGGGGAGTGCTGTGAAACCATGGTGGGATAGGCAGAGGAGAAATGACTTGCTGATGTTCACTCGGGGTTTTCCTCCAGGGTTTCTGGCCAGGGAGCTGGAGCCTTCCTCTCCCCATGCCTGCACAGCACCAGGGCTGGGGCTCCCTGAGGGCCATGAGCATCCCCACTGCCATGTTGCCCAGCAAAGAACACACAACCCCAAATATTTAGAGGCGGTTCAAGGGGAAAACAGAAAACAGCCAGAGATGTCTCCACAGGTGGGAAATGGGTTGTTCAACCCCTGCAAAGCCATTTGTGGGAGAGCTGAGCACCTTAGTGTGAGGAATTGAAGTGCAGAGCTGCTGGAGTGGCAAGTGGAGGCACTGCCCAACCCTCTCCTGCCCCAGAAGACATGTCCTGCCCATGGCTTTCCTGCCCTGAAGCATGGGAGCTCCAGCCTCACCCCAGCAGAGGTGGATCAAAGCTTCCCCCAGTTCTCTCTGCACCCCTGGGCCAATGCAGCATCTTCTTGGGTTTGTTTGGGGCCCTCCCCAACTTCTTTTCACAATTTATTTCCTTTACAAAAGCACATAATTATTCTGTAAAGATGTCATTTCATGTTTGTGGGGCCACTTCCTAAGCTGGGTCAGATGCTGATTCTTGTTGGAGCTCCAGGTGCTGGGGGATGGCTGGATTTGGTATCGGCACCGGCTGATCTTCCCTCCTTGACCCAAAAGGAGAGGTGGGATGCATGTCGCAAGATTGCCAGGAGGGCTGGGTCTGCCAACTGCAGCCACCGGGATGTGCTGATGCAAAAAACCACGTTAATTAGCAGTGGGATGCTGAACGCCGGAGAGAAGTAATTAACAGTTAGGGAACATATAGAAAAATGATGCTCATTAGCACACCCCACGATCCTGGTCTGAAAATGGGATGTGAAGAAGTTGAAGTATGGAGTCAATTGTCAAATAACGCTGTGCCAGGAGGTGGCTTGGTGGGGTATGGGGGTACGGGGAGGTGGCTCCCCACTTGCCACGACCTTACCGGCATTCTGGAAGCAGACAGCACCAACTGGCGGGATGTTCTGATGGGGTTTGATTGGGAACCTTGTGTCTAAACCTTTTGAAAAGCCCATTTAGAGCGCCTCATTATGGCCTGGCAATTGAGTAATTATATATTGGTAAGAGCAGTCGTGAGGCGAGCATCCCCAGCTCTGTGCTGACAGCCTCGTCTTATGCCCTGTGCTGTGGGGACAGCCTGGAGCTGCCTCCCGGATGCTGGGGGCATTCCAGGGAGATAATGACGCACACAGGGGCCAGCCTGGACCAAAATCTCCAGAAAATGATTAAGTGGGACATTTAATTTTTATTGTAATTTAGTTTTAATAATGAAGAGTGGCTAAAGTCTCGTTTCAAGCTGGGGTGAACAGTGGTGGTACTGAAGCCAATGCATTTGTGCCAGTATCACCGTTCTGGGTGCTGCATGCTTTCTAGAGGGATGGGTGCCAGCTGGCACAGGGACCCAGAGGGGCATTTCCCTCCAACATGGGATCTGGGCTGATCTTAGGAGGCAGAAACTGAATGTTTCTAAGTCCCATCTGATGTCGGCTGAGATCGTGCCTCCAAGCAGGGCAAAATCCTGCCAGGATGGAGAAGAGAGCATGAGCAGTGCTTCAGGTAACTCCTTGCAGTATTGCTGTTTCTTGTTATTTTTTAAAAGTAATTCTGAATTACAATGCGTTTCTGCGGGCTCTACTGTATTCCCGAGAATCACGCTCTGTGCTAAATCAGTCTGTGGCAATCAATGCTTTTCTAATGAATTCTGAATTCCTAATGTCAGGACATTACATTGCCTGTTTATTTTCTCTCTGCCCTTGTCTTATTCCTCTGCATTATTCCTGTAAGCTGCATAAAATACATTAGATGTATATATATATTTTTTCCCTTTCTCCCCTCTGCAGACCTCATTGGAAAAGTTAATGGTGTGTTTCTGGAGTAATTAGAATGATTTAAATGGCCTCATAACAAAGTTCTGCAGAAGCAGCCGCTTCTCACCCTCTGTATCTGTCATATCTTGGCTAGAAGAAGCAGTGGAGAAAAAACATGATAGGAAATGGGGGGGAAACAGCCCCCCAGCAAGGAGATCTGGGTGGGGGTACATGGGAATTAATTATTCATGGCCAGCAGTTTGGCACGATTTGCTTGTACATCTGGAAATCAATTAAAATGAGGGGATGGCTCTTGTGAGGGCATGCTGCAGTGACGCCTCTGTCCCTTCCCCTATGGCCGAGAGGTCCATAGGCAGGAGGAGCTTCACCAGCACCAGAATATTCAGGAATATTTGGAGGCTGGGATTTTTGGCTGCAGGCAGATGATGGCTCTGCAGACAGCTGTGCCTTTTGAAGCCGTTGCTGCCTCCAGCCATTTGCTGCTCCCTGTCTCCTGCAGCTGCTGATCCCCAGGAGCAATCCCCAACCAGCTCTGGCCAAAGCCAGCCCAGGCCACCCAAACCAGTGTGAGGAGCTGGCCATCCCCATGGATACTCTGCAGTCCCCACCCACTCAACATCCGTATCTTGGCCCCAAGCGATGGGCTCACCATGGCAACTGCTCCCGTGGTCCAGCAGGCCTGGTGCCGTGCTTTGGGGAGTGATGTGAGCCCTGGCCCTGCTGCCAGCGGGCAGAGGGGGTGACTGGCATCGGGCATGGGGACGGATGCGTTACAGAGACAAGCTGGAGCCAGAGCTACGTCCAGCCCCATGTGCTGCTGCTGGCTGTGGTGGTGAAGTGCCAATTGACTGCCCGGCACTAATAATGTCGTCCATCCCCAGATGAAATGACTTCCCACCCTGCCTTTGTTCAGGGAGCTGCGAACTTCCTGGGTACTTGATGGTTAATGTTGATCTTTCCCAGCTCAGCACTGCTTTCAGTGCAGATGTCCAGAGCACTGCAGAGGCGACCCCAACAGCTAGCTTGGTCCCCGCAGTGGGCGGGGGTATGGCTGAGAGGCACTGCTGTCCTGGATCCCCGTCCTTCCGCTTGCTCCACAAACCTGCGTGGAGATGCTGGGATGGAGTCTGGCTTCAAAGTCTCCTCTTGTGTTCCCAACAGTGCCTTAGAAATTAAGAATCAATCCGATTATTCAAGCCCATAAACAACAACATAAAAATAACATCAATTTGCACAGAAAGGCGCTGCATTAATGTGCTGAAATAATGATGCACTTTTACAACATAAATTTACAATCAATCTTGCTTTTAACACCGTGAAACAACAGTTGGAGGAGGATCAATCCTTCGCCTGAATTAGATGGCTTGAGTCAGAGATGCTTCAGGGGGTTATTTTTGGAAGCTTTTAGCAACAGCTCTGGCAGGGCTTTTGCTCACAGGTTTGGCGAGCTCTGAGTCCCGGCACACCCAGAACTCGCGCTTCGTGCCACCCGGGAGGTCTCAGCAAGGGCTGTCTCGGTTCCGCACACTTTGCTCTCCCTTGGAGTATCGGTGGGGTGGCAGCGAGCTGTTGGAAGGGAAATAGGCAGGCATGTGTAGCTGCAGGATGCAGGTTGCGCTGGCTGGTGACCTGGCCGATGGCAGGTTCGCCCCTGGAGATTCTCCGTCTGGGGGCATCGAGGCGGGTGGCCCTTCCCTGGGGCTGGGCAGGCGTGTGTCTGGCTGTCCCAGTCCCTCAGACCTGCCCCAGCCTGGGAACTGTATGACCTGGGAAAGGGCAATCGCCCAGATAAAGCCAGATAACTACAACTCTCTGCGCCAGCCTTGCCAAGAAACATCCCTCTTCTGCTTTCTGCTTCCCTCTGCCCTGGAAAGCTCACTGGGGGTCCTGACAGCAACCACTGTAGCTTGCTTCCCAGAGTAGCATCCCACCCGTTTAGTTTTTTGGAGTACCTTTGCAGTAAAGGCTCAGACTTTGTTGACTCCAGCATCCCCAGGCCCTGTCGCTACTGCTTTTCAGCTTGATGGCTTTCTGTATTTATTATTTTTTCTTGTAAATGGCCACCAAAATGAAATCTATGCTTATAGAGAGATTGATTAGTTAACCAACTCAATTATATCTTTAGCCGAGAGCTATATTAAGTAATGCAGCAAAATTATTGCTCTGTGCAGATCCATTTTGTTAAACAGCTGTTCGCTGGCCCAAGAAGGAGAAGATGGAGGTTAAAAATGCTTTTACAGTTCTGGAGACACCCGCATGCACAAAAGCCATGAAGCAGCTGATCCCACGGGCACCCTGAACACAGCCAGGGCCAAGGCAGGCAAGGGGGATGATGTGAGCCCAGGCTCCTTGGCTAAGCTGGTCTCTCTTTCCGAGAACCCCCCAGGCTCCAGAAGTAAAAAAACCCTGTCCCTGAAGCCAGGCTGTGCCCCCCCACCAGCCTTGAGCCTCTTGCAGTGCTCTTTCTCCCCATTTTCCCGATGCCTGCCCTGCTCTGCCGCAGGCTCCCTGGCATGCAGCAAAGGGCCCGCTGGCAGCGCTGCCACAAGCAGCTCTGGAAGGGACAGAGCATCAGAAGGGGCACTTGTTACACTTTATTTCCTCACCACCACCATTAGCGTGGGGTTTGTGTGGCATGGGTTCCCTTCCTTCGCCTCGTCCTGTTTCACTGCTTCCTTGTGCCCGCTCTCGGGGAGGCACGGGCAGGGAGCATCTGGGACACCTAGGGAAAAGAACAGTAACAGCTCCGAGGGCTGAGCTGAGGGATGATCTCTGCAGCATACCCCTGGCATGCCGAGCCCTTCGCGATGTGCCTGGTGCTCTGCCTGCTGCCAGGGCTGTGGTGGGCAGCTGTGGTGGGCAGCACAGGCAGCTTCCCCAGCCCAGCGCTCTGCGGCCTGTGGGACGCTGGCTGCTGGAGTTTATAGCAGGCTCCTGTCAGCACTTCATAAATACTGAGTTGTGAGATATTTACATACTCTGTGTCCGGGGTTTATAAATAGCAAAGATGGGCCGTGCTGCCTGGCATTGCGCTCGTGGATGAGTTGCAGGGTGGTGGTGGCAGAGCCCCGCAGCAGGGCTCCGCAGCCCTTCCCAGGTTGTTGAGGCTGGCAAGCCCAGCTTTCCGCCCTCCGTCCCTCTGCCCGGCTGCTGTTAAAACATTAACGGCTTCCAGGGAGCTCCGGCAGCTCCAGCAGGTTTCTCTGCATAATTAAAAGGAAGCTGAACTCATCTTCTTATTCTAAGTGTCTTTTAGGAATACAATTAGCTTCCGCACCGCTTTTGTACTTTCTAAACCTTTTAATTTAGTCACACAAGGACAAGGGTGTTATTGCCGGGAACAGGTATGTACAAATGCGAAAGGCTCTGGGTCAGGCTTGGTCATAATTAAAATTGTATGCCCTGTGTTTAAGTGCTTTTCTGCATATTACGTCGGTCTTTATGTGCGATTGCAAATGCCATCGCAGGGAGAGGGGAAAGGGCTGCCTGTTCAGCTGCGCAGACCTTTCCGCACCGGTGTGGAGACACCTCCGTACTCCTGTACCACAGGCGAGGCAGGAGCAGCCACCTTCCAGAGAACCTGAGTCGGCCCACAGGTCGCCAACCAGAAGTAGGAAAAGGTAAGTGGCATTTCTAACGCTCTCCAAGAGGCTCCCAGAAAAGCATGACGTTTTCAGCAAGGGGATCACACCAAGGCAGTCCAGACCCCTGGACCAACAGAACCCACGCTGTGCCTGCACGAGCCCCCCATTCCCCAGTGCACATGGAGGAAAAATGGCTGGATGGGAAAGCCCTTAAGCAATTTGGAGCACTTCCCAGAACCTACACCTTCCTCTGCATCATTAACGGCCCCCTCATGCACATCACCTTGCAGCAGTTGCTGTGCCACTAAAGAGCTCCCTGGATGATGATCCTTATCCTCTGGAGAGAGAGACAGAGAAGACAAGAAGCCATGCTGGTTTGGCTTGGAGGGAGGGGAGTGGGGGGCAGCTGGCTGCCCCTCTCGTGATAAGCACAAGAAAATGGATCCAGATACCTGCTCTCTAGGATACCTCCCAAATGACGACTTGATTTCAGGAGTTCCTCCTCAAAGCTTTCACAGCCGTGTCTTGTACCGGCTTTGTTGTGGCGTGCGGGTCATGGGAGCGAACCTGCCTTAACAACCCCCCACGCAACCATCACGGCTCTGCGGGGCAGTGGGGGTGCCGTGAGAGAGGGGGGCTTGCAGCTGGCCCTGTGCATCATGTGTAACAGCGGATAATCCCCTAGGGAAAGATGTGGAAGGGGTCAGCCCATCCAAAGAGAAGGTGCCAGTGGTTTGCTGCGGCAGGGTCCCTGTGTGGCGGCTCGGGGTTCTGCCTGCGTTCCTTCGGCCGGTAACTTAAGAAAAGGGATGGGCTCTCCGCTGAGGCACGGGGCTGCCCAGCCGGCCGAGCACCTTCATAAAAGTGCCCGATGGATCGTTATTATCCAGCAGGCTCAGGTGAAATAATGAGTTTTCATTGCTGCGCAATAAACTTTATGGAAGTTATAAAAAAATGAAGCTCTGTGACAATGCAAGCCGGCTCCTGGAGAAACACAGCAGGGGGGCGTGGGGCTTGGGGGCCGCTCCGAGCACCTGGTGAGTAAGTAATTAAGAGAATGGTGGTAATTGGCATTAGGCAGCATTATCAGCCTGGCTGGGGGGATGTGGGTACGAGGTGGGAGTGCTCGGTGTAATCCAGCTTGAAGTGCGTGTACCGGGAGCAGAGGAGATGGACACATATGAAGAGAGATAGTCTGTGAATTAAATACCAAAACCACCACCCCATTACAGCTTCACATGAGGGTCACTTGTTTTATTGACTGTGGCACAATTCAATCCATTTCCAGCCTGACGTTTCTGGTCCTTCCTCCCTCTCAAAGCTTTTCTTTTAGGGCGGCTCAGCTCCCCAAAGAGTGGGTTTTTTTCTTCCACTGCCATTCAAAACCTCCAGAGCATTTCTGTTTTCTCTAGATCTAAGCTCTACGCCGGCTGGCGTGTGCTGCATGGGGGCTGCTGGCCCCCAAAGTGGCTGGCAGAGGCCAGTGCCAGGTGGCTGCTGTCCTGGGGAGACTTTTGCCCCATCCCCATCCCGCAGCCACATGCTGCCTGTGCCTCCCACAAAAAGCCTCGGGTAATTTCACATTTCGTTTGCATTTTGCAGGTGTAAAAGCCAATTTATAAATGTCACCTGTTCTGCTTTTAATGATGACAACTGTTCTGGGTGTTCGGGGGAGCATGGATGATGGGGCAGGGAGATGATGCTGGAGAGATGGGAGGGGGCTGCTGAAGGAGCAGCGTCCCCAGGGAACGGGACGGTTGTGTCATTGCTGCAATGCTGGGCATGGCCCAGGAGTGGGGCTGGCATCCCCTGCCTGGTACTGGCTCCCTGCCGCCACTCGCCCTACAACGCCTGTCTGCCTTTCTCTGCCTGCTCTCATCACGAGCTCGCCAGGACGTTCTCTATTTCTCTCTCCATTGCTGCGCGATGCCCAGCACAGATGTCAGTAAGAGCCTTTAGGCTCTAATACTAACGATAACAACGGTAACTAAGTTTGATATATATCTTCATTGTCTGGAAACAAAGAACGGCTGGTGCTTGCGGCTTGATGTGGAAAACCAATCCTTCATGTGAAATTCATCCTGGGCTTGGGAAAATCTGTCTTCTCGTTCCCACAGGAACAGAGACAGTGGGAGGCTGCGGCATGATGTTACCCACAGCATCCCTGGAGTGGGACGCGGGGCGAGATGCTGCAGGGCTGGCAGTTTGCACCACAGGCAGGCAGGGATGGCTGATGCTCAGTGGCACATCTCTGAGAGAGATTGTCCCACAGTATGGCATTGCAAAGTTAGCTATTAAATATTTCATTTGGACTTAACAACTCAATACAGCTGGTGCTATCTGAGAGTCCGGGGCTTGCTCCCAGCCTGCTCTGATTAACAAAGTACCTGGCCGGCAAAGATCTGCTGATCCAGTCACCCAGGGCTGTGTTACATGCCGCTCGATGCTGCCGGAGAGGCAGCATTAACGGGGAAGCATCGATTTCGACATTAGCCAGCTTTTACATTCGAAAGCAGACGATGCAAGGACCTTCAATTATCTTCAAAGCAACTGAAGGGAAGGAAATTGGTCTTAGATGTGGTAAATAGACTCCACAAACTCTACTGAAGCATGCAAAGATGTACACAAGGGAATTACAGGTTCTTGTGTAACTGGCTGGAGTTTACTCAAAAATGTGATTGGAATTCTCCAGATTTCACGGTAGGCTGTTTTGGTGCTAATCTTGTTTGGGGATTTGTTAATCTGATCAGGATTATTACTTTAAGAAGCAATCCTTATCTAGCATTTCCCAGGGGGTGCAGCCCTGCTCGGGAGTGCCTAGAAAGAGAGATTTCTACTCAGAGTGGCTCTACAAGTTATCGCTGCTCAGCTCTCCTTGGGGCTGACCATGTACTTTATCCCGTATGTCAGCACTGCTGCTCACGTGTGGGTCCTTGCCAGGGGACCGGAGCCTGCCAGCACCCGCCTCACCAGGTGGCTCCCACCGCATCCCAGCTTCAGCGTTAGGAATGAAAACTCAACATAGCAATGGGACTTCTTTCCGCAGCGCTTGTGCTTCCTAAGCCTAATGCTAACAGTGTTAGCTGGGGCTGTGTTTTGTCTTTGGGTTTGTTTTGGCTTGGGTTTTTTTTCTTTTTTTCTTTTTCTTTTTTTTTTTTCTCCCTGATATCACGTTAATTGCCTGCATATGTTGGACCAGATTTTCCCAAGAGCATCTGAGCAGAAAGGGAATGTTTCTTAGGCTCCTGAATAATCTGTCTATCCCTGCAGATGCTGTGCACACAAAAAGTTTGGTCCTAAATTCTCCTGAGACTGGTGGCCCCTGAGGCTCCCTCGTGTGGCTCTCTTCCCGGGGTGCTGTGGGGCAGTGCTCTCCATTTCCATGGGAATCATTGCACCCATCCTCTCCCGTGGGATGCTGTGTCCCTGAGTTCTCTGGCCCCTTGATGGCTGCTTTCCCATGCAGGGCATGGTGAGGATCCCCTGGCACGGCTCACCACCATCCACTTGGTAAAGAGAGGGGAGGTGAAGGGGCAAGCATCTCTTGTCTGGGTGAGAAAGGTCTGACCAGGCACTGGAGGTGGGACGGGAGCCCAGAAGCACCCCATCCTTGCTGACCCAACCTCCTCCTCACCTAATCTTGCACCAGTGAGTGCTGCTCAACCAGCAGAGCAGCCCTGGGGACAATTGCTGGCAATTCAGCTGCCTGCAGCCCACCGTAGGTAGTGGGATCCCAGCTGCACCCACATCACCTGCTCACAGTCACACCGTTGCATGAAGAACATGAATAGCATTTTGCACTCTGCTGTTATATGTGGGGTGACAGCGTGCCTGGCTCCCTGCGTATGCCTTGTCCCCAGGCATTGCTCCTTAACAGGTTATTAATGCTGATGAGGAATGGGACTCTCCCTGTGAGCCGGTACCACTCTCCCTCTGTGCAAGGGAGGAAACACCAGCAGGAAAATGACTCTTTTATTGTGCCGAGGCTTAAATAAGGAAATCCTGTTTAAAATGGCTTTTTTTCAAGCCCTGGTGGTTTCCCCAGCCCCAAAGGTTGTCTCAAGCAAATATACCAGATCTTTCCGACAAGGATTATTGACTGGGAGTCACACACCGTGTAAACAGGGGTGGCAGTTTTGATCTACAGCGTGTCCGTGTCAATACTCTAATTGATCCAAACGGAGGGAGTTTAAAGCCCAGAAGGAAACGGGGCTCAGCTTGCAGGAGTGGTGCTGCCAGGGAGGGAACCGTGTCCCTGCAGGCTGGCTTGGCAGCAGCAGGTCGCTTTCCCAGTGGCGAGGGGGGACACCTGCCACGGGCTCCGAGGGGCACAGGGAGATCTGAGGACCCTGCAGACCGTGGGCTTAGGCACTGCTTTCTGGATTTATCTGCATTTGCAGGGCAGGCTAGGCTGGGCTTGCTCTCCCCATTGCTTAGCAACACCGTAGGGCCAGCAGCAGTTGGAGGGGAAAGAAGAAAACCACACGCAGCTAAATTCAGCTTCGACCACGCTGCTCTGTCTGAGCAGCCTTGGGAAACCTCTCTCATGCCACCCTCCCTGCCTGCTGCGGGGTCCCAGTGCACGGCCATGATGGAGCGGGGCCGGGGGATGCTGCAGTGTTCTGTGGACATCTCAGGCCGTGTTTATTCCTGCAGTTATTTTGATCTTTGTGGAATGGGTGCTTTATGCTGCACCTTGGGCTCTACTGTGGTGTGTGTGTGTACCTTTGGAAGCAGGTTGGGACATCTGGAGTTGTCTGGGTAGGTGCAGAGTGCTCACACCTGAAAAATGTCTCACTCAGTTTGAGGGAGTCCCCACTCAACTACATCTATATATGCACATATACATATAAATACACACGTATTCATATGCATACATATAGATATATTATATATACTCTATGAGGCATTATAGGATTGTTCATGAGCCAGTGGGAAGAGTGTCCCATGGAAATCCAGTGGGTCTCAGCTCTGGCCCCACACCAGGCACATAGCACCTTCCACCAGACCCGCGAGAAAATCCCCGCCTGCCTGTGAGCAGCGGAGGGATGCGATTTCAGGAGCCAAGCCCGGCCTATCAAGGAAACTTCCCTCGAAACCATTTATCTCATTTGTTATTTTATAGGAGCAGAATGAATCTCCGGGTGTGTGAGTCAGCTGGGGACGTTGCGATAGGCACCAATGGGATAAATACAACCGCTTTGACAAGGGAAATTCAGCACTGTCGCTCTCAAAAGGAGATCGGAGAGGAAGAGCTGTCTCGGTGTGCGGTGTGGCCAAAAGCCAGGGTGATTTGTGGTCGGGAGAGGGGAGGCAGACGGGTGCAGATTCGCATTTCAGGCAGTATGAAATCACTCTTACATCTTGATTAAATACAGAGCTCTTCAGTAATGAAAAAGCCAAAACACAACCTGCAGACACTTGGCCACAACATGGCAGATCTGAAAGCCTCGTTGAATATATTATCTCCTCCTTTTACCGCTGCTGCTGCTGTGCAATAAAGCGAGGGAGAGCTTGAGCCATTGGTGCCTTGAGCATCACCCCCAGCCCAGCCTGCCCATGGCATGGCAAGAGCAGCCCTGGGCAGTGGCGGGGATCACACAGGGCTCCCAGTAGCTCCCTGCAGAATATTTTATTTTTCTACCCTCAAATAATCCTACCTCACTCTGTAATTAGCCTTCTCTAGCCATATTTTCCATTGTCTGGTAATTAAATCAAGCAGCACAAGTGCAGAAACACCTAGTGAGCTCTGCTTTGGCATTACATCAATACCTCGGAGCTGCCAATCACTCTGTTTTCATGCACAGCCTCAAATGCCGCTCATTAGGAACAGACTGTTTAATCTCTGGTTTCCGATCTCCTGGGGCTGCTGGGAGCCTCTGCCCAGGATGTGGGGCTCGAGGAGGAGATGGAGGGGATGCTGAACCCAGGAGCAGGGTGCTAGCTCTGCCCAAGGGTTCCCCTAACACCTCTGGTATTAATGGAAGCATCCGACCATGAAGCAAATGGGCAGGACTGGGCTTTCAGAGCTGTGCCCCTCACCTCAACCTGCAGCCCCCATGCCAGGCGGCTAGTGGGTCACGGTGTGCAGGTTGGCAGCTCCGAGCAACCCATGCCATGAGCGGCTGGCCTGGGTTACGCTCTGTTTGCCTGGGACATCCTCCAAACGGTATCCAGTCAGAGGGAATTTTCAGCCTGAATGGTGATTTGGCTTCATCCCGGAGGTAGCAGAAGGTTTCCCACAATGCTGGGGGACTCCAACAGTTTGGGCAGGGATTGCATCACCTGTCCTTTAGGCTCGATGCTGTCCGCAGGGGAGCCAGCCGCGTTGGTGAGTTGGCAGGTGCTGGAGCCGGCAAGGAGGATGGGGAGAGGCCAGGAATTCCTGGCACAGGTGCCCTGTCTGTGGGATGCGTCCAGCATCGTGGTCCCAGGGCAGGGATGCTGCATGCAGGGAGCATCCACTCACGAGGCAGCAGTGCCATGGGAGATGGGGCGCTCCTCCCTCTGCGGGAGCTATTTATCTTGGGAGAAACAGAGGAATATTTTGTATCTTTGACAAAGCAGCACTTTACGGGCGCTTGACACTTTATTAACTAATCTCTGGTACTTGAGTAATTTATTATGTTTAAGCTGGTGCCATCAAGTCTCTCAGCAGTGTCCGTGTGCGCTGGGAAATAAATTAAAGACTGTCCAGAGATACTTGGCTCATCGCTGTGATTGCTGGGCTACCGTGATAGAGGGCTAAGGTTCTCTCCTCCTGCAAATTGGAAATTAGGAATTAATAAGATGACAGGACAGAGAGCCCCGGTAGCTGCGCCTAGTGGAGAGCTGCTGGTGGGGGAGTGGGCTGCGTGGGCACAGCGTGGGCATGGCACTGGCACGGTGGGTCCCTGGTGGCCCCAGGAGCAGGCACACTGCTCACCAGGTGCCCTGGCCAGGGAGGCTCCAGGGTCTGTACAAAACCTAGTGGCGTGCCAGCATTTCCAACGAGTCTGTGGGATAATGTGTGTAATTACAACCCTGTCAGGCTGACATCAATCCTGGACAATATAATGGAAGAGTTGATACAGGACCTCATTAATAAAAAATTAAAGGAGGTAATATAATAAATGCCAGTCAACAGGGGTGCATGGAAAATAGATCTTGTCAAACTAAGTTGATATCTCTTTGATTAGATTACAAGTTTACTTGATAAAGGTAATAACGCTGATGTAGTGCTCTTTGGCTTCAGGAGGTGGTTGAGTTGGTGCTTGAAAGCTTTCGGACTGAGAAGCTAAAATGCAGCAAGGGCAGCACGGCAGGTGCTAATGGCATTAAAATAGACTGAGTGACAGGTCTCACTCTTCTCACTCTAGGTGGCATCTTCGTGGGTGGAGGGCCTCTGCCAGTGTCCGCCTTGCCAGGTTAGGAGGCAGGTGCCATCAGGGTAGTTAAACAGCAGAGCTGCTCTCCACGGGCACTGGCTGCGTCCTCTTCCTTGCAGGGCATTCTCGGCTCAAGGCGGGATGCTTCCCTGCAGGATCTGCTGCTGTTCATCCTGACTTGTCCTGGGGAGTCCCAGCAGAGCCTGCTTGGCACTGGGGGTCACAGCACAGGGTCTCCACGGTGCCTCAGCTGCCAGCACAGGTGCAAGCCTGCGATGGGAGTGAGTGTCTTCCTGCGGCGGCACGTGGGTACCCAGTGTCACCAGGGAGCAAGCCTGCCTCAGCATGGGGCTCACCAATGGTCTGGGGGCGCCCAAGGCCCCTCAGGTCTGGGGGGCTGCTCACCTGGGGCAGTTTACTGCTCTTCCCACAACAGCGGCAGCAAGATGGTGAGGTGCCCCATCCTCCGGTTTCCATGGCAACGCAAAATTCCTCCCTTTGGGGAGGAGGGAGCAGCCCTGTCGCAGGAGCCTGCTGCTGCCGCTGCTGCTGCCTGCAAGCCCTGGGCTGGTGCTGGCTCTGGCTCTCCTCCACAAGCCACGGCTGACACGAACACATGGGCAGACTCGGAGGATAATTAAAACGTGTACCGTTTAACGAATGACAACAACTGAAACTTTAATTACTCAGCCTGTGTCTGTTTTCTTTCCCCTCCCCAAAGCACCAGTTCACAAAAGGAAGTAAAAGTAGGGAAGGAGACTGAGGGCAAATCCTGATTATGTTTATTAAGCCAATACAAAACCTCGCCACTGTAATAATAATTAAATTAATTATAAAAGCAATTTGCTTCTGAAAACGTGATTTGGCAGCTTATAAGCTGTTGCACTGATCTGACAGCCTAGGCTTGGACCGGGCAGGATGCAAACCCCAACCCCTCCGACGGTGCAAGCAGCCGCCGAGAGCCTCGCAGCCTGGCGTGGTGTGCGCTGCCCCGGCTCGCTGGGACCTGGCTTTGCAGCTTCTTGAGCTCCAGCACAATCTCATCGTCCCAGATTTTTACGACTCTGCCTGTGTGTGTGTGAGCCCTCCCCATTTCCCCACATGTGGTGCAGGTGCCCTGTCCAGAAGGGAATAAAAAGAAGAGAAACATCTGGAAGAGACAAATGGGGAGCCAGCACCCCTGTGCAGGGCTCATACTGTGGTAGGGACGTGACGGTGGCTGGGTTTGTGTGCACACTGTTTTCCCATGGTGGCCTTCCCTTTCCAGTGCTGCCCGAGGTGCGGTGGCTATCGATAACATACAATGCCAGATGGTTCAGAGAGGCTTTTCACCGTGCCCAGATTAGTGTGGCTCCTTCTGGCCTCACTCATGAGCTGAGGAGCCACAAGCTGTGGGTGATGGGCTTGCTTTGGGTCCGCCAGGGTGTTGACGGTGCCCACGCCAGAGGCTGGGTGGCCACAGACCGGCACGCCGATGACCGGTGGCTGCATTCGGCTCTGGTCTGTGGTGCTGATTTTTCAAATAGTCTTAAAAGTTGGCAGGCTGTGCCCGAAGCCTGAGCACCCCCCGTGCTGCACCCAGTCCTGCTCCCTCACGCTCCTGTGACTCGCTGGGAGTGGGGACAAGGGACGCGGCACTGATGAGGCCGAGCAAAGCTCTCCATGTACAAGCTCCCATCTTGAGGCCTTTGCTACAGTGTGTTTGCCCAATTTGTCGCATGTGGCATGATGCATTTTGAGCACAGAAATGAAGCTCTGTCCTGCCTTTCCCACCTTTGCTTTCCCCTTAAAGGCAGGTGAGATTTTGCTTTGCTTTGGAGTGTTTTGGGTTTTTGGGTGAGACGCAGCAGAAAGGGAAAATCCAACTTTTCTGCTTTCCATTTAATAGAGGAGAAGTTGCAAGAATGGCTATAATGATCTTTCTAATATCCAGCTTGGTTCACCCCTCAGGGAGAGTACTTAGCAATATGTGACGAGCCGTGGTTTCCCAGCTGGGCACAGGCACCTGCTCTGTGCTGGTTGCACATCGGTGTCTAGCCCTGCGCTCCCTTGTGCTGTAACCCTCACTGCCAGACATGGGTTCAGCTGGCTGGAGCTGGGCTGATCCTCTCGTTCTCCTAATCTGGACTGCTCCTCGGCTGGGAGCTGGCCAGGACACCTTCCTCAGCTCCAAGCCCATGGCAGGGAGTGGGTCTCTAGCGGTGTGGGATGCTCCTCGCCCAGCGCTGGAAGGGGACAACAGTGTGGGGCTGCAAGGCAAATGCAAAAGGGGTATCTCAAATACCTTATTCTCATAAAATAATGTTTGGGATGGCTATGTGCTTATAACCTGACTAATGCCAGGCAGAAGATCGTTTATGACTTTGTTGAAGGTAAAAAATTATCTGCTGGAAGATGAGAACAGGGCTGACTTAGAAGTGACAAGTTTTTGGCCCAAACTGCTGGATCTGGAAAGCCGTTCAAAGGAAGCAGATTGCTTTCAACCAGAAATGGTTTGATTGAAAACCTTGTTTTCCGTAGGAGAAAAAAAGGTTTGACAAAACATTTTTATAGTAACCTCGCTTCTGTCTTGCTATCAGCGCTGGAAGTCGCCTCTTCTCCTGTCATCAGAATACTTCCCTTGGCACCCCTCAATGGCCCTCGTGCCTCTGACGATTTCATTTTGAGGGTGTTTTTGCAGCCAAGTGCAAGAGTGAGGATGGGGCAGCACTGCCTGGGTGCTGGTTGAGGGTGAGGGAGGTTGAGGGAGAAGCTGCCCCAGTGCAGATTTCTCCTCTCCCAGTGTCCCCCAGTCTGGCTTCCCCTTGTGTTGCAGAGGGTCTGTGATCATTACCTGCAGCGTTATTCCCAAATTGCTTCCTACTGCTGTGTGGAGCGACTGTGTCTGCCTTCTTGCTGCCTGCTGGGTTGTCTTTTGCAATTTTGACTTCTTTTGTTAACGATGGAGGCTGCTTCTGCCATGCAAAGTAGGTCAGAACCTGAGTGAAGAGCTTTTCAAATGCCCTGGGTTGGGAAGTGGAGAAGTGCCGTGCTCTACTCCTCTCCCGTCCCACTCCTTTCTCCAAAGGCATGCTGACATCCAACCACCTCAAACCACTGGGTTTGAGCAGCAAATTATAAGTTAAATTATAAATAATGCCCAGCTTTCCCAAGGCTCTGTCTGTTACGCCAGACTTGGAGCCGTTCCCCCAGCCTGTCTCTGCATTCAGGCCAATACAGTCATTATGTCTATGGGGTGCCTGGCTGCATTGATCGGCCTGAAAAACACGTGAGCGTGCTCCCTCGCCGAGAGCGTCGGAAGCTCAGGCTTCAAGCATCCTGCCACAACTCCAGGCAACGGCTGCAGAGCTGGGCTCTGCCTGCACGGGCAACGCAGCAAGGTGGGGAGAGCAGCCCTGCCTGCCGCTGCCCTGCAGCAGCCGTGCTGTGCTTGCACTACTCTATGCATGCTGTAGTTGGTAGTGGTTTCTTACTGTGATGTCATCCAGAAAAATCCAATTGTGCCATGAAGCCCTGGCACTTCTGGGGACATTTGGCCTGCCAGGGGTGTTGGGGAGTGCAGCTTGCCAGCCCAGCACCACGGTCCCTGAGTGGCAGGGCAGAGGGATGCTGCTCAGCCCTGGTGCCGGGATGCGATGCCGCTATGACATCGCCATTGCCACGCAGCTGATGAGCTGCTGCAGGGAGGGGACTGTGAACCTCAGCAGCTGATGCTGCTGTCTCTGCTGCTTGACCACGATGGGTGCGGAGCAGGAGGGAAGAAAGCTGCTGCCCTCTTGGACCAGCTGGTGTGAGAGGGACTTGGGGACAGGACAGCCAGTGCAACGCACTTACTGCAAACCCAAGTAGAGCTCTACTGATGGGAAAAGATCAGGAGTACGCTGCAGAGAGAGGATTTTTAATGCAGCAGTAGCGCGGCTGCGCCGTCTCCTGTGCAGGTCTTGGGAAAGATGTGAGAGTTTTCTAGCACCGTTTCCTAAGTTCAGGCAGAGAAGAAAGTGCTGGCTAAGCTACTGCTCTGGCTTACCCTGTGCTTCACCCATCGGGTTTCCGTGTAGGTGTAATGGATGGAGAAGAGTGGGTTTGAAGGTCTTGGGGGCAGAGAAGACAGCATGTGAGCCATCAGTCAGGTACAAAAGCAAAGCAGTAACATTTCAGTGCAGTAATTTTTAATAATTTATGATTTTCTCTCGGTTCCCAGAGTGTTATTACCTCACTTAATATCATTTACAAATTACACATGATCCCATCAATTGTAGTAAAGTGAGGAAGTGTCTGGGAGATGCTCAAAAATCAAATGGTATAGAGCAAATGAGAATTTATGAACCTGAACGGGCTGCAGCAACAGCGGAGGCAGCGATGCAGTGCCTGGGATGCCACTCACCCTGGGGCTGCTGGCTCAGTCCCCGCACCCGTGTGTCCCTGGGTGGCGTGAAGGTGCGGTGGGTGCAGAGGGTGGGAGAAGGGCTGAGCTGTGGGACCCATCTGCACTTGTGTGGTCCACCAGATGGGGTTTGTTAGGGCTTGGTTTTGAGACACATCCATGAGGACAGAAGTGAGGAGGCATAGGAGCAGCCATGTTGCTGTGCTCCAGGGTTCCAGCGTCTTGCTGGGGAGAGGGCAGGGAAAAGGGGTCTGTGGGGCCACATGACCTTTGCTTTGCCACTGTGCCACCAGCCCCAGGGGTGCTGGCAGCGTTTACCTGTCACCATATAGGCCAGGCTGTCTCACCATTGCCTTACGCCCACCCTCCCTTGCTGTCTGCGCATATGGCTCGGGCTGCATTCAGCTAATTAGCCCAAACGCAGGCCCCCTGCTTCCTCTCCCCCAGTTCAGCCTAATGAACATGCGCCGACGGATGGTGGCACAGCAAAAAATGCACTTTGTTGAGCAGGTCCAGAGCTGTGTGGTTTCTCGCTTCTCTCAGCCAGCTCCTCTGGAGAGGAGAAGTGCAAGCAATGTGTGAGCCGCTCTCCTCTTCCAGGCAGCCTTCCCAGCGGGATGTCCTCATGCCCTGAAAAGCAGAAGCGCAGTGGTTGCTCAGTGATGCTGGCAAGCCTTGGCATGACTGCAGAGGTTGGCTGTGCCCTGGGAACTGGCTGGCTCCTGGCAGAGGTGTCTCGGGGATGGCACTATCCGTCCCCTGCAAGTCTACCTGAACCATGCTGTACAGGCAGATGTTGACAGCAGGGAGTGAAGACGTGGCCCCTCTCTCCCTCTGTTTGCAAAGAGGGTGCAGAAACAGGCTGCAAAAATGGGATGGGGCTGGAGGCTCTCGCAGGGAGCTGCTGCAGCTCCTGCAGTTCTGCTGACCTGTTGCTTCAGTGCTGGCTGTACTGCATTGCTGACGGCTCCCAAAACGGTCGTGTTGCCCCGCAGCAAGGAAGAACCAACACTCCTCAGCTGCAGAAGCTCCCCCCTCTGTTCAGACAAGGGCTGAGCCCCTCTCAGCCCGTGCCATTTGGTTTTAATTATTTTTTATTGTTTTCTCCTGTGATTTCTGCAAGAAAGGAAGACCAAAAGCAAGCCCTCTTCCCGCTCTCTTCCTCCTCCTCCTCCTCCTCCTCATTAGTGGTGCATCCCAGGGGGGCCGGGGAAAGCACCTTTGTGTTACTGGTGGCACAGAAATCTTCTCCATGGCAACACGGCTGTCTGTGGGCAGGATGTGGCCCACCAGGATGCTCTGCAAGAGCACCTGGTGGCAGGCAGTGCTGGCAAGGAGGGCTTCAGCCGGAGCCCCTCAGGGTCCAGAGGAAGGGAAGGGGCTGCACAGCTGCGGCAGCTCCTGGCACAGCTGTGTCCTCTGCCAGGATGCAGGTTGGGGTCGGATGCCTTGCTTTGGTTTAAAGGAACAGTTCGAACTGAGCATCCACAGTCCTGCCGGTGGAGGGGATGCGTGGGGACATCTGACCCAGGGGCCCATGCTGTCCTCTGCTCCCCCCAAAACCCAGCCGTGTATCAGCTGGAGGAAACCTGTTGCGGCTCCCTCCTGAAGACTGCTGGGGAAGGGGTGAAAACGATCTTCCACGAAGCTTCCTCCAGCGTTACTTAATTATCCTTCTCACCAGGTTCAGAGACAAGCAAGCCTCTGCAGAGAAAACAGTCCTTTGTTATCTAATAACTCACAGAGTGCGGCGATTTGCATACAGCAAAAGGAAGAGAAAAAAAAGCTGAGGAAAATGCCTGCTTCTGAACATCACAGAGGCATTTGCTGGCAGTTGCTGGCCCTGGCCGGTCTCCCTGCCTGGAGTTCTCCCCAGTATCTGGGATGAGTGGGACTCACAGTTCTCTCTCCTTAAAGGCACTGCACTTGGCAGAGCCTTTCAACTAAATTGAATGTCTCTGTCCTGCAAAAACATGCTTATGTTCTGCCTTTCATGCCAGTGCACCTGGACGCGCTGGTGATTGCACTACTGAAGAGCAAAGCCAGATGAAAAAGCTTCTGAAATGTCAGTGGGAATGGAAGTGGTCAGGAGCTGGCATGCTTCTTCAGCGGAGGTTTTCATCCCCAGTTGAGAGGGGGAGCTGAACTACCAGGACTCATCACTAAATGTGGGATTTGTTTGGATTTTCAAAGCTCACCATCTCTGCTGGAGCCTCTGCTTGGCCGCCTGCAGTGGAGGGCTGTGGGCACCAGCAGTCCCCAGAGCATCAGGGGTATTACTGGGCTCCATGGACAGGGACTGTCTGATCTGCAAACGGATTACTTTTAAGTGAAAAGACAGTAGCAGCTGCTTAAATGCATTGACTTGTTGAAAAACATACAGATTTGGGTACCAATGGCAGAGCATGCTATGACTTAGGTGTCTCAGCCCATCTGCGTAAAGTAACTATTGATTTTGGTTGATATGCATTGATTCCCAGAAAACTGCCCTGCTTTGAAAATGAACTTCCAGTAGTTTCAAGGGAAAATGCAATGTGTGGTCTCTCTTGCAGGGCTCCTTTGTTTTGTTAAATGTGGCTCGTGCACTTGAAAAACAGAAGCAAAGCCAAACAAATAGCTCGGAGGGAATTAAAATGCATTGATTCTCCAGGTGGGAATAATGCCTCTGTTAAAAGCTTTTGGAGACGTTAACATACATAGCTTTGAATAAGGTTTTCCCTCCAGCCCGCTCCTCCTGCACCTGCTACTGTGGCAATTATTGGGATGCAGAGGTGGGGAGCTGCACTCGCTGGGGCACTGACTTCATGGACTTGGTGGCTTCACCGTTGTCCCTGCCTGGCCCTGCTCCTGGGCAGCGGATGCCCTCTGCACCTCCTTAGTGCAAGAAGCTGCTTACAGAGGGCTTTTGCTAAGAGCCCCTGCCAAGGCTGGCATGGGGCACCTGGCCAGGCTTTGCCCCGGTGTGGCACAGGGCTGCCTGCAGGCTGCCAGCGCTGGTGCCAGGGTTGCCCTGAGCCCGCCAGTGTTCCCACGCTCTGCAGGAGGCCAGCCTGTGCGGCTGTCCCTTGCTGTCTGTCCGGCTGTCCCGCCTGAGGTATCTCCTCCTGTCATTTTAATCAGCAGGGAATGGTGAGAAATTCGGCAGCAGGTCCTGGCCAGCCTGACCTAGCAGAACCTTGCCGTTTATGCCAACAGGCAGAGTCCATCTGGGAGAGCAAGTCCTAGTCCTTCCAGTAAGTCCTAACTGTTAATTAAAAGTATTAATTTGCATGCAGCCTGCTTATTTAAAGAGGCAGTGGCCTCTGCGGTGCCTGGCAGTGATTAGAGCTAAACAGAGGAGTCCTCAGACCTGGGCATAGGCATGGAGAGGGGAGCAGCATGTCACATTCATGCAAGAGACTTCTGTCCCCATCCCTGGGGAGGATGGGTGCCGGTGCTGTGTGTCACGCAAAGAGGCAGGGTCACCGGAGTGAGCGCATAGCTGGGGCTGGATCCGACCCTGCCACCCCTGCTGTCCCTCCTGGCTCCTCTGCACTGAGCCAGTGCTGAAAGCACCCAGGGCGCATGTGGGCAGCGAGCAAGACCCGGTGCAAGCAGGAGAATTTCATTGTCAGACAAGAACTTTGGTTGAAATGGATGATTTCTTACAGGTCCCCTACCTTCCACGGTTTAATTTACATTATAAGCTGTGGGAGGGACGTGTTTGCTGCTGTATTTCATGGTTGTTCCTGGCAGCCTGGCTGCTGCTCCTGTGGCTTGGGAAGGGGACACTGGCACAGGCACCGGCAGCAGGGTGGCACCGGCTGCTGTAGCCCAAAGTTTTTCAGCTGCTCCGCCCTAACCTTCCTAAAGTCTTTGCACTTCCATTTCCAAATGTAGCCTGGGAGCGACATGAAAATTAGATCTGGTAATGAATGATTACAACTTTCAAGTTAAGTCTAGTTGGTTGACTAATCAATTTGGTTAAGTGAAAATCCATAGCAAATGAGTCAGCCGCAGTACAACATTTCTCCATCCAATTTAAATTAAAACACCAATCATAATAATTTCACAATTACTCTGTGAGGATGCACCAGGGACTTGCCCCTTGAGAAGGAAAATGTCAAGGACTATATGAGAAGCCCCAGGAGCAGGAGGGAGCAAGGAGCAGCCTCTGGCATGACCGACTGCTCTGCCTGGGCAGTGGGGAGCCCGGCGGGATGCTCCAGCAGGCAGGAGGTGGTCCTGGGTCCCCAGATCCCCAGCATATCTGCGCTCTCTTTGGAGCCAAACGCCTCTGAGGAGTGGCATGGACCCCATGCACAGTGCACCGCTCACACCAGTGCCCGCTGTGCCAGCAGCCTTGCAGCTGCCCGTTCCCTGCCAGCAGCCCTGCAGGGTAAGCCCAGCCTGGCAAGGGCTCTGCCGTTGTTTATAAAGCAGCTGCAAAGGAGAAGGAGAGGGGAGTCCGGTCTTGTAGATCAAGTTGTAATTTCTCTTTTTTTTGCTGTGGCGGGAATGTGAGGGATGCGAACATTAAATCCCCAGGAAAGTCGCCTCTGCAGCAGTCTTTAGTGGTCTGAATTATTTATGTGCGTACAGTTGTGCTACGTGCCAAACTGTACCAAAATAAATAAATAACGTCACTGCGGTCTGCACGGCGGTGGTTGGGGCTTGGGGTCTCCCTGGGACAGGTCTCACATCCCACTTGCTGGTGGGCAGGTGGCAAAGCAGGTAACTGGGCAGGGGGCACCGGCAGTTCCTCCTCCTGTTTTTCGGCTGTCTCTTCAGCTTCCTCCATTGTATATGGGAGATAATTAATGATCCATCCACACAGCAAGTGGAGGGTGAGAGAGCTCCAGCAGATGAATAATTTAACATTTTTGCAGAACTTTGTACCTGTGCGGAGCAGCCCAGTGCGTGCTTCCTCACGAGCTGCTGCAGCTCTGTGCACCTTCGGCGGGGGCTGTCGGTGCCGCAGAGCTGCAGGCTGGGGCAGGGGCGGCTTTTCAGGGGTTTCTGTGCACAGCTGAGCATCAGTCTGGCTCTGCGAGGTGGCTGCGGTGCCAGGTGCTGGTGGGGACCACGGTTTTGCCAGAGACGCTGGTGCACACATGCTCCACCAGCCCCGGGTGGGAGCTCACTGGGGAAGCCAGGGGCTGCCGCTCTCATCCCCCCAAACACTCCCCTGTTACAACCCTGCTCCTCGATTGCCACCCTGCCTGCCTGAAGGGGAACAGACAAATCTCATGCTGAATAGCCTGGCTGGGGCAAGTGCTGGGATGGCACTGCTGGGGGTGCTCGTAGGCGAGGTGGCAGGGTCACCTCACTTCCCTGGGGACTTGGGCCAAAATTTGAAAGGATAAACAATAAAGCTGCTGCTTCTTGTGTCTATGAAGGAGCTCCTGCTTAGTGTGGGAAAAGCCTTTGGATGTGTTTTGATATAAAACGGTCAGGCGCTGGTGAGTGAAAACCAAGAGACATTTATGTCACGCCACAAATGCAAAGGTCCCTGCATGGGCACTGGCTGAAGAGCAGCAATTGCTCACGAGTTTTGGAGCAGACGTCTCTTCAATTCACCTTTCCCGGGATGGGGAGCAGCGGGTTTCATGCCAGGGCCACGTGAGAAATGGTTGCTGCCTGTTGCTAGAGGAATCGTAGTATTTCCCCTTGGAAAGCTAAAGGGAGAAGAGATGATCAGATGTGGCTTGTGTAACAGATGGATTTATGGATTATTTGGAGCCTCTTGTACTAATTTTGCAAATGCTGTATGTCTGCAGGCTCTTAATAGCTGCATTCCCAGCTAAATGGATAAAGAATACATCCTGTGGGGACTGAAGGCTTTGGGGAATAATTTATGCAAATCTCTCAGTCTGATAGCAGGTGGTGACAAGTTTTCGGCAGTTCCCTCTCGCGATGATGCAAACCTGCTTGGCATGGTCCAAAGAGTCCAAGAAGGACAAAACTGTGCAGCTGGCTTGGCCCTGGGTGGGTGTGCCAAGGGCTTGGGAGGTACCAGAGGCCACATGGATGAAGACAGATGTGCTTCATGAGAGCTGCCGCTCCTTCTTGTCGCTAAGAGAGCTGGAGCCAGGGGCATATGGTGCCTTGCAGCCCATGGCTGCCTTGGGACAAGGGGTGTTGGTTCAGACAATGTCCCTGCAGAGGGACCTGCAGGTGGAGCTGAGGGATGGAGACCTCATGGACACTCGTGTCTCAGCACTGGGAGCTGGTGTTGGCAGGGCCATCCATGCTGCCTGCCTCTTCCAGATGAGCATCCCGCCTGCTCCTGGCTCAAGATGTCTTTTGAATGTTAAGGCTCTGTTTTTATTACTGCTTTAGCTCTAACTAAGAGGGAGAGCTCAGGCAGAGCCGCAGCCTGGTTGGAGAGCAAGAGCCGAGGTGTTGAAAGATGAATTCTGAATGCAAGGTGTAGGGAAGAGAAATTATTAAACTCACAGATAGCAACAGAGCTTCCTTTGTGAGCGGTGGAGATGGGAAATTATGCTGAAGCAATGCATTGCAAATCACCCACTGAAAGGCAGAGAAGGCCCTTTTATCCTCTGGGTCCTGAAGTTTTTCTGGTATCTTTGTATGCAGAGGCATTCCTTGAGGGGAGAAAGAGAAGCCAGCAATTTTGTGCCTGATTGGCAGGCTGTCCAGTGCCAGTAAAGATATTTGTTTTTTCAGAGAAGGGCTTACAGACTGAAATCTCGCTCTTGCATTTTCCATTACAGAGGAAAATGAAACTTGGAAGGCGTTCTCCATTAGCGCTGCTTAGCCTCAGAGTAATAGCGGTGCTCCAGCAACTTGAAAGGGGCAATGCTTCGCTCCAGCCAAGCAGCCAGAGCAGATGTGCTGCGTGGCGTGGGTTCAAAATCCCCAGTGCTCTGGGGTACGGCAGGGACTTCTCCATCATCCTTAGTCTTTGTTTGCTTTCCTGATGCTGAGGGGGCTTTGGTGACCTGCTCAGCCAGCACTGGGTGTGGGTGGTAGAGCTGGGGCCAGGATGCTCTGCAGCACCAGGTGGGCATGGGTGCTGGAGGCTGAGCCCGCCTGCTGCGGGGGGCATTTCTGATTGGACAGAGGTCGTCCAGCTGGGAGCTCAGTGGCACAGCCCGGGATGGTGGGATGATCCCACGGGTCCCCAGCACTGCATCCCGACAGGTCTTGGGGACTGGGCTGGGGTGGGCAGTGCGGTGCATGGGCACTAACTTGGGCAGAGGATGTCTGTCCTTCTCCAAGGCTTTGCCAGTGGGACTTTGCTCTCAGGGGGTGTTTTTAATTTATGTAAGGTATGCAGGGCTTGCTGTCACTCCCCATCCAGGTAAGCTATCAGCGGGGATGCACGGCCTTGTGCCAGGCTCAGCAGCACATGGGGTATATTTGGGGCAACCAAGGGGCTCCTCAGCCCCCAGTCCCCTGGGCAGTCACTGTGCGGGGTTTGGGCAGGGGCCAGCAGCACTCCAGCTGCCCCCGTGCCCTTCTGCTGCTCTTGCCAGGCTCTGTGCCACCAGCCCTGCTCACTGCTGATCCAAGGCAGAGAGGAGAAACATCTGTTAACACAAATGCCTTTCTAAGTTCTTCTTAGCTCTCACTTGGCATCTGTGTTGAACAAGCCCCTGCTCGGCTTGTCTGTGTTTAATTCTGGAACAGGTTCAAAAAGCACTTTGGAGATGGGAGTGGGAGGGAAGAGCCTCTAAATCTTTAATAAGGCACCAAGTCAGAACTTCTGCTGGGCTCCATCTTCATTGCATGGGAGAGAATAGCCAGAGACGGGATTTCTTAATAGCAAACACCTTTGCAGCAGCTCATTTAATCACTGCATTTCTGAAGCACAGCAGGACACTTGTGTGAATAAATAGTGCAATCTCCCAGTCTGAAGTGTTTTCACATCTGAGTTGTTTCCCCTGCATATGATCAGCTCCTTCCTTGTTTTTTTTTCACTCCCCATCTCTGCCACAAATTATTTTCGCTGATGAGCACAATTAACAAATGAGAGACAAAGTCGAAAAAACACATCTTACCCCCACGGCCCCGTCCTTCCTTTAATGTTTTACATTTTAACAAATTTCCAGGGCAATGGAGTGAGGATAGATTTCTGCTGATGATCTAAAGGCACAGCTTTTCTCTTCTTGTTGCTTGTTTTTGTAGATGAGGAAATAGCCCCAGAAAAAAAGAGAGAAAAAGAGGGTGGCAAAAAAATGGGAGAGTGGCAAGACAGATCCTCTTCAGGGTGTCTATCTGACCAGTGTGCTTGCTCCTTTCCTATCCTAGCTCGTGCATGATGCCAAGGAGATGTTCTAAAGGCACCAGCAAACTGGGAGACATGGTACAGAACTGACCACAGTGAATAGGTGGAGCAAAAGGCTTCCTTGCTCAGCCCCCAGCTCTGCCAGGGTCTAAAGGATGGGGCGAATGCACCAACCAACAGGGAAGGCTGGGCACGCAGGTGTATGTGGCTGGGTGCCATTGCCGAGCCAGCACCCCCTGCTCAGTCCCGCGGCAGCACCAGCATCGGGGCGCAGCCAGCGCTTGCTCATGGCAGGGGATGAGAGGGGCTCAAGGTTAATGAGGGCTGTGGGCAGAGTTTAAGAGTACAATTGATTTACTTTTATAAATGCTGTAGCCTAACGTACCTCAGAAAGAGGTGTCTGAGCGATTTCTAGAACAGATGAGTTTTGCCGCTTGGCAGCACAGCGTTAACCTCGGGGGTGTGAGCCAGGCGCCATGCGTGCTGAGGGGGGATGAGGGTGGGCCAGGCTGGGCTGGTGCTGGGCTGGGGAATGCAGCCCAGTGTGGGGGTCCCGTGGGGCTCCACAGACGCTGCTTCCCAACCACCTTCAGTTCTGCAGAACTTTTCTGGTACCTGCACAGGGACCTTGCTGCATGCCAGTGCTCTGTGCAGCTCCCTTCCATTCCACATTTCATAGGAAGCATTTTCCAGCACGGTCTAATTACAAGGTAAATAAACAGTCCCTCCCTTACAGTTAATTTGTTAGGTAGCTTTATTACCAACAGGAGAGAGATGACACAGAAGGATATTACATACGGTGTTGCTGGTAATTATTTTTATTACTTCATGTGAGTTTTATAGTGGTAGCGGGGCGAGTTTTGAGTTGCCACTTCCCGTTTCAGTGTAATTAATGTTCCCCACACGCCGTGGGCAGCCAAGCAGAGATGTGCTGGGGTCAGGCATTTCGGTGCACACTGGGCTGGTGCCAGGAAAAGGCTCTCTGCGGTCTGGTGCAGCTGGCCTGCTGCCTGCACCGCGCTGCTTGCACTGCACTGCCTGCATTGTGCTGCCTGCACCTTGCTGCCTGTACCTCTCTGCCTGCACCTCGCTGCCTGCACTGCGCTGGCTGTCAAGCAGGGGGCTGGGGAGGGAGGGCATCAACCCAAAGGCACCTGAGCCCCCGGGTGCAGCTACAATGACACGAGGACCAAGGGGCTCACCCCTCAATACTGTTGCCTCTAGACTTTTTTCTTCTCCCACTGGTTGGCCGGACTCTCTATTAGCAAAGCCAAGCCATTGTATTGGCAAAGAACTCCTCGTTAGCCCGAAGAAAATTAAGGTATTTAAATATCTTTATGAAAGATGATGAATTCCCGTAGCCTTCACTAGTGAATTTTGCTTCTGTAAATCTCTCCCCCTCTCTTTGCATGTGCTAATTTGTCGTAGAATTAATTAATCTGATTTCATTATATTCTCTTTAATTTGTCAAGATATAATTTCTTTATTGGGCAAAGGAACGCTTTAGAGTATAGTCACAATTGGAATAATTCCCCCCTCCCCTTCTTTAAAGTTGCCGAAAGAAGTCATTATCAATTAAGCTAATTTGCATACATATTAGGGTAATCGTTTTAGTTTAGCCAAATTTGCAAAAATTTACATAGCAAATTGACCTTCCACATTTTCACTTAAACATATAAAGTGCAAGAGAGACTTGTGCTGGCATCGGTAATGAAATGGAGTTTATTTTGCATGGTCCTCTTACTAAAAGAGGTCTAATTAGACCAAGTAATTTTTTATTTCATTCGTAACTGCAAAACAAATAAACTCTTTGTCAGCTTCTTCCCTTTCCCTTTGCCGGTGTCACACAGATGGGGAGCGTTAATCAGAAAGATGCTTTCCCCTAATTAAGCTGCATTTGATGTCTGCGCATCCATCCATCCGAGGTGCTTTAGTTTCTTCCAGATATCTTCTGCTTGAGCTACAGAGGCTTCCTGGGTCATCCAGGAACAGCCAGCTCCAGGTATCTGTCTGCCAGATTAGGAGGGGAAAATGGGGGGATGCAGGAGGTGGCACACAATGCCAGGAATGGGAAGTGCCGCAGGGGTGGCAGCCTGGGTGCCACGACCACCGAGAACACCTCCTGCATGGCAGTGGGGCTGAACCCTGCACCCACCAGCCGGTGCCCAGTTAACGTTAACGGAGGGGGCTGGTGTGCCGTCCTGCTCCTGTGAAGCCTGTTTGCCTGTGCAGGTGGATCCTCGTCAGTGGGAGCGGTGGGCACAGGCACGGAGGAGTGAGTCTGCAGTGGGGCTGGGAATGGGGGGCTGCTCCCCCCAGGCTGGGCAGGTCCAGGCGATGCCTGAAGCCGCTCAGCAAGGATATTCGCGTTGTCACCCTGGCTTTGCCCACGTGTGCAGGCAGGCACAAGGTGCAAGGCGGTGGAAAATCAGCCTCTTGGACTGCTAAGCGAGCAGACCTGTTCCCCCCCCCCCCCCCCCCCCCCCCCCCCCCAGTTTTTTGGCCTTGAGTGGTTTTAACGGCAGCCTTCATGGCTTGATGGAGGATTTTACACTAATGCAAGGCATTACCTAGTTAATTTGGCCAGAATAGAGTGTAATTTTGCATGGTCAAAGTCACTGCTACTTGAGCTAAAAGTTCCATTACGGTGCACTGACCACCTAGCGATTTCAGAGCACGGAGAAATAAGTAGCACTTTATTAATGGGTGTCCTCGGGAGCTTATTGGAAGGATGACTCTGCGTCTGCGTTGGAGATGAACGTGGGAGAGGAGCCGTGGCAGTGAGGGATACTGGGAGGTGCGTGTCCAACATCCTGGGGCAGTGGGCTTGCCACGGCAGGCTCGCAGGGATGAACACACAGCACCTCTCCTACCTGGGACTCGTTGCTCCTCTGGGGTCCCCATCAGCAAAAGTGTTGTGCAGGGATGCTGTTATGCTAAGCACTGAATAAACACAGGACAAAAAAGTTGGCTCCTCTAATGGCAAGTAATAAATTATCCTCTTGGATTGCCGGTGCTGGCTGGGGCTCACCAGCCTCTTGCAAAGCCAGGACTCGGAAGGGGCTGTGCTGTGCAGAGGGATGCTCTCTCCTACAGGTGGCCTGAGCCACCCGGGGTTTGCAGGAGCAGATGCTTGTCCTGCCAGGCTGGTGAGAAAAAACCCTTTAATGTGCTGTTTGTTTGGTTTTGCAATTCTCCTGTATTCTCTCCTGCCATCCTGCTGCAAAACAAGGCATGCAACAAAGCGAACCAACCTCGTGCAAATCACCCCGATTCCCATCTTGTGAGCAGAGACAGCTGTGACCAGTTCCAGCAATTGTCTGGGCTACAAAGCCCAGCTAATCTCCCCACCGACCCAGAGCAAGTCCTTCCCCATCACATGCCTTCGCTGCCAGCGCAGGGAAGGGGGATCACACTTTGGAGCCACTACAAACACTTCAGAAAGGCTCTGCCACGGTAGCGAGCAGCTGGTGCGGCTAATCCATTTTCCAAGCGCGTTTGCAAGATACATAATTAAGAGTTCTGTCAAGGGGGGAAGCAAAGCAAATCATTAGACTTGTTTATAACATTCTGGCTAGTGTAATACCCGCTCAGGACCTTCTTTTCCGGTGAAAGGCATTAAGGTGATCTTTAGGCAACGTCCCTGGGATTTCCTGATGGAGCCTGCATGGCATTAATGTTGAGTAAATATTTGTGATTCCATTTGCCACATAATTAAGCCCAGTGAAGGGATTCTGCAGATTTTGGGGGACTTGTTAACCACTAGATCAATTCAGATGATGACCCTTTTTGAGTTCCTTCCTCTGATTTCCAGTGTCTCTCTTTAAAAATCTGCTTTGTTCAAACGAAGCAAAGCCGAGGCGTACTTGTTCAGCCCCACAGAGCTCAACAGTGCTCTGCCGGCTTATGCTGCCGGAAAAATCTGCTCTAACCCTGCCCGATGCTGTAATGGGAGCAATAGGGCTTGAGGCACGAAGCCAAGGGCTGCTGGTGCCCGTTTGAAACACTTCATCAGGCTGAACGAGGGAGGATGCTCGCAGGAACTTGGCTTTGAGCAGCCCATCCCTCCTGAGCTTCGCAGACGGCTTTTAGATGGCAAGACTGCCACGACGAGCTGGCTTCCCTGCCTCCTGCCCCAGGGACTGGCCAGTGGCGCAAGCCCTGCGAGGCCAAATATCTATCTCACTGGAGCATGTGGGGAAGCAGCAGACACCTCTGATGCCTCCTGATGTCCCCAGCACTGGGGCTGAGTCAGCAGAGCCAGAGGCACTCGGCAGCCAAGCCCTTGCAGTAGCACAGTCATAAAAATATTAGCAAAAACACGAAGCAGGGCGGGAGAGGATGAGTAATTTACTCCAGCCCCAGGCAGCCGCCTCATCATTGGAGGTGGCAGTGGTGAGTGTGCTGACAAGTTGCATGCATTGTACATGCCCATTAGTTCGCTTGCTCAATAAAAAATGCATAGTTACCGCAGCGCCTGAGCACGCCGCTGCCGCACGTGGCTCCTCTCTCAGCGAACTGCTGCTTCCAAAGCCAACAAATGAATACTGGCTGGGGCTGAAACCAGTGCAGATTTGGCCCATGTCCAAAGCGATGCTTTTGTTTAAGCCTAGGGATGCTCTGTGTGCTGGGGGGTGTGCAGGGCCTTGCCATGCAGCACTGCTGCCTGCGACTGCATGAGGGAAGAGCAAGCATGTGAGAAAACACCTCTTTCTGCTTTAAAAAAAAAATAAATCCAGCTGCAGTCTCTAATTTTTCTTTAAGACACACCTAGCATCCTCCCCATGGGGTCAAACCTTGCCAAGGTGGGCAGGAAGAATCAGTTTGGGGGGCAGAAAACTAGTGGTACCCAAAGGCACGTGCGGAGGCGATGGAAGGGTGCGTTCAGGCCTGGCTCTCGAGGCTCATGTGGGCTGATGTGAGCCAGTGGCTTGGGTAGGGGGACGGAGGTGTGCTCAGCCCCGCTCACAGCAGGAACGTCCCCATCCTGTCAGGTGTTTGCAGCCTGCCCCACGCACCTACGGACTTGCCTAATTACAGCATGAAGGAAGCGAGGTGGGCTCCTGTCTCTCTAACTGTCAGGCAGGATGAGTTTGCTGTGAGTCAGAGGCAGAGATGTGGAAGCCTTTTGCAGGAGAAAGGGAAAAGTCTGTGCTGGGCTTGATCAGAAGGGCCAGGTGCTTTACATTTTTTCCAAAGCGACTTCTTTTCCTCCAGGCGCCTGAGGCTAAGTGCAGCCTGGACAGAGAAGAGTGTGCTTATCAGGCTGCCTTGCCTCCCAGGCACTGTCTTTCATAACTCTGGTACCGTCCTGCCCATGCCTTTTCCTCCACAGCATCTTACTGAGGCAAGTCCTTGCTTTGCGTGTGCCTTCCTGGGGCAGGCAAGGGGCAAAACACATTCATCGCCTGGGCCCAGCCTTGCCTTGCAAGCTGTTTGCATCTTCATTGCCACTATAATTAATAATAAATTGCAATAGTAATGTTTTAGGCAGCAATGCAATTCCTTCACCTATGTGAAGGATGGAATTTTTTTCTTCCTCAGGGATCCAGGAATCCTCCACCTACCTGTGTAGTGTTTCTTGTGCCTGGTTAAAGATCATTAGAGCCTTTGTTAGTGGAGCTGACTGACAAGGGGAGTAGATTAATATTAGAACACCCTGTCAAAAGTGGTGAAAAGGCTGGATTGATTTTATAGGAAGTTTAGTCAGACTTGTATGTAAAGCCCTTGGGGGGTTACACTGCAGTGAATCAATCCCCTATATTAGCAAGTCCCTCTGGGAACAGTCAGCTTCACTGTTTATTACAGCCAAGGCTGCATATAATAGATATGGCATTCACTTTCTCCCTTTCTCCTCTCTTGTAATTCGCCACTGGAAATTGCAGCCATGCAGATGAGCACCCGAGACAAGCGGAGGTGCCGTTGTTTCTGGTACCCGTAGGGTCCCCTGCCTGGGTGCTGCCTCGGGGATGCTGAGGGCCAGGCTGTGCTGCCCTCCTCCTGGGGCCAGGCTTCTCCGAGGGCAGCCCAACAACTTTGCTATTGGGACTGGCTGATAGCTTATTCGCTGTGGCAGCTTTCATCCTGGTACCCAGGTAACAAAATGAATACACACAGGACAATATCACAGGAAGCTTTTGCAAACACTAAATAACAGACTCCCACAATGCTTACATTAAGAGAGTTTTTGGCAACCTTTAAACAGAGAAAAAAAGCCATGTTGGGAAGCAATGCGAGCTAGATACACATGCACTCCGTTAGGCCTAATTGCATGCAATTACTGATACGTGTAAATTGGCAGAAGGGGAACAAAGACACTACAGGTTGCATGCCAAGAAGCTGTAAGTCAGGGCAGGGGACAAGGGCCCTTGCCTCACAGCTTCTTCCTCCCCCTGGCTGTTCTTGTGCCAGCACCTGGAGGAAGCATCTGCTCTGCTGGGAGCCTCTGCATCCCAGCAACCCTTCCAAGTGCTGGAGCAGGGGGAGCTCCTGGCCCCCTGTTCCCTGCTCCCTTCCTGGGCTCCCTGCATGTGCTGAGCTGCCGGGGTGAGTGCAGGCACTGCATGGCCACCCACAGATGGAAGTGGAAATATTTCAGTGGAATATATGCTGGCTGGTGCAAGTTAAACCAGCATGAGCTAACTTGAGCTTTCTTCCACTGTGGAGTTGTACCGCATTTAACTGAAGAAGGTTAAAAGGCAATTGTGCTGTGTAAAGAGGCTGTGGCATAAAAGGTCTTTTGTTACCGACTTTGAAGCAGGCTGGTTCAGGCTGTGAGGACAAAACGAGTTGTCTTTGCTAATTGCCAGTGTCATAAGTGTTCCTAGCGATGCACATCTTAGTGTCATGGATTATCACCAGGGAGATGGTGGTTCTGCACCCAAAGATTGGCACGTGGACAAAGGGGTGCAGAAGGCCCGGGTGCTGTGGGTGCTGGGAAGCATTGCCAGCACCTGCGGGTGTGCAAAAGCATCTCTGCGAGCATCCCACCACGGCATCCCTCCTGCCCTGGACAGCAGCTCCCGGAGGTGGGAGAGGCAAGAGGGGAATGACAGCCAGCTGTGGACTCTTCCCAAGGCCCCTGTTTTACGGGACACAGCACTTTTGAAGAGGCATATCCCTCTGGGGGTGCTGAGCCTCTCTCCCCCAAGGGCTGCAGCTGGCTCAATGCTGGGTGTCCCCAACCTCAACGCACTTCCCACCCTGGTTGTGGCTCTGGGCAGGGGGTAACTGGCTAGCTGGGAAAGCTCTTGCTGTAGGTAAAAGGCTGTAAATATCTATATGCTGATACCGAACACCTTTGCTAGCAGACATTGATGTTGCCTTAGTGTAACCACTGCCTTCCGGCTGTTTGTTTTCTCGCTGGCTTTGCTGGGCTCCACCACATCAGGGGCTGCTGCACTTTCCCTGCTGCTGCCCATCCTGGGTTTACTGAACACCACTCTGGTTTTGCATGGGGATAAAAATGGGAGGCTCCTCCCAGAGCTTTGCCCAGTAAATAAAATGCATTAGTTAATTTTACAGTTAAATATCTTTTTCAGAGACCTGCCTCTATGCCAGGAAACTCCAAACAGTTGGTACCAGCTGTCCCAGCCCTGCTGCTGCTCCTTTCAGGTTTTTCCTCCCTGTGCTGATGCAGAAGGGCACACTCGGAAGGCTCCCAGCAAGCATCCCAGCAGGGACCAGCCCAAGTCGTGTGCTCACCATCTAAAAATAAGCTGGTGGTTCCCTGTTGACGTGCACATGCTTGCATGTACACAGCCATTCTGTGTGGTGCTTAATAAGCCGGATAATTTGCATTCTTCCTCTTCCACTGTCACTTACTTCACTTTTTATCTGCACAACAGAAATTCCTTCCTGCGCCCCCCATCCTCTTCTTTCACTAATGCTCTTCACTTTCAAATGCTAATAATCCGCAGCACTAAAAGGCTTAGAAGTGGTTCTAGATTGTTTGATCTTTGCCCTGTGATCTGCTTTCATCTTCCAGCTTTCAAATGTTACTTTAGATTTACTTTAACCCATTAACACGCTTGGTATTCACAGGCATGCACTTTTGCTATGTTTTGTATCAAATCCACCCAAACACTAACGAAGCTGGGAAAAGTTAAACTTCTGGACATCAACTTTTCAGAGCAGTTGGTCATCCATGGTGGCAAATACAGCAGGGATTTTTAATCTCCTCATACATCAGTGTTTCAAGAGGTGCTGCCTGGTCATCCCAAGGATGGGGGATGTGGTCTTATCTGCCAGGGAGGGAGATGCTGGGGGAACAGGAACAGCCCCAGGCACAGCCTGGACCTCTCCCGGGGAATGCGGCAGGTGGGGACCCAGGCTCCTCCTTTTGTAATTACGTCTCTGGAGAGAAGGGCTTTGAAACCACCGCTTTGTTCCGGAGCTCCTGTGCACTGCCTCGTCCTTGTCAGAGCAGCGGTAGAGACATCAGAACACTCCCAATGCTGTTACAACTTCATCTGGCCGGCCAGCCAGTACCTCCGCCCTCGCCAGGAGAGGAAGCCAGAGCGCTAGGCGATTTTCAGACATTAGAGAACACAATCAATCAGAAAGCAGCAGTTATCGAGCGCTTTGCTAATGGACGTTTCCTTCCCCAGCATCCCCTCTCGGGCTCCCCAGGGGCACGGAGGCTGCTTTCACAGGGGAAAGCCAAGGGGAGCCTTGCCAAGTCCCGATCTCTGCTGGAAAATGTGCTGAGAAGGAGGATACAAGGTGAGAGGAAGGCATCGGCCCCGGCCGGTCAGTGGCAGGAGCTGCGGAGTGTCGGCATGGGGGGGTCCGGCTCTTTCTCCCGGTGGAAGCAACCCCCTGGCAGAAGGCAGCCCTGCTACGTGCCATAGGCTGTGTTGCAGCAATGGTGCCGGCAAGCTCCCTCCTTCCACGGGGTCCCTGCAGGGTCAACCAGCGTGCCTTCTGTGCCTGCACCTAGCCACGACCCGTCCCCGTCCCCGCTGCCTCGCCTCTGCTGCGGGAGCCCAAGCTGCAGCACTTCTTGAGGAGAAGCAAACTGTTTAATATTTAAACCCAAGCAGCCCAGGCAAAGCTGCTTTTCTTTTTTTATTTATTCTTTTAATTAAATGCCAATTAGAAAGGAAGAGAGAGGGAAAAAAGGCATTAAACACTTAAATACACACTACACCCAGGTTGCTCGAAGTTGCTACGAGCTAATTAGCTACTTAAGCGATCATTTGAAATTCCATATCAAACAATTCATAATCTGCCCCAAAACCAGCAGCTAGCAAGAAGCCCTCAGCCGCTCTTCAATGCCTGCCTGCCTGCCCCGTGTCCATGGTGCCACGGCTGCCTCTGTGCCTGGCACAGCACTGAGCTTCGGCTGGAAACAGCTGCCACCTTGCCTGCTGCTGCCTGCCCCTGTACCCCCATCCCTGGGGATGGGGCAGCTCAGGCACCCATGTTGGGATGCACCTGAGCACCCAGGGCTGACTCGTGAGTCTCATCCATCGCACCACAGGAGAGCATCACATAAAGGGCCATACATTTGTCAGAAGCAGTGATTCAGACTCCACCCTCATCGATTCCGGCAGCGCTTGCGCATCCGACAGCCTCTTCCACTCCCTTCTGCATGATCTATTAATTATCGATGCTGGCTCCCACATGGCACACAGAGGAGCTCTCAGCGGCATCTGGGGGAGCTGGTGGGGAGCTTTTTCCTTCCTTTCTCCTGATTTCCTTTTTGTTAACGAAATCAGTTAACAAAGTTGTGCAGAGAGCGAAGAGGAGCAGGCCAGCCACAACACGCACACGTGGCGGCACGTGGGGCCTCAGCGAGGATGCTTGCAGTGCTGGGTGGCTCTGGTGCCAGCCCCTTCGCACACCGTGAAATCTGGTCCCTCCCTCAAGCTGTGGCTCTGGGAACCAGGCGACTTGTGCCAATCTCAGCTCCCTGCAGAGCTGGGCAAATGGTGACACCAGCTCATAAACCGCAGTCCTTGAGGACTGAACTGCCGGTAAGCTCCAATATAGCCATTTGCAAATGAGGCGTAGTGGTATTCAAGTATGTCAGCTGCCACCTGAAGATGACCTTCTGATTTTCTGCATTTTTTTATTTTGCTGCTGGAAGACGCTTTCCCAAGGGCTGCCAGCAGCCCCTCACCTCCGGAGAGGTGGGATGGGGCAGAGCTGGAGCTGAAGCTGCTGAAGCTCGCAGCTTGGGTCATGCCCCTTGAAGAGCAAAGCTGGGCTTTTTGCCATTACAAAAAACCCCCACATGATAATATGACTTTTTTAACATCCATTTGCCCTTCCCCTGCTTGCTGGCCCACCTGCCTGCAGGAGTGCTGCCGGGGCAAAGCACAAAGCACTGGGAGCCAGAGCACATGCAGAGCTATTTATTAGTATTTGCATGTGTGCTAATAAGAAAACACCATTTCAAACTTCAGCCCTCATTTGCCTGCTACCAAACAGCAAAACAAAGCAAGTGAGAGGCTGTGAAGGGGGAGCGTGTTCTAAATGTGCAGGGGAGAATTCAAAGGCACTTTAAAGTGGGGATGTGGTCTGAGAAAGAGTCTGTTTTCAATGCAGATTTGTTTTTGTTTGAATTTGTTGATGCTTATTTTAAGCTCCTGTGGCACATTGTCATCTCTGGATTGCTTGTTTTCCTGTGCCAGTCAACCTTAATTTCTCCCCTCCTTTCAAGAGGGAGCCGTGATTTTCCCTCTGCTGCACAGAGCATCAGATGGGCAGGACAGACCCAGGTTCTCTAAGTAATGCTGACAAGATTACCTACTGATTGCCAGAGTAAAACGTTGCATTTCAACTAAAGCCGGGGCAGATGGCGGAGGAAAGCACTAGAAACTTGTCTCTAATTCTTAGTGAAGGACAAACCTCGCAGGGACTGGAGATTCGCTTTGGATAAGCTGGAAAACTTTGGCTGCTTTTCTAAAGCTCCTTGGCAATCCCATGCATCTGGAGCCTTGCGGGCGGCAGGACGCCCCAGCGTTCACTCCCGGCTTCGTGCAGCGCAGTCAAGGGAGGCCTCCGGCATGTTTTTCTTCAGGAAGAAGTAAATGTTTGTCTTGCTTCTGCAGTAAAGGGGCCAGCAATCTTAAACCAAGCCTGGGCAGCCTCCAGATGAATTTGCCTTTCGTGTGGTACCAGGAGACTTGGAATGTGAACCCTTGCGAAGCAGCAACAGGTGTCTGCAAGCAAGATGTTCTTGTTTGCAAGAAGAACATCTCCCGGCTCCCCTGGGTGGGCAGGGGTCTCGCAGCACTACAGCCCATTGCCTCACAGAAAGGAGAAAATGAGTCCAAGGAGATGATGGTGAGCGTTTCCTGGTCAGATGGCACCGGCTGGCACCCTGGCAGCCATCGCATGTCCAGAGTGGTGGGTGCCCTGCCAAGACCGCCTGCCCCCAGGCCTGTGTCCTGGTGCTACCCGCTGAGATCAAAGTGGGTTGCAGCAGCCGTGCCGCAGACACAGCCACGCGCCACCAAGGGCTTTGCCTGCGGGATGGAGCAAAGGCAGCCTCCCTCTCCCAGAGTGGATGGAGGTTGTGGCACTGCCTTCAGCCAGCCCCAGGTGGGCTGGAATCAGCCTGGATCTGCAGACACCCGCAGAATCCAGTCCAAAGGATCAAAAATATTAGCTAATTAGCTAATTAGTTTCTTATTAGCAGCTAACAGCCAGAAACTTCGCCGGCATCTGTTGCCTTCGCTGGCAGATTGGGTGGATGCTGAGGAAGCTGGATGTGAATGAAGGAGGGCTCCCAAATGACGGCTCTCCCAGCATCATGCCGCTCTGCCCGCTGCCTCCTTGCTCCCTCTGCCCCCATTTGTGATATGTCTGGTTTTGTTTTTGTGCTCAGTCCCAAAATCTTTGAAGATGGTCATTTACTAAGTTATTAAAAGTAATAAATAAAGCTCTTGACTTCCCTTGAGCTTGCCCCAAGACACTCTTCTCCTCCCACATTTTGGTTGCTCAACCTGCATCATTCCATAGCTTGCTGTTTCCCATCGTGCTTTCATCCTGCCGGATTTGCTCTTCATTAATCACTGCCGAAAAGGTGTGAGGTGCGGGAGCAGGTCCTTGCCGGTGCTGGTGGAAGTGGATGGGCTCCGAGCCCACATGCACCCCTCGACGTGGCTCAGCCCTCCCGGGACTCTGCCTGGCCTTCAGCAAGATCGCTCGTGCTTCCTGGGGGCTGTCAGTCCCTGGGATTTCAGCTCAATCATTTCTGAAATGGGGAGCTGTAGCTAAACTGCCTTTGCGGTTTAACAGGATTTTTCACAGCCTACACAGCAGAGGCTAGAGCCGCTCATCACCTGCTGTTGTAATCTGCACCGTTAAGCCTCCAGCTCTATACAGAAAGCTTAACTTTGCTTTGCTTATTTGCCTTCTCTATTCCCTCGCATCCGACAGCCATATTTCAGGGAGGAAAAGTTAATCTTTTTTTCCCCTGACTCCAGACAAAGGCATTTCGAATGAGATACAAATTGCTGATGAAATTACTGGCTTTGAGCCTCAGCTGGGAAAGGCCCACTTAAAGGAGTCCCCACCAGAGGGAAGAAAGCCATTTGCACGAGATGCCCGGGCCTCATGCACTGTGTTTCTTCATCTTCTCTGGGGCACTGCCATGAATTAAACAGAAATAGCCAAAGAGCAAAGCACAGGAGGTGACTTGTGCAGGCGAGTGAAGCTGATGGAGATGCCCTGCCCAGGGAAGGAGCGGCGGCTGCTGCGGTGAGCCTGAGCTGGGGTAGCTCCTGAGCATCGGTGTGCTCTCCTGCCTCCATCTCGCACCTCAGTATCTCAAACAACGTTAGAAATAGCTCCCCTTACCTTCCCTCCTTCAAAGCTTGGTGGGCACAGCCATGGCCAAGCACCCGCAGGGCACAGGTTGGCCCACTGCATCCAGCATTGGGCTACAGAGGACTCTCGCTTCGTTAGCTCTCATTATCAGTTCCGTCTTGGAAGATAAATGTACAACTTAATGCAGAGGTATGCTCTCTGGTGAAACTGAAAAGTTATAGATGTTAGCTTTGTAGCTTTATGAAAATGCTTTCTTATGGAACCTGAAATGACCAAGATTAGATTGAATTAATATGTACGTTTTTTTATAAAGATTTCTAGCACAAGCATTTCATAAAAATGCAAATCTCAGCTGAGATTTATAATTAGTAGAGATATGTGTGGAGCTAACAAATTACCAGCACAGCCATGCTCTCTACAGATAATTGCATGGAGCTGCACGCAGAGTCCCACCGCAGCCTCCGAACCTCATGGGGAGCATGGGGTGCTGCCAGCACCGCGGTGGCATGGGGGAAACCAGCCAGAGTGCTGCTGTAAAGCGGGATGCACAGGGAGGCAGTGAAGCACCCAGAGCATCCCCTGCCACCCTCCCTTGGAGGAGGAGGAGGAGGCAGGATGAAGACCTTGTGGTCTGTGTTTCCTCAGCAGGGCACTGATCCCGATGCCTCTGTACACTCCTCTGAGCTGCGGATGTTTCCACGGGCATGGGATCAGGACCTTGGTGTGTGGGAGCTCCAGGCTGGTATGAGGAGAGCTGTGGTGGTCTGAGATGTGGTGGTCCTGTTCCCTCTGGGACAATCCTTTTGGCAGAGATTAGTTGGCACATGTCGATTTTTACAACATTTCACAGAGTGTCGCTAAATCCCCATCCAGCACCACGTCAAAGGGCTACTGAAAAAGTTGTTGCTGTTGCTCTAAAGTGTTCGGGGAGGAGGTGAAGCAGGAAAGGACAAGAAGCCTTTGGAGGAGGGCTGCTCTCCTCCAGGCAGTCCTCCACATGTCACGCTGCAAGGCTTCATTTCTCTTCCCTTCTCTCTCTGCCATCTCTTCTGGAGGCCAGGAGGAGACCCTGGTGGAATATTAACTCCGCAGTCACCAAGCGATTATTTATTACAATCATTGCTTTCGGGTCCTTTGACTCCTCTCTGTTAATTAGACTGCAGGGTGTAATAAACGTGATGGAAAGTGCCCAGGCGCGGGAGGCAAAGAGCTGGAGCTGCTCTGGGGAAAGCACAGAGGAGCAGCCACGCCAGGGACAGCAACTACCACCGCCTGCAGCCTCAGGTCTGAGCAAGGGGGCAGAGAGAGACCCTCTGAACCGAAATGCTCTGCCGGTGCAGAACCCACCGCCTGGCATTTTGCTGTCCTGGGACCCCAGGGTGCACCCAGGGCTTGGTCCAGCAGGGATGGATGATGCTACGTGCATCCCGTGGGCATCGCAGGGACAGTGGGAGCTGGGGCCCAAGGCAGAGCTGTCCTGCCCCTGCCCAGCACTGGAGAAATACTAAGGAAGGAAGGAGAAACGAGCTCATTTAAATGGCATTTGAATCCCCCCCGGGGACTCTTGCAGAAGCAGAATGTGAATAGTGCAGCTGAGCACTGGGTTGAGAGCTGAAAGCAGATCTGCTCCAACACATTTAAAATTTAAACCCACAAATTAAACAGATCCTTTTTTATGATGATAGAGTCCATGTCGTGGGTCCCCGAACACCTCTCACTCCATGCAGCGGCACCTCAGGGACTGACACCAGCTGAAATATCACTGTTTGCCAGCGGCTTACAGGATCCGGCAGCCGCGTTCTCGCTTCCAGCCGGCCCTGCTGACCTCTCTGGGTCCCTGGCTGGGCACCTTCTGCTCCCCGTGGGGTTCTCCTGGGGTGCGGGAGAGGCAAAGCTGCCAGCCTCCCCCCGCCTTCCCACTGTGCCGCTATGGGCCGGGGGCGAGCGGGAGTCTCAGCTGACTTCTGCTTGGAGTTTTTACTTCATTTTTTAAATTATTGCTCAAAGCACAACCACAGTGAGAGGAGAAGGAGTCCTGACATTTGTGTCACAAAAGGAAACCTTTTGTTTCTTTATTCTTTAAAGGCTGCCTTTTCTCCTGCTGCTACCTGTTGCTCTGTAGGGACTTGGTGAAAAGGAAGCTTTGGGATGACAACACTGAAATTGGAAGCCCTGCAAGGAGAGCAGACATCATGGGTGAGAAATGTTAAGTGTCTTACAAAGCAGGAAAAAATTAGGCATCATTAAGAGAGGCGAGCTTGCCTCTCTGCTTTTTAATGCTGCAAAGCTGCCTGGGCAGAATAGTGCTCATCCAGGCAGCTGGGCAAGCAGTCTGGCTGCTGCTCTGAAGCCACAGTGAGGCAGGAGGAAATTTTCCATTGACACTTGCCTACAGAAGACAGGGCATTCATTAAATAGACAGGCTGATTAAACCTGTCTTTTTCCCTCACAAGTTCACAGCCTTGCTGCAGAAAGGCAAACACCACCGAACGCTTTCTTAATCTATGTCGTTCCAGTTCCAGCAGCTCGTGGCCATGTTTTTGGGTTATTGGGGTCATCTTTGGCAAGACACACCAGTCCTTTGTTCTCTCCTTGATCTTTTAATGAGTACTTGGGATCATTTAAAGGAACCTGACCAGTTTCAAGACCAGAGCCTGCCCTGCGAGGGGAGGGAGGCTGTCCATGCAGAGCGCTCACTGCCAAGCCCAGCAGCCCAGGCCTCCGATGCAATGCAGCGGAGGGAGAAAGGGAAAGAGGCAGAAAGCACGTGAAAGAACGGCTATTTTATTTCAGTGCAAAACTATCTACTTTAAATACCCTTTTTATTACATTATCTGCATAGTAATACTAATAATAGATCTTGTTGGCAGTCCTAATGAGGCTGGAGAATATAAAGTTTCCAATAAAGTTAATTGTTGCCTTTAATACTCTCATACATTTATACATGGTAAATCTTTAAAGAAAAAGCACTCATTTCTTTTCCATTAAACATTCAGGACTGGTCCACCCTTTGATGGGCTGAAAGCACATGCTGCTCTGGGTCAGTGACTCAACCAAAGAAGTCAAGTTATTGCTGAGAAAACCTCTGTCAGAGCACAAAGTGGGGAACTGGGGGCAGGAGGAGAGGGGATTCTTCCTGCTTTGGGTACCGGGTTGACTCCTGCCTTGGATCTCTGCTGCAGTGAGTTTGTTTGCCCTGTGAAATTGCCCAGGGACTGATGCAAGCAGGTAATCCTTGTGTAAAACCATCTATTAGACAGTAGCTAAAAAAAGCCCCAAAAGCATTAAGAAAATAACCAGAACCTTTCTCAGGGTGAAAAGAAACAGTGGAAGTTGACCTGAAATGGAGCATTTCCTGGACCGCTGGCAAAATCCCTGCACAGGCTGCCTGGGGTCGGGGCTCTCCAGGGCACGAGCCCCCGCTCCTCCCAGCCCCGGCGCTTGCTGCAGGGTCCGTGGCTCTTCCCGCACGATACCGCTGCCGGCAGCAGGGTAATTCATGGGGGATGCTGCTATCGGCTGTGCCGGCGCTCCTAACAGGTGGTTGGATAATTAAGTGTGCTTTATGCACTGTTTTGCTCAGTGTAATTGCAGATTCCATATAAATAATTCACATGGAATTATTATACTGAGGACATCACCCGCCTCCTCATAATTTGCTTAACTGAAATAGGCTCTTTCATCACTAGCGGTGATTTGCTTTAAGACCGTGTACACACCATCCCTTACAGGCTGACTTCGGTGGAGATTACTGTAAATTTAATTACGTTATGCAAATTGTTTGTCCACTCTGTGGTGGAAGGGTGTAAGGCCACTGGACTGTGCAGTCTGAGGGCAGGGAATAGGGCAGTAAGCTTGATGCCTCTGGAAGAGGTGGATTATTATTAATAATAAAATAACAACAATGACCAACTTATGAACTTGTACGTCGCCCCTTCTCCTGAGGGTGGGTCTCATGCTTTTCACTGAATGTGTGCTGAGCACTCTGCATCCCAGGTGGAGTTGGCATCGATCGCCTCGTGTCCTCATGGAAGATGCCTGGTTTCCAACGTGGTACCTCAGCTGTGCCAAGGCAGCAAGAGGCAGTGCCTGCTGTTACTGTGTTGAAGTTTAAACGTCCAGCGGGGGCACAGGAGCAGAGGGAGGTAACAGCTTTCCTCCTGTGCTGCGTGCTTGAAACATAAGGCACAGAATCCATCCCTCCATGGGCCAGTGTACCAAGCAATAGTGGGCAGGGTGCCCAAAGGGCAGCCCTGATGCTGCTTCTGCAGGTGGGGGATGCTGGGAGGAGTTTGGGGTGACCCCGACTGCAAGGGTACCATCACGCTGTTTTGGAGCCCTGCACCCTTCACCTGCACGGCTGTGAGCATCCCTCCCTCCCGAGCATCCCGCAGCACTGCTGCCTTTACAAGAGGCTCTCATTGTCCCCAGTGAGATGCCGCTGAGGCGGAGACCAGGTTGGGAGCCTCAACAGAAGGTGGCCTCATCTCCTGGTGGTGGGCAGGCCAGGTGGGCACAGCCCGCAGCTCCTTCCTGAGGCCAGCAAACCCTGCTGGCATGTCCCGCTCCCATGAAGTTACCATGGCATGGTTGCTGCTTGCCCCAGTAAGGCAGACAAAGCGACACTAGCTGCTCTTCACTGTGCAGGAGGGCTCACCGTGACGAGGCTGGCAGCCGGGTGGAAAAGATAGCTCCAGCCCTTCCTCCTGCATTGTCTCCTCCTTTCGCTGTCTCTCCATGCTGACTGCTGATCAGCTGCAGCTGGATAAATGATGCCGAAGAGCAATGTTCATTACCCTGCTGCACCTCCGAAACTGGGCTTGGGGGTATTCCCAGTTTGGGGTGGGCACTGGGCAGCCCGCAGGGCATCACCATCCACCAGTGCCATGGGCAACCCGGGGCTGGGCTCTCCTTGCCACTGGCGGGCAGGTGCCTGGCACTGCCCAAGCACCGGGCAGCCTCCGCGGTGTTTGTGGGGGTTTGAGTGCTGCAAGCCCTTGCCAGCACCTGAGGACAGGGCTATATACTAATAATGGCAATAATTCCTGCCTCGGGGCGGGTGGAGGAGACGAACATTCGCCTAACGCTCCAGCGAGGTAAACTGCGTATAAGCACAAAAGGTGATTTTGACACAGGGTGGGTTTCTGGTGAACCCTGCTGGCACACGGCCTCTGGCTGGCTCCCTTGTTCCTCCGGGTGAGGAGGCACGATGGCAACAGTGACATTAAGCTTCTGCATCCCTGTCCTTGGGATGATGGCCCTGCAGGGATGATGGATGTTGTGGCCGCCGCTTCCTGGGTGCTGGCCGCTGATCAGAGGCCGTTGTTTATCGCTGCAGCCCTGATCCTTCCTCCCAGCCTCCATTCCCATCACCCAGCTGCTGCCTCACCATAAAACACTCCCCTTAGGGGCGGGGGGGGGGCGGAGGCAGGGGACTTTCAGGCCAGTGTAAGAGGTGATTTAGTGATGATGCCTCTCACATTCAGGGAGAGCGAGCAAGGGCTGGGAGAGGACATGGGAGTGTGCAGCACAGCCCTGCCCCATCCTTGGCCCCATCGCTACCTCATCCCTTCTCACCGTGTGACCCAGGGGATGGTGAGCATCCCGTATTGCTCGGCTGTGGCTCCACAACATGCAGCCAGGGTGGCCGCAGCACCACGTCAGAGGGGTCCAGCTCTGCTTGAGATGCTCTTGAATGGAACACCAAGAAGAGCTTGCCCCTTCTGTCTAGGGAGATGAAATCACTCTATAAACATTAATTAAGAAGGAGGCTTCACAACACCCCCAGGCAGCAGATCGTATGATTATTCCCATCTTATGATCCAGAAGTGCCAGCACAGATAGAATAAGCGACCTCTCCAAGGTCACCCAGCATGTCAGTGACAGAGATGGATTCAGAGCCCAGGAGGGGGCTTAAAAAAATCTCCTTATCTTTATTTTTTATTGCATTTAAAAATAAAACACAGTTATTAAATATCATAATACCCATAATAGATTTTAAACTTGAACTGTATCCAGAGATGCTAAATGATAAATATAGCTATTATCAGAATAAGCACTCAGTGAAATTGATAGCTAGCATTTGTTTAATGAGCGTGTGTACATACACAGGCAGAGGCACGCATGTGCAGAGAGGGGGAGAGATTTCAGAAAGGGAAATTCTTGTGTAATAGCAAATTGTCAGCTAGCAAGGCTGAACGTCCCAGGAAATCATGGGGACAAGTATTCATTTTTAAGGAGTGCTTGGCACCCACACCAGTGGATCCCACACTGCTGTGGCTCCAGGGCTGGGTGCACTGGTGTGAGAGCTGCCCTGCAGCAGCGCCGGGGGGGGAATCCCACCTGCGTTGGGGGTGCGTTCAATGAGCAGCCCTGTGTGTTTGAAGGGGAAGGTTAACGTACACCGAAGCATTCAGTGTGGCGCTGAACCGGGGGTATCGGGAGCAGGGGGTCTGGCTCCCCTGCAGGGTGATGCTGCCTTCAGTTCTGGGTTCAAGGGAGCTCAGAGCCTCAGCGGAAACAGTGTTAAATCCTGTCATGGTAAAGGTCATGGCGAGACCCAATAAATACCCCTTTTAACAATGGGGAGAAATATTTTTATCAGTAACCTTTTGAGAAGGCGGTTTAATTGCACGCTAACAGTCAATGCAGAGGGCTGCTAGGAGCTGTGTGGAAACAAATGACGAGAGCTTGAAGGATCCTTTAAGTTGGACTCTCCATGTTACCAGGTTCAATACGGTGCATTTCTCCACATGGCTGGTGCCAGCGCATCCCCAGAGCTGCTGCTGCGACCAAGGCAGGAGCCAAAGCTGAGGCAAAAGCATGCTGCTGGCCAGGCGGTGCTGCAGGGCAGCTATAGGAAGAGTGGTGGGATGGAAAGCTTTTCATGCTGCTGATTTATGGGATGAGAGAGCGCTTTTTGCCAGTGCAGCAGCCTTTTTGCATGCAAAATTCAAGTGCTGTGGTGCACAGGGTAGAGCCAGTATTTCATAGGTGTCACCCCAGGGTGGTTGTGGGTGTCAGCTGAGGAACAGGCTCCCTGGTCATTTAGGGCTGAAAGCAGGGCACCTGGTGGGGAGGGCAGGTGCCGCACATTGTAGGGGAGCCTTTAAGACAGTGCTTCCCAGGGCAGGCTGCTTTCAGCAGGAGACACAAACTGAGAGGAGCGAGAGCACCTTCTTGTATGGCTCACCCAGGTCCTGGAGACAGGGGGCATGGGGTGGGGGACACCCTCCTCTACTGCCCCCCTGCTCCTTTCAGTCCTTGCCAGCAAAGATGAGTCTGGGGGTCCTTTCAAGGCCTGTTTGGAAACCAGGAGGCTACTATAAAGGTATGTGCAATGTTTTGTTGGGGTTTTTTTGGTTGTTTTTTTTAGCCTGGCGGTGTATGCAAGAGTCACTGCTACTTATTCTTCTGGTGCTGCTTCTGTTGTTTATGGAAATGATTAAGCCCCCTGCAAGGGAGAAGATGAAGCCACCAGTCCCTGCCTCAAGCATCCCCGTGTGGTGCTGGAGGCAGGCTGCTGAGGTGCCCAGGACTGTGGCCAGGGCAGGGCTTTAGCCACCGAGGTTTGTAGTGATGGGTTAAAGATTTCCCCATTCCCTGGCCCAGGTGGAGAGAGGCTGCAGTTCCACTAAATGGCCAAAGGGCTTGCAGGTGGTGGAGGTGAAAGTGATAATGGTGATAATTGAGGGCTAATTATCTGCTGCTTCTGGCAATGGGCCACCAGGTATCTTGGATGGCACAGAAGGAGAGGCCAAGTGTGGTTTCTCCCTCTGAGGACTGGCTGAGGGATAGCAGCTGCAGTTAGTGATGCTCCAGGGGATGAGTCAGTCTGTCTGTGGGGCTTTTGTCCAGGCTTGCTCAGTAATGTGACCTGCCAGGGAAGGGGATGGGGCTTGCGACCTCTTTTGGGTGCAGGAAGAAAGAGAATGGTTATTGCTTTCAGTTCAGCTTGTTTCTTCTCTGCTCTGTTGGTTTGGCTGGGCTGAGCAACTCGCCCAGCTCTGAACGCACTTCTCAAGTGCTTCTGCTCAGGGGGTGCCACCTTCTCTAACCTCTAATGATCCCTCCAATGTAGTACTTAAACCAGTTGTTTCCTCTCTCTGTACGCTCTTAATCTCATCTTTTCCAAAACTGCTTTGCTTTTATATTTCTAGACTCTAAATATCTATTTGCATCCCCTCCATAATGTCCTGTTTCAGTGGCTGAGCACTTACAATGCAGAAATTAATGTCTCACTTAGTTTTAATAGCTGCAGAGAAAGTGAGGTGTGAGGTCTGCTGCAGCAGTTACTTCCATGCTACCTGGGTATGAGTTTTGACTGGAGGCCCCTGGGTGCCACAGCACCCTGGACCTCTGTGCCCACTGCAAAACAAGCCCTTGTCTTCCCAGGAGCTGTTTGCTCTCTGGTGATTTGTGCCCTTCTCTTGTAGGTGGTCAGTAGGGATGGGGAAGGGTTTTTTCAAAATGGGTATCACCCGCAAGAAGCGTCAGCAGGAGACTTCTTGTATCGTGGCAATCAAAAATAGTGCAGTGGGAGGAGAGCAGGATTTGATTCCTGCCTGTTGCTGCGGGACCTCTATGTGGGGTGGTGAAGCCAAACAAGAGCAGAGGCCTGAGTCTGTTTTTAAGGATGCTGGGCACTCTTAGACCCCCGTGAGTTCAGGGGGGCTTAGGCACTGGATGAAGCTTTGGAACTGAATGCTTCAGAGAAGTGCATCATCTGTGGTTCAGGTTGGACACAGATGGACAGGGAGAGCTCGTGAAAGCCGGTGCTACCATGGCTCCATGCTGTGGTAGCCAGCAGCTGCTAGGTGTTAATGGCATGGCTTCCTGCAGGCATTAGGAGGCTTCATTATTAAGTGTCCGGATCTTTTGCTGAAGGGGCTGCAGTTGCATACAGCACTGTTAGGGTCCTGCTAAATGGAACGGGAGATCAAACAGAGGGTGATGTCAGTTGCTAGAGGGAGCAGCCCCCTGGGAAGGCCAGGGCACTTCGGGGAAACAGCTGTTATGGGGAGAAGATTGAGTCTTTTGGGGACATCAGATGAAGCATGTGGGGCTGTAAGGAGTAACTTGGGAGCCTCACTGTCCTAAGACACGGTGGGCATTGAAGCAGGCTTCCACCAGGCTCGTGGCAGGGGGGGCAGCTGGGTGGCTTGTCCCCCCGAGCCGTGCCCCAGGGTAGGTAGCCTCGACCCTGTCCCTGCCGTATTTATTTATGTTTGAGCAGAAGCATAATACAAATAAAGTGCCACCATAAAAATGTCAGGAAAAGTTCAGACCTATTCATTATCTGTTTTGCTTGGATTAAAATTTCCATCAAGGCTGCTTGGCTTTGACTTGAGTTGCTTTCCTTTTAATGAGCTTGATATAGAAGGTAAAAGATGCTAATTCATCCTTACATCTCTATCATCTCCCAGCTTTTGCTATATAAAGCATCAAGGTCGCATTCTGGGGAAATGTCTTTTTACCAAAGGTGCCATAATAATAATGAAGAAGCAATTTGTTTCAGCAAACTGCCTACAGTAATGAAGCTTAATTATAACCGTGTTATTAATACTGCTGCTTAAGGTAATTCACTTCTGAGCAGGGCGCAGAACAGTAAACTATAATTTAAACAAGAATCGAGACCTAATTTAAATCATCAGATCTGCTGTGGAAAAAGGCAAACAGAATGACTGCGCTCACCCGCGGCTGGGAGCTTTCCCTCTGCTCATCTTCCTGCGAGGCTCTGGAGCTGGCAGCCCTGCTGCAAACCCTCTCACTGGCTTCATCATCGCCCTGCTCCCTTCGAAAGGGCTGCAGAGGTGCAGAAAGCAAGCTGTTCCCTCTGCCTGGGGGCTGTGCTGATGCGCAGGCACCTGCCGGCGGCTTATAGCTCTTACTGACCTCCAATGCACCTGTAATATAAAATAAAAAAATCCATATGCCCTTAAAGAAAGGTGATACATGTGCTCATGCATACAGGCCAGAGAAAAGCATTCAGGGAAGTCCTGTGTGCTCCCCAGAAACTCTTGCCTACCAGGCAGGGACATCAGCTTCAAACACCTGGCCTCATGTCCTGGCACTTTGGGAAATGTACAAAATGCCACTATTAGAATGATCTTTTTTCCCCCCCCCAAATTTTTATTTTCCTTCCCCTCTGTGATTTTAGGGCATGCGCCTGGTGGCTTGGATTCTTTGTGGATTACCAGTGCTTCCCATCATGCTGCTCCCCCATCTCCTGCCTGTTCCCAGCTGTGTTCCTCGACTCTGGATCTCTCTTCCCCAGGCTGAGCATCTCCATCCAGCTTGTTTCCTTCTTCCGCCTCAGCCCGCTCCCCCCTGCCAGAGGCACGTGGGCTGTTGCATGAACCTCTTTGCTCTCAGATACTCTTTCCTTTCTTTTCCAGGCCTTGGCTTCCACCTTCCCCTGTAATAAGCTGCCTTCCCTGTGCACAGCTGTAAGCCCTGACATCCTCCTTCCCCGAATCCCTCATTATTTCTGTTTCTTCCCTGTGCTCTCTCACCTCAAAGCCTCCTTTCCACTCTCACTCCCTCCAGAAGAATCTCTGCCTCTCTGCTTCAGCACTCGTATGGTTATACCGGCTTTGTGAAGCCAAATGACATGAGATGGTATTTCTGCTTTGCCCATAATAATGTTTCTTTGCAAACCCTGCTTCAGCAGGAAATGGAGTAAGGAACGGCAGCATCCTCTCTGTCCCTTCCCGTTCCTCTGCAGGGCTCGCTGTCGAAGCTCTCTTTACAAATCCTTGCATGCAAAATTAATTTGTCCTCACAGGGTTTGGGCAGCTCTGCTTGCTCGGTGATTATACCCCAGCTCACCCTTGTTACTGCCAGGTGTTGCTCTGCTCAACATGGTGGCAGGGAGGAGGAGGAGGTGTGGAAGAGAAGTAAATAGGTGGAGTGCTTCTCAGGAAGGGGGAAAAAAAAAAAAGCCTCCATCACTGTTCCACTTGACTGCAACCTCCCGCAGGCTGTTTCATCTCGTATTATCTAAGCTCCAAGGGGGTGTCCAATTTGAGGAACAATAACTATAAAGTCATTTACAGTCCCCTGCTGCGACACAGCACATGATAGCCTGTGTAAAGCAGCAAACAGCCTTGATGGCCCCTTCTGCTGAGCAGGGCTTGGGCAGCGGCACGGTGCTGGCGGGGTAAGCCAGCTCCTTGGTGGTGAGGGGGACAGACCCTCCAGTGAGGGGCCTGCCAGGGACCCGGCAGCTCATTTCACACAGAGCAGTGCAAGGGCAAGGCTTGAACCTCCTGAATCCCCGCCATGCTGGCGGGAAGGTCATCGGGACCACTGCACTGGCTCACACGGAGCTGATGCACAGTTACCACCTGCGAGCTGCAGACCTTCTCTGCACCAGTGTTTTCCTTCCGATTTCCCACTGTTGTGCTGCCATCGGTGCAGCTCCGTGGAGGTTACAAGAGCTGTGATGAGCCCCTTCAAGCTGATCCTGCCTGTAGAGGTGGATTAAGAGCAGGAAATTGGAAAAAATGTGATAGCTTGGTGTCCTGCCTTCAGAAATGTGCTGGAGGGCTTCCTGCTCTGTGCTTGGGAGTGGGACTGGGGGCACCCCCAGGTGGGGTCGGAGGGTGCCTCAGCACCCGTGGGGCGGTGGCAGTGTGAGCTGGGAGCTGTTTGTGTGCAGGGATGTGGTTCTGCCTCAGCTGCTGAACCGGACTCTCTATCTGGGTGCGAATACCCTCCCAGGGAAAGCTTGTCCTCACCTCTTCTGCAGCACTGACTGACTCATCTCGATGTTTTCAGTCTTTTTCCTCTTCTGTGTGAGGTTCTTCTAAATAACTGTTTGGGACGGTGTCAAAGCTAAACTAATGAAAGCTTCTAAGGAGGGGTTGTGTTATGATGGCTGCCATCGCAGCAAGCCCCAACTGGTCTCTGCCTTGGAAAGCTCGGTGGGAGGCTGAGCAAACCCCAGTGTGACTGTGTCTCCCCTGGGAACGAGCTCCCTGTACTCTGACAGTGCTGGTGACAGCCCTGCTTGCCTCTGCCTCTGGCTGCAGGCTGCCTAGGGCAGGTGCCTCCATCCCATGTCCTGTGTTGATCGGTAGGTGCGTTTCCATTGGAAATAACGTGTGCCTTGTGCTTGAGCTCAGCCCTGCTCCTCCTGGTTGTTCTCCCAAGTCCACAAGCAGACACAGCTCAAAATCAGGGGCGGGTGGTGGCCAGGGGACTTTCCCAATGTTGAACACGGAGCAAATGGCTTCCAGCCTGAAGGCAGGGCTCCATCTGTATCCCCAGGGTGTTCCCTCTGGGTCGGAATATGCGTAACAAACCTTGTCTCCTGAGATTTGCAGCATGGTTTCCAGAACCAAATGGCTATTAAGCGTATTTTGTAGCGAGGCTTTGTGTGGATGCTGAAGGCAGGCTGCGGCTGAGGCCCTGTGCCCGTAGGGCAGGCAGCGGTGTGCCTCCACTTGGCACTGCGGGAGGTGCGGGGGGCCGGGGGAGAAATCCATTTACTGCTCTTGCCCTCTGCTGTGGCCCCCTTCCAGGCACAGAGCTGCCATGGGAATGTCTTCACTATAGCTCCTCTCCTGGAAGCGGGGAGATCAGAGAATTTCATGTAACCTCAGATAGATCTAATCAGCTCTGCTTTGCTTCTCCAGACTTGTTCAGCTTGCTTCCTCACCGCTTGCTCATTTGCAGAGGGGACTGTGTTAGAGACCCCCCATCATGCATTCATGTCATGTGGAGCTCAGCTGTGGCCGTGACATTCCCGGTGCTGGCACAGTTCTGCTTCTGCTGGGCTGCTGTCAGTCCCGTGGGCACCGGTGGCTTCTGCCAGGTTTGCTCATCCCGGCTGCCTGCTCCGACAGCACACTTCATAGCTGCGCTCCTGAACTACAGGCTTAATCCCTGATAAGAGACTTGATCTCAGCGGGAGAGAGTCAACTGGCAAACACCATGAGTGATATAAAGCAGCCCAGCGGGACTGAATGCATTACCTAGAGATTATTTTAAGAAAAGCAGGGAAGGGAAAAATGGAAGTGAAACCCCAGGTGCTGAGTTTCCCTGTGCATTCATGTCACCTTGTGAAACGCCTGGGACTTCCCGAGCCTTCCTCACGCTAAGGGTTAAGACGAAAAATGAACCCAGCCCCTGCCTGGGAGAAGATAGCAGAGGATGGTGTGGAGAAGGCTGTAGGATTTACTCCAACCTGCTGTACAGCTCATTGCAGCCCCTTGCCCCTCGCCAGGCTTGAGCTGCTGCGAGCCCTGTGAGGAGGCGGCTGCAGAGCCCAAAGGAATTGGGAGCGCAGCAGGAATCCTGGGCAGAGGGGCTTTATGCAGAAAATGTGAGATGAGGTGCTGGGTTTTCCTCGTGCTAGTTAGCTGCTGGAAGAGGGCTCCTCAGGCCAGGAGCAAGGCACGTTATGGAGCCTTGTGCTCCCTGGCATTGCTCCTCCAGCCAAGCAGCTACCAGACTGGGGCATCCATAAGCCCCCTGCCTCCCTCTGGAAGGTGGACCAAGATGAATATCAGGAGAACAAATAATAATGGATACACCTGTTAAGTGGAATTTAGAAAAAATCCTTCTGCAGAAATACCCTTGCTAGGGCTGCTTAAAGAACAAATTGAGTCAAAATGAGGAACTCCACGACAATTTATATGGATGTTCTACATGATTCAATACTGGGGGAGAAGGATGAACCTATTACAGTAATTAACTTATTGCACATCAAAGCAAATGTGCTAAAGAAGCTTTTCTGTGCAGTGGTTCTATTCAGCCAAGGAAGAAAATGGAAAAAATAGGGAGAATAAAGCATGCCCTCCCTTCTGTTACTACTTCCTAGTTTCAAGTCTCTCTCCAGAGGACTTTGATGCCTGTGGACTGGCTGTGAAACCTCTGGGTCCAGTGGGACCCCTCCAGAGCCTATTCCCAGCACCTCTTGCCTTGGCCACCATGAGAAGCCCCTGTGACCGCACAGAGGGCAGCGGGCAGAGCATCCTCATCTGTCCAGAGCAGGTCTAGCTTGCCTGCATCTAATTTAAAACAGAGTTTGAGAAGGTGAGAAAAAGTAGTCAGCAGGGACTTTAGGAAGAGCAGAAGTTTTAATTGGGTTCTATCTATTAGTTAATCAGGAAGTATTTTGGTGACAATTAGGTCAAAGCCTCTGGCATGTCTGTGAAGCTGCCATCCATCATTAGCCCTACCTGGGCTTGCAAAGTGGTATTTATGAGTTTCCAACTGGTGAAAAAGCCCTACTAAGAAATTAAGGTGAAAAGCGCACTCTTGACCGTGGGGGTAAAGCTGTCAGCTGTGATTGATGGCTGAGAGCGGGGAAGAACAGCTGTTTATTGGGTCCAGCAAGGTTTGAAAACCTTTGTCTGTTAGCAGCAGCTGGTTCTGGAATGAGTTGATGGGAGGGTTTGTCCCAAAGGGCCGAACTGATGGTGCTGGGGCTACCTGGGTCCTCCAGGGCGAGGGCCCGATGTGGATGCAGTGCTCCACAGCCAGACGTTGGCAGGAGCATCTACTGGCCGCAGGAGCTGGCGGAGGGACCCAGACAGGCTTGGGATCGCCGCTGCCTGTGGAGGGGAGCAGGAAGGGCTGCGTGCCTGGATGCAGTCGCACAGGGCTGAAACGTGGGCAGGCTCCCATGTGCTGGGGGGATGGTTTCTTGGCGGTGCAGAGCCCATCTCTCTGCAGGCTGCTCTAACCTCATTGCTGCAGTGAGAAAACTGTATTTTCCCTGAGCTGCTGTTTTCGTGTGCTGGTCTAAATGAGTATTTTTTGCACGGCTCTGCTCCAATACGTTTAAGTCCTTGAAACTCAGTTAAGCGCCCAGTGCTGTTCTCTTCAAGAAGCGGGGGGGCAGAAAAGGGAGCAGCGTAGGGGACTGCTCCTGTTCCTTAGAGCTGAGGCTTGCGCAGGGCTTGGCACAAAAGGCACACACAGTGCCTGCTAGATCTGTGCAGGACAGAGCAATAGCCTTTGAAAAAAAGGTATTTAAGCATCCTTCAGTGACACTTTCCCTTTGAGCTAATGCTGGCAGATCCCAACTTAAATGGTCTGTTAGAAGGGGACCGAGCTGAGTGATGTATGTCTGAAAATCTAAGAACTTATACTGTTCGCTAAAAAAAAATGTATTTTTCAATTTTCAAAACAATGTCAAAATAGTATATGTTCTGGAGAGGATGTTAATTGATTGCAAGGAAGCAAAAGACTTGGAAAGCAGCTATGAACAATTTCTTAAATCATGGAGACAAAGTATTTCCATTGATATTAGCTGGCTTGTGTTTGTGGATGTTTGCTGACTCTTGTTTGCTTGCTCATTCACTGCCATTTTCTGGATCTCAAATTTTGGATTCAGTTTGAGATGGGCTTCATTATTTTTAATCTTTCTAGTTCTCAGCACATAAGAGTTATTTCCCTCCCAGTTTGAGTTTGCAGGTGAATCCCCTCCATCTGTAGAATTCACTTGGATCAAAAAAGTCCAGGGCTGCTGACCTCCAGGGCATCTTTCAAGGCGTGTTTGTTCATTCAGGCTACATCGGAGGCTGTGGATTGAATGGGAGGTCAGGATTTTCCCTCGGGAGTCAGGAAGAAAGCCTGTTGAGGTGGTTTTATTATTATTGAGACCCTCAGAAGGATGCACAGACCAAAGCAGAGGAGGCACTGCAGTGGATGCACAAGCATCCCTCTGTCCCCAGCAAAGCGGGGCCCCATCCCAGGGCTTTGCAGCTTGCTCTGATTGCACATGGACAAGCCAGTTGCTGGGTGCAGTGATTCCTGAGGTGTGCAGCAGGGATGATGGGCAACGTGATCCCAAAGGATGCTGTTGGGATAAATCTGTTCAACAGCTGCAGGAAAGGGTCTGGACAGTCTGTGCGGAGGGTGCTTTGTCCTGTCCAGCATCCCCAGCCCAGGGAAGTGTAAAGCCTTGTGGGGAGAGTGAAGTGCTCAAAGGTGGGGCTGGGAAAACCAGCTCAGTTGCATGTTGGGGCTTTTTGCATGAGTTGAGCAGCTCAGAGCAGGAATCGCAAAGCCAGACTTGACCTACTGGAGGAATTTTTTTTTACTGAAGAATTTCTGAGCAGGAAAGCAGTAACCATGTAAACAAGCCTGGGATTTTTGTTTGTTCTTGGTTTTGGATTTTTTTAGATTTATTTTTATTTTCTTTACATAATTCTGATTGAAGAAATGTTAATTGGGCATCTTATTAACAATTTGGTTCCATCCTTCCAGCTGTCTGGGGAGCAGCAGAGGGAAAGGGCAACTGCAGCAGCACACCTGAACGTGTGGCCGCTGGCCAGGAAAGAGCAAGAAGAGGCAAAGAGCTCATTCCCAGTGGGATGGAGCTGGGCAGGAAGGTCTCCTCGGAGGCAGAAAACGAGCAAGGGAAGGACACCTTGAGCTGGAGCTGAATTGCAGAGGAGGCAAGGCAATAATCTCACTGGAATTACAGGTGAGGTGAGGCCAGCATTGCTTTCAGGCACCTTTGAGTGGAGCCTGCAGACCTTGGTTGTGAGCGTTGGTGGCTCGAGGTCCTCCTTGCTAAAACAAATGTGCTCGGCCATTCCCCTGCAAGTCTGCAAGAGGCCAGGCAGCCAGGAGCCCTTCTCTTTTAATTAGCTGCAGCAGAGACTATTCAGCAGTAAATGTATTGAGCTGCTGGGCACGCTGGGTACATCCCTCCTCTAGGTTAAGTGGTAATTATTCCTAATTAGGAGCAAATAAATATTTTATATGCTTTGGACTACTGCAAGTGACCAGCAGACACCCAGAAGTGCTGGAGAACTTCTTGACAGCTGCAAGTCTTTGCTGCAGCTGCCCCACAGGTTCCCCTCAAGGGACACCACAGCCACTGCCTCATCCAGGCAGAGGGGATGGAAGCAGACACAGGGGTCCTGTGCGGGTGGGTGGGCAGCAGCACTGTGCTGAAGCGGGTGACTCTCTTGCCTGAAGGTTATTTGGTTGGTGGGACTGCTTCTTTGAGGAGGTGCTGGTACCTCCAATGTCCTGGCATGCTATAGGTGGAAGGATGTGTGCAAAGAGATGAAAAACTGGGAGGGATTTCATGCACCTGTAAAGACAGTGGAGGCTGAATTTCTGCACCAGGGTTAAATGAAAGTTAGTGGTGCTGCACCAAAAAGGAGCTTAGCCCTAGCTGAAGCTGACAGACTGTTCGCTGCATTTTCCCACAACTCTTGCTCCATATATTTCCAGTTTCTGAACTGTAACACACTTGCTCCCCCCATTTTCAGTCCCCCCAAAGGAGAAGAGGTCATCAGTCTGCCGGAGCCTGGGGTGCCTGAGCTCCCCATCATGCCTTACAGCATTGCCCTGGGCAGGCAATTTTCCCTCTGGCTCTTTGGTACCTTCTCTGCATTAGCAAAATGAGGGCAGTAATAGCTGCCCGGCTCGCAGGAACGCTGGAAAGCCTTGTTGCTGACACCTGTAAATATTGTGGATGCCCCTGGAATTCCCACTGCTGCATGTCTGTGTCCCTGAGATTCCTGCTCCTCCACTGCCGGCCCTTTGCAAGGCGTCCTGGTAGGGAGGAGGGAACAGAGCTGCAGCTTTGTCTTTTATTACGTTTCTGTTCTGTAATAAACAGCAGTGGGTATTCATTATTATTTAAACACCCTGTGCTTCTGAAGCCTTATTTAGGCAGCGTTTTTCCACAGCATATGTTGGAATTTACAGTAAGTGCAGCCGCTCTACAGTCAACATTTGGTCTCTCTCACCCACAGACTGCAGTGCTAATTAGGGGAGGTTTTCCCTTGTTATCCTGGGGAGGTCAAGCACAGCAATTAGCATTTTGCAGAGATCCAAGAATAGCAATGGCAGAGCTCAGCCCGCAGGAGCTTGGAGAGAGAGATCCCAGTGTGGGGCACAGGGGGCTTGGGAGCTCACCAAAGCCACGTCCCCACCTGCTGGGGCTGGCCGGGCTCTCCAGAGGAATGACACGTGAGGAGGATGAAGGGAAAGGAGCAGGAGTCTTCATCTTGGCTGGAGAGACTTGCTGGAGACCTTGCTCTTGCACTGTTGTGCCTGGGCGCAGGGCAGCTATGCCTGCTGCTGCCTGTGTTTGCTCAGCCCTCAGCAGCAACCACGAGCCGTGCACGTGCTCCTCCAAAGTGAAATGTCAAGCGTCACGGCAAGGCTTTGTAACTGTGTCAGTGAAGTGCTGGTGCCCTTCATCATATAGCCTTGCACATTAGCCTGCAATAAGCTTCCAAAGCATTAACAGGCCTGGCCAGGGAGCAGTGTAAGGGCACTGGAGCCTGTGCTGCTGCATTTGCATGGTGCACGATCAAAGCTGTCTGGGCACGGGCTTTGAGATTCTAGAATCAAATTAAACTTCCTCCTCCTCTGAGCTGCCTCTTAAGCGGTGATGCCAGCTTGGTGGGATAAACAGCGCTGCAACCCTGGTCACTGTGGCTGCTCCAGCAATTTTGCCTTTATACACATGCACACATGGCCAAACAAGAGCAGAACGGGTCCTTGCAGGCAGGGAACAGCAAGTAAAGCCGCTTTTTGTGATTCTGTCCACAGAGCAGAGCCAGCCCTGCTTCCTCGCTCGAGATGTTATCTGCAAGCTGCTCTTTGTAACTTTATTTAGATCTTTCTGCACTAATTGCAAGGAGAAGGGCTCCAAAGTTCAGAATGGGAGAGAGGGATCTTTGATGTAGGAGGCTGTTGTCTCTGGAAAAAGCTTTATATTATCATGTAAAACATAAAGGGCATTAGTTAGAAAACTGTGCTGATTAATTTAAGAACTCTGTCTTCCAGGCTCTTCCCCTTCCTTTGTTTAACGAGTGAGGGGGAGGTAGAATTACTTGAGAAATGAAGCTTCTTACTTGCAGGCTCACAGTGGAGGACTTCTTGTGGAAGGAAGAGGTGACATGACCACCTGGCCTGTTCCGAAGCAGCTGGGTGACATTGTGAGCAGTGGTGATGGCAGCTGGCTGGGCAGCTCTGTGTGGCAGAGGCAAGGGCTGGTACCCAGTGGCCCCAGGAGGGAAGATGCCTGGCAAGGTGCTGCTGGCTGGGTGTGCAGCCCCCCCTGCCCTGCCAGGCTGTAGGTGACCCACCATGAGCCCATCATAGCCCAGTTGCACCCCAGAGGCTGCTTCTTTGCCAGGGCCTCTCGCCTCAGCCTGGCTGGCATTGCTGCCGATGGTGTAATGATACAAGTACACCCTTCCCCCCAAAAAATCAATAAAGAGACCTGGGGGGTCACCTAATTGGATACTGCTCACCAAGAGGCTGTTACAATAAGAAACCCAGCCACACCACTTCAGACTGTCTGTGAGATCATAAATCATATTCCGAGCCTGGCTCAGCCTTCTCTGTCTCTCGATGCTTCATTGATCCGATGCCGTGGCTTCCCCTGCATGAGAGAGCAGGCGGCCAAGGGGGATGCGGGAGCTGAGCTGTGCCCAGCCAGGCTGCCCTGCCTCACCTGGGGCAGGGGATGCTCCAGGCTCCCAGGGATCTCCTTTGGTGGATGTTTTTCTTACCAAGGCAACAATTTGTTTTTTTTTTTTTTTGGTTTTTTTTTTTTTTGTTTAAGCAAGGAAATTCACTTGGGTTTGCTACTTTGTTTATTTTGGCAATGGCTTTGGAAACACTCCAAGGATGTTGTCTAAACAAAAGCTGATTAATTGGTGTGTTTGCCTTTGCCCAGCCACCACCCCATCTGCACTGGCTGGGGTAGGAGACTCTGCTCCCCCATCCTGCCCCATGCAACTGCTTCTATCTCCCAATTCACTTCAGTTCTTCACCTCCAGAGCCTGAGTCCTCCTTTCTGTGCTCAGCCTAGTTTCCAGACTGGACTCAAAAGCTCAATTCCACAGGAAAATGCTGTTCCAAATAGAATCCAGTATGTATATGTGACGTGCAGAATTAAACTCTATAACTCGAAAGTTATAAAGTAGGTATGTTTATTGCGTGCAGATGCACGGGGGATCGCTCCTCCACAAGCGTGCATACCCGAAGTGACGAACCATCCCAGATTTATACAATGAAACAAATGAATATTCAATTAACGCCTATACATATTCGTTACCTAAACCCCGCTTCGTATGTTAATTAGCTTATCAGTCCGTTTCCTGGAATGCGGTGGTCTTGCAGGTTTGTAGGTGATTCATGTTCTTGTGACCATCTGATCTTCTTCAGCAAGGAAAGGTGATTCATGTCCTTGTGACCATCCAATCTTCTCCAGCAAGGAGACTTAGCACTCCCTCCCTCTAGACAGCATTTGAATGTCTCCCATCTTTTCTCATTCTCTTTTAAATAGCCCCTTTGTTAGAGAAAGAAGGGCAGGCGTCTCCCCGTCTCCCCTTTGTTAGAGGAAGAGGGGCAGGCGTCTCCTTAAAACTGTAGTTGTCTCCTCAGAGCTGTGTGCCTATGTGACCAGACACCGCACCCATGACTAGTCACCATACCCACATTCCTTGAGCAGACATATACAATCACAATCGATGTCCATTGTCCCCATTTCACACTACTACTCCATATCATATGCGTGATCATAGTGGGCATCCCTTGCAGGAATTTATCTAAAGCAGCCTCTTTTTGTCATCCTCTAGATGAGCTGAGCTGGGATCTGTTCCTCTCACACTGGTCTGCACCTTCCCACCGGAGACTGCACCAGTGGAACAGGTAAGGAGTGCTGTGGGAGAAGTCCCCATGATACTGGTCAGTCCTGTGCCCACCTCCCTGCTTCTCCCTGTGCTGGAGGAACTACAGCGGCTCCTGGTTCAGAGCTGCTGCTTTGCTGGGCCAGGCTCTCCTGCTATCCCCAGCTGGGTCCTGCTTTCATAAACCTGAGTCTGAGTGATTTAGAAATTGCTTTGCTTTCCCTGCTTGCCTAACAGCCTGCAAACTCCCATCCACTAAATCAGCTGCCTGAAGGGAATGCTTCCAGCTGGAGGGTGGGGAAAGGGAGAAGGGGCTGATGTGCAAAATGGAAGAAAATGCAAACCCCTTAGGGAAAAACCTATGAAAAAGTTAAGCTGGGAGTGAGCCTTGTCAGCTGTGCTCCCCTGAAAATCAGAGGGGAGCTGAGTGGCTGTGGGATGCTCCCCGGCACATCCTGCTCCAGCTGGAGCTCATCCTGCAACCAGCAGCAAACCCTGCACAAAACAAATTGCAGTCCTTCCAGTTCACCTGCAATTATAAACAGCCCCCCAAACCCCTCTTTAGCTCCTGCTAGTTCTGTTTCTATAGGGCCGTGGGAAGCAGCAGGAGTTGGAGGTTCTTCCAAGTTTGGGGTATGACCTGGGAGGGGGCTGCATCCCAACTGAGACGCAGATAAAAGACAATTGGTCCTGGGGATGTGCAGGGCTTTGGCTGCCTGTGCCACTGCTAATGCACACTTACTGCCGTGTCCTTGGAAAAACGCTTGGAACTTACTTGAGAGCCTGTATTCCCCTTCCCCCGCCCTCTCCCCCCAGATATACCCAGAAGAATTGCTTGGAGAGGAGCAGGAATAATCACCACAGACCCAAGATAAAAAAAATAATAATCAAAGACTAATCCTAAAAACTCTCCTTTAATCTTTGTGCTTCCAGACCTAGTCTCCCTTTCATCTAGGACTTTGCTGTTCTCTAGTTATTCTGCAGTTATAGAAACCACAAGGCTAGAAGAGAGGAAGAAAAAAAGAAAAGGTTAAATTAATGAGCAGGTAAGCAGGTTTATTATTTCGTCTGATCCTTCCTTCCTTCCTGCTAATTTCTCTGAGCCAATTTGGGAGGTAGAGCCCGATGTTAACTTTGTGACAGACTGTTGTATCCGTTTTCTTCCTCATACCATTTATCTGAATGATATTAAGGTCCAATTTGCATAGCTGCTTTAAGGAATGGTGCATTAAGGGTGTACCAGCCAAGCCAGGGCATCTGACGAGAGAGCACTTGCCTGCATAAAAATAATGAAATGGGTATGTTGGGCTTCTGGAAATAATAGGTGTGCTATGCCAGAATGATACCATATAGCAATAGCATCAGCAGCCGCAGTGGCCAGCACGGATGCAGCCACCCAGCATGGCTACAGTTGGAGCAGCTGACCAGGAAAAGCAGCTCAGGAATTGATGCTGCAGGGTGGGATCTTCACTGTCCCCAAGGAGCTGAAGAGTGGTGAAGATCTGCTGCTGGGGAAGCACTGCGGCCTTTCTCTGTACTCTAGGAAAAGCCCGTGCTGCCTCTGAAAAGGGTGGGTAGAGCTACAATTTTTGGAGAGACACAAAGGGAGCTGGAATGGGATCTGGAGAGCGTGTTGAGAAGTGGGAGGCAAAATGCTTGTGTGGAAATGGATGAGCATCCCCCAGCCTGTTGCTGAAGGCTGTACCAAGACTCCCTTACAGAATAAGGGGAAGGTTAGGTGTCTCTCTGCACTGGGCATGCAAGCAATATCTCTGCAAGACTTTGAGATGTCCTTGGCAATGTCTTGCATCCAAGCAAAGGCACAAAATAGTTTAAGCTGGACATGTGGAAAGGGGTGGGAGAGGAGCATCAAAGCATCCATGTGCTGAGCCTGCTCTGCCTCCTCCTATCTTCAAACTACCGTGCTTTCTGAAAACGTTCTGTGTGATTCCAGCCATTCACAGCTCCCCAGCACAAGCAGGGTGGGCTGCTGTGCATGCTGATGCTCTGGGCATGCAGGGCTGTGGCCTTGGGCCTCAGTTGCCCGGGGGGACAGGGCCACATCGATGCCGTTAGGAAGCACGCGTTGCCACATCCTGGATCCCATGTCTCATTAATCCAGCAAGTGAGTAGCCAGATGAGAGAGGCGATCGATGAAGCCTCAGTGGAAGCATTTTTTGCCTGGGGCTGGGCTGCTGCGAGGTGGTGAGGGCCACAGGAAGAAAGGCCACCTCGCACAAGCAGGTGGGTGGGGGAGACGAGTTAGTGTGCAGAGGTTGTGTGTCCCCGGTAATTCTCAATGACCTGTTCAGATTGGAGCGGTACCTGCCTGAGCAGCGGGGTCTGGCTTGCTGGCTAATACAGCTGTAGCTTCATAGTTACAAACTGGAAATGGGAAACAGTCTGGTTCAACGTGTGCCCTGCTGATGGCTTGTGAGTTTCAGCCTTCCTGCTCCAGAAGAATGGTTTAAATTAATTCTCCTGGGGCTCCCTGTTATCCTTGTGCGTCGATACCCAGTCCCAGCCTGTGCAAATAAAGCAAGCAGTGGACTGGGCTTGGTGTGCCTGCTGTCATCTGTATTCTTCTTACCTCTCCCCCACTCCCTCCCCTGCTTCGCAGTCCTGGCAGGGTGCTGCCCATCCTTGCGCAGCCACTGCAAGGGAGGAAGATGAACGAATGCTTAGCAAACCATTTACCAAGAGGGCACTTCACCACCAGACAGGTGGGTTCATAAATCCTCTGGCCCCTTCTAGGCGAGAGAAGATTACTCCCTGCCCTCGGTGAATTTTGCTCAGAATTGAATTACAGCCTCTGCAGAAGACCCTGAAGGGAGAGGTCCTACTTGTGGAGCCATGAGCATCCTTGCTTCTCACCAGCTTCTCCTCTGCTCCAGTGGGTAGATCATCCTGCTGAGCCACCATGACCTGCTGTAGAGGCAGGAGAAACCCCAGGCTGATGGCTACGTGCCAGGGGTGCAGGCTGGGGTGGGGGTGGGGTGTGTGTGTGGGGTATCTCCGACACTCAGCTCCGCTTATCTCCTGGGCTCAGGGTGTGCTCCTCTTGCTTGCCTAAAGTTCTGTTTCTAATTATGTTTGTTCCAAAGCTGTTTTCCTGCTTTGTTTCTTTCCATCTGCTGCCTCCTTTCAATCCAATTAGTGCCTTGTTGATAGCTCCCTGAATTTCAGCAGTGGTATTCGCGTGACCCCTGACTTTGGGGTCCATCTCTCGCACCCCTGTAAGGCGCTGTCTGACGCGTTCCTTCATTTCATCTTCACTTGCCGGAGCTGCCTGGACTTCTCTGAAGTGTTGGTGCTGTCTCCAAAGTAGAAAGCTTTTAAATTAAGAAACTTATTTTTTTAGGGCTCATTAAAAGAGAGAGAGAAAGAAAGGGTGTTTTTTTTCTTCTTCTTTGTGGGTAATTATTATTAATGGCCTTTCTTTTTAGCAGAGGTTTGTTACACTTGCAAAGAAGGGGAATGCTGGCAGGCCTCTGCACAGGGGGGTTGTAACTGGAAGTGACGGAGAGTGATGTCTCTTACATTATTTCATTAGCAGCAGAACACATCTGAGGGAATATGCGATGGGGATGCGGCTGGCTGTGATTCCTGCCTCCCAGAGACTCTTGCCATTGTGTACACGGGTGTGGAGCACTGCAGGGCTGGTGCCTGCATGCAAGGGAAAGGAAGAAGCTCAGCGCTGGGCATGGGAGAAGTCTGTTTGTGCCTTGATCTCCCACATCTCCCCCTTATCTCTGGAAACAGGCAATCTTGCATTTCCATAGAAAGCCTTTTGTCCCCGTGCAGCCATGCAAGCACCAAGGAAAAGCTGAATTTAAAGCACAGCCAGGGCAGGTGATACCGGAGCCTGCACCGTGCGGACCGTGCACCAGTCAGTTTGTCTGCCCTCCTGGCCTCCCCCCTTTCCCTGGGCATCAAAGCACCTCCAGCACACCACTGTATATGACCTGCTTTTGTATCCAGAGCATCCACTTCTGTTTGAAAGCTCATAATGCTGCAGTAATCCCAGATGATCAAAGACTCCTGCATCCACCCAGGTACAGCAAAAGCAACCAGAAGCCCAGAGTGAGGCTGATGGAAGAGATGCTCTGGGCAGGGAACAGTACAGCACATCCTTCTCTGAAACGCTGAAGGCTCGCTAGGTCTGCTAGAGCAGAAAGCAGAAAATGGGACGTGTCTCTGGGAAGCCCAGGTCTCAGCCTTGGCCTCGCTGGGAGATTCAAGCGGAGCAGGACTGCATGTGCCAAATGTGGGAAACTCCTCTGTCACTTGAAAGAAAGTAATGAATGAAGTGAAAAAGCTCAGTGGTGGATCTTTGCAGAACAGGAGAAGCGGACCCAAAGCTACCTGGAAAGGAAGGATGGGCTGTTTGCTCCTATGGCGCTTTCTTGCGGCGATCCCCTAGTTTTGTTCTTCTTTGAAGAAATCCATTTCCTGAGCTGAATCTGCCAAGTAAGTCTACACTTAAAGAAATTAAACTCCTCCTATGGGCCTGTGCTGCTAGGCAATTGAAGGCATTAACAGTCCAACATCTCTTCAGTAGGCACATCTGTGTAATCTTTCTCTCCCCATTCTTGAACAGCAATGCCTCGAACCCTCCCTGCAACTGCTAACGTGGGGCACCCCCCTGCCCGCCCCAGGCTGCTGCTCTTCTCCCCTGGGAAATCCTGGTTCAGGCTCTCTGCAAAGGCAGGTGGGGGGAAAGCAGCATCGGCTGCCTCCGCTGCTGCTGTTGAGGAGAGTTTTGCTGCAAATGACAGCCAGAGAACTACTTATTTTATTATGATGATCTTTTTAATGAAAGCTGAAGCTCTGGAGAAGGATGGAGAGGCCTTTTGATGACCCCACCAAACTCTCTCATTACCCTTCAGGGATGGGCAAACACCCGTGCTGATAAACCCTTGACTAATGGACAAGGCTCTACATCGTAAACATTGCCTCCCCCTTTGCACTAATTGTCCTCCTTGTCACTGCTCCTTGCAGAGTGACAAATGATTAGGTTTTAATGGAGATCGGATTCCCCTGTCACTCTTAAGTAATCCCTCTAAGCCAAGGATGAGTCATGTAGACAGGGCAGGGCATGTGGGGGAGCAGCAGCGTTGGAAAGGGATGTTCCCTCTGTACCTGTGTCATCTGTAACAGCCAGTCCAGACCGATTTCCCCCCCAGGTGTATTTTCTCAGCCAAAGCCACTTTGTTTCCTGTAGTAGGAGCAATATTTATCCTTCCCTGTGCCACAAGACCAAGTGAAAGCTTGATGGAATTAAAAAGCAACTCATTTAAAACCGATGCAAGAGCAGCAGTTAGATTACCTGGGAAACTCACAGCTGAAGGGTCATTTTCCAGTAATAATTTGGTAAGGACTAAAATTATGACCTGGTTTTACTTTTGCTAATGGCCTTCTAGACCAGAACCTGGCCAGACTTACAGTGTTCAATAGATGGGTGCATGCCCAAATGGTCCCAAAATCCAGGGTCGTCTTTGCAGGATGGATTTCTGCATGCTCAGCTCTTGAAACTAAATAGTAAAGAAAAAAACCCCATGGAATCTCAAGTCCTCGGCTGAAGGTAAAATTAAAACTCAACCTGTTATATGTGCACAAAGACCACTTCTTGCAGTGTCTAGGAGGGAGCACAGTGGCAGGATGAAGTCCTCCATTATCTCAGGCATTCGCACAACAGTTCAGAAGAGTTTACAGAAAAACCTTCATTTACCAGAGGCGATGAAACATCTCACAGCGTCTGTTATAAGCTTCAGAAACATGGAAAAAGAGAAGCGTAACAGATATGTGGCAGGAGAAAGGAAAGCATTGACCTTGGCCCTGGCAATAGCAAGGAATTACTTTAGGTATAAAGAAAAAAGAAAGACTACTATGATTGCTGTTAATGTGATGTGAAAGAAAAATATCTTCTCAACCCCAAATCTGTCGATTTTAGTGCGAGCTAAGGAGCAGGACACTGCAACCAGGCGGCTCAAGCTGCCAGTGCCGCACCAGCATCAGTGCAGCTCCACTTGTATTGCATCCTGCTGAGACCAAGCTGCGGCGTTTGAGGACAGCAATTAGCAGAGCAGCCAGAAACCATCAAGCAGGACCCCTTTCTGCTGCTCATTTGCAGAGGCTGGCAGAAGAGCCACGAAACTTGGCATCAACATTCCTCTACCCCGAGATGAGCGTGCTGGGCCGTGCGTTGGTCCATCAGGACAAAATGATTGTCACATCAGAGACTTGATTTTCCCTTGGAAAAAAAAAAAAAAAACAACCCAACAATAAAAACCAAACAACCAAACAAAAAGCACAGGGATTTACCTGGGAGGTTTGTCAGGAAGGAAATCAAACAAACCCCAAACAAACTCCGCTTCAAAAATTATCTTGGTGAGTTACTGATGTAAGAAGACTGCAAGATCCAGCTGGGTGAAAAAAAAATCTTCCAGCTGAGATTTGCTAACAGCCTCCTATAGCTAGGAAGTTATTAAAAATCTTACCCCAGGGAAGAGCCCCCTCTCCACATTACTGGCTCCCATTGCCCAGATGATGATTCTGAGATTTTCTGAGGTGTTTTCATTTCAGTAATGAAAACAGGTATTTTATTTTTTTTTTCAAAAAAAACCCCATCTCTAACTTAGCTTCTCTGCATGATTTCCTTATTCTCTATTATTTAGCTGCAATTGCAATGAAACAGAAGTCATTTCCCATGCTTAAACGGTGCATTTCACTTTGGGGTGCCTTGCAGTTGCATGCCTGCGTGTAGCACTAGCGTGCAGCTTGCAGCTCCTGCCAGGTACGAAGTGGTGTTTTTGGCAGAGCAAGGCAGAAGAGGAAGGTCTGGGGTGAGCTGTATGGTCAGCAGGGGGAAGGCACCCACCCGTGCATCTCTCTGTTGAGGTTTAAGCCCAAAATATGGTTGCTGGGAATGTAGAAACCACGTCTGCTCTCTGCTCTTGTGTTGACATTGCTGCACTGACAGAGGTGGGAAGCAGAGCGGTGAAATCGGGCCAGCAAAGCCTTTTGTGTAGCAGCACTTAAACCAGCAAAGCTGTGACTAGCAGGAGTGTCCTGCTCACGTGAAGTAATTTTATGATGCTATTTTAGCAGGCGGCGTTGAAAGTATGACCTTGTCCGTGCTAAAAGGACACAGCTGCATCCCTGGTAGTGCATGCTGGAGGTGGTGACCTGCGAGGGAAGGGAGCGGGCTTGCGCATGAGGTACCTGCCATCTGGAACAGTATAGTATTTTAGAAAGAAAAAAAAAAAAGACATGAAAAGATGGTATTTGGCCACTCCATGGACACTGGGGGAGGATAAGAAGAAATCAGTTGAACTTGGTGAAGTAGCTCTGCTGTCAACTGTTAAATTGCTATCGGAGTGATGCTGGAACCAGCCACCAAGGGAGGGCAAAGAGCCTCTGAGGCTGAGTGTCTCCATGAGCAGTGAAAGGGCTGTCTCGGTGCTTAGGGAATGGGCTGGCCCTCCCCGAGATCTCACCCAGCCCCCTTGCTGGAATCATCCTTTCCTGCTATGTCCCTGCCCCTGGTTTGGATTCAATCCCCTCTAAAAAGCCATTTATCACATATTATCCCATTATGCAACCCAAAAGTCACCAAGTGCCAGGTCGTTAACAAAGAGGCTGGGAGATGAGGGTGCACCCATGGGACCCCATCTCAGCGCTGGCCTCCTCTTCTGCCCAGAGCAGGGCGGTGTGGTTTCCAGTCCCGAGCAGTCCTGGAGGAGCAGAGCAGCATCTCAATTATTGATCTATTTCTTTATCATGCTGCTGGAGTAATCAGGGTCCCAAGCTCTAACCTACTAAATATCACTCAAAGAGACAAACACACTCTAATTACGGAGCAAAGGCAGAGCCTGGCTCAGGAGCATCGCTCCTCTGCTGTCCGACCTCAGCAGCACACAGGGCCAGCTCTGCCTTTCCCCAGGGACCTTGTCTGATTGCTGAGCACATTTTGCATGGCAGTGGGAACCTCAGCTGTCCCACAGGGGTGGCACACTAGGCTTTTGGAGGTGAGGCACAGGGGGTTTGGTGCTGGCTTTCTTACCAAGTGGTGGAACCATGGGAATGGGAGACTGCAGCACAGCTCCCTGCCCTCCCAGCAGGATGTGACCACAGAGAGCAGTTGCTGCAAGAGTTATGAGCTGTCCTGTTCTGTCCTCTGGGTCCAGACTGAGCATGGGTGGTAGCAGAGTCTGCAGTCATAGTTTTTCCCAAAAGCACTGCCCTGCTCAGGAGTGAGCAAACACACCTCTGGCAAGGGTCAGGAGCAGAGCCCTATGTCCCTTGATGGTAGCTGCAGCTAATCCTTTTATTGGATCATCCCTACTAACCTGTTGGGCTGTAAATTGCTTCCTGCTGAGCACCCATAACACAGATTGGAGGTAACTTGACTCCAGAGAGCCAATTAGTGCAAATCTAGGCCTGGTAATTACAGCGTGATAAGATTCCTGGCAGCTGATATCTCTGGGCAGATAAGGCACCAGGAAGCAATCTCTTAACGTGATGGCAGTTATTATTACAGCTTCGCCTCTGTCCTGCAAAGCCTTTGGGAAGTTGTGTCTGGCACCTTACCGATGCCACAGCTCTGGGAGCAGGGAATAAGCTGCAGCTGCCCATGTAGGGTGTGGATGTTGTCCCACAACAAGTCCTTTCTGCTCCAGACTCTGCCCAGAGATGAACATCTCCTCCTTGGCTTGCAAAGCCTGAGCTCAGTCCTCCTGGTGATAGGCAAACTTCTGCGGGCAAGTATGTGTCTGCTGAGGTGTTTGCATGTGGCTGGTGGGAACGGAAGGCGCCAGGGGAACACGGGCGACCTCTGCAAGCCCAGGGAGGAGGGATGCACCCTGGTGCTAGGAAGGCTGGAACCCCCTTGGCATTGCCTTTATTTTAGCCATGGGGTAAGGTGTGAGTGCTCCACCTGATGTCTTTGGTTTATGCTTCCCTCTACCAGAGGGTAAGGAGTAGAGGGTCCCAGCAGATTTGATTATGGGGGAAAAAGAGGATATTTGTACAGGAAAGAATGCCTGGGCAGGACTATCGGCCAGCCATTTCAAGCCTCCCTGCTGTGCTGGATTAGCTTGCCCGAATACAAGTGAAAAATCAGGTTAGGCACACGCTTTAGAAGCAGTTATGTCTTCGGAGCTGATGCACTTTTGAGAACGATAACGCATCGGCCCATCTGTGAATCTTTGAGTAATTTGCAAACTGTCCCAAATTTCTTTACTTATTCCAGCCCCCAGCAATACAATGAGATAATTATTCCCATGGTTATGAAACCTGAAACGGAGGCTCATACATCTCGCTTACAGATGTGCGAGGGGGCTACAGCTCTTCTAGTTTCTGTTGCTGTAAATCGGCACTAATTCAGAAGAAGCCAGCGTGGTTTGTATTAAAAAAAAAGAGACTGCTCTCAAGGAACATGCATCCTCAGTGACATGGGTAGAGGACATTGAGCAAAGCAAAGCAAGCACAGATGCTGTCCAGCAGAACGTCACTGGGATGCACCATGTGTGCGAGGATGTTGGAGTGAGGCTGAAGCAAAGGGCAACACAACGTTGCACCCAGGTCTGCTCTGGAACTGGCCTTTGGGTATTCAGCATGCGTGAAGTGTGTTTGAATCAACCGGTTAGAGTAATTGTTATGAAATTAGAAGCTGTATAACACCGGGAACAGAGTAGTAAAGGAATCTAAACCTCCCTGACGGTTCTGGCTGTTAATGTCTGCCTGTGGCTTAATTACACCATCAATTCCATTAAAGAGTGCAGTAACTAACTGGGATTTAATGAATACATAGAAAAGAATAAATTGGACTTACAATGTAACTGATACCCCTTTATGGAATCAAAAGAAACTGGAACAGAGATTCAATTTCTGCTAGGTAAAATTAGGGAAAGAAATAGATAAAAATAAAAGCCTGACCTGTAGTGGCAGCAGCTCTGAACCTGAGGTGTCTTGGGGTGGCATGAGCCTGAGGAGTACAGTGTAGCTAATGGGGGACCTGCCTGCTATCCAGTACCCCAGCCCTGCTGGCACTCGGCTCCCCTGGGGAAGGAGCAGGCTGTCCCAGCACTTCCAGGGTGGCCCTGATGCTCTGCATCTTCCTACAGGATATAGGCCTGTCCCTTTCCTTGCTTGTTTTTTTTTTTTTTTTTTTTTTTTTTTTTAACTCCACATTTCGGTGAAAGATGTGTTTGCTTTTTTTTGCTTAAATAACTACACCCTGTTTGCTCTAGAGGTGTTGAAGCACCCGGACAAATTCCCTCTGTGTTGACGAGGAGCAAACAATCCAGCAGAACACCAGTTCCTGGCAACAAGCAACGTTTGCAGAGAAAATCCAGAGGCATTGCGGTGTGTTCAGAGCTGTTTCTTCATTGAGAGGGAACACTGACACTGCTTGTTCTGTCTCATGATAAAGGCCACGCAAGAGAGCTGCAGCATCCTCAGATGACTAGAGGAGGGCTGTGCACTGCTAGATGAGCTGATGCCGAGCAGCATGCGATGCCAGCTTTGGCATGAGATGAGCTGTCTTCAATGTGAACCACAACAGGTTGGGTGGGAGTGTCTGTTGGGGGGGAGTGAGCTATTCCTGCAGTGAGCACGCTGCACGGGCTTAACTATTTTGCTTTACAAGGTGATGCAGACCAGCCCCAAGTTACTGGAGAGCATCCCCTCCTTTGGCAAGCATGCTCCTTGTGCTGCTGAGTCATCCAGCGGCCAAGCTAATTAGAAAAGAGAGGCTTTCAGCTGCCTGCCCCTGCTCCTGTGGTTTTCCCTGGTTAGAACAAGCCTGGGATTGCTGTGTCCTCCTCCCTCTTGGCGACGAACCTGCCGAGCCAGGGGTTGCTCCCGTTATCCAGGCAGTGATTGGCCTATTGTCAGTGCTCAGCAAACACGCAAGGAGCAGCGACAACCCGCGCAGGAGGGTAGCATGCTGGAGGCATCGCTCTGGGGCTGCCAGCTCAGCCTCTCTCGCCAGCCCTAACCATGCTTTCAAATTATAATAGAGCACAAAGGGAGCTCAGGCAGCAAGGTAACAAGCTGTGCTGCTGGGGAGCGGCCTCAGCTGAAAGCTTCAGCCCACAGAGCACCGAACCCACGGCAGGCTGCGAATCCTCCTTCTCTACTGCTCGTTGGCCACGGCCATCTCCCCAGCCGCCCATCTGTCGGCCTCTCCACAAACTGCTCCCGGGCTCCTTCTCAGCAGATGACCCTGGATGTTTGTTTCCCTTTAAACCCAGCTGAAATCATTGTTTGCTGACAGCTCGGCCTCCCAGAGATGGCCAAGCATGCTGCATAGGCATGTGCAAAACCAGACATGCTACTACCTGCATCTCCTCCCAGGGCAAGCGGGGCTGGAGGTACCCCAAGGACTGCGGGCAGCAGTTGGAGGATGCGGCTCAGCAGCTCTTGCCGCCTTTGCTGCTTGCACTTCCCTGCCCACCTTCGGCGTGAGAGCTGCAGGCAGGAGGGGTGACGTGGGCAGCAGCCTTCCTCCACTCCCTGCTACCCAATTGATATAATATCCTTCTTTCCACGCATCCCTGTAATAAGGCAGGGATGTGGCGAGCGAGCAGCAGTGACCGATGCGAGGGGCTGATTGTCTGTATGGTGATGCTGAAAGGGGTCGCGACTCTCTAAGTGCTCGTCAGGATGAAGGATGACAGCCCCAGACAGCGAGACACTTCCCTCCTCTCCCACTGCTAATGAGTGCTCAGGCAGCCAGGGCTGCTGGTGGTTGTAGTTTATTTTCCCTCTGTTATTTATCTTCCTATTTATTTGTTTAATTTATTTATTTATTTTAGCCCCCTACCCCCCCATCCTTTCCCTGTCTCCCTTCTGGCTTCTGCAGCTATTTGTGTTGGATCCTGAGCAGTTAGCGCTCTGAAAATTTAATTAGGCACTTGGATGAAACCTGAAAGCTGAGCCTCTGTTGGAACTGAGTCTGCAACCCCCCCCTGGACCCCCAGCTGCTCTCCCCTCAGGCCACTTTGCAGTAGGCAGGGGGAACACAGGAGCCCCCAGGGCCTGGGGCAATGCCATGCAGCCACCTCCACCACCAACAGAAAATATCTTTTGCTCCCAGAGGAGGAACAGGGATGTAAATGGAAATGCATTTGTCAGGAAAAGCTTCTCCACATCTGCTTTTCCCCCAGAACAATCTGCAGGTTTAGCTGGAGGAAAGGGGCTAGCAGTTTCTCTGCTGAATTGCTGACAATCAACTAACCAGCAAAAACTCACACGTACATCTTCAGTTTCCTAACATAGAAAGGAGAGGGGGGAAAATGTTGGCCTGTGCCCCCAGCAGCACGTGCTGCTGGCTCCTCAAACAGTCTGCAGGCAGAAACCTCGAGCGAGGATGAGGAGGGTGCCTGGGTGCTGGCGTGGTGACCGGAGAGCCAGAGCAGCTACGGGGGCTGTGACCGAGGCCGGTGAAGCAGGCTCAGGGGCAGAGGAGATCTCTTCACACCTGGGTTGCTGCTCTTCCGTGAAGTTTTACTTCCCCATGTTTTCCGATGCCTTTCAGAAATGAGCTTTATTTAGCTTTGAAGGTCTTATTCTGGGGATGCTGCCTTTAAAGAAACTCCCCACAGCCCCAGCGGCATCTTTCCCCGGTCTGCAGTGACACAAATGAGTGATTCTCATGCGCTGGTGCGAGTGCCTTTCAGAGGCACAATGGAAGGTTCTATGACAATGTCACCCGGCTGCTCAAAACAACCTGCACGCCACTCACGGGCCCACACGTTTGCACAGCGCTTGTTCTCTGCTGCGATAAGGCATGTTGGGGTTTTTTTCTTCCCTACTCTATTTGAAAAATAATTCTGGTCTTTTAAATCCATGCCTTTTTTTGATCATTTTTTCCCCCCTCTCCTTATTACTGAACAATAGGACTTGTCCTGCCTTTATTCATTACGTGATCTTGCATTATAAGAGCTTGACGTCAGCAGGGAGCCAAAGAGAGGACGAGATGAGTATGGCAGGGATGCAGTGGTACCCGTCAGGCAGAGCCAGAGCTCCAGCCCCTCAGGCATTCCCGTGGATCACCCCAGATTGGAAGCTGGCCCCAGAACACTCGGTGGCGAGGAGACCACATCAGTCCCCTCTTTGTTTTCTATTAAACAAGTATATGCTCGAGAAAGCATGAGCACTGCCTTCCCCTGGCATTAGCACATGATGGCTTGGAAGTGTGAGCAGCCACTAATAAATTACTTGTGGAATTGACAGTCTGGGTTTGTGGATTTTTTTCGACTGTGAAACAAGTGAAAAAAATGCCAGGCTCTTTCTTGCCTCTCTCTCTTTCTTTTTGTAAGGGATCAGTTAGACACAGGGACTCCAGCGTGAATAAACTCAGATTTATGTCCCCATCAGTCAGATCCTTAAACTTCCTAAGTACTTAAAATGTACACATTTTAACTTGAAAAATTACCAGGTTTGTCTAAAGGAAAATTTCCAACATAAAACAGGAAACTCATTTGAAGGGAGAAATTCTCCAATGAAGTGAACCCAGGCAGTCATAAAAAAGTTAAACCAGGCATAAAGGGAAATGTCAGATGTGTGGGAGAGCCAGATGTCTCTCTATTTTTCCTCTTTTTTTATATTTTTATAACCTAGATCAGATTATAGGAGAATATATGAATGTATCAAGCAGGGAGGGGTATGTGGCGAGAGGAGAATTTTGCTTCCAGCCTTTAACTTGATGTAATGTGGAGCACTCTACAAAGAAAAACATTTTTATATTTCTAAATAAAGCACTTTAGAGTGACACATTTATTGCTGGCAAAGAATTACTCAAATAAGAGACATTGTCAGCTATTTATTTTAAAAGCTTTTTTTTTTTTTTTTAGTTTGTGAAAAAAGAAAGATCAAACCCTCTTTCCATTCTTCTCAATATTCCTTAAAAGCTTTAAAATAAAGTGGTTTTTCTGCTCCAGAGTTGCTTTCTGGTGTTTTCAGGGATCTGTGGGGATGAGGGACCCTCATGGAGAGCTGGGCCGGCAGAGTTCCCACCGGGGGATGCAGGGATGTGCGGGGGCTGCAGCCTGGAGAAAACCCCGTGGCTGTCATGATGGGTTTGCTGAAGGTTGCCCGCCTGGGTTATGCTCTTGCCACTCCACTGAAGTTTAATTAAGATATTTCTCAGGCTTCCCTCATGATGTGGGTGGCCAAGCCAGGGCGAAATGTGTGGGTGCTGAGGTTCTGAACCCCTGAGAGAGCTGGAAACCACCCTTCGCTCCTGTTTCCACCAAAGCCAGGGTTTCCAGCTGCCTGTTCCTTGATGCCACGAGGCTGGCAGCACTGCTGCCAGCAGCTTCCAGGAGGGAAAGAGAAACGGAGACCCCGAGGCTTTCCCGGCTTGGAATGCAACAACCTGTAAATAACATGGTGTGCAAGTTGAGCAAAGCGCTGTATGCTGTGCCATTCCCTGGGATTTTACATTTTACATTTTACAATATTAAACGCACAGCCGCTCGTACATCTATTTATCCAAAACAGCGTGAGTCCCCAGTGCCTGTTGCTAAAACGTGCCACACAGTTTCTGAAGCAATGGGAGTAAAGGTGGCAAAGGGAGGAACAGGTGATAGTGCTGTTCCTGGGGTGTGCAAGCAGGGGTGGGTTGGGGCTGTTTGGGTCCGTGCTGATGTTCCAGAGCTCATCTGTGACGGGAGCTTTCAGGGGCTTGAGAGACCCCACTGCTGCCATGCAGCTTGTGTGGGCACGGGCGTGCTGCCTGCGCAAGGGGAAGATGCTCGGGGCGCTGGGTCTGGCAGCATGTCCAGACGTCAGAGCAAATGGTCAGTGCAACCTGAAATGCTTGGAAAGCTGTGATCGTTCTTACAAGGTCGGGTGATGTGAAACACCTCATTACACTGCTCAGACACTGAGCCCTGTCTTTAACCAAGGCCTTTTAATGTCAGTTCCTACAGCCAAAACAGGAGAGCATTAGCATACCCGCCAAGGCTTCCCCGTTAACCTCTCCTAGCGCAGTGTAAGCACCTTTCCCAGCCTATGGCACATTTCTCCTCCCTCTCTTGCGGACAGAAAAAAAAAAAAGAAAAAAAAAAAAAGGAAGAGAGAGAAGGAGAATAGATCTTTCCATGTCAGGCTGCAGAGACTCCCTGGTTGCGTGCGGGGTGGTTTTACAACACAGCAAATCTGTTTAACCTGCAGAACTGCATCCCTGTAGCATGGAGCCAGCCTGGCCGGTGCCGTTCTGCAGGGGGAGCACAGGGCAGCCCCGCTTTGTCCCTGTCACCCAGTGTGGGCTCAGGCGTGGACCAGGCAGAGATGCAGGAGGCCAAGGACAAGACCTGAATCCTTGGCTTCACCCTTGGCTTGCCCTCCCCTCTCTGTCTGACTCCAAATATCCTTTAATTCCTCTGTACGTTTTTTGTAGTTGTTGTTTCATTAGCTTTTAATCTCAGCTACTTTCTTTCCCCCGTAGATTATTCCATTTGTCTTGCTTTCCCCCTTTTCTGTACCTTTTACTCTATAATTGGATCATTTGCAGTTTATAGAAAGGATGAGAAACAAAAGGTATTGACAACCCAAGCATCCAAAATTATATGTCAAGCTCAAAACAAAGGAGATGAAAAGAAAATCTGGGTCCTCTTTGCATTCTGATTTCTGAATCCGCGGAGCTCATTACTTTCTCGTGTTTGGGGCTTTTCCTGTGCCTGTGGAAACTAAAAACCACTTTTAAGAAGAGCTGAAAAGTTGATTGACTCCAGCAGCTGGGGACTGACAAGAAACAGCAATGTAAAAGCCCATGGCAACCGTTCAGCATCGAACCCCTCGTCTCTCCACTGGGTGAAGCGTTACAGTCAGGCCCAACACTTTTCACACTGGCCCTTGGAAAAGATGATCAGTTGTTCTCTGGAAGAAAACAAATGGAGTTTTTAATGTGGATTATTTCTACTCAGAGTGAGTGCCTCATCAGTAATCAGGAAACGACACTTTGCCAGGGCAGCACTGCGCGGAACACTTATTCCCAGCAAAACAGGCGCTCCCAGTAAATCTGTGGCTGCGATTCCTGTCTTCCAGCTTTGTTTGCTGAGAAACTGAGACACTGCCATTTCTGCCAAATCTGGGGCTCAGCAGCTCTATCTCCAGAGCGTGACTTTTATTAGCTGAAGCCCAAGAGCCCCTTCCCAGCACCCTGCACGGAGCCGGCTGGGTGTCCGGAGGCAGGGACCAAAGGTGGGTGCTGGTGTGGAGCGGCTGTGCTTGGGACAACCTGCCAGCATCTGACCAAGACTCAGACCAATTACCGTTGGCATGAGCCCAAGCCATCCATCTCGGCAAATTTCCCTCCAGGGGCTGCCCCATTAGTAGCAAATAACTAATTATTGCTGTCAGCTTTAATAAAAAAACATTAGTTGAAAGATATTTCCACCCCCCCGCCCTGTAACTTTCCAAGGCTGTATAAATTACTGGAGTCAAAACTAACTTCTAAATTGAGTAATTCCAGACATTTGTCAGACTCCAAGAAATGCTTTAATTAGCGTTGGTTAATAAAGTGTTTAGGTAATTAGGAGAACATTTGTCCTGCCTGTGCATTTTTTTTTCCCTCTTGCTTACAACAACTCAAAAAAATTAATTGGAGTCCAGGCTTCAAGAATTACTGAGCTTTATTTATTTAATTTATTTTTTTTACTCTTCCTTTGTAATAAAGTATCGGTGAGACTATTAATGATTATTAGTGGAAGTCATCCCTGCTGATCGAGTTCTGAAAGTTTTTCCTCCTCTTTCTGGCTGTTCTTTCCGACGTGGGGAGTGCAGGGAGCAGGAGCTGGCTGGCTCTCAGGGGACGGATCAAAAGCAGCCGCAGCAGCTGATTCCCTGTGGGGTGCCGGGAAGGATGCACTTGGGGAGCATCTCTTGTCTGCAGCGAACGTGGCGGTGCCAGTGACGCGTCTTTCTGGTACTCCTCCTGGGCTAAGGAGGCAGGAGCCACGCTTCGCTTCCAGCCCAGAAACCTGTCACTCTGCCAGAAATCGGCATTTAAAACCTCACCGTCCCCCTGCACCCGAACGCTGCCGCTGACAGCTGCCGTGAGCGGCAATGGTCCATGGCGTGCACCGCAGCATGCATTTCACGCTCGCATCTTGTGTTAGCTTCAGATGGCTGCTCATGCCAAATTACCACTTTTTCTAATATAACTGCTGTTTAATTTTGGGGGCTTGGAAGGCTGAGGGGGACTGCAGGAGCAGGGGTGGCAGGGAAGGAGTTAAGGGCAGCCTTGGCTGGTGGAGGAGCACAGCTGTTTGCTGTGAGCAGGGATTTGCAGACAGGCTGTCAGGAATTAGGGCCTGCCATGGCTATAAAAGGGCTGGTGCTGGGAGCACTGAGGGCTTTGGCTGCTGAGGGTGAGCTTTGCTTGCTGGAGAGAGGACAGGGGCAGAGAGGAAGGATTGTTTTGAGCAGCATTGGATAACAGGACCTCAGCAAGGTGGCTACTAGCACACCTGCAGCACTTTCTCCGCAGGAGGTGATGGAGATGGCAGAGCAGCGAGTGAGCCCAGGATGTGGACATGGTGGTGAGGCTCTTTGGTTCTTGCTGGGTCCAGGCTCCTCTCAAGGTTCCCAACTTGTGCTGTGGGAAGCTCTTTGCTCTTGAAACAGCTTCTCCTGCCTCTGGCTGGCTCTCCCATGGCTATTTTAGCAGCTAGCTTAAACCTGCTCAACTTGTTGGGCTTTGTTTGGTTGAGAACAGAGGCGTCTGACAGATGCTTGTTCTTCAGATTTTAAAAATGTAAGGGCTAGTTAGTCTTCAAGATATCCCATGGAAAGGTCTTTACTTTTTGAGTTTAAAAAGCCATGTAGGTATACTTCACATCTTGCAAACCATTTCTAGCAAGAGCTGAAACCCAATGCTGCTGCTCCCAGCAGGTTCCGGGGCCATGTCCTAGCTGAATGCTTTGCATTAGTTATTGCATCTCTGCCTTTCCAATCGATACATTAAGTGACTCTGCAATTAATTTGCTTGTCTGGGTTACAGAAGTGTGGGAGCAATAAGAAACACAGGGTTTTCTGGTCTGGTTTGAGCTAATTGCAGAGAGGGGTCCATTGCACAGTGCAGGCAGCCCCAAGCCACTCTAGCTACATGGTCTAGGAGTCCTGAAGCTTGCTCTGCACCACATGTCCGGTTGTCGTGTCTGCAGCCTCCTCCTTGGAGGACCTCTCTGCTCCCGGTGGCTCATGCCCTCTGGGGAGAGAAGGGCTCCAAGAGTGCTGGAGCCCTGCAGTGCTGGAGGGATGTCCCACCTCCAACCCTCTGGTTTAGCAGCTATGTGCGACTGAGGGATGCGGAGCTCTGTGAAGAGTTTTGATAGGGAAGGGCAGGGCTCAACTTTCAGCCCCCATATCAGCTGAGCAACATGTAAAGACCCCCTGTGGGATTAAACCCAGCACTTTCCTGTCCTTTAACCCATGGTGATGTGTCACTGATCAGCGCAATTGGTTCTAATAGCTCCCCAGGTAGATTCAGGAGAGCAACGAGTTGAACATAAAAATCCCTTTATTATTGCCATTTTGCTTTTATATACCCATCAAGCTTTCATATTTAATCTCCTACATCACAATAGCTGATCATTTTTAACATTCGACATTGATAAAGTGCCCGCTGCTATTATTCTGACATACTATAAAACATTACACCCATTTGCAATAGAAAAGGCAAAGAATCAATACTCAGCCCCATTTTCCAGCATGGCAGTAAATCAAGGGGAGCCTAACAAATTGTTTTAAATATAAGCACCTTCAGAACCAATAAAGAACCCAACTGATCCCTGTCCGTTGTCATAGCTGTCAAACATCTTTTCTGTTAAATGGGCATGTGGGTGTTTGCTCAGGAAAGACCAGCCTGCTACCTTGCCCCCTGCCCCAGGGAAGGTCTTGAGGGGTGCAGCTGGGAGTGCCTGTTGTGGGATGTGCCACAAGTTCCTCTGGGCAGCTGGCTTGAGTGTCGGGGGATGCCTTACAGCTTACTTCTGGCAAGGGTGAAGGTTAGTAAGCCCATAAGCTAAATGAGATTCAGGAGGTGAAGTGCTTCACCCAGCTGTGCAAAGAAAATTGATGCTCCTGATTCACCCTGGCTCCACGGCTGGGCTGCGAGGTCAGTCCTTTTCATAGGTGTTGCAGAGAATAGTCCCAGCTTGCTTGCTTTTTTTTTTAAATGTGTTTGTTGCTGGAGAGTGGTGAACTTGCTGTAAGGAAGGGCATGTGTGTTTTCCCCAGGCATTGCTCCTGGGGATGCTGTCATTGCAGCGCATTCACAGCTGCCACCGTGCCCCTCTCCCAGCAGCACTGGTTGCTTGCCATGGGATGGGGACCACCGTGCCCCGGGGCATGCTTGGGATGCACCCACGTGCTGGCTGCACAAATCCGAGGGCTGAGTTCCCCCAGCAGAATAAGGTATTGCCTGACATCTCATGTGTAGCTGTCCCTTCCTGGCAGATCTGTGAGTTTACTAGTCCCTGGGTTTATCCGTGTGTTTGCTTCACCATGAGTCGTGTGTGTCCCTGTGTAACCTCCGCCTATCCATCTCCTCCCCTGTATACCTCTGCATGGTAGGCGTTTTGTCACAGAAAGGTAAAATGAAAAAAAAAGCATATAATTTTTACGTCTGGGATGATGTAAACCTTGTGTGCATAGTTTAAAAATGTTTTCAGCACATCTGCTGTCAAATAGCTCCTAAATAATATGGTTTACCTGGGTTGACTGATTTATAGGAACCTGGCTCCCAGACCCCAAGGATGACATTTTAAACGCATCTTCCTTTCATTTGTAAGGGATTAAATGAACATGTTTTGACAAGATTGATCATATGGAGTTCAGACAATTTCTCTTTGTGGCTTCAATCTATAGCTTGTAGAACTGATAGAATATTATTGTGTCTCATTAAAATAATGCATGGCTGGCAGGCGCTGCTGCATGCAGGAAAACAAATGTTCGGGGAGTTCCCTCCTCTGAGACCGCCCTGGAGAGGCAATGGCAGCGCGGGCAGTGCAGCTCCTTGCTGCTGCTCCTGCGTCGCCTCCTGTAGTGTCCTGCAGAGATTCACTTGGTCCTTCATCAGATGTTTGTGTAATGAATGCTCCCTGGTGCAGCCCTCTGAAAAGGATGCTCTGAGCTGAATTGTGCCATTATCTTCAGCTGGGCGTGGGAGGCAGATTCTAATCCCTCTGTTTCTCTGCAGGAAAGGTATTCCCTCTTTAGCTATAATGTTCCTGTTATTCTCACCGATAACCGAATTTCAAGAGGTGGCTGCATCCGTGGCCATACGCTGGTGCTGGCAGGGGTACCCTGGGAGTCCATTTTTGTCTTCCTTCAAAATGTTCTGCAGCTTTGAGCGCTGAGGCTTGATGGCAGGATCAGATTTGCCCCTGCAGGATGAGGGGTTTTGGAGTTTCTGCTCTTTGTTTCAATTTCATTAACCTTGTGACCACTGTCATAAGCTATCTGCCCTCTACAGCCTTAGGAAAAAATAAAGAAAAAAAAATATCTTTAAAACCAGACAAATGTCTTTAAGCCCAGAGGCCTTGGAAGGCCTTAAGTGGCTTGTTCTTGCTCCAGAAATACTCAACCCTTGCGGTTCCTTGCACAGAGGGAGCAGTAAATCACTGCTGTCCTCCTTAGGGAGACCAGGAATCGCTGGTCTGGCAGACACGGAGCACTGCCTCGGGGCTGCAGTGGGAGGAGCGGGGCCGTGGTCTCTGGCGTCCCCCGCCACCAAGCCTAGCAGTGTTTGTAACGGCTTGTTAAGGTGCTGCATGGAGAGACCATTTCAACACCAGTGCTTGGCTGCCCCAGCTGCTGTGGTGGACCTCCGCCCTCCAGCATGGCTATCAGCCCCAGTGTGACTACCATTGGCTTTTCAACTGTTTTCTGTGAAATTGCTGCATGTTCCAGCAGGACCATTTGGAACAGAGTAGGAGCATGGAAAGAAAAACTGTGTTTCTTCCCCAGGCTGAATTCAGAGTCACCAGAAGGCTTTGTAGGGCTGGCTGGTCCTGGTTTACCCCACCCAGCTTCAGTTTTCTTCCCTTGTTAAGTCACGGCTGTTCATGACATTGTCCTTAGGCACATGGCCAAATGGAAATGGGAGAGGCCTTCTTCTATCCTGTTCTCAGCCTGTAGACATGACTTATCTCCTTCCTGGCTCGGTGCAGGCATAGGAAACCATTACCCTTGGATGGCAGGTGAAGGCAGCAATCTTCTAGGTATCTGCTGGCAATTTGCATTGTTGCATTATGCATGGGCAGAAAACTCAGAAATAAAGTACAAGGAACAGGAAATCATTGTGGTGTTTTTAATCTGAAGGGTGAGATCGAACTGCTGTTTGTAGGCTCCCTTTAATGGCCCCTCAATTGGTAATTAGTGTTATATTATCGCATATCTTTAATAGAATATTGATGCTGTTGGCAGAGATATAATCCCAGTGTCAAGAGTAATTCCCCTATATCCAGCATGTTACACTTACTACATATGGGCCCGGCAGAGCTGGTCGTGAGGCTCGGCCGATGCATCTCAAATCAATTCGATGTAGCACTTCACCGCAAGTGACTTACGGTACGTCAGAGAAATGTGCATTAATAATTTGCTTTGGGAGTGTGAACTGCCAAGGAGGAGGTGCCGGCTTGGTGTGACTACTGCCTGCGGCTTGGTCGGGTGCAAGGGGAGCCCCAGGAAGCCAAACTGCACCCTGGATGTGCAGGAAAGCGGGTGCGGAGCATGTGCCTTCCTCGGAGGTTCAGCAGAGCCAGGCAAAGCTCTTGGTTCATATATCAAAGTGCCTTCGGTTTCCATTTGAAAGCAGGTGAAACAATAATAAATACCAAGCAACGAAAGTTAATCTCTATCCACAGCATTGTAATAAATGGGAAGTTAAACAAAAAATCAATGTGGAGCTGTTAATTCCGGCCAGCTCCTGAGCCCTCTCCAGAGCAGAGTTCAGCCCGGTGGGATGCTGCGGCCGGCCCCTTCCCTTGGGGCACAGGCATCCTCTCCATGATGTGGGGCCTTATTCCCATGGCACTGGGAAGCTACATCTTCACAAGAGCCACCTCCTTTGCTGGAGCCAGAGAGGTCTCATTTGGCCATGAGCATCGGGCCCTCAAATAGTTTAGCCGAGTTCACTTTGCTTCTTGTACCTTGGGACTATTAGAAGAATTGCTTAATGAACCACAGCCCGTCTCTTCCTGAAGCGCACGCACACAGCCATGGATTGGAAAGATAATACAGTCCTCCAGCAATCGCCTCTTGACCGACAGCAAAGGGAAATCGGGATCGATACTTCCCCTGTTATCTCCACCCGCTAAAGACTCTGGCGCTTCTGGCTCTCCGTGCATGCTGCTCTCCCTCCTTCCCCTCGGCTGCGAGAGGCGAGCGCGCCAGAGCCCTCCTTTCCTTCTCGCTCTCATCAAGGATTTCTCAGCCATCTTTCAAGGGCACTGGCAGCCCAGGGGCGGTGGTGTGCAGACAGCATCCTTCAGCCTGTCTGACGGCAGAGATGCCACGGGTCTGGCGCGCTGGGGAAGGCTTTCCTCAGGGCTCCACTGTGAGAGCAGGAACCTTTAACTCCCTGCTTCTCCCCGTGCTCCCCAAGCCCACAGATTTACAGCAAGATCCCTGGTGGGACTCCAGCCTTTACTGCCCCCCCCCCCCCCCCCCCCCCCCACACACACACACAGAGCGTGGCTCCTCTGTTGCCCTCTTGCTGGGGTGGCACTTGCAGCTCTGATGGATGTGTTTGCAGGAAGAGTGCTGCATCCCAGTGGAGCGATGTTGTGCGTGTTCCTGGTACATCATAATGTCAAATATCAATCATGCATGATAAACACAGTTTGAAAGCAAAGGACACTTCAGAAGACTGGAAGAGAGGAATTTTGGGGCTAATACAGACCTTGTGGAGACCCCATCTCCCCTGGAGCAGGACAGTGCTGGAGGGGTGACCCCCAACAGTGGTTCCTGGAAGAACTGAGTTTCTGTGCGAGCTCAGCACCTTTGTTTTCCCCCAGGATGAAAGACCTTGATTACTGCAGAAGCCATTGTGCTGAGACAGCCGTAAATGAGACCCCATGCTCAAGATCGATCCAAGTATCACCAAACCCTGTGACCTTCTGGATTGGTGAAATCACTTCTGGGGAGCCTTTCAGGACAGTGAGGACTTCTTTTCCCACAGGACCTTTGAAGTCCTCCTCTGACTCCTGGACTGACTCTCCCTTGTCCCCCCTCTTCCCTCCACCAAGGGGAGCTGCAAACCCATTTCAGAAGGGAAGATGGTTCAAGCTTTGGGCTCAGGCTTGGGTTCCGGTTCTGGCGACAGCAGCGTTCCTTCCCAGCACATTGCCTCCGGAGTGGCCGGTGCTCCAGCCTGACCCTCCCTTTGGATCCAGCGTTGCTTGCTCCCTCGCCCATGGGTGCTGATTTAAAGATGACCCACAGATGCCGCCTCCGACACGAGCCTGCATCAGGCCACCTCAAACAACCTTGTGCCAGAGCAGGTGTGGTAAATCTGCAAGGGCTTTGCCACTTCCATTTGTGTGTCTCCCTGATTTATTTCTTTTTTCCCTTTCAGTGCCTTCAGCCTCAATTAAGTAAAATAGCATAGTGTGTGCCTGCATTACAGTCATAGTGCCATTGACATTTACACTTCAGCATGGTTTTTTTAAGCACTCTACTGTATGGGAACCTTTAAATAGCCTTACTTCCCTTTTGTTGTGTGTCACTGCTGATGACAAGGTACAAAACTCTCCAGGAGACGGAGCGAGGGGGCCACATCTGCCCAAGCTGCAGGAGCTGTTCCTGTTGCTGCAGAAACCTGCCTTTGATACCTCATTTGCCTCCTGTGCTTTCTGCAAGACTCAGAGGTGTATCGCCCAAGCCCCATGGGTGTGAGAGAGAAAGCCTGTGGAAACAGACCATTACTACCAGCTCTAGGTTCTGCAGGTGAGGAGTGTTCATGCTGTTGCCCAGCGCACATGGGGCACAAGCCGTGGCACACGGGATCTCCACTGCCAGAAGGATGTGGTGCAGCATAACATCCCATTCCCATTGGGAACTCCAGTGGGGTTTAGAGCTCTTGGAAAACTTGATCCATAGTCTTTAAACGAATCCCAGAGCTGGGATATGACGGACGGGAGCTGCTACTGGGTGATTTCTGCTTTGAAATGCTCTCGGTGAGTTTCAAAGCCTGGATGTATTTAACTTTTAGCAAAATATCAGCAATCAGAGATCTTTTCTTCATAGACACAAAAGTGTCTGCAGCAAGGTCTCCCGGATGGTGACGACAATGCACATTAGCATATATTTTCTTAAGAACGGAACTGTCATAAGGCTAGCCTTGAAAGCTATTCGGAGTATTTACAGCTTTTATGAGCCCCCCCGGGAGAGAATAATCTTAAAGTACTGCAGACATCGCTTGGAAGAACTGTGAAAAACATTCAATTTAGGAACAATTTTGCCTCCACCTATCTATTTTTTATAAGCACTTGCTCCTACTGCTGGTTATTTCTCCACCTGGATCTCCTCTGCCATAGCAGTGGGTTGCACCAGAAGTAAGTGACTCTGATGGCACAAGTGGAGAATTAAGAGTTTGGATTGGGAAAGGGCAGCAGCAGGCAGAAAGCTTCAGGGAAAGAAAGCAATGTCTTCATGCAAATACCTCTTTGAAAATAAGAGAGGGAGAGACGTGCAACAAGACAAAGCAGCTGAATGCTCTCTAAATAGCATGCTTTTCATACTTTTGCAGGAGGCATTGGTGTATTTCTGAGTCTGCCCGAATGCATGTGTCATGTTCTATTACCCCATCCTCAGGATTCTGCAACCGCGTCAAACAGAAGGGAAGACAAGGAAAGCAAGCAAAAAAAAGGAAAAAGAAAAGCAACACTCAGCCTGAAACCCACTATCTTTTGGATTATGCAAAACACATGAGTACCTGATCCAGCTTTCTAAATTACAGGGTTTTACAGCTTTCTGTTTATAGTGGGATGTCACAAGTTGTAATGATCTGCTATATCATTATGGGAGCAGATGCCAAACTTAGATCTCTGCGTGTTTATAAAAAGGCTCTCACTTGCTGTAGTGCTGCGGAGGGGTTTCAGAGCTCCTTGGCAAGTTTGGAGGACGGGGATGATGTTTGCCCAGGGGCGTGTGCATGTGCAAACACAGCTGCGAACGTGGCAGCATCGGAGCTGCTCCCCCTTGCACGCACGGGCTGCTACGAGTGATGGTGCTGTGCCAGGCTGAAATGCCTATCCCAACCAGGGGCTGCATTGTCTGGTCACTTAATTACAACTGCACTGCCACTGTCATGACTTGATTGTCATTTTTATATTACTTAAAAACTTCAGCACAACAGAAACAATCTCTTCTGGCCCTGTTCCCTGTAAGTAAATGAAAATGGCAAGTCAGGAGACTGAGTGGACAGCTTGGACCAAATATAACAAGCAGAAAATTCCTCAAGCTATCTGGAAGATAATTTTTAAATGGTAACCACAGCCATAGAAATGAATAGTGGTTTAAGTGGTCTGAAGCTGTACAAACATCCCTGCTGAGCATTTTGCTGCACCTCAGCTCTGGCATAAATGGAGCTACGTGCAGCGGGCAGAAAACAAGCCTTGAGTCTGGCCTTGGCTTTGCTGGGACTCACCCCAAGCCTTGGGAGTCATCAGGCAGCCATTTGAGTGGCACAGCCTGGGAACAGCAGCAATCCCATCCCCATGCTGCTCCACGGGTGCCATTGGATCTGTATCCCTTGGAAATCCCCCGCAGCGCTGTCACAGGTGAGCAGAGAAGGAACCGGTGGTGGCTCGGGGGACTCATGCTGTTATTCGTGGTGTGGGTGCCCAGCATCCAGCACCCTGTATCTCCTGGACAAGTGATGGGAGGCTTATGAAAATAGCAACGTCATTCCCTGCACGAAATAACCTGAGGGGAGCAACAAGCAGTGCCCCTCTTTGCAGGCGTTTGCCAAGAAAATAAGCACGTGCCTGAATAGAAAAAGAAATAAAAGATTTCTTGGAGCTAGTCTTCAGGGTGCAGCAGCATGAACGGCATGTTTTATTCAGCAAGGAGCAGCTGCACTACCTGGAGCAGAAATTCAGCTTGTTGAGGCCTAATCTAGGTAGATCACTGAAGCTTTGGAGAGCCTAAACAGCCAGAGAGCAGAAGACCTCTTTTGTTGCAAGATGCTTCTGCAGAGGGGGTCAACCTGCCTTCGCCTTGCCCAGCACAGCCCCAGCCCATCAGCGGGGTGTGCAGAGTCTGCCCTCTGGTACGGGTTTTTGTGCTGCCAAGACCCTCGTGGGGCAGCTCGTGGCTGTTCCCTCCGTAGCCTGAAATCCCCAAATGCCTTTAACTGAGCTGCCTGCGCAGTTCCCTCTTCTCATCTGCAATCCCCCTCTGACACCCCAACCTGCAGAATCAGGGCAGGACCCCGAGGATGCGCTGCTGTTCCCAGCCTCTGTCTCAGCTGGAAATCCGGCTCCAGGACTCTGCTAGCTCCTTGGCTGCTGCTCCACATTCTGAGCAAAAATTCTGGGTGCATTCAAGTCTGCAGCCCACCTCTGCAGCTTGAGGTCAGACAGATGAGTTCGTGACATGTTTTTTTTCTTTTTTCTTCTGCGTGCCAGTATTTGCAAGATAAAGTTAGTAAAATTCCTCCTGTTCAGGGCAAAGAGCAAAACTTGCAAAGGCAAAAGCCTGGCAAATAAATTCCCTCCCGTGCCCAGAACGTGGGGCACTGGGTGATGTGCCAGGGCTTGGGCTGGAGGTGGGTGGGTGAAACCCCACAGGGCTGAGGCTGCCTGCGTGCCTTGCTTCTCTGTGACAGTTTTTCGAGGTCCATGGCGCCTTTTGCTTGCTGGAGTTGAAGGATTCCCCCTCCAGCTCTTGAGAGCATGTTAGCAGAGGGATTCCCCTCCTTCTCCACCCAGCCGAGACCCTGAAAACCTCTCCCTGTTTTATCTCCCTCTGTACAGCTGAACAAATACAGAGGCAGAGCCAAGCCATCCTCCTCGCTCTTTCTCCATCTCCCAAAGCGGCGGCAGCTCCATTCTGAGTCACGTCTTCAATATTTCATATTAAGTATATGTCGAGCCTGGAGTTTCTCTTAGCAATTTTGACCCAATTTCTGTTTTTAAGCTACACCTACATCGGCGCTCCTTCTGAGCCGTGTGTCCCAGTGCAGCGTACAGTCCTTGTACGCATGGCAGAGCCCGATTCTGGCCGGGTCTGTGTGAGAGTTGTTGCGTTTGCAGGGATGGGCTGCAGAGGACGGGGCATGAGCTCCCTCGTTCAGGCTGGAATGCTGTGTCCAGCTGAGAGGGGGTCTGCCCAGTGCTCATGGCAAATGGCTCCCAGCCTGAAAAATGATTTGGGGGAGATGGTTTGCAAATCAGGGTGATTAATGTATGTGATTTCTCTAGTGTGCTGGAAAGGATAAATCAAAATAGAATGGGGAAGCAGAGCATAAATTCAGAGGGTGCTGTGCGGGGCTGGCATGAAGGAAGGCAAGGCTCAGCCTGGGTCGCCCCCCACACCTTTGTACCAGCAGGCTGAGGTTGTTGCCAGTGAGGATGAGGAGGGTACGCGGTTACCTACGCATTGCTCTGCCGCTGGGACCCCGCGCATGTGCGAAGGTTCCTCTCGCCAAGGGCACGTGGCACTGCTCAGCCAGGTCCTCTCCCCTGGCATCCTGATGTGGGCATGTGAAGTTAAATTATCTCCGTGGGGCAGATCCGGGAGGTGTCCTGGAGCCCCTTGCAGAAACATCTATGAGGATGAAGGAAGAAAAAGTTCTGTGTGACGGGAAAAGGAGAGAAGGGGGAGGGGAGGGAGATTTTATTACTGAAATTTGCCAGAGAGACTCTTTAATAATGTCATTTATCTTTCTGTCAAATACGTCACATTAGTGTAGTGAAAAGGAACTTTGAGAAGATGAATTAAGACTTAGATACATTAAAATGACTTAAAGAATATTTAGATATAATACAATTTATTTTTTGTGTAGGCTTGTTTCATGCCAAAGTCTCTCTGCCATTTCAGAGGCCACTACAAAGCCTGTGAAGTGTGTGTGCAGCTGTGCATAAGCAATGCCACTTCCAATAGAAGTGAGACTGAAATCAGTCTTTTCTTTGGACCAGAGATAAGCGGCATGCAATTAGCTGGCATGGAACCATCTCCAGCAGTGAGCGCAAAAGCCGAATTCCCCTGAAAAGCTCCTGCACCTCCCCCACCCCGCCCCTTGCGAGCAAGGGGAAGCTCAGAGCGGGAAAGGTTGTGCTTTAGTGTTGGCTGCTTTTAAATTCCAGTCCGCTGGTAACCTTCACCCAGACATTCCACCTGCTGCTTCATCCAAAGGGATAAGCATTAACAAGGACATACGTACCTTACTGCATGAGAAACACCACCCTGCTTTGCCATGTTCTGAGAAAAGAAATTTATCTCGATTTATCAGCTCTGAGGCCATGATTCCGTGCAGCACCAGGTACAGCTCATGCATGGGTGGTGGTGGCTTGGGTGGTGCCAACAGCCGCCGGCATACGGCTGTGCCCGTGCAAACCATCCCTACCAAGCACAGCTAACCGTGCTGCCGGCGAGAGATGGGTGAACCGAGAGCCCTCTCCTCCTGAAACACCACTTCTCTTCTGGCTCCGAATGAATAAGCTTGAGGAAAGAGTTGGGGTGGAGGGGGGAGGAAGAAAATAGCCTGGAGCCACTTCTTGTTCTGCAACATTAGGGCTAAAAATAACTCAGCAGAGACTTTCTGCCTGTGGATGCTGTGTGTGGAGCAGGCGCCCACTTCTCCTGGTCACAGGAGTCAGAGCAGTCCCTGCTTCCAGTTATTTATTTGTCTGTCTTGTGGCAAGGGCTTTGGTTGACTCTTAGTCCATTTTTGCTTCTCACCCCGATGTGCTTCATCAGGGAGAAGCCACAGGGAACGCTAAGAGTAATTCAGTTTCTAGGAAATACAAATTGAGGGGGGATGCTGAAGCACAAAACTCAGTGAATGCAGGATGCACTGTGCTGTAGAAATTGAACTTTCCCTGCCATAGAATGCTCTTTGAAAGCATTGCATTATCTCCCCGCACCTATAGAAAACGTTGGAATTGCTTCCCAAAGTCTTTAAAGGCTCTCTATAAAAGGCACACAGCCGCTCTGTGGCACAGGGAATTAAAAAGCCGCAACAGCAACCTGTTTCTGTACCTTGGGAGAGGGATTAATCTGGAAGCATTCCTACCTGTGCGGGCACCTTCATCCTGCTCTCCACCTGGCTTCCCCCACAGACGTGCAGTTTGCAGAGGGCAGAGGTGGGATACCTCTGCTCGGCCAAGGAGAGGGGCACAGCCTGCTCGCCCTAAGTACTGGGGAAGGGGGTAAATAAAATGAGAGGCAGCTGCTCCCTGTAGTGCCCGTGTGGGAGAGCGTGGGACTGCTCAGGCAGCTACCTGTGTCCTCACCCAGCACGGCTGCGGAATTAGCATCCATCTGAGGTCATGAAGTTAAATGCAGCTGGATTTAAAGAGGAGCTGCCTAATTTTATGATCAATAATAACATTTGTAAGTGTGCATAGGAGGCAGAGGGCTAATCAGCTCTCGCGCTGAGGGTGGCGAGCTAATGGCTGCGGAGGTCGGGAGGGTTTCCCCCACAGCATGCAGCTGCCCAGGTGACCCTGAGCAGTCGCAGTTTCACCTCCCTCTGAAGCAGGGGACACGGGCTGCTGCTGGGGGTGAGGCATCAGCCCGGGCACACGGACATGCCACTCAAGCCGTGTCTATGTAATTATATTCAGTGTATGGCATCTGTGATTTGAAGCCACCTTGGCAGAACTGGAGGAAGATGAATCTGACTGGAGGGCATGGGGATGCGCAGAGCCCTCTCGGGACTCTCCCAGTTCTTCCCTGCTCCAGCTGCCCCATGGTGGGATGTGCCTGCCGATCACCCTGCAACATGCCACCACGGGGCAAGGGGAGGGGGGTGTCTTCTCCCTGCAGTCAGCCTCGATCTCCCCCAAAAAGCATTTTCTCTGCTGGCCTCCCCATCCCTAATGCTTAGCCAATATCACAGAGCTGGATGGAGGGCAGGGAGATTTCAACGCTTCAGAAGCACGCAGCAGTGTGCTCGGTCTGGGTGACTTCTTGCTGCCAGAAAACGTATCCTTTCTGAGAGTCCTCTGGCTGCAAGCATCCCCGCTGCTGGCTTAAACAGGACAAGAGGCTTTTGCTGTACAGATAGTGTCATTAGGTCAAACCAGTTTTCTAAGATCACAATTCTCCAACTATTAAACCACAGGTGTGGTAACTCTGGCTTTGTCTCTTTTCCTAGAGCCAGCTATTACTGGGCACACTCATTATTATACTGTGCAGAAATCCCTCAGAGTTATTCCAACATATAATACATATCAAAATGCAGAGAGACCCCATTGCCACGCTGCCTGCATATTTATGGAGCATCATCCCGGGAAGGGGGAGAGCTGGTGCCGGGAGAGGGCTTGCAAACAGCACCCTTCTGCACCGTCGATCTGCCCCGCTTTCCTGCTGTCGTCTTATAGACATAGCCTCCCACCTGAAATGCAAACTGGTGAGTTAACAGATGTGACAAATAACGGGTGTATAATTGGTGTAACTTGTCAGAGGTGTTCTGGTGCGCTCCCGGTTGTATGTGCTGCAGTCATGCTGTATTTTAGACTCCCCTGATCTCCAACTCCTGTCTCAGCAGAGTATACAAGAAGGATCTGAGCACATACATGCACAAATGCACGCAGGAAGAGAGAGAGAGCTTGTGCTTGTCTTTCACTTCTTAATCAGGAGGTGTTATCCTCCCCCCAACCTCAGACGTGTGGAAGTTGGGGACCAGATGACATAACTTTCCCATGCAACACCACCAAAAAGTGTCCTGCTGGGTTTGGATTTGTTGCCCGCTGTTACCTGGAACATGATCCAGCGCTTGGGGGGAAGGTGGCAGATTGGAGACTACCTGAAAGCAAATGATTTCATGGAGTGAGAGCGGTGCTTTCCAGGGATGTGTCAGGTCCAGAGGGGGGCCCAGGGCTGCTCTCTCCCTGCTGCCCTGCTGCGGCCACTGGCCCTGAGCAATCCCTGGCCACGCAATCGCATTTTCAGTGGTGGACAAATGTGCATCTAACATCTCAGCACAGGCTGTCGCTACGGTGCCTCCCCAGCCACCCTGTCACTGCTGGTGGCCCTTACTCACTGCAACGGCATCTTCCTCTCTCCCTGGTCTAAGCCCCTCTTCTCTCTGTCTCTTCTTTCTCAGCAGAAACCCATTACTGCCTGTGATATGTTTTCAGTCAACCCTGGATAAGTTTTCCCGCTTGCCGTTATTTTATGTCCTCTGCAGGATTTGAGAAGCTTTGGAATATTTTGCTTCTTTTTCCTATGATGTGTTTTATGAGGTTTTAATTACTATTGTTTATTATTATCATGCTTTAATTGTCTGCCTGGGTCCCTCTGAGCCCGCAAGTGAGCAATTTGTAAGCAACACTATTTTTATTATTACTGTTATTTGTCTGGCTTTCTCATATTCTCCACATCTCCCCTCTGTCCCTTTCCTCTTTTACAGGCCTATATGTTAAGTTCCTTCATCTCTTCTTGTCAGACCTGCTGTACCTTCTCAGCTTTATTTCCACTCAGATTTAATGCTCTTTTTTCCTGCTTTTAGTGAGATTCTTCGAAGTGTAACCGTGCTGGAGGAGTCATTACCGGCTGTAGCCCTGCAGCGACAAGGCGACCAGCCTCAGGCAACACCTTGGACTGAGACCGAGCTGCATTTCCCACGCTGCCCTTGAGGAGCTGGGATGGATAACGATCATCGCTCTGCTGCGGCAGCAACTGGCTGTCATTGCGGGTGAGAGCTGGGGGACGGCGCACAGCCATGCTCCCTGGGTACCACCATCGCAGGGGCTGTGCCGCAGGGTGAATAAAGAGGGGCCAGTGGAGAGGTGGGATGGGTGACGAGGAAATGCTCCCTGCCCTGTGGCTGCGGCTCTCCGGCAGCGGGAAAGGCAGCTGTGGGGCCATCGAGGTGCGGGTCTCCCTCGGGTGCTTGTGCAGGGATAGTGGTGCAGGTACGTGAAGAGATGCGGGGCTGGGGAAGAGACAGGGGTGGATGTGCCTCCTTGCGGAGGGTCAGCTCCTGCCAGAGCTGCTGAGCTACCTGGCAGCAATGTCTGGCTCCTTGAAAAAGGTCACAGCTTTGCTGGTACCAAAACAACACCCGGGTTTTGCTTTGCTTCTCTGCGGGTGACCTGCTCTTAGTCTTTCCTGAATATGGGTTGCAAAGCACTGGGGGCTCCTTTCCTTTGCTTTGCTTTGGAGTCTAGACTGGAAAGGGCCATCATCTGGTGTGATGGGTGGGCAGCAGCATGCGTGTCGTAGTGCCCGGGTGGCTGGGTTTATTTCTCCTGTACGTCTGCTCTCGATGAATATCTCTGCTAATGAGTCTGCTGTCAGTAACAACTGCATGGGCAGCAGTTTTGAAGGCAGTGCCTGCTAGAAATGAATTTTTAGTTCATAAAGAGAAGGGGTGTTGGCCAAAGCCGGGTGCTAGATGTGCCAGCTGTGTGGGGTGTGGCTGGGACCAAAATCCCTGAGTGGGGTTGGCCACACAATGACTGGGACGTGCATGGCAGAAAATGATAAAGTTTTGCTCCCCAACAGCCGGAGAAGGCAAATGGAGGGAAAATGCTCGTTATTATTTGCTAGATATCATTTGCAGGGCTCTCCTTTTGTTCTCTGATCAGAGGGTGAGCCTGCAATCAGCACCACACTCCCTTGGTGTTCTCGAGCTGCCAGGCAGCCTCTTCTTTACACCCCAAGCCCAGGTCTCACATCTGGCAGCTCTGAGGGGGAAGCAGATCCAGGCTGGCAAATAAGTGTATGTCACACCTCTCTCTCCAAAGAGATTTTTTTAAAGCCGAATTAAACGGATTTTGGGAAAATGTCTTTGGGATTGGAGCTACAAATGGTTTTTTGATCAAAACAAAAGGTTCATTTTGAAAACCAAAACTGTTTCATTAAACATGTTTGGGCTTAGTTTGTCTGTCAGAAGCGATAAGTTTGCTGGGGTCTGAAAATAGAAAACTTTTAAGTGTTTTTCTATCTTGCACTTTCAATGAAAAAGCAAATGCATTTCAAAGGTGATATGGAAGAATAAGAACAATTAAAAATTTATTTCCTGGGAGAAAAAGGAATGATTAGGACAATCAGAAAAAAGTTCACGTGCCTATTTTCAGACAAACTTCTCTTGGCTTTAAAGGTAGGTGATCGCATCTGGTATGAATAGAATTGCACAGGGTCCTTTTGTGTCATTTGAAGATGGAGAGGGGAGTCTGCCTAGGGATGCAGAAAGGCTTTGCTGGCACCTGACATTTGAGGCAATCTGCCCTTTTCCAAAGGCAAACGCCTTAGAAGTATTTTCATGAGCAGTAGTGATAATCAGGCTGAAATCCCAGCTCCCCTGAAATCAATGGGCTCTTTTGCAACCATCGTAATGGGGCCAGCATGTCTGTCTTAATCCTGGCCAGGGATGTGGGCAAGTGTCAGTGTGGGGCAGGGCTCTTGGAGGGAAAGACTGTGGCGATGCCTGGAGATGCTTCGTGCTCCTCAGCCCTTTGGCAAGCAGCCCCCAAATCTGCGGGCAGAAAATGCAAAGGAAGGAGTGGGGAGAGGGACCAGGGAGAAAAAGGAACACACTGAAGGGAAAGAGGTAAAATGATTACAACAAAATAATTTCATGTGCTACAGAGGACCAGAAAGAAAACGCGGGCATGTGGAGTAGGACAAAGCAAGCAAGGCAAAGTCCAGGCTTGAAAGACCAAAAGGAAAGGCAGACCTTGACCTTATCAAAATTCAAGGAAAGCTGGAGCAAAAGGCAGCCTTGAAGCCGAGATGCTGTTGAGGATGGAGGGGCAGAGCCTCCCCAGCAATGAGGGATGCTGCGTGAGGGGGAAAAGCCCCAGGAAAGGGCACGTCACACTTCAAACAACCTGCCACCTGGGTATCCACCCCGAATTTCATGATGCTTATTTTACACCCATTAAAAGCAAACATAGCTTCTGGCTGTCTTCAGTACCTAGGAATCCACTAAAGCTGCATGCCTGCCATGTAATTAAGCAAAAGATTTAAGGGCAGACCATGACCTCTCTCCAGGACTAAGACAAGTCAGAGCAAACCTCGGGCAGTGCAGCCCATGTTGGGCGAGGGGATCTCTTCTGCCCACGTTGCCTGCAAGCATTCAGCCTTCTGCCCACTGTGTCAAGCATCGGGAGCCTGGGGCAGGACCAAACACAGCTCTGGCTCCTGCCTGGCCTGCTGGGGGCTGTCTCTGCCTGCCTGGGCTCAGCCCAGAGCAGCAGCTGCTTTTGGAAGTGCCTGGGTCTGTGTGTGCGTGCAGAGCTGATGGGAAGGGCTCCCCCAGCACCCTTTTGCTCGTGCACCACCCATCCCTGTGCTGGTGTGATGCCTTCTCTCCAGGATCTGCTTTTTCATCCTCTCTGCTAACCAAGCATGACCAGTGTCAACCATCCCTTGCAGCTCGGCAAAAGACACCTCTTGATCCCCCTCTGGTTTTCTGGCCAACAAAGTAGAAAATTGCTAGTCAGCGTGCAGCTCTCTGCCAGTGATCTGCTCTTGGGTGAGGGTCCTGGTGTAACTGGCACTGCCAACTCACAAATTCCTCTCCTGCGGTGGGCTCTGACCATCCTTGTGTGCAGGAGAGTAGCCCCTCTGCCCTGCACCCACCAGGTGTGGGACGGCAGGTTCCCATGGGAATGCAGCCTCCCTTTGTCACTGGAGAGCTCTCCTGTGGCCCTTCCCTCTGGGAAAAATTCAGCATCTTGCTAAAAATGCAACATCTTTCATCCAGGCAGGCAGCAATTATGCTTCAGCCAGTGAGAATGGCTTTGCTGGGGGAGCAGGATCCATGCTTTGCCATGACTGGGTAGAAATCTCTTTCTTCTACTTGGTGAGCGCTCTGGTTTTCATCTTGTTTCCAAGGGATGCTAATCGGCAGGGCATAAGGTCACTCTCAACTCCAGTTCAGTTGAGAGGGATGAAGAGGAGACGTATGGCAGCTCTGTGCTTTGCTGTTATCCCAGCCCAGAGCCCAGGGTGGCTTTGCTGGCACCACCCGTGCCGAGCCCGCAGCTCCCAGTGTGTCCCTGAACCCAGCGTTGGGAGCACAGTGCAGTGAGGAACAGCAGTGGGATCTGGGGGACTGGGATGTGTGGTCTGGCCAGAGCCTTGACGGATCTTGCTAACAAAAGAAATCAGCATTTAAAATGAGACAAAACTGAACGGCCCTTTGCAAAGCAGGAGCAGCTGGCTCAACTAATTAAATGTTAAAAAATCCAGCAAGATGAGCCTACTAGAAAACAAACAGGCACAACAGCCAGGATGGGGAAAGCATTAGAAAGAATCCGTGCAGTTCCCTGTATCTCCCATATGTGTCTGTATAGACAGCGGCAACTGTGCATCCATGTGTTCACATGCCCGTGTTTATGTGCTTAAATGTGCATTTTTCCATATTGCTCTGGGGTGATCGGAAGCTGTAGGGTCGTGCACCCCCACGTCACCTCACACCTTCTGTGCCTGCGTTCACATATGCAGCTGGCTATAGAGACGTGTGGCGCTCACCTTCCTGAGCCGGCCGCGCTGCCCGGGTGGGATGCTCTGCCTTGCCTGCCTGTGCTGGGAGGCATCTCCATCAGTCTTTATTTAATGGCTTGGGGGAGGAGGGTAAATATTTGTTAGCAGTGGTTTTGCAAATCGCCACTTTGCGGAGAGGAAATAAGAGCCATCCATTTGTGCTAGCGCTATTAAAGATTTTCTATAAAGTGCCTACATTTCCAGTACAGCTGAATGGATTTCACTGCAGAAAACTGCTAGGACAGAGAGGCACAGTGGAGGAAAATATCATATACAATGATTCACAAACACATAAAAATACCCTTCCCAGCTTGTCTATTCTTCCACCGCACAACAAACACCTTGTGACTCATTCTAGAATGTACGGACGTGTTTGAAAATGAAAGTTGGATTTGAACATTATTCATTAAGACCTGGGATTAGTTCACTTCTCCATTTAGCCTCTAAAAGCTAGCATGCCAAGTCAGGCTAAAACTCATTTTAAGGCTGTCTTGGTCACAAGACAGCTCTAACAGCCATGGTATTTTTCTACATTGATGTTTCTGTATTCAGCTTTAAAAAAAAAAGGCTTAATTCCTTGCTCCTTGCATTGAATTAATCAGATATCTAAAGGTAGGTGGAGGAAAAAAAAATCAACATTTTTCTTGGCAGGCACATTTAACTTGAAGGGCCGTAGCTCTTCCTGTGGATGACAAGATCACAGTGTGTAGAAGATAAAGAAAGGGGATGGAGGGCATCCATGGAGTGACAGCCATTTGAACACCCTGCCGCCGGTAATGGCAAAAATCAAGATATTAGTAGAGAGCCAGCAGAATGATTTACAATCACACATTGATGCAGCACTTTTTACAAACGCGTTAACTCCCACCTTGGAAGAACCGTTAATGAAAAGTTGCATCAGCTATTCCAACACCTGTCATACGTCAAGACACTGCTGAAGGCTGCTGGACGTCGTAGTTGGAGCTAAGGCTGGGAACAGCACAGGGCAACGCTGCCACCTGTGACAGCGATGGCGCTTTACTCGGTGCTGCTGTGCCCCAGGGACCCTGCTGTGCGTGAGGGCCGGCGCATAAGGACCTTCTCGTGGGCACACAAGGGCACTGGAGAGGAGTGTGGCACAGGGAATGGCTGAAAGGATCTGAGTCGCCCAGCGAAAGTGGCCTGAAGCAGACGCCGATGTAGTTCGCAGCTTCAACGTCGGAATTTCAGGCAAGTGTAACTGGCCCTGCGGTTGTGTGTGAGGCTGCAGCATCCTCTCCTTCCTCTGCCAGCGGGGAAAAACAGCACAGCTGTGCTTACTGCTGCTCCTAGGCATATTTAGCCTCATTTAATGACAGTATGGGGCAGTTTGATACAAACACGTGGATGATGTGACCAGATTTCGACAATTACTCAGCTAACTGGTTGTTGTACCTATCCTTCTGATGCCCAGTTTTGCCTTGGGGACTGGGAACAGCCTTCCTAGGCATGCGGGTAAGGTCTCTATTGACAATGCTCTGCCCGTAGGAGATGCCCTCAAAGGTTAGATTTCTCCCAGGCTATCAGCAGAAGAAATACCATGTGAGCGAGGCACCTAATGGAAAGCAAGCAAGCAGCCAGCATTGCAATGCTCGGAGTGTTGAAAGCTCGCTGCCAGCCGGCTGAATGAGCTCGAGGCCAAGGCGGCAGTTCCCCTGCATAATTTCACAGGGCCAATACCTTTGTGAGAAGCACAAGCTGCTTGTGGGCAAAGAATCAAAATTCATAGAATAAATTATATGTGCTAAATTATTTGCCCAGCTTTGTTGATTATCTGCAGTTAAGTTGGAGAGAGCTGAGCTCCTCCATGCACAAACACCAGGCAGATACTTGTAGGCAGGAGGGGCCTGGGTCTGGCATAGAGAAGAAACTGCAGCCCCGGAGAGGAGCAGGCTGCCTACAGACCCCCTCTGAGGTCAGGATTGGTGACAGCCCTGTCACACAGGCAAATGTGAAGCTGTAGTGAATGGCCTGGTGGGGTTTACTACAGCATTACTCAGCTAGCTGCAGTTTGATGGTGATGCTCCTGTGTGTGAGAGGGATTTACTGTTTGCTAACTGAGTGAGATGAGGGTTATGATGTTGTCTGTATGTTACGGAGCATTTAATGGCATAAATATGCTTACGCTGAACAGAGCAAGCACTCAGGTTGCTGTGCGCTGCCTTTCCAGCCCTTATCCCTAGAAATAGTGCCCATCCTGTGAGAGAGGTTGCAGGAGAGGGGCAGAGGCCCATGGGAGCGAGGCAAGGATTTCAGAGATACTGAAGTTTGATCTATCTATTTCCAACTGAGCTGCAAGGGCAAGGGTGATCAGGCAACTACTTGTGGAAAACTGGTTCGTGCTTCAACTCTGCTGATAGACAAACGCTGTGAAGATGCCTGAATATCCTCCAATACACCGGCAATTCTCCAAGCTCCGTGTAAGGCACCAAACGTGGTTTTAATTGTACCAAAAGCATGCCCTGGGTTTTCAGAGCAAGCCTCAGATGCCCCGTGCAGAGAGGTGAAGGGTCCTGGTCCTCGTGTGCCTGGCCAAACTCCGACTCTCTCCGCGAAGTGGAGGCAGCATGCGGTGGGTCAGTCTATCGAAGGTCTTTGATTGAACCCGATGATGAATCGCAACTTGATGACTTCCTCTACATCAATGGAGCTGAACTGGCTTGAGGAAACTGTTTGATGTAAGAAGAATAGGCCTAATTTTGGAAGTGCTTCACACCCATCAATCTAAGTGAAATTCATTTATCTGAGGCACAGCTGATACGTCTCCCATTTACATAGTACTAAGTGCCTCACAACCCGTGATATATTGAAGCTCACGGCAGGGGAACAGGATAGCATCGCTATCCCCCTTTTGCAGATGGAAAAGAGAATTTGCAACGTAATCAAATGAGTCACAGGAGTCAAACCAGCGCTCTGCCCTGGACCCAGCAACGGCATCCACCTCCCGGGTACACTGCAGCTCCAAGGCTCTGAGCTGGTGCAGGCAAAGCAGCTACGTATACGTTTGGGTGTGACACACATGGGGGAATGGACAGAAGGAGGCTTCAAAGCATTTTCCATCTCCGATCTGACACGGTTTTATGAAGTGTTTGCAATAGTGTCTCAAAGGCAGGATTGGAAGGGAGACTGGGGATCACAGCGGTATCTGATGGAAGAGGTATTTAGAGGGAAGAGACATATGGCATCTTAAATAAAAAGAACCTACTCAGTGGTTAATCTCCACTTGAAAAACATCCAGGACAGGCTCGTCCATCTACCGTTGCACACCCCACCACGCAGCCTGCTGTCCAAAGATGCAGTCACCGCTGTGAATGCCGTGGCTCTTCCCTAGCACCGCCTGGCTGGTCCAGCTCCTTCCAAAAGCTGCCCCAGCAGCCCAGAAGCACTTTCCTTATGGGAGGGCTGAGTACCCTGGCAAGCCCCCTCGGCCCCACCACCCAGCTCCCCGGGCAGCTCTCCAGCCTGCTGCTATGATGCAGTGGCAGGTGGAGGATGCTGGCCTCTCTGGCCCCAGCCTGGTGATCCTGGCCACGCACTGAATGGTGTTACGCTTGGGAGGGAGTGGGACAAGTGATGATCTGGTGCTCACCGCAAAGTGCTGCAGTTTCACCGGCTGGTGTTCCCCCAATGCTGGCTGCTTGCTGCGTGCACTAATTTACAGTCTGGCTTGAAACGAGCGATGCTGCTGTACATCAGTGGCGAGGTGGGGGTCTGTCTCCACGTTCTGCCAGCCAAGGAGCAGGTTATTGATGCATGCCCATCTGCAGGTCTGATGTGAAAAGAAAAAGCCAGGTCACCCGACAAAGGAAATTCCCAGGAACCCTCAGCCTGAGGGTTGGAGGAGCAGGGCTGGGGTTTGCATGGGAACTGAAACTCCTTTCCCAGCTCTCAGTGGGTCCTGCCTGGGCACCTCTGGCAACTCCAACCTGAGCCAGCAGATCAAGGCAGGGAGGCTGGGGGGCTGGCAGGGGCAAGAGGATGGGGACCCTCCTCAGCAGCCTCAATTTGTCAGCCTCCTTTATGGCTGTCTCGTTGGTGGCCTGAAAACAGAAGCAGGCAGGAAAAACAAGTGCCTCCTTCCCACAACTCTCCATGGGCACTTAGGACAATGATGAAATACTTGGGCAATCGCACAATGTTTATTTAATGCCAAAACTATCCCAGCCGCTTTATAAACAAGCATGAGTAATGGGAGAGCAGGGGGTGGGGGGGCAGAAGTTTCTCTCTCTTCCTCTCAGATCTTCTAAGTATGCATTTCTGCTGTGATTTATCCTTGTTGCAACCTTATCGACTCACTGGGGATGTAAATCAAGCAACCCAACATTTTACCCGGAATTCCAGTTATTTATACATAGATTGAAAGGGTATAATTATGGCTGCTAAATATGGCCCGGCAGAGAGGAGAGACACAGGTGCCCATCTTCTCGGAGGTTAGGGATGGAAAAGTCCATGCTGGCTCCCTGCCCGTCTCTGCGGATTAGAGGCTCTCTTGCACTTTTGCTGCTCTGCTGACGTGGAGGATGGGGGAGCAGAAGCCCTGGGATGACATGTGGAGCGGGGATATATTTAGAGTTTGGCAATTAGTCTGTCGGTCTTTTGGAAAGGACCTGACAGTGGCTCTTTCCCTTTTTTCCATCTCATATGTCCAACCTGTTCCGGGAAGAGGTCTGGAGAGGAGAAATTGATGAATCCTAGTGTGATTCTCTTCATCTCTCCTCCGGGAGCCAGTGTTTCTCGGAAGAGGTAGTCGTTCTGTGCACTTGCTGTCACTGGGTGTTTGTTAGCACGCACAGGGTTTGTGGACAGCATCCGTATGTGCTGCATCCCTGCTCCTCACCGCTTCCAGCACCTGGGACTGAGCTCACTGCCCTTGAGCTCTCCGTGCAGAGCCCATGTGAAGACATGCAGAGGGGCCTGGGGAAGCTGCCACAGTCTGCAAATACCTTGTGCCCCTGTGGGGTCTGCCCTGGGGAGGTGGTGGGTCTGCCCTGGCCACCGCAGGATCCTCAGTGCAGCATCACAGGTGACAGCATTGCTGGTGACGGCTCTTCCTCAGCTGGGTCTCCTGGTGGAAGCTCAGGGAGGTCCTGCATCCCTGGGCACAGGCAGGATCCCTCCCAGATCATCTCATCTGAATGTAGCATCCCAACCTGATTTCCCTGTGGATTTAATTTGTGGTTGGAAAAGGAGAGCAAACAAGGGCATGAGTGGTGTTTTGCTTCCCAGAGGAGGACCCAAGGTTATCAGGGAAGCAGCAGCAGCCACCATGGCCAGTCTGTCAGCGCTCCTGAAAATCCACATGCCATCACCTTCATTAGCTGATTTGCTCCGGCTGGTGGGAAAAAGCTCCTGACAAGTGATTTAGCATCCTGATGGAAGCATGATGCAGTGGGAGACATCCCCAGCCGCTGGTGCCTGGCTGCCAAGCAAACTTTCCTTGCTCCTCTTCTGGGTGTTAAACTAGTCTCTCCCCGCAGAACAGCAATCTGTTAATTAAAGGATACCCAGAGGTGACACCAACAGCCTGGGTGGAAAGTAAAACATGTGAACGCTTTTTCCTCATTGTTTGTTTCACCTTGTTGGCTCACCCCACCTTGCCCCCATCCTGCACCCCAAATTCAAGTTCCCCTGGCTGGGGCTTGTAGCAGGGAGGCAGGAGAAAGCCGGTGTGTGGGCCGCCCATGCTGCTCCTGACTGCGTGCCGGTGGGACAGCACATTAAAATAAAACTGTTACATGCTCGAAGGGGTTTCAGCTATGGCTGGGATGGTCGGAAAGAGATTAACGGCGCTGCTTCCCCCCTGGCACCAGCTTGACTGGCAGCTTGGGTAAAGAAGAGCCCACTCTAAACGCTCCCAGGGGTCCCGGGAGAAACTCATTACGTCTAGACCGGCAGTAGCCGGCAGTTCTGCTTTGTGAGCTGTGAAACTAATGTTTATCCACCACTCAGATTCAGAGCCATTTAAGGAGTCCAGGGTATGAAGCAGGAGGAACGAGAAGTACATTACCCAGTGTGCTACTGAAGCAGACTGCGGTGCGGAGGAAGGGAGAGGGACCCCGTCCCAACAGCCCGGCGCAAGGAGTGACAGGGAGGTCTGCAGGGTCTCCCATCCCGCCCACGCTTTGGCAAGGCTCATTCCCTGACAGCATTCCTGCACAAACCCACTGCCAAATTGGCCTTCAGCTCGAGGCAGCCGCTGCCTGTTTCATCTGTAAGTTGCCATGTACTTTAACAGCATCTCTCTGATCCCTTGTAATCTCATTTTTTCCCACCACTCTGTCATCTCTCCCTCTCCTTCCCTCTCTCCTCCTGGCAGCCGTAGAGCCAGCAGCAGCCACACATGCCTATTAAAGGCTGGAGAGCATCGTGGCAGCACCCAGGGTGCCCAAGCATCCCATGGCTGGGTGAGCTCTGATGGTCCAGCAGACAGGCTGAAGCTACGTCCCTACGGGATGTCCCTTGTACAGCTTCACCAGGAGGCGCAGCACAGTGCAGGGGCCACCACACATTTCTCCAAGACACCCTTCAGAGGCCCAGCGTGAAAGACATCTAAAATTCATAAATGTCAAGGAGGAAAGGAAGTGAGGACAACTAAATATAGATATCTAAACACCTCCTTTAAGGCTACAAAAGCAATATGATAGATGCAGCCTAAAAGCCTCCGTAGACTGGAGCCTGGCAAAGCATTTAAGGGCAGCCTGGGCCCCCTGCCGTTTTGCGGGGGTAGGCAGCTGCTGTGCGCCCACTGACCCACCCTCGCCCCTCTCCCCCATGCGCTGTGCGGTGCCTTGTCCCAGCAGCAGCATGCAGGGCTGGGGAAGGGCTGCTCGGGCCGATCCAGACATCGCTGTCCCAAGGGTCTTGCAGGGCTGCGCTTCCAAATAGGACTTCAGAGTCAGACCCCGCCGGCTGCCAGCGCAGCCAAGGAGTGCTGCCGACAGGTTTTCTTCGCAGACTGGGGCTTAAAGCAGGTTTCAGGGATTGCTCACAGCAGCGTGTCTGGGGGAGAAAGCCTGAGGCCGGCTGTGTTGGGAAGCAGTGGCGGGAGAGCCAAGATGTGCACCCAAAGAGATGATTTGAACTTCTTTCCAAATCTTTTAAAGAAGGGAAAAATGGCAAATGCGGAGGGGTATGGCTGGTGTGCTGGCTCAGGAGCCATAGGGAGAGGCTTGCTACATCCCATGCCTTCTTCCTAAGCACAGGGGCTGCCTGGAGCTTCCTCACCGAAACGTGTTCCTGCTGGAAACCAGGGTCTCACCAACACTGGGTTTGCATGGAAAGGTGGAAGTGAAACCCCCTCAATGTTTCTGAATTGAAAAAGTCTTTTCTTTCCCTTTCACAGGAAACATTGCTCTTTACTTCTCCATTCTGCTTTAAGGGGAACAAAACCAGGTCCTGAAATGTCTGGGTTTCCTATGGAAAGGAGATGGTGATTTTTTGAACGGGAACAGCATAGCAGAAATAGCTGAAACCAGAAAAGAAATCCAGGGTTGTCAGGGTCTTCAGTATCTGTTTTAATTATTACTCTGGTGGGATTTTCTCAGAGATTATATTTCCACAGTGAAAACTGTTATCGCTTTATTTTATAGCCTCGGCAATTTGCAAGCCAGGAACAAGTGGGATTGGTGTTGAGAAGAGTTTCCAGGACATGTTCAACAGCAGAAAGTGCTAGCTTTCCTCTGCCCTGCTTAGAAGGAGAACGATGGCATCCTCCGTGCTGGCGTCCTGGGCCTGGATCCCCGCAGCCTGACGGCTGTCCCTTGCAAAGGCTGAAGCCGAGCATGTGCCAAAGCCAGCCAGGCACCGGACACGCTTCATGCTTGAATGCCGTGCTGGGGCAGTGCCTGGGAGCTGCAGAGCTGGCTGCCTCGCACTGCGTGCAGGATCCGGCCCTTGTAAGTTATATGCCAATAGAGCGGGAGAAATGGGATGCCAGGGACAGCTCGCTGCAAAGCACAGCCCGCGTCTCCTTAGTCCCATAATTTTTGTTGGGAAGTTTTATCTTTTTAATTTGTTACATATCATGCATCGTCTGATTAATTATTGCTTCTCTGCAGGGAGGACTAGAGTTTATAGAGCAATATAGCATTAGTGTTAGCTTTATACACCCTCAAAGCCCAGAGGAAGCTCAGCAGAGTACTTATGTGATGTTCTGTCGATAATAATGACTCAGCATTTGGCCGGTTTGTGGGTATATCAGAAGCGCTTTATTAAAACGTACACAGTATGTGCATCGAACATAAATACAGCCAAGAGATGCGGAGCATGCGGTGCCGCATACATATCAGTCGGCGCTACGCTGGGACGGCCTCTCCAGGAGAGCTCTGGGCTGGAGCTGCTCACAGGCAGAGCCCTGCCTGCCTCTGCCTTTCCCTGCCTGCTCTGTGACTCCCTGGCAATGCAGGAGTTTAATTGCCACAGTGGCCTGGGATGCATTGAGCTGCTTGGCATGTCCTTCAGCTCTGCGAATGCAGAAATAGCCACAATAAAATTCCCTTTACAGCCACATCTCTCCATCGGCTGAGCGAGAGCCGTCTCCCTGAAGAAGCCTTCCTATCCAGCAAACGATATTAAGGAGGTTGTAGAACTGATTGGGGAAGGTACTGCGGCAGGACTAACAGCAATGAAATGCAGTTGAACATTTCCAGCGCTGAGTAAACCATATGTCTTCATAATTTGATTGTGCCCCAGTTCCCCAGGTACCTCCCAGCTCTATTGAACACCGATGGAGTTATTTAGAATCATAAATAATATTATCAAAGAGGGTCTGCTGGGTAAACAGAGTCAGTGTATAAATTGTCGGCGCGTGATATTGATTGTTCTGAGCTGACTAATGAATTATTCTCTTTAAAAGCCCATGGAAATAATGCTCAGTGTATTCAAGGCAAGGGCACTTCAGCTATTTCTCCCCCTGGTGCTGCTGGGCTTTGTTGTCCCAGCTGCCAGCAGCTGCCCCAGCACCAGCCCCCGTGGCCAGTGCACCCCAGGTGGCGTGCGGCGGGGGCAGGCAGGGATGTATTCATGATGGGACCTTGTCATGGGCAATTCACAAAACATTTCCCTAACCTTTGATCCCACTAGCTTCATTTTTTTCCTCCTCATTTATCATCTTCCTTTCTTCCTTCTGTCTTTATTTACACCGTGCCTTGCCAGGAAGGGACCCGATGCAAGATTCGGGCTGCTCTCAGGGGTGCACCAGAAGCCTCGCCACTGCCCTGACCCCATCCTGGCCACCTGAAGCTTCATCTCACCGCCTTGCCAGACCTGGATGCTTTTTCCCTGTGTGGGGGGAACTTGGGTGCTTCTCCCACCTGTTGGTATTTCTTAGCTTTTTGGCCTTGCTTCTGTTTAAATTGTTTTGTTTTTTTTTTTTTTTCCCCCCCCAGAGGCATATTAGCTGCCTTAAGCCCTGCCCCAGAAAAAGAAGAAATGAGTTGTTCTTTTTAACAGAACTTGCTTTTTTTTTCCTCGCCTGCATAATACATTGTTAAATTTATAGTTTTTCCATCCCTTTGATGTAAGGGACTCAAAACACTTCCCTGCTAATCTCACACAGCGGTACCTGAAACGCTGAAGGCGCTGGCTGGGGATATGGCAGGGAACCAGACAACAATTATTGGCATTTTGGGGGCTGGGGCAGCATTTAAAGACAGCTAATTTTGAAATAAATAATGCCATTTAAAAGCTTCTGTTCTTTTTCCCTGCTTCTTGGCTACAGGCTCACCAGAGAAGAGGCAAAGCTGGAGCATCCTGGTGGAGCGACCGTGCTGGGTACAGAGGAGTACACCGAGTGTTTGTGGGCAGGAGGAAGAGGAGGGCAGCTTTGTCTGGCAGCAAGCCTCTGCGCTGGGCAAATGCCCCTGCCCACCAGCCATACCAAATATTTGTACAATGATTGATCCATTCAAGCGGGTCACACAAACCTCCCTCGCAAGGTGCTTCCTATTTAGTAACTGATAATTTGCACATTCCAAACCTTGCTTCCCTCTTACATTTGGTGTGGAATTGTTGTAAGTTATTCAAAGTTGAAAGCAAAGGAAAACAGTACTATAATTCTGCCTGCCACGAATTCAAAGATTTGAGGCTTTTGCCAGAGGAAGAGGAGTAATGAGAATGTACATGTTGTAGAGCTCCACATCTTGAAGGCACATTAGAGCTTTACAAAGAGGCTTTGCACAGAGTGTAATTTGCTGTTATTCAAAAGCTGAATGGTAGAATAACATTTTCCTGCCACCAGCCCTTCCAGAGCTGGTACCCAGATGAGTGCCATGCTTTGGGGAGGAGCAGTGGCAGCCGCCTTCCCTTCTGAAGGGGAATGCTAACTGAGACATCAACCTGTCGCCAGCCACAGCCCTTTCCCTGGGAATGGGGCTGCGGCTGCTGTTCCGAGGGCAGAACTTCGGCTCCCTGTAATTAATACCGATTTTGCCATAATACCTGATCTTTTAGTGCATTATCTTTCCTCCTTTCCACCCTTTGAGCTGTGATTGCTACTCCACATTATAAAGGAAGCCCCACTGTTTTCCCTCACAAATAGAGCAGGGTCAATTTTCATAGCCCCTTTGCCAGCCCATTAAGCATTACTGAATTCACCATTTCTCACTGATATGATAGTATTTCTGTCTCTGCTCGCTTTTCCTTTCTTCCCAAAGCTCAGGAAGAAATTTGCTCATAACCATGGGTTTAACACCTAAAAACCCCAAGCATTTGATTAAACTTAAGCAAAAATGTTAATGTTTCCACATTTTTGCCAATGGACAGGATTAGCCGGAGCCCTGGCTTAGTGTCTTCTCAGAAGTGAGCTTGTTCTCTGGATGCAAAGTATTTCGTTAATGAAGGTCTTAGGGGCTCCTTAAGGATGCTCACCCATTAGCTGGGATCAGCGAATGCAGTTCTTTCCTACGAGAGGCTTTGCCCTGTGGAAACATGTGCACGACAGGCTCTGGAGCAGGATGGAGCAGGATGTCGGGGACTGCAGGAGCACGTCCTCGTGTCCTCGTGGGAGCCTGGCTGGACGAGCATGCATGTTTACTCTGGGTGTGCAAGGGCAGGAAGGAGTTAATCCAAGGCACCCCAGGACCTTAATGTCCAGCATGATTCAGGCCATTTAATTAGTGTCCCATGCTTGGGATGTTCGATAGTGTTTTCCCCCCAGGGAGAAGCGCACCAGCTCACATATATTGCCTGTTATCTTTCAAGTACTCGGAGCAGAATGCTTTTTCAGTAACCTCATCAAAGGATAAGCCAGGATTCAGATAAGCTTTTCAAGGAGGAAGTCAGGGTTATAATTTTCAGAGACTTCTGAATGTCACCTCCAATTTTCGGCTCTGCCGTTGGAGCGGCCGTTTTTGGAAGCCACCCAGCCTCAGATATTGAAATGGGTGACCTGTGGACACAGGCCTCCTCAGTTCCTGGTCATCGTCAGTCTGGCAGATCCTGGAGTTGAAAGTGCTTGAGATTTCTGACTTTATAATAACGCGGTTTCTCAGAAGTGCAAATTACAGAGGAATTGGTGCTAAACTCCCCATTAACTATAGAGCCCAAGAAACCCTCAGTGTCCCAAATTACCTGTCACTTTCTCTGTAACATGGCATAATTCTGTCACTTAAAAAAAAAAGAAAAAAAAAGGCCGTAATTTGAAATTTCAGTGAAATTCCTAATGGACTGCACAGCTCGCTTCTCAAGTGTGCCATTCCCCACTCCCAGCTGTAGGGCAGCATGTGCTTGGCATGCCAACACCGACAGTTTCTCCCCTTGGCGTTGTGATGCTCCCACATGGGACCCTGCTGGGGATGCTACCTTCTGGGGTCTCTCTAGGGTGCTGGGAACCCTTCTGCAGCACTCAGCTTCCAGAGAGCGTGGGGATAAGGGTGTTTTCAAGGATGCCTGGGAGTATGGGCACAAGCTTGAAGCTAAACACACCAGAGGGAGGGGGTGGCAGGAAAACTCCTGCTAAGGCTAATTTCAGGGTTAAACCAGCTGCTGTGCCTATAATATACCCACATCTCAAGGGAGAAATTAACTTATTAGAAAGGATTTGAATATAGGAAGGTGGGTGGTTTTCCAGAGTAGGAGACAGGACAGATACAGTTGGTGGCATTGACAAGTGTGTAAGGAATTAGACTCCTAACTGTTTTTTTGAGGGGGATGTTTTGTTGTGAATTAGAAATGGATTTTGGCCATGTTTCCAAGAGCACATTTTTAGCTTTCATTCATGACCACAAGATTTTCACAAAAGATTACCTAGATCAATTAAAAAGGACTTTTACACAAATATGGAGGGAGAAAACACAGGAAAATATAATGACCAAAATGTTTTCTTCTTTGAACAAGCATCTTCTGGGAGCATCAGCAAGCCATTACCAGAGCTGGCATTAGACTTGTGATTTCAGCCTTAAGCTTTGGGGTTTGCTGCACGCCGTGGGCAGGCTGGCGGGACACCTGGCCAGCCCTGGGCTGGGGCTCTGCTGGTCCCATGCCCCACCGTGACCACCACAGGGGGACTGTCCTCCCCCCCGGCAGCTTTGTGCTCATCTGCAGCCACAGCTGTCTCTCCCCTCTTTGTTTTTCTGATGCAATTCCCATGACTTCAGTATAGCTGGTTTGGAATTATCCCAGCAGCGGAAGGAAAACTGGGTCCCTGGAGTCCATTTGCAAATGCACTCCAGCTTTGGTTTTTCTCCCCACAGATGACAGCACTGTTACACTGCTTTCTCTGAGAGATTTTCAGTCCCACCTAAGTGCATAAACCCAGTTCATCTACACTCAAAATTTCACTCCTGCTGCAGTTAGCAGCAGCAATCCCAAGCCTAATTGCTCTCTCTGGTCTTAACTTGTCATCAGTTTCTTATTTTCCATCTCCTTCCCCTGCTTTCTGCAGAGGTTTCCCTGCTATGGCTAGGAGCACAGGTGTGCTCAGTTAGCCCCGTTAGCCACGTCACCCCGACTCCTGGCCCCAGCTGCTCCTGCTTCTCTATAAATGCCTGGCGTGGAGCATTAGCCCAGTTTGGCTCTGCTGGGGACAGGGTTCCTTTGGTGTTGCTGGTCTTGAGGATGGCAATGGGGACAGCCAGGTGAGTCACTCCCTATCCCCCACGTTTGGCTGCGTGACGGTGGGCTGGTGAGAGGCGTCGAAGGCAGGGCCCCTCCATGAGGGCATGTAACCCAGACTGTGAACTGTTGGCCTGATAAGATTAATTGCCAGTGTCCGGCTGTGGTGGCTGCTGTCACCCTCTGTGCTGTCTCATCGGAGGACTGGCTGCTGCCATTCCAGTGCATCTGCCCTGCGTGGAGCTGGCTCCGCAGTCCGGGCAGTGGTGGGGAGCCTTGGTGGTCCCTTTGAAGGGGTGAGCTGGAAGTCAGGGGATTGACTCAGCCGGGTTTTACTCTTGGCGGTGGCTGGTGTCAGACCTCTGCAAGGGTGCTGGCAGGCACCAAGGCTCTTTACCCTAACGCACTGCTCAGCTTTTAGCCCCTGAGGAAGCGTTTCTGATTGTAAAAATATGTAAGCTAAACTCTCAGCCAAATATTCCAAGCAGCTCAGGTGATCCCTGGCTAGGCAGGGCGGAGGGGACAGGGTGAGTGAGCATCCTGATGGCTCTGTGCGTCGCTGCAGTGGTGCTGTGCCTGGCTCCCCTGGCAGCCCGCTTGGCACATGGCTGGAGTCCGGCTGGGGCAGCTGGCGTCGTCCCTTCGCATCCTACCTCATCTCCTGCCCTCGCCCCCGTGCTCGGGCTGCAGGCAGCTGCCTTCCCCTGGGAGACAGGGTGGGAAGCTGCACGGGTTTCACTCTGCAGCTCCAGGACTGAGGATTTGGTGATGGCTCGATGCCTTTTCTTCCCCTCTTTTTTTTTTTTTCTTTTCCTTTTTCCCTCCTGGCTGAATCAATAATTAAGCATATTCTAAGTAGTGCAGTTTTGCTTGAAATTTTCCATTTGGCTTGTGCATCAGTTGGAAATGAAATATTTAGAGGACAGAATATAGTAATAAAGCCAAGACACATTTTCTGCTGGTATATTTTATTTATTTTGTTTAATAATGAGGTTCTGTGTCTGTCTCTACCCCCCTCTGTATCAGTGGCTTTCTCCTCTTCCCCTTTCCTTTGGAGGCAGAAGATAATATCCCCCTTTTAAAAAAATAATAGTCTGGCTTGTCTAACAAATCAGGTCCTATGCTCTGATGTTGTAAGTGTTCAAAGGAGTTTCCCAGAAGGCTTAGGGAGAGGAGTAACCCAGCATCTCTACGCTGATGCTCCTGCTAACTGGTGATTTGTCTGTAAGGGCAAAGCAAAAGGGATTCCTTGACTTAAAATTATTTGTTCCCCAGTGTGAAACCTTTAATAATTCCCTGGGAAGAGAATGGATCCTTTCCACATAGGAAAGCACCCCTCTCACCCCCCATCCCCCCCACCCCCTGCTGTCTCCTCCTCTGTGTCTCTTCATTTCTGCTTGCAACATATATACTGACGCGTTCAGGGCCTTTTTCTTACCTCTGTCTGCAGTGTCGAGATGTTTGCAAGAATTTATTCCCCGGGGAATTTCATGAATATATTAGCAAAGCTAATGGTGGAGCAGGGAGAGAGGGCTGAATGCCAAGTAATTGGCCTGGGGAAGGCTTTGGGACCCGGTGCAGCTCCCAGCCCTTTACGTGCCGCTGTGTTCCTGTCCCGTCCCAGTTCCCTCAGCTGATGTAGGTGGGAAATGGTTGCGTCGTCCTAAGAAATTCTGTGCCGCTTCAACCTTTTTTTCCTGTTCTGCTTTTGGATGTAAAAGCAAATGTAAATCCTTCAAATAGAAATTACTCGAAGGAAATTCCTATCATGTACAGTGAAGTGCTTCATCCCAACAGCTTCAAAATATTTCACTGTGATTTTGATCTTTTCTTCAAAACCTGTTTACGGTTTAAAAAAAAGTAAAAAAAAGTGTGTATGTGTTTGAAATTATGTATGTATTTGAAATGGAGTATTTCTCAGAAGCAGCCTCGGTGTGTAGAAGCTCTTCTTGTCTGAAAAGCAAATGAAGTTTTCCAGCAAAGAAATCCAGAGCTTCCCTGGCTCAGAGTGGGACTGGGGGGAGGCAACTGGCTGCGCTGGAGGTCTGCACATGTTTTCTTGTGCATGAATTTCTCTGTCTGGGCCATGGTCCTTGCCTTGTTTGGTTTTGTCAGGGCTAGGTAGGGTTTGGTGGCGGCTGAGCTGTGTCATGGCTGTGGGGCTGCTTCTGCCTTTGGGGCTGCTGGTGTTGCCTCCTCCACAAGAAGGGTCCCTGGTCCCATGTGGATTTAAGCTGGTGTCAAAAAGGCTTTTTCTGCTGGTAATACTGATCCCCAAAGTTTTTTGGTCATCACTTCTGCTCTGTAAAGGTGTGATTAAATTAAATTAAAAAAAAGCAACCCCCCAAAAAACCTCCAGCCTTCTGTTTTAGTTGTGAAGGTGCTTAGGATAACTAATTATTTGCACAGCTTGCCTCTCTAAGCTTTCTGCACTTCAGATAAACATTTTGTATACTTTTGAACTTGGAAATTAAGAAGAAAGCTGAGCTGTGTTGATCTGTTCAGGATCTCACCATGTTTGAGGAGTCAATCCATTCATCTTCAGCAAATTAGGGGTGCTGAAAACTGATATTTTTCTAATATTTGCTCAGGGTAGTGTCTTGTGCCGTGTACTCCTGGAATGAAAGGCTTTTGCAGGAATTCAATCACTGGCTCTTACAACTTCCTTGACTTAGCAGCTGTGGAGCATGTGAAATAAAGTGGGCATTGAAAGAAATTCACAGGGCCTGAATCTTGCATTACCCTGCAGGGATGCTGTCCCATGGGCCGCTGTCTGTCCTCCCACAGCTGCCGTGTGCCTTCCTGCAGCCCCTGGCAGCCTTACCTTATGATTTCCCTGGCTGGTCTGAATCTCAACCCTATTTCGGACAGCCCAGGGTGAGTTTGGATTTCCCTTCCCGTACTGGTACTGCCAAAGCTGTCCTGCAGACAGAAATGCTGGTTTTAACTCTCCAAGCAAGTTTTGAGCTTGAGTTAAGCAAGGGGGAGGACGGGGGAGCAGATGTCTCTGTTAATGGGTCTCCCTGGTGGGCAGGAGAAACCCTTTCTAGCTGGCTCATAGTTAGTGGTTAGTAGTAGTTCTCACATTGTTAATACTGTTGTTGAACTCCTGCATTCTCGCTGAGTGAGAGCTAACTATAATTAACTAACAGAGAACTTATGAACTTGTCAAACTAATAATAAGCCACAGGGACTTTTATCATTGAGATGCCATTCGGGAGAGGGGGGTGCAAAGCCTTTCTTGATGAGATCTGTGCCTGTGGTGAGCCTTGCCTCTGCCCAGCGCCTTCCCTCACGGGACAGGATTGCACTGCTCCAGCCACTGCAAAGCCCAGCTTTGCCATGCCCTGGCAAAGCAGGTTGCTGGCACTGCAGTTTCTAAAACAAACATGCAACAAAGGCAAACACTTGCCTGCAAATCCACAGGCAGGGCTGCTGCCTGCACATGTGCTTCAGGCACTGCCTGGGCTTTGGCGGTGTGTGAGGATGCTTAGCCTGAGCTTTTCTCCATTCAGCTTTCCTTCCTTTTTCTGGCTGTGTTCTTCCATGGAGGACCACAAGGTCTGTAACGTTCCTGTGAGCTTCCCGCTCCCATCTTCCCTTGGCAGGGAGGTGGGCAGTAGCCTGTCCATAGAAAAGCTTCTTTTCATGTCAATTGTCCCTTCCTTGTCCCAAGAAGACAGGATAATCCAGTGCACCTTGCTGCTGAATCAGCACCAGCATCTCTTGCAGCTTGGTCTCCAGACCAAAGAACTGCACGGTCTCAGAACCTGGTCCTGCAGCTCCCCAATGTGCTGGTCCCCAGGGCTCGAGCCACAGGGGAATGGCCAAGTGCCCTCTGCAGCGCTGGGACCCAGACAGCTGCCACAGAGCGAGGGAGGACAAAGGGCATCTCTGTATTGCCCTGCTGCAAGGGGCAACCTGGCTATGAGCACAGGACAAAGCCAAAAGTGTAGGGTGCATCTCCCCACTTGCAGCTACAAAACCAGCTTGACTTTTCCCTTCCATGTGCTTCAGGCTGCTCATCTCAATCTCCCTGATATGCCCTGAGGTTTGCCTCGAGGGTCCTGGATGCGTTATTCAGAGGCAAGAGCCATTTCCTTAGAGGAGCTATTTATACAGTTGCTAGAATAATTTATATGTTTTGTTCCATGTGTGATACACTTTAGCTCCATGTGCGCATTTATATGTGCACAATTCTTAATGAAACAAGGAATAACAGTGCACTCTTGACTTTATTAAAAGCACAAAGCTTGAAATATTTAAGTGAAATGGAGTTCTGGAGGTCTGACTCTCTCTAGGAGGCGGCTCCAGCAGAGCCTACATTTGGGGCATGGCAGGGATGAATGGAGGAGATGATTTCAGATCAACCCATGAACCTCTGCCATGCAGTCTTCTGGCAAGCAGCCTGCTCACCTGCGGCAGGAGAGAAAGCAGGTGCAGGAGGCACCCCTCATCCTGCAATGCATGATGTTGCCCGTTTTTGGACCAAATGATGCCAGTGAGAAAGTAAGCACTCCTCATGATAATTTCATTTGTGGCCGGGCAGGTTTTGGCTGGCTCCCCTTGAAGAGGAATGCTCACAAGTTGTTGCAGTGACTGCTGTGGCAGGATCTCCTGCTGTATCCTTGCCCATCACTTGCTCAGTGGAAACTGATGATAGTTTCTGGGGAAGATTTTGTTCCTCTGGAAGCTGCCTGTGCTGCCTTTGCTAGGACAGCATCCCCTCCCTGCGCTGACCCCCGGTGTGGCAGTGTGCCTCTCCAGGGAAGCCCTGCGCTAGTCAGCAGCATCGCTCCTTCCTCATTCTGCTTTGCACATCACCTGGCAAGTTTTGCTCAGATATTCTCAAAGTTTCCTCTTGTGCCTATTGTGAGCTTTTTCTCCCGGACAGCAAACAACAAATGGTTCTTTTCACCCAGGAGATAAGATTGTTCATCTTCCAAAGTCACCGGCACTTGTGACGCTGGGTCTGGAGCAGTTTGAATAATGAGCCTTCGGGAGAACTCGTGTTTCTCTTCGTGTCCTTTTCTTAACAAAGACCTGAGGCTCCCAAGGCAGCGGCGGCTCTGCCAGGCACTGAACACGACAGGGGCTGCTTCTGAAGGGCACAAGTTACAGAGAAGATTTTCTTTTCTTCCTTTTTCTTTTTCTCCTCCACTTTTCCAATTGTATTTTTGTCAGATGCTGTTGCCGAACAATCTGTCCTTTATAGAAAAATTCCCACCAGGAGTGACACGAAAGCTGCTGCGCGGATCCCCTCCTCCCTTACAACCACCATCTTTCAGTGCCTCGCATACACATTTCAATCTAAAAAGTGGACCAGAAGTTCCCTATGTCCTTAAAGCCTTGTTTTTGTCGCTCTTGTGTTGTTTCCCACCATCCCTCTGCCTCCCTCCTCTTTTGCATCCCCCAGCTTCTTGGCCCCTGCATCCTGCTTCCCTCTCCCTGCTTCGTCTGTGTCCCTGCCCCATTTCTTCTCAGTCCGCTGGGTGCCTGCCCTCCCGCATCCCTGGGGAAGGACACATTTCTTGTGTGCCTTGGTGGAGTGGTACCCAGGCACTGGTGAAGGCAGAAGTGGGTAAGGTTCCCAGCAGAGAGATGCCTTAGTAAGGAGAAAAAACATCTGTAGCCAGGGTGGAGCGTGCAGCAGCTGGGAGGGTGGCTGTTGTCGGCCACTCCAGTGTCCTCCCCAGCCATGTCGAGAGCCAAGTGACACACTGAAAATGTGGGAGCTACCAAATGTGGTGGCAGTGTTGTGGTGTGGGGAAAGCTCTTCAGTGCTTGCTTGAGACCATCCATTTCAGGGCTCTGTTTGAGCGCCTGCTTGGTGCTAAGCTTGTGCAAGGTCCCCTCTTAGCTGGGTGCGCTGCGGTCCTCTCCCACCTCCTCCTCCATCCCCACCAGTTCTGTCTTGTCCTTTCCCTGTGTGGTCTCATCTCTCAGCCCCTTCCTATTTTGCTGCTTTGCCCTCTTTCCTCTGACCAAAAGGAGTGTAATAAGAAAAATCCATTCTTACAGTGTCTGCATTAAGCTTTGGAGGGGGAAAAAGCATCACGAACTAGGGAGGTTATCCTGCTGTGACTGCGGGGCTTTGGGCTGGGTCCCTGCACCGGGCAAACCCGAGCAGATGTGTCCATTGCCCAGCCACGCTGCTACTTGCTCCTCCCAGAGAGCTGGGGCTGGAGGAGGCCACCACGCTGGGCTTCATCCTCCCTCCTGCTGGCTACTGCTTTCCCAAAGGAGGAGCACAACTGCAAACTGCTTTTTTGACTGCTGGCTAAATGTGCCTCTCAAAAGTCTGCTGGAAAAACTCCTACCAGAGCTACGTGGCCTTTTGCATTGACTACTTCTGAACTGGCACCTGCCGTCACCCTTAAAATGAAGACACATGAAAATATGCAAAGTACAAATAGAGGAAGGCTTTCTCAGCAGTGAGGCCGTGAAAATGAAATTCATTTTCCCCGCTTCCTGGTGTGTCCACAGAAAAGGCAGAAACGCTTTGTTTCCCAGCCACTGAACTTGCAAAGGTGGATCTGAAAACTCAAGCTGGGTTTTTCTTCCTTACATGCCTTCCAGAACCTGTCAGCCACCAAATTCCCCAATTTCTTGAGCAATGTGGCCCAGTCTGACATGTGCTCCCCCCAGGTGACTGACAGGACCATGGGAGTGATGCAGGCGATGTGCAGCACCAGTGCCATCACGCCCAGTGCCGGGATCAGGGAACAAGTAGGAGGAAAAAAAAATCAGCACGGCTGCTGAACTCGCTGGATCATCCTGGATGCCACAAAATCTGCTGCTGGCGGAGATTCCTTTCTCCAGCTGCACCAAGGAAGGGCTCACTGGGACATGCTCAGTGCGCTGTGCGTGCCACTCTGGGGACAGCAGGTCCTGTTTGGAGGCTGTGGAGAGGAGGGGAGCGAGGGGCCACACTGCCCTTGCCAGCTTGGTGCATGGAGGCATTGGGTGGCACATGTGAGCATTTAAAATACATTAAAGGAGCCCTCCCTTTGAAGTGGGAAACTATCTCTATTTAATCAGAGAGAAACAACTTTTCAAAAGAGTGTGAGGGTTTTTTTTCCCTCCTCTTTACCTTCAGCTGTCTGGCTTCTCCTGTGGATAGTACCATGAATAAAACATGCATATCCCAATTAAATCTTGATTTAATTTCTCTTCTTTGCAAAGCTGATGAACTCGAGTGCTTTCATAAAGACATGAACATTAGCATTCTTTTGTGATGCGCAAGCCAGTCTGAGGAACAAGGGACTAAAATAACCATCCACCTCTCTCTTGGCCTTGCCAAGCTCTGTGCTGGCTTGGAGAATAAACCCTGGGCTGGTCCGGTCCTCTGGAGCAGCGCCTTTGTCCAGCTGTACTGGGCTGGGATACAGACAGCCCGGCTGCTTCATCTGAATGAAAACAACAGCTCGCCCAAACCACCTGTAACAGTCATGAGCGTACAGTGAGTGTGGGTCCCGTACAGCCCACCCTGTCCTGGAGAAGCTCCTGAGGTGTCCCTGAGCGCTTGGCACTGTCTGCAGTGGCGGCATGTGTGTGTCCCGCAGAGCTAATTCTTCAGGAAAGAGCTTTAATGTGCCCGTAAAGATGATCAGCAATATCAAAACAGAAGCAATGCAATTGCAAGTATATGCACTGTCAGCTCTCTTACAGCTAGTCTATACCTTCCAATTTATATTTTTATGGAAAAAACAGGTTAGTTGGAGCAAAAAAGGTTTATCATAACTTTTCTCACATATGCAACCTCCAAAATAATGCTGTTCATGTTTATGTAGTCCTGCCCATCGTTTCAGGCTTTTGGCATTAATCGACTCTCTCTAACATTAGTGGATTGAATATAATACTTCAAATTACCTGTTTTTTGTGCTACAGCACATTTGTGTTTTTTCCTGCTGTCTTGGGGCCCCATCATATGAAAATACCACCCTTGTTTATTTTTGCATGGTGAAAGCATTTCCATTGTATCCAATGACCTTATATTGCAGCCAAATACAAAATGCTTCTCTCAGGAAAAAAAAATGGTAAATGGCTCAAAAAAGTTTAATTGCTGCACAAAAACCACACACAAAAATCCCTCTCAAAGGTCCATTCTTAAAGAAACGAAACTCCAAAGACCAGGACACTTCAAACTTTCTTTGTTGGAGACCTTTTTCCTTAGAAAAGTCTATAAACTCTCTCAGAACAAGTTTCCACCAGAAAATTGTTTTTGCCCTTCCATTTTTAATAGGGATTTTTAAAATTCATTTCCTGCGTAGCTCTATATGGAGCTGCTGAAATGTCACCATGGTGATTGTCCTTGTGACATTTCCATTCAGGACTTACAGCAGGAAAACAAATATACCCGCCTGCCTGGAGCAAGGGCTGTCTGGGAGCGACGTGGGAGCTGGGGAAGGGCGGCAGGAGGGGGCTGGACCTGGTGTGGCCATGGGTTCAGGAGGGCTGGGCTCGTCAGCTGCCTGTGGCTCAGTTTCCCTACCTGCATGATGCTGACGGGTACGGTGCAGAGTGCCCAGTTGGGGTGATGCTTGTAATGAAAAGAAATAACTTGGTGGAAGCTGGGGTAAAGGAAAGCTAAATGGGAAACCACAAGGCTCAGGTGGCTGCAGGGTTTTCCAGGCCAGCTGGAGGGGATGCTGGGGGCTGTGGGGGCTCTGTGGCTGGGCTCAGGGACCCCCAGGCAGGGAGGCACAGAGCAGCCACTGCAATGAGGTGCCAGCACCTGCTGGTTCATCAGCCCACAGAGCTGCCCCACAGCCAGCCCTCTGTGCAGTGCATGCATGGTGTATGTTCCCTGTGCCTCCCCTCCTCTTGCGGCTGCTTGCACCAGTCTGATTTACCCACCCTGCTTATCAATGAGTATTCCAGGCACCTAATTTATTTTGTAAAAATAGTGATTTATTTACACCCAAAAAAAGTTTTGCTCAGAGTTCCTTCTGATTTACGGGTGTGCTGTTGTGTATATGCAGCCTTGTAAATATTCGATTTATTGGCTGCGCCAGAGCCAAGTGTGCACTGGCCTTGGCGGCACAAGCACGTATTTTCCCTGGCAGCCAGAGAACCTCAGCCGCACTGTCACTGGCAGGTGGAAAGAGTTTCCTTTGCTTCCCAACTCCTTGTCTGTGTTATGGAACGTGGCAGCCTGTCCCTCCTCTCGCCCTGTAAAGAGCTGCAGTGGTGCCGGCTGCTCCCATGCCCCGGGTTGTGGCAGCAGGGAAGGGCAGGGCGCTGTGGGCATCACAGCCTCCTCCGCTGGAAAGCAAAGGGCTGCAGAAGGAGCCCCCCAGTTAATTGCAAGCAAAGATGGTCTGTGCAGGGGGAGAAAGCAGGGAGGAAAGTGCTTTTACCTGTTCAACTGGATAATTAAAAGCTGCCCGAAGCACCACTAACCTTTTTTTCATCACGGCGTTGTTCATTATAAAACCAGAAAGAATTAGCTATGCTGCATTATCAGATAGAGGAAAATATTAATAGCAGAAATGGGAAAGAGAAAGGAGGAATTTTGGGTAAGTTAATTAAACTGCACATCCTCAATGACTTATTAGGTAGCTGGACAGGCTTCCTTGGGCTTAGCTGACCCCCAAGAGTGTGAGATACTGTCTTTGAGGAAGAAACTTGTCAGCTCAAGCAACTTTTCCATCTGAGAACCAGTGTGTGTGCAGTCTTCCCAGCTCCTGAGGTGGGGTGAGAGCTTCCAAGAGCAGTGCTGATTTTTATCCTGACGCTTTACCTTTTGCATGAGGCAAGCACAGGCGGTTGGAGCCAGAGCACATCTCCACTGGGTGAGGATCTGGCTGTCAAGGACTGCGTTCGTAACACAACTCGCCAGTAACAACACTTGACAGTTCCATCCCATAAACAACCACCGACGGACTCTGCAGCTCCTCCTCGTGCTCTACAGCCTCACAATTTCATATCCAGGACTGCTGCAAACAAACGGGGATGTTTCTCCCAGTGACAGCTGAGCTCTCAAACCCTGATAAATCATGTCACGTAGGTATCGGCTCTCAAACTAACCTTTGGGTATGTGTGTAAGCAGTGGTAAAACACTCTGCAGCCTGCATGGGGTTAATTAAGAGAGGCACCCTTGTGCTGAGTTACAGGGCAGAGCTCAATTAAGTTGGGAACTGAAATGGATAATTCCATTAAAATGGATTTATTCACTGTGCTGCTGCCAATACGCGTCATGCTGAGAAATATTTTCAATGAAAGTTTGCATTTTACCAACTTCGCATTGCTGTCCTTGTTGTCCCCGAATGCTTGCAGAAAGCGAGGAGCCATTAGTATGGCATTAGCCACCAGCGGCAGAGCCACAGCCACCATCCTCCCCTCGCTGGAGCTGGGAGCCTCGGTGGTCCCCAGCCTGGCTGGGGCTTGGCTGTTCCCGTTACAGCAGGCACAAGTCCAGGAGCTGGCACCGGGGCTGGTTTGTCTAGATGCACATGGTGCCTCAAGGTCCCTACTGAGGAGGAGAGATGCAAGAAGCTGATCCTTGGTCTGGAAGGAGGCAAAGCTCACTGCACGAGCTACCCCTAAACAGGGTCAATGCAGCTCTCACTCTACCTTTGATTCACGTCGTTGGATTGCTGCTCACCCTACCTTTGCACTACATTGTTGGATTGCTGTGAGGTTTCCACCCTACAGCCCTGAGCTCAGGTTGTAAAGTGCCGGGGCGGTTTTCCTTCTCCTGCTGGTGCGGTGGTTATAGCCTTGCTGGAGCCCTTTCCCAGTCCCCCAGCTGCCTGCTGCGATGACGCACTGGCTCAGCATGGGAGAGGGACCCAGCGCTGACCGTGCCACTTGCCCAGCAGACAAGCACATCCAGACGGTGGTAATTAATAGGCAATCACAGAGTTAAGCAAATATGGACTGACAGCAGCCCTGTCTCACTTCTAACCTGTGCCTTTGCTAACACTAGTTCTACAGCTAGATCCGCTGTCTGTTGACATGTTGTTTCTCCTCATTAATAAATAACTGCCTGAAACAATTATCCTGCAAGAGACCAGCCTTATTATTTTTACCTATTCTTTTATTTGTTTGTTTGGCCTGGGAAAGGTACAGGAGAAATTACCAGCTCAGGCTACCTTTGTGCACGAGAGCATAGCTGTCCCTGTGCCAGTCGCTGCTGCACAGGCACAGCTTCAGAAAATCTCCAGAAATCATGTTTCAAGCCATGAAGCAGAAGGTATCGCCCCTGCCTGCCGCAGCCCTCTCCTCCCAGCTCCCCCTGCCGAAGTCAGCCTGGAGCAGATGCCTCGGACCCGTGCTGCAGGCTGCCGTGGGTACGGGCTCTGCAGGCAACGCCAGCTCCCGGGAACGGGCAGGTGAGGGCTCTGAGTGCCGGGATGTGCTGGGCACCTTCCTCTGGCCAGCCCGGGCCCCACAGAGGAGCTGCAACAGCCTCTCACCGTCGTCTTGGCTCAGCCTCAGTGCATGGGCTCAGCTGCCCTGGGACCTGGGAAGTGCAAAAAGGTTCACCTTGTCCTCCTTGTGTCCATCTGCATCACCCAGTACCTGAACCCAGCTCCTGAGGCACTGCTGGTCTGGCCAGCACACCCATTCATCCAAGAAACATCAGGCTGCAAAGGAGGAAATAAAAACAAGCCTTGAACATTTAAGAAATGGAATAGTTTCATTCTTTCCAAAGGTCAGTTGCTTTAAACTCAGTTCAAGCCACTGGGGCACCTTTCAGTTCCATTTCTTCTGTTTAATTCTCACCAGTTCGTTAAAGTCTGACCTTCCGTGCTCTTAGCAACTGCTTACGATGGCCAGCAAGAGACAAGCCCTTCTGCTTTCGAGGCTGTTAAAATGCCAAGGATATTTTAGGTTCTTTTCTTAATATTTCTGATAGCAACTCATCAGTCACTATCGGAAACCTTAGCACGCAGCAGAGAGTAGAAGCAGCAGAAGATAATACAAAAGAATAGAAGAGCAAAGCCACTGAATGCTGTTTCTTGTGTGCTGAGGAAAGGTCAGGTGAGATTCTGGACAGTTATCTCCTTGCCGTCACTGATAAAGCACGGGAGAGCTCATAGCCACCAGCGGCTGCCTTCAAACAAAGAGATATTTAATTAAAGCCTGCGAAAAGAAAAGGAAGGATAAGTGACTTCTAGATAAATTCCTAGAACCTAGCCAGGCTTGAAGATATGTGAAAGTTGAGATTTAATCGTCCTGTAACGGCTCGGTGGGGTGCCTGGGCATCAGCTGTGTACTCTGTGCCTGGGTATGACCCGAAGATGTCCCAGGACAGGTTGGTGAGGTCTGGGGGGGATCAGGAGAAAACCTGGTGCTCCCTTGGGGGGTGCACGCTTGTGCTGTTTGTACCATGGGCAGAAGCAGAGCTGGTGTGAGCCAGAGCCCCGGGCTCAGTTCAGAGCTTACACGGGCAGCTCCTGCCTGTGTGAGTGCAGGGGAGCTCCAGGCTTGCAGAAGTGTTACCACGATATCAGTGTCAGAGGCAATATTAATAACTGGTGAAATATTAATATTAAATAGTATTAATAACTGGGGAAAGGGCTGTGAGGATTGTATCCAGCCAGAAGATGCCATGGGAGGAGGCAGCCCTATCCCTGCCTGTGGCTGCCTGGAGACACGTGGGTCTCCAAAGCAAAAGTTAAAGCTGCAATGGGCAGAAAAAGTTCTTTTCTGCATGGTTTTGGAGCTACTCAAGCCTCTGCTTTGGAGCTGGTTGGGGCTCAGCTGCAAGCAGGCTGGGCTGGCTGGGAGCTGGGACCTTCAAGCTCACCATGCTGCACCATGCCGAACACAGCTCTGCCAGCATCAGGGGCAAAGGTAAGAGGATGCTCCGCAGCACCCACCCCCATGCCTGCAGCAACACCAGAGCCTTTCCGAGCATCCTGCAGTGCAAAGTGGTCCTTTGCAAAGGTGGGGGGATTCAACTGCTGGCAGAGTGGAGGCCAGCCGCATCTGGGCATCATTTTATTTATTTGTCTAATTAAGAGGTAGATCTGGCTCTTCCTTGCCCAAGTGTCCAGTGCCGTTCTGTGGAAAGTGTTATTGTACCACTGCAGCTTGCAGTGGAAATTTGTGGAGATCCAGGTCCCATAAGAGTTGCCATTTATTAAAAATACTAGCCTGCATGATTTATCATCTCCCATGCTAAGGGAGCAGTCTCTTTCTCCAGGTAAAAAACACCCTCTGGATCTGCTCTCTTAATTTGCATAGGTAATGGTCATATCATTAACAGCTCATTAGGAACAGAGCCATGTGACAAAACAAAAATTCAGAAACACTGAGCTAGAGAGTATCCGGGTCCCCTGCCTGGCAAGGAAATGCAAGCATACTCCAAACTGTGGGTTAAAAAAGTGAGAGCCGTGTCTGGGAGACAGGAAAATGTAAAGGGAAGAACCACGGGTCATTTAGATCTTATGAAATGTAACGTATGAGGAGTGATTTGCAGAATGAAGGGTAATATTGTCCTGTTGTGGCCATTGCAGCCCTAAACTGCTTGTGACGGGGAGCTTGTGTGCTGCCTTCAAGGTGAAACGGATGGGGAGGAGATAATTGAATTGTAGCAGAGTGGGATGAAGCCAGTGCACAGATGCTGCCAGGCAATTCCCGGCTCTTGCCTTTTCTGGGCTGAGCCAGGGATGCTGTGCCAGGGTCCCTACTAGGGACCGGCAGCGATCTGCCTGCAAGCCATGGAGTGATGCTGCCTGCGGGGCTGGGGCAGCTGGTGACAAGCTCAGTTGTGACTTCGGTTGGGCACTGCTGGTGCCCTGCTTCTCTAAGTGCCCTACGAATTGCCTGGACAATTTAAAGAATTGGAGAAAATAATAAGTTGAATATGAACCAACCTTGGTGAGCAGAGGCTTTTGTCAGGATGGAAAGCCCTGGACCCCTCCGATGAAGGGGTGGGGGGAAGGTAGAAAAAATTATTGGGTAAAAAATAAACTAAAAGAGAATAGAGCTGGTTTCAATCAATAACCCTTGAATTATTGACTGCTGTTCCCATTACAGCCTTGTCCCCCAGCAATCTCATGGAGCTTGGTCAGGGCAGGTGGTGACTGCCGTTGGGAGCTGTGACTCCTTCCAGACCCAAGTGATGGGCACTGCACGTGGATTTGGGGTTTTGTTCCAGAAGTGTCTGGTGTCATGGCAAAACCCATGACATCATTATATCAAAGCCATATTAAACATTATCAAAAGAGTTATCTTGCATGCCGGGGTGAGCTGTGACTGCAGGCAGGAGGGCTTGTTTGAGCAGGGATGTTTGCTTTCCCTTTTGTCAACTCCGGCTCGACAGCTCTCCGTCTCACCCAACTTGCTACAGTGGCAGAGTTTTTCTGATTGAGAAGGGAGTTGAGGGGAACTGCATGCAGTTAGATAAAAAATAAATAAATTAAACCCCCCACAAACCTGTCTTTCAAACATGTGAAGTGCTGACTTTTGTATGAAGGTATTTTGGATGCAAAGTGTGGACTAAATTCCCTGACGCCCTGGGGAACACAGCGCAGGGCTCCGGGGTGCTGCCTGCTGGGGGATTAGATGCTCCCCTACACAAGGGGCTCTTTAGCCACTGCCAGAGCTCGTGGTACGGATCAGGAAATACATCTTACTGCCTACAGAAACTTCTGAGGCAAAGACAAATTTCTGTTTGGGAAGAAAACTTTGCTTAAAGCAGTTTAGGGTATTTTTTTCCCCAAAACTCAACCTCATATTTTGGTTAAAAAAACAACAAAAAAACCCACACGCATCACACACTGCTGATAATGTGTGAACAGCCGTTTTTTTTGTGGAGAATTTCCCTCTATTTCATGGAGGCTGAGAAACAGGCACCTTGTGTTTAGCATCTTGGGTCATAACTGCCTTAGGACAGATGCAAACTTGTGAGATGGCAGTGGAAGCTTCCAGCCTGTCAGTTGAAAAGAAAATAGCAGGTTTTGGATGTCTGAGTGGGAATGCTTCATAGGTGGGAATCTGCAAGAGGGATTGACCAGCTCCTTTGCCTCCTGCAAGGCTAGGTGAGGCTCTAGCAGCACGCGGCTTTCTCTAGGGCATTGTGTCTAAGTAGAAAAGCAAAGGTCTGCTGATTTTTAATGTTAAGATTTACAGCTAGGAGTTATTTTCCTTGGCAGTGCTGTCCGCTGCCTTTATGAACAGCAATTATAAAGGACTGGGTATCCTGGAAAGCAACAGGATAGAGGTGAAACTTTCAATGAATCGCTCAGAGGAGCGCAGGCAGTAAGAAATAGTGGTGTTCATGAGGGTGAAACATGGGGCGCTGTCCTCCTTTGGAACCCTTCATCCCCTGCGCATCCCCCTTGCTGCAGCCCCAAGGGTGCTCGTTTCTTTCAGCAAGGAAGGAATGCCATAAAATCAGGACAGACCGCAGCAGCCCTGGCCAACGGAGACGCCATTGTTCCAACGCAGCCCTCACGACAAAGGCTGTGACCATTTTTATAGCGGTCACACCAAAAGCATCTGCTGGGATTTCCACATTAGCCTCTCAGAGTGTGTTATTAAGGTAATACTTTACCATGAGCTGAAGTAGCTGAGGGGCTGCTCGCTTAATGCATTGCATGAAGATTTCTCCCATTTATAAGCAATAATTCCTTCCCTTTGCCTAACCACAGGCAGAGACAGGGAAATAATCAACAAATGTGGAGGCAACATTTTTGTTATGTCCTTACAAATGAAAAAATGAATTAGACTTTGAGAAATAAAAGATCTTGGGGCCCCCATAATTCTTAAAGCTTGTATTTAAAAATAACCCTGTCAGGGTGCCACTGCTGTTGTCGTGCCTTTGCTCCAGCCTCCATGCAACTCAATATTTATACATGAGAAAGTAAACGTTCAGAAGATAAAAAATAAATCAGGTTAAAGTCCCGCTGCAGGAGCTGGGATTTAGTAGAGGAGGAGGAGGAGAATTTAGGAGCCTTGTTGCTGGGGGAAGCATCTGTGCTGTTCCTTGGTACCCAGAAAGGGCTTTTTGTTTGTTGTTTTTACCAGAGTTGAAACAAATGAGCCATATTCCTTCCCGCTGGTCACCTGGGATGGAGCAAAATAATGGGCAGGCCTTGCCTACCCCCTGTTCCGTGCACGGTCTGAGCCGCGCCGCTCAAAGAGCCCCGGGAGCCTGGTGCCAGCTGTGCCACTGTGGGGACAACCAGGGAGCTTGAGTCTGGCTTGCAAAGCACCCGGGGGGCCTCCAGGGAGGCAGGTCCAGGCCAGCCCTGGGGTGACCTCCCCGGGCTGCAGCCCCTGGGCAGCCCTGCCTGCCTGTAGCTGGCAGCGATGTGCAGAAGCCACTGGTTTGGTTCGTCCTATTCTGCGCTCATAAATTAATCTCCCAGGATTAGACTCCATGTGCCTGTAATACTCCTGGGGCATTTTATTTACACATTAATAATCAGAAGAATAATAAGAAAAGAAAAACAGGGCAAGTTCTGACAACTTTCGATAGTGGTCTGAAATAAAGGCAGGAACCGGCTCCTCACTGTCCCAACGTGATAATTCTCTGCACAGGGGGTTGGTCTCTCTCCTTTCCAGGTACTCTTTTAAGACAATGTTTTCTTTCAGGAAAACACCATCAACCAAGAGGGTGTCTGGCTGCGTCACCCATATCAATGCTTTGATTTATTTCTGTTCATTGTCATTGCTGCTCTTCTCTCCTTTAATTATTGTGTTATTTTAGGACTGAAATGCAGTTGGGGGATTTATTATTTATTGCCGTGTTGCCTATCGGGCAATTCTCTCAAGCTGTTAAGCATAAACCCAATTCTTTTTTGCAGAGATATGTTGCAAACGTAGTATAAAGCTGTCAAACTTGAACTGCTCCCCAGCCCTCACCCCATCAAAGTGGAGATGTTCTCTCACCCTGCCCTTCCTAGGGATGGGTGAGGAGCATCCATCGCTTCTGCAGCACACCCTGGGAAGTCCCTGGGGATCGATGCCCCCAGCGTCTTGCATGCAGAGGGTCTGGGACTTCTCCAGCCTCCCCTCTCCTCTCCTTCTGGCGTTGCTCTGCTCACCTACACAGACCCAGGAGCACCACCTCTTTGGCGTTTGGAAATCCACTTCACCCACCAGCAGAGCACTGGCAGCTCGAAAAGGTTCGGGAGAGTTGGCAGTGGCAAGGAGGTGTCCGGCTGGTGCTTCGCTTTCTGCTTTCCTGCATGCATGTTTCTTCCCAAAGCGGGAATGTTTGAACACCTCCGAAGGCAGAGGAATAATAACAGGCAGGAAAGTTGTACTCCATTGACTGGCTTGCGAAAAAACAGGACTATTAATGCTAAGCTCCAGCCTGTGGAACACTGAAAATGGTATTAAAGGATTTGCTTTTCATGACCATAATTCAGAGTTAATGTACATTTGATGTTTAATGTATGAACCACAGGTGATTTCAAACTGGCATGGCCTTTTCTAAATAGTGTTTTAATCTTAGGGGTTTTTTTTTGGTTTTTTAAGGTTCAGCTACTCAGCCTGTCAGACAAGAGGAGAACAAAACCATGGCAAAGCTAAGTATGAGAATCCAATGTGGGTAGAGGCTTTTGTTCCGTCTTTTATTGAGGTTTTACCTCTAATCTCTGCCTTTTTGATGCAATTTAAGATTAAGGAAATGAAAGGCAAGGCTGCCTGCAAACGGTTATACAAACAGGACAGCCGAGGGGCGCTTAAAGGCGGTTTTGTAAGAGGCTTTGGGCGGCTTTCCCCTGAAGGGAGAAGCCAGAGGCTTGACAGCAGCTGGCTCGAGGTCCTGGGGAGTGGGAACCAGGCACTTCCCACTCACCACCCAACCTCCGCACACAGCATCCCTGGCCCCATCCAGCGGGAAGTGATTCCAGGGCAGAGCAGGCATTGGGGCGCTGAGCTCAAGGGACCTGTGTTCTGACCCGGTGTGGTGCCGCTTGTGAGCCGCAGTCGAGTCCCCGTGGGTTTCTGCAGGTATTGCACACACTCTTTATCATGATAAAAGGCGATGTTTCGGGCTTTGTGGGGAACAGAATAGGCTGAACACAGGTACAGCTGGCTCATGCCCCAGCAGGGTCCCAGCAGCTCAGCTGATGTGTGCTGGAACAAACCCACCTTTCTCTCACCTGCACCATCTCCAGTGGAAATTCCTCTGTGATGTCTTTCCTGGGATGCCCCCATCCCCAGGCAAAAATGCATTGTGATCATGTTTGTATTCACAGAGGGTGGGTGGATCCCTGAAAGGCTCAGAAAACAGGGGGGAAAATACAAGTCCCTGCCAGGAAAAACATCTCAAATAATCAAGACCCTTCGCATGGCACTGGTGATAAATTGGCACTACTTATCTTGACGAGCTGAAAGGTCATGAGCAGACCTTCCAAAATAATTATTAAATAAGTTTGCCATTTGTTCAGGATCAGTTGCAACCTCATTACTGGGACCGGGAGATGATATCTCTGCATCCTGGGCACAGATCCAAAGAGGTCATTAGTAACAATCGTCCCAAATTTTGCTAGGGGAGGGAAGATTTATCTTCAATTAACACATGTAACTTTCCAGGCTTTTGTCTTCCTGGTAAACAATCTGTGAGGACCTGGGAGATCTATCTTCTCTCTTTCTATCATATATATTTCAGTAGCCTTGAAGGGGGCGAAGGGCAGAGTTGGAAAGAAATGTTCTGTCATTGCAAAGCTTTAAGCTCAGCAAAGAATCAAGAACCATAAATTAAAACCTCTTTAGTCCACAGGACTTTTTGCTTTGCCTACCGTGTGCGGCATTGACCGTAGCTGCTCATTTATATCCATACAGATGGAGTCTTCGGGCAGCACGCTGGGGGGACTGCTGTGTCCCCTGTCCTCTGTGCCCAAGACCCGTGGAAGCTGCGTTTCCTCCTGCCTGCTGCTGCCCATTGGGTGCTGCCGGCGGCACCAGCATCGCCTGCACCCTGCTCCACTGCTGGAGCCGTGGGGCAGTGTTGCTAGCGGCATTATCAGCCGGACATGGGATGTCTCTTTAAACCTGGAATGGGTTTCTTGATCAAACGTAGGAGCGAGTTGAGCAAAGGTGGCTTCTTTCAAGTGGAACAAAGATTCCTACAGCCCAGTGTGAGCTCATTCATATTTCTAGTCAAATTAAACACTATTTGGGGCTTTTGTAAGAAAAAAAGAGAAGATAACGCTTCCATGAAGCCTTCCCTCCTCAGCTTGTCAACCAGCCCTCATTAGTCAGGCAACTACAGGTAAAACCCAGCTAGCCCATCCTTATTCCTTGTTTGCAGCTGGTCAGAATTAGGTGGAGAGTGACCGCCGTCCCATTGAGACAGCTTGAACTGAATTTGCTCTTTTTGCAGCTGTTTCCCCCAGTAGATTCCTCCCCTGCTTTACCAGGGTCACACGTCACCGTGCAAGAGCAAGTGAAAGCCCTTTGCAAACCGCACCACAGTGACCATTTTAAAGAAGCCTGCAAATGATAAAGAAATGAAAATGATAAGTTCAGGCTGCAGCTGAAGGAGGCTTTATGTCTGAAGGCATGTGTATCAATAACCCAGTGTCTGTGCGCTCTGTCTCACTTTCAGCCCAATTCCCCAGACTTTGCTGTGCCTTTCTGCGGCTCCTTGGCTGTCTGGATGTCTCCAGCATCCCCCCTTGGAGCCCTGGCAGTGGCGAGGCCAGCGCAGCATCACCGATACTGGGATCAGCCAAGTGAGAGCCTTACTCAAACAGTTTGTCCTTCATTTTTATTGCGCTGAAAATTTAATTGGCTGCTGATTCAAAGAAGAGAAATCCTTCCTTTTTACTTTAACCTGCCAGTCGCTTCTGTCCTCCAGGGATTCCAGCATCGGCCACTGATTCCTCGAGGACAACCAAAACAGTATTAGAAGAACTTCTGATACCTTACATGCCTGATTCGCTTCATTAGAAAGCGTAAGTCACATGCAGCTAGCTGACAGCAGAGCTCCCATCCCAGCGTTCGGCTCCCAGCAGAGCAGAGAGCAGTTCGATAGCTCACCCTTATCGTTATCCAAGTGGATTGTAAGCAGATTGAAAAAGCACGTCCCCACCAACCGCTCGGGGTTTGAGCTTGGCTCCTGCCGTCATGTGTCTGCCCGCCCTGCTGTCTGGTGCTGCCTGTGCGTGGCCCCAGCGTGTGCTTTTGGGCTGAGAGGTGTGGAGGGCCAGGCTCCAGCAGTGCTGGGCTGCTCGATGCTCCCACTGCAGTTCCAGTGCTTGAGGGAGCAGAGGAAGGAGAAACCATTGAGCCTTGCACCCTCCTGTGTTCCAGGGGTCAGATCCAACCCAGCTGAAGTAACTGAGAGCATCTATTGTTTAATGCCCATGTGGTGCCCTGTGCAAAATGTGATGCCCTGCATCTATTTCTGATACACAATTGTTGTCAAGTCGCGGTATCTCAGCAATAGTAAGAAAAACCAAGGCAGGCTCTTGAAATGTCAGTTTAGCACCAAGTTTTTAATGTGTTCCCAGCCTGGTGTCCTGAGCTGACGTGTCTCCTACTGGCTGCATTCAAACCGATATTGCAAAAGATGGGGTTGGGCAATCATCCTGCGAGGTCTTCTAATCTGTCCCTGGCTCCAGGGCTCTATCATCCCACCTAACCGCTCCTGACAGCTGTTTGCCCAGTCTGTCCCCAGAAAAGGGTTTTCACACCCTCCCCAGGCTGCCCATCCCAGGGCTTACCCAGCCATGCCATTAACCGCGTTCAAGGGGTGCTCGTTCTCCTCAAAGCCTTGCCTTGCCATTGGAAGTGCGTTTCTGATATCGAACATGAATACTTCTTGCTGCAGTTTATGTTTATCTTGTCATCCTCATAGCGAAACATGAAAACCTGTTTATTCTCTTTTCTGAGCTTCTCTTTAAATGTTTGAAGACTGCACATCTCCCCTCATCTTTCTTCCCTAGAATAAGGAAATCAAATTTTCCTCCACTTTTATCATGCATCAGTGTTTTAAACTCCCTGTCTTTTCTGGCTGCTCTCCCCCAAACCATCCCCAGTAGATTCCCATTCTTGTGAGCAGCATCCTCTCTGGGCAGCAGTGTGGACAGGGGCAGTAGGATGGGAAGGGGCCTGAGAGGCACTGGGAAGTTTTGGTGTATTCCTGAGAAAAAAGCACCTTTTGTTCCCGCTGATTCTGCCTTTTTCTTGCCCAACTGACAAAAAAGTAGGAGGGTCTCCCCCTTGCTGGTCATCGCAGTGGCTGATGGTGCTTTCCCTGTGGAGCTGCTCGTCACTTCAGGGGAGGAGAGCAAACGAAACCTCTCCAGCTTGTTGCCGGTACAGAGAAAAGCTGTTTGACTTGCTGGAGCCTTTCCCCTGGAGCAGCTCAGTGTGTGGGGAAAGAGGCAGTGGGGAGCGCAGAGGAAGAGAGGGCGGCTCGGGGAGGTGGCAGGGAAAACACACCACCGGAGCTCTCATTTAAATAAAGAGCAAAGTAACATTGTGCTCCATTGATTACACATTTTTTTCTGACTGTTGTGACATTTGCAGGAAGGCTAATTTATTCAAGCATGGAAATCTTTAAAAACTTAATTAAGTTATTTCTGCTATTTCCATGCTCTATTGTTTTGACTTCACATTTAACTTTTATTTCGGGTTAATGTCTTTAAAATAAAAAATAGTAATAATAAAAAAAAACCCAAAAACCCAGAACAAAACCAAACCCAAAAACCTAGAAGGAGGGAAAAAAAATTACAGATCCAATGGAAACCCTTTTTGTAGGTTTATACCTTTTGTGAGTGCTGTTTTGGGGAGCCTGGCTCCCAAGCCCTGGTCCCTGGTTTCGGCTGGCATGTGGGCGCGTGTGCGGGTGTGCAGTCACAGCACGGAGCTGGGTGTCAGTGGGTGACCTTGGCCTTCCCCCTGTGCCCACTTGTTGCAGGCAGATTCTGGGTGCTGCTGGGGCAGCAGCACCGTTTGGACATGGATGAAGAGGGTGGTGTCAGGGAACCCGGAGGAGCTGGTGGGCTGTGCAGTGCCTTCCATCTCCAGGCTCTCCACAGCATCCCAGACAGCAATGGTTTCATCCCTCCTTGGCCGGTTGGGGATGGAGGGGGGGGTACCAACGGCTTGCCTGGTGTGTTTTACTGCTCTCCCCACTACTTGTGTATTCCCTGGGCAGTCGTGCAACCCTGGCTCCTCCCTGCCTTCACCTGGAAACAGCAAGAAGAGGGGAGCAACATTTGTTCTTTGGCTCCGGAGCAGCCGCCTCCACGTTTCCTGATGGCAAAGCTGCCTCTCTCCTCACTAGGGACCTGCCCTGGATGATGTGCCTCGCAATGGCCGTGGTGTTTTAGTTTCCCGTGGATCAGGAGCAGCCATTTGCCCCTCCTGGCTCGCCCTGGGCAGGATGTTGTCCCCATCCCTGGTCTGTGCTGTCCTTGCCTGACCATCTGCCAAACCCCCTGCCTCAAACTGGGCAGAGGTGGGTGCTCCTGGACCCCAGGCAGGCAAAGTAACGGCAGAAAAACACCCCCAGGCCAGCTCTGCCAAGCACCACTGCTGCCTTCACAGGAGCCCGGCTGCCCCGGGAGCCGGTGTTTTGCTGAACAGGAATGTTCTGAAGGGCGCAAGACGCTGCCAGCAGAGCTAAATGCTGCGTTAATAAAGTTTCTGTCAGTAAATTCACTAATTAAGGCTCACAGATGGAGCTAGAAGGAATGCTTGCGGTGAAACCCAAGAAGTGTGAAAATTGCCTGCTTTTGGAGGCATGCAGCAAGTTTGGGAAAAAAAATGGGGGAAAAAGGAAAACCTTCAGGAGTTTCAGAAAGCATCATGTGCACCTCAGGAAAGCGGGGTGAGACCAAAGGTTGGGTAAGGTGGCTGTGAGCGCGGTTGGCCTCAGCAGGCTGGGGCTTGGCCAGACAACACGGCCGTGGTTTTATAGCAAAGCTGCCCAGCAGCAGAGGTTTGAACCGAGTTCAAGTTCCTCAAGTCGCAGGTTAGTACCCTAGCACCAGATCTCCTTTTCTGCAACAACAAAGACACATGCAAGGAGGAACTGCTACTGCTATCAAAGCCCCCAGAGCCGTAAAGAGATCCAGCTGTAAAAGACAAAGTGCTATAAACTCTCCCGGCGGCAGCAGCCGGGGCTGGGGGAAGAGTAATCTCCTTGCTGTCCAACATTTGCCGAGCATTAGGCTAATTTCCCTTGGGCTTGCCAACCAGACGTTCTGTATTCTTGCTGTATTTCTGTGTATTATTTTTCAAGTCATTAGCCTCTACCTCCTACTCCGACTTGAGAACTTTTACAGGATAAATTTATGGCACGTTTCCTCTGAACAGCGTAGTAATTCACAGCAGTGGCAAACACCCGCGTTAATGGATATTGCTCTTGGCTCTTTTTTTCCCCCTCCCATGCTGGAAGGTGCTGGTCAGAGGGGGAATGCTCAGCCCCCTGGGGCTGGAGGTGGCTGAGGAGTGGGGGCTCCCTTGCCTTGTTCCAGTCTCTTCCCAACTGCCGAGGTACGTAGGCAGGAAACAGGACTAGCAGCTGCATGTCGCGGTGCCGCAGGAATTGTTGCGTGCTGCTCCTGGCCGGGAGAGCAGGAGAGCAAAGGGAGCCACGGGTGCCGGGGAGCTGCGCCACGCTCGGCGGGGAGTACGTCTGCTTTCTCCGCTGCAGCATTTCTGTGTTTTCTCCCTCTGTAGCTAAGGCAACATTTGTATTTGTCAGCCTATGGCGATCCTTTGCATATGGAATACATTTGCTTTGGGTGTTTGCCATTAACATTTTCATTTCTGTTTAGCGTCAGGAGTTTTCGATTACTGGCCTCGCAGAGCAGCGAGCTGTTGTTTTCATGCTCTCTTTGTTTTCATTTCCACAAACCACCCGAGTAAATTACAGGACGGGAGCCCTGCCCTGGGGAATGCAGGGAGAAATCCAGTTACTGCACTGTACTTGGGGCTGGCTGCTCTCACGCGGCCATCGGCTTGCAGGGCCTGGCTTTATCCGGACTGCACCATACTTAAGTGAACGAGCAGGGACTGACAAACAGGTTATCCTCTGCCACCAGCCTCCACGCCTGCCTGTGCTCCCCTCCTCTGGGGCTGAGAACTGGGAGAAGCTCAGTGCAGGTGTGTCCCCCTGGCCTGGCAGGAGAGGGATGCCAGGGCTGCGGATGCTCCATGGCAGCCTCCAGCAGGAGATCCTCCTCCTCTCCCTTGACCCAGCCATGCTTTGCTCTTCCTCCACTGTGCCTTTATGTCTCCACTTTATAACTTAACTCCGCGAAGTCAAGTAAAGATAAAATTGCTTTAGCCAGTAAAGAAATGAAGGCCGAGTAAATGCACATCCTGACTGAGACAGCAAGCTCCATATTTCTGAAGTGCCGCTTTCCGAAAATATAATTAAGCCATAATGTTTAGAAGCAAGCAGTTGAAAGAGCAATAAATGACTGCCAGGTCAGGTAAACACCAGAGCAGCAGCAAAGTGTTTAGCAAAGCTGAAAGCCCTTTCTTGTGAGCATACGATGTGCTCGTAAGTGTTATTGCATTACCCGTGCTGGCACCAGACAGTGAGCAGTAAATCACTGGGGACCATGGCAGAGGGTGCTGCAGTCCCCGCACCAGCCCCCGTGGCCACGGGTGGGTGCGTGATGGGCTGAGGGTGGGTTCCCAGCTGAGCTGTGGACTGGAGTGGGAGGAATAGATGCTTAAGTCGAGAACTTCTAGAAAGGTTCTCCTAGTCGTCGTATGAGTAATTAATTCCCCTGTGATCAAGGAGACCTTTCCTGCTGCTTATAGCTGGGGAACAAAAATTCATTTAGCATTTCCCACCGGCCTGCAGATCTGCTTGCAGCATCTCCGGGTCCCCGATTGCTCCGCCGCGCCCGAGCAGCTGTCGGCCGAGGCGCTGGCTGCTGCTGGCTGGCTCTGCTCCGGCTCAGCCACGCTGCACAGCCCATCGCTGCTCTCCCGCCTCCGCGCCTGCCGCGGCAATGTCTGTAATGATACAAAGGGTGCTCGTAGCACAAGTGAACAGGCCAGAATCTGTGCTGAGACTTCTAGAAAAACCTCAGAGGTGGAATGAAAGCTGGTTTCCTTCTTCAGTTTAGAGGCCACTGCCAGAGAGCATGTCTTTGAGGGCACCCCAGGGATGCTCTGGCTGCCCCAGCAAACCCAGCTGGGCTTCCAAGGGCAAGTGGTGCAGGGCACAGCATCCCACTCCCTGCTCTGGAGCTGCTGTGGGACCAGAGAGGCCCTCCAGGGCCATTCCAGTTCCTGTACAGCTCAGGGCTGAGGCAGGAGCCAGGGCAGAGCTGCAGTTTATCCCTGGCCTTGTTTAGGCGCATCAGTGTGGCTGTTATTTATGAAAGATGAGTGACTGGAAGTCAGTCTGTAGGCGGTGGAATATATTGCACTACGCCATTGATATCAAATGCAGTAAAATTTGACTCCTTTCATATAGATCTAAATATTTTGTAAGTAATGCAACATCTCTTTTTAAATCAGCGTGACAAATATTTTATAGCACACGTACTGCAGGCATGGGGAAATATACTGTCTTGTAGCTAAATTTCAGAAGGCAGTGGGCAAACTCCAGCTCAGCGAAGTGAGGGAAATAAATTCAGCAACTACTTAATAACTCTGCATGTGTCACCTCGAACACGCATACCACCTCATACATACAACGGCTGGGCAGTCCCCACGGCCAAACGCACCTACCAACACACCCAGCCTAATGCTCCATGCACAAAAACTCACCGTGTGCCTTACAGGTACAAATTGTTCATTTCCTACCAAAAATCTCAGCACGCTGTGCCCCACTGCACCCTCCGCAGAGCGTACCTCCATCTCAGCAGCACGGTGCAAGGTGCAGCCCCCACCCTAGGATGGATGGAGACAGTATAAGGAAAGGAGACCTTCTTGAGACCTGTCAGCTTTCTGGAACCATTGGGGAAATCCAGGGAAAAGCATGAAAATCACTCTCTGATGATCACTAGCACACATGGGGTGCAAAGGAGATGTTGCAGGATTCCGAGGCTCTAGAGTTTTGTAACTACACCAAATGCTGTTAACCTCAGATTAAGTCTACCTTTCCTTTGACTTAAAATGATTTTAAAGTTTGCTGCACTCCAGCTATCTAATTATCCAAAAGATTTCTGTTAGATTTTTCCCCCCTCTCTCTCCCTTTGTTTCTAAAGCGGGCTTTCTAAGAATGCCACTAGGTTAGAGTCATTATGGCGCATAACGCAAACAGGGCCATTTATTGCATTTTTATGAGGGTAATGCTGCACCATCTAATAAATTTTACAGGAAGAATTCAATACAGAAAGTGCTGAGATTCAGGCACAGCAGGGTCAGCCAACGTGAGCTCTAATTTCAGATGAAAGTAGTTAAGGGGGGAAAATATGTAATTTTTATTCTCGTGTTTTGGAAAGGGCAGGGAACGATGGAAGCTAAGGAAAAGCAAATGGATATAAAGACAGATGAGAGAGCAGATACAAACGAACTAGTTCAAACAGAATGAGAAGGTCCCAAGCTGCCAGTGTAAAAGCTACATCTTAATAGATGTTGTAACAATTGGCTTTTTCCCCCATCAGTTTGCATGTCTTTGTGAGGTCTGAAAGGGCTGTCTTCTGCTTGGCTGTGGGACCGGAATTTTTTGCCAGGAAGGAATGCATGCTTGGTGGGAGACAGGCATAAAAATCCCCAATGCTCATGTAGGAAATCTGCGTCGGAGGCCATCGCCCAAGCATGGTCTGGGAGCCCCTGCCAACCCTGCTGTAACACGCGCCTGGACCGGCGAGCCTCGCTTGTCTGAGCGAGCCGGCTGCTGCCCTTCTGCCCCCACAGAAAGCAGCAGGCCAGACGCGCTCCGTTTTGTAGCTGTGTTTCTCTTAATCAGTTCATTACCGCAAGCAGGGGAATCAATGAGAACAGGTTATTGATCAGAAATTCATAACCTAAAATTGTGCTGCTGGTGCGAGTTCATTTCTCAATGGCAGAGACAAATCTATACCTCCCCTTCCCCGCCAAAACCTCAGCCAGTGCCATTGGCAGTAGCTCTCTCCCAGCACAGCTCACGCATCCTTGCCATCAGAAAGATGTGGAGATGCTGCAATTCAGCATGTGCCTGGGCCCGTGGCTGTGATGAAGACCCCTTGCACTGTTTCTGTCCTCTCAGTTTGGAAAAAGGCTGCTTGGAGCACGTCCACCATGCCTCCGCTCCCTCCCCTCCCTCCCAGCTGGGGGGACGGTGCGATGCCAGTGCACAAACTGCCCTCCGTCCAGGGAGCCACGGGGACAAAGGGGAGGATGCACAATGATGCCAGGCTCCTGCTTCAGCTCGGGCTGCCTGCTGGCACCGTGGCCATGCCATGCCCCTCCTCATGCTGGCTGGTGCTCACGGGGCTGCCGGGAGCTGGGGGTCCCAGAGCCAGCCATGGAGAGCCGCAGCAGTGCTGGGGTGCCTGTCCAGATGTGCACAACCTCTGGAAGTGTGTGGCGTTGAGCTTGTCAGGGAGCACGTGCACGGTGTTGAGTGGTCCCTTCCACGCAGAAGCAGGCGCAGATCTGGCCTGCCGGTGTGACAGCCCAAGCAGGCTGCTGCACGGTGCTGCTGCGGCGGGAGCGAGTGGAGGGTTGACAGCTACGCTGATCTTTCATGCTTCTCTTGTTCTCCTCGCTCGCAACTGATAGATCAAAATTCCCTGCAAATGACCATTTTCATGGGCTGTTTCCTCTGCTGTCAATACAAGGAACTAAGAACTGTCCTCGCCATCCCTCCCCCTGAAAGTGAGAGTTCAATTATTTATCACTGCCTCTTAGAAAACTAATTGTATTGCTAATTGTTTTTTTCCTGGGAGGAATGTTACTTTTCTTTTTTCCAGGTGAATGCCTTCAGGCAGTTTAAGGGTTTATAAAGAGTATTTCATCAAACATGTGATTCAGGAGTGAACTCACCGAGATGACATTTCCTTTCCAATTTTCTGTTTATATTATCGAAGTGGGGATTGCTGGAAGCCTAGGGCTGTAGCTGCTAACCTGATTCATTCCCTACACAGGCACGGGACTCTACGCAGATGAATTTTACCAAATTGGCCAGTGTTTATATGTAATAGTAACAATAATACATTTTATCTATCTCCTGTTGAACTTGAGAGGAGTTTTCCCAGTAAGTTCAGCAGAAAGAGGATCAAGCTGCAACTTAAATTTGTCACTGGAGGACCTTGGGGTAACCTTCTTCCACCACTTCAGGCTCTTGGAAGGGCCGGGAGCAGCACCTTGGATCCTCATGCATCCCTTACACAGGGGAGAAGGGAAAGGTGGTGGGATGCTCCCCCCAGGCACCCGGGGCTGTCTGCCCCAATCAGCCTGATGGGGAGGAGAAGGCAGAACTGGAAATAGGATGAGAGGTGAACAGCTTTGCAGGGTGACAGCTCTCAGGGTGAGCCTCCAGAGAGATGACAGTAGAGGATGGTATTACCAGTGGCCCGTCTAAGGCTTCCTGCAAGTTGAAAGTTAAATTTGAGGGCTTTATTCTTCATGTCCTTTTAACTCTTTTGCTCACTCTGCCAGTCAGAGAACAGAGGAGCAGAATGCTGACGGCCTGATTGGCGTGGAAGACACGGCTGTGGAGCTCTCATGGCAATACGGTGTTTGTTAGCAGTGCAGCCAGCAACATCTTTAAAAGGGGAATTAGAATCAGCTGTTAACACAGCTGAGAGCCAGGGTCCTTGGGGCTGTAAAGCAGTGTCCTGCGGTGAGGCCACAGCTCCGACTGCAGGGAGGGCTTCGGCTCGCCCACCACAATGTACATGAAGGAGCGTGGGGATGCTTGCCCTGGGAGGCACCAGGGACAGGAATATCAAATCCATCCTGCACGAATACATCAGGGTTTAAACGCTTCCTTTTGCAGCAGCTTTCCCACCATATCTTCTGGCTTTTCAGAACCACAATAAATCTTCCCGCTTAAAATACATCCCAAAGAATGACAGCATCAATCATTTATCAGCTGGCATTAGTTTATAACCTTTCTAACCCCTTCCGTGCTCGGAGTGCCTGCTGGCTGCCAGAGAAGAGGTGCATCTATGGAGCCTCGGCGCTGCTTGTCCACGTGCCCATCTCCAGCTCGTCCTGCAGCAAGCCCCAATCCCCCAGGCTGCCTCTTCCTCCCGATGCCTGGCTGGAGCTTCCCGGGGGCCCTCAGAGCTCCCAGGACCAAACCACCCCTTTCCCCAGCCTGGAAAGAAAAGGAGGTATGCAATTCTGTTCTCGTTTTCACAGCGTTAGGAGTAAAGCGGCAGCTTGTGTCAGGCCAATTCCCTTTCCTGATTCTGTACAATGAAATGCAGCAACGAGGGAAACATAACACTTCATTATGCTGCAATACAGCCAGCAATTTACATGCTGCTCCTTTTTTTTTAATGGTGCCGGTGCACCTGAAGATCGCAGTGAGCTGTAAAAACAAACAAACACATACTTATCCCCAAGTCCTTCTGCTCCAAGCCATCACAGCCCCTGCGGTCCCCTGTAGTACCTGCTGGTGAGGAGAAGAAGCTGCTGCAGAGTGGTGCGAGGCACAGAGAAGCCTCTGTTCCTCTCCCAGGGACAGAGGAGCTGGCTGAGGATGCCCAGATTTGGTTGAGGATGCTGAGATTTAGCTGAGAATGCGATCATGGCCCATTTCAGCACAGGTCCTTTACCCTGCCTCTCCTCCACTCCCTCCTTTCCATAGGATGCTCCAGTCCTGATGCACTGTCAGTGCCTGACCGGGCTCTGCCAATCTGAGAAGAACTGCTCCTTATCCGGAATGGGAGCACGCCTGGGGATTCAACGGCAGCAGCATGATCCCACATCTTACAGTAAATCAATGAAACTTCCGCGCATTGACAAGCCCTCACCACTTTAAATAGACAAGAAACAGGTAGGGATGGATACTGTGGGCTCCTGCAGATCATGAAGCATAAATCTCAAGTGAACAGCAGCAGAAAGGTAAAACGCTGTTAGAAACACAGGATAAGATTCAGGATTTGCTTAGAGTTTTTCCTTTTGACAGTAAGGAAAAAACAGTAGCAGCATTTTTTCTGGTGAGGGTTAGCAATCTGTATGGCAGCAGGGAAAGGTAATTTAATGGTGAGCATGGCAGAAACCTCACTACACGTGCCTTCATGCTTCTAAGTTGGGAACTTGCAACAGCATCTTTGACAACCTGCATCTTCGCAACAGCGTCTTTGTCACCCTGGCAATTATTTCAGATTTGCTTAAATAAGAGCCAGGCAGGGATCTCCCCCACCTCCCTGAAGCGGTCCGCTGCTTGGTGTGCTGCTCCTCTGTGGCAGGCAAGGTGCCACTTCAGCTTGCCACACCGTAGGAAAGTTTGTAAGCGTGCTGGTGACAGTATGAAAATGGTTACAGGGCATCAGATGCTAAAATAATGAGCTTGGTGTAATTAGCCTCGATGGATAGGTAAGGAGATAGAGAAGTATAAATGGGAATTAATAGATTGAACAGCCAGATTAGCTACTACTATTTAACCAGTGACTCCTGACCCAGGCTTCCAGCTGCAAGCGATCTGTCTTTGCTAGCTCCGCTATAAAGCAGCAAGGCAGAGCCAGCCGGCCCTTCGCATCATGAGTCGGTTCTGTCTTTGGCAGAACAAATGCTTCTTGTTTGGAAGAACAAATGCTAAAGCCATTACGTCCCTTTCCTTCCCATTCAGAGGGGAGCCAGGCTGTGCGGCTGTAAGTAGAAATGTCATTTCTGAAATGTAATTTGGCTGGAGCCCGCTGCAAGACAGCAGCGGCTGCAGAGGCAAATCCAAATAACACTCAGCACTGTAATTGCGTATGTAAAAAAGAATGAAAAAGAGCGAGTGAAAGCGGTCTCCTCTCCGCTACTGGGTATTACAGATGTAGTTGTCATCCTCTTTCCCTCATGGAGTGGTTGGAGGTGTTCAGCCCTGGTACTCCACTGGGTGTTGTAGAGAGATTGGAATATAATTTCCGAAGCGCAGAGGTCAAGCCATGAGGCTGTACAGGTGCACTGGGGCTCCAACAAGGACTTACCCAGCTTAGGGCTTGATCCAAAGCCCCTCTGCAAGGACGGCCGACCCAGAGGGGATGCGCTGCGCATGCCACAGGAGCTGGTGTAGGGCAGCGGGGTCAGCGGCAGCACAGGACCCCCCTGACCACCCCCTCGGGAGGCTCCTGCCCGTCTTCTCAGCTTTGCCAGCATTTTGGCATCATCCCTCTCACTGTCCTCTGTGGCCTTCCCCAGTGTGTTTGGGATCAGGTGCCTGAGAGGTGCTGGAACCAGGCTTTCACAGGTCCCCTGTTCTTCCCCTCTGGGAAGAGCAGCAACGGATGGGTGTGCAGATCCATTCTCGCACCCGCTGCCCCCCTGACATGACCTGCCTCCTCTCCGTGGTCCACTACACCAACTACATTGCCTGTGAACAACCGGTGCTTGCTTTACGCTAAAATTCTATATTGAATCCCTTAAGGTGCTTTGCAGAAGAAATATAATGTTGTTTTACTGTGTCCTAAATTAGATGGTATGCTTTATATAGACATTAATCAATATATGAAGGAGACACCATTAGGGAAGACAGAGTTCTTTGCTTTCAGATGAACTCTTTGCCGTGTTACATTCTGGATTGTGAGAATTGAAATCAATTTATCAATCTAATTTTCTGTTTGCAATTTATGCGTTTATTTTTCAACTCACTCTAATCAGGCAGCAGAGCTAAAGAAAGCAGTTTCTTCTGTGTACGGTCAATGTCCTCCTCCCAATTTGCCATGAATTCACACTACACCATTCGTGCTTGTGGTGGGGGATGTGCTCTGCTAGATGGGATACAGAATTAACATTTCAACCTACGGGATCATTAGAGTTTCTGTGTTGGGTTTTTTTGTGATGTTAAGTTAACCTGCTCTGGTAATTTCATCCAGCTTCCCTAAATTATTCATCTTTTTCAATAGGCGATGGGTGCCTTCTGCTCCCTCTCCTGTGTGATTTTACAGCAAACAGAGAGTGACTGCAGCGGCGGCTGTGTCCCAGCAGCAGAGGAAGATCTCTGTAGATCTTCTTATCCATTGTGGGGGGTATTTTGAGGCTCGGTTAACTCCCGCTGGCAGCCAGAGAGCCTCCCAAGGACAGTGCTGCCATCCAGAAATATCAAGTGTTGCTGTGATGGACTGAATACTTCTTTCCAAAGGTATTAGCCAGGTAATCCCTGATGGCGCTTTGCTGTTCTACGCGATTCCAGCTCTCAGTTTCTTCAGGTAGTAAATATTTTCTATTTCTAACAAGCTGTGAACCTGATGAAAGCACAGAAAAACCACAACCAGGCAGCAGAAGAAACAAACTGTGCAGCACAAGGTATATTGCTCCTACAGGGTATCTTCAGGTTTGCCTCGTAATGATCCGGCAGCTGTGAATCTATACAAACTAGCACTGTTGCAAAGGGCTGTAATTATTAATCTGCTAACGCAGACACAATACACTCAGCCTTCCCCTCATCCTCTCCTAGGAATGGAAAATAATGCTGTAGTGGCAATTACCTTAATGCAATTATCTCAAATGTGAAATTTCATAACAGTGCTTCGTGTCCTTGTTTTCCGAGAGCAGGGGGTCTCCTGGAGCGCTCACACCCCCGGGTCAGGGCTTTGAGCCCCACTCCCGGTGCCAGCAGGAGCTTGTGTCCCTAGCTGGCTGGGTTGTTTAACACCAGGCCAGAGGCAGAAGCCAGGCACTGCCACATTCCATGGTGCGGTGGCCGAGGAAGGAGGCCTGTGCCTGCACAGAGCATTGCTGCGCTCAACCGATGTGTGGGAATGTCTTTGTGCATCTGCCTGATCACTGCTCTCGCCTCTTCCAGCCAGCGCTTTGGTTCCTAAGTGATGGTTAATGCCGCAGATGTTAGTGGAGTGGTGTCCTGAATAAGGATTCCTGCAATCAGATGGCGTCGTAGGAGCAGTGAAGGCAGCCCTCACCCCAAAGACTGACTAGAAGGAGCTTAGATTAATTTGTCTTGTTTAGACATAGCTTTCTGTAGCCCTTACCAAGGATAAAGGAAATATAGGAAGCCATACTTACAGTAATCCCTGGGTTAATGGTACGCATTAACAACATGATTCCTCCAGCTTGCAGAACCCATAGCAACGCGTCATTAAGGACACTCAGCAGGAAGATCTAAGCTGAAGAAAGTTCCTTGAAACATTTGTGCACACACATAACCAATCGGACAAGAAAATGCTATGCAGTTTTTTCAAGACGGACTTGAAGACTATTTCAGCGTTCTCATCTCCAAGGAAGGAAGAAACTAATTGCAAAGGATTTTTAAAAGAAAGATTGTAACTAGCCCAAAAGAGCAAATGGATTTTACTTCCTCTTCTCTGATAAATATTTAATTATCAAATGTAGTGCAGGGATTGGGTTGTGTTCTTGGTTGTTCTGATAGGCTTTTGTTTGGTTTTACACATAGGTATTTATTTATATTCTATACTTCCATTGTAACTGGTGTCCTTGTGTGGCATCTTCAAGGTGATATCTTTTACAATTAGATGGAACCATCCTTTCATACTGCTAATCTGAACTAATTACTCAATGAATATTTAGCTCCTTGCATAGGCAGAGACGTGAAGCGGGGAAGCAGTCTTCACCGCCTGCCCGATGTGGGGCTGGTTCCGTGTGGGAGCAAAGGGGGGGGTGGGGGTGGGCAGCAGGCTGAGTGGGCCCCATCGCGCAGGAGGGTGCTGAGCTGGTGGGGTCTGCAAGGAGCTGCTTTGCTGCTTTGGGGTCCTGACTGCCAGCTACCTGGAAGCTGTCCTTACTTCAGTACAGCCAAAGCGGCAGTGTGTTGAAGGAACTGCAGGAAAGTGGCTTTCCACTGAACTCCAGAAACCAAAGAGAAAAATCCCTGATGGAGATCCTGAGGCACGCAGGCACAGCTCTGGGCTGAAGGGCTGAACAGCCTGCCAGCCTTCTCAGTACAGTTCCTGTCTCCTGGAGCAGCGGTCTGAAAATATACCGCCTCCCTGCAGAGCCTGCCATCTCCCCAGTCCCATTTCTCCAAGGGCCACTTTTCCCAGTTTGTTTTGTTTTTTCCCCCTTGTATTCTGGTGTAATCCTACATAATTCTTAACATTTGATTTTTCAAAATCTCAACCCGATAAAGTAATCGCTTGAAAACGTTTATGCACTTAAGGGACTCTTTACTGAAAACTCCAGGCTCTTGACTACTAATATCATACATTTACGTAATTGTGCAATTAGAAATCAAATGACAAATGTTTATTTAGGCTCCATGTTTCACTTGTGCCTCCAGTTCGCCCCGCTCTGAGCACAGCGCATCGGGCTCATTTCTGCGAGCCCCTGCACTGGAGCACATGGCCCCGTGCCACGTCACCCCCTCTCCAGCACAGCGACCTCGCAAATGCCCACACTTGGTTTCTCCCCAGCCTGTACTCAAGGCCGATGGATTATTACTCATGCAAAATCTCATTAAAATCTCGGAGAATTTGCACAAATGAAGCACCCCAGGATCTGGCAGAACAATCCTGCTCTGTCTTGCAGAGTCAATACTGGAGCCACATCCTTGGCTGATGTACATCGCCATCGATATGCGCTGCTGGCTCCCAACGACTAACCCCTGCTATATCCCACATACACTGCAGCCTTCCTGTATCTCATTTCGTGCAGCAGGAATTTTCCCAGCAGGATTGATAACAATACAGCCTCGTAAATAATGTTCCCCAATGGGATGCTGTATTGGTGGCTGGCTATTAATGGTCGTGTATTTTTCTTCATAATGTTCAACTGCCTTATTTATGATTAACGGGACTCACTGTCTTTCTAAGAAGTAGTCGAATGGCTATTACTGGCAAGATTGGTGGTTTTTAATGTATTTTTTTTCAAATCAAAGCTGTTGTTGCTGTTAAAGGTCTCTACACATCCTTAAAGCCAACTGGGAATGCCTGTTTTTCCACTCCCTGGCCAGGTGTGAAGTTTATTCCTGCAAAGGTGAGTCTCTCCTGCCATGTGTCTGCAGCACCCTAGGTGCTCCCCTGCTTGGACATGCAGAATATTCCCAAGCAGCACTGGCGTGGAGGGAGCCCAGCTGCGATAAAGCTTCAGTCTTGGCTCCAGTCTCAGCTTTGCTTCTCACTGCATAAAGGTCTCTGAATCTGGCATTTGATGGCCTCAGCCTTATAAGTAGCCATAAAAATGTAAGGGCAACTACACCTTAAGGTATTGTTTCCCCATCTTCTCCCCTTGAGACAGGCAAGCGCCTTGCTATGTGTTACCAGCCGCTCCTGGCTAGGGAGAAATGATGCAGATTGCTTACGAGCAGTGTTACAGGAGGCAGATTTAAAGGTCTTTTCCTCTTTACTCTTCATTAGAAGCCACTTGGATAAGCAACCTTGCTCACATCATTCTGTGTAGCTGAGCTGAGGCGTCAGCAGTTGGAAACCTGTTGGATACAAGTGATGGCACATGGGTCGGCTGCTGCCCAGGCACCCTCCGACACCAAAAGGGAAGGGAGGCAGGTCCCTGGGTACGTACAAAACACGCCATGTCCCTGAGGAGCCACTGGGAGAGGCTTAAAGCTGGTGGGTATGTTTGATGTCAGCTTTCATCGTTTCACAAATCCCACTGCACCTACATCCATCAGTTAGAGACTTTCAAAGTGCAGGGGAATGAAACTCCTCATTTATAATGGCCCCAAAAATGTCTTTTGGCAGCTTTATTGCCTGTCACGTGCAGGGAAAGGAGCAGATGCAGTTTAAGAACCAGAAAGCACTTTGATAATTCCATTAATAACCAGCCAAAGGTAAGGCGAGGGGAGCTTTGTTTTCAGCAAGGAAGCAAGAACAACACAGGCTGCTGGAGCTTGCTGGAGGAGCCTGGCTTGGATCTCAGGGCCACTGCTGAGAGCCACATGTGCTGCTGATGGGAGCCCGGTGAGTAGAAGAGATTCGTACAAGCTGGGTAAACTAGCCCCACGCGCACCCATGGCAGACATCTCCAGAGCTTGCACACTAGTCCCAGGAGGGAGGTGTTAGACCACAGGTGTGACAGCCCGATCAGCGCCGTACGAACTTTACTGCCAGCCTTCAGGGACACAGCAAAGTGCCCCTGGGTCTGTCCGGGCAGTGGTCACAGACTGGGGGCAGCGCAGCAGATCTCTGCCGGACCTGCCCATGCCATCGGTATGAGATGGCATCGAATCCAGCCCCAATGCCTGGCCTCATCCACTGGCTTATCCGCTTCATTGCTGCCAGCGGCACAAGGCTACAGACAGGTCCCTTTCCACCTCTCCTTACGGACGAGTCCATGTCTCATTGCAATTCCCAAAAGCCCCGTGAAACAAGGCAGGGAACTCAAGCCTCAGAAGTGCAGTTTGGCATGCAGGCTGCCGGCGGCGTGGACCCCACTGACCCCCTGGGGGCTGCCATCCCCTGGCTCCAGCAGCAGCCACATCCCCCTGCCCGCTGCGGGACTGTGCCAGCAGATGGGCTCCTGGCGTCCAGATGTTGTCACCGGGAAGTCCTGTCAGAGGTTGCTGGCCGGGGTCTCGTTCTCGCCTGTCAGACTTGACATCTTCAGCGTATAATTAAATGCCAGGACGTGAGCAGCAGAGCAGGTGCATGCTAATGAGGAGATCAATTTTAATTATGATTTTAATTAAACACCCAATCCGGTAGGAAATATGACAAGCAGGCTAGAAATGCAAAATTTGTAATGGGGAAAAAGAGTGGTGAGAGACAGGGAAGATAGAAACGAGGTATGGACACAAGTAGAGCAATGGGGAAACCACTTCGTTAAGCCTAAGTGGTTAATGGGCAGGGACGAGGGGCAGGCAGCTTGTTCCCAGAAGCCCTGCTGGGAATGGGAGGTTGTAACTCATTCTCCAGTCAATGGGGCATGGGCAAAACCCCTTGGGGTCTCCATTCCCCCCCTGCAAAGCATTTGCAGCGACCCTCCCCTGCTCCCTGCAAGCCACCTGAACACCAACTAATTATCAGGGGCGGGGTCGAGGGAACAAGCACAAAACACACGTCAGGTGGCAGGATGGGCAGTGTGGGGGTGATGCACCAGGGCTGAGATGGAGGGCAGCTCGGCTGACTCCTTGGCTCCCACAGCTGCTGCCTGTGTTGCCCTGCCTGTGCCGCTGCAGAGGAGGGTCTGGGCACCTCAGCTCAGCCGCCTTGCCCCCCAGCCATGGGGGCTGCAGGCTCCACAGGCTGCGTGGTGGCTGGCAGTGAATCACTCTGCTCAGCGGGATGCTCTCAGCACAATCAGAAGACAAAAAAAGAAGCTGAAAATTTCTTCTTGTTGCCATAACTTGATGAAAAAAGCTCCCCCCCCCCACCTTTAACATTCTGTTGGTTTTTTTCCAACTCTCAGTTTTTGTAGGCCCTACGTGAACACCATGGTTGGGCCGGCTTGGCAGCGGAGAGAGTGCTCGGGCATTGCCTTTGCTGCTGCCTGACCCCTGCTGCAGCTGTGGCGGCTGGATGCCTCGTGCTGTATGCCAAAGACGATGCTACCACTCCTCTTCTTAAAAACAGATGTGTCCATTTAGACCGAGTGGCAAAACACAGGAGGAAGGGCAAACCAGCTCGATGGGAGCCAGCTGAGAAAGGAGCAAAACAAGGTGAGGAGAGGCTATCTGCCAGGGACTCGTATGCTCTTGTAAACCACAGGGTGTGCAACTGCATGGTAGAAATCAGCTATAAAAGGAATTACCACTAAATGGAGATCTTTGGCAAGAGGCTTTATAGCAGCCTGTGTCACAGGGGGGCTGCAGTTTTGGATCACGGATCAGAAGGAATCTTTGGGATCCCTCGGTGCGCAGCCTGGTACTTTCAGCTGCTCCAGAATGACTCCTGTGTGAACTCAGGCATGCTTCAGAAGAACAAATCCCTCCCTGAATTACAGTCTCCCCAGGACAGGAAACCTTCCACCACTCCTGCTGTGGGTAACTTGCACTGCGTTACTTATCCAAATCTGTCTGGCTCCAGCTCCTGAGCTCGTTACCTTTGCAGCGTTATGGGATACCTGTAACAGAGGGGTGCGTGAACCACTTAAATCAGATTTCTCTCTTCCTGGCACAGGTAGACCAGAGGCAGCTCGTGCCACCGCCATCTTCTTGCTGTCTGTGTCCCTGAACCTCGGGGTCTGGAGGGGACAGCCTGAGGCATCATGTCCCCTCCCGGGTAGCCGGCCCCACAGGAACCGTGGAATGATGCTCTGCTGGTCTGACCCCCCCGGAGACGATTGGGAGCAGTGCGTGCAGGCTGTCTTACTAGAACTGAATGCTGGTAAGCATGTATATAACAAGTCCTGGTGCCAGGAGCAGGGTTTTTAAGCTCATCTGTTATCTGAACTCGCCCCTGGGCCCCCTCCCTCCCCTCAGTCTCCCCCTGACTCTGCAGAGTTATTGATTTTGCTGTTTTTCACTATTACATATTATAAATTGACTTCAGCAACCCTTTTCCCTAACTAATGAGGCCATTAGTGATAGGGCGTGGGCGGACAGGCAGCTCACCCAAGATCAATCAAACAAGGGATCTGCTCGCACGAAGAGACAGCGAGGAGGTGCAGACCCCTGCCGAAATTCAGCACATCCCATGCCTACAGCCTTTGTCATCCACCCATAGCAGGGGGCCAGCCCCAGGAGTCACTGCCACTGGGTCCCGGTCCCCTGGCTGATGCTGCCGGCAGCAGGGCAGAGCCCCGGGGCAACGGGGCCAGTACCAGCATGAGGACACGGAGCCCCGGTGCCAGCGAGCCAGGGCAGAAACCAGCAGGCTCCACAGGTAAACAGGGACTCAGAGGCGGGTGTCGGGGCTGTGCCGCTTGTCGTGCAGTTCTGCCATCGATCGCACCTTTCTGCATGTGCGGTTTGGCTCCTGGCCTCGGTGCTTTGAATTAGGGTGAATTATTAGGGGCTGTGAACAGAGCCGTTTGGTTGCAATACGCCTCGCTCCCCACCTTTCCCTGAAAGAAAGAGGCTCAAAGGAGAAAAGCCAGTGTCCTTCCCGCAGCCCCCCTGCTCCCCCACTGGGCCAGGCTTTTATTTGCTGGCTTGAGGTTTGCTTTGTGGATTTGTCCCTCCCGTTTAATTAGCCGCCTTGAGAGCTCTGGCAGAAACCGAAAAGCCCTGGCCTGTGTTTTTTATATAGCATGAGATCCTTCCTGTGTTTTTACCTTTCACCCTTTGGAAATGTCAGAGCAGCAGGGAAGCTGCACCGCTTTGTTGCCTCTACTGTTTTAATAACTTTACGGCTTGCAGTCCTGCCGTGGCCCCTTCTGCCCACCTCCCTCTCGGAAGAGGAGAGCGCGCAGGGAGATAACAGCCCATCTGATGTAGAGGAGGCAGTGAACAAGAGCACCGCATATATCTTTAACCCTGGGCATCGGCAGGGTCATTTCATTTAGGCAGCACGGTATTTTCTGCCGCCTGAGCAGCAGAGTCGCAGGCACTTTCACACAGCGGCCCAGTAAATCATTCTGGCCAGATAAAAATGAAAAGGATGGTTAGTTACTTATCCGGGGCTCAATTTAAAAGGCGGTGGTTGGGGGGGTGAGAGCGGCTGGTGAGCGCGGGGGCACCTCGGCTCACCTCCGGGAGCGGGCGGTTGTTAGAGCTGAGGCACCTCTGGCTGCAGGAAGCAATTTGTCTCCCAGAGGCTGACAGGGGCTCCTTTCTTCTCCACTTACTCCTCACTCAGAAATAAAAGGGGCATCCGCTCACATGAAAAGCAGGGAAGGCTCCAGGTTTCCCTTGTAAGGTCTCTCCCAAGCTGGCACGGATGGGCAATTTGTACAAATGACACTTCCCCGGGAGGGGAAAAAAGAAGAAGAAGAAGAAAGAGCCACCCCAGCTTCCAATTTGTGCCTCATCAGTCTGCTCCAGTTCCTCTTCCCCCCCTGCTTTCAACCTCATTTGTGATGCTCTGGCTCCGGTCCCCATCTCCCCCGTGGCTGGCCACTCTCAAAACTGGCCAGTCCTCCTTCCTGGGCAAGTGGCTGCAATCACAGGGATAAGCAGAGCTGCCGGGGTTGCACTTTATTCTGCATCGTGCCATGGCCATGCTCCTGTCGGTCCTCCTGCTTGGCAGTGCCCGCTCGGAGCAGACATCCCAGTCCAGCCTCAGCATCGGCGCTTGGCTGGGTAGAGGTGCAGGCCAATGTGTCCACATTACCTTTCAAAGTGGTTTAGTTAAACCTTTGCAGACTCCTTGGTGGGCATTTTTATTCAGTATTAGAGTGGTTCTGATTCGATTTATCTTAATTCACTTACAATTTGCTTATAATTAAACTACAGTGAACCAAGGGATCTGATTTACCCAGCGCACTGAAATCTGATGAGGATTGTGAATCAGCCATCTCAGTTCACTGCACAGTGTATTAATATAAATTGAAATCAATGGTGTTTTACATTAATGCTTTCTTGAATGTCCATATACGTGCACGTCTGGGAGAGGGCAGAGAAGGCATTTGTCTTTGGGGAAAAACACCATCTCCTGGGCTTTGTGCTCATCCACAGCACCCAGGACCAGCTCCTGGGCTTCCCATCCTGCCTCCCTATTCCCCCGCATCTTCTCAGAGAATGCGCAATCCCAAATTATCCTACGTTGCAACAAGAGCTCCCACTGGGCTGTCACGCTGCTAGGGAAGGGTTAAGATGGAGAAACTTGAACCCAGGTGGAAAAATGCTCCAGGTATCACCCCAAAAACCACTTCTAAATCTAGCATTACCAGTTACAGAGTGATAGGTGTGATTTGCATTTTGATGACCTCTGCACTCATCCTGCCAAAGCCAAGCACCTCTTGCAGCAAGTGCAATAGTTTTAACGCATAGCAGAAACAACCCAGCAGAGCAGGAGCAAGGAAAAGTGTGTTGCTGAAATGGAATAGCATCCTTTCCCTGCAAATGACTTCGGATACTTTTGCCTGCAGGCAGCTGGCTGAAGGGTTAAGTGCGGCATCCCATCCCACCCTGGCTCATCCCATCCGTCCCTCCTGCAGGCGGAGAAGCTGCTGCCACAGCCCTGCCCATTGTTTCCACCAGCCCTCGAGGATGCAAACACTGAACACTGGTTTGATTTGTAAGGTAGCTGGTGTAATTGGACAAAAGTGTTAAGGGGAAGAATTTATTCCCCCAAAAGTCTCTCTTAATGGCCCCACCACCTGACAAAAGGGGGTCATTATGACGAGATAATGGACCTTGTCAACATTAAGCTCTCTTAGGACCCTATTCAACGCAGTCAATTATCTCCTAATCAGGGCTATTTTGTCAGAGGTTATTGCCCTAAGGAATCAATTAATTATATATACGTGAGTAATATTTTATGGGAAAATAATTCACATGAAAGTGTTAAACACCTTCACAAACTTCCTGTTCCCCCCCCGCCCCGTCCCCATCCCTAGGGGAAACATGCCTTGAAATTACCTGTGGGCAGCCGGGTCTGCAGAGCAGCTCACCAGGGACACGTGGCTGGCTCCTTTCCTGCCACCACCTGCTGCTGCTCCACTGCATCCCACAATGGGCCATGGATGCCTCCGACTCCTACCTGGCCCCGGGAAAACATCTTCATCCCACAGCAGCTGAGATACCCCTATGAAAGGATGCTCTGGCTTCATCCTGATATTTAATGAGCAGGTTGGCAGCACCTGAGCAGGGTGAGGCCCCTCTCTTGAGAATATATTCCTTGCCTGCCCACAGAGGTGATATGCAGCATCAGCGTGGCTGGAGCTGACACATCTTGTGAGTGAACTTCATCCACGTGTCAGGGAAGCGGCTGTGCTGCCTGCAGCAGGTCCCCATCTCGAGCTCCAGGAAGGAGGTGAGCATTGGAGCTGTTCTTACAAACCCATACCCTGTCACCTCCCTGTACATCTACTCTGAAGTTATTTTCATGCTCCTAGTTATATTTAACTCAAGCCATAATAGTCTGGCACTTAGAAACCTCTCTGTTTTATTAAGTAAGGCATTTGGATACTTGCAAGTAGAGCTGATTGGAAAATGGAACTGCAGAAAATTTCAGAAAAAATGATTTATTGTCATTACCATTTATTTCCAGAAAAAAGTTGGTCCATGCCACCTGGATGTTACCCTCTTCATCCAGGACACCTTATCTTCTGGACTGGAAGCTGGTGGACGCGATGCTCATTGTGTACGGGCATATCACCTGCTGTGATGGGGCTGTGGCTGGGTAAAGGCTTTTAAAATATTGCTTCCATGGACCCGTAACCATATTATAATGGTTGTACAGAGTGCCAAATGTCCCGAACAGCCACACAGTTCAGCTCTTGAGCAACAGCCATTAAAATTAATGTCTTTGGGAGCCTTTATCTAAACATTTCTTTGGTGGGCTTGTGCTGTTGCCATTCTCTCAGATGGACTTCTGTGCTGGTAAGAAGGCAATGAAAAGAATGAACTTCATAGAGGAAAAATGCATATAAAAAGCTAGTAATGCTACAAAATGGTGTGATATTCCTGCATCTTCTGAGATTTCTGTGTGCAAATAAAGAATCTGGCTTTGGTCCCTCTGAAAGACTTGTCAGGAGCACTTCTGAAAGCAATAAAGCTCTTCACAAAACAGTGATGTGGTCTAAGGATGTGAGGTCTCTGAGATGCTTTCACGGATCCTTGGGGTGTCATGGTGCAGAGGCTTCTCCAGGGCTTGGAGGCGCAGAGCAGTCCCTCCGCAGCTATTCGGATCTCCCATCCTTGCAGCCAACGCACAAGGCAAGTGTTTCACATTAATGGGGATTGACATATGGTAGGGTTGTGGTTTTTATTTTTTATTTTTTTTTTAAAAAAAAAGTTCTCCTTGTTCCCTAGGCAGTTTTGATGTGAATATTAATATTAACATAATTTCATGATGATTAGAGAACACAATTAGGGGCTATTAATAATGACACAAATAATGACATTTAAGGCCTCATTTTCATGTGAGTAATACTCTGTCTGGTGGTATTTAAACAGCTCTGTCTAGCACAATTACTGCGGTGCCAAGGTGCAATCGCATAATCGCAGTATCAATCATGCAGCTCCTTGCCTGCGCCTGCCTCCTGCAAAAGGAACCGGCAGCGCGGGGTCTCCTGTTGCCCGCATGGGAGTGGGAAGGGAAGGGGCTGCAGCAAGCCGGGATGCTGGCGTGGAGGAGTCTGGAGGAAGTCCAAGAGCACCATGAAGTCAGCGAGCTGGTTCAGCGAGCTGCTGCTGAGGGAATCGCCAGCTCAATGCATCGATAAGTGTTATCGTCAACCTCCGCTCTCCCGAGAGCCCAGCTGAAACATGAGCGACCTGGCAGCTGGTGGCAGGTCACAACTGGAGCAGCGAGGAGAAATTGCAGGGCAGCGCTGAGGGCTGCCAGAATGATGGGGATGCTCACGGAAGGGCTGGGTGGCTGTTTCCCTGCTCCAGGAGCTGATTCCCATTTGCAGGGCAGCCTCCAGCCAGTCCGTCATCTCCTCGTGCTCAGGGTTCCTCAGCTGTGGGGCTGCTGGAGGAAAAAGCTGCCGTAATCTTAGCAGAGCACTGTCCTGGCGACTGGCTGATCTTCTCCAGGCTCTCCAGAGGCCAGCTCCCACGCCCCACAGTAAAAGCAGCTTAATGGGGCTGTTCCAGCTTAACTCTGCTGAAGTCGGGCATTGAAAACGCCCCATTTCTTTTACAATACGCTCACTGCCAAGCTCGGCCCTTCAAAGTGGCCGTGCTGTGCTAATGTGACTTAATGGAAACCTCTGAATCAATTTTTTCGCTCCCTGAAGAAAATCCCCCTGGTTTATGCAGCAAAAGCTGTAATACTGAAAATGGCCTCAGATTTTTGTGAAAAAAGAGGGAGAAGAGAAGAAAGGTGCATTGTAGTGCCACAAAAAGGGGGTCAGGTGGAACGTTGCCTGGTAAGTGACCGGTCTGTGCGCATTGTCCCCAGGGCGGTACGGGGCTCTGCTGGACTGTGGCACGTCCCCACAGCTACAGAATGGGGAGCTCTGTGGTACCACTCACCCTCCCAGTTACAAACTCCCCTTTACCTGAAACCCCCAAAAATGTGGTGAGCCACCTTGTGCCATGGAGAGGGGGGTGGCAAGGCAGCAGTGGGGTGTCTGCTATCCCAGACAGGGACACACGTAGCGCCTAGCCTGCAAACTGTCACCCCCAGCCACCTAAGGGGATCTCTGTGGCACACAGAACATCCCTCCTAGATGCTGTAATTCGTTTTACACAGAGGAGGTGGGCAGCTGCACAACCCAAGCCCTCCTTATTCAAAGCTGCACACTGATGGTCTCACAGGAACAGCTAGAAGAAAGTCTCATGATCCTGAGGCTTGCCTCCAGCAACCGGCGATTCATGCGCTGCTGGAGTTTGGGCTGTGTTTTACCTGCCTCCCATCTCTACTGTCAGTGCTACCACTACACGAGCAGGAATCCCCCAGGCAGCGGACACGGAAGGGTGCCCCATTTTTTAGGCATTATGTACACCGATAATTCACACATACAACACACTGCAATAAACTAAGCATTTTCATTAAATTCCTAAGACAAACAGCTTCGGGCCGTTCTGCATCTCAATGCACATGCAGACACCTCAGTAACATTCTGCTCATTCAGACTTAGCGTTTAATTTCACAGAGAGCATTTCCATGCAATTGGGCAGCCCATTCTGCATGCACGGCCTGGCACCCGCAGCTGCTGTGCAAGTGTGAAGGCTCACGTAGGTACGTGGGAAGGAGGTGCTCTTGCCTGCCGGCAGCCCGATTTGCAGGCAGAACTGGGTAGGGTTACAGCGGCCACAAAGAATGGAAAGAACTTTGCGGGCAGGGCTTTCAGAGCTCTTGCAATTTGCAGGAGAGCATGTCCAGACACCGATTACCATGGCTTTGTCCACTTGGAAGGTTCTTGATGGAGCCAGGGGGTGTTTGGGCAAAAGGTTGAGCATGATGCTTCCCAAGAAAGCCACCTGGAGCTGGTGTGGGCAAACAGGCAGGAGAGCATCCTGAGAAGGGCAGCCCCTGGGGGGTCCAGAGCCCTCCTCTGCAAACAGCCACTCCTGACCACCAGTCCCCCAAGGCTGCCTGCCCCCGCAGCGAACACAGGGCTGCCAGCAGGAGCGGGCAAGGCTCCACAGTAGGCAGAAAAAGCCACCAAACAAGTTTTTAAATATTAATCAATCAATGCAGAAGGCTACAGAGATAATACGAAAATTTAATGAGCCAGCCTCGTTGGCTTCCCAGCAGAACCGCGTTACAGTAGAAGTGTGGCTCCTGAAAGGTGCCTGGCTTCCAGGTATTACCCACAAACCCTCCTCACTCTGCCTTGTGAAGTAGTTCATTAGGGCTGGTGAAATGAGGGTTTGGTTTTTTTCCCCCTCATCCCACAAGCCAGATACTGATTTATTTTTTTTTCTTTTGCTTTCTCATCTTGACACAATTTATGTGTTCTGGAATTTTGTCTCTTTCTTCAGAGCACAGAAGCAGAAAGGCCTTGCAGCGCAGCGTAATTGCAGACCCTCTGAATAACAGGGACGTTTCATTGATCAAGCAGCCCCCTTCCCCCTCGCCAGTGCATTTGCCTCCATTCTCCCCCAAACAGGGCTGGGGTCCCTGGAGGCAGGCCACAGAGCCCAGCATCCTCCTGCCACAGTGCAACAAGTGGCACTGCGGAGGTCCTGGACTGGCAGAAAGCAGAAACCAAACCAAGACTCTTTTTTTTTTCAGCCCAGAAGATGCTCCACCTCCCAGTTTAGGATGCAGGCAGCATAGCATCCAGAACTGCCCAGCTGCATGGAGCAATTCAAAAATTGTCTTGTTGGACTACAATGTGCCAATTTCTCACATTTACAGCCATTTTCAGTATTACAGCTTGTGGCACTGAAGCCAGGAGGCTTTTCTTCAGGGAGCAAGAATTGATGTGGAGGTTACCATTACTGCGTGCTACCACAGCACGGCCTCTCCTCCAGCTGCTGTAGGGTGGGTGTACAGTGAGGAGGAGATGGGGGAGGCTTTAGCGACCAAATTCCATCAGACCTTGGAGCAGTGGGATAATACCTGGCTACTATAGGAAACGGGATTGCAACGTGCCAGGTCAGAGCACCCTGTCTAGACGGGGAGCAGGGGGGGCTGGCAGTGGTTCCTGCACCATTTTAATATGCCTGGTTGCACTCCAGGCTTAGGAAAGCAAATTAGCCCTTGGGCTGGAGCCAGGGCCCTGGTGCCGGTGTGCTCTGCTTGCAGCTCACAGGAACACAGTTAATTGAGGGACTGATTGCAGTGATGCTTCAGGGTGCTAGGAGGGGGGGTGCCGGTGAGGTGGGGTCCCAGGGGGCACATGTGGTGGCTGCGGCTCAGAGCACCGCAGCCTCATTGCTCCAAGCGAGTTCAGGCGGGGGTGTTCTGGCTACAGCAACGCATGCGGCAGTTTCCCTTGCATCTCTGGCGTAGGTTTATTTATGTGATAGGAAAATGCCATTCACTGCTAAGGCGGGCTTTCCCAAAAATCCCCTAGGAAAGCTTTTCCGGGTACTACCTGGCCCAGCTCTCAGCTGCTGTCATTACCAGCAACACCCACCACAGCAAATAGCTGCGTCTGGCAGAAAGAAACACGGTGGCAGCTCCTTTCACTGCCAGGCTGCGAAACCTGCTGCTCCAGTGGGGTTTTTGTGCCTTCCCCAGCCGGTCCCGTCCCCCTGCTCCACAAGTCACCCACAGCCTCACTTCGCCTTTAGTACTAATTTTTTAGCAAGGATTTATTTTTATTTGCAAACTTAATAATAACAACAATAACAATAACAATAATAATAATTATTATTATTATTACAAAAAAGAGCTCTGCTCTTGCTGCAGGGCAGCTTTGCATGTACTTCAGGGAAATTGGGGGGGGGCAGCTGGGCAGGGAGCAGCGGGTAGGCAGGGCAGGCTGGTGGCAATGGCTGGGAGGTGTGGGACCGGGGCGCTACATAAAGGGATGCACGGGGAGGGGGGACAGCTCTTCCTCGCAGAGGCAGGAGCTGCAGGGAGCGGGGCGGCAGCGGGGGTCACGGCGGGGCCGGGGGCATGGCGGGCAGTGCCTGTGCCCGCCCGGGTGGGCGACTGGACGGGGGGGGAGGGGGAGCTTGTACTGCTAAGTACTGACAGGACGTCGCTGTCAACACAATGTTCCGCCTTGATGAACCTTCATCTATGAAGATACTTAATGAATTAGTTAATTAATGAGCGGCGTTTGATTGATGGATCATACGGAGTTCTCAGCAGGGTGAGCCTGACCCTGGGATATTGCTGCTGTTGCTTAAATGCATCCCCTCGCTGGTCCGAGGCGCTCTGTGTTCTGGCAATTTGCATGCATTAAATGTAGCTCCTTAATAGGATGTAATGTTAGCGAAAAGCCAAAAGCATAGCAGCTGTAACTTAAAAGACAGCCCCATTACTGCAAGCCTTATAATTAGGGTAAGAGGGAGACTTGCGCTGCCATATGTTAAACTCCTTTGAGGTTAATAGCTCTGTAAGATTTTGCAATTTAAAAAAATTAGTCTTGAGGAACGATGACAAGGCTCGTCAATGAGACTGTTCAAATGGGGGTCCAGGGATGCTCTGCCCTGCCCTGCCGCAGCCTCCCTGTGTGACTTGCCAAGCCTGGGAGACGGAGATGCTCTCAGGCATCCTGTACCCTGGGTTACTGCTGTCCTGCCCTCCTTTTCCCCAGCTTTTCTGTAAAAATCCTCATTTATGTCCTCTCTTCCCCTCGCCTGCCCTCCGTGCTGCCCTGGCTGTACCCAGGAGGGGCTGGGCTGTACCGGCAGCGGACAATCTGTGTGAGCAGCCCTTCTCTCCCTGCCCTGCTCTCTTGAAGCCAGCTTGTTTAAATTACAAGTAACAGCTGATGCCTCTAGGTCCCTCGTCCAGCATCTGGCTGATACACTGGTGCAGGGAAAAAATAACCCTTGTGCAATGCTTGTTCAATAAAGCACTTTTCCCAGGTAATCACTGCAAAGTGCCCTCTGCTTCATGTAACTCAAACCCTCGGTGCGCAAGGGCTCTGTGAAGACTGGTGAGTGTTTAGAGCTGGTGTTGGCTTGGGTTTGGAGCGGGTGGTCTCCATTTTTTGCCTAGCCCTGGCAGGGAGGCTGCTGCCCAGAGCCTGAGAGACAGTGCTTGGATTTTTCCTTCGTAACTGCTGCTGCTGCTTTTCTTCCCTTCCCCTGTCACATGGGCAAATTATTCTACCTTAGTAACCTCAATTTCCTCATCCATAAAACTGAAACTAAAAATGTACTCGTTAAGGGTGTCACAGGGCCTTTGGAATCTACAAGGGCTTTGAAGTCCTCTGTTAAAAGTACCGTGGAAGTACAAGTCATTTATTATTATCATTACGTGAGATGGGTGGCTATCAGGTGGCTGCTCAGCTCCTAGGGAGGTCTGCGATGGGCTGGGCACAGGGACCCTCGGGCGATGCTGGAGGTTTGTGTATGCCGCGCTGCAGCCCGCTGTGGCTGCCCAGGTAGGGGACTGTTTGGGTACCAGCTTGTGTTCTCCTGTTGCCAAATGATGGGTGAATTGTCTTTCGAAGTAGCCGGGAGGAAGCGGGTAGGAGTAGTCAGTTTGGGGAAGGTTGTGTGTGCAGCTCTGTGGCAGAGACCGTAGCAAGGCTGCTGTGCCCTGCTGCCCCTGGGCTCTGCTCAGCTGTGTAAGGGTGCGGTGGGTGCACCAGGTGCCGTGTGGGGATGGATGCTGGTGCTCTGATTGAGTCAGCCAGACTTGCTAAGTATTAATGTTCTCAGCTACAATAGTGGAAGGTTTTAAGGTCATCCAGAAATCACTTTAATAATTTCCTTCCTGCTCCCCCCCCACCTTATTAAAGTGTTTAATTGCTTTCTTATTTAAATGCATCAAGATTTCCTGATATGCTAGTCCATTTGGCACACTTGTTCTCTTCAGGGAAGCTGGGGAAATTGAAAAGAGAAAATTATCTGGGAACTCTAGTTATTGGGGGAGATAGGGGACTGTTAAATCCTTTCCATCAGAGTTGGAGTATCATGAAGTATGGGGACTATTTTGATATTGGACTGTGTTTCATCTTTGCAAGTTCGTGATTTGCTCTTGTGCTACGTGGAGAAAGAGGCCTCAGCTCTGAGTGGTTTCAGCTGCCCCATTACTATTGCTTCTGGGACAGCTGTCAAGTGCTTTCTGAGGAGCCTGGGAGCAACAGCTGTGGGTTTGTGCTTGAGAGATGTAGTTTCAGGTATGTCTGCCCCGAAGTGGTCCAACACGGTCAGGCAGGGGTTGTTTCAGTTTTGTGCAGTACTGGGCATGGCAGAGCCCAGGTCTGTTGGGTTGTAGCGGCACCTGTGAACCCACACGTAGCGACTGATAGACATGGTACTCAGCAGCCTACCCCTCGGGAACAGGCTGCGGGCTGCCTTTTTCCTCTTCCCATTGCATGCTCCAATGTCAAAGGCAAAATCACCATCTCTGGATCAATAACAAAGCCATTAAAGTGCATCTTCAATTTCTGTGCGTGACGCTGCTGTGTTCATCACTGCATTGGCAACTGTTTTATAACAAGTTCATGTCTTCTAGTAGAGAGAAATACCTCACTGTCCCTTCTGCGGGCTGGCCATGAGGTGGTTGATCCCTTAGCAGGGAAAAGGGGGCTTAGGGTGATTTTTGAAGCAGAGTAACTATGTGGCTGCAGATTTCCAACATGGAGAAGGAGCTGCCAGCTTACAGCTTGCTCACATGTCAAAATACAGCTGCACTCGGGGCATGAGCACTGCCAAAGCATGCATAACTTGCTTAGACTCCTTTTGCTCAAGGGGACTTAGACATTTGCAAGCATATTCTAAAGCATGACTCTCCTACATGGGAGCATGGAAAACCCTTCACTGTCCTCTTTTGCATTCCTCTCTGAGATCTGTCTAGCCTGTCGTGCTTACAGAGAGCTAGCTGGACTGGCAGGTCCCTTAGAACCACTCTGCTACTGTTCCCCATTTGTTGTTCATCACGTGCCGATGCAAAACATAGGTTCAATGCCTGGACAGAAACTGTTGTATTATGAGATGCTCAGGGTATTATTGGCTTGAGTGCCACAGTGCTGATGCTTTTCAGCATTGTATTGAGAGCCATGACTGCTCACCTGTATGTGTAAACCTTCTCCATCTTCCTATGCTCCCCTTGTCTCCTCTTGCTGGGAACAAAGCTGACCCAGCAGCTCATTTGGGTTTCCATCTGTTTCTTCCACGTTGGAGGAGAATGGTATCTTAGTTGTCTGAGGAGAGACTACTTTTTAATCATTTCTGGTCTGCCTGGGGTTTGGGCCTGGTTGCCAGCTAGTAGAAAAAATCAATAATGTTTGAATTATTCAATGCAAAGCGCTGGCTGCCAGTTCCTCTCCCTCCGAGGCAGCTGGCTCCTGCTGGAGGAAAGGTCTGCTGCCGGGCTGTTCTGGGGAGCCGTACCCCTTCCCACTGGGGCACTGGCAGGGGGCCCTGAAGACAGCCATCTGCTGAAGCAGCATCTGTCCACCAGTGCTGACTTGTCCCACATGAGGTTTTCTTTGGGCTGCAGGAGCGCTGCAGTAGATGCAGAGAGCTGGGTTCCTGGCAAACTTCTGGGGAAAGGTGCTTCTGTATGAGGGTGCCTTGGTCATGCCAATTCTCCCTCCGATGAAGACATTTTGGAGGGATTTGCATGTGAGCTGAGCTTCTACTAAGACTAGTCAAAGACAGTGGAGCTGGGGTATGGGGTACCCATCTGCTGCTGATGCTGGCACATGCCAGCCATGTCCTCAGTGCTGCCCTTCGGGGTCTGGTTTAACAGCCAGTCACGGGGGGCATACAGATCTTAACCTGACCTGCTCTGACAGATGGGGAAACTCACTTCGGGAGCCTGGGAGCGAGGGGCTGACTGGTGTGTGATGAGTGAGGACAGTGAGCGTAACAGGAGGAAACAAAATGGAAATCCATCTTCTGGCGCTGGTTAAATAATGATGGTGTTCTTCGGACAGCAAAGAAATATCCTTTGGACAGCATGACAGAAAACCTTATGGATGCTGTCAAACATGCCCTTAGCTCCTCTGAGCACATCGTTGATCTAGTCTCTCTGCGAGGCGAGACAAATAGCCTCTGCAGCTCTGCAAGTTCCAGTATCCTGTGTCCCCCCTCTAGCTCCATGGCAGGTGCTGAAGCAAATGGGCCTTGCAGAACTCCCATTGGGAATCAGGAATAGCCCAGGTCAGAAGGGTCCTGAGCAGCTGCTGAGGTCCTGAGCTCTTTTTACAGAGATGGGTGTTCTTATCCCAGCTGCCCCATCACCCCGTGACCTCTTGTGTGCTCCTTAATCTCCTCTGTGTTCCTTTTTAAAAATAGAGGATGGTGACACTCAGCGAAGCTGCTCTGAGCAGCACAGGGGCTGCGCAGCCAGCGATGGCCAGGGAACAGACAGGGAGCAGGGGCAAGCTGCACAGGGTTTTTACCAGCTTTTGGTAACTCTTGCTTGCTGTTTTTCCTTCACCCCTGCAACCAGCTCTGTCCTAGCATTGCTGAATGCTGATGAGGTGTAAATCCTGGTCTGACCTCAAATTTCATCTACATTTCCTACGTTGTTCTGAGCGGCGGCTGAGCTCTCAGTTCGCCCAGCAAGCTCTGTGTGTGTGTGTGTGTGCACATAATGCTTTTCACTATTTTACACCTCTTTGCACCAGAAGGTTTCCAAGCCCTTTGCAAATAGTAATGAAGGCAGCAGGTGAGGATTAGTGTTTCTGTTTAACAGACATAAACCAAAAGCTGTGCAGAAGCCAATCCAAGGCCATGCAGCGCCTGAGCTCCAGGATGCGGGCTCTGCAGCCCTGCTTCCCGGACCTCTGGCTCCGGGGGCTGGCTCCATCGGTGCCAGGTTTTTGGGAAGCGTGTTGCCTGGTGCTGGTCCTGTAAGCACTTACTGGGACTTGCTGCTCCTCAGCACTTTCAGGTGTCCTGGAGGATAGGAGTGCCAGAGCAATTAGCTTGCAGGCAAGCCAAGTGTCCTAGATATCTCCTGCCTCTCGGAGCAAAGCATCAGAATTGAGAATCCTAAATACAGAACAACCTGTCATGTTGTGTTCCCCGAGGTTTCATTTCACTTGTTAAATTATTTAATTCATGAGCCCTTTCTTTTTATACATCCACGTTGAGCTCGTTTCCACAGTAACAACCAAACCTGGAACCCAAAGCTTGGAGTCCTATCTGAGTAAATAATGCCAAAACCAATCTTTGAATATTTAATTAAATTCACTGTCATGCCCCTTTTATCTTTATTTTCTGTGGATCTTCTGTAAACAGATTTCATGGAAACATGGACTTTAAAGGAAAGAGTGGAGGATGCCCTTCAGGGGAGATGCCCAGAAGTAGGCACAGGCTCCCTCAGGTCCAACAACAACGTCGTTCCAGGGCAGAACAGCTCCTTCATGCCTTGTAAAGCACGCGTCAGTAAATGCATCCTGCCACGATGCCTTTGTGCAGTGCTGTGGTGCTGTGGACTCATATTCAGTTTGTGACCCTCAGTAATCCCAGACTCATTCCGCAGTCTTGTTTTTTCTAGAGATACCTTAAAAGTTCCTTACCTTCCCCTGGTTTTTAGACCGTATTTCCATTTTCAGGATCGCTATCAATCCTGAACTTATTCTCCAATGTATTGCCACTCCGAGCACAGTGTCATCTGCGAATCTCATAATTCTTCCTATTCCATCATTTTTGGTCAGGAATGAAAATACTAAGTAGTGCTAGACCTCAGACCCCAGCGGTGTCCCCAGCAAATACATCCTTTGGGTTTGACAGCAGACCATTAATAAGTCCTCCTTGCATGCAGTAATTCATCCCATGACGTAATTGCGCTCTCGGGAAACAGTTTGAATGACGTTCTTTTGTACCTGGAGTTTGGTTCCAAAATGTCGTTCCTCCTCAGATGCACTTGGAAGTGGTGGGCAGCCCTGCAAAGCTGTTCAGCAGGAGCTGCCCAGCTCCCGGGCTGCTGGCTGACTTGTGGGGGTGTCTCCCACTGAGGAACCCCTCTGTGGGACTCAGTCCCGGGGGGGATCTGACCTCTCTGGGCTTTCTGATGCTAGTCCTGTGCTCTCCCCAGGATTCGCCAGGCATCTACCTGGCAGTCACGTGGAGCAAACTGGAGCATTGCTGCTGCAGGGTCTGGCTGCAGTGGCTAGAGCCAAAGAGAGCTCCCCCCACTGAACCCTCCTCCCTAGGGAAGAAGAGGATGGCAAGACCTCTGCATTTGGAGGGGGAGGCTTAGGGAACCGCGTGGTGTGTTCTGCCCTGAGTTTACCTTCCCACGCACAGGACAGTGGATGCTGTTGCAGATGCGACGTCAGGGCAAAAAATGGTGATTTGATTTGGTTGCTTGGGGCTAGATTTTCAAAGATCCTGGTAGGCATGTAAATACCTGATACAAATCTGGCCCCAAAGTAAAGGCCGTTAGTCCCAGCACCTGGCCCTGTGGGTGTGATTTGCAGCCAGCTGAAGCAGCATGATTTGTTCTGCCCCCACCCCCAAAATCAAAATTGTTGCAGGGATTTCTTGTCAGAGAAACCCAACTCAGCTTTTCCTGAATGGAACTTTGAGGAGCAGGATGTAAGGGCCCTTTCTGAGAAAAGGCTTTGTCTGTTGCCTGGGTGCCGGGCTGCAGAGTGATTATCCCTTAAAATGTAGTGAGGAAACAACTAAGGCTGACCCTGGCTCCCTGAGCTCACCTGCATGCCGGTTCCGTGCACACCTGCCTGCAATGAGGGCTGCCCACAGCCCCCCAACGAGGGGCCTGCCCACAGCCCCCACAGCTTAAGTACCAGGGGAGAAGAGATCTCCCCAGAGGAGCATAGGGGAACTAAGCAGTTTGGTGGGGTGTGAGCTAGCTATGAAGGTGTGTATTCTGGGGTAGAACTTGGGTGGCTACGTGATTGTATACAACCAGCATTTATGTATGTGGTAAAGGATCTCACCTGGGGTCCGTGCCTTCATATGCTACAGCAGGAAAGGTTTGGGGATGGGGGAGTGTGTCAGTGAGCACTGAGTGGTTTTATTTGAAGTCAGATGAATGGGGAGGTTGTTTTGATAGAGCCAAGGAACGAGTCAGAAATGCAGGGTTGTCCAGGGGCAGGGGTTTAGCCTCTTTTTTTTTTTCTCCCCCAATGCTGCTGCGTGGAGCAAGATGCTTAGCATCGACAGTATTGTCAACTCACGATAATTATCTTGGTTAACCTCTAGGCAGATCAATTATCCCTTCTGACAAGGAATATAATATTAATACCCAGTTGTGTTGGTTTACTTACAATAGCTCTTTGGTGTTCTTCCATGGTATCACAACACATCTTAATCAGATGGTGAGTGGGCTTAATTAGCCAAAGTATAGGTTTTATTTTTTATTTCTATGACTACTTAATCTAATGGAAACACATTATCTGCTCCAAGGTCTGCAGTTTTCCATTTGTAATTATTGCTGCTCCTAATTGATAGTGCATCAGGGGTTGTGGTGGCAATATGGGAGTTGAAATATGTCGCCTTTCTTGAGTATGGCTCCTAATATGTTACTACAAAAGGATCTGTTCTCCTATGTGCTTAAGCAGATGGACTCCTGAGTTTGAGTTGCTGGATACCTGGCTTCTGTCAGAGGAAGGAGGAAATTCTTTGGAACTGTGAAATACTGAGCGTCTGTGGTGCGGGAGCTGCGTATTGTGAAGTTTATCATGCCATTTCGTGGTGGAGTTCAGAGAATTAAAATGCCTGGATGCAGTAGCTGGAAGCTGTTCAGGTAATGGAAGCAAAACAGCTTATAAATTTCCAAAACGAGGCCTGGCATTTATGACTAAAACCTCACATTTCAGGACATGCAGATGGTTGGGAAGGAACAGCTTGGAGGGATGGGCTAATATCAATTTATTAATTGTAGCGATTTTGGTGCCTTTTTTATCAAACAAGGGCTACGGGTGCCTGTTGCAATAGGTGGCAGTTTGATGCAGTGGAGGAAGGGCTGGGGGGCCTGGGGGCACAGTGGCACTAGCTCCATCTCGAGGAGCCACGCGAGCTGTTCCATACGCTTCTTGTGGCTGGGGCTCGCGTGGCGTAGGCACCCGCGTGTCCCTCGGAGGGTAGAAGCCAGGCTGTGCTGCCTGCCGGGGCCGACGCGCTGTAACCTGCTGTGCCGTTTGACAGGTATATGAATGTATATATTTTTAGGTGCGCTTCACAAGTCTTACCATCTTCATGAGGTTTTTGGGTGTTGCCTTATCCAGCTTCTGCCAGCAGAGGGAAAATACAGGAACGTGCCAGACTCTGTTCTCCTCTATTTGCTTCCACTAAGCGGACCCTGCCTAGTTGGAGAGCAGGCAGCAGGGCAGGCAGATACTCTCACCTTGATCTTCCTCTTCGGGCTGGCTGCACCTTGTTCTGGCTCATGCCACCTTGTACTCAGGACCCTAGCGAGGGCCTTCCCGTGCTTACTGGGAGGCAGTTTGTTTCAGTAAAATATTTGCATGGACTCCCTTGTGCCCAGCCTACTGTAGTGACAGGGAGAAGCTGAAGCCTCTTCCCCAGCCTCTCGCAGGGTGACTGATCAGGTAATGTTTTCTAAGCAAATGCACAAATAACATGAATTGGGGTTGGCACTGAGCAGTGAGGTGTAAAAAAAGCAATTTGAGGTGTTCTACGAAAATGCCAGAGTCTCTAAGATGTGATTGCTTGTCAGAAAGCCGTGCCCACGGTGCAGAACTGCAGCGGGCGCTGGGAGTGCTGCTGGTGAGGCATCAGCCCCGGGGGGAGCAGGAGGGCGAGTGTGCGGAGAAGGCACTAGAGCTGGCTTGGGAGACTGAGTTTACAGATCCCCTCTGCAATCCTGAGCTCATCACTTAATCTTTGGCTGCAGTGCCTTGGCCGTGGCAATGTGTTGCTCAATATTGTAAACCACTCGGGGCAGGGAAAGCCTCTGCTGCAGCCGCGTGCGGTGCCCGCACCGGGGAGAGCCGCTGCGGGCAGGGAGGTGGGTGCAGGCAGGGCTTGAGGGCAGCTGATGGCTGAGCCTGGGTGAGAGCTGCATTTCTTCCCCCTTAGCAGAGGCTGAACAAAAAGCACAGAGGCAGAGTTCAGCAGGGCTGGTATCGTCCTCTTATTTTCCACTTGCAAGTGTGACTTTTTGCCAATCAGATTGCTCCACACAAGGTGCAAGATGGCATATGCATGCATAGCTTTGAGCCTGGGACCCATCCCTTGCTGATGCCCGCTCCGGTCGGTTCCTCCTTTGCCCCCTGCTGTGGTGAGTGCTGCTGTGCCTTCGTTTCCGTGTGAGCCTGTCTGGAAAGAGGCAGATGATATCTGAGATGGCAGCCTTGCATTTCTGCTCCATTTCCCTCCAGCCTCTGCCTCCTCCCTCTCCTCCTGTAACATTCATTAGCTGCGGAGAAAGGCAAGGCTGAAGCACTGAACAGAGGCTGTGTGCAACCTCTGAGTAACCTCGCTGCCAAAGCCTGTGCCTTTGCAGCCCTGCCATCTCTTCTCCCTGGAGTAATAAGTCCTCACCTCTGTGCCCCAGCTGCTCCGTGTAATATCGGTGTTCCTCGTTAGCACGGCAGAATCAACATCTGTCTCCTTTATAGTGTCTGTTTACACTGGGAAACTTCTGGGGGAAGCTCTATATTGTTACAAATAAAAGCAGCGTTGTAAGAGGCCTGGGAATTCCATGTTGTTTAGGAATTGCGCATCTTTCAGGTTTAATAGATGAGCTGCTTGCAGCCTTCAGGGTGGCACGGCCACCTGAATGGCCATTAAGGTAAGTGGCCATGTTATGTGGGGTCTCACTGGGTGCAGAGTGCTGGGCTGGTTTGGGACAGCCTCCCAGCTCCAGGAGGGTCCCACGACTCAGATGTGTTACTGGTTAGCCTGCTGCTCTCCGAGGCACTTTAAGGAGAGCCAGTATGTGCAGCCTGTGAAACTGGTCCAGCTCTATATGAAGGATCTATTCCTCACCAGAACGTTCATGCTCGCTTTGCTACCAAGCTGGCATCCCTGCTCCTGTGTCTCTTCTCCCCTGCTCTTCCCTGCCTGGCAGGAGAAAGGGCACTTCAATGTGAGGGGCAATGGTGGAGGTCGGAGCTGGTTTGTATCTGTCGCAGAGAAAGGGGGGGAGCGGGAGGGCTGATGGCACGAGGCTGTGACAAATGAGACCCAAGAGCATTGTGACCCATGTGGAGGGTCACGCTCCCAGACAATCAGGGGAGAACACCGCCCCCCCCCCCCCCCTCCCCCCCCCCGTTCTCTGCAACTAGTCGGACTGGTTAGTGCAGCTGGGTCTGCCGTGAGGGTTTGGCAGGTGGGCTGTTGATGTGATGCACACTGTTCTGCAGGTGAAACCAAAGGTGCCATCGAGGTTTCAGGAGAGCAGCTGGAGAGCTGCCATCCTTTCCAGCCCCTCCTGAATGCTCCTGGTGCTTTCCTTGCACGTCTTGAGTGCTGCTTGAGCGCAATGCCAGGACAGGAGCTAAAATACTCTTGCAGATAAGGAGGCAAGGGAGTTATCTGGAAGCCTGCAGATACTCTATGTGAGGAGGAAGGTCACTGAAAAGAGGGAGGTGGTGGAGATGGAGATTAGGTGATTTGGAGATGGCTTGAGGGATTTAGTGGAGAGGCAGAGCTCCCGTGGAGCATGAATGGGCAGTAGCACCTCTGATGGATTATAGGGAGCCTTGTTCAGAGCCTTTCCATGTCAGTGCAGACACCAGCAGGGAAGAGACAGGGAAATCCTGCGCTGAGAGGAGGCTGCAGAGCTCCAGATAGTGACATCCCTTGTCATTTCGCTCCCCACCCAGAAAGCATGCTGTCACGCAGGCAGAGCTGAAGCGGCCGCCTCGCAGCATGCCAATGGGTGCTGCGCCTGCCTGCCCGTTCAGCACGGCAAAGCCCCGAGGCAGAAGTGTGGCCGCAGGAGGCAGGTGGGGGATAAAAGGCCTTTTCTGCATCTCATGGTGAGATGCTTTTCCCACGGCAGGGTCTCTGCAGGGAAATTTCTGCCTGTCCTTCAGAGCCCCAGTCATCTGTGCCTCGTTGTGTTCATCTCCAGCTTGCGTGAGCTTGTTCTCAGCTCCATGGAGAAAATGCATCCCCAGACCTCCTTTGGCAGTGGCTGCATTGGGGATTTTCCCCTTTGTCCTGTTACAAACACTCTTCTTTTAGCAAAATCATGGCTTACAGTCTTGCCCCTACAGGCCATGTCTTGCTTATATTGTACTGGGGCTTTTCTGCGCCCCTTGGCTGCCACAGAAAATGCACGGTGAGCTGATACTGCTGTGAAATTGCTGTCAAGGATGTGAACCCCAGGTAATCAGCAACGAGATCATATCTTTTCAGCTGGACGTAAGGGGTGAGATCCCTCCATCACAACTGGACAAACTACATCAGACTTTATCCGCTATTGTTAAGGACAAAGAACAGGCATTTGTGTCCCAGACTTAAGCCTTCTCAAATCTCCAAGTATATTCCCCAAAGGCTTTTTCCTGGCTGTGTTTGCAGGGCCTTGTTGTTTTTTTTTTCTCCCAATTACCTTTGTTTTCGATCAGTGTTGCACTTTGTAATATGTGTTTAGTAAACATGAGGGGTATTTACTGCAAACTGGCAACTATGTTTCTCTTTCAAGTTGAGTGATTCCTCTGGGATGCTCCTGCCTCCCCCTCTGCTGGGCAGGGGTTGCCTGGCCAGCCCAGGGCCCAGATACAGCCCGTTCCCCTGGCAGCAAGGCTCTCGGATGCTGCTGGCATCAGTTTGTGCCTCCTCTGACATGCGGGAGGTGCCTGTATCCTGGAGAGAGTGTTAACGTTTAGATCAGCGCAATGGTCTGGGAATAGCATTGAGTTAAAAGGACCTCTCCTGAAAAGAGCACAGCAGGGACTTGACTGAAGAGTTCTCTTATCCCTTCAAGCGTACGCGGCTGCACGGATTTTCATCAGCAGCCAGCTTCATGGTAGCCCATTAGGGCTTGATTTAGCCACCTTTGGGGAGGGGAGGAATGGGCATCTGCCCCGTGGAAGAGCCGCTGGGTCTCTTCTCCTTTCCCCTCCTGGAAGCTTGCCTGGGCCGTGCTCTTGGGGTCCTCGCCATGCCAGAGAATCATGTGAGCAGGTTCCAATGGGGTTTGTGCTGCTTTTGTAGTCACTATTTACGTTTCCCTCGTGAAACTTGAGGCCAAGTTAATACATGTGTAATTACCTGCCCTATGCACGAGGCTGCATCCTAGTCTCTTAATAGTCCAAGGTGCTCTTCAGCTTGAAAGATGAGGTTTAAAATGTTTCTCAGGAACGTTTCACCATGTGTTTCAACAAGCCTGGTAGCTGTGTGAGCACACGGACCCATCTGGAGTCCTGCTAAGCTTTTGTCCTCATTTCTTGTGGCAATAACTTCAGCAACTTAATTACTGTGCTGGAGAAGTATTTCTTTTTATCACCCCGGACTGTCTTCCTACCTGATTTTATTGAAAGCCCCAGTTGTCACATCTTATGAGATGGTGAAGTCCCAGTTTACCTCTTAGGGGTCATCCATTGCCTTTTTGTTGCCTCTTCCTACCAGTTGCCATTCCACAGCTGGAGTCTCATTTTTTTTAATCTGTGAAGGTCTTGGGCAACTCTGAAATAAAGACACCGCTTTCTTCTGAACTCCCCTGTCTCTTTGGTCCCCATTTTGTGGTGGGGAGAACAGATGGGGTGTGGTACCCAGGGTGGGATGTGGGATACAGGAGCTGCCCTTGCAGTGGTGCTGTCCCAGCCTAAGGACTCTTCCTGCCTTTCACTGCTGAGCAAGAGCTTTCAGCAAGCTGTCTGTAACGTTGGCAGCCCCTTTAGCTGAGCTGACAGGATTAATTTAAAATCCCATATGGTAGAAGAGTTGGCTTTTCCCTCCCAGATTGCTCCCGGCATGGATAGCGAGCCGCATTTGGCAGCTTGTTGCCACCTTACCTGATTTCGCTGCTGATCTCTGGAGCTCCTTGGTCTCCCCTGGACCCATTGAACCGCAGCAGCTGTCCTGCCCACATGGTGTTGTCATTCTTGCCTCTTTCTGGGCTAAAAAAGTGCATCAAAGCCTGTAATCGGACACCCCAAGTAAGTATGGGTTTTCAAGATCCTCCGTGTAATGGTCTGAGTGATTTAGGGATCTTGAAGGAAGGGAGAAGCTTCCATCTTTGGCCTGAGTTCTGACAGCAGCAGTTAAAAATAAATAATCCAGTTGCTGGGTGAAAAGTGCAGGGAAATGCTCTGCTGTTGGCAGGGAGGCAGCTGCGGCCCCAAGGTATCGGGGCAGTGCCCCAGTGACTGTGCTGCGTTCCCGGCAGGGCGATGGAAGCTGGATTCTCCAGGGCTGGCAAAACTGGGGCAGTAGCACGGGAACCGATTTGCCTTGCAACAGGGGAGCAGAGACCCAGGTTCTGCTCAGGAGTTTGCCTTGATTTAATATAACTTCAGGCAAGTCAATTAATCTTTCTGCATTTGTTGCTTTTGCAGCTCCCAGCACTGAGGTTTTGTTGGTTAATGTTTAGAAAGTCTTTTGAAATGTGGCTGTTGGCGTCTGGGTCCAACAAAGAGAAGCAATTGTGAACAATAAAAGAATATTTTTCCAAAATACAGCATAGCAAAAGCAGCTGAGATAAGGTCTGCTCTCATTAATTTAAAAAATGATATTTTTCCTTCTTCTTTCAATAAAAACAGTCTGCATGATAAACTGACATCTTTAACAATTGTTTAAGCTGCACAGGTTTAAATATATACTTCCTGCATAGGCTGCTGATGAGTCACTAGTCAAAATTATTTATCAGAAGTGATCGCTCTGCACTAGAAAGCAGAAGACAGAGCTCTTTTCTTGCCAGAGCTACGCAGTTACTGTGAACAATTACAGGGGCTCTAAAGTTCTGCCCATGATTAAATGATTTTCAGTTAGTTTTAACATCTTTGGGAAGCTGGACAAGTTTTCTTAGAAGGGCATCTATGGCACTGAAAATGCAATATTTTCCATAGTTGGAAGGAATAAATGGAGCTTAAGTTGTTCTCGGGAAATGCAGTTAGAAATGCATTTTGGGAATCTCAGCTGCTCAGAGCTCCGCTGTCAATTTTTGAGTGCTTAGGATCCTATTTCTTTTGATTGCAAACACATATACATTCTTCAGCGAATGTGAGAGTAACTCGCTGTGCAGAGCAGAGAACAGACTATACCAAGGGCTGATGGCGAGAAAACTGGTTTAATAAATGTATATAGACATGCACGGACCCAACGAGCTTTTACTTGTGTCAACACGGGATGGTATGTGACAAGGATAAGCATTTTGAGGAAGGAGGCTTGTAACAGATGTACCAAAAGCTGCCTCTGAAGCATTGCTGTGTTGATCTAGAGACTTCATGGGACCAGAGTTGTTGGCATTTGTGATTTGACTTCACGGGGGCCAATATCGGTAATTACAGTGAATCTGGGAGGATGTTCACTTCAGAACAAAAATAGGCTCTGTTTGTGGACTGTTCGTGGGCAAAAGGCTTAAAGGCGCCCTGGGCAAACCTGGATGAGGCAGCAGAAATAACAGAGAGGATGCTCAGTCATTAGAAATTGTTTATGAGCGTTGCTTGGCTGAGCCCAAAGAGGAGCCATGGCACTCAGGGGGCGCAAAGACAAATGTGGTGGGTTTGGGAGGGCAGCTGAACCCGCTGGTCCCTGGCAAAGCCTGCGTCTCTTTGAAGCCCCACTTGCCTCTTGTCGCTGGTATCTGGTGGCAGTGAGCTTTGCGGCAAAATCCATGCCCTTGCCTGCTGAGGCACAGGGTCTCTTTCTTCTGGTGTTCACAGGGCTGCTCTCCTGTGCAAAACACCTTTATTTTCTTTTAATCAAATTGTCACCGGGAGACACATCTGTTCCTGCTTGCCTTGCTGCTTTCATCAGGGGCGAGGATGGAGCGTCCCTTTGAGCATGCCGATACTTATGCAAACGCACTTCAGCCAGGCAGGGCTACTCGGATATCAAAGGCAGAGCCTGAAGAGGTGGCCTGCTGGAATTTGCATATAAAATTGCAAGCTGAAATCCAAACAACAGAAAGATGTGAAGATCAGTGGGAAGGGTGAGCACGAAAAACACTGGCAGGCCTGTGGAAGAGTAGGAGTGAGGGCAGGTGGGGAGGATAGAGGCAGTGAGATATGAAAGAGCAGGAAAAGGAACACACAGAAAGCTTTAACTAACAGAAAAGTTTCTTGTACTGCAGACAGATGATGAAAGAGAGACAGTGAGGAATTATTAGGACAGAAGATAAGGAAACAGCAGAGATAGGAAATAATTATTTTGTATCTGTCTTTATAAATGAAAATGAAGGGCATTAACTTAAATAGGATTTAGATTTTCAGGGACAGAAGGGGATGAATTAGGAAGTGTTCAGATAACAGCAGAAATGATTATTAAAGGTCGGGGGCTCTTGAAACCGACACTGCTCCACAGCCCCCACTCAGGATGTGCGGGAGCATCCCTGGGGCTGCAGAGGTACACCCCGGGGGGGGGGGGGGGGGGCTGCTGTCCCAGAGGCAGTGCCTGGTGTTTGGTCCACTGGCTGGGGCAGCTGGAGTGGGTGCTGAGTGCTGGTGGAGCTGACAGGCCACCCGACTTGCCCAGGGAGGGATGAAGGAATATCCCTGGTGTTGGCACTTGGAGAAAAACTGTAGATTGTATCTCCCTGTTCTTGTGCCAGTCACCCGGGGAGCGGGCATCGCCAGCGTGCCTGTGCTGCTTCAGCAGGCAACCGAGCAGCCTGCCTGCTTACACTGAACTGCTCCAAGAAGAGTATGTGCGGGGTCCATTCTCCCCCTCACACCCCTCGACTGCAGCACGCAGTTCCCCAACAAAGATGATGGTGTTTATCGTAATGATAATTAGGCACTATGTCTAATATCGCTGGGGGCGGGCGAGAAAACCCCAGCCCCTGTAAGAACTTCCTAGAGGTGTGTTTTTATCCCGCTTGCATACATAGAGCAAAACTCAGCAAGTCAAGCATTTTTGTGAAGTTAAGTCAAACAGCCCTCGTCCGTATTACATTTTCATGCATTTAGAAGAGCACTTGCAAATTTCTTTTCATTTTGTACTTAGTTTAATTTCAGATGATGCTTCCCTTCTTTGCATGCATAGCTTTGTACCTGTTGTTATTTGCAAGCGTAAAACCTCATGTATGTAATTGTTTGCCTGGTTTAAGAGAACAAATGGTTCGACTTGAATGCGCCAGTAGTTGCAGATGTGGAGGTTACGCTGAATGATTCATTTGAAACTACAGGTCAAGATTTTCCAAACAAGACCAGCGACACCAGGTTCAATGTCCGAAACTGAGCTATTTGAGCAAAGCCTGACCTTTGGAGGCTGCGTGCTAACTGCTTTCCAGAAATGCTGTTGGAAGAGCTTTAGTTTTCATGTTGAACCTCATGAGCTGCTTCTGAAAACCCCTGCCGCTCCTGTGGCACTGGCTTCCCAACCTGATAGGAACTTTTAACTTTTACCCTGATAAACAACACATAATAGGCTTTAAATAAACCAAATAACAGTAATTTCTCTTAACCTCAGGCTCTTAATATTTCTCTCGTGTGGTGCTCTGATATACTGAACTTCACTGGTAATGGATTTGATGTCGATGCCACCATCGTCCTCATGGGACGAGAAGGCTCCTTTCAGCGATTCTGTGGGGTGGGTTTAAAAAGGTCCTGCCAGTGGGTCCACACACTCTGTCTCCTCCAGGGAGACTGGGGGCTGGGTTTGGTGTGGGCTTTGGGAGCAGCATTGGACTGAGTTGAAGCTCGTCTGCTGACAGCATCAGATAACTTCCTACTACCTTGGTCTGCCACAGCTGGAGGATTGAGGGATGCATAGCAATGCAGCTCACTGCCTGTTTGAGCCCTGTGGGAACTGCACCAAGCTTCTGGCCACGCAGACAGCAAAGGGACGTCTGTGTGATCCTCCTGTTACAATCCTGCATGGGAAGAGCTAGAGGAATTCCATATGTCTGTTGCCGAAAAGAGGAGCAGGATCAGCCTCTTGAGTAGGCGAGTCACTTATTTATAACTCTCCCACCGAGTGTGAGTTTGTTTAATTTTCTGGAGCAGCACAGCACCGGTGAATGTGGCTGTACAAATTTGCTAACAATAGTGCCTGTGCCTATATATAAACCTGAAGAAGACACTGCAGTCCACGGTGCTTTCCAGTTAGCAGGATGATGCATGATATATGGCATGCCATAGGTAATCTGCGACCTTACGTTGCAGCTGGTTTTATCAGTCCTGAAACTCTCTGAAAGCAATAGTTATGCTTCCCTCCTTTATATAGCTTCAGAAAATTTTTAATACCACCTAGTCTTGTCCTCTGCTGTTGCATTTTAGTGTTACCCGATGTGTTTAGACCCGTGCATTGTGGGTGCCCTGGGGTCTTTTAATGCTGGCTCTTGCATGCCATTCGCTCTTACGCCCTGTGAGCCATTGTGGTAAGTCTGCGTGGGATGTCTGTGTTGGTTTGTGCAGCCCTTGATGACGGCGGTGGCTCGTGCTACCAAGCAGAGGACGGTAGGCAGTGGAAAGAAGGGATGCAGGGGAAGGGTGAGATGACATTGCAGTGTGAAAGGCAGCAGTTTCAGCACATCAACAAGCAAGCTGCTCAGGGTTTTTAAATAGACATCACTGGAAAGAGGTTAGTTGTGGTGGGGCTTTTTTAGAGATGTCCATTATACTGTTAATTGCTAATTGATAAAATCTGATACAGAGTGAAGGCCAGAATCTGCATGAGGGAAGCTAAGCTTGTCCTGTAAATTACCCAAACAGAGCTCGAGTTTCTGCCTTGGCTATTCTGTCAGCAAGAATAGGTCTATTCACCTGTTAAAGTGGAAAACCATGATTGAAATGAGATTTACAGCACGGTTGTGGGAAATAATCAAAATGAGAGCCTGCCTTTTCAAACCGCTGCCTACATGCAGAGAGGCGACCACACAAGCACGGTCGCAGGAGCGGTGCGTGGGGCATGTGGGGCCATTGCTGCTGGAGCACGTGGGAGGGCTGGGATGCGGAGCAAGTGCTCCAGGTGCATCTGCTCAGGTGGTTCCCGGTGAATCAATACCCACCAAACTTCGGGCAAAGGGAGCGCTGAGCTGTGGCTGTGGCATAGAAATGTCTGAAGAGCAGCAGAAACACCCACATGGGTGAAGTACCTGTAATTGCACTATTGCTCCAAAAAGGCTTTATAAAAATCAAATCAGTAATAAGCACTCGATATAAAGGATGCTTTCTCTAGGGCGGTGTGGCATTCCTCTTTGTGGAGGAGCTGGTTTGAAATGTAACCTGGGCCTTAGCGAAGGCATTTGAAAGCTCAAAAGAGCAGTCTTGCCTATTACATGGTCTAAGGACAATTTATACCCTGAATAAGCTTACTGGGTGCACGCACAGCCTCTGTTCAGAGTGGCTGTGCTCGCTTGCTGCTTGACATGCAGCAGCCATAGCAAGTTATGCACTGTCTTAATGGAGCAAAGTAAATTCCATCAGCTCCAGAGGCTGCAGACTGGACCTGGGGAGGGGCCGCTCCAACCTCCCGATAAACCCAGTCACAATATCGCCATTTCATGTCATGCAAAAACAAAAGGTGCAATTTAAAATACCATCCTTCAGGTGCATTGAGCAGCGTTTGGTTGTCAGGACTGGATTTCTTTAAGCCAGTGGTCCAGAATAAACTGGTAATGAAGAGTCATTTGACAGCAGGCGAGCTGGAAACATGTATATGAAAATAATACATGAGTTTCTAGTTTATCATGCATTTAGCTTTTTTTTTTTTTTTTAACTTGCAGCTACATACCACAGATGGTAATTCTTCAAAAGTAAGTTGCACACATGTAAGGAGAATAAAAGGATATTCCAGCAGCAGGACATGTGTGTGTGTAAGGAAATGCCTGTGCTTGGTGGACTGCAGTGCTGCCAGGCTTGTCGAGCCACTTCTGTGCATAACTGACTCCTTGGCTTGTTTTGTTGCAGTTGTAGAGCTTGAAAACAAAAGTGTTTTCTTCATACACAGCTGTGTTTGCAGCACAAGTGTTACAGGAGTGACTGGTATCCTCTTGGCCAGGGGGCAGGCGGGACATCTTCCTTGCAGAGCCAGTGTTTGTATTCAGAAATTGCATCTCCTAGCTAGCTAGCACAGAGGATAAATGCCCCATTCCTTGATTTTATTTTTTTATGTCGTTCCCTTGCAGTCTGGAAGAAATGGCTGACAAGACCTATTATTTTTCCGGTTATCCAAACTGTCCACATCTTAACAGCTTCCTACTTCAGCTGAGACAGTCTGAAAAGTTTAATATCATTTCAAATCAGAGCACCAATAAAACTTGACATTATTAATATGATGTCAAGGGGTTTTCCAACTGCTTAGGGAAAAACAACGTGTCCCATTAAACAAAGCTCCCTGCATTGTGAAATATTAAGTGACTTTTCAACGAGTGCCAGCTGGAGCTATTAGTTTTCCTTTGGTGCCGTTGATGTGGAGAGGAGGTCTGGCTGAGAGCCTTTTATGAAGACATTAGCTGAATCCATGCAGTCGGAGAGGCTTTTGCTCTCCAAGGGACTGCGCTCTATCTGGGGCTGCATATGCAACGATGAATTATTAAAGGTGGTAAATACGTTTGGTGGGCTGTGCTTTCTTCCCCTGCCCTTAATGCACTTGTTGCGCTGGGGAGTCTGGATGACCTACTGGGAATTGGATCTGAGATTGTAATAAACTGAACCCGCTTCTTAATCTTCTCCCGCATCTTCCAGTGGGAGCTGAAGAACGGGAGTGTTGCAGGCACCGCCTCCCGCAGCCTGACTCACGGCCGGACCGTGGCAGTTTGTTCTGGGTCTCGCTGGCAGGTATTGCCTAATCGCTGTCCTGCACCTTGACCTACAAAGCCTGGCTTGGTGCTGGACGTTAATTTCTCAGAAAGGGCTTCCAGCAGCCGAACCTGCTGCTGCTTTCCCAGCCAGCTTGTTTTTCTTGTTGGTGCTTGAGCAGATTTCAGCAGGCAGGAGGCCTGATGTTTCTGCAATCTTCCCTTTACCTCCCAGTTGCTGTAAAAGAAAATCACTTCATCTCTTTGTCCAGACTAAACATGTTCTGCAGAAAAAAGTTGAAACATATTTTTTCAGAATGCCTTTGGTAACACACCCGGGATCGAGCAGGTATTTAGTGTGCTTAAGGCTTTGTACAGCACATTAAAGCCTTGTCTCTACTAGATGTTTATAATGGGCATGTGTTGGTGCATGTTCTTAAACATACCTCTGAATTCTGGTCTTGGCTCTGCCTCCGCCTCTGGTTTCCCCACTGGTACAGTAACTATCTCTTTGATGTCTCACAGGGGAAGTGTAAGTATTTAATTTAACTTTTATGAAGTTCTTTTTGACAATGTAAAGAGCACCGCATGTAAAGCAGAGTTTCAGGGAAGTTGAGGCAGTGATGTCCCACTTTTATCTCCAAGAGAGAGTTCCCACATCTGAGCACAAAGCCCTCCAAGCCCCAGGGCTTCCAGCTAACCGCGCTGTTGCCTTAAGGCCATAACTATTTTTGACACTTTTAGCCAATAAAACCGCAAACCCTCTTTTTGCATCCTAATGCACCAGCCCCGCCCTATTATCCTAGCTGTTCATCCTGTCCCACCAGGCACCTCAGCGATGCTCAGGGCTGGAAAAGAGCTGACCCTGGGATCCCTTCCCTGGAGTACCAGCATCTCTGCACAGAGCTGGGGTCTGTCCTGGAGCATGCCTTGGGCCACTGCCCTGGGGGGCTGCTCCCCCCAGCTGGGAGCAGCTCACTGCCCTGGGCCCTGGAGGGCTTCTGGGGTCCCTCTGGGCAGGAGCATGAGGCTCTGCCAGCCAGGTGCTGCTTCTGTTCCCAAATAAGCCAAGCTCCTTGAAGGAAAGCAGTTATGCAGCCTTCGAGGAGGAGGAAGCCTCTCACTGCTTTTTTTCCTGCTGCACAACCTTCCTTCACCTTCCTTCTTTTAATGTCTTAATCAAGTGGCTAATAAGAGAAGTGATCCATGAAAAGGACGGGTATCTTGATAAGGCACGGAAGCTTGTGGCAGCACTTTCCCCACAGATCAGCATCCTCCAGGAGAGGGAGAGACAAAAAAAGGCAGATTTTTGTACCCTTAAGCTTCCAACACTGCAGTTCAAAAGACCAATCTTTACAGAAAATAAATTTAAAGGAGAATTTTTGATGTATATGATGGTCTCTTGTGGTTGACAGCAGTGCTGCTGGCAGTATATGGAGTTATGCAAAGCCAGGGTTGGGATTACTTAAAAGTGTCTGTAGTTCTTTGATTAACCAGTGTGTATTTTATTTTTTATATGGCACAATCACAGCCCTACATTGATAATATCTTGCTATTATTGTTCGATATGCTAAACTCCTCCTTTTCCTGCAGCGTGCAGCTGCTTGTTAGGGCACTTTTTAAAGAATTCACTCTCCGCATATTAAATATGCAGTTTTAAAGGAGGGTTTGTGCACTCGGGTGTAATTTTGGCGTGATGTTGTGCCATCACAAAGGGTGGTCTGTAGGTGTGGGAGCACAGAAAGGGATGGGTCCATCTTGCGAAAACCCTGACGCTTGCTGGGGGGAAAATGCTGGACTGAGAGACTCAGAGCATCATCCTCCCCCACATGAGGGTAGGTATAATAGGTGTAGCACTGTCGCAGCAGGAGCTGTGCTGATAATTTTTGGTGCTCGCTCTTGGCATGATCCTCTGCTGGCTTTAGAAGAAAGGCAGGTGAAGCACCGAGCAGGGATGACTCGCCTGAGATGATGCATCAGGTCACCAGCACAGCCAGGAACAGATGTGAGGCCTCTGTTCTCCTAAATGACTGCATTTTCTTTGTACCCCCTCTCATCAGCTGCCTTGTTCAGCTGTTTCCTGGGTCGGGGCTAAAGGCATGTGAGACGGTTGCAAAACACAGAGATAATAATAGCAAACTCCAAGAAGGCAGAAGTGAGCAATCTGGGACTGGGGTTGCTGGAAGGGGAAGTTCAGCAGCTGAAGTGAAACAAAGAAGGAAAACCTCTGCTCAGAGGGGCAGCTTAGGGGTTCAGGATTGCTGCCACCCTCTGCTTTGTACTGCGCTCTGGCCAGGGAGCCTTCAGCCTCTGGAGATTGCCACTGCTCGGGGGCAGGGGAGGAAAGCAGCAGGTGGAAGAGGCGAGACTTGCCGTGCATCATGTGTGTGCAATTAGTTTGTCCCTGCCCGTAAGCCCTTCCCACCTTTGCAGCAAATGCAAAACTGGAAGCAAGGCTGCAAAAGCAAGCTGAAATCTGAGTCAAGCTTGTTGCTTCTGCCTTTATCCCATTATATATTTTTTTTTTTTTTACTTTTTGTTTCTGGCCTCTCCAGTGCCTGCAATACCAGTTTCTGAATCAGAACTGAGCTGGTGTGGCGTTAATCCGTATGATCCTCTGTGATCAATGTATTCTGTATGATTCAACGAGGCTCTGGCTCTCCCCTCTGCGGCTGCATTGCCTTTGCGTTGCCGAGGGCCCTAATGGCTTGTTCTTGTCAGTTGGCTGAGCAGACAGGACTCCTGGGGTACACACGTAGCCAGAGATGAGCTACATGAAGGTGTCTTATTTCCCCTACAGACTTATCTCCACCTCCCTTTGGAAAGAGGACGGAAAAAAGAAAACCTGGATGAGGATTATTTAGCTTGTTCTTGGGAACCAGAGTGCTCGGCATCACTTCGGCTTCCCTAGCGGAAAGGGCATCTGTTTCCGTGCACTGAGATTACGTGGGGACCGTGATGGCATTAAAAAGCGCTGTATAACAGCCTTGGGCCACAGCCCCTGGAGTGGTCCTGGAATAGATGAGCGCTGCTGGGAGCGAGACCCTGCCCATGGAGACTCTGAGATGGAAAAGGTGGCTGCGGGCTGTGGGATCTGGACAGGTGCAGTTTGTTCGGTGCTGTAGGATCAGAAATGAAGGGGAAAGGGATGCTCAGCCCTTTGATTATTTTACTCCTTTTATAATGCTCTCACTTTAAATAGAAGGTAGAGAGTAAATTTCACATCCAAAGATGGGTGTCTGCTCCTGAATAGGATTGATTTAGGGTCAGCACTTCAACAGCGTGCAGGATTTGGGTTTCAAAAGTTCCCAGCCATTACTGCAGTCAGATTTTTCTAAAGGGCCCAGCATGATGACATTTACAGCCAGATTTTTCAAAAACAGCATAGTACTTCAGATGCTGAACTCCTGAAAATCTAGTCATTTAATTTGTTAAATGAGAGCGAAGGTCTCTTCAGATAATCTCCCAGTCATTGTAAGAGTCGAGCTCTTCTGCAGGAAAAGCAGCCTGTTCCTAACTGAAGTTCCTTTCAGGTTTGGAACACATTAGCCCGGAGTCCCTTTAAAGTACATTTTTAAAGGCAGAGAGGAACCTAAAGAGCACAAAATGTGACCTAATATCAATTAGCTGGAATTTGCATGGCTCGTCACTTAGAGTTGGAGATGTTCGGTCTGTGACAGTGACGTCAGAGGCATCTTGCTGAAGTTAAGCGTGGCATTTTCCATGTGCATGTCCCTGCTGGAACGGGGAAGGGTACTGCAGAAGGCTGCACGAGTGAGTGATGAGTCTCCAAAGGCGAAGAAAAATACTTCTGTGACAATTCACTCTGAAGATTTCAGGCGCATCTTTTCCTTAAGAGACTCCAGTGGGCTTGAGTGCTGTCTGGGGATATGCAACGCTGAATTCATTACTCCCTCCAGCCGCAAACTGCGTGTGAGGAGGGCAAGGCACTTCATCTGCCCGCCCGGCTCCGCAGCTCCCGGAGCCGTCTGCAGTCAGCCCTGGGAGCCTGCAAGGCGCTGGAATTCCTGCTCTGGTCCGTGGTTTGGGTCAGATCCCAACCTCACAGCCCAGCTGCGGGGCGGAGGTTCATCGCTTCTGCCAGCCGGATTGTTCCCTCCGTAGCTGTAACAGTCCTGCAGCGGTGCAGTAATGTCTGGTCGATACCTCGTCCCTTCCGTCCCAGTTTGCACCGAGAGCAGGAGCACCCACGCGCAAACCCAGGCATGACCACAGCAAGATGCTGTCGCCTCTCTGTATGTGCAGAGCAATTCGGGAAGATGCTTCTCTGAACACCGTGTGTAGGTGTAGAGTGTGTGTAAATACCAACTGATGAGCTAAACCTCTGATTGACCTTTAACTACTTGGTAACTGATTCTCTCCGGTAATAAATATCTTCCGCAATTAATAGTCAATTGGTACTTAATTAATGAAGCAATAACAGTGGAACAGAACATTGTCACAGGATAATGGTCTCCCGCAGCCATTATACTGTAGCTGTCCTACTAAATCAAAATTAAGTGCGGTATTATGCGGGGAACGCGGAGCCTTGTCGTGCTGGCTGTCTTCCTGCTGCTGGCCCCAGCCCATCGCTGCCGCAGGGTGCTCCCAGCACTCGTGTCCTCAGGCAGGCAAGGCAAAGAAGAGGCTCTGGTGTGAAACAGGCGGGTAATTGCAGCGAAGGTTAAGAGTACAGAACAAATGGAAGCTTTAAATAATCTTCCCCAAAGGTCTTGAGTAGCCACTCGGTACAGCTGCAGCTGCAAGGGGGGTGGATGCTGGGAGCCGTGGCTGTTAGCTACATGGGGAGCAAAAGCTCAGCTCACACTAAGCCGTTTAATAGCACAGACAGCATGGATCCTGTCTGCTCCTCTGTTCCCTCCTTCCTCATGTTGACCTTCTGCTCTGGCTGGCCAGAATGATGCATACTTCTCTGGCAAGTAGGGTTTTAAAGAGGGATGGAAAAGCCTTTTCCTCCAGGGAAGGGCTTTCTGGGAAGTGAGCGCGAGTCAGCTGTGCTGTAAAACATCCCCTCACTTGGTGCTGTGCCCTGTCCTTTCCTGAAGTGCAGGCTGTTGCATTAGAGGTGACTCCAAGCATGCGAACACTAGATTCCTTTTTTTTTAAAAAAAAAAGTCCCATTTTTCTGTCTTGTCAGGTCTATTTAAGCATTTAATGAGGTGAGATAGTACCAATAAATTTATCACAGAACAATAACTCTGATGTGGGCCACAGCCTAATAAGCTTACATCCTTGGGATGGGAGGGCGATCCAGCTGGTGCTAGATTGCATCTGGTGTGATTGCTTTGCTCAGGTATTCCCGAGGTTGAACAAGGACTTTGGAGGTGCTGAGAGTGTTCACCGAGGCAGGCTGGAGCGGGTTTCCTGAATGTAAAGCTGGTGGCTGTCACCAGGCAGCAGGGGCACAGGGGACAAGACTCGTTCCTCCCATTTCCAGCCCCGCTTTGTCCCATACCCCCTGTGCTGCTGCTCACTTGGAGCTTCCAGGAGGTCTCTGAGGATGCCTCAGCTGAAACACTCAGTGCTGACTTTCAGCTTGAGCTGATTTCTCCCTGGGGCACCATAGGAGTGGTGTCCTCTTCACTCAGCAAGTGACATGTTCAGGCAGGCTCAGCGTGTAGGCTGTCATTTCACCTGGCTCCTTTTGATGCCCAAGTTGCACTGCAGCTCGGTGGCTTGTGGGTGCCCCTGCCTGCACGCTGGAAGGTGGTGTGGGTGTACAACTGTACCCTGCGGTTCACTGTGACTGACCCCAAGAGTGATGGTTTTGGTAGCCGAGCCCTGTGATGGAGCTGAGGATCCCTGGGCAGCTAGCTCAGACATTGTGGTCCTGATGGTTCTGCTGCATCCAGCCTCAGACGAGATTTTTACAGTGTGTTGCAAAGTGTAGAGAGGTTTTGTACTTTGGCTGTGTTGAATGTCTCCTGAATGAATAACCTGACAGATTTTTTTTTTTTTTTTAATCCCACTCACTACTTGCAAATCTGTTTGCAAGCAGCTTGGTTTCTCGGAGGAGGACTTGGAACCATCAGCTGGCTCCTGCATCCCATTTGCTGAAGCATCCCTTCCCGTGACTGGCTTTGGCAATGCCTTTTCTCTTGATCAGAATGGGCTTTTTTGGGTGGAGAGAGCAGGAAAAGCTGAGTTTAAAGCCACTTCATTCAGGGGCATCTGCAAGCTTAAGGCTTATGCTGACTCTGCGGCACACACATTCATGGCTGAAGCAAAAGTTGTGTTGAAGTTAGAAATAATCACCTCTGCCTTTGCATCTGTCTCAGGATTTTAATTGCATGTGTAATCGGATATTGCCCGTTCAGCAGGGGCAAGAACAAAGTAGTAGCTAAATCATCTATCTTTACATGGGTCCTATATATTATAGTGCTATACAGGAGGAAATTATAGGGAGTCTATCATGCTCCTGCTTTTTTTCCTAAGGCTGCGTATAATACGTAAGACATAAACTAAAAGTTGTCTGGTGCTGACACCCTCCGTGCTGGGGGAGAGGCGAGATTGGCATCCATGCTGCCCGTCAGCAGAATCTGGGCACGACAGCGGGCTCTGCTTACGCGGATCCCCTACAAATTCACTTTGTGTTCTTCTCTATTTATAGCTTTCCAATGCCAGCCCATCCTAAAACCCATCATACTTTTTTATAACTGGCCAGACACAAATCTAATTATCCCGAAAAGGGAGGGAGCAGAATGGAGAAAGCACACAGAAATTTCATCATCCAGCCTTGTGGAAATGTGCGTGATTCAGAGCCCCAGAGCCCTTGCTTTGCAGAGCACAGCTCGCCTTCAGAAGCGCGGCTTCCTTAAGGACACGTTTGTTGAGCCGCTTTTTTTTTCCCTGCTGTGTGCACTGTGCTGAGGAACATACTGCAAGTAGTTTATTACAGCTTTCTGTTTAGTTCTGCTGCAGTACAGTAGAAATAATGCAATCATGCCTTAGCTCCATATGGTCTCGGAGGCTGAGAAGCAGAACAACCTTTTGCTTTGCTTGTGTTCTCGCTGCCGGTGCTGGGGAATGCGATGGGGATCATGGAATCTATCGTTCCCACCCCACCCTCCGCTGTGCCCGCTCCCCAAAGCGCCGAGGCACGCTGGTGGCATCCACTGGTGTGGCTGGAGAAGAAACACTGTGCTTGGAAAACAGCCACCATTCAGCTAAATATTTGTGTTTGTGTGTGTGGGCTCCATATTGAAGAGAGCAGGCGCGATGCTGTAGCCTCTCTAGCGCAGCAGGTCAGAGCATCCGAGCCAAGGATGCCTGCCTGGTCCAAAACACGCGAGTGCCTTCCCTCGTGCTGCAGAAAATAACCTCATGCTGCTTGTTAGCTTTAATCGCTGTGGCCTTTGAAGGTGCTTTTACCCTGTGATCTCATCTAGGACTGTGCGAAATTAGGGGTTGTCTCCTGGACTTGGGAGTCGTGGGTGTGATGGGACCTTCGCAAGGAGCAGCGTGGTGGTAGCTGCCAAGGGTCACCATGCCGGGTGGCGAATGAGTTGGGCGTGAGGACAGCAGGCTACAGAAATTCCATGCAGGGTGCTGGGTGCTAGCTCTACCCAGAGCATCCTGGCGTGCATCTGATGCTTGGGTTTATTATTAGAGCAAGCTGCTCCAAATAAGTCCAGGGATAACTCACTCCTCAGCCCAGGGAATCTGTGTTTCAGCTAAATAAAGAATTTAACAGTTCTTTGAACAAAGGGTTGAAAAATGCGAGTCCAGTCAGGTAAGAAGTGATTCAGTATGCAAAAATGCCTGAAATGCTGGGTTTACTGGGCTGTAGAGGTCATGAACTCTGCTAAATTCTTCCAGCCTCTGGTTCTGGAGTTCCATGAAGCAAACCTGGGGGAGAAGGAAAACATTCCCAGTGCCCCTGTGGCTCCGCAGAGCTGCAGCAGCAAATGTTTCCAATTACTACATGGAGTTTGCATACACTGGGTTATTCCACCCAGCGCCGGAGGGTCTGAATTTCCTCACTACTGTGGATAGAGTCTGTCAGCCAACATCTACATTCATATAAAAACATAAAATCCAGCTTTGTCTTTCATCATAAAAAATAAACTCTATCCTGCAGAAGAGATGAACAGAGGGAAAGTGAGTGGTGCAGGGGGGCAGGGATGCGGGGCATGCTCAGGACAGCAACCCCTCTGTGGGGAGCTGGGGGGGGGGGCAGGGGGAGGGGGGAGGCATGGCACTGCACAGCCAGGGACGGGTGCAGGGAGCTGTTCCATGCATATAAAACAGCTTGTCTGACTTGCTGCCTTTGAGAGAAAAATGGGACAGAACAGCTCTAACGGTTTCTAAAAGCTACTGAAGCCCAACTCCGCACCATGCCGTTTTCCCCGAGAGGACAGAGCAGTAAACGGTGTGTGGTAGGTGTCCGTCGCACTGTTTAAATACAGCGCTGTGAGGCATGGGCGGTGTTTAGAGAGACCTTGAGGAAAGGCATGGGGGAACAGCTTGAAATACCAGGAAAGCTTTTGCACAAAGATGGAAAGCAGCATGAGAAAGTGACCGTTGCCCATGGAGCTGTGCAGATGGACGAGACCAATCAGCCCAGCTACGACAATGGTATCGTGCACGTGAAAAATCAGCGAGCTTCGCCTGGGACATGTCGGAGGTGGGGGAGTCTATCCAAGCATTTGAGCAGAGCAGTCCAGCCCTTGGGATGCTGCTTGTCTAAACTCTCTGCAACCCACAGCTATAATTAGGCTGCACGGCGGGTATTTATAACCCTTCCTGAGTGCTCCGATCATGTTTAAAATGTCTAAGTGCAGAGTCATCAGTGAGGAGCATAGAAACTGGTGTCAGAGAGGTAAAGCTCGCCAAAGTAGCTGGTGTGGTGCAGCAGGGTGCCTGGTGCACACAAGTCTGACCTGGCTGTCCTGGGCTGGGGGAAGATATGCTGCAGCCCTCGGGCGCTGATCACCACTCTTGCAAGCTTGAGGCAGGATTGGACCCGATACGTGCTTAGATGGAGACTTGCAAGGGAAAGCGGGCGCACTTGAGGGAACGATGTCGCTTGCGGAGTAGGAAGCGTGGTGCCGGTGATTAACCAGCATTTTGCGTGGTGCCTGGGTGCAGGACTGACTTTGTGACGGTGTCCCTCAGCAGAGTAGCAAAATTTGGGATGTCAGTACTGAAGTTCCTTAAATCTATGGCTTCTTGATACCCAAGAGGAGTCCACTGCTTAGAAAACACTCGTGCTGTCGGCATCACAGCGGTTTTCACCCTCCTGAAGGGGCTTGTGCTTGATTTCCATTCCGCTTTCCACCAAAGCCTGTGAAGTCGGGAGCAGGAGGGTCTCGAGGGGAGTCTGTCTCTAGTTAGGGAATGGAAAAAGTGCTGATAGATGGGGAAAGGGGCTGAATGATCCTTCACGAGACAGAGAAGCTTTGGGAGGCTGTCAGACTGCTGACTCCATTTTCCTCGCTTTGCTACTCAGCAGAGCAGGAGAGTGGGCTGTTGAGAGCTGGCTTAATAGGAGAAGTAAGTTACTAGCAACTTTAGGAGCCTAAAAAATAAACGCCAAAAAACCTGTAGGATGCTTATTTGCCTCCAGTAAGGGTTTTCTGGTAGGCACATTGACAAAACGCATGTAGACAATATTCAGTTTTTTACTGAAAAGTGGGAAGGTAGGGGTGAGCAATGGCGAAAGGAATGCCACCTGGCCCAGAAAGTGGGCAGGCACTCGTGCTGGGGGGACGGTGAAGCCAGCTGTGGGGTGGCAGCCCCCGCTCTGCTGGCACAGCCTGTCTGTGGGATGGGAGCACCCTTCGGGGACCGACTGCTCGGTGATGCTCAGGCGAGGGCCGGCGGCTGGCGGGCGCTCCTCAAGGCACACTCCCTGCTGCGCTGCTAAATGCCCTGCGTATGGATGAGTGTTTCTTTAAAACCTCTAAGAGTAAGCAGCAGCAGAAGAGATCCTTGGCTGCTTGACAACCTAAATGTGGTAGAAATGCCATATGTTTCTGGCTTTAAGCCTCTACAGAATGCCCCATTTTCTCCATGTTTTGATTTTATTTCATTTTTTTTCCACATCAGACTTAAGCAACTCTTCCCATCAGCCCCGTGGCTGGTGGGGAGTGCTCTCCTCTCTAGCCTTTTGTTGCCGAAGCAAATTAAGCAGTGTCTCGGCTCCCTTGCCTTCCCACTTGCTGCCAAGTAAATCCCACAACTTTCTTGGGTGACGACATACATTTGCAATGGTGTTCTACAAAAGCTCCCCACCAAACCAGAGCTGTCTGGCATCCGTAACAAGCTTATCAAAGGGTTTCTTTGCAGGGAGATCTGAGCCCTCCAGGTTTTGATTCATAGCAGGTGAAGGCAGAATGTGCTGAAGCCTGATTGAAATGTGCGAGGTCAACAAAATAGAGCAGAGAGTGCACAATAATTGGGGAAGAAGCAGCAGCCTTGCTTTCTGCATGTGTTCCTGTGATCCCTCAACTGTAATCTCCCATTTCCAAAGGGAAGCCTGTCTTGCATACTTTATTGTAGTGTTCATTTGCACAGGAGGTCTCTTTTTGCAGAAAAGGGAGAAAACACAGAACTAAAACCATCACTGACTTTATTCTCCTGTGTCCTTACATATCCAAAAAGGGAGGCATCTCAAGAAAGATGGTGGGCAGAGGTATGGTACCTGGCTTTCATTTTAAGGCATCTTGCTTCTCCCAGAGTTTGAACATTTTTGCTTACCAAAGTGCTGGTATTTACTGCAGATCAGCAGATCCATGAATGAGGAAGGAAGGGGTTTTCTGTGCTCTTTTGGAAGTTAAAAATCCCTTGAAGGATGAGGCAACAGGGCTGAAATAGCTGGGTTCCCTACGGCAAAACAGATTCTTAGCTTGGCTTGGGAGAATTTACAATTTTGGGCATCTCTGGCCTTTCTCAGAGATTTGGGGAAGAGGTAGAAGGAGTTTAAGTACACCTTTTCCCCAAAGGCTGTAACACTGTTGGAAGCGCTCTGTTCCCTAACATCTGCGCGAATTAAAACCTTCCTTTGCTTTTGAGTGTGTGTTTGGGGGGTTTCCCTTCTCTTCTGCATTCTGTCTCTGAAAGGGGAATAGATTTTTTAAAAAAAAAAAGTATGGAAGGGGGAAGAAATCTGTCCCCTTTTCCCTCCTTCCCATCTGTTCTTTAATCACCAGCTGTTTGTCCTTAAGCTTGGATTACAACCTCTCCATCAGCCTGTTCAGTACACCACCCTGTGCAGTGGGGCCTTTGCATCCCACATGCCGCATTACACGTGCATTGCCAGCCAAAGGGCCACGTCAATGAAAATCTGGGAGAGATTTCGAGCCCATTGCTGTGTCTCCTGCAGAAATGTTAGTTTCTTCTCTCTGCATGCTCCTGCTTGAGATGCCTCTGCTGGAAATGCCCATGTCATGGGGTGCAGGTCTATGCATCTCGCCCCAGGATGCAAGTGTTGGAGGTCACTGTCTTTCCTTCTTGCAGTAAGAGTGATAAGCTGTCAGCCCTTACACACATGTAGTAAATACTGGCTGTTATGGCAGTGCATTATTTACTCCGCACCAGGGAGCAGATAAATAAGGCTAAGTTTCAGGCCCACGGCTGTGAGTGATGCCCGGCCAGGAGCCCGAGAGCCGGCATCCCCTCGCCTGCCTTCCCAGGGCTGGGCTGCGGAGGCTGAGAGGGGCTTTGTGCCGCACAGCTGCTCCCCGTGCGCCTTCCCATCTGGGGTGTCTGACTCGCGAACGGAGCTGTGACAAGCAAAGGAGCTAATGGTGCCTGATGGAGTAAGAAGCCAAGAGTGACGCTGGGTTTTTAGGACGGGTGCCAGCTCTGCCTCCATCTAGAAGAGCTGTAGGAGAAGTCAGCATAAAACCTAGGGATTGCTTAACAAGCTCTTTAGTGCTACTGAATGTGCTGAGCTCATCCAGGGAAGCTGTGGGTGCCAAGTCTTTCTTACTGATGGACTTAATGCTGTAGGATGGGGAGCCATTGGTGCACTCCTTCTGCTTCCTGTCTTACTCTGGGGAAAAGCTTGCTGGCCTAGCGGCCAGCCTTGTGCTGACAGAATGGCTACCCTAGACTGGGGAAGCGGCATTACTTTGCTTCCCATCTCCCTGGATGCTTGCTGCTTGCAGACCAGCTCTGAGTGCAGGGACGAAGCAACTCCATCCTTGGCACCACCTGCGCTCTGCCAGGTTTATGGTTCAGACCCCTGGCCGGTGATGGCAGCAGCAACAAGAAGGATGCAGCTGCCTGAAGACATAGCTACTGGAACCTAATTATCACCAAATCGGATCACTACCTCACTGCAGCCACCAGCCTGATTAACAAACATCCCCTGCCAGATGAGAGCTCCCTCCGTAACCCACACGGAGAGCCTCTGTGCTCCACAACAAAGGAGGTGGAGGTTTAAAGAGGTGATGTCTCTCTGTGCATGTGGCGAATAAGCGCCTGCTAGATCATCATTAGTGATACCAGTATCAAATGTAAACTATTCTTAGACACCTGTGTCAATCGGGGAGGACAAGAAACCAGCAGAAATCCAGGGCTGCCAAACAGAGCATCCAAAATATTTTTATAGATTAGTCTGACTTCTTTTTTCAGAGCAGGGAAAGTTCAAAGGAAAGCAGGGCATGGTAAGCAGCCTGGTACAGAAAGTGGGGAATTGATTGATATAGCTCCGAGTTCATACTTGTACAATAAAAAAAAAAAAAAAAAAAAAAAATCAAGGGGGAAGATGGGACTAAGGTTTTTGGGGCACAGCTTGCAGCAGAAGCATGGTGGGGTTCTTGCTGGTACAGCTGCTGGAGGTGGGATAGACATTACTCCTGTGTGGGACACCTGGGCAGGTGCTGGACATGGTATTGGATATGTTCAGGTGTGAGAAGGGGAGGAGAGGAGAAATGGGCTCCCCTCATCTAAATCAAACCAGAAAGGAGTGGTTAGAGGTGGTGGCCAGGGTTGGTTAGTTCTGCTGGACTGAATGCTGGCGAGCTTGGTGTGTGGCTTTAGGCAGGGCAGGGTCTGATACAGCCCCGTCCAGCTCTGATGCTGAAGTGAATCTCTGGAATAAGGGAAAATCCTTGTTATCTGAGGCATGCTTACAGCTTGCGCCGTGACCACAGGGTCACCTGCCTCCCTGAGCTTCAGGCAAAGTCTGTGAACAGTGGCTTTAAAATGGGGTCTTTTCATCTCAGATTTCCTGGGAAACCCAACCATGCAAGTGCAAGGAGCTGTTTGGAGTCAGGAGGGCCCTATGTACATTGGTTAATGCATCACCAGCAAACGGAAGCCTCATTACACAAGAGCTAATAATTTACAAGCTATACATTTAGATGTGTGGCTTTAAGTTCCTTACTTCATGCCCCAGGTATGTGCATGGGTTTCCTGGCTCTAGCATGGTGTTGCTGGTTCAGTCTTTGTCCCCCTTCGCAGAAGAGATTGGCCGTGCAGTGTGTGGCAAAGCGTTGCATAGGCTCACTGCCTCTTTGGTGGTAGACATCAGTGTCCATCTCTGGAAAGAAAAATCATATTGCAGTGCAGCTGCAAGCATGGTGAATCTCCAGGTGCTTCAGCTTTTAAAAGCATCTGTCCTTCTGCATATGTGAAAAAGGAGTGAATGAGTAGAAACCTCAGCCTTTGACCTGGAGCAGGGCTTTCAGATGTGATGCAGCAGAAGCCGAAAGCCTTAAACTCAACTTAAAGTGTGTGCTTGACCACCAAACTCATTGCTTCAAGGTGCAGGTTTTGCTCCTGACTCCTAAATCTTTGGGTTTAGGTATGCGGCAATGGGTCTGTTTGCCTTTGTGGGGCCAGAGTCGATGGCTGTGGCATTTCAGTGCCGCAGGCTCGGTCTCACCACCGTTAACGTTGCGGTGGGGCACGGCATGCCACCACTGCGCACGGTGCACGCTCCGCTCTGCCAAGGGTGGCCAGTGCCCTGCAGGAGGGGCTCAGCAGACCCTCTGCCCTGCCAGCTCCCCTGGCCTCCTCCTTCCTTCCCTGCTCCTCTCCTGTGCCTCTGAGCTCAGGCCCTGGGTTCCCCTCTGAATTTCCCCTTCGAAGCAGCTATTGATTTTCCTGACTAATGCACTGGGCTCCATTGTGCACCACACACCAAACAAAACAAAGAGAACTCAATCAGCCACTTAAAAAAAAAAAAAAAAATCAAACAAAACCCACTGGCTTCCCATTACAGGCTGGGCAGATCATGCAGTTATAACTTGAAAGGGTTCCCATTGACCCACAGCACTCAGTTAAAATGAAGGTAGCAGTGCAAATACAGGCTGGCGATGCAGGCTCAGGAGAGTTCTTTCCTTACATAAGAAATTTTGCTTTTTCTTTCTTGTTACCTGAACAAAATGCTGCTCTCCTCCACTCTGTGTAGCGTTATTCCAAGCGTACCAACTTTCAGCTCCCTTTTCCCTTAGCTAATAAGTAATCGTGAGGAGGTTTGTGGCCTTGTTTGTTTATATTTGGCCCAGAAAATGTTTTTTTTCCCCTCTCCTCCTCCCCCTTCTTCTTTCAGTGAAATGCTTTCTGAGATTTATTTGTAAGCCTGTAAATACAGAGTAAATAGCTTTAATTTAATTTACTGGGCTACTGTAAGAAACTGTATCTGCAAGCAGGAATTCCATCAGCCTCTGCTCGGGAGAGAAGTGTGGATGCTGGATGCATAAATCTTCCCCCCCTCCCCAAAGGAAGAAGCTGTTTCCTTGCCTTCTGCTGCTCTCTTCTAGGGGCTGCAGGAGCTTTGCTCGCAGGATGCTCTGAGCGCAGGTCAGATGCTCGGTGCCAAATGTGACACACGGCCTCTTTGACCCTGAGAAATGGAAGCTCGTGAGCTGGTCCTTCATGAGGCCCATGCAGTCGCCGCCCCGGCTTGCTTTTTGATGACAGAGGCAGGGAGGGCATTTTCTGCCTCCTGCCAGCCTGCTCTCCAAAAGACGTTGTTTCCCCATTTTCTCACAACTCTTGGAGGCTTCCTGGTTTCTGGAAAGTACTTGGCAGACAGTGCTCGGTGCCTGACTATTGCTGTAAACGGTGTCTCTACAGAGATGTGACTGAGGTGCAGTTTTATGAATGGGGAATATCAGTGGCATATGGGAAGAAATGCTGAGCCTAAAAATGTTCATGAGAAAAAAAGGGATAGGATGCGAGCTGACATTCAGCAATGGCTGGAATGAGCGAGGCTCCTGCCTTACCTTCGGTCTGGATGGGTGCCTGGGTGCTTACAGAGCCTGGCTTTAAGGGACGGCTCTTTTGGTCTGTAGCTTACTACTGCTGCTACATAACAGAGATGCTCCCCAAAGCTGTCTAAAGCTCGTGGTTTGCCAAAGGAGGGGGTCGGTACCAGGAATCGGGGTAGCAGCACACCTTCCCAGCCCTCGAGCCTGGGGCAGGTGCTTTGCTGGCTTCCCCAGCCCTCCACCCCGGGGCTGTGGCAGGTAAAACTGACACCGCAGCCATGTGCATCGCCCCCTGCTCATCTCAAGCAACATAACAGGGAATTGCAACCAAGGTATATAATTTTTTTTAATCCACATTCCCAGGACCAACATATGCAATAGCTGGTGGTGGGGGTTCCGTGTGACCTGAACAGCTGCCTGTCCTGTAGGCAGGAGCAGCAGCAACACAATCCCAGCTGCTTTTGGAAAGATGGGGCCCATGATGGAATGAGACAGCTATGCCGCTTCATCTCCCAATTTCCAGCTCTGTCCTGTCTACTTCCCCTCCCTCCCAGCCCTGGGTCCGTGGGGAGAAGCTGCTCATCCCAGCGGACCTCTGTAAGGTCAGAGTGCTCCATGGCCAGGAGCCCAGGGCAGAATGGGTGGGAATGCAGGCAAAGCTGTCAGCCTCAGCATGTTAGCCGAGATAAATCCTGGATAAATGAGTCACTGATGCAGGAGGCTTGTCACGCCTCTGTTTTGCCCCCGTAACAGGGGTTGGCACTCTCCCAGTTATTCCAGTGCTGCTTGTGCTCCCTGGCTCATGTGCAGGACTGAAGCGCTGCTCCCAGCTTGCTCATCACCCAGAGCTGAGGGGGCGGCTGCGCTGCCTGAGCGCATACGCGTGGCTTTACACTTCCAGTGATGAGATTTGCTAGCTGAGATTTCTTATTTTGCATCAATTTGTGAGGAGGTTACCCCTGCACACACCTCTTTTATTTTGTTAGCTGCCTCAGTTAAGTCTGACAGCTTATTTAGAAGGGGCTGGTGGCCGGAGGTAGAATTCAAACCAAATAACTTTCACCTGACATGACGGTGCAAGAGATTGCGCAAATCCTAGGCGATGCTCGCTGACGTGACAGTGGCAATAGGAGTTTTGTCCTCATTAGTTTTTCCTAACACAAAGATTTCTAGCTCTGCCCAGCCCTTGCCGTGCAGCAGTGGGAACAGCCTTCACAGCACCTTGCTGCTCTGCACCCGGCCGCTGCTGTTGGGGGGGTCTCAGGAGCGCAGGCACCATTCTGCCCCCAGCCCTCCCCTCCCCAGCCAGCTGCGCTGGTGCTGGCCTACATCAGCCTTGTTTCTGCATCTACAGGAGGGGTTTTGCCCCTGTGTTGCAAGCAATTAGCATGAGGATGAACCCACGTCTGGTCTGGGGAGAGAGGAGGAAGGGATGGCGGTTGTCTTGCCTTTTTGCTGCTTAGCATAGGTCTAAGAGTTATGGTGAGTGTTGTTCTCTTCTGTGCTCATAGCAACTTCTAAATTAATTTTACTTCCTTTTAATCTGAGGTATTTGCAGTTCCCATGTGAGTTTTTCTCTCCAGCTCTGATCTCAATTACCTTGTTATGATCGGAGTGTGTGTGGTGGCGGGGGAAGAGGAGGAGTAAATCCTGCCACTGCGGAAGCTGTGCTGTGGGCTGGGCTTTATGGCAATGGGAGCGCAGAGGCTGATCCGCCTGGGCTCTGGAGGGGGTTAAGGGGGGCGCCCCTATCTCATACAGCTCATCTCTTGGGCAGTCCATCTGACGATGCATCTGCCTGCTTATGACCACTTACCTGACTTAAAATGAAGTCATTTTGCAAATTCCATCTCCCTCCCTTATTTAAACCTTGGGATATGGAACTCTCAGGGAATGGAGGAACCCCTTTCTCCATCCTTTCCCTCTCCCAGGCTGCAGCAAACAAATGCCTTGGGGCAGCTGCTGAAGGTCCATGGAGAAAAACCACCTGCCTCCCTGGGAGCTGAAGCTGATGACACACTTCTCCTGCCGGGGTGCAAGCGGGCTCCCATTTTTCCTAATTAGTCATGATGTCTTGCCCATCACAGGAATAAATAGCAAGCTTTCCCTAAGGATGTGAGATGAGAAGCACTATTTATCGTTGCTCTCAGAGGAAGCTGACAACATGACAGGTGAAATATCAGGAATAATTAAGAAAAATAAGGGCTTATGTACTTTATTGCACCAACAGCAGGGATGTATTGCCAGTGACTGGTGCATCCTTATGTATGCCCCCATCTTGCCATCAGCATTAGAAAATACAAAATGTTGTATTTTCTGGGCCATGCTCCTGTGCTTGTGCAGTGCCTCTTGCCCGGGGCCCTTGGTGGCTGCCGACCATCCCAGCGGGCACCCGGGGTGCTCGTTGCTCCCGGGCTTAGGGGCTTCAATGAACCAGAAACACCTGCCTGGTGCCTCGGTGGCGGGGTTCTACCTGCAGGCAGCGGTCCTGGCCCTGAGACACGAATGTGTGCTTGGTAACTACTATTGTCAGTGAGATCTTTGTCTAGGAGAGAGGAAGGAAAAAAACCCATCAGAACAGACAGTAACCTGTTGGGGATTTTAGATTTTTTTTGCATTGCTGACCTCAGGAAGGTGGTTGGGAAGCAGACCCCACTGAGATGTGCTGTCTGAAGGGGCTGTGGCTGGGCTTGCCACCCACCGTCTGCCTGGGTGGTGTGAGCTCTTGGCTACATCAGGGAGAGCATCCCCTGGCTTCGACCCAGAGCTTGTGGTACCACCCCTGCTGGAATCGATGATGGATGACGCACCAGGGAAGGGGAGCAGCTCCGGTGCCGTGGTTTTCCATTATAGCCTTAGCCATGCTCCTGTGTCTGCTTAGGCTAGTGCTGGGTTCTGTAGCCTTGTTGGGAATTAAGGAAAAGCTCTGGCCCGCCTGCACTGGGAGATGTGTTTGCTTATGAAGCAGGACAGCTGGGGAGCTCAGGAACTGTATCTACTCAAACAATGTGAAGATCTGATTACAGCAAGTGTCACTGGGCATCACTTAACTCTTCCTCTGCAACCCCAGCCTTGCCTGACAGGCATAATAGATCTCCTGGATACATCTTGTGCTGAAAGAAAATGCCTGGTCAAAAGCGCTTAAAATCCCTCAAGTTTCAAGTTTGCTAATCGTGTCTCTCGTTCACTGGCTCCGTGTGCTTTTGGGGCCGGCCAGCCGACATTAAGCCTCATTAAGACTGTGCTGAAGTGTTGCCAGACATAGTAAAATGCTTTTTTTTTTTTTTTTTTTTTTTTAAGGCATTGAGGAGAAAAGCAATTGTACGTCGCGGCCCTCATCTCGTCCCCTTTGACCATGTGCTCTGAGTGCTCGCTGGCACTTTCTAGGAGGCTTGTGAAAAGGACCCTTTGTCAGGGGGAGGAGGAAGCCAGCAGCAAACAACTCCCTAACCATGAAATGCTGCTCTTGGGGCACTTATATTTAGCTCCCTTGCAGCACTGTCCCTTGAATTTATACTCATCCTTTTGTTCCTTTTAGCTACCAGAGCTGAGGGTCTACTAGGAAAGGATAGCAGTGAGGAGCAGGCAGCTGCTTCTTGCAGAGGTGAAGGTATTTTTAACACAATGCCTGAGAAAAGGGAATTTGTTTCTTCCAACCTTCAGTCAAAATCAGTGCTGTGAAGGACCGCTGAAGGAAAGCAAAGCCCCTGCACTTGTACCTGTAAAAGCATTGCATGCAGCAGTGGAAGCAAAATCACACACAAAAGCTGGAAAGATGGTTGGGAAACAAATGTAGGAGTTCATCCTGGCTTGGTGGCCTGCGATGACTCACTCCCAAAGGCAAGGTGCTGCGAGGGAGGCAGGTGAGCCACGTGCATTAACGTAAAACATGCAGGGTGGCCAGGATCCCAGCCCAGCGAAAGGAGAGGATGAGGGCTGAGTCACAACGAGAGCCAGGTCCCTGCCAAAATTAAGACTAGGGTGTTTTTTTTTTTTTTTTCTTTTAAATATTTATAGAGCGTTGGAGTACATTGTGCATTCTCTGAGGCTTTGGAATAGGAAAAAAATGTCCAGAGCAGGTGTTGCATCTTCTGCGAGATGCTACTACAGAGCCTGACCTTGAGGATTTCTCACCTTCGCTTTCTTTTGACTCATGGACCCATCGGTGTCAGCTCTGTGGCACATTCCCCGTGAATGGGGCTGGCAGGGAGGCAATGATCATCAGTGGTCTCTGCTCAGCCCGGGGTCTTACTGTTGAGCACAGGTGGGGAGCGGGGTCTGCAAGGTGTGGGACGTGCCAGGTAAAGGGCAGTAGCAGGGACCCAGCAATCATGCTCCCGATGGAGCAGATGTAGCTCTTGGGATGCTGGCTTTGCCCCCCCACTCCTGGTCCTGCACAAGCAGCTCCCGGAGCATCGCCATGAGAAGCATTGCTCGCCAGCCCTTCTTCACCAGTGCGGTCCTGCTGCTGGGTATGTTCTCACAACTTACCTGTCCTGAGAAGGAAAAGCTTTTTTTTTTCTCCCCCTTCTCTATCTTTAAAACATTTGCTTTCTTTATCAATAGCCAGCTGGTATCAAGTCCAACAAGTCTTGAGTTTAACTGTGCGATTCCTCAATTCTCCAAGCAAATACACCCAGATAAGACCCAGACCTTTGAAGCCAATTGTAATTTAGTACAGCTTAAACTGTAAACATCAAAGAATGGCAAAGGAAATATGATCAAAGCCATTGATTTTTTCGTAGTGGCACAGTGTCTTTTTGAATAATTCCCAATAATGAGAAAACGTGAGAAAACTGAAACCTGTTTGCAGATATTGTAAGCATAAATGGTCAAATAAATAATTAGCAAGCTATTTGTTTAAGCTCTGCATGTGAAAAAGCAAGAAGATCCTTGACTTCAAGTAAAAATGCTAGACTAAGCTTCTTGAGTAAAATGGGGGTGGGAAATACAATCACTCTGGACAAAGTGGAAGATGGATTTCTTCCACTGGAAGAGCAGGATGCTTACTGTGGAGAACAAACAACTTTTTCCAAACTCCATCAGTTTAGCCCTATGCATTTTCCATTGTGCAGCTTGCATTTCTTTTCTGGTCTGTGGATTAATTTTAGAGCAGTAATGAGCTGGCCTGATGTCACATTTAGATCCTGGAGAGGGACTAAGGTGTTGCTGAGAGCAGTTGCACATCCAGTGCTTGTTTAAAGTTGTAGAAAAGTTGTTTCTACTGGCGGGAGCCTGACCTCGGTAGCACCGATGGTTTCCAGATGTCCTGCTGTTACATTAATCCTGCCCCAAGACCCTTCCCCCTGTGCCGTGGCGAAAGGGAGGTGGAGGCGTGAAGGAGCGCGGCGTTCTGCGTGCCTGCCCCTGGTGCCGTGCGCTCGGGCAGCAGCGGCTGGCTGACCCTCTGGTGCAGGTGGCGTGGGAAGCAAAAGCCAGCACAATGTTAGTGGTAAGCAGTGCTCTTTGAAATACTTCTTCCTAATGAGAGCATCCTAGGAAGCGAGGATTTGGCCGTTTGTGTTTGTAGTTGGATTTGTTTAATATGGGCTGTCTGTGGTGCCATAACAGAAGATACTTTTAAGGCACCGTTAAGTGTTGTGCTGACTCTCTCTTTACATTTTGAAAGGGCAAAGTACACCAGTGAAGAGGTTTCAAGAAATAGAAGCAATTTGTTGCCGCTTCCCTGTGAGTGCATGGAGATGAGATGCTCCTGTTCGTGCTGAGCTAAGCACGGCATGTCTCGCACTGTCCCTTCACTTTCCTATGCGAGCTGGAAGCGGCCAGTGGCTGCCAGCTTTGCTCCCACCAGCCAGCTGTATGGACACACCACCTACCCCGTGGAGCAAGCCTTGCCCCTGCCCTGTCCTCCGAATTATGCCTTGCTGTGCTTCTGCCGAAGGAAATCTGTTCCAATGTGCACTGCAAGGTTCTGATTGTCTGCCTTTGTGCGTAGTCTAATCTTTGGGTTTGTTAAGGAAAAAGGCTCTGCCCTGGGGTCTTACCTGGGCTGTGTGAGGGCACACAGACCCCAGCCCCTGCATGCTTGCTTCCCTCCTGGCCACCGCTGTTGTGTGCTGCTCCGTGTTACTGGCTCCCCCAGCACAGCAGCTCCTGCTCCGTGGTCGAGAGCACAGATCCTACCTGTGGGTTTCACAGGAAGAGTGAAGCTTCTGTTTTAATTTCTGTCAGGCCCAGGAGAATGACTTTTGCTTCTAACCTAGAAACCGGCAGCGTAGGGCATCAGGCTTGTGTCACTCATGGTGCGATGCTCTGCAACACTGCAGCTGTGGCAGATGTAGGAATTAAGCGGTGCATGTGGGAATTATATACTGGAGGGCAAGAAAATGAGGTTTCTAGTTTCCCCAGTACATGGGATACCTGCCTGGTTACAAACCCTGCAAAGGCTTCTAGACTTTCAAATCTGCGTCCCTCCTGACAGGCACGCTCAGTGGGATGCTTGCCTACCCCCTGCAGAGACACCCTGCTCTCAAAATCCAGGTTTGTCTGGATTTTCTCATGCAGCTCCTCTGGCTTTCAGATGTTTGCATTTCAGTTGGGTCTCGTGGCTGCTGTTCAAAGTGCAAAAATAAGGTGGCCAAAAAATCAGGATGCAGTAGATAATGCTGCCTGTCACGTCGAGGCAATGCTGCCACTCAGGGCAGGAAGCCACCAGTTATTGTTAATGCCAGGAGCAGGCTCAAAGTGGATGTCCTCAAAACACAGCCGCGCTCTTCCCCGGCCCTTCAGACAGAAATGAAAAGGCTTTCATGTTCTGCAGGGGTGGAGAGCACAGTTTGTGATGACCTGGCTCCGGCTGGTATTTGAAAGGTCACTTTGAGTACGACGCTATCTGAGCCCATTGATTTTAAAAAAAAAAAAAAAAAAAGCCCCAGTGCTGTACGGAGGGGGAAAGGAAAGCGGGGGAGAGGAAGCGAAAATAGCTCTGGCGACAGTCATTGTTTAAAACCAACAAAGAGGCACTGAAAGGCTCCCCGCTCGCCGCTGTCAATAGCCACGGCAAGGGCACCGGCTGGCACGGCTGCGGCTGCTCTGTGCTGGGACAGGAGCCCAGTGGAGGCTCCTGCTGCTGTGGGCCAGCTCATGGCAGAGCTGGGAGGATGGAGAGGGCATGGCAGGATCAGCAGCGCCCGGCGATGGGGAGGGCCGGGTACTCAGGGCCCCTCTGGAGAGCTGTGGCTGTCCCATGGGCCAGGGCTGGCCCCATCTAAACCGAAAGGGACGTATCCAGAAGGGACGTGTGCCTGGATGGGCAGCACCCGCCAGCACCTGTCTAATGCTGCTGCTCCTGCTGGCGGGGTGCCGGGAGCCCAGCAGGTTCTCTGGGGTGAGGTGGGACCCAAACCAAAATGTAGTCTGAGGGGCTTCACCCCCCAGCCACAGCCGAATCGTTACCTTGAGAGCATCCAAGGCCAGGAAAGAAATGATTTGCCCTAAAGAGCTCAGCCCACTGTCAGCTGGTTTGTGAGCATTAGTGAATAATGAGGAGCAGAAGCAGCATTAGCCCTGCATCCGTGCAGTCATCTGTCACGTAACAAGGAAAGTATTGGCACATTGTCGTGTTTCAAACGCTGCTGATCAATGGTTTTTTTTAAACAATAATAAAACCTCGCCCCGTGCGTGCCCAGAGGCACCACGCTGGCTGTGTGGTGGGGACCTGGCAGTGGCTGGGGCTGAGCAGCACCGCACGGCAGGGGGTGGCAGGAGGGGCAGAGACCCTGCTCCTCTCCAGAGCCTTTGGAGTGCGTGGAACATGCATCACTGTCATTTTAAGAAGTCTGGCAGAGGAGCAAACTGCAAGCGTACCCTGTTAAAGGGTTGGTCTATCGCCTATGTGTTGGTTCAGTCCTGGAAGGGCCATTTCTGCTCCCATCACAGAGTGCAGGAGCGACTGCCTCTTTGTCCCCATGAGCATCGGGGCTGGTCTTAAAGGGGAGGACAACGCTGCATCAGATAGATCGCTCCTCATCGGAGGTTACAGCCTTTGCAGCAGAAAGAAGTGGACAAAGCTGAGGGGAAAAGGGGGGGCTGCTCATGAGCAGGGAAAGTTCCAGGTGCAATGCCTTGTGTTGTCTTCATTTCTGTGAGGGACTGAACAAATTGCTCCCCAGCTCAGCACCCTCTCTGCAAGAGGGGGACAGCATCCTCTCGGAGATGCTCCATGGGTGGTAAAGGTGTGGAACATCGCGGGTTGCTCTGCCGCCACTGCCATCGTGGGAATGGTTTGTGCACAGTGGGTGGGAGAAACTGAGCAACCGCCGTCTCCTTTGTTTGTAGCTTCATGATTAATTGCAGCGCCCAGCGGTAGATGATTCGGTGGTTGAGAGGGGAAAGGGAGAACTCAGACTAGGTTAGTCAGGAGGGAAAAAGTGAATTTTGCCCTGCCCAGTGGTGAGAAAAGGCAAGCTGCGTGGGGAAGGCGGAGGCAGTATCTCCTGGCTGGGGTACCCACGGGTAGCAGAGGTGGTTCTTCGAGAGGCCTCATGCCAACAGGCGTTTTGGAAAATGGGATTTTCTTACTGGCTCGGTAGGGGAGAGAACAAAAGGATCTCCGCTGCTAAAGCAAGTGGTGGGAACCCCTTTGCTCCAGGCACAAGCCCAGACAGGTCCCGGTCAGTGGGATGCACCTAAGGAGGCAAAGCTCCACGCTGGCTGAAGGGGACCCAGCAAAATCACCTAATGGATTTATTCTTCCAATTTCCCTCAGCTCTTCCAAGCTTTGGATATAAGCAAGGAGAGCAAGTTAAGGCTCAGATTATAAAAGTGATGGATCTACAGAAAAAGGAGGGGTTTGAAGGGTTGAAATTTACTGCAAAGCCTGGCCCAGAAATGACCCTCTTCCTCCTCCTCTGGATTTTTTCCGTCTTGTGCAGAAAAATGCAGCTGGTCAGCTTGACAAGTGGAAACTGTAGCTTTGTCATTAATGTGCAATGCTGAAACAATGATGTATGGCTGGCGATAGATCATGTTGGGTTTCCGGAGAGCAGGGAAGATGAAGGCATGAGACTAATTCATGATGCATGAACGCATTGATCTTCCTGGCTCTGAAAATACAATGTAATGAACCCCCGCTAACAGATCATTTTTATGCCACTGCACTTCACTAATATCTAATGATTTCACCTTGCTCTGAGATAAAATATAATTGTATGGGAGTTCCAGCTTTGTTCTTTAATACTCATGTAGAGTTAACGAATTATGTTTTCCTCTGTAGCTGTCAGCAAGTTGAGACAAGCTTACAAAAGCCCCACAATTATTAGGCCGAGATGCACATTGAAAACGCTGCGTGTGTGTGTGCACGTGCGTGTGTGTATGTGTGTAGTTACGTCTGCCGGGGACATAATGACTCGACGCATGGAGCTGGTGCATGTGTGCTGCTGGGACTGAAGCGGGTGATGAAGGACTCTGTCAGAATGCTGAGGAGCAGGTGGCCGTGCCCGGGGATTTCTGGATCTTGTCTGTCCAGCCGGCACCGGGGGAACAGCAGTAACTTTGCGATGGAGGTTACCTGCAAATGCTGTCGATTGCAGCGTTCCAGCTGGTGACTTGAAAGCACAGCAAGCCTTCTGCTATTTCCAAAGTCCGCGGTCCTGCTGAAGATCCAGTTTGCCCTTGCAAAGCCCCAGCTGGGCCATGTTTCTTCCCCAACGAGACAAAGCATTTTGCTTAAGAAGATAAGTTTGGGGCCCTTTTGATAACACTCTCCCGAGCTCTTTGTACTTTACCCCAATGAAGTTGTGCATTGCGATTTTTCCTGCTGGTTGTTTGTCCGTAAACAAATGGTGTCTGCCTTCCAAGCCTGCTCTGGTGCCCGCAGTCTGTGGCCGTTTCTGATGATAAATGAGAAGGATGCTTCTCTGTGAAAAGTAGGGCAGGCAGAAAGGAGAGGACAGGTAAGGTAACCACTGTGAGTCTTGATGGAGTTGTGTGGTTCTGGTTGGAGGGGGCTGCTAAAACCCGTGTGCATCTCTGGATCAGCAACGGGGTCACTTCTGACCGCTCCAGTCCCGGGCTGTCAAAACCTTGCCAGCAGTGCGACAGCCCGGGGCCAGCTGTGTCTCCCTCCGACCGGCAGCGTTTGTCTTGGCATCTTATCTGCAGTCACCTGTCTCCTCTTGTTTTGTTTAGTGACGGGAAGCTCTTTTGGGGGCCAGCAAGTGGCAAACTCCTGTTTGTTGCGTGGTGTCTGCTGCAGCTGGGGTCCTGGCCCCTGACTGCGGCTTTTAAGTGCTATTGCAGTGCGAAAAATGAGCAGGAGCTAGCAAATGTGAGTTGAAGGTGAAGATGTTTGTGGATTCTTCAAAGGCAAGCCTTACTGTTACAGAAGAAGTCAATGAAAATCTAACCACTCTTGACAGTGAAAGCTGAAGTAATGCTGTACCTAATTTGAAATTCCCTCTAGGCTGAGTAAGACTTCTCCTTTCATGTGCAATGTTTGTATTCCTTCTGGGAGACCTTTCCTCTGTACCGTGCTTGGTTACATGCGGTGTTGACAGATGATTAAGACATGAAGTCTCTTAAATCAGAGGAACAGCTAAAGTTTTGCATTGTGTGCTCAGGTGCTTGCCCACAACATTTTAATTGTCTCAGCCTGACTTTGAGGTTCAGGACTTGCTGCCTCTTGCAGCTTGAGGTGTCCCTAGCAAAGGAGATGCTGAAGGGAATAACAAACCAGATTGTGCAAGCAAGACACCGGAGGGGAAACCAGTCCTTTGCTGGTAGCAGTATGTTTACGGTGGATGATCTTACTGGATTTTCTGGTGTCTTTAGAAGTTGTCTTATGAAGTTTGCTTTGTGGAGACAAGGAGCAGAAGCTTCTACGAGACTCCGCTCCCTGTGCCTGCCAAGCAGACCTTGCAAGGTGACTTGGGAAAACCGTCATCAGTGCCTCTGCATCTTCTGCATGTTTCCAAAACCCACGGTTACACAGCACTGCAATGGTGGGCTGCCACCCTGAGCCTGGTCACCCGGGTCCTCACTGGTTTCGGGGAATTCAGGTGGGATGGACGACACCCGCCAGGCATCTTGTGGCAGGGAATATATGGCCTTTGATGAGATCAAAAGGGTTTGTGGATTTTTTTTCCCCCCAGCAGCCTGTATAAAGCAAGCAAACAAACGAAAAGCCGCAAGTAATTTGCCACAGTGCGTCTGGAGCTTTGCCAGCCACCTCCCAGCAGATGCTAAAAGCGAGACCTGCCTCTGACCATGCTGGGATGGTGGGTCAGCCTTACTGGACTCCACCATGGGCCAGAGAGCTCGAGCATCACGAGCAGACCGAGCGAAACACACGGCAGCAGCGCTCTGTCAGCCCCAGAGCCGTCTCCTTACGGCAGGGCTGTAGGTTCCCCTGGGACGTATTTTGATGGCTTCCTTCCTCCCCCTGCCCGTGATCTCCATGTCTTGACTTTTCCAGGCACTTTTCTCCTATAAGAATATTAAACACATTTAAAAAACACTTAAATGCTAATGTGAAACCTGAAAAGAGGATGTCAAATGCAAGAGGCGCTCTGAAGACATGATGTCTCTGTAGAAGGGTTTGACCCCAGTAATCTAATTTGCTTTACATTTAAAATGATACTTCATTCTCTTATTATAAGGCTCTGTGTCATTGGCTCATAAAGATTACAATTTCTTGTCTTCCAATTGTAATAAATCCAATTCAAGCACCCTCTTGATTTGAAATTTGTCACAACAACATGCAGAGGGCACAGTTCCTGAGTTTTATGGCGTGGGTGCATTAGAGACTCATCTGCAGGAAAGATGATGCAAGACTATAAAATGACTTGTCCCTCTTCTTTCTCAATTAGATCTGTGTTTAAAAAAAATAATAAATAAAACCCACCTAAATTATAGCTTATTCCTCATTATCCAGTACTAAAAAGGTTATACCGGCAGGGGAGCCAGACTGGCTAGATTTTTCGTGCTTTATCCTTACGCTAGGGAATAATCTGGTTTCTTTAAAACCATCTGAAAATATTTCATCTTGTTTCAGCAGACTGAGGAGCTTAACCTTTCTGGTTATACTTATTGGAGATGATAGAAAACCGATCGGTGTTTTGTGCATACATCTTATCAGGCACTAAATAATATAGTTGTAGCGGCTGATGTGCATAGCTGCTCCGTGCCAGCACATGAGCCTGTTGGCTGGGCTGGGGCATCGTAACGGGCAGGCAGAAGCTGGCTCTTGGGTCAAAATAAGGTTTGTATTTGTACGGCAGGCGCACGAGGTGCTGTGGAGGCTGCTAGCTTTGCCGGCTGCCACACTGAGCATGGAGCAATTTTTTTGGTCTGTGTCCATGGTGCGTTTTCGGCAATAGCAGTGTGCTTGGTGTCCTCTGGGAAGGAGAAGCTGGTGTTGGTGCCTCGCTGACACTGCTGCCCAAGGCAGGGGAGGGCGTACCGGCGGGCTTGCTTTTGTCCCGTCAATGTATAACCATGTGCCGCTTTGGGCTGGGCTCTAAACACGAGGACCTGAAGCGTTCAGACCCAGGAGGACTCCAGGCCTTGACGTGGCAGCTGCCCAGCCGATAACTGCAGCTGTCCTACAGCTTGAGCCAGAAGTGCCGCTGCCCAGCACTGGGCAAAGCTGCGGTGGGGGTGCTTGGATGAAGCATCTTTTGCCCCTTGGCTCGAGCACCAGCTTCCACGTGGAACTGGAGCCAGCTCCGTCGGAGGTGGCATGCTGCAAAATCCCGGTGCGTTTGTGGGTTGGTCCCGCTTGCTCGTGGCAAGAAACAGAAGCAGGGCTGGGTGGTGATGGTGATGCGTCAGCCATTAGTGGTATGGAAATGCTTTTTTCTTTCTTTTTTTTTTTTTTTTTTTTTTTTTTTACAGTCTCGAATAAATACATGCAAGAGACTTTGCTCAGAAAGAACTTTTATACTTTTAGTGTCTGTTGTTCCTTAGGGGTTTTTTTTTGGGGGGGGGTTTTGTTGTTTTTTTTTTTTTTTTTACAAAGGTTTTAGCCGAGCAAAAAATCCCATCTGTATGGCTTTTTTATTAAAAGATAAAAAGCTGGAGTTCATAGGAGTTAGCATTAAGTCACAGTCCACAGCTATCTAAGGTATTCACTGGCTGGGGACTCTCTCTGTTTATTTCAAATACCCCTTTATCATTTTGTTGAAAGAGCGGTGTTCTCTGTAAAGCTCTGCCAATTGAAAAAAGAATCAGATAATGAAGACTGATGCTGCACTGATGACAGCCCTTCAGATCCTCAATAGGATTTCTCCAAAATCAAAAGACTTTTTTGTTTTATTGTCACACTTGTGGCTTAAAATAATTAAATTTAATCTTTCAGCTTTAGAAACAAAAATGAAAATTCAAAACCAGCCCCTCCACATGCAGGAAAAAGACAAAGCAAATGCAAATATCCAGTGGGTGTTGGTGAAAAATTTGTAAATTATAAATGAAAATATTGTATTTACAGTGGGTGCCCAGCATATGTGCTTTACAAAGAGTACATTATCGCTCTCAGCAAGCGTGACTGGTCTTTGTGTGTGCCTGCAGTGTTTGTCCCGAGGGAATTGAAGTCAACATACTATACGCTCGTATGACTGTTGCTTCCATTTATTAATTTGGCACCAGTGTTTTTTGGAATCATTTTGAAACGTGCCATATTTTCAGTACAAATCCAAAATGCCTGGACACGTCCATAGGCTGCGCCAACACCTCCGGGATGCACGTGCTGTCAGTTCATCCTGTGCTTGCGCACATGCCGCACGGGAGCTGCAGTTCCCTCATAGGAGCGAGGGCAGGGTCCCCGGGCTGGCAGCACGCTGCCTCTGCGGCCGCGCGAGCTGCAGCACTTGCTTCGCCGTGCTCGGGAATTGGGAGTTCGAAGCAGCCCCTGCCCAAAATGCGTCAGTACACCTGAGGGCCATGTGCACCGGTGCTCGGTCGAGCTCTGCACATCAGCAAATGCTTGCAACTCAACTTTGCCATCCACACAGCGACAGCAGGCAGGTACCTGCCCCAGGGTGGCTGGGGATGGAGGGTGCTGGCCATTCAGTAGCCCGTGCAGCTTTGTGATAGAGCAAACTGTGAAAGGCCTTGGAGTTTTGCTGTGTTTGGTTACGGGCTTATCAGGGTCATGGTGCATGGTGCGGCTGGGAAATGCGTGGCTGTATGTCCCTGGGAGTGCTCGGTACGCACCAAACGCGTATTTTGTGGGCAGTTTGGTGCCTGGTGCTTCATGTGTCCCTGCATGGAGCGAGGGCTGGGTTAGTCCTCAGATCAGCTGCCTTGCATGTTGCACATCACCCAAAATACACAATGAGAACTGGGTTGCTGTGCTCAGGCTCCGGTCCGAGTGGGGTGTGGACACTGGCCGTGCAGAGCTCCCAGCCCTGATGGAGCTGGACAACAAAACATTTCCTCTTGCCTTGGTGGCAGTGGTGAGTGGCAGTTCTGCACGGGGCTTTGGCGTTCGTCTTACACCTTTTTAAAATTTTGAAACCAATTTGTTGTTCATCACAGTGGGAAGCAGATAAATAAAATATATTGGGAGCTATTTGTACTGTAACTAAAGTCCTAAATTTATAGAGTGAGAGCGTAGCAAATGGCAACTTTGTCACAGTACATGAAAGACTGGAAATTAGGCTTTGCATTTTTACCTGGTCTTTAAAGAGGCTGCACCAGGTCCCCCAGGCTGGGGACAGGTAAGAGGAGATGCTCAGTGGCTCTGCTGGGGAGCCCAGCTGGCTGAGGGGAACGTGACCCACCCGGGACGCGCTGAAATGTCTTTTAGGCAAGCTGTTAAATCTGAAATGCTATAACTTGATTATTCCTCTTCCAGATTCCTTTTGACAAACTCCTCCATTTTCAAAGAGTTACACAGGATTTAGCCCCATGCTGGCTTTAATGTGAATTGTGTGGCTAAAATTGCATGCAGTTCTTTGAAAATTTCAGAGCAGGCGCTTTTCCTGAGATCGACAACTGTTTTATTTCTCTTGACAGAATATGTAGAACGAACAAACACTGCCATTCGTGGAGGAATCTTTTTGGTCTCAGTCTCTGTAGCACCTTTAATCTGAGACACAAAGAGCTGCGCAAGAATGGCAAGTCCCACAGTACCTGCAGAAGTTAAATGCTTTCCGTGTTGTTCTTTTCTAGAGGGGAAAGCTTGGACTTCTTGAGGATCTTTTTCCCTCTTTAGCTTCGTGGAGGGAACAAATGGCAAAGGGACTCAGTGACAAGCCTTTGGGCTAGTGAGTGATCACGGTTCCCTTTGCCCATCGGTGTGAAACTAAGAAAAGGTAATTGATCGTTGGTTTTGCAAACCCTTCTGAAAACAGCTTCCACCGTAACCTCTGCTGCTAGGGCTACAATTCATGTCGTTACTTAGGGTGAGCTGCCAGTCGGATGATGCCATATCCGCCAAGGCCATTCCCAAGGGTGGCAATGGTGGGGCTAGCACTGGTCGGCTGCGGGACTGGCTCAATCTCTGGCCCGATGCATCAGCAGCACCCGCAACACATCCACACACCCACAGCTTGTGTCTGCTACCCAGTGCCGTTCAAGGCAGGTAAGAATGCCCCATCCAAACGCCAGAGTTACAGGAAGGCGGAGTACAAATTTGCTTTACTGATTGTCTTTTGCCTTTCCCTGTAAGCACCTTTAAGACTGTGGGGCTCGGCTCCGTCTCTGGAAGTATACCACAGGTTGGAGTTCTCATTTCTGAGCTCGTTTCTGCCCCCGATTTAAAAGCTGAACTCACAAACAATTGATTATTAGTTTTAAAATGGAAACCCACCATCTGATCTTTGCGATGCATTCGATTGCGGCTGGCAAGGAGCAGGAGGGACACATCTGAAGGATCTTCTCAAGTGGCACAGGCGAGGCTCCCGGGGGAGGTTCCTTGCCACTTGTAAGCCCTCTCAAAGCTGGTGAGAAAACGTGGTTTTTCACATGGTGTGCCTCTAAGTCTGCAGCTCGGCCCTTGGACGGGCTGGCTCGCAGCCTGCCCTGGTGTTTCGGCTCATGCCCCCAGCAGCACCGGGGCCCAAGCACAGGGTCCGGCACAGGCTCCTCTCTTCCTCCTGGCACAGGTGCCGGAGAGGTGCCTGCAGGTCATGGTAGCCCCCAGGTTTTCAAGGGCCACAGCCTGCCTCGAGCCTCGCCTCTGGAGCGGGCACAGAGCAGTTTTGCTGCCAGCTTCCCTTGAGAGACAGGTCAGGGCGAGTCTGGGGAATGAGTGGCTGCTTGTCAGTGGGACGTGTCGCTTGGGGTGCAACCTTGTCATGTAATGCCTGCGATTATATCAGCTGTATGTGTGGGTGAGGTCAGCCTCCATCAGCCCTTTCTGCCGCCAGCCCCTTGTTCCGACCACCACTCCCCTATTAGCTGCTGTCCCCAGCTGCCCGTGACTTGATTTAATACAGCTTTCAATCACTGCCAATGGGGCTCGTGCTTCAATATCATAACTGCTAAACACACTGTGACAAATAATCTGAGGCTAAGCTTCCAGGACAGAGGAAATCATTTTCCTCTTGAAATTAAAGTTGATGCATAATGGAACGCAGTAAGATGTTTCCAGCAGGAACATAGCCAGTTTCAGTACATCTCAAGTCCCTTTTTGTCTGCCGAACGAGACGCAGGAGGTTAGGGAAGTCATTTCCTAGAGTTCAGGATTTGCAATTTGCATTCTATAATCTCCTGGTCATTTAGCAGCAGATAATTTGTCATGGTTTGTTTTAGCTGTTGTGATATTGATATTTATTATGCAAATTGTATTTCAGCTACTTATTGTTTCGCACCCTATGAATACTTAAATTATTATAAACCTTTTTAGTTAATACGGGTTGCTTTTCAATTTGATGTTTGAGCCGCGGTGGGTCATAATGCACGATATTGTACAAAAGGGTCTAAACCGTGTAATTAAACTCCGGCAAACAGGGTAGCCGGGCGCCTAATGACACGGAGGCAGATGGAGCCGCCGCTCAGCCGTGCCCACATCCTCCCGGAGAGGAGGGAACTGGGCATCCGGGCAAAGACAAGCACGTTCTTAGGAACTGGGGGATACACCTGGCTCTGTTATGGAACGACGGTGGTGGTGGTGGCCCAAAGACCCTGCGGCCGCGGCACTGGTTGAGCAGGAAGGAGTCATCCGGCGCGTCTGCGGGGCAGAAAGGTTTGCTTTGGGACCCGAGCTGAGCTGAGGGAGCAACGCTGGGTGCTCTCTTGTGATCCAGAGCTGTGAAACCGGCCTGGTTTTGCAATCTGGTGAGTGAAAGCCCTTCCCAAGCCTACAATGTGACTCAGCGCTTGCCCTGAGCGGTTTTAACTCCAGGCTCGGCAGAAGGCAGGGTGATAAAGTTAAACTGACAACTCACCTGCCTCAGGTTAACTTGGAATAACCTAATTAATAAAGTTAGAAATGTTTGCCATCCTCTGCGTTCACTCTGCTAGCGCTTGTGCTGGCCTGTGGTATTCCTGGGATCTGGGGGAGGGGCAGGATCGGGCCCGTTCCCAGGTGAGTGAAACCGAGTCACAATTCATTAAGGCGGGCGTAGCAGGTGGGGGGAGCAGTTGTGGTTTACTTGTTAATTTACTCAATTTAAACCCTGTCAAAACGGTTGCACGGATGAAAAACCTGCCGAGAAAGGTTGATTTTTGCCGGGCTGCGGTTAATGAGCTGCCGGTGCCCCCACCGCTGGGGGGGTCGCTGGGCTCCGTCCGCTCTCCCCGCGCCCCCGCAGCCGGGAAGGCTCAACACCGCCTCCAGCGGCCCGGGGGGCGGGGGGTCCGGGGTGCTGGAGGGGGGACCCCGAGGGAGGATGCTGGGGGGGTGGGGTGGGGGGGTGGAGGGCGGGAGGGGGGATGGTGGAGGGACCCCGAGGGAGGATGCTGGGGGGCTGGCGCGGGGTAAGGCTCCGGGCGGTTGATGCGCGCAGCCCCTCCGCCCGTCGCCTCGTCGCCAGGAGTCGCGATAGGTGGCCGCGGGTTAGAGCAGCTGTATAAAATGTGCGGTTTTCGGGGGTGCGGGAGGGGAGTGTTCACGTCTTTTTTTTTTCTAGGGTTTTTTTGTTTAATTTACTTATTGTTCTAGCCTGCCTTTCTGTGAGTCGGAGCGCTGCCACGGGGCTCCGCGCCTGTCGAACGCCGCCTCCCCGCTGACCCTCCATCCCCCTCGCTCCGCCGCGGCGGGGCCCGGCTGGGTGGGCCCGGGGGTGGGAGCCAGCCCCCCGCAGCGCCGCGCCCCTCCGCCCCGCGCCGCGCCCGGCACTTTGCCCCCGGCCCCTGGCGCTGGGCGTGGCCTGGCGGCGGCTCCGCCCCCTCGGCGCAGTGACGTGCGGGCATCTCATTAGCGGCGCGCGCGGCGGCGAGGTGCCGGCGCGGCGGGCAGAGCGAAGCAGGTGCTGGAGATGGCGGGTCGCGCCCAGCCCAGCGGCCCCGCGGCGTGCGGCGGCGCCCCGGGCCTCCTCCCGCTCCTCCTGCTGCTGCTTTCCGCCGCCGCCATCATCCCCAGAGGTAGGACGCGGCTGGCCCTGGGCTGCCCCGCCCGCGGGGGGGCGCCGGCAGGGTGGGTGCGTGCGTGCGTGTGTGTGTGTGTGTGTGCGCGTGTGTCTGGGGGGAGGGCCGCCGCCGGGGGGGTGTTTCGGGGGGGGGGAGCGCCGCGTAGGGGGGGCGCTGGGGCGGGGGGGTGCCCGGGTGACCCCCCTTCCCACACATACCCCGGAACGTCGCGGTGTGTTGGCCCCTGCAGCGTCGGCGGGAAGGGCCCCCCCGTGCGGGGACCCCCGGCGCGGGCTCAGCCACGCGTGTCGGGGCGGCGCGGGCAGCCGGTTGCCATGGAAGCAGCTTCTCCCCGCTGCCCGCGGGCTCATCAAGCGGCCTCCCAATTAAAAAGTAATTGCCGCGCGCGCCCCCCCCGGTGCTCGACGGGGGGAGGGGGTGCCGCGCCGCCACCGCCGCCCGCGGGAGCGGGGACCTGTTGCGATGCTGGTGCGAGTTGCGGGCGCGTTTCGCTCCCCTCGTCCCGCCCTGGGGACCCGGCCGGTAGCGCCGAGCTCGGTGACCCCCCGGGGGGGCTTGTAGGCGACCGTCCCGCCGGGGCCGGGGCTCGCCGCCGGGGGGGCTCCCCGTGCCGGCCGTGCTCCCCTGGCCCAGCCCGCGGTGGCCGGCGGCCTCCCCGGCGCGGCAGCCGCTGCACCGCTCCTGCACTGAGCCGAGTAGCCGCAGGAGGGACTTGCACTTGTGCCTGATGGCTGTGATAAAATATTCCTCCTTAATGCCACTTTATATTTACAGTGTGTCACTGGAGAGGCACAAGGCTTCCTTTGGGGCTCGCGCCGGAGCAGCGGCATTGTCTGCCCGGGACGTTTCGGGAGGAACAAGGGGCCCATTGAGCCGCGGTTGGATTTAACTGGTGGGGAAAGGGGGGCGAGGGGCGCAGGCGGCTCGGCTGAACAAAGAGCTTTATTCACGGGCGTGTTGTACATGCTGCCCCCGGTCTCCCCCAGTGGCCTCGCTGGTAGGATGGGGAGGAAAAGCCGGTGGTTTTCGGCTCCGTTCACCGAGGTACCAGCATCCTCCCGACGGGGCCGGGGGCTTCTGCCCCATTTTCCACGGTGGAAGAGGTTCCGTTTCTCGAGCGTGCGTGCGCCCTGTTCCCCGAGACCCGAAGGGTGGCTCTGTTCTCCGAATTTGGCCGTTCTGCAGCCCGTGCGTCCGCCGAGGGCAGCCGGGAGCGATGGAAACAAGCCGTCGGTGTCGGCTCTTTTCACTGCAAGACGGGGAAACACTCGCGTCGCTTCAGCACGACTCGGCTGCGCCTAGCAGCAGACGCCCAGATGTTTATGTAGTTGATGCGTAGTCGTCGTCCTCCTCCTCCTCTTAGCTTTTCAGATGTTTTTTTCACAAGGTGCTTCTTGTGGCATGTACACTTGGTTGGGCTCGATGCGGAGCTAATTGCCCGCTGGTTTGACCTGGAGACCCTCTCGCGGAGACGCCCGCTTTAAAAACACGAGCCTGGTTGCAGGACAGCCGCGGCGGCTCTTTGTTTTGCTGTCTGGCTCTCGATACCTCACTGGGGTTTTGAATCCTGTTTTTTAAGAGCAGTTTTTAACTCGAGGCTGGTATGATCCTCCCATAGGGTAAGCCTCTTAATCGCTGCCCAGCAAACGGGCACAACGATGTGATGTAGAATAGTGAAGCAGCTGAAGAGAAACAAAAGCAGGGCTGGATGTGGAATTGAAATGGCTGTGCCTGACCTATATGGTTGGGGTTTTCCAGCGGTGAAAGGCACTGTGCAACGTGAATTGAGGTTGCGATGCTGCTAGTAGAAGAGAAGTGCCTTGCCATTTTGGTGCTCTGTCATGAGTCGCAGGATTGAATCCGAGACCTCCTGCTTTAACGCCTTTTAGGCATAATTTCTTTAAGGCCGAAGAACTCCAATCTTTTTTTTTTTCTTCGTTTGTTTTTCCTTTTTTCACCCCCCACCCTGTTTCCCCCTACCTTCCGAAAGCTATCGATTTGTTAGCTTCCATAGACTTGGAAGAGAACACGACTGTGGTGGCAGTAACGTCTGGTGCTGATTGCAGAGTGCTGCCATCACGCCTCCTGCGCCAGTTGCTACCTGAGGCTCGGCGGTGCGAGTGCCGTGTCACCACCATGATGGCATCCTGTCATCCGGAGCGTGTCCTGATGGCTTTGCTGCCTGTGTTAAGCAGGGGCGGTTGGAACAGGGAAGGGCAACACTCGGACTTGGTTTAAATTAAGCTGGTAACTCGAGATGAATCTGTGCGTTTCCGTGGCGCCTTTCTGCCTGCTCTCAATGCTGTACAGCCAACTAAACTTCGTAACGCCCCTGTGCAGTAGGGAGAGAGTCGAGGAATGATTTTGGCTTGTACGGAGAGGCAGTCAGCGCTGGGGTGGAACACAGCATCTGTGATGGTGCAGAGCAACGTTGCACGGCAGTTTAGCAACAATAACTTTTCAGCTGAAGCTGTGGGAAGCGTTTTGAGGCAGCGTCAGCACCGAGCAGCAACCTGGCCGTGGCACGAAGGTGCAATGTGCCGGACAAGAGGCGGTCACAGCAGTATCTGCCGACAGCAAACGAGCCCTGTACGTGGCAGGCCAGAAGAGGACCCTGGCGAAGGCACCGAGCGCTCCCACCGAGGCAGCGTTAAGCCGGGCTCCTTTGTAAATATGGAGTGAGTTTCTAAGGAGCCTTTGTACGCAAGCAAGGCGCGTCCGCTGATCTGCAGCAGCTTTGCTCGGGCTTGGCTGAGCTCTGGTGCTGAAAAACCATGGTTGCGTTCTGCATGCGATGCAAACGCTGCAGGACGGTTGCAAGGAAGGGGCTGGTAAATAAAGTAATCCATCTGGGTTGCAGCTTGGGCTCATTTGTCTTGCATGTAGGCAGTTGAGCGCAGGTTTATAAGCATGACAATCTGGCTTGGAAACCGCTGCCAAGGAGGCTCCAGAGGATGGGAAGATGAGGGAAGGGCTCAGCTCCACGCGTGTCCTGCGTGGAGGAGGGGGCAGCTGTCTGCTCCCTTGGCTGTATGAGTGCTGTCCGTGTTCCCGGGCTGATGGGATGCTCATCGGCTTGGGTGGCCGCTGCTGTTGTCGGCCTCGTGAAGGCGGCTGTGCGGGCAGGAGGCCAGTGAAGAGTTACGCTCCTCCAGGGACCCCCAGGCCTTATCAGCAGCTGCTTTGCTGATGCTGCCTTGCTGTTGTCTTTGTCTTCTGCTGTCTTTCCTGGGTGTCTTCGTAACCAAACAGCTCTGACTCGGTAAGCCCCGGTGGCTTGGCATGCCCACCTCTGCCAGTGCCAGAACCGGAGACACGCTCGTTCGGTGGGGCAATGGCACGCAGTGGTCTCTGCCCCATCGCTGGGCTGAAAATGGGTCAGCTCCTTAACCCTGTGTCTGCCCGAGGCCATCTGGAATAAAAGGCTTGCTTCAGCCTGGATATGCCCTCTGCTTAAACGGACCGTGCACATGCTCCTAAGAATGAATTTGCTCAAACAAAACCCACTTTCTGATATTGCATGCAGGCAGGTTTTTCTGGATGTTTTCTGTTTAATGCATGTTTTTCTAGGGACTGTTGTCATACTTTTAAAAGGGGTTTGGACAACCTCTACCTCTTCTGGGTTTTGGTAGCACCTGGCAGTGCTCCTGTCTTGAAGGCAGGGGCTCCCTGTATCCCGAAAGTTAGGCTGCCTTCTTCTTCTTCTGCCATCTAGGTGGTTCGGGGATTTTAGCAGACCCCAGAGGCCACGAGTGTAGCACAGGCGGCGAGTCTGCAGCGTTTGCTGTAGCTGGAACCTGGCCAGTAAGTAAATACTTTATGCAGTGGTTTAAGAGCACAAGCAAAGCTGGATGTGCAATCTGTATCTTTTCTGAGAAATTGGGTGCTGCGGGAGGAGTGGAAATAAATTTGTGTTTGTTTCTCTGGGGAATACTGTGCGCTGTTCTCTGGTGGTGCAAACCCACCAGCGCTAAATAAAGAGACTCTGTTTGGAAACATGTAATGAAGGAGAAGACCCTGGGTGGAATGTTGTAATTATGAGTGGTATGTACTTGTTTAAGTTTCATAAATCAGTTGCTTTCTTGGGGTTTTAATTGCATGCTGCAGCTAGCAGCTGCTGTTGTGGATAATGGGGAGCTCCACCACAGAACGCTTTGAAGGTTGTCCAGCGTGGGCTTGGGTGCTTTGGTGCGCTTGGCTTCAAGGGGAGCGTGCTGGTGAAAAAGGGTATTTTTTGCATGTGTGGCAGGCGTTTTTTGAAGGAAAATACCATGAGGCTTCAATAAAAACTTGGGTAATTGGAACACGGGGGAGCTTGTCGGCTGGGGCACACATCAGTGGTGCGTGGTGGCTGGCCCACAGTGCTCTGAGATGACCTGGCATTTGTGGCTGAGCCATGGGCTGATTTTAGATGCTCCAGCTTTTTAATTTGCAAGTGGAGAAAGAGCCCCAGCTGCAAGTAGCGTGGGCGCAGCCTGACTGCTCTGGAGACCCTTGTCTGCATCTGACTAGTGTCCGCCTGGTTTCCCTTGGCCTTTCTTGCCATCTTTTCCACTTCCTAGTGTGCTTGTTGCCTGTTGAACTTGCTGATTTTCCTGCTCTGTTGCACATCAGGCTCTCTCCTTAAGTCTCTGTGTGGCGCTGAGCTAGGTGTGGGGAGCCCCACAAACGGCTGTACGGGACCCCTGACAACCCGACTTTCAGGTCTGTCCTGTTCACCCGTTCCAATGTATTCTGGTGAGCGACAGAAATACACGGGGAGCAGCGATGGTTCTTGTAGTTGGTGCTGAACTCCCACCACATGCTCGCCTGCTGCGTGTGGTCGGTGGCTTGCTTGTTGTGTTTGAAATGCTTGACTAGATTGCCTGCACACCCAGTTATTTTAAGTTGCCAGTGTCCCTTTGTAGGGTTGGGACAGCGTGCTATTTATACCCTATGGTGTGGTTTTAATTGATTGTGTTCTAATGTGGTTTAAAAACTTGAGCATTAAAAACATTCTGACCTTACTGAATTCTCAAAGTGAATCTGTTGGAAGACTTGAGACCCTATTAAGATGCCAGTGTGAAGGATCAAAGTGATACTTAAGCACATTGCTTTACTCAGAACTATAAAACTTTTGTAGGCTGCAGCTGAACTGAAAAATCTCTTCAGTTTTGTTTTTGGGTTTTTTTGGGTGTGTTTTCTGTCACTGGAAATGCTGGCAGCTTCTTGGTGTTGTCCGTTTGCCGACAGTTGCACATGTAGGTGCTGCATTCTGGCAGGTTCACAATGGGTTTTCTTTCTGAAGTAGCACTGCCTTTTATTTATTTATTTTTTCTTTTTAATGGGTCCTGCCTGAGCAACAAAGGCTGTCTTGTCCCCCCCCTCTCTTTCTCAGTGGCAGCATCAGTCAGGTCTGAGTGTTGAAAAAAGAAGAGGTTTTTCGCAGTGTGCAGTGCTGAGCGCTTTTTAAAACCCAGGTGTGTGTTTGGCAGTGAGAAATAGTTGCATTAGAAACTCAGCGTCTCTGCCAAGGCCAGCTGTGAAGTTTGCCCTCAGCAGTTATGTTGCTGGCTGGATTCTTCAGTGGGACGGCAAAACTGTGGTCCTTGTGTTGCCTCTTGTGGAGCTCTTGGCTGAGCGGTGGTCTCTGCCTGCAGAGCGGAGGGCGGGGAGGGGGGGGAATGCACGTGTTGCTGTGAGAGCCAGGGCTGCCCCCCGGGCCGGCATTGCTCCTAAAGGTGCACTTGGGCTTGGCGAGCCTGGGATGTACAAACCCTGGGTTCAGGTTACGGCTGCCAGTGGGCCTCTGATCTTGTTGTGTCCTTTTTCAGCAGTGTTAGTCAGTGGGTGAATCTGACTTATAGTCTCTTCAAAGGTCTGCTTCCAGAACGGAAATGTCACTGTGTTCCCCAAGCCATCGGCAGGTCCCTCAAGTCGGTCTTCTCCGGGGTGGGCTCTGGCAGCTGTGGTCTTCCATGCACAAAGCTGCACTCAAGTGCCAGTCTAGAACGTGATGGCTCTTGTGAGCCTGGACCCAAGATACCTCGAAACCTGATGCGGCAGCGCACCTTTTTGCTAGTGCAGTGATGCTATTTATAGGCATGAACTTTTCATGGACAGCATGAGGCCAAATTGGGGCTTGGCAAGCTGTGGCAAGAGGTGGCAAGCTGTGGGCACCATCACTGATGGCTGGATGGGGCCCCCTGGTACTGCCAGCCTGCACGACGTCTCCAGCTGGGAGGTGGGTACATCCCAGACCCCTCTGCCGCTTTATTCCAGCACTTAGCAGTGCAAATCCCTTCTCCCCAGTCTGACAGGGAAGAAGGAAATACAGAGCAGCGAAGCAATGTTCCCCTCCCTCTCCTGCTCCCCCTGTGCAGTAATAGAAATAGGAGTCTGAGTCTGCAGCATCAAAAGAGAGATCAGAGTAATCGGATCAAGCATGAGAAACTGCTTGTTGCCGCTTTTCTGTTTTTAAATGAGGCTGCCTGGCAGCTTCCCTCGCAGAACACTTTAAATATTAGTGATGTTAAGCTTTGGAGCTAGAGTTGCAGTAAAGTAGGGCTCTGCCAAAATGGGGCTAGAAAGCAAACTTTCTTTGCACAGCCTGAGCAAGCCTCTGGGCTAATATATAAAAATAAAGGCGTCCCATACTCTCCTGGCCCTTATTTTGTGGCTGAGAAGAGGGATGTTTGTCCCTAACTAAATGCAGGGTGTGCGCTCCCACTTCATGCCTTGTATTGCAGTCGCCCTTCGCTGAGATGCGGTCCATGTGCTGGTGTATCTGTGACCTTGAGAAAGCACGGTGACTTTCCTGCAAGCCATTCCCCCTGCTGCTGCCCTGGTGTGGCACAGGATGGCTTTGGGGCAACAGCTGCCCTCTGTCCATTGAAAGGCGTTGGAATCTGGCTGGGTCAGACATGGCGGGGGAAGCTGCTGGGTCTGGTTTGTGGTCAACTGCGAAGGCTTGTTCTCCTTACGCTGGCTGGAGGCACATGGATGTCCAGCCCGGTCCTTAGTGTTTGTGGTGCTCCACAGCAGCAGAGCACTCGCTTACCCGTGCGGTTGCAAAGCTGCAGCGCCTTTGGTTACACAGTTGTGTTTGCTCAGGCATTTTGCATGGATTAGCTCAATTGGTCGAGGTCCGCAGAAGAGCGGCGGGTATTGTTTTCTGTGCTTCCCTAAAGCAGAACGCGATGCTGAGCTCCTTGCTGGACGTTGCGGATAAGATGGCTTGCTTTCAGGAGCGCTGCTCGAAAAGATGCTAATCGGGTCTTTTACAACACCGCTTCAGGTAAGGGTTTTTGTTACGCCACAGATAATCCATTGGTGCAGTGAGGTTGGTGCTGGACAAACCCAAGTCACTTAAGCGTACATGACAAACGCAGAAACGCTGTGTCGCTCCATGGAGTTAGGTTATGAGGTTGGCCAGCTAATTCTAATTGGTTTTGTTGTAATGAAGACCCGAAATAGTTGCATTCGGAGGACTGTTGCTATAGCTTGGTTTGCATTCACATTCTAAGCTATTTGGCTTGGAAACATGATTTGCACTGGCTGTTTGTGCTCCCGTTACTTGCCTCATTGATACCTTTATTCACGTCAGCCAGCGTGGATGTAGGTTATGGCATTAGCAGCTCAGTGGAAGCGAGGAAGCTCCTAAGGGGGGTGCCTCTCCTGCTTTCCCTGGTCTGCACAAAGCGAAGTGCCCAGTGTAGCTGACTTGAGGATAGGCACTGCCAGGCGCTGCACGAGCTCCTCATAACAGAGTGTGCTGCGTTGCTTTAGGTATCAGCAGCTCTTTAGAAGCGTTCTTGCCTCAGTTGCTTTTCCTGACTTACTCGGGGGAAGGCTGGTGGGTAACTCGGTAACGTTGCTCAGTGCCGGCATCCTCAGCGACCCCGGTCTTCGTTATTGTTTCCTGATGACAGTCTGGCTGGGCTTTGTGGCCTGAGGTGGAAAGCTGGTGGACAAATACCAAAGCCCTGAATGCTTGTCCTCACGTGAGCATCGGCTTTCTCAAATGGAGCTTCTGGAGGATGGTTTGGGTTCGTTAGGGCTGCTCGGAGAAAGCCTGCTTTTTCAGGATGGGTACAGCAGGAATGAAACAAAGCGAAATCCTTGCTTGCCATGCGAAGCGCTTCCATGATGCTGGGGAGAATGTAGGTTGGCTTGACAGCAACTCCGGCTCTCCAGGCAGATTAATTTTTTTGCCACCCTTGTTTTTTACCATGCTGTGCAGTCTCCGGAGAAACCACACACGGTTCCCTGGCGCATACCGGCCGATGGGGCCTCAAATTAAATTGATGTGCCAGGAGCATTCGATTTGCAGTTGAGCAGGGGGTGTTGTTTGCTGTAGCAAGGCTCCCTGCCGAGCCAGGTGGTGTTTCGTGGCTGCTTTGTGAACTGTCATCGCCGCTCCTGGGTGAAGGAGGGGCAGACAGCTGGGTCCCTGCCCGGAGCAGGGGGCTGTGGTGGGCAGCGTGCCATCCCTGTCCCTGTCAGACGTGCACAGTGACGTGTGGTAGGCATCAGGCAGGACCCATTTCACCTGCTCCTGCTTCCTGTCCCTAGCTACTGTTGGAACATGGGTGCAGAAGGTTCTTCTCGGTGTGTAGGAACCGAGTGTGATTTCTCCATTCTCACGTCACTTCTCACTTCTGACCTTCATTTTCTGCCAGTTTACCAACTGCTTGAAACGAGGGCTTGTGCTGCGTCATTAGGAGAGTGTTTCTGTCGGGTCACAACACACGACTGCGTTTGCTGTCGTTAAGGACCGTTCTTCCCCCTCCTTGCCCAGCTTCTGGTCTGGAAGCAGCTCCGAGGGAGGCATTGCTTCTTAACCTAGCAGGCAGAACTGTTGGAAGTGAGTCCTGCGTGGAGGTTTTGGAGCTCTGTCCACATCAACGGTTTCTTGTTCGATTTAAAGGTCTTATACGCTCAATCATTCCATATAATCTTCAACAGAACGTACACGTTTAATCAACCTCCCTGAATCCATAACTGCCAGGTATTGCTGCTTCAGCATGTGAAGTGCGGTTGCGTCGTTTCTCGGTAAGAGCAAAGATTAAAGTGGGATAGCTAGGAGATTAACACTGTTCCCCTCGGACATCTTCAGGGAAAAAGGGAGAAACTTGTTGACAAGAAATAAAGAAAACACTTGGAGGCAAATCATTTATTGCTATATAGGAATATATAGAGCCTTGTAAACAGAGCCTTTATAGCAAACCCAATGATGTAGCTCTTAAATCACTCTGGGAGAATTTCAGATGCACGATTATAGGATGACTTGCTCCTCCGGGCTCTCTTTGGTAAATTGGATCTCAGATTTTGAAGTATGTTAACACAACGTGATGTATGAAGAATGCAGCTCTGGAAGGTGCGCACAATATGTCACATAAAGCTCTTTTTTCTTTCTTTTTTTTTTTTTTTGGTGGTGGTGGTGTGTTGTATTTTTTTAATTCGTGTTGAAGTCTGATAGGTCTACTGATCTCATTCCTGTTTGAGATGGGGGAGGCTGTCTTTAAGTGAGAGCTCCCATAAATGTGATTTCAGTGCTGCCTATGGAACGATTTTTTTTTTTTTTTTTCTTATTAAATTCCTTGCAAGGAATATCTTGTGGGCTATCTGTTGTATTAAGAAGCCACCATTTCTTCTCCTTCCCACCCCTCAGAAATCTCACTTCTTTGGGTTTATGTACAAGGCTGCACAGGCAGGAGAAGAGATTGAAGGCAGCTGCCCATGGGTGGTGGGGATGGGAACCTGGTGTTTTTATCTGGAATTAACCTGGAATTACCTCCTGGAATTAACCCTCAGGGATGGCACAGCCATGTGCAGTGAGGTGGTGTCGGTAGGACAGCGTTGCGCATCCAGAGGGTAGAACATCGAGAGCAGTTCAAAGAAGCCTGTGGTATGTGCAAATAATGGGCCTTAAACTGGAGTGTTATCTTCTGGGTGTTGCTACACCGTGTAGATTTTCAGTAGGAAATGTCTCAGCGGTGGTAGCTGACCCTTTGAACGGTCTGTGACGTGGCTCTGCCTCAGTTTCCCATGATGGCCAGGGCTGCTCGGAGGGGGCTGCCAGGGAGGAGGGGGGCTGGCAGGGCTGGGGTCTGTGATGTCGTGGGCTAAACAAGTGGTACCTATTCCTCCCGTTGTTATGTACAAATCCCATCCTAAAGTAGGGAGCAGCTTGAATTATCCTGCAGTAAATAAATAAGGATTACTAAGCTATTTTAAGCCTGGTCATCTGCCTGCCTTGCTGGGGAGAGCCTAGCGGGCTGGTCCATCGAGTGGGTATTCTCCCCGGGTCGGGATGAAAGGATTTTGCGCCAGGATTAACGGAGGAGATGTTGGCGGGTGTGCACAGACGAGGGGATGTTGGTGAAAAATGGTGTGGATTGCTCCCCGCTTCTCCTGGATTTCACTGCCCAAAGAACAAACCTCGCGCTGCAAACTGTCACTGAATCCACCGGGGAAACCTTCGGAGGCGCAGCTCGTCTTTGCTTTAAATAAAATGTCTTTGTAGCAGTCGAAGAAGCTGGGGTCTGTTAGAGATGCAATCCAAAACAATGTGAAAGTTTTAATAACTTGGTATTTTTGTTGTGCCAAAAAATCAGATTACTTACAGAATAACTTTTCCTTGCTCAGCTGATTTATAAACATCTAGGAAATCATTTGCCTAAACCTCCATGGAAGTTTGGATGTAGCAGCTAAAGAGTAATTTTTGTCAGTTTAATAAGCATAATAAAATGGTAAGTCCTGGTGGAGGAATGGGGAGAAGAGCACCCCTGAAATTGTATCTTTTTGTTTTAAATGGGTTCCTAGGATTTAGAAGGAATTGGAAGGCAGATAGAGGGAAGAACTCTGGGCTGGTATTGAAGCAACTTGTCCCTGTTTTTGTGGAAAACATAGGGGTCCTGTGGCAGAGACGCTGGGCTCTGAGGAAGCGTTGGGTGGGAATTGCAGCCTGTGTGGGGCTGGTTGGGGTAGCCCTGGGCGCTTCCTTGGGCTCAGTGGCCAGGGCACAGCGAGCTGTCCCCGTTTCTTGTTGCCCTCAGCAGTTTTGGAGTGCTGTCAGTATGAGTTTCTCACCCTGTGTGATTTTTGTATGTTTAGTCTCCTCTTGGAGTGGCTTTTTTCAGCCTTCATTTGTCCGGATTATCAGCATGCAGAGGAGAGCTGACTTGTATTTACATGATTTAGTTGTAAATATGGTAAGTGTTGATAGATATTGTTGTCATAAGTGCTTACAGCTACTGGACTGATTACTGAATTTCTTATGTGAAAATCTGTACAAGCTATGCGTACTAGCAGCTTCCCAAGGGAAGTGCGTGAAATGAGCTTGTGCTTTCCGTGTAGAAATCAAACCCTAGATGTGGCTGGAGCGGGTGAATTTATTGGGGAAGCAATGTCGAGTATTGTCTGGCAACAGCTGAGGTTCCCAGGCTGTAACAAAGGAAAAACAAAAGGTTCTTGGGGTTTTTTTGGTTTGGTTTTGGGTTGTTTTTTTTTTTTTTTTTTGGTTTTTTTTTTTTTTGGTGGGAACAGATGCCATTATGTGGAATAGCTATTGCGGGATGATGCACACAGGAGACATCTGCAGGGTTGTGGACAGGGGGCTTGGGATGAGTGATGTTAATTGTTGCACTGGGGTTGAAGGAACAAATGCGTTATTTGCTGGTAGTTTCTTTTTAACTGACTAATATGCTCTGCTTGAACTACAGTTGTTTAACAGTATTACTTCCAGAATGCTTTGCATACCTACCTAGATCCCTTGCATTTGCAAACAGATATTTCTGGGAAATGTCTCTCCAGATGCAAAAAGCCTGGATTTAGCAAAATCCTCTCTAGGGGGTGTGGATTGCAGAGGGCTCTCTGCAGCCTTAAGTCATGTCTTCACATTGCTGAAAATCTTTGTTTCTTGTGCGTTTGACCAACGGGAATGAAAATTTGGGAGGTGTAATTTGAAGTAATTTAGGGTGGTAGTGGTTATTTTGTTAAAAAACATGCAGGGAGGGAGGAGCAGGTCATGTTGTGTGTGGAGAGAATGTAGAGGTGTGACGGGTTTGCACAGCTGTGGACCCCCTTCCCAAGCTTGCTGGTGCTGGGAGCAGGGCCTGGATTCCAGGCGGGGATGTGCCTGGCGTGGGTTTGCATTGCCAGGGGATGGAAACCCTGGACCTCAGGGCAGTGACTTGCACTTTGCAGGCTCCTGAGCAGTTTGCAGTCTGCAAGCTGCCTCATGGCGATGGCTGGAGGTGCCGTTGGTCTGGTAGCTGCTCGTAATGTGCTCGATGCTGAATTTAGAGCATAGCTAAAAATCTCTCCCTGCCCCGGTGTGCTTTTCTCTGTAATACTAACGCTTAAGTCTTGTGTATCTCGCTACAGCTTAGGCCGTGTGAAGAAAACCTGGGAGCTGCATCCCAGTTCTCACGGCACTGTTTTTTAACAGCACTGTACGTGTGAAGCGAGAAGCAGCGCTTCCGTGCCCACTGCTCGGTGGATGCATTTTTCAGTTTAGAGCTGTTTCCTTGGGAGTACAGACAAGTTGGAAGGAATATCTTTTCCCTCCCAGGCAAAACCTGTCCCTTTGGTCCGAGATGGAGGGGCTTGTCTGGATCCATAGTGGAGTTTGGCAGTTGGTTGGCCTTTCAGCCCCTCGATTCAGGACTGTCTTGCCTTAAGGGTGGGGGTGTGGGGGGGAAACAACAAGAAAAGTTCTACACTTGTGGGGTCAGGAGAAAAGGGAAAATAGGAGTCCTGAGTACTTAGTATGGGCAGTGTAAGCTTTGCAGAGTCACACATCCAGATGGATTACATGAGGAACTTGACATCTTGTTTAAAAACAAATCATTCATTATGTAGCAATGAATAATCAAGCATTACAGTTTCATCTCTGGAGGTTCCTTTTTTGGTTGGAATTTTGATAGTTCAGTAATTAAAAGCTGAAAGCTATTACGCTGTCTACATGTTGATCAATTGGTAATTAAAAAGTTGATGATAGATACGATATTTCATGGGACTGGTTTGTTACGATCAGATTTCCTTAGTGTGTTTTGAAAATTGTCATTTAACTTGGCACTTAAGCATTTTTCAATATTCATGGACTATTTTACTTGAATTTTATAAATGCTTTTAAATTGTCATTATTTGCATACAGTAATTTAGAATCAAAAAAATGTTTTAGTTTTGAAAAGACCTTTAAGATCAGAGTCTAACTGTTAACCCAGCACGGCCAAGCCCACCACTAACCTGTAGTGCTAAGTGCCACATCTACATGTCTGTTAAATGCCTCCAGGGACGGTGACACCGTCACTTCCCCCAGCGGCCTGGTCCGGTGCTTGACAGCCCTTTCAGTGAAGAAATTTTTCAGGACCTGGCACTGAGCCTTGTTGAGCCTCGTACAGTTGGCCCTGGGCCACTGATCCAGCCTGCCCAGCTCCCTCTGCAGAGCCTTCCTGCTCTCAAGTGGATCAACAGTTCCACCCAACTTGGTGTCATCTGCAAACTTACTGAGGGTGCACTCCATCTCCTCAGCCAGACCACAACAGCCTCCCACCGCGATACCTGCTTTGTTGGACTCTGCCCCGTTTCTTGCCATAAATGCTCAACCCGGTTATTACCATCATTAAGCTGCAGACAGTCAATTCCCTCCCTGACATACAGAGCTACCCTGCTGCCTCTCCTTCCTTGTTTTTCCCTCCTGAAGAATTTACTGCCATCCATCCCACCAGTCATCCCACCGTGTTTCCGTGATGGTGACTGTGCTGTAGTTTTCCTGCTGCGTGGTGGCAGCCAGCTCCCCCTGCACGTTGCCCATGCTGTGTGCGTTGCTGCAGATGCCCTTCAGTTGGGCTATTGCTCCCACCACTTTTTCCTACGTGACCGTTCTCGGGCGCTTCTGTGGTTTCTAACACATCAATAACCCTTGTGTCTTTGCTGCCCCATGGATCTCGATCCCGTACCTCCACCGAGGTGACAGGCCAAAGGACCTCGCTCCCTCAAACAATGGTGTGCCACCCTGGGGCTGCTCTCCAGCGAGCCTGGTTTTATCCCTTTCTCCTGTCAAATCTGGTTTAAAGCTCTTTTGATGAGCCCTGTGAACTCCTACACAAAGATCCCTTTCCCCCTTTGAGGCAGGTGGATCCCCTCTGTTGCCAGCAGGGCTGCTGTCATTTAGACCAACCCATGATCCAAACCCGCAAAGTTCTGCCAGGGTTGCCAGGCATGGAGCCAGATGTTGATCTGCTGGCTCCTCCTGTTCCTTCCCTCATCACTCCCTGTGGCTGGAGGGATAGAGGGAAAGGCAACGTGTGCTCCTGATCCCTGAACCAGTTGTCCCAAGGCCCTTGAAGTTGTTCTTGATTGCCCTCAGACCTCTTGTTGCAACTTCATCACTGCTGACCTGGAAAATGAGTATTGGATGGACGAATGAATGGATGGGGGGCTGTACCGGGGTGGGAAGCTTTCTCCTCGCATCATGAACCCGGGCCCCAGGGAGGCAGCAGGCTTCCCGAAGACGTGGGTCTAGTCGGCATATCGGGCTTTCTGTTCCCATCAGAAGGGAGTCTTCTATGGAGGTTCTTTGGTTGGTTTGTTTTGGGTTTTTTTTTTTTTTTTCCCCCTGTATGGAAGTGGTTTTGTGGCAGGGCTCCTGGCAGGTCTCTCTGCTCCCCGGAGGTTCCCTGGTTTGGGAACCCCCCATGCACCCCGCCGGAGCTCTGGGCTGCCCTTTGTGCCAGCACTGGAGCCACTCACCACGGTGGCTGAGCGCTAGTTTTGGTTATATCGTGTTTAAATCTCCTGCTGTTGCTCCTGGGCTCGACTGGGATTGTAGGACTTTAATCCTTTGGTAATACGTTGATCCAAAAGGCTGGTTTTCTCCCCACCAACTGTAGCGTGTTTCAAGCCTGTGTCCATGCCCCGCCTCTGGTTACTACATAATTCTTGCGCTGTTGCAGCATTAATTTGCTGTGGCACATTGCTGTGGCTGGCTTAATCAACCTGAATCTAAGGCAAATAGCAAAGCGTTCTTGAGCTATGACCCTTGCTGCAAGATTCATTCCTTGTAGGAGTCATTCAGCTCTCCTGCCAGCTTCTTAGTCTGCACCTGATGGCTGAATGCTAATTGGGACAGAAGGGACTTGGGCTTTGGGCTGCTGTGTTGGCTGCACCGCCTGCATCCCCCTGAGCCCTCCGGCCGGGCACGGTTTGGGTTGTGGCACCAGCATCATGACTCAAGCACGGCCCCGATGCCGTGTCATCTTCGGGGTGGTCCTGTCAAACGCACGGGTGAGATTCTGGAGGGATTCAGGGATATTAAGTGGAAGAATATCAAAGGACAGCGTAATTTAAATCTGAGAGTTTTGTCAAATTGATTAGTAAGGGGGCAAATGATACTGATAAGGAACTTGGCTAAAAAGCAGAGCACTGCGGTGCAGCGTCCGGCAGCGGTGGTGGTGTAGGACAGCCTGCCCTGCCGCAGCAGCTCCTGCTTTTTGAGCTTTTGGCTTCTCTGGTCGATGAATACCTGAAAAGCCTATGGGTCTGCTGAGCCCCTTGCAGCCAAGGGAAGGTTGAAGCTAAGTTTGATAATACAATCAGGGGTAAAGCAGTCCAAAATGAGGGAAAACTGTGTTGGTAATGGCCTCTGTGATGGAAGATTCATTGCTTCAGGAGTCTAATCTGAGACCAAAATGAAGCCCGGAGCTGACACTCTTCAGAGCATAATGTAAGATTTACTGCTCTGCCACACTCCAGAGATTTAAAAAAAAACCAAACAGCCACCCTCCAACCCACCCTTCCTTTGCCTGCTGAACTTAGGGAAAACCAGTGTTGGTTTCTTGGGGGTTTTTTGTGTCTTGTGAGTAAAAAAGCAATATGGTTTTGCCATGTTTTTGCAAAGGTGTGCAGGGTCCTCCTTTTTCTTCTGCTTGTGGCCCTGCTGCTGGCAGGGAGCTGGTGGGGTTGGACTGTCCGGGGGTGGTCCCGGCAGCAGAGGTGGGTGATGCTGTGGCAGAGGATCAGTCTTCACCCTGCTGACTCTGCGGGCTGTACCAGCATTGGATGAGCTTGCCTGGAGGCTGCGGCTGGGTGGCTTTTGCTGGGTTAGAAATGCTTCTCGAGCAGGGGTGGGCGGGTGCGGGGCTGGCAACGTGCCCTACCTGAGCTGCAGCCCTGGCACCGGCTTGCTGCGTTTGGCTTGGAGGTAGAGAGCCGTTCCATATCCCTGCCAACCTGATCTAGTGGAAAATACCTTTCCATCACTTAATCTGTCAGTCTCAAATAAGCCTAGAATGGCAGGCAAGGCTTCCCTACCTGGATGCCTGTGAAGATGCTCGATTCGGGTTGTGAGCCTCTCCACCATGCTGTGTTCTCAGCACTGGGTCGCTTCTGGGGAGCCAGAAAGGGAAAGCCCAGGTGCTGGATCCCGCAGAAGGGCAAACCCCTTCCCAGCTCTGTCCTCTGACCGTCAGGATGTCCTTCTGTGGTCCAGGGCAGAACGCTCTGCGTCCTCCTGGTGGTGTAAAAGCCTGTAATTGCTTCACCTGCTCCGCTGGGATACGGACAGCATTTGATATGACTGATTCCTGCAGGAGGTGAAGACGTGACATCGGTATTGACAGTAACGCCTTAGACACGTTCTGGAAAGCCCTAGGTTTAAAAAGCACTCTGTCCTTAGACACTTGTTGCTTGGTGACAGCTGGTTCCAGTAGTTTGTTTTTATAGGGCAGTTTGTAGTAAATGAATGACACGTTGAATATTTTACTGAGATTTTTAGATTATCTAAAGAATACTTTCTGGTTTACTAATTGGTAGATAATGCCAAATACATTGATGTTGACATGAGCAAATGGATTTAAAATGATTTTGAAGTGAGCCTCATTAAAAGATGCTCTAATTCAGTCAACAGGAAATGTCAACTAACGTGGCCGTGCGCGCGCTCTTGGACCAGATTGTGGCAGCGCTGGAGTTTTTATGGGCCTGTGTTAGTTACAGGCAAATACACCACTGCGTGCGGCTCCTGGTAAGTCTCGTTAAATTCTGGATGGCTGATTCTACGAGCTGCGTTTGTTAGAATCATGGAAGCTGAGAAATGAGTGATTTTACAGTGTTCCGTTTGTGGAAGCCTCTTTTCATCAGCCTTTTTCTGAAAAATGCCAGAGAGAAATAAAAGCATTTGTAACTGGAGGTGATTGGAAGGTGTGCTCAGGTTGACGCGATGCCCAGTTGAGTTTTCTGAAGTTCTGGAGGGAGGCAGCGATTTCGGAAGGTTTTCTGATTCTGTGAGCTGTGTCTCTGCGGGCTGGCTGGCTGCAGCTGTGTGGAGCGGCCCTGGCTGAGCTGGGGATGAAGCTCCCTGTTGCAGCCCGAGCTGCTGCCGAAACGGTGTGTGCCGCCCTGCGTGTGCAACGTTGATCCGTAGGAGTCAGAAAAGAAAGTAGAAATCCTGTGCGAGGGCCAGCGAGAGTATTTATTTTTGCCGCGATGTGCAGGGCTTTTGTTGGGAAAGGTGATCAGATCGAGTAGATTCTAATGAGCAGTGACAGTCCGAGAGCATTCCGGTTTTAATCCTGAGGAAGGAGGTGGATTTGGATGTCTCCTCAGGTTTGTAATAAATCACTGTAGCGCCTGGTGCTCCAGGTCCCATTTGTTGCGGATAGGGGGAGATTTTTGTGCTCGCCCAGATTAGGATCTGCCTTTTTTGGGCCTTCCATCAATAAAATTAATTTTTCCTTTTCTCTGTGAATCTCTGAGGGATGTTGCTTCGCTGTCGTGCGAGTAGTGTCTGAAGTTTTGAATTCATAAAACTGGATTTACTTAAATCTCTTGTTTTCATTTCCTCAAGACAAATGGGGGAATTAGTGCATGTGCAGCTCTGGCCCAGCGTTAACCCTTTTCTCTTTCAGGGAAAATGAGCTTCTCCGAGGCTTAAGAAATGAAGGAGAGAATGCTTTGGAGACATGACTAACATATCAAATATGTGCTATGTTGCATAAACCTATTATGGGTGTAATGTAATGTTCTCTCTAAAGAGATTCATGGCCGTCGGGGGGAGTGGGGAAGCAATCCTTTTCAGTAAATTGCAGCTGGATGAATATATTTTTAAAGTAAAACAGAGAAACTTAAATATCTCTTCCAGCTTTGTTGTGCCACTCTGCCATCGAGTCTCTCTAGTTGGAGCCGCCTGGCCTGCTTAGGGAGCGCGGTGTTCACTGAAACAAGACTAATGGGTGAGATATTTGACTTTGCTAATTGGTACAGTGTAAAGGAAAAGCTTGTCTGTAGCCTTGGTCAGCAGTCTTTAAATCTTGGAGACAGGGCAGCGGTGCGCTGTGGGTGGCTCGAAGTCGCAGTTCCTTCAGAGGCGCAGGAGGCGCGTCGGAGCCTTGCTCGTTGTGTGTGCATCAGCGCGGCTTGTCAGCTGGGTTTAAAACCACCATGCCGCCAGAAACAAGCTCCTGTGCTCCCTGCGCGGTCTGTATTGCTGTAGTTCCAAAGTCTGAGGCTCATGTCTCATGTTTTCAGTGTATTTACCGTGCACGTGGATGGCGCGGTTGCGTGTCGGGAAAGCAGCACGGGCAGAGGGGCGGCTGGCTATCCAGCCCTCCTTTGTATTGATGTCGCAAACACTGACAGTCTTTGCTTCTGTTTCCCTTCTGTCCTCCTGTTTCCCAGATAGTTGTGCGTGTCAGTGACTTCTGCACCATGTGCGTTGCGCAGAGCCTAGTGCAACGCAGCAGTCGGGTTTGCTGAGCCTTCTGCTTGCTGGTCTCTTCCAGGTCAGCAAAATCACGGCTAATGTTGGAGGAAGATGTTCCCTACCAAACCTGAGGATAGAGTAATGGTATAAAAAGGGACGGGATGAAGCTAGCTGCCTTGTTGTTCCTGTGATTCTTGACTCCTTTCTGACACCTGTGGGGCCAGCTGCTGGGGAATTATGGTGGTGGGGGTGGGGGCTGTCAGAGGATATAAAAATACATTTGTATGCCAGATGCTACATCTTGGCTATGAGAGACCATGGGGAAGGTTTAGCAAAGATGCTAAACCTCTGGGGTGGGGGGTTGAATCTGCCTCAGCTCTGGTGTATTTGGAAGTACTCAGAAGTTAAGGGATTCCCGTAAGGTGATTCATTCTCAAAATATATTGAACGCAGCAAAAGATAGGCATCAGGATTAGGGGAGCCATAAGAATATTTGACAAAAAAAGCCAAACTGACCCATAAGGTACGTCTTACCCTTTGAAGGGGAAAGGGAGCAGGTTTGGGTTAACTTCTTTGGGAGTGACTCTTGTATTGTCCTAAGGCTGATTTCTGCAGGAAGGAGATGAGGTAGAGGAGTCCTTCACTAAAATTGCTTTCCCAGGTGAGGGGTGATCATGAAGAGCATCTTTAAAAGGGGGAGAAAGCCTCCAAAAAATCCCAGGAGAGCAGGTTTCAGCTTTCTCTTGTCGTCGTGGGCTTGCCAGGGTGTTCAGAAGATGACCTGAGCCCCTCTAAACTTTCATTAATGTCTAAAATTAATAAATACGAACGCTATCCTTTTAGTGCATAATCCCTTCTTTAGATTGCATGTAGGCATAATCAAAGGATGCTTAATGTATTACATTACCTGGGATATTTGGGGATATTTTTATTATACTCAAAGTAATCTGCAAGATCTGATACGAAGAGACACAAAAGGTTAGTTGAAAGCAGACAAGAACTGAATCATTGAATTGAGTAGGAACTGCATTGTGCAAGCTGTAATGCTCCTTTCTATTAATTACTGCAATTATAATTATGGAACCCAAAGTATTTAATTGGCCTCACAGACTCTTCGCACTGAATAGATTGCATTGTTACCATTAAAAAAAAATAATATCCTCTTATGCATTGCAAATACATGTACGTGTTGCTCTCTGGTTCTCAAGAGGTTTCTTTGTTTATGTGATGAGTGATTAACGGAATTATGGATCTTTCCTGTGTTGTGTCAAACTAAAATCAAATGAAAGAAGAATTCTTCCCATGCATCAGAAGAAATTAGACAGAAGCTTTAAAAATATAGCTTCACGCATTAAAAACACCAAAATCCAGCATAATCAGGGCCACGAAAACAGTTTTCAAACATGTGGAAGTCTCTAGAATGAAGCCAGCGCTTGGAGCTGGGTCGCCCTTGCTGCGGGTCTCGTGGCAGCGCAGCGTGGGGCTGGGCTGCTGGCCCCGGCACACATCCTGCTAACTGAACGTGTCTGTCAAACAGCGCTCGGAGCTGTGGTGGGAGAGGGTTGGGTGTTCATCTCGCGTTATCCTGCCATGTTCAACTTTGCTCTTGGTGTACCGTGCGTGAGACGAGCAGGCAGGTTTAATTACAAAGCAGTAATTCCATCAGCAGGGCTCTAGTGAGCTCTTCAAACAGAGGGAAAGCCCATTTGTTCTCCATTAACAGCAGAAAGGTGCGGAAAGGTTTGTTTTTCCGCCCTTACTCCAGCATCCCTGTTTGCCGCTCAGGCAGTATTTATTGCCCTTTCCTGATCTTTTAATGTTTCCGCAAATGGAAGGGCAGCGGGTTCCGATATACCCAGATCATAACTTCCCATTGAAATGGCTTTTTAAATGGAGCGTTCTTTCTGAATTGCTGTTTCTTCTTGTTGGCTAATCTTCGCTGAGGGGCGGTGGGGGACGAGGGCTGAAATCGTCATACACAAAGATGCTGTGTGTAACACTTGGCAGGAGGACTTGAAATTGGATTACAAGCTACTATTCCAGCAAGTAAATGTCCGTGGTGTTTTTATGGCTTATCCCTATTCATCTATGTTTGCAGGGCTTTGCTTGCCAAGCGTTAATGTAAACACTCTATTTTGAGACATCAGTCCATTTGCCTTCTGGAAATCCTTCTTTTATAAGGTGGTAGTAAACCTCTGTACATAAAAACAAAATAGCCCTGTGGTCATAACTGCGCGCAGACTGGTGCTGCTGATGCACGGTGTCTGACAGCGCCTGCCACCTGTGTCAGCAGTCCAGTAGCTCCAACTGGGGACTGGTTTCAGTGAAATGCTCTCGCTCTAGGCACCAGCACTCGCCACCGTGGCTGAGCAGCATCTTCTGGCCACGGACTCACTGCCAAAACAAGTCATTATGCGAGCAGCGCAGCTAGCAAAGCTAACGAAGGGTTTCTGGGCTTTCAACCTCACGAGTGGGTTCCCCACAGCGAAGCTTGAAGTTCCATTTGTGACGTGCCTGTCGGTACGTGCACAGCAATTGCTCCTCCGTAGGTTCTTCCATGCTGCTGGGCAGGCGCTGGTGCCGCAGCCTTCATCCAAGATGCTCCTGCCCGGCTGCTCTGGTGACTGTCTCTTCGAACGTTTAAAGTTCTTATCTTTGCTTCTAGCTCGAGCCTGACCAGTGAGTTTACAGGCTGTATAGACGTTGCTGTTTGGTCTTACTAACTGGCCATCGTCTACCGAACACAGGTCACAGCTTTGGCCTCAGTGCTACCCGGGGTTCGTCTGGGTTGAAGACGGAGCTCCTTTGAAACAGGAGTAACCTGGGGGTGGAAACATATGTATGTATATATATGATTCTGCCCCTGTGTGTGCGTGTGTATATGTGTGTATATATATATGTTTGTGATTCCCCCCAGTGAGGCTGTACTTCTTATAATTGCATTTGGAAGAATTAAGCTGACCTTCAACAGAGTTGTGCGTCTGGTAGACTCTCCTAGAACAGGTTTTCTAGAGTTGATGCTCAGTGTGAAATGGATAATCATTCCATCTCTTTAGGGGATTTAAGAAATGATTTTACTATACTGTTGGTTTGGATGAAAAAATTGCATAGGAACATCACCTGAAACTTGGGCTGAAAAAAGAAAATGAGCAAATCTTGTGTGTCCAGCCAAGCAGTTAGTATTTCAGTGGTGTAATATTTTGCACAATATTTTGGAAGAAACTGTGCAAACTTGCGGAAATACGGCCTGGAAAATGTGCGAAGAATTGCAGTATTCTGTGAATGTGCAATCTGTGTAGTTCTTAGAGGGAACTTGGTGTCAAGTACTTAAGAATATTTTGTGGTTCAGAGCCTTCTCGTGTTTATTTTGGGATGCTTTGTGACTGGGGGAAAAAAAAAAGTAGTAAGTATTTATCATACTTCCTTGCCTCCTTTGAGAGCGCACACAGAAGCGAATGAAAAGATAAAGGCATAACTTCCCGGTGGAGAGCTGTTGCTGGCGTTTTTGTATGGGAACGAAAAGAAAATGTGGCTTCATAGCACAGGGAAATCTGCAGAAATGAGGGAAATCTGTAAATAAGAACTGGTGCATTTTCTCCCCTCTACTCCAGTTCCCTGAACACTTGTTTACATATTAAATGTTGTTAAAGTACCTTCCTTGGTGGCGGGTCTTATTTAAAGGTGGGCTCAAGTGATGGGGATGAAAGCCTTAAATCCCATCTTTGGATAACGAGGCTGGCCTTGTGCAAGTCTCGGAATCCATTTAGCAGGAAAAAGAAAAGACTCTTCCGATTTTCTGGCATTGCCCCGAGGTCGGGGAAGGAAGGAAGAGGACAAACTTCCTACGCCCCGTGTTGAGCGTGAGGGCCACCGTGGCTCAGGGCACCTTCCTGCTGCCGCGTGCTTGGCAGAGCTCGCCCAGGCGAGGGTTTCAGGTTGTTACTGATGTTGGTATAACAACAGTGGTGTTCTGTTCTGTTTCAAAAATGCTTGTTCTCTTCTAAAAGTGGAATTGCCCCCTGCTGACCACAAGAAAAGAGGGTTGAGAGGAGCGACACGGTAAAGCCACAGAATGGCATTAAGCTTGAGAAACTATTTTGGTGCCTTCTGAAAAGGCTAATGGTCAGGCAACAGCCCATAACTGAACTGTGTTAAGGTGATGTTAAGGGTGGAAAGCAAAATGCAAAGCTCCATAATACTTTATTAAACAAAGATGTTCGTACTGCTATATAATAACATGCTTTTATACTACGTTATACTTAAAATTAAAATGTTTATTCTGCAGCACCTCTTTGCTATCTTCTAACAGGGGAGGCCAAGGATCAGCCGCGCTCTGCGTGATTGTATGAGCAATGTGTGTGATCAGCTTCTGTAGTGACAAATGGCAACTGTCACTTAATTTTTATCCCCATTTATGTAGCTCCAGGACCCATTTTTCAGGTGGAATGTTGAAGCCATTAAAAAGAAATAAGTAAACTATACTGTATTCCATCATTTTTGGCAGCTACCCAGTGGTCTGGAGCCTTAATGTGTGCGTTTCTATACAGGTATTTTTCATAAGGCTTCTGCAAGGCAACCGTTTTATACTTTGCTTGTTGACTTGACTTACGGAAGATGAAAGTGTTAAGTAAATCTTGAGCCAGGCTCTTGCTAGCACAGAGCCATGGCTGGCTCTGCATTTATTCCCAGAGTCTGTAGGTAAATCGGTAGTGGGTATGTTTAATGCTTTCAGCTGCATTATTTTTAGCCTCAAGTAAGGCAAACTCTTCTCTGAACCATAAATGTTGAAGGCAAAGTGACATTGTGTTGCTCTACTTGTTTTACTTATCGGATTAGAGCTAGATAGACTGGTTTGGGCTTTTCACTTTTTGGCAGCACGGTGGTTTCTGCCACACAGCTGTAATTTAAAGGCTGGCGGAACCTTCGTTTCATTGGGAGCATTAATATACCATACAGAGGCTTAAGCATTATCGAGCTTTGCCAGTTGCTCTTAGTATTTTCTTTAAAAAGCAGTAAAGATCATAGCTTTGGGTCGCTGTAGCATTCGGCTAAGGGTTCAGTTGTAAGCATCCTTGCCCCCTCTGTTAGGGGGGACAAAAGCCCTGCGTCACCTGGCGATGTAGGATTTCCAAGCCGTTAGTTTAATTTCTAATAAAAAGCGTTATGGTGTGTTGCAGATGATGTGACATTTGTAAAGGTCATTCGAGGGAAGCTGGGTTACCTTAGGGGAAGTTGACAAAGTCTGTTCTTGGCGTGGGCTCCGTGCTCCCTTGGGGCTGCTCCTGGAGGTTCTGGTAGGGGCACCTTTCCCTTCCCTTTGCTGGGAGACCTGCCCTCCTGCAGGCGTAGTCTGTTTTCTTACAGAGCTGCTCAATACCGTAAAAGCATGTGATTTGTGAGTACAGTAATCTCGTGCTTCTGACATCTGCCTTGTTTTCCTCGGACGGTTCATCAGACATTTTAGGAAGGGAGTTCAGGTATTTTTATTGTGAGTGACTTAAGCTTTATATTCGGTATGCTGCACTTCAGTGGCGCGTATACATATATATATTTTTTTTTTTTATGACCTTACTAAGTTGCCAGAACAACCTACCAGTTTATCTGTTTCCTTAGCAGACTGATGTGTGTGTATGCGTGTAAATACATATAAACCCAAAAGCTGCTTAGCAGCTGCAGTGCTGGGTATGTGCTAGGCTGCTTGGGCACGTGTTCCTTGCTTGCTGCCCTTGATGTGGTGAAGATGCTCCAGTTGGTTAAGGCATTCCTTCAGAGGGAACAGTGGAGATTAGCATGCATTAAATTTTGTTTCCAGAGGGGATTTTTTGACAAACTTGTTATCTTTAAAGCAGAGTGAATATTCTTGGCACACTAACTGTTCGGAATTGTACGTGTCCCTGTGCATGCATCTGCCCAGGCCAGCGACCCGGCTTGCCCCTGCTTGTGCACAGGGGAGGAGAAGAAGAAACGCAGGGCTGGGAGTCCGTCTCAGAGTGCAGTCGTTCCCGTGCATCCTCTAGCTTTGCAGATCTCTGTTCTCCCCCACGCCCTCCTAGAAGGTGGAGTTTCCTTAATTTCAGTGGGAGAGCTGGTGCTGTGATACCTCTTCAACAGCTTTCTGCGTGATTGATAAACAGATGGGTAAACTAAGTGGGGGGACATACAACCCACTGCAAAATACACATCCCATGTGTGCCATCCTCATTCACAAATCATCTTGTATCACACAATTGAGGTGTGCATCCCATCTAGGAGTTTGGGGTTGAATAGCTTCAGCTACTCAGTAGCAGCAGGGAGGAGAAAGGCCGGTGGGATGCAAAGGCTGGTGCTGTCAGTGCTGCGTTGTGCTCGCTGTGCACCAGGGAAGCTCTGGAAGAGCTGCTCCAGCCTCTGGCTCCTCACAGCGAGGGCTGGCTGCCTGCACGAGGCGGTGAGCCCTGTGGTCGGGGGATGTCAAGTTACTAACCTGGGGTTTTCCAAGTGTATCCAGCTGCTTCCAGTCTTGCCTTGGTATGGGTTGATCCTTGCTTTGCAAAACACAAGCATTACCGATGTCAGATTTCAATTGCAATTGTTGAGCTAGTATTTACGTATAAAGTTTCATGTGAAGAAAGCCCTTGATGTCCTCCTCAAAAGTTATTTTTCTGTATAATGGGATTGGAATGAATGAGAAATGGCATCTAATTGCAGGCTGCATTATTTAATTTTTTTTTTGCAAGGGAGTTCACACCTGGTTCTGTTTTCTAGTCCCACTGTTAATCTTTGCCGTTCTAGGTTCAGGATTATTATATCTACAATTCCTGAAGCTGCTAAAATTACTATTTAAGAGAAAGCCCTGGCACGAAGGTGTGGGAGGATTATTAAAATATATGCACCTTTCAATAAAGGTCTCTCGGAGACTTATTTCAGTGCATCAAATTTTACTTAGTGCGTGTTAGTCACCACTGTGAAAAGAGGTGCCTGTTGGTACCATTATGTGAAAGGTGAGGATGCTCTGAAGCACAAGGCAGGCCCGTGTTGGTAGGTGTTTAGTACAGCTTAACAGCCAGCGTCTCTCTAGGCAGCAGCGTAACGCTTCCCTTCTGTAGGAAAGTTGAACCCCTTGAGAAATGGCAGAAAAAAAATGATCAAAACACTTGCAAGGTTAATATCAGTTATAAAACACGCTTTTTAAAACTGGGCAAGCTTAAAAGGTGGCATTTTTCGGAATAAAGCATACTTCTACCTTTTAAAAAAAGCATCCATCTGAGGAAATAAAATTCTTCCTGGTATAAGTACCCAAGGTAATAGAAAGGGAGCTGAAAGAGATTATCTTTATTTCTGAGATAGGATCAGATGTATTAGATAATTTCTAATTTAGTTTTGAAAATCCTCCATTTACAGGGATCCTGTAATGTTCCTCGCCAGCCTTTGCACATGCTTATCTGTCTTACAGTTTTCGTATTTTTTAGTTTTCTGACTATTAGGTTTAAATCTTCTTTGCAAAGAGGTGTCTGCTGTAAAATTGCTGAATGGGATTTAAGCACATGTGCAGCAAATTGCTGGGGGCTGGAGCACAGGTGCACTGGCTACGGAGTGTTTTTTCCTTTCACCGACCTTAGCCAGGGAAGCAAAAGAATTCAGCAAATATCATTCAAGATAATGTGATTTGCTGAAAAAGTGTATATTTTTAGGATGTTTACTACAGGGGCCTAAAATTATATGGACAATTCGCCACCCTCGAGAAGAAAAAGAAAAAAAAATGTATCTCCGGTTAAATTTCATACTAAAAGCAATCTTTTAATAGACCTCCTCCTTAAAAGCCCAGGTATTGTAATGGCACTGGCGTCACCATAAATCAAACAGCTTATTGCTCTGTAACCACAGAGTCTGACTCGGGGCTGGTGAGTTTTTATCCACTTTTATCTTGGTGAGCAGTTCTGACACTGCTCATCCAACTTGTTTTTTTTTTATTGTGTGGGGTTTTTTTTGTTTGTTTGTTTGTTTGAGTAAAGCATGTTGTCTATTGAAAATAGTTTTTACACCATCAGTGTACGGGTTTGGCAGCAATCCCACCCTTATGCTCGTGCTTGGTGTCGGCACCACAGGACCCAGGGAGGCTGTGCTTATCCTCTGCCAAATAACGAGGGATGCGCTTGCAGCCCTGGTCCCGGTGTCCTCGGCACCCTGTGCAGCAGCAGCAGTGGCCCCGTGACCAGCGTGGTGCGCTCCACAGCGTGGCCCGGGTGCATTGTCACTGTCCCTGTGCCCGCACCGTGCTTCCCCTGCCCTGGCCGTGCCTGTGGCCGCGCTGGGGGCTGGCGGATTGATGGCCATTTTGTTACGGGCCGGGTGTCGGAGCACAGAAATAAGCTTTCAGATCTAAGGTCTTGCTGCGACAGCTAGTGTGCTAAAAGACATTTGCTTGGCAATCAAAGGCATTAATAGTGTTTTTTGTTGACCACCTGTTCAGGGGGAGGTTTTTAATTACCTTTTTGGTCGCTGGCCAGTGTGATAATGCCTGTACATGTTTCTTTTCCTCTGTTTGGTTCCCCCAGCTTGAACACAAAGCGAGCATTAAATTGCCTTTTCAAAAGTGTTGCAGCCTTTGGAAGGGGGTAGCATGCTTTCCCCGTATCTCAGTTGTATCTCACAGTGAGGGGTGCCAGGAAGCTGAATTTCAAGGGAGAAAGCTCAGAAAAGACTCTGGGAGCAGTTGGTGGCCTTGGCACTGCTGGCAGTATTCAGAATGTCTGCAGGCTGGAGGGTGGCTTGGGACAGGTGCTCCCCTGCCACTGGTCGGGACTGGAGGGAGAAAGGGCTGCTGGTGCCTGCTGCAATTTTTGGACGCACTTTTCTAATCTGAAAGCTGGGAAACGCGGAGCCCGACACCTGAAGTGTGTCTATTCCAGTGTGGACTATCAACCTGCAGACTCCTGCGAGGAGACCTCTGTCCCTGGAGCTAATGGAGAAGCCTGGTGGTAAGCTGTTATTTTCGGTGTGAGGCAGCCAACAGCCGAGGGATGAAATGTGCGCTGCTGAGAGGGTTTATAGAGATTTGTTGACAGCAGCAGAGGATTGCGGCGTTCCGGACTTGCTCTCAACAGCACTCACTCTGCTTAGAGATTTATTTTTTTTTTTCCCATGCTCTTACCCCAGGCTCTCTTGTTTCTTATTCCATTGACTTCTGGGTATCCACCAGCTTGTGTAGGCTCCCGTTCCTCTGCCCCCTGGTCCGGCAGTCGCACGTATGGCTCCTCGTGTGCGCCTTTAGGAAGATCTGCACCCAGCCTGTGCAGCCGTGGGGTGGAGGTGGGTGGGTGGGAGCTGTGTGGGAAGGGGCTGGGCACTGGTGCGGAGCCTTCAGCTGCTTCACTTGCCAAAGCTGCTGCATCTCTCCTGAGCGTGTGCCCTCAGGCTGGACCTGGTCTGCCTCGCAGAAGGTTTTCACCTGCAAAACTAAAGGTAAACGGCAGTCGCAAAGGTGACAAACTCTCTGCTCCGACCCCTCCTTCCCCCCCCCAGCTTCGTTGTTGAGTACATTTGCTCGAGATGCTTAGGGCTGGAGCCGATGGCAAAAATCCGCCAGCAAGGATGTGATGGCTGCTACTATCTGGCTCCAAAGGGAAGGCAAAAGGAGTTTGCCGGAGATCCCATTCTCACCCACGTGCATGGGTTCCCCTTCTCTTGACTCCTTTCTGCCTTAGGAAAAAGAAACCAGCTCCCCCAGCTCAGCCAGCCAAGCACCCGGAGCTGCAGCCCGTCAGCTGTGCTGTCTGGTCTTGGCTGCGTTTTCAGGGAGTTGGTCTGGGCGCTGTTAGTAGAGGTTTGTTTTCCTGCGTGAGAGTGGTGGTCTTTAAAATGGGGGTGTTCAAGGGGAAGTAGCAAGGTAAGGGGATACAGCTAGGGCTGATGAGCTGGAGTAGAGTACAGCGAGTCGGCGGGGGCTGGAGCTGCTGCAGCCACTGCTAAAGACTTCTTTGATGTGGAAAGAGGATAACTGACCTTCCTCTGAGGGCTGTTAAGGATTAATGTTTGCACAGGGCTTTGAGTATGTCAAGCTTTATGTAAATATCACTTATGACTTTTTTATTAATTCCCTCCCCCCTCAAGTAAATAACCTACACCATGCATGCCTGATGCTTGCTGCAAGCTGGTGCAGGGGAAGGCAGCGAGGCAGGGTGTCGGGGTGGTGCAGGAGGGTGCCACCTCCCAGGGTGTTTTGCTGCCTGCAGCTGTTGCGCTGGGAGCCCGGGCAGAGGGGCTGCCTTGCCTGCCCACCGCTGCCCTCCTCCCGCTCCCTCCTCCAGACTCTGCGACTCCCTGCTTGTCCTCGGCTTCTGCAAGTGGGCAGGGAAGGAGGTTTGTGAGCCAGGTCATTGGGGATGAACCATGGGATAGGAATGCAGCCCCCTGGCAGGAGGCATTCAAATACGTGGGCTGTAGCCCCTCGGGGCAGGATGCCCTGCAAGTTCTGTTGTGACTCTGCAGAAATGGGTGCGTTCCTCTGAAATGCCAGTTCTGGCTTCAAATCTACTGCTGCTTCGTGCCATATAGTATTTGTAGTACAGAAGAAGAGCTGGATTAGTCCGTGTCGTTTTGGGCTCTTAAGTTCCCTTAATTTATGATTTGGTTTACTCTTGACATGGGACCCTTATAGAAGAAGGATTAGTCCGTGGGTTTTAGCTCCTCTGCCCTTATATATATATATATATATATATATATACACACACGTGTATACCAACAGGCAGAAGCGTCGTTAGAAGAAAGATGCAGGAAGGGTTAGGTGTGTGCAAGGCTGTGTTAGGCATTTTCCCGCTGAGTTCGGGAAGGCATTTCCAAACCTTCGTGTTGTGCCTGAAACTATGGAGGGTGGGAATTGACTCTTTGCCAGTTAGTTACTTAAACTTAAGAGATCTGTGCGTTCAAATTACTTATCTGGAGTGCTGGCAGGATAATAAATTCAAGGGACCGTTCTAACTGTTGTCAGTCTCAAATGTAATCCTATTAAAATAATTGAGTATTTCCAGGGTAAAGAATTCCCTCATCCCCTGTCCCCAGCACGCAGAGGGAAACATGAAAGGCGGCGCAGAGTGTCCTCGGCGCATCATTGAGCAGACCCGGCCGCTGCTGCGGGTTTCAGGCAGCCGGGACTTGGCCAGCTGCAGCACGTCGGAGAGCTGGGAAGGTTGTAACGGAGGGTTGGTCTGCAGTGGTCCCCATGTCCACTTTGTGCCTTTCTTGTGGAGGCCAGTGGTTTTTGTCCTTGCTCCCCGTCTGAATTGGGCTAGTGCACCTTGATTACCATGGGAGGTTGCTCTTACCCTCTGGGATCTGTACCTGGAATGCAAGGGATACCAGGCTGAAGGGGACCTGCTCTGCTCTACCCAGGGTGTCCTGTGACACTCCCAGGTGCAACCTTGTGCATTTAAGGCAGATAGGAGGCTGCTGAGCCCATAGCAAATGTCTTTTTTTGTTGTTGTTGTTTTCTTTTTTTTTCTGGTTTTTTTTTTTCTTTTTTTTTTTTTTTTTTTCTTCTTTTCTTTGGATCCTCACAGGCATTTTTATTTTGGAATAGCAGTCCCCACTGGCAGTGGTTTTTCCCCCAGTTTAAGACAAAGATCAGTTCTCTGGTTTGAGTTGTTTCAGCAGAGATGGGGCAACAGTCTCCTGGTGGTGGTGCTGCCAGTGAAGCCCCCAGGACATCAAAGCGCAGCCTCTGCTACTTTTTGAGAGAAGACAGTTTCTCCAGTTTGCCTTTTGATAAACTTCAAGTGCAGGCGTGACCTGAATTTACAACACAGAGAAAGAAAACAAGAGGAAAAATATCTCTCAAAGCTTTTAAGGTGTCTTTGACAGCAGTAAACTAGAGAAGAGAAGCACAAGTTCTTCCCTCTCCCCTTTGCTTTTGTAGGTCACTTCAGGGGAAATCTGAGCAAATCGGGCAACTTCAAAACCAGCCTCCAGCCCGACCGCTTCCACCCGCTAACCAAAAAAATCTCCTGCTGCGCAACCCACAAACCTCAAATTCTCTTTGGCAAGCTCATGTGAAAACCATCTTTGAATAACTCGCCGCAAAGAGGACATGAAGTTCCTTTGATTTGGGAAAGTAAACAGGTTTATTTCTGTGTGCAGAAGCTTTTACATGGTGCAGGCGCCCTGGCGAAGGCAGCTGACCTGTATCTTTCCCTGCTTGGGTTTACCCTCGGACCCAATGATCTTGAAGGACAAGGTCACTTGGCAGGGGAGGAAGGGTGGGCTGTGTGGGTGGCTCCCGTTACCCCTACCCTTGTGACCATAAGTTGCGATATCGTTCACACCCGTTTTGTTCTGCAGAGCGCAATCGATAACGCGCCCACCTCGCTTGGAAGCTCGCACGTGCTCCATTCCACCCGTGAGCTTGGGTTACCTTGAATTGAATTGGTTTATGGCTTGCTGTTCTCGGTAAAGCAGGAGAAGAAACGGTCACATAACTCAGTGGGGCTTGCCCTTGGAGTGATTTAGTTAGGCTGGATGATGGCCGAGGAGCCGTATTGATTTGGAGCTCCCGCTGGAGCTGAATTCGGAAAGCGCTGCGGCACCTGCAAGACGTTCGCCTGAATAGAGGCACTGAGAAAAGCATTTCAGCTATTGGCATCGCTCCTAATGCGTTTTGTGTGTGTCTATACCACAGGGAGTGATGTGTGGTTATTGTTGAAGTATTATCTACATGGGTTTTCAGAAGATGAAGAAAAGGCACTTTGCTGCAATAACTGTTGTGGACATGCTATTGTGATAATGCTTTGGTGGTGGTATGTGGAGATGTGGCTCAGTATATTTCCCCCTCGCTGTATACGTTTTTAACAACAGCCCAGCAGATATATCTGATAAATGATGCTTTGAAGGCTGCTTTCAGGTGTCCAGTAATTTTGGCTTGAAATGTTTATTTGCTTGGATCATTATTTAGTTTAATCTATTTGGATCTAGACGGTAATGCCTATCAGCTGTTCTAGTAGCTGCCCCATGTATTAAGCATGAAATAGTGTTGGTCATAGGAATACGAAGAAATAAATGAACCTCTCCAAATTGCTTTAAATCTGTATGTTTGTTGAGGTGAACTTGTGGGAGCAGATTTTATTTTGTCGTGGCTTTGCCAGCGTACGTTTCAGTCTGCTGGAAATAGCTCTAAATGACCATCTTGTCGTAGCTACCCTGTTTGTCATAGGAGGTGGTACCCTTTGCGCGCGATAACTTTGCGGGAAGGTTTTGTAATGATCCTCTGTAACAGCACAAATCCCGTGGCTTTTTCTCAAAGCCATTTTCAATGCTTCTCAAAAACTCCTTTAATGGGGAGGGGGCGCTTTGTGTGATGAGTAGCCAGGCACCGTTGGCCTCCGGGTGGGTGATGCACGGTGTGGAAAAACCTGAAGGTAAAAATAGGGAACGGGCGCTGTATCTCAACCTTTCTGTCTCGTTTGCTCAGCTTCCCATGTCTTTTGTCCTTACAAAGCAAAATGGAGTTTATTGTCTAATCACCAAAGTTGCAGAGTAAGTACTTGTGTCCAGAGTGATAGTTGTCAGTGCCAAGAAATAGAATGGAGCAAAATTAAACCCAAACCTGATTAGTGACCTACTTATGGGATGCAGAAGGTGCTGGGATTCTAGCTTAAGCAAATTCCAATACCCTAGTTAATTGTTTTTTCCCTTGATTAATAATGTGTAACTGAAATATCAGTCAGGATTTTTAAAACAAGGAGGCAACTTTAAAACATTAGATGTATTTTGCCTTGGGAGAACTTAATTAGCTGTCAACAGCACAACACATGAATGGTGACTTTTGAATGAAATTATGAAATCTCTGCTCCTGAGGCATTTTTCTCCCTCCTTCCATGGCAGAGGGAAAACCGACAGATTTGTTTAGATAGAAGCTAAGTAATTTTTGGAAAACGCTTTTGCCTGTGCAGTTTTCTTGTGTTAATTACAGAAGCGTATAACCCTTTGGTTCTTACTTGGAAGTGAGTGCCTAACACCACGGGGGTATTCAAGCAGGTTGGAAGCGCGCTCGCAGGCGAATCGGAGACTGTGGTCTTGTGGTTCTCTGTTTAATGGGCTAATTTCTTAAGTGATTGAACTTCTATCATTCTACTGGATAGCATGGTAATTTCCATACTTGACAAATGCAATAAATAAAACACAGCCAGCAAATCACTTCAGTGGTACTAATTTAGAGCTCCTTGCCTTTGCTGACACATGATGGAAGTGTGGCATGGTTATCGGGGAAATCGATGCATTGGTTGAGCGCAGCGGAGAGCGCTGAGGACACAACAGTGAAGCGAAGGAGAGCAAGGCAGTTTGAAGTATGAAAATATCTTAATGTTTTGATGGCTTTGCAGTGATGTGAGTTGGTGAGAGTGTGTGCCAGTATAAACAGCTTTGCTGGAGCGTTAATGTTGGGTGAAACAGGCAAGTTATATTTAAGGTTGTCTCATGATAGAACCTTAAAAAACAAATCGAACCAAACCCAAACAAGAAACCTCATTGTTAAAATGGGGATTGCTGCGTCTCCTTGGGAAATGTGGTGTACACCTGCCTTGATAATCAGACCTCCAGTTATGCCTTAATTTGAGGCAAGGTTTTTCCCAGGAGCCTGGAATGAAGAAAGGTAGATGAGGAGATAGAGGTAGATACAGTAGGTAGATGAAGATACAGAAGACATCTACTAAGAGAACAGTCAGATGATTTGTGTAACTCTCTTGTAGTGCTCTGTTAAGCTTGGGCTTCGTAAAGACTCAAGGTGACTTGGCAGTCTGTTGTGGCTTTTTTTTTTTTTTTAAGTTCAGGAATACGCCTTGAGGTGTGTTCTGCTGGTCAGGCACCCTGAGACGTTCCGCACGCGGTGTTCTCAGTGTGCATGAAATATTTTCTGTCACGGCGATGTCTTCGGGTTTTGCTTGGCACTGCTGCAATCCATCCATTTGCAGCGATGCATATGTTTTGCGCAACGGCTCTAGTTTCTCTAATCATTCTCGTGGAAGCGTGGCTCTGTCAGGTGGTGAGTGATGTGCGGGGAAGGCTGGCGAGACGGGGGAGCCAGCACAGCGTGAGCTGGAAACGCTCCCGCTCCGCCGCCGCGATGGTGCTCAGCCCATAGCATCGTGCGCCCTGACAGATGAAGCCAGTGCCGCGAACGGCACCGATAAAACCAAATTCTGGCTCGACTGAGTGGCTGCAGGAAATGGCCTGGACCAGCTGAGGCTCTCACTGGATTTTTGCCCCAGGTGGGTGTTAACTGGGTGACAGGCAGTCACGGGAGCTGGTGGCTCTGCAGGTAGCTGGTGTTTCACCATAACTCCTATTCTTAAAGCTTCAGCTTCTTAAATCGTTTGAATATACCTGAGCCTGCGATTCCGAAAGGGGGTGGGGGGAATAGGTAGAGCAGTACCCTGATGTTATGATCCTTGGGAAAAATCTTGAGAAGTGCCTGACCAAGTCTTGAAGAAGACATTGTTTGTATTGGAGTGACAATGAAAGTGGTGCCGAAGGGTGGGAATGGCCGTGGGTTGTTACATAGTTGCCAGATAAAACATCAACACACTTTAGAAAACCTAAACGAAATTGACGTATCTGGTATCTCTCTGGCCCAGCAGCAGCTCAAGTGGCGTCGGTGGGACAGGGATCCACTAGAAGGTCTATTTGCCGGTTTGCTGCTCTAGTATCTATGCCATTTTTTTTGAATCTGTAAAAAGTGATTGCATCTTGGATAGGATTTGTAAAAACACATTTTTGAATGACTACCAAAGTCTTAACATACGTGTTAGTCCTCCCTGTGACTTGTTCCAGAGACTGGTTATCTGACTCTGAGGATATGAAACTGCACTTCCTGAATATAAGATTTTTAAAATTTTTTTTTAAAAAAAAACCAAGAAGCAAACACTTTAATTATGAGCTTATGGGTATTGTGCAAAGCTGGTGTTTAATGCCCAGCGAAGGCCTTGCTCAAGGCAGCAGCTGCGCAGGGCAGCTGGCCCTCAGCGGAGCCGCTCTGGCAGCGGGTGCTCATGGTCCTGTGGACCTGGGTACGAGCAGCGCCAGATGGGTGGGGTTTGGGTTTTTTGTTAAAATTTGGGTTCACTCGAAAGCGAGTGGGCTGCAGTAGCAGTACTTCTCGTTGGGATGGGATCGGGGGACTGCAGGGAGGAATGGCTCCGGCAGGGCGGGTTGGCCTGGCCGTGACCTGAGGTTTCCGAGTGGGTGCCGGGGGTCCTCGCTTGTGGCTCTGTGTTTTTCGGGAACAGGCGGCTATCTCCGTTTCGGTGTGGTCCAGTCTGCCAACCCAGCCGTTCCTGGGAGCATCACACAGTGATGGGGCAGCTTCGTTTGTAGCAAGGCTTAATCAGTGCGGTGTGTCTTGTGCCATCTGTGCCACGCTGTCGTTTCACCTGAGTGTACCAACACCTTGGGACACCCTGTCCCTTCTCCTGTGGCCGAAGCCCTCCTGTGCGTCTGTGGGGACACACATGTGCTAAACCTGCTTGGAAACGGGGACATGTGAGAGAAACCAAAGGATTGTCCCGGTGATGTATGATATTGAGTTGCTTTTTCAGTCAGATCTAACCTTGAGCTTCCCTGTCACGAGTCACTGTCGACCTTCTGATTGAGATTCCCTGCTTTCCAAGGCGACGCGGAGAGAAATGGTGAGGTGCTCCCCACATATCTGTGGCAACTTGTGACAAACAATTTCAAATTTGGCAGATGCAACGAAATTGTTAGCTGTATCCTGACACTACTTTTGGGGCTCAGGAATGTGTTTTTGTAGCAGATGGAGCTATTAGTTAGCTGTGCTATCTTGAAGAATTGCTTTCCCAGGTAATCAGCTCTGCTCATTTAGGATGTCGTTTCCCCACCTCGATATGTCAGCCAAGGAAGCAGGAATGATTAATCACTGCGGCTTGGACACCGCGCAAGAATAACTGCGTGGAGGGAATCGTTCTGCGGAGCACCAATGCCACAGGGAGTTTAAAGTGCTCTGATGCAAAGCAAACAAGATGGAAAAGATGACCGTGATGCTTCCTGATGGCTGTGTGTCAGCACAGAGAGTTTCTGTGGCAACCTGAAGATTTGCAATTCATGGGAAGCCTGGAGTGAGACAAAACTTTTAAGCCCCGGCTGTTGCTGCTGTGGAAGGGTTAGCACCAACACCTGGCAGCCTCCTTCCGCTGCTTGCTTTTCATGCTCGGCAGAATAAATCATATGAGAGTAACACGCACAGTAAACCCTGCCTAAAATACATACGCCTTCCACATTTCCAATAAATTTGTGCTAGAGGAAGTTAAAGGTTTATGAAAGGTATGTTAAAAATTCCCTGTTGATCCTGGCTGCAGACTTTTTCTCTAAAAGGCTGGGGTTTGGTGGACAGGGTGACAAAAATACTGTTAAAGAAGCATGTTTTTATTCCTCTTGGGTCAAAGACAGAAAATGAGATTTTGTTTTTTTCAATTACTAATATTCTTAAGTTGCCAACAAGGAAGGTTAATCCTTTTTTTTTCTTTCTTTTTTTTTTTTTTTTTTCCCTTCTCCTCTGGCACATCTCAGGCTTAAGTCTTCTGATGACTGCCTCTCTTTTCATCACCCTTTTGAAAGTAATTTGGAATATTTTGCAAGACTTAGTGTTGCCATGTACCATACAAACATAAGGTGCAAAATAGAAGCCTGGGATTTGTGATATGAAAGGGTATCGACTTTAGCTCTGAAGTACGGCCAAGTAATTCAAACTTGTTAGGCAGCCTCATCTTATGATGAACATGCAGGATTTTCAGCCTCATCCCTTCTTCTAAGAGCCTTGTACTGCTTGCTTCCCCCTTTGGGCTGCACAGTTCTTGGCGTTGTGCTGTGTAGGACTTTCAGCCACGGGTGGGGAGTCTCCAGAGCTTGGACATCTGATATTGAAGGAGGAAGCCAAAGGGACTTGTGGTGCACAAGAGGCTCATGCGTGAGAAAATAACTGCAAAGGGGTTTTTGTGTTCTGCTGGAGCAAATTAGAGCAGCTTCAAGTAGGTGGGAACCAGTAAGCCAGAGCTGTAGTAGCTGGTAATGGAAAGCCCAGCTTTGCAACTCAAGACACGGATGTTATTAGCAGGGCTGCTTTTTTTCAGCTGTTCGGGCTAATCTTTGTTTCAGATGGGGTTGTACAGCAACTAGAGAGCTTTGAATATAAAAAATTATAGCAGCATTAAACCTTATGTCGTGAATTTTATGGTAGATCATGGAATCACAGAATCAGTTAGGTTGGAGAAGACCTTTAAGATCATGGAGTCCCACCATTAACCCAGCGCTGCCAAGTCCACCGAATAGTCCTACAGGACTGTATCGTCAAAGCCCATCAGTGGTGTTTTGTGTAAGTGAGCGTACGGCGTATCGGCCAAGATACCTCTGCTACACCATCGCTTTTGGTCAAAACTGTGCTGGAAAGTCACCTCACAGCAGGTGCTTCCCAACTTCATCTCAAAATCACTGCAGTGTGGGAAGAACCTCGTGTGCCTTGGCGATTTCTGCAGTCTCTGCGCCTTGTCCCAGGTGCTTCCAAAGCCAAACATAAGGTCGTGCGTACCTTCATACCTCTGACGTAACCATGTCTTTCCATGTGTATGTAAAACCAGCTGGAGTGGGAAGCGGCACCGTTGCCCCGGTGGGTTGTCTCCTAGAGCCTGTGCTGGCCTCGTCAGGGAATTAAAAGGTGTGATTGGCAGGGTGGTGAGGATATTTACCTTTGAGTCTGTCTGTGAACTTGTCTTCTCCTTACCTACCTTCCTTATGTCTGTTCTTGAAAATGTTTTTGTTTATTTTCAAAGCATTTCATGCCTGTGGCAAAATTTTGAAGTTAATTGCCTGGATGCATACGGCAAGGAAGGCAAAGCACATTGAGAGGATACTGTAGGTAGAGACTGAGAGAATAACCTTGGGGCATCTGCCTGTGAGCAGGCATGTAAAAATATTAGGTTTTGAACTTTTGACTTCAAATGGTTTGTGTATAAAAAAAAAATAATATTTTTTTTTACCTATCAGATTTGATCCTTTTGAGTCACAAGACCTTTTTTGTGGTTGGCAGGACTGTGGTAACATATTTCTTTTTAAGCGATCTCTGAAATTGTAGAGTACTTTGGTATGAAAGTGCTTGATGGAAAGCTGTACAATTTGTTCAGGCGGTAGCACAGAATGAGGGTTTTTTTCAGTGGAAACCGAATTGGCTTTTTGAAGCTGTCCTCTTCATGTTTCAGAGGCAGTTCGGCATGCGAGGGCGCGCAGGGATGGCGGCACAGCTGCCGTTTGCTCTCCCCAGCGAGCGTCTGCACGCTCGGAGTATGTGCTTTCGGTACAATTTGAGGCAGCAGACTTGTTTCTTGGAACGGGAGAGTCTGTCCTAAAATACAAAATAAAAAAAACCAGGGATGTGAGCCTCGTTGTTGAAAATGTTTCCATGTCAGCTTTAATAATCTGTCTGTGCCCCCCCATCTGCTGTCATAGAGACGGACAAGTTTCTTGGCTACTGGCTCCCTACTTGTTTTGACTGAGTAGGAGCATCCTGACACACGGCACCGTAGCAGGCTGCAGCCGAGTCAGAAATGGTTGAACTAGTTGGATCATCACTTCCTACGCACGCACTGAGAAATTGTCCCCAGAATCCAAATGAAGGGAACTTCTACCAGCGGGGGAAGAGCTTTGAAGGCTGTTAGGCAAATATATAAATAAATAATAATAATAGTTAAAAAAAAAAAAAAAAAAAAAAAAGGCTTGCTGCCCATTCTTTCTAAATGCCAGGGAAGTGAGCCCCCCAGCCAGGCGGGCGCCCAGTGGAGGTGAGCTTGCGAACCTGCCGCGGGCTGCAGGGCTCGTGCTCCCTGAGCGCTGAAGGTGACTTTGACGACCGCGCGCTTCTGGCTGTGACTCCAGCGTTGTCTTGAAACAGGTAGTGAAATGCTGCTCTAACATCAGCCTGCCAACAGGCAAGCAGCGTTCTTCATCACGATTAATGATTTCAGTGTAAATAACTCTGCGCTAAGAAACACAGCATTAAGAGAAGTAGAACGCTTCTGGCATATATCATAAATCGAGAGGGACTGGACCACTTCTGTGAGACGCCTGTGTTTCGGTCTTGAGGCAGTGTTCCCTGGGAAATAGTAATGTATGCTGAAAGATTTATTTATTTATTTATTTATTATTTTCCCCCCAGTCCCCTTGCCGCCCATAGTCTCGAGTCTGCTTTGACCCTAATAAGGTAAATGGACAAGGAGAAAAGAGCGCAGGGATGTGTCATCTGAAAAATTAAATGTTTTGAAATGGCTGATGCTCTGTAGAAGCACAGTAGTCTTTCTGGTAGGAAGCTGTAAACAAAACAGATTGGATCAATTATCTCTTTCTTTGCAGAAGCCATTGCAATTAGTGAGCATCTGAAGTGCAAAACATGTTTCCCAGGTGGCGTCAGAGGGAAATGCTGGGCAACCCGGGCCATGCGCTGGCACTGCCCATGGGCAGGATGGGCAGGATGCTGGCCCAGGCGCCTCCTCCCCAGCGAAGCAAGAGGCAGGCGTGCTCACCGGTTGCCGTGCAGCTCTGGGACTCCTTCTACACGTAATAGCAGCGTGCCAGCACTACGCTGCCCGCTCGGGATGTGTGGATGGAAAACAAGGTGGGCTTTTGTGTGTACAGGGATCTGCAGGCTCCCCTCGGTGACGGAGGTCCCATCCTTGATGCGTTTGTGCAGGGTTTGCCAGGCTCTCGTGGTTAAAGCCAAGCACATGGCAAAATGTTTTGCTCAGTCTAGGAATTAATGAGGTGCCATGTTGGGAATAGAGTTATGCTCACAGACTGGAGTTCATGGTGAAGCGTACCTTTAATGTGAAGTGACACTTGTCAAAATAAATGAGCAAGATTTTTATTGCATGTTCACTCGCTTGTAAAATTTGCTAGTCTGCAGTGGCTCTTAATCATTGATGTGAATTAGCCAGGTTCTCCTGTAGTTTAATTACTAGTATGTCATGTTTAAATTCTCCCTTGATGAACTAATGGTTAGATTATATGCACAGTTTCATAATGGGTAACGGGCAAAATACAAACACATGAGGTGTGAGTGTAGATGGTGTAAAATGCTTAATCTGCAGAAGACTGGTGCGGTGGCTGTTAGGAGCAGAAGGTTGGGTGGGAGCTCTGGGTCACCACGGCTAGTCCTGCCAACTGTCCATGTCATATTTAGGGCAGGGATCGATCCTAGTCCAGGACACACGTTGCCCTTCTCTGGGAATTGCATGTTGGTATGGCAGAAGGGATGGATTGTGCTGGTGCTGCCATGGGCAGCGTGCCTTCAGGTCACCTCTGTTCTCCAGTAACATTCGTCACTGGCTTTAGACCCTTCTTTCTGTTGACTTCATGCTGCTTCGTGGTGGTGTTTGATGGTGTTCATTCCATATTCTTAGCCAGCTTCATAGCAAGGTTTAATTATTTTGCTCAGCAGAAGTAGGAATGCTTTGTGTTGTTTCATACATCCTTGTTCCTGGGGATTAATGAGGAGATAGGCAGAGCATTGACCAAAGATGCAGACTTTGAAGAAGATATTTTTTTTTTCTTTCTGTGCCATTACTTACAGCTTTTCAATAACTGAGAGCACTTCCCAGCTCTGTCACGCCACAGAGATGTCACGTGCTAATTGTTTGACTGGGTTCTCAGAAGATGACTGAGCTACCGTATTGAAGCAGAATGGCAGGTGGAGCAATAGACAGCATGAAACTGAAATTCGCTGTGAGAGATGTACTCCTACAGATTGCCTGAAATGCAGCAGTGGCTTCTCTTCTTGCCGTAGCAGGGCTGGGCACGCAGCAAATGCTGCGGAGCTGGTCTCTTGTGGAAGTGCAGCCAGAGTGAGGTTTGCAGGCAGCTGCTAACTCACCCTCCTGATAGCAGTAATGGCACCTCCCTTGTCTTGACCTCTTGCTCAAAATGAAATTCTTAATTACTAAGGAACCTGGTGACTGAGTCATACTGCATGTTGTCAAGGAGACAAATAAAGCCTGTTGAACTCACAGAAATTGTCTTGGAGAAACTGGCATGTTTCCTCTTAATTCTAGAAGCACGTTGAGGCAGTGAAGTTTTCTAGATGCTAGGTGCAGCTGTTGCCTTTGCAATATAGATTTCAAAATTACATACCTGAATACAAAAAGGCAAACTCATTCTCCCACCTCTTATCTGTGCTCCTAGGAAATTCTCTGTTTACCTTGATAATGCAGTTTTCTAAGTAGCCACACTTGTTAATGACTAGGTAAGATGAGACAAGATGTGCAGAGGTTGTAATTGGAAAGGAAATAACATTTAAGAAGTGAGAAATTGAAGATGCTTTCCATATGGAATAATATATAATCAGCCTTTTAAATCCAAGGTTCACCTAACTGCTTTTTTTTTTTTTTTTTTTTTTTTTTTTTTTTTTTTTGAGGAGGAGGAGGGGAGGGATCATCTGCAAATTGCCAGCAGCTCTGCTGAGCAGGAGCTCTTGGTATAACTACAGGGGAAATTGCGCTTAACTTCCAGCGTTTATTTACTGCTTTTACCTTTTCCTTTATGTTGTTTGTTTACCTGCAGCTGAGAGGATACAGGAAAATTAGGAAATGGTGGCGTGCGAACTCTTGTGTGCCACTTCCCCCTGCCGCAAGGAGGAGCAGAGCCCCGTGGCTGCAGTGGTGCTCGCGGGAGTGGGGTGCCGCAGTGGTCCCCAGCCAGGCGCAGCGAGGCTGCTGGCATGGGCACTGTGAAAGACTGGCGGTCCTCCTGAGTGTTTTTTTTCTCGATCTCCTTGCCCGAATGGATCTAAGTGATTTCCGTAACGTTGCCTTTGGAAATTCCAGCCCTTGAGCAACTCTTACCGCTCCTCAGTGGGAGAGGCCATGGTGTAAAAGCAGATGATGGTAAAGCAGCCCCTGGCCCCGGCTGCCCTTTGCAGCAGGGTGCTGCTACCCTCGCTTTGCTCTTGGGAGAGTGCCACTTTCTTCTGTAGAAAATTGAAATTAAGGTCGTTAATTCCAGGGCCTCAAACCTCACACACAGCCGTCGAAAGTAACGCGAATCCCAGGGTTTGGGCGCCTGTTGCCTGTGTCTCTGAGCAAAGGGTGGCCAAGCTGCTGGAGGGTTAGCCCTTCTGCTGCGGGCTGCGGGGGTGACATGGGAGGTGCCGTCCTAGGCAGGTACCTGCCTCCTGACCTGGGGCTTGGAGGGATCCAGATGCATGCCCATCAGCATGTCTGCTTAAACTAGAGGTGACAAATTATTGATAATTAGTGTGGCTTTTTGTTTTACCATTGCAAAAAGCGAATTTATAAAAGCCAATTTATTTTTATCTGTGGCCTCAGGAACTCCGAAGCAGTTGTACTTATTCTTAATTGCTTGTTTTATGGGTGAAAATTAAGCTGTAATGTAAACGGCGGTGCGAGGAGGCTGGGGTAGAACCGCTGTGGTGTTCGAACAGCAAGGAGAAAAATGGGCACTGAGGATTGCCTAATACTTCACAAATTCCAATTTTTATTAAGTTTAACAATGCAACCATTTCCCACCATTCTATAACTAAATATAGTAATGAAATTTTATTTGAAGTCAAGAACATTATCCAGATACGACTTGATGTGTGTAAGATACTGCACATCAACGGAGTGGTACAGATTGTGTTAAATGGGCCTGAAATAATCTTCAGGAAAGAAAATCGTTTTCTATTCTTCTTGACACAAAGTGTTTGTCACAGATATGCATTCTTATCCACGTCTTGTTAGTGAAATCATTATACTTTTCATTACAACTTTTATGCAAATACGCTGGTTTTCCTTGATTAGGTTTACATGAATAAGCTGTAATTACAGGCTGAGGTGATATTAATGTGCAACAATTAAATGTGTAATTACTATGTGTAATTACGGCTTGAAAAATGTGTTGTCGCAGCCGGTGTGCCACGCTGCCGTAGGGGCTCGCGGTGCCGGGCAGGGCTGGGGCAGGAGAAGCTTCGTGCTGGGAGACGCAGGGATGCTGCTGGCGGCGTGCGGGAGCCCTTGCAGAGCCTTCTTCACCGCTTAAAAGCCTCGTGCGACGTGGAGCGTTGCTGAAGAGGGTGGCTCCAGGCTACCTCCTCAGCCGCGGCGTGGGGTGTGCAGAGGCGCCTTAACTCCCTGGCTCCGAGGACGGCTGGGGTTGGTTGGTAGGGGTGTCTAGAGATGAGATCTGTCTTCCTTTTGGTGTGTTTTTACTCTGATGCTGTGAGGATGATTTTGCTTTAGCTCCTTTCCATTGAAGTGGAGGCCAGGAAACAAGAATGCCTGGGGGGAACGTCTTGAAGAGGGCTACCATGAAGCAGATAAAACGGTAATACTCTTTCTGCTGGAAGCATACCAATGAGGGACTTGAGGAACCTCCTCAACTTAGGTTTTCCCTGTACTAAAGAAGGAACTGGGGAAGGATGCAGATCTAGCGGAGTTACATGAAACCCGCTGTCTGCGTAGCAGCGAGGACGCAGGCTCTGATGCCCACAGCATCCACAGTGCAAGATGGAGGAAAGAGGGAGGCCACAGAGTGCTCTTGTAGCATCCTGATGCTGCCTGGTGCGAAGGTGTGTAGGGGAGCGCCAGCGGAGCTGCTGGGTGGCTGGGCGGGGGGGGTGGGTGCCCCCTGGGCAGCTGGCATTAGAACTGACCTCGGGGTGGTTTTTCTTAACAGGGAAAGTGAGAAGCACCAGCACCCCCGTGGCTGTCTTCCCCAAAGTGTTAGCAGGTTAGACCCTTCCCTTCAGTGCCTGGGACTCCACGCGTATTCAGCCTTCTCGTTATTAGAAGACTGAAAATATTGTGTATGATTCAGTTCATGGGATGCACGCGTGCCCTTCCTTACCACCCGCGTGTCCTTAACGAACGGCAGCGTCTTCAGTTCTGGGGTACCCTTGGTTTGCTCTCCTAGCCAGATGATTTTCAATCTTCCTACTTGCATTCCTCCTCAACACAGTCCGCCACAACACAGGTAGCCTTTGAAGTATAAGGAAACTTTTTTTTCCAGGGAACTTATTCTGTCTGTTTCAATTTCTGTTAATCTCTTTGTGCACACAGCTCATAACATTTAAGCAATGGGAATTTTTCCTCTGTGTGACGCATTCTGCTGCATTTTCAGTTGGTACTGCAGAAAGACTGAAAAAAAAAACAAAAAAACAACAAACCCAAACCAACCCCCCCCAGAATAGGAGCTTAAAAGGGGAATCACTGACCTCAAGGTACCTGCCAAAATTGTCCTCTTGGTAAAAGGTCATCTGAGCTGTCCTAATGGATGTGGCTCTGAGATATTTTCCGATACGGAGGATATCAGAGTCTTGCTCTGGGAGCGTGTTGAAGTGTTTGTTACTGTTTGTCAGAGTCCCCGTGGTGGGAGAAGGTTTTCAATGTCACCAGTCACAGAAACGTGCTTTTAGAGGTGACTGTGAGCAATGAAAAGTTGTGTTGGCAAAGGCATGTATTTATACGTCTTTGTTTATTCCACAATACCCTTATTCAAGAGTTGCCATAACTGTAATTCCTTTATTTTTGGTTTTGAGTGGATTTTTCCGTTGGCTGATAAGGTGGCGAGACCTCCTCTGGTGCCTCCTCATCGGCGGAGGGGGGCACAGCATCTCCTCATTGCCTTCCCGCTGATCTGCATCCCAGAGCTTGCATCATACTGGGATTCCAAATGCCAGAGCACAACTCGCTATCTGTAGCTTGAAGAATGAGTTATTGTGCCGGTAAGAATTGTTTGAAGAATTAAAAGTGACCCATTTCCTTCAGGCACAGAGAAGTTAATACTCCAGAGTGTTAACATTGTAGGAGTGATTTGAGAAGTATTATTCATCAAATCCCTATGCTAATATGTATGTAGGTATAAATAAAAAGGCCTCAAAGGTTGTTTCAGTATTTATTAACCTCTCCTCTTCTTCAGGGGCGTAACTTGGCTGCAGAGCTCGGTCGGGCTGTAAGTGCTAGCTGTCTGCTTCCCCACCTGTGGAACGGGAGAAGCGGAGGAAGGGCCACAAAACCCTCTTGCCACCGTGACCGCCGTTGCTCACCGTGCCCTTCTCTCATTAAAAGGTGTCCTGGCCTTCCCCAGTGCAGCTGGAGGAGTCGCTTCCCGGCCTTTGGGGTTGTGAGGATCCATAGTCCCTGCTGCTTCACCGCGGGGAAGCTGTAGGCACCGTTCCTCCGGCGCCAGCAGCGCGGCGCGCGCGGCCGGCCCTAGCTGAGGGGCTGCCCGCTTGGAGTGACCAACAGCGCCTAGAGGTGCAGCTCGGAGTTGGGGGCTGTGTTTGTTCCATTTTAATATTCATGGTAAAAGCATGGAATGAAGCTTGTCTGCCCAGGTTTTTGTATCTGAGTTGCTACACTTGTGTTAATGTTACATCTCCCCCACTTTCTGTAGGTAAGTGAATACGTTCAGACACATGATTTAAACAATGATGTTCTGCATCGGGCAGCTACCGGGTGCGGACACTGGAAATTGTAAGCCAGTTGTCAGCCGAGAGATGCTTAGTTAGCAAGTCCAGAAAGGATGGACTGTGCCAGCCCCAGGGGTGCCAGGGAGATGTTGGGCCCTTGAGCACCCACCTGCTGGACGGCAGGGGTGCCCCTGGCCCGGTGGGGCAGGCAGCAGCCTTTCCTCCCGCTTGCAAAGGGCTGATAACCTCACGTGGCCCACTATCATGTAAAATAAACAATTTAAAAAAAAAAAAAAAAAAAAAAAGGAAAAAAAATGCTTCAGTAGTTTCAGGAGGCTTTCTGGAGTTTCCTGCTTGGGTTAGGAAAGGAGGACTGGAAGCGCTTCCTCTCCCAGCCCTGTGCTGCAGACCCGTACAGCCTTTCCCGTTCTGTGATTTTTATTTCTGATTTTCCCATAGTGTATTTAGGAGCGTTACTCTTCAAAGAGTGATTTTTAAATACTTGGTTTGGGAGCGTTCTCCAGTTTCAAGGTAGCAGGCAGGAAGTTGTTGGGGTTTTTTTAGTGTGTTTTTTCTTTCTTTCTTTTTTTTTTTTTTTTTTAAATAATGCTTAATCTAGAATTAAATTCAGAGGAGTGCCTGGAGAAAATAAGATCTCTCTGATCAGATTCTCCAAATACTTTTTGTCTTCTCTAATAAGGAAGAGAAGCTAGTAGAGGGATTTATATGCTGGAAGGGGAATTTTAATAGCAACAGATATGCAAAGAGGAAGGTATCTCAAGTGAATAAAGAATGCAGGCTGGTGAGCGATGGATCATTTCTGTGCATGAAAAACGCAACTTTTTTGTGGCACAGGCACAAAACCTGGCCTTCCCCAGCGAAGCTGGAGGAATCTGCTCCCTTGAGCTTTTGGGGTGGTGAGGGTTCATAGTCCGTGCCTGCTGGTGTGAGAGCCTCCCACCAGGAACAAACGGGATGAAGCAGTAGTGCCCACACCTCTCTGCAGCAGCCTCTCCTCCGATGGCGCAGGCTGCGACTGCGTAAACAGATTTGTTTTGCATCTCCACCTCCAAGTACCAGACTCCTTTAATTACAGAGCCTCCATGACCGAGGAGAACATCCGAACTCCAGGAGTGTCCTGTGTTTGACATACTTCCCTAACTGCAGCTAGTCCTTAGAGAGGCTGCTGCATTTTAATGGAGATGCAATCATGATCGGCCATCTGAATGCAGAGCTGCTATCCTCCTTTTGCTGAGGAGGCTCGGGCACACTACAGGAAATCTTGTACTGGGTGCCAGATGCCCTCAGTATCTTTTTTGTTTGTTTGGTTGGTTGGTTGGGTTTTTTTGTCTGTTTAAACCTAGCTAAATAACACCGGGTTCTGTTGCGGGTGCATTTGAGGTCAGTGATTTGGTGGCGCTGTCGCTAATCCCGATTACGGCAGAAAGCTTTTCTCTGTTTTAACAAAAATGAAATTATTAAAAACTTTAATTTACGGCAGTGCACTGCGGCACACTCGTGGGCTGTGCTGGGCAGACTGGTCCAGAGTGCCAGGAGTGTTCCCGAAGGGAGCAGTACCCTCCCCAGCTGGGCAGCCCAGGAGCGCCGGTGCCCGGGTGCCCTTTTTCGGCCACTGCGTCCCCAAGGAGCCGGGGCGTGAGCCTCAGCGGGTGTTGGGCACCTGCCTTTCTCACAAGGAGCCAGACCTACAGGGAGTCTGCGAGGGAGAAGGGAGGAATGCGAATGGGAGCAAGATAAATTGCTGTTCCAAGTAGGACCCGTTTAGTCAAAAATACTTGTGTGATGTGTTAGAATCCCATTTCTGAGCTGTAACACCCTCTCCGTTGTATTCAAACACTGAGATAAATGCATCAATCTAAATTCATGATTTTGAATTTTTTTGTATAGTTGCTAATTATTGAACATAACTAGCTTATTCATAATTTCTCTTCTCCTTCTGCTTGATAGCCATAATCCTGTATTTGTGCGGCTGTCATTCCCATGGTAACAGACTAGTGTCTGAAGCAGAAGATTATTAAATACCGAAGAGTACATTAAAATAATGTTAAGGTTCTGACTTAGAGACTTTCACATGGGGGCAAACTTCAAAAAAAGAGAACATTTTTTACAAAAAGCAATTTACTTTGCCAGTAATGTTCTCTATTCCCACAGCTATTACTGAAGAGATTTCTTTGAGTAGCAGCCCCGCTCCCTCGCAACCCATCTCCTGCTTTGCAGAGAAATCCTAATCTTATGTTTATGTCGTCAGTCTGTTGCCATGGAAACTTTGTCACAAATGTATCATGACCTCACAACGGGATGGCAAAGGGGGAAGATGTAGGCTGAAAGGCGATGTTAGAAATGCTTATCAAAAGAAGGAAAACAACACCCAGCCTTAGCAGATGTAGCACAACAGGGACGGGGAGAGGGGCTGTAGTGTGTTTATCCGACGGCTGGTGCATGGGTGTGCTTGCACATGCATGCTCGTGAGCTAGGGCCATGCTTGCTTTGCCTCCTCATCTCAGTTTGCAGAAACTTGATGAAACAGCTGGGTTAAAGCTTGAACTTTGTTGTTTACCCCGGCAGGTTCAGGGCAGCGTCAGGGCTCTGAGGCGGCAGCAGCACATCTGAAGGAGGAACGGATCCTTGCCTTCAGCTTGTGATTTGAATGGCAGGCCTGAGAGCTGGGTGGTCACGCCACCTCTTCAGTGTCAAACGTTTGTCCTTTTAGCTTCTGGAATCTTTTCTCTGCCATGTGTCATAGACGGATGAGGATAAAGCAGTAACTCCATGGTTTTGCTGCAGCACCATTACTCTGTAAAAGGCGACTTCACGGTGATCTGGAGGAATGGATTTCAAAATGATGGTTTTTTATGCGTTTAAGAAATCAGACTTTCATTAGTGAAAGCTGCAGCTAAAATTTCAAAGAGGATTAAGCAAGGATTAATAAAGGAAAGGTAGTGAAGAGGTTTGATTATCTGTCACAGGGATATCAGCTGACTAATGTCACGGCAATGAGATGAAACAGAAAATTTTTGCATAGCTGGGATACTGATCAGTAAATGTTGCAGCTTATGGTGATGATGCTGGCTGTTTGTTTGTGCTGACCAGACTGACACAATACATTTCCCAAGGCGAGGAATTTCCCCTGTAAGTGCTGGTGCCCTTCCCCGTGCCTGGGAGCTTTGCTGTAGGTGTAACACCAGCTGCATCAGGACCGCTGCCTGCCTGGGCAGACTGGTGTCTCCCTTTTGAGGACAAAAAGGTGGCATTTGGGGCTTTGGTGAACTGCTTGCCCGAGGGGTTCAGAAGATGTGAAAGCATCTTCCAAGTGCTTTCCTCTGGCAGACAGTGGCAGATGAGGGTGCCTGCTGCTGCTGGGCTGTGTTGCCTTCCCCTGGCCACTTCCTTGAAGTGAGCACGTCCCATGATGGCAGGAGCACAGAAAAGGTCTTTGGATTTTGATGCATCTTTCCCTGTTCCCAATGCCATGCCTTAATCAAAAAGGAATTTGGTGTCTGTTGAGTAAGTGTGGCTAGCAGCCTTGAGGACGAGCCTCCAAAGGGAGGTTCTGGTTCCCGTGCCGGTGCTGTGCGTGTGCCGGAGGCTGACCAAGGCTCCGTGGGAAGGGCTGCGAGGGACCGAGGTGTGCTGCCATGGATCTGCTGGAGTGGAACTCGGAGCAGGTGCTTGTATTACACCGCCTCTGAGCTTGACCGTTGCCTAAACATCAAGCCTGCAGCAAGCCAAATGATAAAAATAGAGAACCGTGTATGGACAGGTGCTGCTGCTCGACTGTTATCTCCCTTTGCGGGTGCTTAAAGCAGCGAAGCCGCCTAGAAAAAGTGTGCCTGTCTGTGTATTTCATGTGTTTTTAATACAATCCTTTATAGTACTAATAAGATCTTTGTGCACCTTGAACTTCAGCGAGTGCTGGCGGCCGTAGCAATATACGAAGGGATGTGTGTGGCTCATGCGTGGCCAGCAGCCGCGGACAGGTTCTGCACACGCTCCATGCTGGCGCTGCAGGCGGGCGATGCCTTGGCTCGAGGCATGACCCCTGGAGGGGCTGGTAGGGGAGGCGGAGGGTGGGCAGGCGACGGTCCCTTCAGAGCCGGCCGGCCCAGCAGGCGCAGGGTGAGCTCGCCAGCAGACGCCCTGCTGAGGACTTCTCCTGCGGTGTGCGGGATGGTGCTCGCAAGGGCGGTGTCCCCTTGCTGGTTTACCCTGTTGGTTTTTTGCTGGGAATAAAACCAGGGGCTCCAGTGGTTTGTAGCGTGTGTCTCAGCGTTCTCTTTCTCTCTTAAGCAGTTTCCCTGTTCTCTCGCCTCTGAAGAGCTTAAGCATCATTTTCCTCTTGCGGTTGGTAATACTAGAAGAGATGAGTAAGTACAGATTTCTGCGATCCATAAACCATAAAGAGTCCTGCCTGCAACTTAAGCCTTCGCTTCTTTATTTGCTTTGTTGTGGCTTTTCACATGTGTTAGGTTTTAACAAACAAGAGTTTTTCCTCTAGAGAGAGACTTAAAAAAGAGGCTATAAGGAAAAGTATTGTTATCAGTATCTTGTCTCCTGCTTAGCCTTAAGAAATCTGTGACTTCAAAAGAAAAACAGCAGTAGGTCTGCTAGGTTTTTTCCTACTCCTCCTTTGTTCCATTTGCAATGTGTGCTGTCTAAGTTTGTTTTAGACTGCAGCCTACAGTGACTTCACAAGACAGCTTTGTAAAATTATAGCGCCGTAACGCTTTCTGCGAGGGATTTGGATATTTCTTCCCGCGGCTGCCGAAGCGGGTTCCCGCGGTTTGAAAACTTCGCTCACTTGTTGCGGGGGTGTGCGTCCGCTTTGAGGAGCCTTCACAGGTGCGTTGCAGCCGAGGGAAATGATGCAGTTAGTAGAAAAATATCCTTTGAAAGTAGGGCATCCTCGCTTCTGCTGCTGTTGTGTAACTGCAGCCTTCCCTCTCCCTCCCCAGCCAGCCCTCTGCCTGCTGGGGAATTTATGACTGAGTTCAGTGCGATTCTATATTTGGCTGATATATTGAAAAATGCATTTGTTATCAATGGCTTGCTTTAATATAAAAGGAAGTAGATCTTTGGGAAGAGGAGTGCTGGCATCACAAGTACCCTTTGTCTTTCCTCCTTTAGTCAGTTCTCTCCTACCCTCTATCTGTTTGAACCAGGCGTGTTGTTCAGGAAGATTAGGATTTGCAACTGTAAGCATACCTCGGATTTCCACCTCCTGGGAGACAGCCGGAGGGCATGGGGTTGCAGTTACATAAAACATCGAGGTGTATTCCTTTTTGTGCTCAGCCCATTTTTAATCTTGTCTTGAGCTTTTCCAACTGAAGATGGAAGGGGGGGAGAAATATGAACTGGGAAGCAATGATTTTTACTTTTAACTTTACTCTCTTTCTGCTTGTGTCCAAAAATGTGACAGTGCCTCAAAATGATGCAGTAACTGCCTTTTAAGGGTGCAATCCAAAGTCAGTGAAATTCACGGTTACAACCTCTGAATAGAAAATTTTTTCAGAAGTCGGTTTAGATCTGCAGCGCGTGGGTAAGGTGTTGCGACAAGCGGTTGCTGAACTCAAGGCACCAAAGCTGTAGAAGAGACGAGGCTGTTGGGGGCAATGGGCTGAGCGCAGCCACTGAAATCATGTCGCTGCTGTGGCAGCTGTGGGTTTAGCACCCGTCAACAAATGATCTTCAGGTTATCTTCCCTGCCTCCCCTTTCAGTTCGGTAGTTTTGCCGGGGTGCTAACCCCCGGGCTCCTGGCAAAGCGAAGGAGCTCTCTGGAGCAGCGAGCAGGGCAAAATTAAGTTGGTGCTTGGGTTGCCTGGTGAAGGAGGCTGTGGAGATACACCGTGTTTGCTCCATGTTGTTTGACTTCTAGAGCAAACTGGTTGTAGGTAGAAACCTTTCTAGAAACAAGGGGTAGAAAAGCAATGAGGTTTGCAGCGGAGCACTCGGTCTAAAGTTATCGTAGTGGGTTTTGTGGAGAGGTCGCTTCCAGTGGTAGATGACATGCATTTTTGCTTGAAAAGGATATGGATCCTAAGTGCACGATGAGGCTGGCTTTCAAGTCACTCAAAGAGCTGGTTTTGGGTATTTTCCAAAGTCCAAGAAGCACAGAGGTGAGGTAGTTGCTGGTGAGACGAAACGTCCCTGCTGAAGTGTGTCCAGGCAAAGTGACCTAGGACTGTCCCCTGGAGAGCTGGGGATACTGCAGATGGATGGGTGGTGGGCTGCAGGCGCCGGGGGGGGCAGCAATAAGCTGGGCGTGTTATGGCTTCCTGGATGTGTTAAGACTTACTGGGTAAAGAAACCTGGTCTGAGCTGATGCGCTGGGCTGCCATGTCGATTTGTTTCTAAAGAATATGAGGCCTGGTGTTTCTGTGTGAAAAGGGCTTTTTGAACTGTATCTTGACCCAGGTTTGTGTTTGGGCTGGATTCCTGAGGCTCTTACGATGAAAACATCCAGGGAACGGCCGACAACAGCGATGAATCATTACGTGCCAATCTTGTTTTAAGTGGGGGTTAGTCAGCTGCTTGCTGGTGTGTGTCCACACGGTTCCTGACGTCTAGCTTGGGAAGCTGCATTTCAAAATCATGGATCTGTGACAGAGGCCAGTGGTCGACCCGTCTTTGTGAAGGGTGTCGAGGAGGGTCGACGATGCGCGGGGAGCTGGTGTTCCGCACGCGCCGCTGGGCTCGTGGTCCTTGGTGAGCCTTTGCTGATGGATGTGAGAGCAGGAGGGAGATGCTGAAGCACAAGGCTGCGGTAAAGGCAGCGTACTTCTGAAAAGGAGTGAGAATCTAATGGAAAATGTCTTTTTGTTCATTTTGCTGAATGGTATGTCTAATTGTGCTCAATTATTACAGCCTAGCGCAGATAGGTTAATAGTTTCTAGGCAGTGATGTACATTGATTTCTTTCACAGGCTTTGAGACAATAGTCAATTTATAAAGGACGACTAACTTTGGTTTACTGTCAATTGCGGGGGGGTTTGCATTTGTGCTGCTGTATTATTGGCAGCCTTTAAATTGGTTCAATTTTAAAACTGAATGAGAAATTAGTGTGTTCTCATGTGGACACATTTCAACTAAATTATTAAATGAAGTGCTTGACTCTTCTATCTGAATTATACCAGTAGAAAAACTATAATTAACTATTTCATTGACTGTGGAGAAGCTGCGAAACTGATGCAAGGCACTGACCTCCTTAGACTTTTCTTCCCTATTGTATGGAAGCAAGGATGAGCTGTAGGGGGATGAGAGAGGAGAGCAGCGTTGTCTGCTCTGTTCCCAGAAATGAAAAATGCTTTCCTTTCATTCTTGCAGTTCTCTCTTGCTGTATTTCTCCTTCCCCTGGGAAGCGTTATCTGGCAGGTTCCGACGCGTGCCGGTGCAATGATCCTCGCTGCTCGGCGCTGTATCGCTGCCCTCCTAAAGACGTGCCGTTGGATGTCCCCAAGGCGCAGGCTTCTTGTGAGACCGCGCAGCACGCTGGCCATGGAGAACGTGACTTTAATTGCGGCTCGGAGGGATTGGGGATAGAGGGGCTTCTTTCCATTCACGGGAAGGACATGGAGCTGCCTCAGCCTTCCCTGTCTCTGCCCTGAGGTTGCCCGGCTTTGTACGCTACTAGGGCTTAGGCTCCCTACAGCAGCCTGGCTGTCTTGGCTCTTGGCAGTCCTTGCTGCCCGCTCTTTAAGCGGAGCGACAGCACATGCAGCGTGGCGCTGCCTTTGCTTTGGCTGTGTGTCATACAAACCTCAAGTGCCGCTTAAATTTTCACATAATCAACTTTTCCAGAAAGATTCCAGCAAATCTCAAATACTAGCAAAGGTTACTTCGTTAAAGTCTCCAGGATGCTAGCAGATGTTTTATCACCATCCATGGAGGTGTGTAAAAAAATGTGTCGATGTGGTGTTTGGGGATGTGGGTTAGTGATGGACTTGGCAGCGCTGGGTTAACGGTTGGGCTTGATGATCTCAAAGGTCGTTTCCAGCCTAGACGAGTCTGATTCTGTGACTCCATGTCCCACACCCCATGTTAGGCCAAGGTTCACAGCTGCTCTGCTGCCAGATACGTTAAGGATGACGGATAGATGCTTACTTGGCACAGCTGCCCAGCCCTGGTGAAACGCTGGAAGAGGCATCACGTGAGCGTCTTGTCTGCGAGCGCCCAAGCTCACAAAGCGGCATGCAGTGAGTTCCCAGCCAGCGTGTGGCAGCAGGCGCTGCAGCCCCCTCCCCAGCTCTGCAGGGTGCCTAGCCCTGTCCTACCCATAAAGCAGCGTGTCCCGGGAAGATGGAAGTTTGTGGCAGAAGCCACTCTTCCAGGTGTTGCATATTTCAGCCTCAGGTCTGCCCATCTGCAGGAGGATGGTGATGCTGGCCGGGGCGGTGTGCCCGATGCCTGACGCCGTCACTAGGGCAGCAGCAACCGCGGCCCACGCCTCGTGTTCTCCAGCATGACGGGGCTGTAATCTCCGTGCTTTGGGCACAAGGGTGCGGCGGGTATTAACCAGCGATTAGGTAGTAAATCCGTGGGATATGGAGTACCACCAGCTGTTTACTCCAGAAGATGATGTTGTCGTGGTCTGAAGAGCAGGCGGTTTGCTTTGCGGTTTTGCATGCAGAATAACACGTGTGTTTTTGAAAGCTGGGAACATGTGGTTCTGTACAATGCTACAAACTGAGAAGTGTGGGGTGGCATTTCCCTGGTGATACGTGCAGTGACATTGTGGTACTCTGAGCCCCTTGGAGACACGAGAATACGTGCTTTTTATCCAGAATATCCAAGTTCCTCTCAGAATACCAGATTATATTGACTATGTAAAAGTGCACTTTTTGGCACTGTGCAGCATTAGTAATGGATTTTGTTGGTTGAAATGTAACACTTTTTGCTATGCAAATTTTGCATCTAAATACATAGAACAGTGTCGTCACCTCTACTAGCTTCGCACTTAAGGTTTTGTTAGGAATTGCTTGGAACTTTGTGGGGTGTGTTGTGTTCTGTTACAAGGTAGGTGAGAGGTATGTTTCTATTTGCCTTATTTGAGAAGTAAGTGGAGAATGTTTTGGGGTTTTTTTCCTTCCTTCCCCTTTTAAGCCCTTTAAGCTGAAGGTCCTTTGCCATAATGAGAACTACTGCCGGTACCGAGTGGGTGACCTGGGGGAGCAGTGAGTTCAGTTCTTCAGCCTGGAATTCGTAAAAGTCTTATATGACACTGTGAGTCTGTTCAGCATGTTCACATGTCTCTGTCTTGTAAATGGTAGCTCCTTGAACCATATCATTTTTTAATCGTGCCGTACTGTAATAAGTATATACGATAGCTGGCTTAGGAGAGGCTGCGATCGCTGTGAATGCAGGTTTTCTGTAAGGTTTCTGAGAGCAATACTAGGACGCACTTAAGGCATACTGTTGGAAGAAGGTGGGCTATCCATCAAATGCACAATCTTGGATTTGAGTCTTCTATTTAGATTAAGCATGTTAAGAAAGATGGATGGTGAATGTATTTCAGCAGCATTGTCCCCAAACCAGAATGGAATATAAAGGCTCTTGAAGAAGGATTCAATTACGTTGGCAAATAGCTTGAACAAGAACTGGGTAAAAAGGGAGCTCATAAGGCAGCGGGTTGCCGCTTGGGGATTTATATAGTTTTTAAGATAAAAACATTGTGTTCGTTAAACCCGCCCTTTCACATAACATCCTACAGGCTGCTTGCTTGTGTGGTGCATTTTATAGAGACATACCTGTAAGATACTTTAGTGGGTTTTATGCTGCTTTACATGTGTTGATACGCGTGCAATAGCTTACATACATGGCACACCTAATTAATGCTTGTACGAAACTGGAGATTTTTTTTTTGAGCATATTTTGGTTGGGGTTTGCGTCTGTTGCCGGTGCCTTTTGGGCGATATCCCAGCATTTGCCATTGTGGTTGAGGAAAGGCAGAGGAAAGTTGCCATTTGGTTTTGAACCTTTGTGCTTTTAAAGTTCTTACCGTGATCATAGACACTGTAATCTTTTTTTTTAACTAAGGCTTCTGTGAGGAGCAGGGGGTTGGACCAGACAGTCCTCGTGTGTCCCTTCCAGCTGGAGATACGATTCAATGGGGATCGCGGAGTGGGAACGCGCGTCCTGCTCAGCTTTGCTTGTGTTGTACCTGAAACCCTCTGGCATTTGCTCTGCTGACCTGACCGGCAAGTGCAGCACCAAGTAGTCTGGGTTGCAGGCAAATCTTTCTAGTGCTTGGCTTTGCTTAAATAACAAAAACATCTGTCCTCTTAAAACAAATGCCTCTCCTTCTTTTGCTTCTGAATATTCTCTTCCTAAAGCAAGATCATGTCAGCGGTGGGGACGGTGGTGTAACGGGTGGCTGAAAGGTGATGTTGGCGTTCTGTATCTCGTAAGGTGCACAGAAGCAGGAGAGCCAGACACCTGACTAAACCCTTGGGCGATCTCAGCACTCACTCGGGGGGGTGTCTCTGAAATGCTTTAATGCAGCTGGAGCGGGGCGGGTGGTGGTGCTGGTTGTGCCCTGGAAGCATGGGAAGAGAGTCGTGTTCTCGATGTGTAAAGGACGTGCTTTAAAAGGTAAAGGCAGGAGAAGCAGCTGTGTTATATTGCTTCTTTGTAAAATTAATTAGTGCCTAAGACAAATGTTAACAAGGAACAGTATAGTCTGCCACAATATGAAGTTCAGAGGGAGTGAGAGCAGGACGTGCCGGCGGCGCAGCGCTGTGAGCTCCCTTTCCTACAGCTGTACTTGGGGATTGTCGTTACAGCTGGTGCTCACTGCTGAGCTGTTTTCTTGCACTTGACGTAACGACAGTAGCTGAAACTTTGTTCTTTTCCTCCCAGTCTAGCACTTGGCAATTAAGGAAGCCATATGATGCTTGCCCTTTGATCTTTACCTGTTTCTGAAATCTCGGTGTTTCTGTGATTCAGGGAAGGGGAAGTATTAACCACTGCTAAGACCGAAAGCTGGTATGGCATTGCCTTGTCAGGAAGGTGTTTTCCAGTGGTGCTGTGTGTTGCTTTGACTGCTTATGTGCCAAATTTGCAAAAATAAATAACCCCCAAAACCTACTCAGGTGAAATTCCCATCTTCAGAAGACTTGATTTTTCCACTAATGCACCTCCTGGGGGGGAATTACAGTGCACCGAAGGGTTAATGTGTTTGTTTTCTCAGTTGTGGTTGTTTTAATTGAAGATTAATGATATTTTTTTTTCTTTCCAAATTCTGGTTGCTATTCTATGTGTTCAGTTATTTAGTTCTCATTTTGGCAGATATGAAAAGCTCAGTATTGAATGCTGAATGAGATTAGGATTAAGTGAAATAAGGTGTATGTGAAGGGGTAAGTGGCTGGGGCGGCTGTGACTCGTTCCGTAAGGCATCTGTAGGTTGTGCTGTGCTCAGGTCCTCTCCGTGGTGCACATACCTTCTGTTGGGACAAGTGCTGTTGGAGGAGAGGCCCCACTGGTGATGGCTGAGACCTGTGCGCTCGTTCTGGGGCATGCTTTCTGGTTTTGCACTTGTGTGTTTAACAAAAAAAAACAAACCAAAAACAAACACCCCAAAACGAAACACAAAAACCCACCCCAACCCACACAGGCATTTACCTGAGATTTCTCCCCTTCCAGAATTTCTCTGCATGTGCTGCCTCACCAGTTTATCTTGTCTGTGTGTCTGTCCGTACACGTGCCTAGTTTGGCAGGTTTTGTGCAAGATTTTTTTGTCCAGAGGTGGTGGTTTCTGTTTCATTTCCATATAGCTCTGAGTGACCTGTGTCAGCGGATGATGCCTTGGGGTGCTTGTGTTTCCAGAAGCCTTCCCGACTTCCTTAGGGTCCTTGGGATTTCCCAAGGCAGCAACATGAATATAGTCACTTTCAAGAAGAAGTTTTAATTCTGCTGTGTGGATTTGATTTTTATTTTTATTTTTTCTTCTGGTTTTCCAACCTGTTTTTTTGGTCCTTGTTACCGTGCAAGTTGCAGAATCACAGAGGGTGGAATGGACCTCTCGAAATCCAGTCCTGCAACTCAAGAGAGAGTGTTTTAGCCTCTCAGCAGAAGGCAAGCTAGATGATTTTGTAGCAGTAGGAACTCACAGAACCTAGGAACCTAGATTTTTTTTTTTTTTTTTTTTTTTTTTTTTTTTTAATCAGTGGCTCATCAACTCTTCAGATTCTTCCTCTTTCTACTGGTTCAGTGGCCGGCTAATGCTTAAGGTATATATTTTTTTTTTTCTTTTCATTGCACAAATCTTTTTTCTTTGATACTGTTCCCCATGTCATTTTGGGATGTTTGAGGGTGCACAATGCTTCTGCTGTTGAGACACGGTCACGGTGCTGTGAGCCAGGTCCCAAGCCTTCCCTTCTGGTTCTTGGAGGTGGTAGAGAAAGTTGTGTAGGTCAGCTTGGAATCATCATGCTTGCAAGGGAAAAAATTAAAACTGACTTCAAAGGACAACTCTGACACGGTCAATTAATAATTAAAACAGTTTTTTTAATGAGCTATGCAATTACCTGTGTGTCCCTGGAGACGATAGTTTATGGTATTATTGCTCGGTGCCCTTTCTTTAGTCATGGCAGATGACATCTGTAATTTAAAGCAGGCTAGACATTAAAGTGACAGAACTTTCATTAACCTTGTCTAAAGTTTGTTAATGACAAATGTCTCATAAAAAAAGCACCAAAACACCAGCTTAGCGAAAAGTGGAGCCTCTCATCCTGCAGCTTTTTGGCTGATACACGTGCATGAGGCCTCCCGATGCCCAGAGGGTACGTGGTGTTGAGGAGACATTTGTTTCCCTTCCCATCTCAAAATCTTCCCGTTTTTATTTGGAATACCCGCATCCACGGCGGTCAGGGGGATGTAATCGCGGGAACGTTTTTGGTTCGAGTTCTGTACTCAGGGGGCTGTGAATGAGTTCAAGCATTAAGTGGGACATGTAACTGTGGCTTTGAATTTTGTTTGTGGAATTTATAAACACGATGGCCTGAGCGCAGTTGAGAGACCCCTTAAAAAGCAGGGTGCTGGGAGGGGGCGGGAGGTGCAGACCCCAGGCTCCGTGCTGAGCCCAGCTGCTGATCCTGCTCGGGTTTCTGCGTCTCTTTCCCGGCCGTGGAAGGCATCAGTCTCTGGCCATTCATAGCCCTGGTTTCTCGCAGGGATTTTCTTTCTCCGTGGCATGTGTGGAGCAGAGTTGCCAACGCATCATCTGTCCGAGCCTCTGAATTCACCGGTGGGCAACTGGGAAGCTGCCCGCTGAGCTGCTTGTAGCTTGTTTGCTGTGCGGAAGAGCACGTGTGGTTTTATTTTTCTTGGCAGATTCAGCACTTTCGTGGCTTTTGGGGGCTGATGTCTGTGTAGGAAGGTGGGGTAGGATGGGAGAACCGCACAGGTTTGCCTGTGCGCCTGTTGGGTACCCCAGCTGAGCGGGCTGGGTGCTTCCGTAAATGCCTTCTTATAGTACACTGGCAAATCTGACAACCTTAACTCCTCAGATGCAAGTTCTCTGATGCAGTGCTTTCTATTTGAGGCACTGAGAAGTTAATTTAGTTTCCACTGGAGTCTAGATTAAAGACAGAAATTATCTGCTTGAATCATGAGCAACTTTGTAGGAAGGGGATCAGCCACAGGGAAGGCTGGTGGGGAGAGATGCATTAGCAAGGAGATTGCTTTGAAAGGGATAAGTCAGATCTTAACATCTCAGTATTGAATATCGGGCTGCTTGGAAATGGAATTTTTGTAGCAGCATGTCAGTGAAGATACTACAGGAAAAAAAACCAACCCACTTTGTCTGGCGTCCTTGTAGTCTCCAGTGCGGAAGAGGTAGGAAGTGCCTTGTAAAATTATTGATTACCTTCAGATGAACTTCGAAGACCTTATAGCAGCACCCAACAGCCTCAGACTTTGTTAAACTGGATTCATGTTTGCTTCCGGTCCTGTGAGACTTAAAGACCTATTAATATCGACTGCAGCATTTAGGAAGCATCTTTCAGGCGGAACACCTCTACTTCTAATGTATTTCAGGATCACAAGATCTCAGTTTCATCTGCCGGAAAGAAATGTTGTTCCCCTTTTTAAATTAACAATAAGGAATGTAAATGATGTGTAAGGGTAACAACTTGTTTCATGCCTTTGTTTGTTGTGGCAAATTGGATTTAAAAAACTTACTCCTGCAAGAGGGTTTTATTTGCCCCGAAGAAAGGATTTGCTATACTTCCCAGGGCCCTCCGCTGCTAACGTAAACACCTGTGCATATATGTGTGCATAAATACACATGTATATATATAAGTCTGCTTGTGTATACAGATAAGAAGGCACGTGCAAGATTTGCTTGTTATGTCTCGGCTTTGTCAGAATTGGAGATGTGGGTTGCTTTGGCAGAAGTTGTTGCTGATGCCAGTTCCTCCTGCTGATCTCCTGAATGAAAGTCTCCAGTTAGTCTTTCACTGGCATGAGAGTGATATCGAACCTAATTTGGGAAGCTAACAAAACATCTTGATATTAATGATGTTGTTGTAACAGATGTAGACTCTTTCTATAGTCTCTCCAGTTTTACTGTGAACAGTGGTCTGAGAGAAAAAGCGTATTTCTGGGATGAAGGGCATTCTCTTACGAGGATGCTTACTGTATGGCTTTTCACGAATTTCCCTGTTCTAGTGCAATCTGTGGATACCTAAGGATTGCCGTAGAAATGCAAGTTGCTCCTGAAAACCACTACTTCTTAATAAAGACAAGACAAAACAGAATAGATCCTCTGGATTACTGTCATCGAAATGCAGAGGAAAAAGGGCAGCAGGGATGCTGCCAGCAGCATTATTATTAGTGGATTTTGGAGGCAACTTAGATCATTTACAGCCTTGTACGTGTGTCTGGTGATCCCTGAAACACTGTTGAAAGTCTGTGTATGCTGAAGTCGGAACGCCATTCCCCACGTGGGAGGTCTGACCTTCCTCTCTGCGAAGGCAGCAAACCTTTGTGGTTATTAGTCAATTCAACTGGTAATAGAGGTGCTGAAAAGAGACGGGGAATAGCTATTGTGTATGTTTATCTAAGTAAGACATAATGTGTATTCCCTGGGTAAATGTATCATGTTGCCAAAATTTTGTCTACAAATTGCTAAAACCGGTTATGCAAGCATGCTTGCAAATGCACATGACTCTAGGGAGCGTGCTTTTGTATTAAATATCCCATTAATTTGAACAAAATATTTTAAATACTTTTATTTACTTCTGAAAGCTCGCTTGCTCTGTAACAAGTGCCAGATGAGCTCATGTGCCGGCGCTTGTTCTCGCGTGCGATGGATGGGCTTGAGAGGAGCCTGGGCTCGTACTGCAGCTGTAATTCTGCATCCCGTTGCTCTCCTGGAGCAGATACGGAGCCGCGCGGCAGGAGCGCGCCGCGGCAGGCTTGCCAGCACGTTGAATTGCTCATTTGCTGGCGATGTGCACAAAGGTTGGAGAAGGGCTATCGCTCGCTCGTTGGGATTGCTCAGCCTGTTTGTGTGACCGAATAGCATACGATACGCAAACACGCGTGCTCTTAGCTGGGGCACAGTCCAGCAGCGTTCCGTGTTCGTTGGGGCTCTGGGAGTCGCTTGGCTTTGGGTGCGGATGGCAGCTACTGCTGGGCAGTTTTGAAGCTTGAAGCTGCATAAGCTGGAAGATTCACGGGCTGCACGACGCTGGCTCCCAACCTCTGGTTTGGAGTGAGGCTGGGTGGGTGCTGTACTGAACTGGAGATGATTTTTTGGTCTCTTGAGTCACCTGGTCACTGCTCTCACTACCTGGGCTGGGATCCAGCATACCCAGTCCATTCCTGACAGGCAGTCATCAGCTTCTCTTAAAACAGCCGCAACTGCCTTAAACGATATATTTCGGTGTTTAACTTCTTTATATTCACATAAACCTTCCAGGCTGTGGTTTAACCTGTTGCAGCTTGCCAGGTCCGTAATGGGCAGAACAGTGTATTTTCTTTTCCTTTGCAGCTGCCTCTTCCAGCTTTGAAGAGCGTTATCTTCTCCGTGTCTTCTCCAGAGCAAGCAAGCTCGGTTTGCTTAGTCTTTCTGCGCAGGTGGTGTCGTTTCAGAGAGCACACGGCTGGAGCGAGCTGAGCCAAGGCACTGATCCAGCTGAAGGGAGATGCTTGGTTGTGACAGCTCTCGAGGTTTTCAGCCCGCGATGCCGATTCCCTGTACAGTCCCTCCGGCACATTTACCGCGGCATGGGCAGGAGGGGGGGGGCACCATTTCTCACTGGTTCAGCAGATCCCCTGACCTGTGGGTAAAGTCGAAATGGCTGTTCCAGGACCCCTTGGTTAATGATGATGGCTTAATATGAGGGGTGAAGAAGTAGCTGCTATGGCTCGGCTTTGCTTTCCAGGGTGGTGGGTTGCTTGCTGGGTACCTCCTTTTAATCGCAGCTGGCTGTTGCATGCTTTTATTGCAGACGGTTCAGCTTTTGCTGATCTTGAAGGTGGCTAAAATAGGAACAAGTTTGGTTTTAAAGATAACAAAATAACAGGTGCTTAGCTAACTTATGATTACTGCTGTGTTTCTTGGTGGTTTATAACCACAAAAATATTAAATGCCGTGCAGTTCGAGACTTACGATGTTGGGGGGAAGCAAGGTTAAATAGCATCTCACACCTTCCACTTCACATCTCATTATTCATTGCTAATAGAAGCCTAGACCATCTGTCTCTGCAGAGAACATTTGGATGTGACAGGCATAGTAGATATTACAAAACTTTCTCTCGGAGATGTTTATTTCTGGCGCATTCTGCTGTCAGTGTCCCTGCGCCTCCTGCAGCTCCCTGGCTCTTGGGGACAAATAAACCATAGGCTCGGCTGCCACTGCAGTGAGCTAGCTGGGATGCCGTGGCTTCGCTGGAGGCTCTCGGGGCTATCAAGGGCTGTGAACGTTCCTTTCCTCTTAGATTTTGTTGCCTTGTAAATGGCCTCCCAGAAAGCCCTGGGAGTTTTTGCCATGTATTAGAAATATGTGCCAGGCCAGGAACTGTGTATTTCATCAGTGTCCAGCAGGTAGTGCGGTTTTGCCGCGTGAAGGAGTTTCATCCATCGGTGCTGGGCGTCTGCCTGAGGCTTCGGGATAAGAAGCAGAACATCCTAGCAAGGCTGCAGTCATGTCACAATCGTTAACTTCCATTAAGAACTTGCTGCAGTTCCCGCTCCTGTGCTGGCCCCCGCCTTTCCGTTTGTTGGGACCGTGTTGCCTGGATGCTTGTATCGGCTGAGGAGATGGGGCAGAGGGTGCTTTCCTCTGCTGTGTAGCACATGCAGCCCCCCTGAGAATGCCGCATTTTTGTTTTCCTACACTTTTGCTGTTGGAGTACTTAATATATCAAATACCCACGTTCCCTGGAGGGAAAGAACCACTCTGATTTTTTTAATTTTTTTTTTATTCTTTTATGTTTTATTTCTGCAGTGGAGAGGAAAAATATCTGCTTGTTTCCATCAGTTAAATTGATGCTTTTAAAAGATTTAACAAATATCTTTTTCCCATAGTTTATCATGATTGCAAATTTAAGCAATCATCAGAAAACAAACCACAAAGGGCTGCACAGAGTAACAAACCAACAACCCCTTTTGTATCAGAAGCGAACCCGCCGAGTACAAATGGTGAGCAGGTGGGGGCCGGCCGCACGCACAGCACGATGAGGTGCGCAGGTGGGTACCAGCATCGTGCAGTGGAGCCTCTGGCCCAAAGTGCCCCTGCTGCCGTAACGCCCACGGAGCAGCGGGCAGACCTGAGCTTCACCCCCTGCATCCACGGCGATGTGTGCTGTGTATCGCGACGTGAGCAGCTGTCACAGAGGGCAGGGATCAATTTAAATGCTGAATAATTTAAGGCAAGAGTGCAGCGGGCTAGATGCTAAGGCAGGCTACTTAAGTAGGAGATGGATTCCTGCAGAATCCCTTTTTCTCTACTTTTTGAAGGTGTTTTAGGGAGACGGTCTTCTTCCTAAGGGGATTGAGGTCATCGCTCCTTCCTTTTTAAGTCCTGGTGAATTGCCTCTCGGACACTTTATCTTATGAATGACATGGTGTTCAGTCAAGGGGTTCTGCTGACGGCATGAACCACACGAGCATGGTTCTGTTTGTGAACATCAGCAGAATCTGAGATTGAAATACCACCGTGGCGTTTATGATTTAGTCATGGAATGTAAAGGATTTTCAACAGTAAATGCATCGGGTTTTGAAGTATTTTTATCCTCTGCAGAGTTTTGACTTAGATGGCAATGGGATATCAGTATTCATTTTATAGAATTTTCCCCAGAAGATATTTTTCCTAATTTTGCCAGTCTGATGTTGTTTGCATTCAGTTTTTCTGTTAGCAATAACTCTAGAAGCGATCCTAGCAGAGTTTGCAGAAATTGCGTTGTCTGTGCTTTGCTCTTCCATTATTTATTGGTTGACACTATAATGTGATTATTTTTCCTGTGTCCCTGGTAAAGATACAGCTTTGAAAGATACCGTCCCAAGATGCAAAATCTGCACTTTTCATCTACCGATGAATTTGCAGAAGAAACAACTGTTTTTATTGTAGGTAGCTGATTTGAAAATTATTCCTTTGGAAGCTGAAGATTAAGGAGTGTTGAGTATTATTTTTTTTATATATTTATGAAAGGTAGGTCTCAGATCTGTGATGAAATAGTAGTGATGTTTCCTTTGGGGTAATATATGCAATCGACACAGTTTCTTTTATAAAAAGGGAGAGGTTAGGGAGGGAAGGGAGAGCCCATCTAACCCGATGCTGAAAATAAAACCTTTTGAGCTCTTGCAAGAGGAGTGGCTGGAAGTTTTCTGCCTCCTGAGATGTACTAGGTGCGGGCATAATCTGGATGCTTTTCAGACCCCTTAATGATACAAGCCTTCCGCTGAGGTTGAGGGCAGTGGGGCTGCGGCTCATGGAGGGGGACCTCCCCATCAGGGTGGCTCCTCTTGGTCTTTTTCCCTTGGACTTTGGCGAAACGGGAGAGGAGCCAGTGTTGGGTTCCAACTTCTCAAACAACGGTTTTGTCAGCATAGGGATCTTTCCCAGATGAGTGTTTCTTCATAAACCTAGTGCTGCTGTTTTGCCGGCCCGGTTCTGGGTGGGAGTGGGCTGGGATGAGTAGTTTCTCTTGGCATTGCTTCCCACAGCGGGGAAGGCAGGGTGTCCGTGTGGGCAGCAGGAGGATGCCCCATCTGCTTGGGAAGGGGTTGCTTCTGAGGAGAGTAATGAGGTGGATTGTTGGATCGGGTGAAGGTCCAGAGTAGGCTTCCAGGTGGGACTTGAAAGTCTGGAGTGATTTAATGTGGTTACACTCACTGAAGGAGGTAGGGGAGGGAAGTTTTAACAGGACAAGAAACAAGTTACTTAACTTGCCATCTGCAATGAATCTCTATTGGCAGTACATGCCTTTGAGCAGTATATTTGGCCACTGAGCTGGAAAATTGTTATCATTTGTGGAAAGGCTATTTTTAGTCAGTAACATCTGTGGAACACCATTTCCTCAAACTTTCACTATCTTTTGACAAGTCAGCCAGATGTGACTCACTTGAGCATATTGGATGGAAAGGAAAAAACAAAGTGTTGTGTTTATCAGAAATGCAAACATGACCTTTTTCGGATGAAGGCAGCCTTTATTCCCATCCCATGGAAGAGGCAATAAGAAAAGATTGATTTTCATCATCAGTATTAAACATCTTTACCATTCAGTATTTTGGTATAACGCTTTGGTGGAAGTAATCTTTGACAGAGCTCTGCAAAAATCCTGTTTTCTTTCTCCTAATTCAGAAGCCGAAAGGGAAGGTGGCTGCCAGCTACCCTCCTGTTCTTACCCCTTGTGTCACCTTCTGTAACCAGGCTGGCTTGAGCCGTGGTGTTGGCTCTGCCGTGGGAAGCCATTCTCACCTCGGCAATAGGTTGGTCCTTTTCCGCAGCATCCAGCCTTGGGGGCAGACCCCCATGCTTAAATCAGGTGTAGGCTTTGGTTTTCTACCTGTGTTGTGGATGACTTGCTACGGAGAGTCTCCTCTCCTAGCAATAGAATGGGTTTGGAGGCTGTTGAGCATTTTATTGCCATTTTATGAATGATGAACGCATCTTTGCTGAAGCTGTTGGGTGTCTCCAGTTTGGAGGTTGTCGCAGTTTCAGTCATCATTTCATGTCATTGTTTGGTGAAGTTGGTGCTTGGCTGGGAAGCTGCAGCTCTTCAGCTCTGCACCCTCTTGCAGCACAGACACCCGCGTCGCCGTGCGGCGTGTTGGAGAGCCCTGCTGCCGAGGTGGCTTGCACCTTGAGGTGCTGCCAGGTAGGAGTGGGACCTCGACTGGAGGTCTCCAGAACAGGTCTGGCTTGAAATCGGTTGCCAGTAGCTATAATCATAAGCGGATTTGCTTGAGTAACTTTTAAAATTCAATAGCATTGAGTTAATTTACAGTAATATATTAATCACTGGCTTCCCGCCCTCGTACCAGTGCCCACAGAGGAGAAGGGACCCTTTGAGAGCTCTTGAGAGCGTTTGGTGCAGTTCCTGTAGTCCCAGTATCCCTGTGAACCATTGCAGTGGAATAACCATAGTAGATTACATGAACTAAATGGTGCATTTTACTGCATGGAAGAACTTGCTGAATTAAGGGCATCTTATCCTCTAACACAGCTTAGTCAAAGCAAATAAGCCACAAGAAAATATTACCTGCCAGGCTTCAGCTGGGTGTTAGAACAGGAGTCAGACCTTGACATTTGATGTCTCTGAAACAGGTTTTGGCTTAAATTCATTTGTTTACTACTGCAGTCAGGAGCAGATTTGTTAGACAGGGCTAATTATATGTGCATGTTCCAAAATCATTTGGAAACTGTAACATTTGTTGCTTTTCAGATGCTTTAAAATATGCAAATATTTCACGCAATGAAGAGAACTGATTTTTGCAAGAACCCACAAATGGCGTTAAAGCCAGACATGATTTCAGAGGTAGCCCAAAGCAAATCCGTTGGGCCCTCTGAGAAGGGAGGGCGGGAGGACTGGATTGGGAGGCTTCCCTGTCTGCACCGTCTGCTGCAAATGCACGTAATCCCAGATGAAAACCGAGCAGGTGGAGCATTTGTTTATTCTCCTCGGTAGGAGTTTGTTAAACAAGTAATGGGAGGATTACCAAGAAATATTTCCAATTACAGATTAATTGATGCACGGTGGTTATTGCTCGGGGTGGTCTGGCCGCTTTGCGGTCCCGTGCATCAGCTGCAAGGGTTTGCATCCATGCAGGGAGCCGAGGTCGGTACCACCGCTAGTGCCTATGAGCACTCGCCTCTCAAATCGGAATTCTTCAAATCACAGTATTTTAAATCTTGGTGGGCTTCTAATTACTAAGCATTTAGCTCGTGCCGCTTGACATCACGGGTTGAGCGGAGCCGCAGGTAGCTTTTCCAGCAGGTGGGAGCACCCAGCTGAGCTTCCCCTTCTCCTGCCTCTCATGTGGGTTACGGGAAACCTGCCTGGTTTGTAGCTGCAGGTCCAGCCTCCCCAGACCACACCACTAGAAGAGACTGGTTTTGCGGCACGGGTGCTGGGATCCACAAGCGTTGCCTTCAGGGCAAAAGGTATGGCAGGAGAAAACTTCCTGAAGAGCTGCTGGTGCAGCTGGCCTTGCATATTGTAAGTCTGGATAATTTTTTTAAAAGCCTACTCATTTTATTTGTTTCTTTGCTGGAAACCACGTCTATCTGCCAACCTTTCCGAAATGTCATGATGTAATTATTTTAACAGGCAGTCTGTGCTCCTTTTATTTGGGGGATATTAACCTTTCTAAACAAAAGAAACGTTAATATACATTGGAGACGCAGCTAATGGGATTTCATTTTTCTTATTAGAACAGACTTGAGTTCGCTTTTTAAATTATTGTAAAAGAATTCGGCAAGTCAAGTAATTGCCTTCAGCTAATCCATGATAGCAATTTTGAACGTGAATATCCAGATCATTCTGTGCGGATTGGAAAAAGTAATGTGATTTTCTTGGTTTTTATTTGCTTTGGCTAAACAGTGTTGAAGGATGATATAAATTCATTGAATTCGAAACAAAGGAAATGCTAATTATTAATGCGCAAATTTCTGATATTCTATAAAATGCACTGTTTAATTTGCAAAGCCTGTTGTGGCCTATTTATATTTCATTGCATATTGATTCAGAGTTCGTATTTGTGTTAGGTTCAGTATCTTTCCCCAATAGCCTTGAAATTCCAGCTGGGTTTGGTGGGCTCTTCCCTGGCTTTTGCCTCTGCTGGGGAGATGCTCGGCAAGAACAGGTGGATGGCTCTTAGGTTCAGAGGATAAGACATAATTTTTTCCCCATTCCTCAGACGCCACGAGCCAGCCTCTGGGGAGCTATGTGTTGCCTCCAGGATGGGGGAACAGAAGCCCTGGCAGGGCGCGCGGGGCTCGTAGGCTCGGCAGGTCTGGCTGTATTTGTATGCGTTCGGGTAATAATTTATAGAGCTTGGCTCAAGCTGACTGTATTAATTAAAAGTTTATATATGTGCAATCTATACTTAAAGCTGTTTGCTGCTTACCAAACAGCCATTTGGCTTGCAGTGTTATTTTCGGTGCAAACACTATTGCTTTTATGAGCTGATGCTGCATTTAAAGTCATTCTTGTTTCCCCACAGTGCCTTGCGGTTGGAATGCATCGAGATAAATATCCCAGCCTCTAAAGGATTTATCTTTCAATCTTGATTTTAAATGAATATTTCCAAGCGCTCTAATCGCCTTGTTTTATCTGCAGTGAACCTAGAGTATTTTGCAGTGCTGTAACTGCTTCAGCACCTCCGTTGATGTTATAAAGGACCAATGCTTACAGTTAACAAATACATAATAGAATTCAATATAACCCCTTGATGCATAAAGGAGGATAAGTGGAAAGCAAAGTTGATTGCATGTCTGGAAGAATATTTGCGCCTGATTTATGTTCTAATTTTAGTATTGGGTTTTCTTTCGCGATAGCAAAATGTCACATTAGCATGGCCCTTTTCATCTAATGCACTGAAAACAAATGCCGGTGCTGAGACCGTAGTTCGGGCTTTCCTGAACTTTGCAATCTGATGACTTTTTTTACAACAGTCTTGGTTAAAGCTATCTTTCTTTATACTATTTTTTTTTTTTTTCAAAGAAATACTTGGGTAGTAGTTTCCTTCCTCCTTCCTCCCCAGCCTCAGGAATGCCCATGAGTAGCTGCTCAGGGAGACCTGTCTGTGAGAGTTACTCCTGGCATTACAACACTGGCTTGCTCAGGAGAGGCTGAAGTAAAACAGCCTCCAAAGCTTGAAGACTTCTGAGCTGTCAGATGCATGGCGCTGTTGAAATATGCAGGCAGGGGTATTTCTTCTCGGCGCTTGGTCTTTTTGCTGTAGATCAAACCGAACCATTAAAGTCAGCACTGCGGGCTGCTCAGTGCCATGACCTGTGGTTTTTTTAACACCGGGGCTGGCCCAGAAGTTTGGCCGCTGTGGCTGCCCCTGTGAGAGCTGCCGAGGGTGAGCTCCGAGATCCAATTCCTGCAGCGCTGGAGACCGCTCCTGAAATACCGGAATTGGTAATTCCTCTTGTGTCTGTAGGAAGAAAATGAGTATTGAATGTGATGAGTGAATCATAGAATCATTTAGGTTGGAAAAGACCTTTGTGATCGAGCCCAGCCGTTAACGCAGCACTGCTGAGCCCACCACTAGCCCATGTCCCCACACACCGCATCTGCGCATTTATTTTAAACGCCCCCAGGGGTGGTGACTCCCACCTCCCTGGACAATGTCAAGGGCAGGTTTTGCCTATCTGCAGTCCTTATTGACCAACTTGTAAACTTAGTAGAAGCCTCTCTCTTTGGGCAACTTAGTAGCAGCTGGTATTGTTTATCCCCCCCTCCTCCCAGGAAAAAAAGTGCTGGTGTTCATGTCTGCAGTGAAACTTGTTAAGGCTGTGGGATCCATTTCACTTTTACCAGTGCCTTTCTCTAGTTATATGCCACAGATGACTCACGAGCCTGTTTCAGTTCCTGGTAGTTCTGTGTGTGCTTTGCCAAATCCCCCAAGATTTCTTTTTGAGACAATACGCGGTGGTGAACCACGACTTAAAGCCTGTCCACAGATTTTATGTGGGATTTCTGGGTTTCTATCAGGCGGTGGTATGAAACACGCTGCGCAGAAAATAGTAGCCATATGTAGCATACTCTTGTCAAAAAGTTGGGAGAAGCCGTGGAGCGAAGCTTTCTGAAGACTCGTTGGAGTTGACTTGGATCTGCAGTGCTGATGTGCTGGAAGCCAGTTACAGGGGCTTGGCTGCCCCGTGGTGTGCGGCTGGGGGAGCTGGTCCTGGGGTCACTGGGGAGCTGGTCCTGGGGTCAGCGGCTGCCTTTAGGCTGTGCTGGGAGGTCACGAAACCGACTGCTGCCGGACATGTAATTCTCTTGGTTAAGGCATCGGGAGGATTTTACAGAGGAAGAAATTGCTGGTGATACAGGGGGCACGAGCGGGGGGCTGTGGGCTGCTGAGGCCCTGCCGAGGCACACCCTGAGCGGCGAGCGGAACGATTTATTATGCAAATTTGCAGTTTAGAGTTGCATCGCACTCGCTTGGGATGATGCTGTTAAAAGTTGTGCTGCTTTTGTAGATAAACACGAAGACATCCGCTTTTCAACTTCACATTCTTTAACCTTGTTTTGTTCCTTGCTGAGTGCTGGCACTTTCAAGGCAGATGAAAATCAGACTAAATTTAGCAGGGAGCGAAGCCCCCTATTCCTCCTCCCCCCATGCTACCCGTTCCAGGCGTAGCGTCTGTATCCTTTTCATTAGTTTTGCCCTTGGTTTCCACTTCAGATGTGAAGTTTTGCAAAGCGATGCTGACAAGAAGCCTAATTTTTTTTTTTTTTTTTGGATTAGGTGAGCCCTTAGCACAAGTGCAGCGCAGCTGCCTGACCGGCGACCTAGTGCCAGCCTGGGAAGCCACGGTGCGTCCAGCTCCACACCGAGGGCTCGCTGTGGCACGGCCGAGGAGGCAGCAGAGCGCCTGGTGGGAGGGTTACGGCTATGGTCTGCTTTAGGTGCTCATCTATGGGTTAACCATGTCTCGGTATTTGTTAGTGGGGAAGGGTGCCAGATGTGGAGGGGACTTGAGGTTGTTTTCAGTCCTTTCCAGATGTGCATCTGCAGAGAAACTGCTTCTTCTCCTCAGGCTGCACCCCAGTCTCCACTCGTCTGTCGTCCTACTTAAGACCCCCAGTGTGTTTGGAGATGAGGGGCTTTTTCTGGGACAGGGCGCAGCTGCTGACCTCGGGAGCTTTCCTAACTAGTAACCACAAGCACCCAGTGCTTCGTCACAGGACGGGCAGACTGTGTGCGTGCTGGTCCTCACTGCTCCTCCGAGAACCTTCTCGGGTGGTTTCCAGCCAACGCAGTCCATGGTTGGCTGGCTGGTTGAGCAGAGATCAGTTATTTTGCTGTGCTGTGATGGCTTTTCAAACTTGAGCCCTCAGTGGAAGGAATCTTTTAAGGTAGTTGAGCCTCAAGATTAGATTTAAACTCTTGTACTTGCATTTGGACAAGCAAATTAATTGACCTTTGATGGTTCCAAGCTCTGCTCCAAATAAAGAGATCACGGCTGCTTCCACCGCCCCTGGAAATGGGCGGATAAATGGATGGGGTGTGCGGAGCGGGATGCCCAAACCTCCCCCTTGTACCACTGAAAAGGGAAACTCAAGCATCTTGAGATGATGTGCATGTCTTTGGCCATCTCGTTCTGTCCCAGGGAGGATTGTGAAGGATTTTGTGCAGCTGGTCCTTTCCAAAAGAGACCCTGCTGAACTGTCCCTGCAGCTGACCGGCACGGTGGGGCCAGTGAAGAGCCAGCGTCTGCTCATCGGCCCTCCTGTCTCTCTGCTGTGACTTGATTGTTCATTGTTCTCCAGCCTTTCATCTCGCACCAGTTGGTTTGCATTTCTAATAAGGAGAAATTGGTGACATCTCAGGATTAAATAACCCCCATCGGTTGTGAAATTAAGCCCTCTTGAGTGTTAAAATGCTGCTTCGATGGCAAGTGTGCGTTTCTATTATTAGGCTTAAATATGCAGCTGAAAAATGAGACTGCTGTCCTGTTATCTCCTTCTGTAGCCACTTGAACTTGCACGCATCTGTCTTGGAATAAAATGCACCTGTGTAAATACCGTAACTTTTATGTGCGGTGCAAAGCGAAGGCGAGGCCAGCCCTGAGCTGCCGTCGAGGCTGGCACGGAGCCATTCCCCTGCGAAGTGGGACGTGCTGGCTGCCAGCCGGTTCCTTGGACGAGCCAGAAATGCTCCCAGTGGCCGCTGGAACAGACGGGAGAGCCCGAGGGGCGGCGGGCTGTGTCTGCAGGGGTGCAGGGGGCGAGTTCCTCTGCCATCCGGGGAAACGCTGCGTGGCTGCTGAAAGCCTGGCTGAAAAGTTTCAGGTGTCAGGGCTGAGAGATGCGCTGGGCATTTTCTTGTTGAATAATGGCAATTTCAGTGGGCCATTAAGCTTTTTGCTTTTTTTTCTTTTTTAAAAAAAACCCAACTACCTGTGCTCCTTGCTTTTGAAACAAAAGGGGGAATACATGTAGTATTTCGAATTAGGATTGAAACTCTTGATTTCCCCGAGCCAGATCTCGTTGCCTTTTTACTTACTATTCAGAAGAAAATTACGGCTTCTCTGAATTCTCTTACACAACTGATATGTTTTGTAGCTACTGCACTGATAACATTCTTGAGCAAAACATAGCCGTGGCTCTCCAGCATGATGAATGGCACTGTTTTTTAGGTTCTCTATTAACTTTGTTCCCAAGTAATCAAATTAAAGTGATCTTCTATTATAGCATGGTAGAACCTGCACATACAGCTGTTTTTTATGGTAGCCGTAGTTCTTAAGGTAAGTTATTTCAATTGTTACTTATCTTTGGAATGACGGTAACGACAAATGGCTGGTGTAATTTCTTTCCTTAGTGGATGGCTATAAAGTGAAGATATTACATGGGCTTCCCACCGAATTCATAAATTTTTAGATTGGGAACACAGAGTTAGGTATTGAAACATTTAACCTGACAAGAAGACGGAGAATTTGTTTCTGATGTTGTTGGTGCTGTAAAGTGAAACTCGGCTGACAAACTTTGTCAGCAGCTTTTTGTTGCTGTGGGCTTAGATAGGAGGAGCAAATCATCCAAGAGCTAAAGATTGCCTTTTTTTTTTTTATTGCCTTTCCTTTTTTTTTATTGCCGTCTGAGCTCGCTGCGGATGAAGCTGCAGGATCTGGTGGGTGCAGTGGAGAGGGGTCGATCCCCCAGCATGGCCCCAGCGGGGCGGATGGGCTGGTGGAGCAGGGAGCCGCGGGGATGGATGGTCCCCACGCTGGGCATCGCGCTGTGCCCACCTTGAGGCGTCGGCTTTGGTAGCACTCGCAAAGCGGCTCTGGGGCAAGGTGTGCGCTGGCGCAGGCGGGCCGTGGGGATGCCTGGTTAGATAAAGCAAATAGCAGAATGTTATTTGAGTATCTTTTCAAGCAATATCTTTTTTAGCCACGTGTCTGCTAAGGATAATGGTGTTTGGTTTAAAGCACAAGCCACACGAAGAGCTGAGCCTTCCTTGGCTGATCCAGATAGAAGCAGCAGAGAGGACATTCAGAAACAGAAATGAGTCGGTGTAGAGCAATGCCTTAAGTGTTGCCAGCTGTGGTGGTGGGAATAACCCCTTCCCTGAATCCTGGCTGGCTCCATGCTCCCCAGGCTGGCTCCTTTCCTCTTTTGCCAAGGTTCTAGTGGATGTGGTCAGCGCAGAGGTGAGGGTACCGGTCCAGCTTCTTCCCATGGTATCACTGTTTGTATTCTTCTGGCTTGATTTAAGCCAGGCAACACCGGTGTGAGGTCCGTGGGGTTTGCTGATGTGTGCTTTTTTTCTGCATGAAATGAAGTGTTATTTAGCACAATGTTAATTGGGTATTGCCCTTCAAAGTACATGGTATGATCCTTTCAGTTGGCGAAATGGAGTGACTCTGTTGAAATGCAGAACTGACACTCGTAGCTCCCCGACTACAGTGCTTATACTTTTGTTTGTAAGAGGGAAGGGAAATTTGGCTTTGGATTTTGCCAGCTATAAAGAAAATATTTTGATAGGAGCTCGTGAGTCATCGGAGATAAAAGGGAGGAAGCCTGAGCACCAGAGCTGCACGCGGTTTCCTGAGTAGTGGAGAGAGAAGCTGAATCTGAAATACGGCGTGATGGGGCCGAGGTCTGAGGGGCGGCTCAGCCAGTGCTGTGATGCCGGTACCCCCAGGCCTGGGCAGGCGAGGTACCTGCGGGGGTCCCCTGTGCTGTTCCCAATAAGTGGGGCTGCAGCATCTGCCGGGGGCTGCCATCATGCTGTCTGGATCGATCCTGAGCATCCCTCAGTTGTAATCCAGTACAGACTCCCTTCCTGTGCAAAGACATGATAAACGCATGGTCTCTGTAACGGATGAGTGCCCTCCCTGCGGTCCCCTCCTCTGTCTGTGCAGGCGTCACGTTCAGAAAACACATAAAACGTAAGTTCTTCCATCATAAGTGATGCTTCCCAAGTGATGGCATATCTAAACTCAAGTAAAACTTGGTGGGTTTATCCCATAATACTCCAAATTGGCTAGAGACTGGATCTTATTACAAAGACTGGCACGCAGGTTGGCATAATACTAAATCAGAATTTATGATACCTGGAGGAAAGAGCCCGCGAGGTGCTGTGGAGATTGGCGCTCAACTTGCCGATAAAGGCTCTGTAAATAAAGAGGGGAGTGGGGGGAGCAGCTCGTTAGTCCTCTGTGAGGTGTTGGGGGGGTGCTGTGTGTGCGGGAGAGCAGCAGAATGACGCAGTGTACCAGAACTGCTTAACAACCAGAAAGGAAATTACATTACCTGGAAATATTTTAATAGCTCCAGCCAGGGAATACTGACCGACCCTTTTTCCAAGGGAGACTGGGAGGGGGATCTGGGAAGGCAAACAGAGGTCGGAGAGAGTGAGAAGGCTCTTCCAGTTGTCGTCCTTGATCTACCAGGTTTTTAAACGGTACTAATTTACTGTTCTTCTTTCATTTGTTGGATAGCTGTTCAAAAAAGATATTTATGTATTTATTTATTTTATTCATTTCCTTCCTTACTTCCTTACTTCCTTACTTCCTTACTTCCTTACTTCCTTACTTCCTTACTTCCTTACTTCCTTACTTCCTTACTTCCTTACTTCCTTACTTCCTTACTTCCTTACTTCCTTACTTCCTTACTTCCTTACTTCCTTACTTCCTTACTTCCTTACTTCCTTACTTCCTTACTTCCTTACTTCCTTACTTCCTTACTTCCTTACTTCCTTACTTCCTTACTTCCCCCTGTGGTTCTGGATGGTTACCATCACAAAAATAAGCTGTGTGTCTTGAGAGATGGCTGCAGGAAAAGTGGCTCTTGGAATAAATAAAATCAGTGTGTGTCAATCGGAGGTAGTGCGGTAGAAGAGGAGAGAAGAGGGAAGGCTGTCGCGTGGAAGCCAGGTACTATGCATCTCTTAATGTATCCCTTAAAGGTTATACCTAACACACACAGCAGCGCCAACACATCCACACCCGTGCATAACACCATTTATTTTCTTCAGTACAGAATTCTGAATATTAATTAGAAACCGTATCACTGTGCTAGTTAGGTGGTGACATGCAAATGAATAGAATACTTTGGTCTTCTAGGGACTGTTTGTTCAGTATAATTGCAGCTTTAAACAAATTCAGTGGCCAGAAAGCTGTAAAACATTTGCAGGCAAGAGCATGCTTTGAATATTCATCTTCTTTGGGTGTCACTGAGTGACATCTAAGACTAACTGGGCAGATACGGGTGCCAGGCAAAATAGAGAGCCGGGAATCTTGCTAATTTGTATTCTAGATGTAAATCTTAAATTAGTTTGAGATTTTAAAATGGATTTTTAAATGCCAAGCACAGAAGAGGCGGAATTGATATTAATATTAATGGGCTTAAGAAGATATTTAGTGAAATATTTGTATAATTTAATGTGCTTCATAATCCAGTCAAAAGAGTATTGACTGACCACGGGGCCCAGGAAGCGCCCGTTGCTCAGCCTGCCCGGCGTGCCTCAGTGTACTGAATGCTAACACAGATGACTTGCCTTGGTTTCACTTGGATGACCTGCACTCAACAGGCATATTGGTGTCCTGCACCTCAAATGTAACATGAGGATACCTGCTGAGGCACCGATGCTGTGTTGGTCCCACTGGTTTTGGGGCAGGAGTCTTCCCCATGCTGGAAAACGGAGGCAGCGCCGGGAGGGAAGCAGTTCCTCCCCGAAATTCGGGGCGATGCACCAGCCCGGGTGGCTGAGGCTGAAGGAGTAGGCGAGCTCAAATGCTGTGCTGATCGGTAGTGCACCTCTTAATGGGGTGGGGAGCAATTAGTGCAGCTTACCCCAGTTCAAGGGGGAGGGCTTGCTTCATCGAGAGTGTGCACTCCCATGGCGGGGAGTGTTTTTCCAAGCAAACAAGAACTCTGAAGAACTAAGAGTGGTATCCTGCAGATATAAATAAAACGAGGGCAGTTGCAGAAGGAGGAGGAGGAGGAGATGGGAGAAACTGAAATATTAATGAAGATATAAAGCACTGCACCTACACTGAGAGCAGTGTGATGTTCTTGCTCATCTATTCATGTTGAGCTAGCTGGAGCTTTAAATTTTAAAGCCTGGGTGGAGAAGAGGGGCAAGGTTAGGCAGCTCATTAGGGTGCTGTAGTTGTGCTCACAGCCATCTTAATGGGCTTTAAGGGGAAAGAAGCCTTCAGCGTCAGGGATTCGGCAATACCTATGCTTCAGAGCCTTGTCTGTTAAGCATCAGTCCGTGGTCCCCGGGTGCTGCAGCTCTGCCTGGGCAGAGGATGGGGCTGGTGGAGGGGACGTCTGTGCTGCCGAGAGCCCGTCTGTGCCAGGTGCCGTGGGAGCAAGGGCAGGACGCCCTGAATGGGATGGCAGTGCTCAGGGAGGCAGAATGGTACTGGCCACGGCGTGAGTGGGTAAACAGCATCTGCCCAGGTGCCATGATGATCCACGGGCTTATGAGGTTGAAACACCACGTGAGGTCTTCTGCAGCGAGCGCTTTGGGTAACCGCCTCGTTGGGGTCTGTTAATCATCGTGCGTGGGGCCGGGGCGAGCTCCTGCGCTGGGGTGTTGCTGCAGAGCTGGCACGGTGTGGCCGCGGCACCAGCGAGGTGCTCTCCTTCAGGAGAAGCCGTCAGTGCAAGAAGGATGCGCTGGCACTTCCCTGGCAGCTGCTGCAGGTACCTTTCAGCTCTGTTGTCTGTACATCCTCCTCTTTTCAGCAAGGAGTTTGCCTCCACCTACAGGAAGCAGAAAGCAAGAAAAAAACCACACCAACAACTCTGTAATCACACGATACTGTCTGTTAGTCCTCATCTTTCAGAGGAGCTCCGTGAAGCATCTCATCAGTCTCCATTGCTGCGTAAAGGACTTGGACGTGCTCCTGAAAGGTGCCACAGCAGTCTGAAGACTTCTTACCCATTAGACAGGTTTTAATTCACCTTTTCTTGTAACCCAAGCCTCGAAAAGAAAACATGCAAAAGTGACAAGCTAGTAATTGAATTTTGGCTGGCATGAGTGAGGCTTCTGCTGGGGTTCGTGGCTGAAAGGCCAAGCACATAGTTCTTAGGGGAACAGTTGTGGTGCTGGAGGGTTTGGGGAAAGAGCGGCTTTGGGGAAGGTGGGGTGTTGAGCGTGGTCCGGCTGGAGCAGTTGGCAGGTGAGTGGCACAGAAGCAGGCTCAGTCTGCTGCCCGTGCAAGGGAAAAGTGGACTGGGGTCGATTGTTCACATCGGTCACGCCAGGCAGGGGCTTCAGAGGAGCAAAAGTGCTTGGAAATCCCTTATAGATTACTGACGGGACGCATGGGAAGGCCCTGTCTGTCCTGGAGCCAGCACTGGGGAAGCTGAACTGGGCGAGGTGAGGTGATGGTGCTGGTCAGGCTCAGGTCAGGTTAAGTTGTGCCGGTTCCATCATGTTCCGTATTTACAGTTATGTTCCCCTTTCCTCTGCATGTGAATGCAGAAGAGAAAGGTAACAAAGGGCAGATGACTCCTCTGCCTTCTCTGCAGGGAACCTCTTGGTTCCTGCTTCATTTCCAAAACTGAGCAGCTCCGCTTAGTTTCCACCCGCCTCCACCGCTGTCTTGGACCAGTCACTCCTGTTGGGGTGCACATAAGTTGTTCCAACAGGAACACCAGGATAACTTCAATATAACAGTTCTCTGTTGGGGATGGCCCCATACGGAGGGCTTGTAGGGTGTAGTGTACTGGAGCATTGGGCAACTTCCAAATATCGGAGTTGCAGTCGCATGCAAATCGACGGGGTGACAACCAGCTGGGTAGCCTGGGGAAAAGCTTTTTGTCAGGATATTGTGGACAGGCACGGCCTTTGGTCCTGATGTTCCAGGTCTCTGGACGGGTGTTTGCCAGGTGCTCGGAGCCTGAGAGAGAGACCGGCGGCGGCGGGATGCCCACCATGGCTGTGTCGAGGCTCGCTGGCTGCACACACGTGCCGGAGGAGCGGACAATGTCTTGAGCTTTACCGTCTGCTCGCTCCAGCTGCCAGTCCAAAAGTCACGCCATTGATCCGGCATTGCGCTGCTGGAGTCACGTTTCTGCATGTCGGGGGGACGGCGCCGTGTTTGAGTGATGTCTGGGTGAAAGAAATTGCAACCTCCGCATTTTATGTACAGGCTACCTGACACTAAAGCTGTGTGATGACCTTTATCTTTATGAGCTGTGAGAATTAAGGAGTTCTGTATTTTAGTTTAATTAAGCAATAAGGCATAACAGATGGTGCTTTTCTGGGTGATTATTGAATGTCTCTGGTTTGACTGAAAGTGCAGGAACACCACGGTCGTAAGCGTATTGTAACTTGAAATATCTGAGATCTCGGAGAACATGTGTCTGCGGCTAGGTGTCTGTCATCGGTTGTGCTATTAACTGGCATCTGCGCCTCTGCACTTTCTGCGGTGTTTCATGGAGTGGGTGCCAATGTGTTGGTCCTGTTTGGCCAAGGTGTTTGGGCGATGCTGGACAAACTGCTACCTTGTACGGCCCAGCTGCCCATATGCAAGAGTGGAGTCATCTGCTTCCTCTTCACGTGCCTCAGCAATGTTTGAGTAGGAAATTCTGCAGGGAAATATTCTTGTTCTATTAACTGCCCTGGGCGGAGGTGAGTCTTTGATGCATTCTTCTAATAAAATTGACAAATAAATTACTCTAGAATTTCCACAACGGTACAGATTAAAAAAAAAAAAAATACCCCAGCTTTCACTGTTTAGAAAGGTCTTGCTGTAGGAATTACTGGTCTGACGAGACTGCGTTGTTCCCAGCGCAGCGAGGAGAGGCAGAGGAGCGCAGCGGCCGGGGGACGCACACCAACGGCCAGCTGCCGCTCTGCGGATCCAGCACGACCAAACCATCAGAGCTTGTGTCATTCCAGTATTTGCGTGCATGAAGCAGGGTCAGACATTAAATATGCGTTGTAACACAGGTTTGCATGTAGGCACTCGGACGCGGGAAACGAAAAGCTGCCAAATTCATGGCAGGTTCATTTGCTGTTTGATTCCTTCCCCCACTGACTACACGAGAACTTTGTGTGACATTTTCTACATTCCGGTGTTTCTCACTTGCAACTACCATGTTTAATCCAGAGGATGTTAGAAAGCAGCAGAAGCAAGTAAGAGCGTGGAATTAATTGAGCAAATCTGGCCAGTCTGTGGCTCTTGGAGCAGAGTGCCAGGCGATGGACTTGACTTGCAGTTTCTCCCGCTGGCGTGTCAGAACCTTCCCCTTTCTTGCCCCTGGCACAGTCAGAGATGTGAATCGCTCGCAGCCTGGCACTGAACTTGCACAGTATTTTAGATCGCTGACTAATACGCCTCAATTTTTCTCATTAATGGAGTATTTGAAATGATCAAAATGAAATAGATTCACTTACTGGCTGTAGAGTTGTTATAAGGATGATCTATGAGAAGTTTTTAACATAGCTATAGTCTTTGCGGGGAAAATCACCCGTTTGTCTCTATCTGTCAAAACCCCAAGATCCAGGATCGTACTTCAAATCTGAACTTTGAAAAATCAACAGTTAGGCAAGAAAGCACGGCGTTCGGTTTTTGAAGGACCTTTGTCCCTGCTTGACCTTTTGGTTCACTTAACGAGCAGTTTCCCGTTACCACTGGTCACGGGGTGGTCGCCTGAGGCGGGACGCGGTCCCCCGCTGGCGCTGGATCCCTGGTGCCCGTGGGGAGCTTCCCCCGGCTGCTGCTCCAGCTGCACCGTCTCGGAGCTGTGCAACACAATGCACGTTCGTGGCTGTAGATGAGTTGGCTTGATGCCATTTGCAGAGACAATGTCCCACTTAACTAGCCTGGATTGGGCTGAGAAGAATAATTGCTGCTATAAAATAATTTTGCAATTACCGCTGTAATTAAGGGCAGTTTGTTAATGAAAGTGCTTGGTGAATAATGACTGCAGGGCACTCCATCCTGCAGCTTCGCACCAGACAATTGGTTTGGGTGGTGGAGATGGTTGGGGACTCGGTGACACAGCTGTCACGCTCGCAGGATGGATGTAAATACCCGCTGCTGCTTGTGATGAAGTGCCATCATTAGCCTTCTGCCCTATGGGAACTGGTCAGACAAGGAAAAATAAACTTAAAATATGATGGTGAACGCTATTGCTTATGGCTGCTGAAGGCCCCTTTTTTTCTCCAACCATGTTAATTTGATATGCAGATGCCCTTACCCGGCTGATTCATGGTTCAGCTGTGAACCTCGGAATCCATTTTTCAGGAATATGAGCTTTTTCAGGCTATATTTTTGTAGCTTGTTTCAAGCTTGCTTTTCTGCATTGGGTTTTCCTTTGAGAACACAAGCCATTACAGGTTCTTCTGTTGTACAGGATTAAAAAAAAAAAAAAAAAAAAAAGTGGAAAACGTTGACGTGTTTGCATGTTTTAGTGTACACGTAGCTGTTGACCGTGAAGTCTGGCATGGGGTGTTTGTAGGTAAGCAGTCTTGAAAATATATTTGTGTGTTCAGGGGCAAAAGTTAGGCTACCCAAGCCTTTTAAAGCTCTGGATGAGGCAGCCAGCGATAGGCGCGTTGTCTGTGGGCTGAGGATCGCCAAGGGCTCTGCTGAAGGCAGTACAGCAATGATGCCAACGCTGGCATTAACTAGGCAAGTTGTTTTCAGGAACCTTCCATGTTTTCTGTGTGACCCAATGCCCTGTTATTTATTATTCTTGGCTCTTTGTGGGACTCGGGAGCAGATTTTCTGGCTGAGAGAAGGACTGGGGTTGGGGGGGTCTCGTTTTCCCTACAGTGGGAGTGGCTTTCCCAAGAATTCTGGGGACCAGGTCACTCTTCCAGCGTTTCAGTGTCATGTTAGCCACAAGAAAGCCAGGTTCCCAGGTGATGCTTCTTTATGGATAGCTGTTACAGTGCTTCCACCCAGGACATGGGGATCGTTGCCTTCTCCTGGTGGGAGCAACGGTGAGGGAGCTGGTGGGAGAGGTGGGAGCGGGGCGGATCGCGGATCTAACAAAGCCGAGCTGCAAGGGGGGGGTGCTTGGCCTGGCGGGTGAGGTCCCGGGTACCAGTTGGAAACCAAACTGCATCGAGTGTGCCATTCTGTATTTCACAGAGTTGTCATTTAGGTTGGAAAAACCTTAAAGATCGTTATTGTAGGAGGAAAAGCAGCACTTCTTCCAATTCCTTTACTCCACAGCAGTCTGGGCAGGACAGGGCTTCCACGTTAAAAGCAGTCTTGTTGCTGAACGAGGAAACGTTGTTTGTTGCTGTGTCGTTTTAGAGATCGAAGGATGTTATCTGATGGGTGTTTTTACCAACTGCATGGCTAGGTAGCTATGCCTTTTGTTTTAATTGCGTTTGCACACGTACTGAAAAGGCACAATCTGCTTAAATATGCACAGCAAAGTCTTTGCCACTGCTGAGGCATTTGTTTGACCATCAGCGTGAAATAATTCGGGTCCTGTACGTTCTGTTTGCTCAAAAACACGTTCTGTGAAGCGTGTGGGGAGGGGGAGAGGCAGGGCAGGGCTCGCGGGGCTGCGCTCTGCTGGTGCTATTTTCAGAGCTGCCGTGGTTCGTGCCGTCCTGTGCAGAAGCGCCGGTGTAAATGCGGGGAAGCAGCCTGTCTGCCTTTTATACGAGGCTTGTCAAAGGTTTTATAGATCTCCATAATGAAGATGGATCAGGTTCATTCTTATTGCCAGTTGCTCTATCAAAACAGTACTAATTACCGCAGTTGCATGTGTTGCACGCTACCATCTTCTTCCTTAAAGCTTAAAAGCACGTTTTGCACCACTCACAAAGGATAAAATTGAGGCAACTTTTTCCCGATCTATTTTTGGAAAAGTAGTTAGTAAAGGAGAAGGAAATTGATTTTGGTGTCAGAAAGGACATTTCTGACAGGAGCATACTTTGAAATGATTCAAGGCATCTGTTTCTGTTGCAGACACCCAACGCTGCTAAGAGCTGTACCTAAATTAAACTGTTTAAGATGTCAGCTCCGAGTATGAATGCAATTTACATCCTGGTAGCATGGCTGGAATTTTTATCATTTAATGAACTTTCTCACTCAATTTATGAATGACATCTCTCCCACAGCAACTATCTTTGTAGCACCTATAGATCCTCAGGTGCAGATTTGATGCCACTCGTGGGAGCAGATGGGGCAGGGTTTGAGGGCATGGTCAGGCTTGTAGGAGCTTCAGGTGGCTGGCTTTGGGATGTTGATTTTTGTCGCCTTTCTGTTATAATCTTGATTATCATGCAGTTAAGCATTGGGGAAAAGCATTCTGCCTTCCTGAAGGTGGTCTCCCTCGTCCTCCGCGCTCTGTCGAGGGTCTGAAAAAGCTCACTTTTCAAGGTGAACGTTAAATTAATATGAAAGACTTCTAGAGCTCTACAATTAAAAGGTCTTTTACTTTCCCCACTTCAGAACAGATCTGATGGCTTATTGCTGGAGCCTTGGCACTGAGCCTGGCTGACCTTGGATCGGTGCCTTTTAAGTATCAGCAGGGTTTCTTGTGTGCTGTTGTGGCCTTTTAGGCGAAGAACAAGCTGCTATTGTGGCTACCGGCTTTGCAAAAGAATTCGTGATGCTCGGTGGATGTTGGAGAAGGCAGGGATACTTGATTTTGCCTTTCACATGCATCTCACAGTTGGCACTTACTGTGCCAGTGAGGTGTTGTGAATGTAGATATGTTTTCTATTTAGGTACTTATCTTTTTTAAGCAGTCCTAAAAGGCTTAAGGCAGATGAGGAGCATGAGAAATCGCAGGCTTCGTTTGCCTCTTACAAGTTTGGAAGTTCAGTGTCAGGTAGCTACAACGCCTTTTGTGTTTCCAGCTCTGACACACTTTGGGCAAGCGCTCTGTAACTGGTGGCAAAGCTGGTCCGATCCCCTTGAAATCGGCTCCCCGTGTTCCTGCTCTACATGCCTGAGTTCCAGCCTGGGCTGTTAAAGCAAAGTGTTCGTTTCTGTCAGATCCTGGCATATCGTCTTAAAAAGGGGCATTAAACGTGCCTCTGTTCTTGTGGAGGACTGCACTAATGCCATGTAGGTATTCCTTTGCCCAAAGTAAATTTTCACTCAACTTGAGTCATCTGCTTGAAGGGGAGAATAAACATTAAACTACTAACATAAGGAGCGTGTTTAAGAGGTCATGGGTGACATGTCATTACCATTCGTATTAGTTGATATTGGCTGAAAGGATGAAAGGGGAAACGGGAATATTGACTTATGTTACTTAATATTGAATTAACGTCCCTTTGCAAAGGGCTCCTGGCTTAGGTCGTAGCTGTACATGGTTTCCATTCCAACAGGGATTGGGAAGTTTCAGAGCAGGGACGAATCCGTCCCCTTCCGACCGCATCTTCCTGCCTTTCACCGTTGCACTGAGCATCTTGAAATTTGTAAGACCTCACAGTGCTGTAACTGAAGTGGAGTTTGTTTAAGCTTTGACTTCAAACAGTAGATTACCTTTTATTATATTATATAATGAATTATTGATCTGCCGATTTTGAATATTTCAGTAAAGGCACGCCGAGGAAGGCTGGCGCTGGCAGATCCCCGCCGGCTCTGCCTGTGTGCCCAGGAGCCAGCGAGCAGAGCCTCGCTAGGTCCCGGCCGTGCCTCCTCCAGCCCAGGTCACCCTCGTCTCGCACTGGAGGCAGGTTATTGCATGCCGTCCCTGCGGACATGGCTCCATGTGCACAGATCCTCAGCCACCTGAAACACAACGTTGCCTCTGTTACGGGGAAGGGAAAGATAAGGTGGCCAGACCCTGCAGCTGATGAAGATGTCAGGGGGCAGGATTTCAGTCCAGAGAGGGGGGGATCTCTCTGCAGAACGGCACCCTCGGTTGGCCCTAGAGCTTCCCGGGGCATTCTCTCCTTGCAAATGCAGCTTTTGTCTGCATTCACTTTGTCAAGGGAACCAAGGTTCGCATTTATTGAGTTGATGACTTGGAGGCAGGGCTGGTGCAGTCGTGCGCTGTTCTAAACCTCGGCTTTCCCAGGTGTGCAGAGGGCAACGGCGCTCTTGAGGGACCAGTTCTGGTTTCAGCACATGTGTCCTGGGGGACCGAGGGAGCCAGCAGGGGACTGGGATGCACATCTCCGTTGCCCTCCCTATAGCAGTATGGAGGAAGAAGATAAAACAAAAATCGTACTGACTTTGGGCTTGAAGCTGCCCAGACAAGATGTTCAGGAGCTGTTTGCACGGCGGCTAAGATGTATGGTGCATGCAAAAGGAATTCTGGAGTCTGCTCCCCATCTGTAAATGCAGGAAATGGTATTGGAAAGGATTTTAAGTCTTTGAGAGGAGTTCCCGATTGTTTTGCTTCACACATACTCCCCAAGTCTTTCAGTGCAACAGCGTGGTGCTGCTGCCGGTCTTTGGCATTCCAGCTGCATTGCTCTCACTGCATCAATCGATCACAGCCGCTGCCCTGCGTGCCGTATTGACAGACAACTTAAATAGTTCTCATTTTAAGAAGTGCAGCATGGATAATTAAGCAATGCACTCTGCAAGTTGGTGATCAGCTTCTTGTGGAGGACCAATAATGAATAAAAAGTACATTAACTAAATTAAACTCTTGATGCCTGTAGGTCTGTAACTGTAGAGTTGCCTTTATGAAATTCATTACAGTTTATAAGAGTTCTGTTAATCAAAAGACTCCTGCAGAAAACATTCTGGGAATTAAAGTTTATTTTATTTCCGTATTGTTTAGGACAGAGATGAGCATTGTTGTTGCTGCCACTCTGAATACTTAACTATGCTCTGACTCTGGGACCATCGACTGCAGAAGAATCAAATTTAAACAATTAAATGATCTCCCCCTCCTCCCCCCCAATCTGCATAATGAGACTTTCTGCTGTTTCCTAATGACGTCTTGTCTTTGAACACAAGTGCTGTACTCGGTTGCGTGTTTAGCGCAACTAAACAGATACCCAGGCTGGCTGGCTTGGCATCCGTAAGCCAGCATACGTGCGCGATGAGATCTGTGTTCCTTGACGCGTGGTGCTTGAATGTAGGGGCTCTGGTAAACGTCTGAAATTCATTCCTGTGCTTGATGGACATCTGTTTATTTTGTGGTTTCTTTTGCTTTCTGTCTCTGGAGCACTGGATTTGTGTTGCTTTCTGTGTGTTAAACACAGAGGTTGGGTCACCTCTGAGCAGGGGCCAGGCATGCGTCTGCTTACCTGGCTGATGGGGTGCTGAGCCTGGGGCTGGACCGCCTGGCAACTAATTGCATTTCAGGGATTCTTCTTCCTCATGCTTGAGAAAGCAGCTGTATAATTCCCCAACATTTTTTATATATATTTTTTTTTTTTAATCTACATAAACCCGTCAGGGTACAGGAGATAACAAGCTGAATTGGAAGGTCTGCTTAGGTAACTCTGCAGCTGAGGTTTTATATATTAAAGGTGACAAAGAGCAGGGACACGTGCAGGATTTACCCTTTTTCACAGCTTCTTCGCTCATCTGTGTGCACAGCAAAGCTTTCCCCAGCTCCAGCCCTGCCTGCCCCATGGTGATGCTGTTCGGACTCAGCACCTGCTCCCTCCGGCTGTAGCCCTGGCTGCAAATGGGATGATTTGCTTATGTGTAATTGCACTGTCGGTTATAATAGCCTAATTATCGTTGCACGCAAACTCGTGCTTAGGGTCACCTTATCGGTCCCTGTGGAAGCTCTTGACCTGCAGACCTCTCAGCCAGGCAGATGCTGCTCTTGCTGTCCAGATGTAGCAATGTTTTTGACCACCATGAACATACTGCAAAATCCGTGTTTGCTTTACCAACTTTTTTTGGCGAGAAGGCTGCCAACTGCAAACTTGGATGGGAGCCATTTATTTGTAGCACAGTCAATCTTCCCTTAAAGAAAACCACCAGTGAATTAGCTTTTGCATAGTGTTTCAATCAAAGCATTTGATCCTTGTTTCTGCGAGATAATCCTAAGAACTTCTTATTTGGAGAATAGAAGACCGTGATGGATTTAATTCATAAAGGGAAGCAGCCGTAAGGAATGTAAATGTAAGAGGCTGATAAGGTAGGATTTCCTAGTTGCTATGACAACCCCTGGGTCATGAGCCTGAGAAAATATAAAGTAAGTCCTGGAGCTGTGAAGATGATTATAAAATTTAACTGTCATTCTTCATTTGGAGTTGATGGCAAACATTATTTACTTAAGTTTATCTCCAGGCAGGCAAGGATCCTTTCTTTCTCCTTTAAATCGGAGGCTTGGATCACAAATGAACGCGTTGTGCGCATCTGGCATTATAAAGCGAACCTGCTATTTATTATTCTAACCAGACAATTTGCACGTAATACGCCTGCAGATTCGGTCAGCCTCCTATAGAAAGCAAAGGTTTCACCCAGTGTATCCCTTATGAAAGCCCTCCTGGTGCCGCTCGGCGTGGGGGGATGCTCACGACGGTGGGGCGGCTGCCCAGGGATGCCTGTACCCCTGTTTTCTCACCCTGGAATCCAATTTTTGGCTTCTGTAGGGGAAGGAAAGCTCAAGCCTAGTTCGGTGCTGTGCGTGCGTGGCCTGCCCGGCGGGCTCTGCCTGCGGGAAGGGGGGGAGGCGACAGCCTCCGCATCCCCCCTGCGGCGCTTCTACGTGGCTCAGCGCCGCACTTGCCTCGGCAGCTGAAAGTTGGGCTCGGTTTTTCGGTTTTGTTGTTGCCGTCCTCCAGTTCCAAACTGGTGGATGATTCCTTTTCCAGCTCGTCAGTGTTTTGCGGTGTTGAGGGCTGAAGGAGCAGTCCCGGCTGGAGTAGTAGAAAGCATGAAATATCCCTGCGGGAGTTGCTGGCGTTCCTGGTGCTGGCAGCTACGGGAGGGGGCCAGGGTCTGGGTGGGCAGCAGTGCCGGTACCGGCTGTCCCACGCGCCGGCTGCCGCATCCGTGCAGATGAGTGTTGTAAAAGCACATCTTGCCATTCTCCTTGAAAAAAATCGTAGAGTCCCTGGCCTTCGGAAGTACCTTCTAGACATACAGCTAGGTTCTGACTGTTTCTAGTGTCGTAAAATGTAAGAAATACGCGTGTTGTGAGCAGTTGAGGAGTGACAGGCGTGCCCCTCGGTGGTGGCCTTTGGCCTTTTCGGGAAGGTGGGAGCCGGTTCTGTGGGGAACGGGAAAACCCACAGGGAAAGTGCCGCCACCAGCAGGAGAGGAACGCGCCTGGACCGTGCCGGCATCGCTTGTTGCCCTGCCGTAACTCCGCGTGTGATTCCTGCAGGCACAGCGCTTTTAGACACAACTGTTATTTTTGTTGTTAAATTCTATTAAAGATACAGAAAGTAAATGGTCCTCGGTGTAAAGCTGCCTTGTACTGTTTGCGTGACTGCAGGGTTTCCACCTTTTCTTTTTAAAAAGGGAGGGAAAACTCTTGCAATTACTTCAGGGATGTTCCAGCTCCGGTATTGGAACATCTGACTCAAATGAAAAGCACTAAAAATCATCCAGAATCTCACTCTGAACTTTTATTTTACTGCATTTGAAAGATTTTTCTATTGCTATTCGGTCTTACTCGAGGTGATAAAACGTGAAGTCATTTGATTCAAAGAGTTCACATAAAGTAAATTCCTTTTAAGGCTTTTCACTGACTACCAGAGTTAACGCGATGCTATTTTTGAGGCTGGTCTCACAATTTCAGTTGGGAAACTCTTTTCACCTTTGCAGCTTTCATCCTGAAATGAAGCTGGTGCGGGCGAGCCGGCGAATTCTGGTAAGGATCAGAGTTTATAGCCGTTACTAAAGAGAAGTAGCTCTTGTGGAAATGGAGCAAAGAATTATTACTGTACTAAGAAAACCAGAATTCATTACTTTTCCTATGGTGGGAACTTTTTGAAGGCACTTGCTCAAGTGGAAATTGAAGGAATGTGAAATTCTACTTGCAGTGCTTGTGTTAGCCAGTCATCTGCACGGCCCCGGCGCTGCTAATGTCAACTCTCGCCTTGTATATGAAGGGGTGTTTGGTTTGGGGTTGGTTTTTTTTTAACATCTGTGGTGTTTGTTTTGCTGATGATGTCTGGTGACAACATGAGCACCCGTAAGGAAAGCGAGGGAAGGGACTGGGTCACTCCTGGGTGAGGAGGCAGCAGTGCCCGCACCAAGTCACTCTTGCTTTGGGGTCTCTTGCTATATTTGCTCAGCACTGCTGGTGGGACATGGTCAGGGACACCGGCACCTCGAGGCAGCGCATCACGTGCCGTTGCTTAGCTGTGCTGTCCCGGGGCTGCCTTGCCATCAGTGTCCCCAGGTCCCACAGCGCCAAGTGCCGCAGCTGGGGGTGGGTTTGGCAAGTGACACGTGCGCAGGGTCCTCGAAACAGGAGCCCTGCAGGGCAGCATGTCAGCCACGGGACTGAGCGCGGGTGGACACAAAGTTGGGCAAGCTCTGTAAAGTGGGGATCTGTTCTGAGGGTTTTTTCCTAGTTTTGTAACGTGGGCATCTTGGCCTTTTCAAGGTTGTATTTTTACTAATATTTAGCTGTAGGACAAAAAAATGCATCTTAACCCTTTCCATCATTAAAGGGTTGCACAGCATCCTGCGGGTGGGAGACTCCTTTGAGTACAAACTCTGCTAGCTCTGTAACTCCTGCCACGCTGTTTCTCCAAGGGAAACCCGTGGAAGTGATCACACAGCTCCTTCACGTTCCCAGCAGATGCCACCTTTCCTCGCAGCTCCCTGGCTGCCAGCTGTGACCGTTCTTAGCTGTAAGTCAGTGGTTAGCAAGGGTGGGGGCTGTTTTTTCCACCATCTATAATGGTGCGGCTGCTTCAAGCAAAGCCAGCTTTTTGCTGTGTAGCTCTTCCCCGGGCAGGCAGGCATCTAGCAGGGGCTGCTGTGCCTCCCCACCCGGCAGCTGGTGGTTTCACTGTAAATTTGCTCGGGAAAGTTTTAAGAGCAGCGCGGCCCTCAGGAGCCTGGCCTGCGTGCGCACACCGCATGCGGAGATACCGGCGCCCTGGCTGCCTTGAGGTCAGTGTTATGTTTGGGTGTCACCGGGTGTTTTAACAGGAGGAGTTTGCAGTCAGGCTGTCCCGGGCTGTGTGGTAGCCGGTATTGCAGTAAGGGCGAGGGTGGGCTTTGCGGCTGCAGAATGGTGATGGAGAGCAATGAGACACAGCAGAAGGAGCTCCTGTTTTCTTAGCTGTTGCTGTTCACGCTTTCAGCATTTGCTCTGGGGGCTGCAGACTCTTTTACTGAGCGTCAGAAAGGTTTTAAGTGATACCTAAACATAAAATAACGTCATCTGTTCTCATTTTGCGGTATTATAGTCCCTGGGAAAGCTGAGCCTTCGACGTGACCCTCACCTGGGCTGGCAGGGGCCAAGTCAGGCAGCATGTCGGTGCGCCCTGCTGCAGTGGTGGCTGAGCCCAGGGATGAGCCACAGTTCCAGCGTGGCCCTTTGGTCCTTGCAGGTGTCTGTTAGCCTCCTGCAGCAGGCAGAGCAGGAATTGCAAGCGTATTCCTTGTGCGTGAGCTCTTCGTTGTCTCCTAAGGCACTCCTGTCCTTGGGTCTGGGGTCTCTGGATCAGCACGTCTCCTGTGTACGTTAACATGTATCTGCCTCTTGACTGTTCTCCCCTGCATTAGCATCCCAAAGATGCATCGGTACAGTGTGCGGGGAGAGGAGAGCTGGGACTTCGCAGGTGCTGAACATGGCATCTTGTTAAGCAGCTCTCTTCAGTTAAATATCTCCTGTAGAAAGAAGCGATCACACGTAAACCAAGTGAACCATGCTTCTCTGCATGGAAAAATCTGTTCAGGCAGGGGAAAAAAACCCATCCTGTTGTGAGTGCTCCTGTTTCTGTTGGAGTCCAGTACAGCTTCCTGCAATAATTTATTTTCTGTTGATACAAAATTGGTACTTTTTTCCCTTAGATCAGTTGAGTTGTTAGTTGCCCTATTTGTAACCTAATTTAGGCGGGACAGAAGTAAAGCTGTTAGTTTGCATCTACCGTACACTTAAAATAGATGATCTGAAATCATGTTTTTCTGTCAGCAAGGAATTTTGCCCACTGCTATACAGAGGTAGCTTTAAAGCATTTTAAATTTTTGCCAGGTTTGATCCCTTCTGCGCTCTTTGCACACGCCGAAATACGAACCCAGATTTTCCCTTGGCTTGTTTTCCCTTTCCCTTGCGCTGTTTGCAGTAGATGGGTTCCTCTGCCGCCTTTGAACAGGCGTGGGTGAGCAGTTGTGGTTCACTGTGTGGTATTTAGCCATTCGAAGCCACGTTTCGGGAAGGTACATCAAAAAGTCTGGTCCAAAAAGCTTCCCCAGGACAGGCTGTTGTGCTGGAGCTCTGAAGTGCAAAAGAGAATCGCAGTGTCTGAGCACAAAAGAGCATTTTTATTTAGTTTCTCATCAGTTCTTATTCAGCGTTGCGGTGTCTCTAAATTGATTGGAGGTTTAGCTCTACCGCTCTTATTATCCCTAGTTTAAGATGGAAGATACCTTTTTGCAAGTGTGAAGACCAAAGCCTTTTGCGCTAATTAAATCTATGAAGAAATGAGCTGTGAGCCGAGCATTGTCGTTAGCCCTTTCCAACACAAGCCATGGGCACCCTGGTGCTGCCCGCTTGCTGTCAGCATTCAGGTAACATCAGATTCCTCTGTAAAATGGAGATTTCAAGCAATATGCAGAAGGCTGTGCATGTAAATCCAAGCCAGAAATAGCTGCTCTTACAAAGAGTGACAGGTACATGCCATTCTCTTCATCTGGCACATGCTGTCTGCGATACCACTATGGGAGCTGGCAACAGCCTTGCAGTGGTGGGTGGTGAACAAAGACTGTTCTCAGAAATATTTTCCAGACAAAGTTAGAATTAAAAGCACGGAGCTGATATAAAATAATGGGGATAACGATATGGATGAAGGGCGTTGGTGGAAATACACAACTAAACTGAAATTTGTCAGATGAGACACTTTGCTCGTACCGAGTTTTCCTGTGTTGCGTTCTCCTTTTTGCGGCGTGCGGATTGCCTGTGATCTGCTTTGCCTGCCTGTTATTGATACAGCGGCAGAGATCAATAATTCATGAACCCACGGAACGGAATTGGCTCTCGAGATGAGGTTGCTGGATGACTCGGGAAAGATGATGATGCTGGTCCAGCTCAGCTGAGCATGGTCACGCTCACTTCGGACCGGAGCCTTTGACTCAGTGGTGACTTGCCTCCAAAAGCCTGGGGGTGGAGGGAAGCGTAGTCACCTGTCAGATCTCTTTTGAGAGCTCGCAAAACTTGATGTAAATGCTAGCTACTCCCCTCCCACAGCCCTCTTACCTGCTGCCTTGAGCTTTAATCACATCACTCATAAACACTCAAATGGTGTTGGTCCTGATAGCTCAGCAGAACCCCCTCGCCGCCCTCCCCTGCGAGGATCGTCGAGGGAAGGCTGCTACAAGTTTCCCATTTTTGGCAATAGGAGGAATACGGGACGTTTTTGCAGAATCTGTTTGTTGGTAGAACTGGGAGGGACCGGGACTGTGCCAGCCCTGCGACCTGCCAGTCACGCTCTCGAGCGCAGCAGCTTCTCTGCCGGTTTTGTACGCATCGCCCTGCTTTTCTTGTATTAAACATTTACCAGAGACAGAAGCAGACAGAAGCAACCACGGATATGCTTAGGGCTCTGTCAACCTGCAAAGGGATCAAAGCGATCCTTTCGTGCCACCTTGTTCCTTATCATGGAACTGAACGTTTGTCTGTCTGTCTGTCTGTCTTCTGGTTGCTTCAGGCAGGTGCCTGTTGGTGTAGGGGTGCCTGGCCATGCCGGTGGGCTCCTTCGCCTTGTTGCTCGCAGGTACCACAGACCCTTGAGTGGGAGATGCCTGATGGAGGTCAGCTGTACTGCAAGAGACCTGGGGAAACGCATTCACTTGTTGTAACTCTGTTGGAGCACTCGGGAACTTCTTATTCTCACCAGTGCAGCGCTTCTGTTCTCATAGCAGGGACCCAGCAGAAGTGCAGTCAGCTCGCTCAAGCAAGTCTCAAGTTCCTGTAGCTTTGCAAAAGGTTTACATTAAAAAACATAAGCTGAGGGAGTCCTTCTGGAGGTTTGTATGGCAGGAAGGATCCGATTTGGCCAACGGGAAGCCAATTGACCTTGCGGCTGATAGTCAAATGCTGTTGTCACGCTTGTGGCAGTCGTCAGAAAGTCGGCAGCCCTGCGTGCTGCTCCTGCGATGCCTTACAAATTGGCAAATCACACCAGTATTAGTTGTGTGATGACAGTGCATGTCAGAGAGGAAAAAAGCGTGCAAAACATTCAGAGCACACCTGGGAGAGCATACAGGGTAGTGTGACAGGTACTTTTCACTTCGGTCCTCCTTATGAGCATGCAAGACGCACAGCCGGAGCTTTGCTTGGGGCGCTGTGCCGCTGCCAGCCTGCTACACGCTGAGCTGGAACACAAAGTTTGCCAGGGGATGGCAAAGGTTATCTCGTCCCTCGGAGCCCACCTTTGATCATCTCCATGCTGAAGGACGGGTGCTAGGACAGGGTGAGCTCTTCTTTAAGCTAATCTGTCATGCAGGAGAAACTGCGAAGCAGGGTGGAGACGTACGAGTGTTGCTGGCCAAAATGAAGTTGGGCAGCAGTGGGTGTGGGTGGAATCCCATGCTGACATTTCAGATACCTTCAGCTGAAAGAAGAGATAATTGCGAAGCAGCAGTGGTAAATGTCGTCTGTTCTGCTCCTGTAAAAGAGGCGAAGCAGTACAAACAAGTAGGCAAAGATCATGCAACCAATGGAGATCGTTATGAGTAAGTACAGAAGTGTAAGATCAACCTATATTGGCGTTGCCAACTTTTTTAGCTGCCAAATTGTAACTGTTACATTAAATATGTGGCTTTCCAAGCAAATCACGGTAAGCCTGTTTGTGGGTATACTATGTCGTAGGAGGTAGTAACTCTTTTCCTTTGCCTCCTTGGGTGGGAACACAGGTTAGCATCCCCACCCCGAAAGTGACTCTGGCTTTTTGGGGTTCCTCTGGTTGGGGTTTTGCAGTCAGGAGTAATTACAATGGGCTAAGATTAAAAAAAGGCATGCTGCCAGCTCCCATGAGGATTCCACAAACAGCTCTGTCCTCCAGACTGTACTCGGCTCCGCCTCCGCGTATTTGCCAACTCTACTCCAATTTTGATATTTTTTGTAGATGTTGAGAAACTGAAGGGTTTCAAGAGGACAGGTCTTGTGCTCATTGTCATGTTTTCTCGTTTTGTGTTGTCCCCGTATATATGCCAGGTAGCATGAAAAATTCCCGTTCCCAGTAGCCTGTATGATCCCAGTAACGTATTAACAAACGTGGGATGGTGATCGGATTCGCACCTAGGACTTCTGTAACAGACAGAAAAGTGCATATTTATGTCAAAGCACGTGCCTGTTGGCTCGTGCTGCGTGAAACCTCTGGGCGGTTCCTGGTCAGGTTTTTGCACCCACAAACTTCGTGCGTTGGCATTTTTCATCCAGGTTTTGTTTTTTTCTGTTTGCTCATGATTGTGTGGGCTCAAGACCCTCAGCAACACCAAAACTGAAACAGCTTGCGGAAACTTCAGGGGGATTGCTGGAAAAGCGTGTTATGATGGTATCGAGACTCTGTTTAATTTATGGAAGAGAAGGGAAGGTAACACATGAGAGACAGAAATCTGCTGTTCTCTTTGTAAGTGAAAGGTCATGTTACTGAGCACTGCAGGGTGGATTTGTGAAAAACGAGCTCCTGTTTGTAAGGAATTAGAATGAATCTTTGATTATTTTTTTTTTTTCCACTTGTGACCTTTAAAGATGCTGCTCTTAGATTGATAAGCAGACTGATGCTTTTAGCAGCCCAGTCCACAATTTCTTTCTCATAGAAAGACTATCTTTCAAACGCTATGGGTGTTCCTTCCAGAAAATATTCCTTTTTGTAACCCCCTGTGGGGGTGGAAGGGATACGATGTGATGGGATCTTAGCTGAAAAACAAGGAACATTCACATTTGTTTCAAATGATTAAAAACATGATTTTCCTGTGGTTTGCAGCCTCAGCCTGAGGACTTTCCATACATTCTTTTTTTCTGGTAATTCTACTTTATCCTTTTTTAATTTCGTTGCCAGGCTTGAAGCGCTCCTGCCCGGTGGGACAGTGGAGAAGGCTCAGGGAGGTTGGCTTTGCACTCTGACCCAGGAGAAGTTCTTTTACCTCCTGTGCTGCTGGGGAGGAGCATTTTGAGGCTGGTGAGAGGTGGCTTGGAGAGCCCATGCGTGTTGCAGCTGTGACGTGTCGGCACGCATTACATAAGTTGTGCTGGTTCATACTAGCTGACCAACAGCTTTGGTCCTTGCTGTGGGCATCTGTGTGTTTTTTCAGCTTCCTAAGCCTTGCAGTCCTACTGTGTGGTGGTTTTTTGGCAGTGTTTGGGGTTTTTTCCAAAACCAGAGCTGTACGTTGTTTTTTCTGCTCATCCGCGCCCCCCAGGCTGCCCCTTTGCAGCTCTGATGCACAGCGGGACTCCCAGGAGCCGGGGATTTTGGGAAGCTGCAACATGATTGGCAAAGAACAACAGCAGCAGCAGTTGTGCTGAACTAATAAAAATCTTCTTATTTGTGGTGGACAGTGGTTCCATTTTCTTCAGGTGTGCGGATGCATCGTGGGGGCGTGCTGGGGGAGCTACCTGGTCCTGCTTATATGGCTCCCTTAGTTAAATGGAGAGCTGGCTTTTCGAGCTTGGCAGACTCACTAAGAGGCTTTCACTGCATTTATTTTATGTTCCTGGAGTGCTTTTGGCACTGAAGCGATGTAACTGTAGACACCCTTAGTATTTAAATTCCCGTGGACTCTCCTAGGCTGTATGTTCTGCTGGTTGTATCATGATCTGCAGCCATCCTGGACGGTCAGGCGGGAGCATGTTTCTTGCGTGGTGAGAAACTGTTGCAGAGAAATAGGTGCTTTTCTGGTGACGCCTCCTCTCACTGCCCTTGGTCATCCCTTATCTTCCAGTTCAAGCAGAAACTGGAAGATGTGTGTGGCTTCGATCCAAACTTTGCTCTAAACCGCGTGCGAGCAGATAACGTGGATGAGTCCACTCTGTTGTTTCATTGATTGCGCTCCCCCCCCATAACACTGATGCACGGGTAATTCTCTTGCCATGGTTCTAAGACTTTCTGACCTGTTTCTCCATTTTGTGAAATGTGCCATTACTGATCTCTGTGATTGCGAAGTGCTTACCCGGAATATGGCCATCCTTTTTGTGACACACAGTGGCTTCCCCTGACGAACCACTGCCAGGCTGTCCTTTGGCTTCAGCGGCTCTGACCCCGGTGGAGGAGGAGGCATGCCGTGCCATGCCGTGCCATGCCATGCTGTCCAGTCTGCCCCAGTTTTGGCTCCATCTGGGTGTCACCCCTGACTGACAGCTGCCCCTCCGCGGGGCATTTGCTGACCCTCTCCAATTGTGAGATGCTCTGACCGCTCGCTCCTGTGGACAGAAGATGCTGTCACACCTGTGCTTGGGCAAAACTTCTTTCTGGCTTCTGTACTGATTATGGAATGACAAAGGCTGTGTGCAGAAATCTGAAAACGTTAAAAATACATTTGGAGATCAACGCTCAGAGCGTTGTCTCCAGCTAAACGGTGCACCAAGGTCTGATACATCAAAGCGACGTTATGAAGCGTGAGCCCGTGCATTATCTATACCCTTCCTTAAGAGGAATGGTCTCCCTTCTGCGGTGAGATGGCACAGCCTCACCTGCGGAAGGCTGCAGTGCTGGTAGAAGGCTCCTGCCGAAAACCAAAGGGCTTGTTTTCTGCGAGGAGGCTGGCAGGACGCAGTAGCGATTATGCACTTTGTTTACAGTGTTGGTCTGTGAATGCCGCCTTTACATAAGGGCTCTGGCAGCACAGCGGCAGCGCGGTGGAAATCTCGGGCCCGCCAAGTTCCCTGGTTTCGAGCCAGACATCTGGGTTCGGGGTTTTCATGGCATTCTTCAGTAGTATGAGGAGACCTCATAAAGCAGCCTCTCCGGGGTATTGTGCCGAGAACCGCATTCCCAACCAATTACAAAACTGGTCTCCATCAGTAATGAGCCCTTACTCTGGGAAGGGAACAGCGGGAAGACAAAAGCAAAACTTTCTTTGAAAGCTGCAAAGCCTTTTGACGTGAATAGATGTGGGCTTGTTAATTGGGATCACCATTTGAAAGGTTCCCTCTAGCTCTGGTCCTGGGCTGCAGCCTGGGGGGAGGGTGGTACTTAGCAAGGGGAGACGACTGAGAAGCTGCGGCTCTTTGGGTTTGCGCTGTTAATGATTTTTTGGCGGTGGGGATGCAGCACGGCTGAGTGTTTTTTTTCAGACCAGAGAAGTACTGCAAGTCGCTTTCTCAGTTGAGCAGGTCTTCATTATAGCAAAACAATCATGTGGTGCTTGGGAAGGTCTTAGCACCATCCTCATTAGTTACGGCATGGCAGGGGACAGAGGAGCTGCTCCGGCCGAGCTTTTTATTCCCCAAGCCTCCCACCCCAGTGGGTCTTTGGCGAGCAGCAGTTGGGATAACAAGCGCGGGCCAGACGCTGGCGATGGGCGCTGCGTCACGTAGGCTGGTGGCCGCCCTCCATGCCTCATGGCCAAGGTCCCGTCCACCTTGTTAGCGTGCACAAACCCAGCAGCTCCCACCCTGCCAGGAGGCACTGGGATGCATCCATCAGTCACGAGGCAGGGGCAGCCCGGCTGCCCCCCACGTGAGCTGTGCCTCGGATGCTGCTCACGGATGGAGGCCGCCGGTCCTGAAGCACCAAAACCTTCGTGTTTCCATCAGTGGGGACTGGCTGGAAAATCTGGCAGCTTGGAGTAACGCGGGAGCTTTGCAGACTGGGTGGGCTCACGGTCACGGGGCTTGAGCTCCTAGTCACAAATAATCCCGAACTAAAGTGCAAAGCTGATGCAAGCCTGTGGCTGGTGCGCTAGCAGGACGCTTCCAGAGGAGGAAGCGTATTACAACATACATTTTGTAAATAAGCAGCACTTACTGTTAGCATATACCTGTTGATGATCTGGGTTTGTACTTAAGTATTTTAAAGCTTGCTTCTGAATGTCGTCTGTAGAGTTTGGTAGGAACCAAACAAGAAATGAAATCTGAGTAAAAAGCCCCTTGGTTTCTGCAGTTAATGATTGCCAGGTCTGTTCAGAGGCAGGAGTACTTCTGTCTGTGCAGGTAACTTGCCTATCAGGGTACGTTTTGCCGATGTTTGTTTAGAAGAGAAAACAAAAAAAAAGTCGCTGAGCCAGCCTGAAAAGCTCATTCCTCTGGGAATTTGAGTGAGACAGCAGGTACAGCGTATATTGCGGCTCGGTCTGAAATACAGCAACAGTACTGCTTCCCTAATAACGCTGGGCATCCTCGTAGCTCCGCAGACCCCTGCAAAATCAGGGTTAAATGAATGCCAGCTGGCAGTTTCACATTGATATCTGCTGTGAGGTTTGGGGGATCAGTGTTTCCCACCACACGGACCACCACTCGCGGGTCATTGCGGCTCACACCCGAGCCGGCAGCAGTGAAGGGACCTGATGTCACCTGTGTCCCATGGCTTTGTCAGCCTCCGGTGGAATGAGAGGCAAGCTGAGTTCATTACATTGCGTTTTGGATTGAAACAGAGTATGGCGGCTGAATTTCCTGCTTTTCTAATGCCCTAGCCCCATTTGATTATGCTGTTGTTTCTTTGGGCATACTAAAACAGAATTTGACTTCACTCATTATCCACTGTCCCTCACACTACCTCTGTGTAATCGGCTTGCTGTGCACTCTCAAAATCCTTTGCTTTGTGCAGGCAGGTTTGCTAATGAGCAGAATGTAATTCAGTGGGTTTGGGGTTTTTTTAGGAAATTATACAAAACAGCATACCCATAAAACCTTATGATTCATGATGGTTTGTTTTGTTCTTGTAACACAACCCAAACTAAGAAGCCATTCATCAACCTGCAAAGGCTGCTCGTGGCTGCCTCTGGGTAGCAGGCGAAGGATAATTCATCCCCAACCAGAGAAAAGCACGTGCTCGCTGATCCATTTCCAGGCGCGCTGTTTAGATCTCCACGTTCAGGGTGGTGACAGGACGACGAGCTGCTCCCAAATTAAATATACGCGGTAGGAAAACGAAATTTTCCTGGTTGAAGTAACCTAGCTCATTTTCAGTGTTAAGCATATGGTGTCTGTGTCAAAGTGTTTTCCCACAAAACCAGAGTGCTTTATCTCATCAACCGAGTGTAATAAATTCCATTCACGCGATCGTTATTCCACGGTAATGAATTTTAAGCAGCAACCCAAGGAGGAGGCGAGCTGACGAGAGGAGCTGTGCTCGCACCTTGCACTTGTTGCAGAGAGAAGGATGCTGTTGCTCAGGTCTGGGTGAGTTATTAACGTAACTTCGGAGGTGGAACCCTGTGCAAGGATTCAGTGATTGATGATACCTTCAAACCGATGTAACTCTTCCAGCTAACAGCCAGCCTACCTTACTGAAAAATATTTTGGTAATATGCAGCTCTGGCAGGTTGAAAACAAAAAAAAAAAGGAATATAAACAACCCCGAAACAAAAGCACCTTCAGTACAGAAGCTGCCCAAGCAGCATTTCAGCAAAAGCTATTTTAAAGTTTATAAATGGCTTTTAAAAGCCAGATTGAGCCAGGCTGTAATTTTGGTGACTTACTGGAAAAATAACCACACTGAATCGTACCGAGTGTTTGTAGCTCCGGCGTACGGTGCGTCATACAGTTCATTGACAGCAGCGTTACTGAAAGGTCAGGGGTTCTGGGTTTTAGGGAAGGGTGTTCTTGGCAGACCTAACCATACGTGAGAGGAGTTTTTATAAAGTGTTTTCAAATGCCAGTGATTAAGGGGGGAGTTTTGCTTGCTCTCGGATGCAAGTGCAGCCTCTGAATAAAACAGACAACTGCTGAACGCTTAAACTTTCCCTGCTGCGCCGCTGAGTCATTTATTGCAGAGTACTTCCTTTGAAAATGGGTCTTGTTTTTCAGTGTTCTACCCTTGGCACACCCAGTACGAGGGGGCCCGTCTTCCAGTTCATTAAAAATTGGCAAAAGTAAGCAGGTCTCTTAAACTGTTGGGGTTTGAGAGAAGAACTGTGAAGAATGTGTATAATTTAAATTGTTCTTTCAAGAAATGCTAAGCAAATGTCTGGTAGATTTTCAGCTGCTGTTGGCAACATCTGTGAAAGGTCTCGTGTCTCTCCTGCGACGTGTCAGCAGAACGATCCGGGTGTGCTTAGCTCTGACAATAGGAACACAAGGATAAACCCCGAGAGGCTGTGATTTTTGGAATGCAGCTACCACATTTACAAATAGAAAGAGGTGAGGCCATTTATATACCAGCTGCCTGCTCGCTGCCTTTGAACAGCTGCTAGGCATTGCCCTCCCCAGCACAGGCGCCCTGGGGGGGACCCCTGCCACAGCAGCAATGCTTGGTGCAAGCCCTGCACCGCCTGGCCCTCACTGTTCAACCTGGGGGTTTGCAAAACCTGCGGTGCAAAGAGGCTCCTGCCTCCTCCGCAGTCCCGGCACCAGAGAGCAGTTTTGTGCCAAAACCGCAGCAAAAAAAGCAGTTTGATCAGATTCTTCTGGCTGCTGGCATTACCTGGGCTGGTGCCAAAGAAGGTGGGACTTTGCAGGGAGGAAGCAGGAGAGCAACAGTGAGGGGGAAGCAGGGGACCAGCGTGACCCCAGGTCGAAAAGCTGGTGTTTGAGTGTGCGTGACCGGTGAATCCGTCCAGCTGAGCATCCCTCTCCTGTGCCCACGCTGGGCTCTAGGGTGTTTCGGAGAGCTGACCTGCAGCGCTGGGCAGCTTTAGGTGGCACTGAGCACATGTGTGCATCTTGTCGCATCAAGCAACTTCATCGCTAATCCTTGCGATCATCTAATCCTGGCTAAAAGAAGTAAACCCTACCACGAAGCTGGGCGCGGCAAAAAACTGCAGGTTTTTGTGAGGTTGCTTTGTAATCCTGGCCACATCGGTGCTGCGTGCAGGGAAGAAGAGGCTTTATTTAATTCTAATAATGGTAGAGATAATGTTGGCTTTGTGATAGTCCTGGGCACAGCTGTTCTGTAATATCCGCGGTGGTACACGATATGAATGGCTAGCAAGGTATCAAGCCTCTAGGATGTTTTCCTTACTTTTCAGTGCTTGAATGGATTGCATTGGTTTATTGGAATAGTGCTGGCTTTCTGCTTGCAGTAATTAATTCCCTTTTCCGGGCTGGGGGGAAGGTTGGTTATAATTTCCTGCATTCTTTTATCGTAAGGCCAAAGGAGAAATTCAGAATAGCGAACAGATAGAAGCGCTGCATACATGCATTTTAAATTCAGTTTCAAGCAGTTAAGAGGATAGATTTTTAGTGGAGTGGTCTCTCTGTATTTGCGCACAGTTCTAAAACAAGGTGACCTGGAGGACTGGTGCTGGGATACAGCGTGCGTTTCTGAGATCCCTGGCTGTACTTCTGGCGAGCACTCACTGTAAGCCTGCACACACACACGCTCTCCCTCTCCTTTTTAAGGGCAGTTTAGTGGGCTGGCAGACAGGACGTGTATCTGCTGGTAATCCTCAGTGCTGCAGGGTGGGCAAGAGGAGGATTGTTGGGAGGGGGTACAAATGGACACCAACCACACTCCTTTCATCTCTGAAGCCTGGTCTGTGAGCTTAGAAATGTGGCAAATGAGTGGCACAACACGTGTCCTCCCTGGCTGTGCTGTACTTAGGGCAATCCTTGCAGGGACTGCCAGCCGAGGGCTTCCCGCAAGCATGGGAAAACACTGGGATCAGAGGGGGAAAAGACTTGCTTGCGAACCAGAAGGGCAAAAGACCTGGGGGAAGAACGAGTTTCTTGGAGGTTTTCACTGATTTGTGGGTTGTTTTCCTTTTCCCCAGAGATGGCAAGCGCCTCGTGGCTCTCGCTGTTCTTGGGTCCTCTCTAATATCGCTTTTGCTTCATGGCCGTTGCTCACCGCAGCATCCCATCAGAGGCGCTTGTCTAAGACCGGCAGCATGGGCAGATGCATGAGCAAAGTGGCTCGAGTCCTGGCAAAAACCTGATTAATACCAGTGTTTGTGGTTCCCTGTATGGGCTGCCAGCAGTTTCCCTTAGCTGCCGTGAACGGTTGCCGGCTTGTTCCTTGTAAGCATCGCAGCAGCCCCGTGCTGGGAATAGCTTCAGACCTTTCAGGAACGGTACAAACGCGAATCGAGACAATGCTAGGGCATTTGAAGCATTGCTTGGCTGCTGCGGTCCTTCCCTTCTCCTCTGTCGGGGCGCAGACGCGGGAGCGAGTTTCCCCAAGCCCTGCGATGCCTGTTGCCTTGCCAACACGGTGCGAGGGAGACGTTTGAGCAAAGAGAAGAGATGCGGCTGCTGCGGCAGAGCCGTAATGCCGGGCAGATCGGGGCAGCGGGAGGGAGGAGGAGGAGAACCTCACCCGCCTGGAAACGCTCCTTTACACAACTGCAGAAAAGGGAGAATTAATAAATACTGCAGGAACATTCAACATTCACTCCTTGCTGCTTCTGAAATTGTACAACAGCATAATTTTTTAATGACGGGTAATAATGAAACATCAATTTCAAATCTGGGGGTTTTTGCCTTTTCTTCTGTCTAAAGCTGTGAAGTCAGGGAGCTCGACACGGTTTACAGTCGACTGGGTGCCTGCGATCCTTATTGATGGAGCCGATACCTGCCGGTGTTTACCGTGTGAATATCAAGGAGGAGCAGTAAATTGAAAATTGCTTCTAATGGGCTCAGTTCGCATGTTTTAATGCTTCTCAGGAGAAAACAAGAAATGTTGAGATTTTAAAATAGAACAGGCACAGCGGTATCTGGTAACGGACGTTGCTTGTCTTCCTTTCTTTATAGTTCACTTCCCTTTTGCAGTAGCTCGAACGCACCCTTAACCTGAAAGTGGACGCAAAAATGTCCTTTTATCTTGGGGTTGCTGGCAGGAGCGCCGCACCAGCTGAAGCCCGTGGGGATGGCCACGTGTCCATTCCACGGCTCCTCTTGACCCAAGTGGGTGGCCCGATGCTGGGACGCATGTCACGCTGTCCCTGGGGAGGAGGTGGTGGCACGGTCCTGGCCATGGGCTTTGGTGTTAGACGTGCTCTGTGTTCGGCACTGCAGGTGCGTAGCTTGAGAGGATGGGAAAGCAGAAGGTGCCAGAACAAAACAGGATCCTAACAAGCAAAAGCAAAATGTGCTGGTTCTTGCTGGCACTCGTCGAGGTCCAGTAAATAATTTCTGCCTCTTTTCCTATGGGTTTCTGGAGCAGTGCTGCCTGTGCAGGCATTGGTCCGGCAGAAACACTGTCGATGGGGATAGCGTGAGGGACTGTGTCAGGATTTTGCATGAGGTGGCTCATCCTGCCCCTGCACTTGGGGCTTCACTGGGAGCCCCTTCCCCAGCGCTAGTGCATAGCATCTGTCCATCACCCACCCTGCCACGTGTGGGAACATAGCGCAAAATTAACATTTTGGTCAAAAAAGGTGAAGATATGAAACGCGAAGGCTTTTCTCGCCACAGTTGTGTCTTGGAGCACGCAGCTTCAAAGCCAGCAGCGAACTGAAGTCACTAGCTGTAGCTGTCTTGTTTGTTCTTCAGGCAGCATTTTGAAAAATGCTGGTGAGTTTACCTGTAAAACTAAATGTCGTTTATAGCACGATGTACGCTTTGCCCATTGTTTAATTATACCTAATGGTGTCGCATGTTAGAGGTGTTTATTGTTTTGCTTTTGTGGTTTAGATTGGATATTTAGGGAAGATGTCTTCACTGGAAGGGTGGTGGAGCATTGGACCAGGCTGACAGGGAGGTGGTGGGGTCACCATCCCCGGGGGTGTTTAAGGAACATGTGGATGCGGTGCTTGGCGATACAGGTTAGCAGTGGGCTTGGCAGCGCTGGGTTAACGGTTGGACTTGATAATCTCAAACATCTTTTCCAACTTAAATGGTTCTATGAGTCCATGAAAAATAACAATCTAAACCTAAAGGCCTATAGGTTTTAATTAGGTGGCCAACTTTGTACAAAGCCCTAAGTGTCATCTGTTTTTAAAAGGCAATGGCAACTTCAAGAAATCTGTGATCAAATTTACAAAGTGCCTGGTAATAGAGGAGTGGTTTGGCTTCAGCTGGGCTCTGGTTTGGGAAAGCTGGGCAAGGGCAACACAAAGCTGCTGCTCCCCACCCTGGGGCACCAGCCGCCGAGCTTGGGGTGCAAACTGCACCCGCTGATGTGGGGAAGGTGGGATGAGGGCTGCATCCAAAAACGTGTTCTGTCTCATCACTTACGTATTTATTTTACAGTCTCATTGCTGTAACTGCAGACAGTAAGGGGTATTGGGCTAAGGCACTTTATAAAATCTTTTTATAGAATGGAGGGGGGGTAATTTTAAAGTAAAATAAAAGCTTATATTTTCACACGCAGTAGACAATTTCCTTTCCCTTCCTTCCAACTTTGCCTTTGTCCCATTATCCAGTAAACAGACACAGATTCTCTATTGAAAACGAGCATGAAGAATGAGTATGTATCAGGCAAACTGCATCTTTAAAAATAAACACAGGATCAGAGCTTTGTGCCTTCCACTCAGCTGGCAAAGCACTGACAGCAGGCAGTAATGTGTTAGGGAGCAGCTGCCCTTTCTCTCAAAGCAAATCCCATAGATGAAGGGGAGTAAAAAAAGTATATCCAGAAATGCATTTTATTTCCCCTAGCCTGGAACAACTACTAGGCAGAGGCTGAAGGCGAGGGGACGTGCAGAATCTGTAGAGAGCAGATTAATGTTTAAAGACATTAGCACTGGTCTTTTACCAACATTTATAAATCCGATGGGTGGCAGATTGAGGGCCGATTCCACGTGTTTTTCTTCCTCTTCTATAAAATAATAAATATGGTAAAATAGCTCTCAGAACTGCCTTTATCGCGGGGATGAATCAGGACAGTTGGTGTTGCAGGAGACTTAAAACTTACAAATATGTTGCCCTTTAGGCTAGCATTCATCATCATGTCTGATCAGGGATCTAGGCGAAAGGCTTTTGTTACAGCATGCCTTTTTATGCCTTCTTGGAAGTACAGGTTGGAAGGAGTTCTCATGTTGGTTGTAACGTCACTGCTGAGATGTCCCCCATCACCACCCGTCTGGGTGTGTGTGTGGGGGGGGGGTGTGTGCATAACTGTCTTTGACAGAACTTGTCTCTGCTCCCTAAAAAATCTGAAGTAGCGGGGCGGGGGGGAGCCCTCTAAAGAATATAAAAATATAAAATCAACCTAATCCACAGAGAACTCATCCTTTTGCATTCAGTGTTTGACGGGTTTGTACACGGAAGGGTGGCGTAGATGTACAAGCTCTTGGTTGTTCAGACTGGTGAATATTTTACCTTCTCATTTTATGTGACGGTAAACACTTTGGATAAAAGTTCCGCAGGTGTTTTATTGAAGGCTTACAAAATAACTTCTGTGTATAATGCGGCAAGTAAAGTGTTGTAATTTAAAGCTGACTGCATGCTGTCTTAGCCAAAGAATGGGAATTGGCCAGAATACCCCAAGAAAAATATTGTATTCCAATTTATTATTTATTATCCCTTTGTGCTTCAGGACATTTTCTACAGGTTTGCACATTTGTTATTAATTTTGTCATTTACTTCTTGCCTATTGCAGTGGCGGAACTAAAGATTTCAGAAAGGCTTTAACTTACGTGTGCAGGCAGTTAAGGGAGATCCTTTCTTTAGGAAAGAGATCAGGCTGATGTTGATCAAAATTCATCTCGGGTGCATTATGGAAATAAAGATTTCTTGGATTTAAAAGAGATTATTAAGCGGCACGTTGTGACAGCTGCTACTGACAGTAAAAAATAAAAAAGGATGTTAAAAAGTCTGCAAGAAACGGGTTACAGGTATGGATATAAGACATATCTGCTCATTAGAGTAAAATGAAACCCATCATCTGACTTGCAGCAGTTTTCCTCGTTACTGGAAGAGCTCGTCACTCTGTCGTGTACCGGCGGGCGCTGGGGGCTGTGGGCGTTGTGCCTGGAGCAGGTGCTGCAGCATGTAAGCCGGCACCGAAGCAGACTGTAGTAGTGACGGCATCTGCACAAAGCGCTTGGAGATGACAGAGCATCTCGGAGGTGAGGGATGGGGGTGGCTGGTACCCCTGCAAGTGCTGCCGGCCGTGGGGGAGGCGCCGAGGGAAGGTGCCCCGCGCAGCCTGGTGCACGCCTGTGGCCGCACAGGTTTGGCGGCAGGGAAGGGTGGAGAGGGAGCAGGTGGGTGAGTTTCCTCCAAAGAAGCGCTTGCCAGGTCAGAGTGTGACCTTGCTAAGCCAGAAGCATATGGCTGCTGGCAGCCTGTATCATGCAAACACGGAGGTGGCAGTGGAGGTGACAAACCTGCAAACACGTGTGTCCTTCCCTCCCCGCCTCAGGGTTTTGGCAGAGGCTCCTGTGGCAGGGACAGAAACAAGCGTAAGGCAGCAGGGGCTGCTGAAGAATGTCGTTGTAGTAATGTAAATGTACCAAACGTGCTCATTGTCTGTGGAAACTGAATATTTCATCAATGCTTCCTCCTCTTAGCTGCAGCAACCTGCTGCACATCAGACTTCAGCTCCTAAAGGAACAAGTTATGACAGAGAGAGGAAATTCCACATGATTTTGAAATTCCAGATTAACAAAGGTCCCCTGCCTTAGATCTAGGTAGTGTGTGTGTCCTTGATAGTGATGTAGCTGGAAGATAAAATGCAGATAAGGAATTCTGTATTAGGGCAACATTAATAATAAATGAGTGTTGATCCTAATTGAGCGTTATTTAAACACGCTGAATGGAGGCAGCAGTCTGCTGGGACCATCTTATGTTGTCAAACGACTTCTCCTTCACCAACGCTGCTTCCAAGTAGTGGTAGGGAGACCGAAGTGTTGGATTTTAGGTGGTGTCCTTGATGGGTGATTGCTTGCAGTGATGGTTGAGTGTAAGGAGGAACAGGAGTGAAAGGTTCCTGCCTTGTATTTCTTCCAAGGCTGCGTTCAGCTTTGCCCTTCTCTGTGCTTTTTCTTGCTGCTCCACGCTTTTCCTCGCTTCTTCCTTTTGGTGTCCCCCTGACAGCCATCTCTCGGGGGGCGAGTTCCTCATCCTGCCTCCCTCCTTCAAACCCTTCCACAAAAAGATCTTCCTGCGTAGGGCTGCCAGGGAGTGGTACGCACACCAATGTCCTTCAGATGATGCTCTGACAAACCTCTGACCTTATGAGAGCAAGCCAAGTCTTTTAATAAGTGACCTTTTATTGTCTTGGCAATGGACTGTTGACTTCCAGAATAAAAGCAAGAGATCAGCTGTGTCTGTTTCTTGAAAGCTTTTCTTCTGGAAAGTTGAGTTAAACTCTTTGAGCATCCGTACACAGATAGGTATATATATGTATAAATAAAATAAAGAGCAGCAGTAGCATCATCTTTTATTTAAGAATTGCCCAATGGGTGAAGAAAATAGTTCGAAAACAGGCATACAGATTTCCAACTTAGCCGTGGCAGCAGAACGTGAGAATTGTGCTTTTAGACAAGAGAAGCTTCATTGTGGGGAGCATGACTCATAGGATTCTTACTTCAAATGGTCCAAACCCATTAACTTGAAACACGATTGTATTCTGAAAGACCAGATTTCTGGCAATTGTCATAAATTGCTTTCCATCTCAATGTTTGGTTAGTAATGCGGAATAAAAACCTGAGTTCTGCAGCACAACAGGCTTTGTTGCAAAACCCCGTACTAACGCTGCAAGCCATGCTGAATGCCTCCCCGCCTGGTTCCAGGGAGCATAGTTTGCTGTGTTCCCCTCCCCGCACCACCCCCAAGTCAGTGACAGATAAGATCGGTATTGATCCTCGGCATCCGCCAACGGTAACCTTTGAAGGGACAGGTAGTGTATGACTGTGGAATTTTATCTATCAATATCTGGGTAATAGAAAGACAAGCATGACATCTAATCCCAACCCGGGTGACAGATCATAAATCTGCGCTGGTGTGGTTACTGGCAGGGGCAGGGGCGCGAGGGGAGGGGGCGCCGATGGCCGCCAGGAACCACTGTGGGCTGAGAAACCTTTCAGCCAAAAGCTCTTACGTAGGTTTTCATCATAGAAAAAAAGGCTTTTATTCCTCAGATCAAAAGAAATGTTTTAATTCGATTGTTACGTGGGATGCAGGCTGACTGGCCAGCCCTTGCCAGGCTGTATGGCACACGCACGCGGAGCCCTCGTTAGCGCACTGTCTGTAACGAATGCGGTGAACGCCTGGATTTGGAGGGTTGCCTCTGCAGAGAGCTCCGTGGGATGTGGGGCACCCCCAGTGCCCAGCAGCCCCCGAGACCCCGACACCAAGCATTTTAACAATTCAGGGGGAGCACGGTGCAGCAGAGGAGCCGCTCTCCTCTGGGCTCGGTACCCGGCTGCCGCCTTCCGCAGCATGTCACAGCCGTTTTCCGTCTCTGTACCATCTTGGTTACAGGCCGGTAGCAGGAATTCCCTGATGCCATTTCATCACGCAGAAGTTCTTACACATGCAAAGCAAACACAGTCTCTGGTGTCAATTCAGAGCTGTTGTCATTTTTTATTCTTACTCTTTAAGCAACAAGAGCCATAAAAGAGGCTGTAGCATGTTTTTTTTTTCCTCCCGAAATTTAATAGCTGTGCACAACTTGCTGGAATTTGCAGTATATTTTTCTGAAGTGTGTGTTTCATAACATAAATGTGCTCCTCACAGTAAGTAATTTTTAGCACAACCTTGCATGTTCTCCCTGAAACACGGAGAGTAGTTCAGCAGGAAGCGTGAGCTGTTGCTCCGCGAGAGCTGGTGGAAGGAGTCATCTGCCTTGCGAGGTGCCCGGCTGCTGAAAGGTGCTGAAAGTGTTCACACGTGCGCACGCTTGCTAAAATATGTACTGAGAAAGAGGGGGAGGAGGTCCGTGCAGTTACAGAGGTCGCAATAAGGCCTGTGACAAGAAGATGAAATAGCTGGCACTGAGGATGCTGAGCGGCAGGGGTGGTTTCAACTCTTGATGTCGGGGAAGCTCACAGAAATTGGCTGTGAAGAGCAGAACCCCTGTGGCAGCCAGCCGGTCCTGCTCACGGGATCACCAGTGGGGATCCACTTGGATTGTGCAACCAGTCGTCCAGAAGCACATGCAAGTTCCTCACCCGAGGTGTGATGGTGAAGCTGGTGGGACAAGCAGCTGCCTTCAGGGGAGAGCATCTTCCAGCACCCCTGCTTCTGGGGACGTGTGGCGAGGGCATTGCTGATCTTTGCTGCTGTGGTCACATAGCATGAAGCTCTAATCTGGTGCCTCCATCTCTTTTTCCACTTCCTCTTTGGAGAAATGAGAAACTCTGCACAAAATTGTTCTCTGCTAGGAAAGCAGAAGCGTTCTGTGTTGCCAGGGAGTGGTTCTCGCCTTGGCAATGCGCTGCAGTGGTGGACAGCGATACCTGGATTTTTACAGATCCACGCTGTTAACATTTTGGGAATAGTTCCTGTGAATGTTAATTGCACCCAGCCCTCTTTTTTTTTTTTCTTTTCTTCTTTTGTGCCCCCCCCGTAAATGGGAACTGATGCTAACTAACATCATCAGGTGGTACCAACACTGGTAGCAGCAGAATCATCAGCAGTGTCCTTTCTCAAAGCAATTCCTTTAAACCTGGCTGCAGCGGTGAAGAAAGAGTAGCACACCTTAAATCTGAAAGTAAAAATACTAGTACAAGACGAGCGTTACCGTGTCAGTTTGCTGTGGTCTCTGCTTCAGAGTGAGAAGCAGAGCTGTGATACCCCCTGTGCTTTGTGGCGCTTGGGCAAGGGCTGCTCAGTCTGGCTCCGAGGCGGCACTGCCACCGCCTTGCTGGAAAGTAGCTGCCGCTCTTGGTACTCAGTAAATAGGGATTTTCATGGGCAAAACTCAAATAGCAGCGTACTAGAGGTTGCAGACTGCACAGCAGAACAAACTTGAAAAGGAGATTTTTCTAGAAGTCTGTTTGTTTGTCACAGTTGCTTCTTTTTGAAGAGCTTTCTGCCCTGGGAAGCGGAGTTGCATCTTGGCCACACTGAGTGTGTTGCTGGCCACGGAGATGATGCTGAAGAGGCAATAGGAGCTACTTGAATGCAGGAAGATCTTGGAGATGCTTGACTCGGGGGTCACAAAACCGGTAATTAGATCTTATTAAAGGAGAAAGTTGCCATTCCAAAGTGCTAGTCATAAATCTTGCGGAAAACAAAATTTTCCTCTTAAGGGTGAAGGATCAAATTAAAAGAAGACTTGTTCAGAGAGCTCACACGTGGCTCCTGACTCCATGGCATCGGGACGTTTCCGTTAGGAATTACGCATGGGTGTACGTAACAGCAGGCCACTTTTTCTCCTGCCTTCCCTTCGCCCAAAGGTTTTTGCAATAAGCGTTTTTTATGCAAACAGGTGACAACATCCCTATCTCTGTGTACTTGAAATACGTGCTGGTGAATGCAGACTGGTGTTTTTACTGTGTGTTTTTAAGCATTATGGTCTGGACCAGCTCCTTTCCATCGCTGCCGGTACAGGACCTGTTCAGCTGCAGCAGCGCTCGTCTGTGATGAAAGCCACGCTGTGTGCTTGCATGCTTACGTGTGTTTTGTAGGCAGCCGGATCTAAAATTGTTACCGTTCTTTTGCCTGTGAAAAGATGTCATGAAGTTAACTCCATAGGATGCGATTGCCTTTTCTTGCCAGAAAAATTAGCATGGATTGTCCATTCTTCTCAAAAGTTCAAGTGTGATGACTGTAGTTTTTTTGAAGTCTCAAGATTCCAAGACCAGATGCACCGAGCTCCAGCAGCTTCTTCCAGCGAGGCATTGTCAGTTCTCTTCTCCCTCCTTGTAGCAATTCTGCAGAGAAATTAGATGGCGATTTGATTTCCTCCTTTTCCCCACTCGAAAAGGTTCCTGTATCTGATCACAACAAAAAGTCTCTTTGGATCCTGTAGCCTTCCCAAAAAGACGGTTCGTGATGTTTATTTTAAAGGGATGTTATCTCCATGATGGATGGAGGGAGTGTATGAACTGCTCCGTGAGAGAAGTAACAACGAGAAAAGGTCCTGGAGTAGGTGGATTGGTAGGTGTTTGTAAAACCTGCTTGATGTTTATCTCAGCTTTGGCCGGTTATTTAAACATCACATTCCTCTTGGATAGCTGAAACTGATAGATGAGTTTTGACATTCAAATTGCATTAATTCTGTGGATTGATCATCATGTCAGGTTTTTCCTCGAGCACCTGGACAAATAGTTTGTGTATCTGTGTGGGTTGTTTCATTTGACTCAATTTATTAAGAGGGATTTTGTTGACATTTATGGGCTTACATAGTTCAGGTATACTGAAAATTACTCTTCCTTGGAAAACGTTTGTGTCAGTAGCCTGTGGACTGAGTCAGCAGTGCTGCTGCTTGTGATAGAGTACCTGTGGCTCGTGTTTAGTTAGAAATTGAAGGATCGTGCTCACGAGCACGTATTTTTAATCTTTCCCTCTTTCCTTCCTGACACTTAGCTCTATCCTGGTGTGCTACAAGCAGAGAAAGAATTGATTTTAAATGTGACCGCTGCATATAAGCCAAGGTCCCTGGGCTGTGTCCGGCGAAGGGGAACTTGTTTGAAACACAATTTACTTGTCTATGTCTGTCTTTGCAGTCCTGAAAGCAGTTAGACTAAGGCAGAAAGACAAGTGCAATAACCAACTGTATTGGTTCCAGCCAAAGCTGTTCCTCAGGCGTTGCATCCCACCACCTTACCCCTGGCTCCAGCAAGCATAAAATACAATGTCATTTGTTACACTGCACAGAGATATTCCCTAAATGAGGCCAGAGAATTGCTTTGGGAGACACACATTTTTTCCTTCCCCTAGCATTGCAGATCCTATTTGCAGCTGTTACACTTGCTCCCTGATGTTGTATACTTGCGTTGTGCACATACGGCAGTTCAGCCGGAGGCTGGCTGCGTTCATGTTCCTTTTCCCCTCCTTCGAATCAGTGCCTCATCCTCAAGGTCAGGATCATCAGGACTCTGAGTCAGGTGCTGGAGTCTGTCCGTGGTGCGTGTCCCACACTGGGCAGGGGGGTTGTGCTTTGTGTGGGATTTGCCAACAAAAACCTGTTGCCTAATACGAGGGCAGCGCACAGCGGCGATTACAGCCCGCTCACGTGTAATGGATGGAAGTCTGTCCTGTATCATTCTGTTGGGTTGTTTTTTCCCTGTTGCCTCTACTCATGCCCTGCCCCTCCCCCCCCCCCCCCAAAAAAAAAAAAAAAAAAAAAAAAAAGTATTGCTAATTGGCAGGTGATTTAAAGCTGGTTTTCGATAGTAGCTTTCCTTTGCTCCTCTCAACTTCTGCAATTGTACGTTGGGTCCATACCCACCCCTCGTCTTTCCTTTTCTGTTACAATATACTGTAATGCTATAAATGTGTCTACTTTAATGCTTCTCAAAATACTTACTGCCAGTAAATATTTACCAAGAAACTTCCTGAAATGTTGACATGAAGATGGGTCTAAAGAGTTCTCACTTCACGTTGCATTTTTATTTAATTTAGAGTTTGTAATTGATGCTGTTCATGGAAATAACTTTCTTGTCTTGGTATGGGAGCAGATATGAATACAGATACCCAAAAGCGTTAACATGTATGGTCTGGTGCTTTCAGTTAAGCAAGCAAATTTAGGTCAGCAGAGCAAGAGGAGCTTTGCAGACAACAGCTGGATCAGATGCCCTTTGATTCAGAATAAATACACAAAGTCCGTGAGGCTGGAGAGGTTGGGTGCTTTGGGCCAGAGATTCAGCGTGTCCTTAGGTGCACCCTGCCTGTCATTAACCCCAGGCCCTCGGGGAGAATAAATGCCGCCTTGAGAGGGATCCTGATGCCAGCCTGGACTGAGCTGCTGGACTTCTAAAGCCATCAGTCAGCGGGCTTAATGTAGCAGCATCCCAGCATGAAAAGCTTCAGTGGCTTGAACTTAAAATAATTTATTTCTAAATTACTTCTACTGTAATTCTTATTAATTCAAATAGGCTTCTAAGCTGATGTAAAATTCAGTAAATGCAAGGAACAGTTTAATGAATTGAAAATAGGATTGAGTCTTTTAAAGTAAATGTAAAAAAATATGCTAGCAATAATTGCTTAGATGGAAATCGAATCTTAATAGCTTTGTTAATGATTTGTAGTGAATATTGCGTTTATGAGAACATATCAAGCTGATCCTTGTGCAAGAACCTTGTTTTGAATGGTTTTGATAAAATTATTCCCCAGAAGCAGTTAGTAACATTTAATATTTTTGCTTCCACTGCTTTTGAGATATTTGAATGTCGTTTAAGCTGGAGCCTGACTGTGGCTGTTGCAGATCAGTTCCACGCTGTTCTGACGCGTCCGTCCATGGTTTTTCTTCAGCGAGGCGAGATGCGGCACAGGCGGTTGATGCGGCGCAGGCGTTGGTAGCGTTTGGGCTCTGCACCCTCACTCCGTGGGCGACGGGTCTGGGGACCTGTCCCTGAGTGCAGAAGGGCACATGCACGCCTGCGTCCTGGTGCTGCGGGGGGCATCAGGCAAGGCTGGAGTCGCTGGGTCCAGTGCTACCTAACGGGTACAACGATATATTGTCATTCTTTAATGGGTTGTCCTGTCTGCGGTTGTCTTCAGTCAGCTTTGGGTATGGGTCATACCCGGACTGGGTATGAAGTATTCCACCACTCAGACAGTGAGTTTGTTTGGATGAGTAACACGGTTGTGCTCCTCACCTTCCACAGAATCAGAGACTCCTTTAGGTTGGAAAAGACCTTTAAGATTGTCAAGGTCAACCGTTAACCCAGCACGGCCAAGCCCACCACTAGCCCATGGCCCCAAGGGCCACATCTACACATCTCCTGAATATCTCCAGAGATGGTGACTCCACCACCTCCTGGGGCAGCCTGGTCCAGTGCTTTGATCAAGTAGGTAACATTATTTGACAACCTTGTGTTGTTACTGCAGTTGGAAATGTTCAGGAACACTATGTTAAGGGTACTGGTAGTGTGGTGGGATGGCTGGATCCTCATCTGATCTGAGGGCTTTGAGCATGGTCAGCTTGCCGAGAGGAGAACAGGAGCCAGGCGGGTGTTGGTGATGGGCTTTTCGTACCTCTTGCAGTGAGCCTGGGAGCTCTTCTCTGGTACGGCTGTTAGCCTGTTTGATAAGAACTTTTCATGTTGCTGTTCAAAGTTCATCAATCTGGAGAAACAAAATTTGTACTAAGAGGGCAGAAAAACGTGCCCAGACTTCAAGTCAGTGCCGTGAGGTGTGGAAAGGTGCCTAACAATTTATCAATCTTTTTCTTTCCAAATGATGCAGACTTTCTGTCAAACATTCATTTCCAAAGCACATCAATTAATAAATGCAAGTCAGAAAGAAAGAAAAATGAAAAGAATGCAGGGCGAGAGAAAAGCTAGAGTATAAATAACATCCCTGGATTTATTGTTTGCAAACTTTCTATCAAAATCTTGTGGGTTTGTTTTTCACGGCTAGCTTGGGAGCTGGACTGCCTCCCTGCCGGCTGCTGTGCAAAGGCAGCAGAAGGCTTCTCCTGGCCACCCAGCCCTTGGCCAGCTGCCCACGCACCCTCGCCTCGCTTGGCAATTCCCAGTCAAGGTTTCAAAATCTCCCTCGCTTGGCTTTGCCCCCTGGTCCGTCAGACCTGTGTGGTTGGAAAGCAGACCCCAGCTGTGACCAGAAGGACTCGGGTTAGTGCTGCCCTGGCTGGGCTCCCTCGGGTGGGCTCCGCTGGTCTGGCCTTGGCTCCACGCTCCTCCAGCTCACTTCCCAACCTCGACGAGATTCCCGGTAGTTACGGGAAATCTGAAATGCAAAGCACTTTTCTCAGATTCCCCTCCTCTGCATTCTTTAACATGTGAAGCAAACTTCTCAGCGTGCATGTGATGTAACGATTCGATTCATTAGGAGGAGAGTTTTTGAGGTGATGACCTGTGAATGATTACAAGGCTCTCACAGCATAATTGCATCGAATTCTTTTTTTTTCCCGCCTCTGGACATTAGTAGCACCTACTGATTACACAGAGTGAGTAAAAACTGGTTCCCTAAAGTCTATCTGCACAAGTCAAAGGATAAGTGCTTCTTACAGCGAATTGTTCTTTCAAGGTAATTCAACAAAATTTGTCTGTTGAGAGAGGAAGTGAATTTCTGCCTTTTCCATGCACGTGGCGTGGAACTTGCTCCCCGAGGCTGCTATGAGTATTAAAGCATGGAGGGGCACGGGGCATCTGTCCCTCATCCTCCGCCTTCGGTCATGCTTTAAAGTGCAGCAGGGAGGACGTGCTGGGATTACGTGGCTGCTTTGCAATAAAAAGCGTGTTCCTTGGCGCAGCCGTACAGCGGGCGTTGTGCAAACAGTTGCCCGTGCAGTGGTTCTTGTTCCTCTGTTCCCATCGCAGAGCTCCATGCCAGTTACTCCCCTTTAAGTTCGTGGGTGGGCAGTAGTGGGGGCGTGGGGGGGGGGGGTGTTGTGTTCCCTGGCATGGCTGCTCACCCTGCAGGTAATCACACCCGTTCGGTGAGGTCCACAGCAGCTGCAGCGACAACCGGGTGTGGCTGTGCACAGTCTGTTCGCTTGGTTAGTGGGGTAAAAGGGTGGGGGTCCCGGTTCCATGTGACCCCGTCAGACTCGCCAGCGGGGATTCCTCCATTGCCTGCCTGAGGCTTGTTCCCCCTGCAGAAGACACGAGTCCTTCCTCAGTTAAGCTGGTCGGACAAAAATTCCAAGATCGTTTCTGCAGAGGGGCCACCGGGCATGTTGTACAGGAGCACTGGGTGTGTGGCTGTGGTGGAACTTTTCCTTTCCACGTGGACCATGCTGACGTTCCTTCTGTGTTTGCTCTCTCCTGAAGGTGATGGTCAGAATTTGGTGACAGAAGACGTGACGGTGGTGGAGGGAGACGTCGCCACCATCAGCTGCCGCGTCAAGAACAGCGATGACTCGGTGATTCAGCTCCTGAATCCCAACAGACAAACGATTTATTTCCGAGATTTCAGACGTAAGTTTTATCTTTCCTTGTTTGATAACTTTTCCTGTGCCTTGCTCGTGCTCAAGAGAAAGCATCTGCAGAGTTCTCTTCTTTTAATGTAATGCTAGACACTTAAAGCTTAGTCAGTTCTTTGGAGGGTAGATGAGACAGGCAATCATAATCTTTCTCCTTAATGGAAACCTTGACGGTCCCCTTTAAAAGTCAGACCATCTTACTTTGCAATAGGAATTGATTGTAGTAATTCAGGGTGAATTGCAATTGAGTGCCAAATATTTAGCTGACACAAACAAATTGAATAGGGCAACAGCGAGAAAGCACAATGTTCTCAGAGGTAATCTGTTTGGTTCAAAGACTGAAAATTTCAAGACAATCTATGCTTCTGTGTAACCAAAACAAACTCTCCCTTCACTGCCGTGTCCAGTGGATGAGCCTGGCTTTGTTTCCTGCTGCGACAGTGCCACAAAGCCTGGTGGCTGCAGTGAAATGCTTTAAACTGCGTCTGTGTTGCTGCGGAGACGGGACGCAGCGGTACGTTGTGCCCCACGCTGCAGACACGTGGCCAGCCATGATCTCTTCCAAGGTGTTGTCCGATCTAAGGGTGCAGGGCTGGCTCACCCTACTGGCATCACTGTCCACGGAACTTGTGTTCAGCTGGTGAGACTTTAAATGCTCTGTTTCCAAATATTTAACAGAATTTGGGCAGCTGTTACTGGCCGGGAAACAGATTTTGAACTGTACTTTTCCCAGTTCTTTTATCTTTCACACTGTCCCCAGTCCCCTGACCGCATATGGGTCAGTAGCGGGTCCGCATAGAGGTGAATTCTCCCAATAAGCGTTTTACCTGCGCATCCCTCAGCCATTTGATCTGATGCTGCGCCTGGTGATTTGCTTACATCGATTCTTTGTAATGACCTGAGAACAGCAGTATGTTAGAGGCCCCGACTCAAAGGTAAGGAGCAGGGTGGAGGCTGCAGGCAGGAGGCCGCCAGGTGCTTGTCTAGGTGCTGCTGCTGTTTTGTATAGACCTTTGGCTTTGCTGCGGTGTGATAGGGGACGCCGAGTCTCTCGCTGCAGTCACTAAGGCTGTGCTTGCTCCGCAGCGCTGAAGGACAGCAGGTTCCAGCTGGTGAACTTCTCCAACAGCGAGCTCCGAGTGTCCTTGACAAATGTCTCCATTTCCGATGAAGGAAGGTACTTCTGCCAGCTCTACACTGACCCCCCCCAGGAAATTTATACCACGATTACAGTGCTCGGTAAGGACCTGATAGGTGCTTGCGGTGAACATTGCGATCCCTGGCCACACAGGGTCAGCGGGTTGGGTCTCTGCATAGCATTCCGAGAGCTCCAGCCACCCAGAGACAGCTGCAGCTCTCCGGTGACGAAACGCAGCGAGGGTTTGACCATGGGGTGCTCTCCCGCTGGAGGCTGGCTCAGCTCTTCAGCAGCTCAGTGCAGCTCGGGGCTGGGACCTGCAGGCACAAGATTTCCAAGGGCTCCCAGCAGACACCAAGCAGGTTGTCCGGTGGCGTGCCGTGGCCCTCGCATCGCCAGGGATCCTGGTTGCACCTTGAGCCGCTCTTTGTAGGTAACGTCGTATTCAGTGTGATTCTTGGTTCTTCCCCTCCCCGTTTGCTAGCAGTTGTTGGCCTCAAAGTCTGAGCAGAGGTGTAAGCGTGAGGTGTCCCTGCTTCTAAGCCTCTCTTTTGCTCGGGCAGGTCACTTGGGAAAGCTGCAAGGAGTTTCCTGCCGTTTAGGAAGCGGGGTTTCATACTGGCCTTGGTCTGCAGGTAGCCCAAGCGTGAGGGTTTGTGCTGCAGTGCTCCGTAAGGGTGCCTCACGAACCCTTTTGCTTTTCAGCCAGTCTGGACCTGCTGGCATCCCAGAAGGAACGGCTGCCCGGCCCGAGGCTGGGCAGAACGGCATGAGCAGTGTGAGACCAGCCCTTCCCCGCCTCGTATCTATTTTCTTTGGGGCGAGAGAAGGTGTGTTTCCTAGGAAGAAGGGAAGATAACTTGCAGCGGTTGCGTTTTGCTTGGTGAAGAGAGCAAGAAGGTGTCCAGAAAGTAGAAGCTGTAGAAAATGTCTTTCAGTAGTCATCTGATATGCAGAGGGAAAATAAATCAACATGAATGCTTCGTAGCATGGTCAAACTGCTCACCTTACAAATTTTGTGTTTTCAGTAATCAGAAGACTCTGATCACATACTGAATCTTTTCTTCCAGAACTTGGGGATGTGAGAGATTACATTTTAATGACGAATGACAGCATCTTTGCCCATCTGTGATACTCCTTACAGGCAAATATTACCAATAGCATCGTGGCAAAGCTCCTGCCGTTGTGTAGATGCATACGTTTTTGCACGTTTGTCAGTTGACTTACGTATTTGGTGAGGTCTTGAGTTCACCTAATGGAAAGCGATGGCTTCCTATTAATTTCAGCAAAATTCTGTTTTTGCATGGGAAAGAACGCAAGGTCTCTCACTTGACATCCTAAGTTTGTTCATTCGCTTCGCAATCACTGTTTGCAGAGCTGAAGTGAATTCATCCTGCTCCGCTCTGCCCCCAGGTCCACGCAGGCGCGGTACCGCTGAGCTCTCGCCCCCGCTCCCTCGGGCGCTGTGCAGCCGCCAGACCGGTGCGGTTACCGGTAACGGCAGCTCGTGCTGCCAGAGCCATTCCTGATTGGCAGCAGCTTTTAAGACTATTAATAGGAGAACCTGGATCACAGAGGGCGACTTCATATAAGATCTCACTCACTGATTAGCTTAAATCTTCCTTTTTTTATTTAATGAGATTTCTTTCTTAGGTTTTATACGTTGTTTAATGATGTTCATAAGCAGTTCTGCTAGAGCTATTACATTTATCAACATCTTCAAAGTTTTAGTGCATGTCCCAGCATTCACAGGAGTAGGAAACTCTGCCAGCTCTTCTCTCTAATCATGCACATGTAAGAATAGTTTGTCTGATTTCATGTCCCTGCTAACAATGCTAAGAAGGTGTTTGAAATAACAGCTTCATTTATTCCCCTGTAAGCCAGCACTGCATGTCTTTCAAGTGGGAGACAAAATGCAGTCTTTTTGTCATTTTGTTTTGGTTTTTTTTGAAAACATGACCTGTGCTTCAGAATTCAGGGGGAAGTCTGTTTTCTTGCCTCGGACTTCAGCTCTTCTTGAGGAGGATTTTCAGCGTGGCCGGCGTGTGCCTGCCCTAAAGCAGCGGCTGTTTTCTCCGCCTTTATCACACGCTTGGGCCAAAGCTGAGTTCACAGAGCAGGCAGCGCAGGTGAATTTGGGTTATTAGAAGACTAAGGAGGGGACTTTTCATCATAGCTAGCCTTGGTGCAGAGAGATTGTGTACCGCAACGCTGCAGATGACATGTCTTTCCCATCTTCCATATTAGTGACTCCCTAATTAGGAGCAAAAATGAGCAGGGGCAGGGGAGTCAGTGTGCGGCTGCCCCCCCAGGAACACTTTCCCCACCACAGGTCTTGTGGTCATCACTTGGACTTCAATATATCATAAGTTCTGTCCAAGAGTAGTTTTGCTCGTCTGCTTCCAATGATGCTCGCTTGGGAGAGCCAAGGCAGAGCTGAGTTCCGAGGCATCATTTCTGTAGCCGGTATTCGGAGAGAGCTTTGTGCTTCCTTCTCCCCCGCCCTGGCAGCATGCTCCCCCCACCGCTCTCCCGTGTGCTTTAATGTCTTCTGTGACATGATATGTAGATTTATTCATGCTTAATTGGAACATGTGAAAATCTCAACTATGAGGCCCGTTCTGTTCTTTTTAGAGAAAAGCCACAAGTGACTAATTAGTCCATTTGATCATCTGGATGGTATTTATACATATTTGTTCTTCATTAGCTCAAAAACGTGTTAGTCACATTTGAACTATGCAGTTGCTTAATCATATTGATCAGAGCAAAGTTGAGGTTCCTTTGGAAGTTTTGGGTTTTTTCTGAAACTGCAGCTCTGTGCTGTACGGACTCTTGATGTTCATTTTTTTTCCCTGGTTTTTGCCTCATTACCGGTGCTTTCACAGGGAAGAGATTCCTTGTTCCTGTGTTGTGATTTTGAAGCTAGTTTGTCAGATTTCTGGATTGTGCTGCAGTGGTCGTTACCCCCTGAAGTTACAGCCTGTTTCTCAGTATTACTCAATTATTTTTCATTTAGCATAATCTTCCAGCTTGATGTCTTCTCCTGTAGAAGGTGCATGTCCAGGGAGGGGGGCAAGTCGCCATCCTGCAGGAATCGCCCTGCGCTGTGAGCGCCTGTCGCTGGCTGCAGAGCCAGCTCTTCTCTTGGGGATGCTTTTGCACTTGGTTTGTGGTGGGGTGATGGGGAGGCAGCATTGTTCCAAAGGTGGTGGCGTTCCACGTCGAGCTCGTGCTTGGCGGCTTTTGGAGCATCTTCAGTGAGCTTGATGTTTGCTGGCCTGCTTCCACTCCTTACGGCTGAGGCTTGAAGCTGAACAGCAGGAGAGAAAAATTGCCTTGCGAGGTTAGAGGCGCGGTAAGAAATTCACTTCCAAATGTCAGCTTTTGTGTTTCCTCTCCTTGTCAGAAGCAGTCAAGAAATGTGCACGGAGTCAAGCTGTATTTTTTAAATAGTAATGCACACAAATGCGTAGCGCAGAAGACTAAAGCTTTTCCTTGGAATGGTGCCTGCCTGGGAGAGAGAACAGAAAGTTACAAATTTGATAAGTAATAATTTGCGAAACTACAATGATTATTAGGTGGAGAGTGAAAGCGCTTAACGCCGATTACTGTGAAACTGCCTATCAAAGGATTTGATCAATTGAAAGATCAAATAAATCCTGGTTGCTAAGTTTTCTTTAGTAGATTTTATGGGTATTCCTGAAGGTTTTGTCTTGCATTAGTGATCAACAAATGGGTTTCTTCATCACATGTGTGTTGTGTTGTCTTTTCAATTTGTAGTCCCGCCACGCAATTTGGTAATTGATATCCAGAAAGAAATCGCCGTTGAGGGAGAAGAGATCGAGCTGAACTGCACTGCCATGGCCAGCAGACCAGCCACCACCATCAGATGGTTCAAAGGAAACAAAGAGCTAACCGGTAGACATATCCTCTCAGTCACTTGCTTTTCTAGCCGAGCTGAAATGATTTATGTAATGCTGGGTATTTGTTCTCTGTTGCCACTTTAAGGGAAGGGGTGGAAATATTATTTAAAAAAGAAAAGAAAAAAAAAAAGTAGAGTGAGCTGCTTTAAGTGTCAGCTCAAGAACAAAGGAATATGTGGGCAGACAGATTATTCCCTAACACAGAAGGGCTGAACTCCATTTGGTCCTCTGCCTACCTGCCAGGCTCCAGTACAGGGTTCTGGAGTTTTTTCTGTAAGTGCAGGTGACCTTGAGGAGCCCCAGCGCTGTGCGCTGAATTTATTTCTGCAGTGGTTTATGTAGCCTTCTGCCCTGCTTTAGGTACGAGTAGGATCATCTGCGCTTTGGGCTATAAAGATTTTCATTTCACCTTCATGTCTAGCTCTCTTGTTTATAGAGCGTTTTCTCTGTGTTCGCTTGAATATTCATGTAAGATGGGTTTCTGTGACTCCCTGAAGTCTGGTTGCTCCTGGTATTTGCACATTCAAGTCACTGACTCTGATTGCATGTGACGTGTTGTTAGTTTAAGTCTGCATGTAGATGTGAGCCCGGTTGACAACACTTTTTGTGCTTTACCCAGTCTGAGACACTGAAGGGCTCTCCGCAGAAGTCCAGACTCATTACTTCAAATCCACCCCCCTACAAGGGCAAGATGAAAACCTCCCTTTAAATCCAACACCTACGAGCATCCGAGTGGGGCGCATGCTGAGAGTATGCTGATAAAGGCGGAATGCAAACCTGCTGCCACGTGAAGTGGTACCCCGCTGGCTCCCAGCACCACTTGTCATCAGCATGGTGTGCAGATCTTCCAGTGATCATCCCTGTCGGGTTCCCTTCCCCGTTCTGGCAGGCAGCCCTGCAGTAGTACCTGACCCTTCATGCTTGACCTGTCCAGCTTCTTGATTGAGTTTTCTTGTGTTGGCAATTGAATCCCGGCTTTCCTTTCTCTTTGAAGACTGCTGAGCTGAGTAGTAGCTTCTTGCAGTACCCACTCACCCTGCTGATTCTTTGGATATTTTATTTTTTTTTCAGAGAAGTAGGGAAACTAAAATACTTGGTGGTAGGTTGTGAGTAGCAGGAACGTGCATCTTTGCCGACCAGAAAGCCTTTCCTCTAAATATCAAAGGGCATCACTTTCTGCATCGGTCCTCTGTTTTGCTTCAGTATATTATACAGAAATACCTCGTGTTTGAAAGACCTCTGCTAGAAAAGTTGCTATTAACGTTTTGACTGTGAATTCTTCAATAAAAAGCCACAGATAAGAGTATTTGAAAACGAAGCAGAGGTGCATTGTCAGCAAGCACTTGCTGAGTTCCTGAAAAAATCCTTTCTCTCCTGTCTTGCCTGTTCTCCCTCCTGGTTTCGGTGCCGTGTGTTAGGGCATCCTTCAGGCAGCCAGTCCCGGCTGTGCTTTGCTGCAGCCACCACTGTTCTCTCCTTCCGGTCCAGCACTGCTGAAATGCTTCAGCATATCAATACTACTTTTAGTTAAGTTAATCTGTGTAATCACTTTTCTAGCTAATTGTTGATGCGGAGGTGGATGGGGATTTGTAGCTCACTGATTTAAGAGTTTGGGATTTGGGGGCAGCGTAAGGGGATTGTTAATCGTTGCAGTGAGGCAGCGTGGACTGGAGTTGGCAGCAACCTCACAGAGGTGCGCTGCTTCATGCACACATACCCCCTTCCCCACAACCTCAGTGGCTGCCGAGCGGGGGCGGTTATTGAGGGGGGACCTCTCCACCCAGGCACAGAGACGGGGGAGGTGAGCTGGGTACCGTTGAGGCTCCCTCCCGTGACCACGTCCCGTGCTCTGCCCTCTCCCTGGCAGGCAAGTCAGAGGTGGAGCAGTGGTCCGACATGTACACGGTGACCAGCCAGCTGCTGCTGAAGGTGGGACGGGAAGACGACGGGGTCCCTGTCATCTGCTTAGTGGATCACCCTGCTGTCAAAGACTTGCAGACGCAGCGTTACCTAGAAGTCATGTGTGAGTAGCGGAACTTTTAAATTTCTTAACGTTATAAAATTGCTCACTTACGGGTTTGGGAACTGTTCGCCACACGATAAAACTACAACGTAAGTGAGGTTTATATCCTGTTATTTAAAAATTGCAAGTTTTGGGTACCACTTCATGGGCTAAGCCATGACTTTTCCTAGCCTTTCTGTGATGCGATAAATACACACCTTCATTCTCTGAAGAAGTAACTTTCTGTCCACAGAATGTGCGCTGTCAAAGGTTCCTGGCTGGGCTCTATAATTGTCAAAACAGATTAAATCTGAGTATTCTTCTTTTAGCAACCTACTTACCTGCTTGAAAAGTGCTTCACTACTGCCACATCAAAGCGACTGGCCACCATTGCGACTTTATGGGCAAAAACTTGGTGTTGCGCAAAGAAACTCAGTATTGTGAACATACAGCACCAGCTGCTTCTCTGCAGCAGAGTAACATGAATTATGTGAAATCTGTAGTAACACCGCTGATGAAAGCCAGCCTATTTTCTGTAATGCTTTGAGCATGTTCGGTGTTAACACATTTCACTTCGTTTAGGAACTGCGCTACTGTATGTGATGTTGGCAAGTTTTATGAGCAGAGACCTGAAAATACCTGTGGTGCCAAACACAGAGGTGCCTGACTTCCAGCTGGTGGAGGTGACAGAGCTGCTGTAGATGCGCACCTCTGCACAGCAAATGGCTTGCAAAAGCCAGGTCAGACAGTCCTCATGGTGAGGCTGGAGTGCCTCAGAAAACCGGGGTGCTAGGATGGTTCAGGGTGCTTGTTTTTGTAAGTGTGCTTCAACTACAACATTACGTTAAAAGGAGAAGAGGAAGTTTTGTATTAATTTCATTTCATCTGCTTCATTATGTAGTTTCATTATGAACATCTTGGTTACAATTCTTGTATCTCTGAAACTAGCGGGAAACGATGTTCCCATAATGAGGAAAACAGAAATGATCAGATACTACCTAAATTGGCAGATACTAGATTTCTTGCAACTGTGCTAATGCGTAATTCATTTATGCAAACTTAATGTCCATTAACATTTCTTGTAGAGCTCCATTAGCTTTAATAATACATTAGCACCTTTGTGAGGCTTGATCAAATACTTAACAGGGGGGAAGGAAAAAAAAATAATAATCCATCTCCCCTACCATGCAGAGGCATTGAAATCGCACCAGGTTTCTTCCCCTTCGGCGAAAGGGCTTCAGGTGGTCTTTAGGCTTCCTTTCAGAAATGCCTCTGAAATCCTGGTCATTTGATGGGGTAGGAGAGGGCCACTGTTTCCGCAAAAAAATTAACATTTTTGCCGTCCTTAAATAATCTGTAAATTTTTAAATCATTTTCTAAATTCCTCAAACCCCTTCTTGACTACTTTCGTTTGCAACCTTTACAAGGCTCCCCATGCAGTGAAGGCAAAGCAGGTAAAAAACTGCTGTTACTTGGGTGTCCCACGGGATGCATGCCATCTTCGGCTGAGGTGCTGGAGGCTGCTCTGGCGTCCCTTGGGCAGGTTTCTGCCCTTAGCGCTGATTTTAGCCTCCCCTTGGGTTGTTCTGGAGCTGCTTGTCGGAATGGAGCTAGCACAGAGCCTCCTCGGAAGGGAACGGGGATGAGTGGGAGAAAGGCTTTTGGACTGGGTTGGTTTTGTGTTCTGGTCTGAATTAAACTCCGAGCTTGTTAAAAGTAATTATGTTTATATATGGGGACTTGACCCACGGTAGTCCAGTCGGTTCCTTCGGTGGGCAGCAGCAGATGGCTTGAGAGAGGAGTACCAGCAGAAGAACATGTCGTGCATCATAACCTTGCGGCTCCCAGCAATTAGCAGCTTCGGGACTTCATGTGCTGGAATGCAGCCAGGCATTCGCATTTAATACCTGCTGTTGGACCTGAACTTAGGGTAGAAGAGGCAGTTGCAGAGCAAACTTTTACCCTTGAGCTTCTCCTGCTTTAAGCTGATGACTCGTTGGCTGATGGGAGAGCAGGAGCGGGAGGAAGGTCCTCTGCTCTTGGCAGACAGACAGATCAGAGCTCCCGTGGACATGGGCTTGGCCTCTCAGGGAACTTCGTCTCCTAGAATCAAGTTAACCGGTGCATTCTCAATCGCTTTTTAGATACAGGATTTGCAGCCAGAGGAAAGGACCCCACCTGACTGCTGTTTGTGCTCCCGCTGACGGTGATGGTACCCTGCAGGCACACCAGCTGCCCAGTCTCCAAGGTGGTAGCAGTCGTGGTGTTCATCCCACGCTCGCATGTGTGGATGCTGCTGCTCCTGTTGCAGCCGGAGAGGTGTTGCTCCAGATCACTTGGCGGTCTTGCTGGTCGAAGCCTCTGCTGTTAGGTTCTCTCCCCCTAAGTCCTGCGTGTTCCCACCAAGGGCACAGCAGATCTGCCTCTTTGGAACGTCAGTAAGGCACAGGAAAATATTTTTCTCAGTAAACTTTGTATTCCTCTGCACTTAACATATTCAACTCCAGCATGAAATGCGTTGGGGAAGGACAGGAGGAGGATGGATGGGGCCCTCTCAGATGAGGTGTTTCTGGTCTGACTAAATTTCAGAGTACAGAGAGATTAAATTTTCTAAGATGCAAACTCAGAAGTTGTGGGCTGGGGTGTTTTTTAGTTTGGTTGGTTTTGGTTTTTTCTTTTCAAGGATAAAAATAACCAGAAAACAAAAAACCTGTGTAGTTTGCGAAGTGGGGAAGGGAGGGGGTGGGACATTTGTCATCACAGAATATATTTTTTTCCGTCTTATTGAAGCTGTGACCTGCTGAAGAGAGCAGACCCTGAGCCACATGCCATTTGCGCCCTTCAGAGGAGAGTGAGGTGTTTCCTGAGGTGACTCCCACACAGTCCAGCCGTTTTCCAAGGACACACCACTGTGGTTCCTCACGTGCTGCTCGGGGGCTGCACCCCCGGGAGAGCTGGGGCAGGTGCGGGGTGGTGGATGGCAGGAAGGAGGAGGGAGGTGTTTCTTCCCCCAGGCTTCCTTCCTTCTCCTTTGTAAATATTTATCTTTTCTCTTTTTAAGGTGATTTTCTTAAAGCTAGGTATCTTAGCTGCCTTTTGGTAGATGAGGACCTTAAGGGTCATTGCCAATCCGGAGCGTTTAGACTTCGGCTTATTTGGAGGTGTCACCCGGAATGTGTGTTTTTTTTTGTTGAAACATTCTCCTCTGCAAAAAAGAAAGGAAGGTGCAGAACGTTAAGTCTACAAAGTGACCTACTTCCCTGTGGTTGAAAAAACCATTATTTTGAACATTTTCTTCTGTGTTTTAGTTCGAAGAAAATGGCAGGCTTTGGGGTTCTGGGTTAAGTGTTTCGGTAGCTTCAGGAGGACGTTTCCAAAGGGCTGTTGGCCACCTCGCCCCGGGCTGGGGCCACTCCAGGTGTCCTGTGCCGGGAGGAGGGAAGCAGATGGTGCTCATGGAGCGGGACAGGCAGTTTCCAACTCTGCGTGGGGTTCATTGTAACGGCTGGAGCAGCAGCCCCAGCATACCCCATGCGCCTGCAGCACCGAGCCCGCGGTCACCTGGGCCACCCTTTAGTGGGGCTGGTGTTGGCTGCGCTGCGCTGACCTGCCTGGCTGCCCCTTGTTCTCTCCCTGGTTGTTTCCAAGCATCTTCCTGTGTGCCGAGGCTGTGGCATCTCTGCGAGGGAGGACTGGGTCTCTCGCTCCTCCTCTCAAGCACAGCAGGGCTTCTGCTATGGCAAAATAACAGGCGTACCGCGCTGTCAGAGGAGCTGTCGTAGTACGGACCCGTCACTTGTTACTATACCCTCAGCTAAACTTTATAAATAAATAGCAAGTTCTCAGCACACATGCTGGGAGGAGAGACTGTTTTGCTGCAGTCAGCAAAACTGCGAGTAAGGCTGATTCGTGCTGAGCATTAGTTTGTCCTACTCATGGAGTAAGCTATTTGTTGCATATATAATGCAGCACAGCCTGGCCCTTTGTGAAGTTTGGAGAGAAATGCTTCCACACGAATGTAGGGTGTGTTGTTAAAATGAAATCTCTGCAGAGAAGCACTCAGCCGTGTGTCTGAAACCCTCCTGGTAAAGCTTCTCAAAAGCAAACGGAGTTAGACAAATGGTGCCATGTATTCACAGTGATGATAACACTTTCATGCTTGATTAATAGCCTAGCCAGTGAGCGTAGAACCCTGTGCAGTGGGCGGCCGCAGTGTGCTGCATCGTGTTGGCTTGGAAATATCCCCTGATTCTGGCTGGAGTCGCTTTCTTTTTGTGATTCAAATCCGTCAATGAGGGATGGAAGACGAGTGCGTTGAGTCTAATTTTAGAAAGGAAATGAAGCAACAAAATGCATTAAAATATCATTAAGGAATTGAATGGAACCAGATATTCTCAGAGACATTTAAGTTCAGCCTTTGTGGTACTTTTCCTTATCTCATTACGTGGTACTGTGAGTGAAAGTGTCGAAGTCTTGATTTGGCATTTTCTCTGGCTTGGGGTGGTGGTTTTTTTTCTGCTTTTCTGAAGTTCTAATTAATTGCACATTCATTTTTATAATATCTACACTTGTACTTTTAAAATATGCACTGATGGAATCTGTTACGGCCTCTGCTTTACAATGGAAGAATTTTTTGTGCCCAATTACGTTAAAAACTGGCCATATATATATCTATATGTGTGTGCACTGTCGCATCTCCAGTACTCCTTCTATTTCTGTCAAGCGAAAATATTAATTGCATAGTATGCATTGAAGTGATTAACATCAACGTAATTTATCATCTGGAGATTTCTAAAAATGAATGAAAGAGTTGTTTTGTTCAGTGAGGTGTTGACCCCTTCAGAAACTTTGATTTAAAGCTTTTTTTCTTTTATTTCTTTTTTTTTCTTTTTTTTTTTTGTTCTCTTAGTAAATATGAAAAGCACCACAATCAGCCAAGTGTTCAGTTATTTGATTTTCTGGGGCATTAGCCACTCTTGTTTGTGACATTTCCCAGTTGGGTGCTTGTTTGCAAGCTCATTAATAAGGTTTTCTCGGAGGAATGTTGTTGGGAGTGAGGAGCATACAGTACAACCAGGACTCTGCCTTTCGCAAGCATTAAGCAGCAGCGTACGCTTAAATTTATTTCAAACTGAAGTGTTTATGCCCAACTTACCTGTCTGGCTTTGGCTTCCCTTTTCCTACAAGCCAAGTGCTTCAGTTGAAGGCAGCAGCTACAAAGTTGTGTTTGGGGTCGAAAGGCTCATCCAGACGAATTGTGAACTGCCAGTCAGAGGCTTCTTGGTTATTTTAAGCACGGAATCTATTTATTTAATAGATTTCTGTATTTTGGCTGAACATCAGCAGTGCAGACTCTTGTCCTTGCCAAAGCTGAGGAGGAGATAGGGGATTGCCGAGTCTGGGCTGTCTCTGATGCAGACTGGTACCTGATAAGCAAACCTGCTTGATTGTAGAATGAAGGTGACAGTTGTATTTACACTTGCATATACAGTGCTTAATTCTTTTAATATTGAAGAAGATGCTACTCCTGCTCTTCCCCTAGCCTGCCAGCATGGGTAGGATACAGAAACCACACAAAGTCGGGTTTTGGGCCACGGACCAAAGCAGAGGCGAGGAGCTGGGTAAAATAGTGCCCATCTAAAGAAAGGTGTTTAAAGGATTATCTGGGAGATTTTGAAGCTGGAATTACCTAAAGTGGGCAGGAGCTCTGCTTGGCCCGTGGGATCCTTCTCCTGAGGATGCCATCTGTCACCACTTTTGCCAAGAGGTGCACATCATGAATTAATAGGGTAATTATTAAATGGATTTTAAACCTTGGATTTGGTACCTAATTTCACAGCACAGGAAAGAGCGTTTTCAGCTGAATCACTGAATCAATCAGTTTTATCACTTTCTCTGTCAGCAAATGGTCTGGCATTGCAAGAGGTGCCGAGCCACGTGCTGCAGCAGCCCTGCCCCAGACCCGCTGCAGGAGCGGGCCCTTGTCCCCTCGCCTCTGCCGTGAACAAACCGGCCATCGACAGTCACGTGCGATTCGCTTAATGTACGTGGTTAGCTGGAATTTGGAGCGGAGAGGGAGAAACCCCATGCTGAAACATGCCGAGGTCCCAGATGGCTCCTCTGGCTGCGTGTCCGCTCTGCCAAGCGTCTGTAGGCAACCGGAGCATCGAGGGAACCTCAGCGTTGTCGGACAGTGCCCGTTCCCGCTCCGTGTCGGAGCTCCGTGAGCCCCAGCCAGCTTTCAGGAGCTGGTCTTCCTCATCTGTAGCTTTGCATGGTTTCCCCCCGAAGCAGCATGTGGGAGGAAGGCTTTGGGCTGTCTTCTGACCTTAGCTGGGAGCGCGGCAGCCGCGAGGGGTTGACTGGTTTGTTGCTGGTGAGGGTTAGGAGTCACCTGGGCTTCAGGAGAGAAGTAGTGTTTCCCAGAATGTTTTTGACTGTGTTACTAGCGGCTGCCTCGGTGCAGGGTTGGTGCTTGGAGTGGACAGATTGCTGCATCGTAGGAGCCGATCACTTGCGCAGAGATGGCTGGAGGACCAGGAGCTGCTGTGGTGCTATGAGTCAACTCTGGTGTGGTTGGCGTGGCCCCAAAGAACACGTGCGTCAAGTGCAATGCAGGTTTTCTAGAGCAGCTGCTAGTATCTCTTGCGCACGGTGACGTTACTGGATATGACCACAGAGTTAAATTTATTGCATGTGGTTTCCTCGTTATGTATTTTCTGATTGCATTTCAGGGCAGAGGCATGAGGACGAGGGCGTAACACCCTTTCACGCCCCTTCTTGCCTTTCCCAAGAAAACCAGCCTTTTATTTAAGTATATGGTCACACTCCAGGGTAACAGTCAGGTCCGCGATGCGTTAGCATCCTGAGGATTGAGGCACGGGGTGGGCGGTTAGAGAAACCCATGTCACTGCTGCCTCCGGAGCGCTGCCTGCACACCTCCAGGAGCTCCAGAGGTCACACCAGCCGTTGGGAAAGAGGCACATAGGGAGAGGCTGGATGTTCGCCCTCGGCTCGGTTGTGTGCACAGCCCCGCTGGGGAGAGGGTGTGCAACGCAGGGTCCCAAGGTTGACCCAGCTGGAGCATCCTGGTCCTCCAGGCAGGCAAGGAGTTCAGGCTTGCCAAATCCACCTGGTTGACAGGATTTGAGACGGTGAGCTTGCCTGCCTTTGAGATCATAGGTTGTCCTGATGAAAGGAAACTGGTAGAAGTAATAGGCTTAGGCTTTTGTAAGGCACCGAACTCAGTATAACGTTTTATCTTGGCTGACTAATGAGATCTAAGCATTATCGATGGAGCGCACATTTAAATGGATTAAGAAATCACTAACTGGCAGATCTCAAAGGATAGTCATTAGGGAGTAATCAGCATACGATGGTATTTTTAGAGTGAATATGCTGGCTTGGGTGCTTGGCCCAGTGCTGTTCAGTGCTCCCGCGAAGCATTTGAAGTTTGTAAAAAGTCACTGTTAATAATCTTTGCTGATGGCGCAAAAGCTGCGAGACCAGCTAATAAGAGGAAGAACGAGGACAAATGCAGCTGCTCGGGAGTTTTGGTAACTTCCCAACGACGGAGCTTTAAAACTCGGGGCTTTCAGTGGGTGCAGCCGGGGATGGCCGGGAGAGCCGGAGGGAGCTCTGCTGCCGTGCTGCCAGCGGGGGCTGCCTCTGACCTGCGGAGCGCCGGCCGCTTCCGCACGGCGTCTCAGCTGGAGGACTCTGCAGCCTCTCCGTCACCTGAGAAATTAACGTAGGTTTTTTTGGTTGGGAGGTGGGGGGAAGGAGCATTTTTTTGGCACGGGGTCAGGCTGGCACACGCCGTACCTGACCGGCGGGGCGAGGAGCAGGACGTGCTGTCCCCTCCGGGCAGGCGGTGGTTCCTGCACTGGCAGGCACAGCGCGCGCCTGTTGTAAAAGAAATCTCATCAAATGCAGAATGGGTTTGTAATAAGTTTTTCAAATTGGTTGCTGCTACAGCGTAACCTTTAGACTACTGGTATTTAACCTTGTATATCACTCTTAGCTTTTGAATGAATTTAGCTTAATAAAGGTGCCTTATTAAATTACTAGGCTGGTTTTTTAAGCCGCTAGAAATAGGCGTACTAGGAAATAGCTTTGGGTTGTTAGATCTAATTGGCTGCCAGTGGAGTATGTAGTGGCTTGGATGCATAGATGCAAGCATTTATTTTTATGTAGTAATCCAGCGGTATGATATTACAAAGTTCCAAGTCGAGGATTTTGAGCTGCTGGAATGCACTTGTGGTAAAAACTCTGCTGCTTCTTGCCTTACATCCTAGGTCACCATCCGAGATAGTCATTGTCCCAGATTGCACAGCCACTGGGGCATGGCATTTTTAGGAAAGCAGGTAGTAGGTGGCAAACTGCTTCTCCAGGCAGTGAAAACCATCATAGCTTTACTGGCATAGGCTACTGAGTGTCATGATCCCGTGTAGGGATGGAGCTCAGGGTCCCAAAGCGCTCGGCATTTTAGAAAGCTTTGCTAACAGAGTCCGTAATCTGAAGGAAACACACTGACTCTGAGGTGAGGCACTTAGCACTGGAAATAGAATTTAAGATTGTCTAAAGGCATATCTTTAAAAAAAGGAAAGAGAGATGCACCCACCCCGAATTCTTGGTTGAAGCGAGTGAAATTTTTTTGTATGCTATGAGCCTAATTAAAATTCCGGTTCTCCTGAGTGCCCAGCCATCCTTCTGAATCCTTCAGAGCTGTGAAGCATTTTCATAAGTGCCCGCTGTAATTACTGGTGTGCTGGCAAGTCCTGCTTAGGAGAGATGTTCGCTGTGCTAACTCTATTGGGGGAATGCTGTCGTCTTCCCGAGTGCGTGCACCTGTGCTAAGAAAGCCCAGACTGCCATCGCAGGTGACACCTCTGCGGTGCCCAGAGAATGGTACGGGCGCGCTTTGCTGCTTCCGTTTGGTTAACGAAGACCGTGGGCTGGGAAGGGCTCCCCTCCCATGGCTCTGGAAGAGCTCACTTGGTTTGCAGTGCATTTGCAGTACAGCAAGCCTTCAGTGTGTTCCTCTTGATTTCCATAAGTAATTGTCAGCTGGTAAACAGCTCATTAGAAATACTGAAATTTATCTAATGAAAGCGGGATGGGAGCAACAGGGGAGGCAAGCTGCAGAAGATGTTGTGTGGAGCTTTCTCAGCACAGGGTGCTGTGATCTTTCTGTTCCCATGTAGATTGGCCTGTAAAGGTTTTCTGCTCTATGACACAGAGTATCACGGCATCCACCTTCCTGGCGTGGGCTCTTAGGTACTGCTGCAAAGCAAATAATAAATAGCCAGCAGATGGCTGGGGAAGTGGGAGTTGTGAATGAGAGCGGTGAGCATGAGCACAGCGTTTAAGATGCTGCTTGTGATTTACTTGCTGCATAATACTTGGTTTAACTCATCTCCCTACGTTTATGCATTGTGTAAGTGCTCATGGCACAGACCCGAGCGTCGCAGACCAGGCTCAATGCTGTCTTGTCAGCACCGCTTTTTGCTTTCCTGTGCTTTTCTGGCACGTGCTTGTGCCACGTCCCTTCCCCTGCGGGGGACCTTTCTTTCCTCAGCTCGCTCCCAGGACGTACCAGCTGGTTCCACATCTCCCTCACACGTGCAGGGCGGTGAGGATGCTCAGGCACGGCGGGGTGGCAGCACTCACGGTGCAGCAGGGGCTCCGCACCCTGGGCACGGGGCAACCTCAGAGCGTCACCATCCCCATGCAGCCACCGCCAGCCTGCAGACACCCGAGTTTTCATAGCTGCAAGAAGCGTCTGTAATGGGGATTAGTTTATAAAATGTTTGTGGTATAGTCATCTCGGGAGAGGATTTACTCGTGTAGCTTATTCCATTACTGAAAATTATGAGAGTTTAAATTGGTTAAATCCTGACGTGGATTCCTCCCCCGCCCCCCCAATCTCTATTATTCCATAGGAAGCATGTTAATGAGTTAAACACAGTTAATAAAATGCAGCAAGCCAATATTTTTGGTAGCAGTTACTCTCAAAGGAAATAGAAACATTTAAATGGTTTCAACCTTTATGCATACTGATTTTTTTGCCGCCTTTTGTTCCTAAGGAACAGTTGAGTAAAATCCTGAAAAATATATATGGCTTAATGGCATTTGTAGCATTGAATTGATTTCTTGCACTGATAACACTTTAGCTACAGCTTAGATTGCATTTTTAATCTGTGTTTCAGTTGTAGGAGGTAATGATTTTTTTTAATTGCGGACTCTGTGTTTGTGGTATGGCTTTTTTTTTTTTCCTTCTTCCTCCTGCAAAGTCTTACTAAAGTGTTTGTGAGTTGGCTCCCTAACTCTATAAATGCTTTAATTCTCTGTGTTTATTTTAGGATTTAGAAGAGCTTCATTTGGACGAAATAAAACCTTCTGTGGTTTAAACAAAAGCAGCGCAGCGGCTGTGACTTATTTCTGTGTTTCTAACAAGCATCTCTTGTAAAGCCCAAATATTAATATGCGTGGACGCCGAGTGTTGTCATACAGTAATATGTGATACACAATAAAACCTGTCAGTTCTGCGCACCACAGATATCTCTGGTTTCACCTCAGCATGAAAGCAAATGAATTCGTTTTAGCTCGAGAGAGTTCAGAGATCAAATGCCGGCACAGCAGAAGTGTCTGCCCTGGGACCATGGCGCTGGGGTTGGCACATGGAGCACTGCCAGCCTCGCCCTCCGGCCGGGAGCAGCAGCCGGCCCAGGGCAGAGCGGTGCCGGAGCCGCCTCGGGTGCGTGACGACCCGGGCCTCTCCAGCACCGCAATTCACCCAGTGACGTTTTTTGTCCTGCAGATAAGCCTCAAGTGCGGGTTTCTCAGAATTACCCGGTGCAAGGCCTCACGAGAGAAGGGGAGCCGCTGGAACTGACCTGCGCAGCTTTTGGAAAACCACAGTAAGTTGGACGCTTCCCCAGGACGGAGCAGGTGGCCCGGGGCTGGCGCGGCCGTGCTGCAGGAGCGCGCAAGCGTCGCTTGGCCTCTGCTGCTATTGCAGACACTCAGTGTGCTATTCTCCGCTGCGAAGACGATGTGACAGTGTGAGAGAGAGAGATGCTTTCTGCACCTGAGCATCTGCTGCGTCTATTCTGCTTTGTATTTATTCCCGTGTAACTAAGGGCTGCGGGATTTGCACCCGAAGGGCTCCTGGGAGGGCTCTGGCAGCCAGCGCAGCAAGCCCCCGGGTGCAGAAGCGAGAAGCCCCGCAGCCCCGCGCCTCTGCCCGGGGAATGGCGTGGGTGGCAGTCGGTGGCAGCTGATCCGCAAAAGCGAGGTCAGGGGCCTGCGTACTGGAGCCTCACGAGGTGCCGGTACGCAGAGGTAGGACTGGCACCGCAGAACTGAGCGGTTGTAAAGTGGAATGGATCCCCCAGGTAAGGCAGTCTGTCTTTCCGCTTGTATTGACTATGTGATGATTTTCCTCCCTTTTGGTGCCCTGTGTGCTTTTTACAAAACGCAGGTTTTATTCTTTCTCCTCTTCTTGCCATGCCCTTGAGGCTTCCTTACATAGTTGAAGAAATTTATGGATCAGGAAAATCCTGGCAAGGGAGGGTAGATTTTCCTCTACACTTTCATTGTTGTTCTAATTTTAAGTTTTGTCGACTTTATTTTTTTAAAATACTTTCTCTTCCACTTGGATTTATGGCTGTCAAGTATTTACTATCTTCTTTTATTTTCGTCATGTTCATAAGATTTCTGCAAACATCCCTGATGTCTGTCAGCGCCTCCTTGGTAGCGTGCCCAGAGCAGAGGAGCTATGCAGGTGCAGTCGAACTGGAAGCCATCCAGTCTGACAGTTCCGCCGCTGTGGGCAGTGACAGGCAGGGTGTCAGCACTCAACAGCGAGGGGGCTTGGGGTGCTGTCACCGCCCCCCCCCCCCCCCCCCCCAGCAGCAGTGTTCCTGCTCTCCCACATCGCTTTGGTGGCTCCTGCTTCCCAGTTCCTTCTGTTCCGCACGAGGCCGATTCCTTCCCCTTACGTCAGAGATTGGCGTGTCCCCTGCTGAATTCCATGTTATGATCTAATCCCCGCTCAGTCTGTCAGAGCCCCTTTGCATTCCTCCTCTCATGGGTAACTGCAGTTCCTCCCATTTGCCATCGTCTGGGAATTTAATGAATAGGCTTCTTTACTTTTTTTTTCCCCCCTCCTCCTTCCAGGCTATGAATAAGACATACACATGTTAAATAAAACAGACACATCTCCCCAGCAGCATGCCACTTAACGTTACAGTGATGCTAAGGATGTGCTAGGAATCGGCTTATGAAGGTCACTTCACCTGTGTGTCTCAAAGCGTAAGAAAATATACAGGAAAATAATGGGCTGTGTTTAGCTCTATGTTTTTAATACAAAGAGGCTTCATAAAACCCTTTCCAGAGGTTTAAGATGAAGGGGGATGTTTCTCCAGTTAAATGAAACCATTTCTCTGTGAAATTTGGCACTATAAACATCGAGGGAGGGAAGCTCAGAGGAAAACAAAAGAGCAGAGAATAGAAGTTTCCATTTTGATACCCGTACAGGTATTTTGTTAGATTAGATGCAACTTCTGTCGTCCCCCTCCCCACCCCAGAGGTGGGGGGATGCTGAACTGGCCCCTGCTAGGACAGGCAGGGGGAGACACGTCTCTGGAAGCAGGCTGCCACGTAGCGCACGTGGCATGTGAGACGCTGGGACTCAAAAACTGCAAACAGCCTCTTGATAACTGTAGCCAGGAGCATCCAAACTCTTCCCACCCTACCGAGGTTAAACTGCATTTCTGCTCTCCCAAGAGCTTCTGCTGCCTGTGCTGTGGCCCGCGTGCCTGACGGCAGGGAGGAGGGGGCCAAGCCCCTGCCCAGAACCAGCTCTCAGCTTCGCAGCCAATACCCAGGTGGCTGGGACATTGAAACTTCAGCAGCTTCTGCATCACAACAGGAGTCTCCCATTTGGATGCTAAGGAAAGTCTGAGCTGTGAGATGCCCCCAGCAGTATGAGCTCCTGGCGAAGTCTGACTTGCAGACTCTGGAACTGGGCAGGCTGAAAATTGTCATCCTGCGTGAAGCTCCCCTTTTAAGAGCTTGCTGTTGAGTCACCCTGAAAGATGCTATGGTTTTCTTGCTGGGAAGGCTGTCTCAGGAGTAGCTGATCTGTCCCCTTACTGCTGCTTAAAGACGATGATAAATCTAAAAATTTTTTTTCTAATTCTTTTAAAGTTAAAAAAAAAAAAGGCAAACCAAAAAAACCACACACACCCCGCAAGGCCTGCAGCGCTCGCCTTCTTTACTAGCTCTAACACAACAGGCTAATTTAATTCCCTAAATGATGCAAAGGTGATGCTCACTTTGGTTCCGCTAGCAAAGGGATGCAGGAGAGAGAGGCTGACAGTTGGCCAGGAGGGACTGGGGGAAGGAGGAAGGTGTTCCTCTCCTCCCACAGCTGAGATGCTCATAGCGAGCGGCACTGCCACCACCAAGGTTAAACAGGTCCATCGCATCGCTTTGTGGAAGGGTTCAAACCTTTTAAAATGTACCTGTTCTGCCACATGCTGTCCAGGTCTGCACTCAGAGCACCCTGTGGATGCACGTGTAGTCCATAGCCTCAAAGATTTCAGGTTTACTGAATAAGCAAATGATTAACCACTAATGAACTTTCTTCCTGCTTGCATTAGTGTTTTCAGAAAATTTAAGGTCTGGATACAGTTTCCTGTTGGGTTAAAATAAATTTAAATTGAGGAAGCCCGACAGCATCCGGGCTTGACTAGTGCAAAAAAAAGTATGTGTTATTTCTTTACAGTTTTTTCTTGGTTTGGGCTTTCTGTCTGTGGATGAACTATTGAAGATGCCATCTTTACCATAGGAAAATAGTAATGTGATTGTTTCTTTTTCTCCCTCCTCTGTAGGCCTACGGACATGAGGTGGTTAAGAGTAGATGATGAGATGCCTCAACACGTTGTAGTGTCTGGTTCAAACCTTCTCATTAGTAACCTAAACAAAACAGATAATGGTACATACCGCTGTGAGGCTTCAAACGCGGTGGGGAAATCACATGCGGATTACATGCTGTTTGTATACGGTACGTGAGAAAAACCACCGTTCTTCTAGACTCATTTACACATAATTGCAACATACCGCGCTCTGAAAGCTTTGACAGAAGTTAACATTTTGCTTGATGCGAGATTTACAGATAGCTCCTGACACACCTACCTTATACCGGGCTGGGGTAGGGGCTGGAAAACCTTTGGTTTTGCTTCTGTGGCTCTCGGTGTCGTGCATCAGGTGCAGAGCCTGTGCCAGGGTCCGGCAGGCTCCGGTCTCCGGAGCTGTCCCGGTGGGCTTGCCGCAGCACTCCTGTGCTGGCAGGGGAAGCCTGAGGAAAAACCAGAGCAGGGGCATGGGGAGAACTGCCAAGTTCTCTGGCCTGACAGAGTTCTCCTAGGGCTTCTCCAAGAATTCCTTTTCCTTTTTTTGTAATACCTTCTCCAGTGTCTTCAGCAATGGTCCAGGGCGGGAGGGTTCTAGGTCTTTCATTAGCAAGTTAAATTACCAAAGAATCAGCCAGCATCCCCAGATAATTACAAACCAGTAAATAAACTGGAGGAATTAGATGCCTTGAGCCTATATGTGGTGGCTGAGCAGGCACTAAAACATGCCCCAGCATCTTTTTAAAGTGCTGTTAAGTACCTACTTTAATTCTTCAGTTCCTCTGCATTATTTTGCTATTGCTTTAAACCCTGTGCTCCCGCCACAAGGCGTTGCTTATAATGAAGATTCAGTAGGCACTTGAAGAGTGATCCCCCAGTTTAATTATGAGCAATTCCCTTGGGCTGCATATTTGAAATCTATCTGTTAAGAGTGGTTGTTGTGTGGCTGGGCTACGCTTGTGGTGGGTGTTGGACTCTATGATCTTAAAGGTCTTTCCCAACCTAAACCATTCTGTGATTCTGCTCGGACCGGACCGTAACTTGCTTTGGTTGGAAGTTCATTCCATGCAACAGCTGCTTGAAGTTGTGCAGTCCGAATTCTCTTGTACTTGCTCTGATCCAAATCCATAGACAGGAATGTCACATCACCTGTCCAAATGCCACTTGCACGTGAGCAGTTTTAAGCCCAGTCTAAGAAACTTGTCTGAAGGCTGAAGAAAACACCAAAGCTACAGCTTTGAGCCGAAATTGAGCTCATCATCGGCCACATCATACAGGTGGTTCCAAAAGGCTTCAGTTCAAAAAATGAAGTCAGGTATGCATTTGCGATGGAATAATTTGTATGCTCATGGTGTGGAAAGGAAAAAAAAAATCCAAACTCATTCACTTGTTTCTTTAAACACCAATGTAATGTTGTGGAGAATAAAGAAGTTGAAATAGGACACAGGCAGTTCCCCATGAGATTCAAATGATGCAAAGCTGCTCCTGTACAGCACTTGTGGATGAGGCGCTTGCATTCTTTGCATGGTTTTACGTACTGGCTGGAGTGAGTGCCAGATGGACCCTCACCAATGTTACTGGCCTGGGATTTAGAGCTCAGTGTAACTCTCGCACTCCTTCATTACTCTGCCATTTGGATGTGGGCGAGAACTAGACTGCACGGGACTTCCTCAGTGTTGCTCCCCCTTGGGATTAAATCCACAGGAGGAGAGCCAAGGCCATATTGTTTTAAAGGAGATGCAGGGTCCCAGGGGCTGTGGTGGGTGTCCCAGGGGTGGACTCAAGTTCAGGCACCTGGGAGACGTTTTGGCCATGTAGGGGAGGGCTTCTCAGGGTCTGGCAGGAGCTCAAGGGCAGATAAGGGTTTTGCATCCCCATTGCGTTCAGTTTCTGCTCGTTTGGGAGCATGCCGCCAGGGTCCAGCACTTTGGATGGCATAAAGAATCCTTTTAACCCTGAATTTAAAAGGGGGAGATCCAGAGCTGCTGGTGTGGAGGAAGCTGTTGGGCTGTGGGCATCATCCGAAGCCTTCTGGTACAGGACCGAACTCCGACTGTCCCTGCGGGAAAGGGCTGCCACTGCCAGGGAGTGTGCTGCTTTTTCCCCCGCTTGTCCAGGGAAAGCCTTTACGTCTCCAGCCCTTGGCACCTTTCCCCGCTGTGAGACAGCCAATATTATAGCAGCGCTGGAATCTGCATCCTTGCAGACGTGTCTCTGTAGGCGTAGCATGAAAGTTGGTGGGAACGTGTTTCACTGCTCGTCCTCTGCCTTGCCGCTTGTCGGTGCAGGTCCCTCCCAGATCACCTTACCTTGGGAACGGGGGGATGCTGGGCACGGTCCCTTCGTGCCCGGGCTACTGTAGGGGAGTAGCCATAGCCTTAGCAGAGCCGCGGTCTGGTACACGTCCGCGAGAGCCGGGGTTGGCATAGCCCCCCTGCCAAAGGGTGCAAATGGCGCCTGGCAGCCAGGGCTGGCGAAGTGACCGCTGCCGTGTGTGCTTAACGCACCTTCCGCTGCTGTGCGCGTGGCGTGAGAGCTGTCCAGTCGCATTGACAAGCACCGAAAACATGTTGATTTGTAAAATGCGTTTCACGCTATCCTCCCCGTGGGAGTGGGCAGGCATATTTAGTAGAAAATTCTAGTGTGATTAGGTGCAATTTTTTTTTTTTAAAAAAAAACATTTTGTTTTTCCTTTTATGGAGGGAGAGCCTGCTGCATAGCATCGTCCCCGTGCAGTTGAGTGAAAGGCTGGGGACTTTCTTCCCCTCGTTCTGCTCTGCCTCAGCGGTTGCAGTCCCCACTGCTCCTGGGGAGACATTACATGTCATGAGCGAGCAAGGAGCGCCCCGTCAAAGCGTAGGGGATGCTTCAGCTGCAGGGGAAGGGCAGTAACTGCTCATGATAGAACCGTAAATAAGCGCTTGCAGTGAAGTGAACTCTGAGGTAATGTGTCTTAACTTTTGGGAAGTTGTATGGAAGATAATAAAGGTGCAGCATATAATTAAAGTTCAGATGTCTTAATTAGGGAATCTGAGAGAGCTCACTTGGAGATAAAAAGAGTAGCAGATGTGTTAGTGATGAAGAGTTGACATGCAGTAGAGGAAACCTACAATCAAAAGCCCATGAAACGTTTCATGCTCTATTATTGCCGAACGAATCCGTAGTTCAAAGTCTTCCCGACTACTTAGCGCGTTCAGTTTGATCATTTGATCATTTGGGCATTGATACATATTTTTTTCTTTTACATCTTCTCATATCTACCTTCTCCTGCCCAGTAATTTTGATGAGGATGTGCCCCTGTACATAACACAAATACTATGAAAAGCGGCGGCATTTGGAGTCTCAACAGGCCAAGTGTGTCTGAGCAGTGGTTATCCGTCCCGAAGAGAAACACACCCATTATCCGTGTTTCCCATTGACGATGCCCTAGTAGCCAAAACAAGAGCGTTCAACTGAAATTATCAGAAAAATACTGACTTTATTTATATTAAAAGATACCAGTGAAAATTCTCATACCTTGAAATTGATATTTATTAATGATGTTCTCGTTTCTTTGTATCTATTGCTATCTTTGAAGTAGTTCTTAACATCCTGCTGACGTGTATTCATAGAGGAAGAATAGTGAAGTTAATGGCCCTGGGAAGAAAGTGAGATGTATTCATGTGCTTGTTGATACTGAGCCTGTTAAGCGCAGCGGGGGCCCCTCACGCAGACCTCCCTCCTGGATGTTCAAATGTATATGTAGAAAAAAAACAGCAAAACACCACCATGTCTCTCTTTGTACATGTGAACTGTTCTTTTTGTTGTGGAAAGCGTGCCGTTGATTTTTTTTTTTTTTTTTCTTATGCCTCCCATTCCATTTCTCTCTTTCTCATTGACTAATTTATGCTGGGTTTTTTGGTTTGGTTTTTTTTTTTTTGGTTTTAGCATTGTAGAAGGCTAAAAGGGGGGAAGAGTTTGGGGGCCAGATTCTCCAGCGCGAGTGAGCCTGCGTGCAGCTCTGGCGGTGCAGGTTCAGCTCGAAGCCGTGCCTGGCTGCTGAGGATCTGGCCCACTGTCCTTAAAGCCAGCTGGGCAGCCCCCACCTGGCTTTAGAGGAGGACAGGTATCTGACAGCCGTGCTGCTTCTTAGCGTCCTTGTTTCTCTCTGATCACGATTGACCGCTGTTGTGTTCTGCTTGGTTTTTTTCTTAATTTGCTTTTTTATTATTTTCCTTTTTATATTTTATCCAGATCCCCCCACAACTATCCCTCCTCCCACAACAACCACCACCACTACCACCACCATCCCTACCACCATCACAGGTATGGTACCTTCATAACCATTGGAAATGTCCTGAATGTTTATTGTCTTTTATGTATATAAGCAGAGCATGAAGCCTGGGGAAAAACAACAAATTAATTACTTGCAGGTTTTTTGTTGGTTTTGTTTTTGGTTTTGTTTTCTCGAATACACCCACTGTACAGCGCAAGTCCTGGTCCAGCAGTTCAGTGGGTTGGACCGTCCTTACTGCAGGTGTTTCGGAAATGCGGGAACTGCTGTGGCAGGAAAAGCTGTTAATTCCATTACTGGTGGCTAATATTGGGTGCTTTCAAATGAAGGATACGCACAGCCTTAGAACTCATTTAGTACGGGCAGTTGTTTCAGCCTGGACCCCATTAGTATCAATTTGTGAGCAACTTTATAGTCGGAAGCAGAAAGTTTGGTCTTCAGTAACTTCATTCACCTCGTGTGACTCCAGGTGCTTTCTCATGCCTGGATGTTTGGTCTCTCTCTGTGTTAAGCCCTCTACCTCGCTCTCCCGGAAAAGGGAATACCACCAGTCATTTTTTTTATTGAGCCAAACACCACCTGTAGGACCCTTTTTGAGGAGCTGGCTGTTAGCGTTGTGAGTTTTTCCCTGTCTTGCAAGAAAATATTAATAAAAACAACCAGCTGATCACAAGTCACCTCTCTCTTTTACACACATCCATCATACTTCCTCACTAGACCTGACTGTCTCCACTCATAAGGAAGGCCCCTTCAGGTTTATTTGTAACCATTTGCATTGTCATTTTCTGATCTTTTCTATTTCAACTGCTGCTTTTGCTTTTGCTTGCTTGTTTTGGGGTTTTTTTTGTTGGTTTGTTTTTTTTTTGAGGTGGAGGTGACAAACCCAAGGTGAGAATGGACCATTGAATAGTTAATGGCATAACGTTTATTGTTGCTGTAAACCATCCCCTGTGTAAATGCCTTCACATTTTGTTTGCTTTTATGACGTTGCTCAGCTGACTCTAACTGTCCTGCTCAGGGTGTTTTGTGGCTTCTTTCCTTCTGAGGTTTTTGCAACCAAGTCAGACTCCGCTGGCATGGACAAGCAATTGAAGTCTTTCTCCCAACGTGCCTTAATGCGCACTGTGCGTGCGCCGTCTGCCATCCACCATCGTGTTGTCCAGACCTTGCCATTCTCTGTCTTCCTCTTTCCAGGTGGTTATCAGTAAAACCGAACTCCAGGCACCCAAGTTTGGATGCTTGAGACCCTACCGTGAACACTCTCCCGTTTTGCAATTTGGTCACTTTGTTTCAGTTCTGTTTTTTTAATTTCTTAACTTAACCAGCTTTCATTTCAGAGTAGGTTTAAACTTTATTAGAGTCTCCTTAAGAGCCGTTTGCAGAGAAACACAGTCCCATGTGTCTTGGTGTAAATGGACGTGCATACAGTTTGCTTTTGTTTTACGGTAATTTGTTAATGCTTTCAGTGAATTTGGGAAGGCTGAAAGGAAGAATTTGTCTTGACACTTGATTGACCCTGTTAAGTTAATTTTGGAGGCTGCAAATGTTAACGACTGTCCTTCTCCTGGGAAATGGATTGCTATCAGCCTGTCATCTCAGGGATCGCCCTGGGACTGGCTTCCAAAGCGCGTGCTAGCCTCACCTGCCATCTCGGGCTCTGAAGTAGTGCTTGTTCATAATAAATAGCAGATTTGTTGTTTGCTCTTCAACTCCAAGTGTTGCAGATTGATCATGAATTTTCAGTAGCCTCTGGGCTTCTAGGCTCTCCTCTGCAGTGGTTTTCTAGCTTTTTCATATTAAAGAAGGGGCTGTGGGTGGTTCTCAAAGTCAGAAAGGGCTGTTGCCAAGCCCCCTCCCCCAGCTGATTTCAAGCAATGATCTGGCTGCTGTGTCGTGCTGCCCAGGTTTGCTAGTGGATCCCACAGGGTTTCTGCCATACGACTGGGTCAGTGATGCTCAGCACCACCACAGCTACAGCTGAGTGGTGTGTCTCAAGCTGCAAGAAATGTCTCTTGAAATCCTCCAACATGGAGAAGGGGGGATGGCAGGCTTGCAGGAAGGCAGGACCCGCTGGCCTGACAGTTTTCCAGCCGTTGCTCCTCAGTCACTTCCCATCAGAGCCGAGCAAAGCCCTGGGCACTGCCCACTGTGAGGGTGCCGCTCCACGGGGAGGTACGGCTGCACTGGAAAAGGGTTAGATGCCCACACAGTGCAGTGACCAGCAGCTCTTGGTTTCCTGTACAAGCAGCGTTGGGGGTTGCTTTTCTCTCAGCCTTGCAGAAGTACCTTGGGGTCAGGCGCGTGCGGCCACCCGATGTTTTTCTCTCCCTTTTGTTTGCGATGATGAAGTATCTGAACTTCACAGCTTGCTGGCAGCCTGTTGGCAAGACCCAGGTGGGTCTCCACTGCCTCCTTCATGCTTTTCAGTATTGGCTTTGAACTGCTGAAGTGGCTAGAAATGTAATGAAAATGCAGTATTGTTCACTGGTTCCAACAGTTACTGCTTACTACAGCATACTTAGGCAGAAGATTAGTTAATGCTGATAAGAGAAATGTTTATATTCTTCCCTGACACCGATCTAACGCTGAGTCGTCTTGATGTGTGTTTTCACATCTGCCCGCAAGCTCCGTGTGCTTTTCCCACAAAGAACAACAGCTGAGGCTTCACCTCCCCTGTTTGGGCAGGGATGTGCATGCGTGTGTTTTCCAGCCAACAGCCAGGCAGCGTGAAGCTGCAGAAACTTCTGCTTCTCAGTAGTTAGAGACTTTGTAGCTGGAAAAAATTAGGTCAAATTAACATAATCTCTGGAATTACATAGCATAGTCATGTTGAAACACTTTTTAAAGCCTCAAGAGACAATTGATACCTTAATTCCCATCATCACCAAAATGCTGAAATACTCTTCTAGGGCGACATAAGCGCTTTGGTAGCAGACGGGGTGTTTCTTGTCTCTGCTGGCAGCTGGGCGCGAGTCGTCTGCCAGCCAGCTGGCTTGAAAACCCTTCTTTAGGATGAGAGGTCTTGGAATCTGGTTTATTTTGCCTTTTCCCCCGTGTCTTGTATTATACTGACCTGCTTTGTGTCCCCTGAAACCATAGAGTAGTTCCCAAAAGCAGCTGTCTTGCTTTAATTTGAAAATAATTTAAAAAATATTGAAAATTAAAAAATAAACAATATAAAATTTAAAACATTTTAAAAATTTAAAAATAAAAAAAGAAAGAGACCTGCACTGAAACAGTTTCTGTGTCCAAACCTTGGGTTGTAGGTGTGCTGTCACCTCTGGCGGCTGCCCTGAGAAAATGACATTCTTGGAAGTAGTCCTTTTGAGTTATTGGACAGAGCTTGTTCTGGATTCGTTTACTCCTACTAAAACTATCCAACAGAGGAATCTTGAAGGGCTGTACTTGCCACTGCCTGCGTGGCGAGTTACTCCTTTTGCACAGGTTCTGATGACAGGCATCTTTTTTACTTGCTTACACACGGTATTTCTACTCTAAACGTGTTCCGATATGACATGGAAACTCATCCGTGTCCTGAGGAGTTTGGCTGTGAGCGTGATGGGCGCTGCTCAGCACCTAGGAGCCAGGGGCCACAAGCAGGAGAGGACGCCAGAGCCACGTGCGGGGGTACAGTGGCCCTTGGCTGTTGGTCCCTGTGCCTGCAGAGTGCAGTGGGCTCCCCCACGTGCTCCTGGCCCTCTCGCGCCCACCCGGGTCCGTGCCCAGAGCAGAGGGTCCCTTTATCGGCCCCTCTTGCTTGACAGGTCCTAATCCTGCATCGCTGCTGCTGTAGGCTTGATCTACAAAGGCACACTGAGCCCATAGAGCAGTTTTATGGCAGGGAGGTTTGGGGCAGGAAAAGCTAACCTGCTGCTTTTTTCCAGGAGAAGGAAAAGCTGAGCAGCGGTAAAGTTTCCAAAACAGCGCGACCTTTAAAGCTTTTCCGCTGTCGCTTCAGTGTAGGTGCTTGAAAAGATTTCCTGCGTGACAGTTTGATCTTTTTCATATATCCTCCAACTGCATTGATATTCTGACCGTCCTTTGGTGTTTCAGCTGTTATCGCTGGCAAGCCCTTTTTTATCAGTTCAAATTGTCCTTGTGGCTTTGTTCATTAAGATGTACAATATGATACAGCGGAGCAAACTGCATAATTTGAATTACCCCTAGAGTCGTTCCTTGAAATGCTGGTTTTCGACAGCTGTTGTTTCCTGGGAGATAAAGGTTCTTCATAATAGCAAAGCCCTCATCTTCAGGCATGGTGCGAGCGGAGCGATTTAGCCTGCCTTTTCAAGCATCCTCTTGCTGCCTTCACATAACACCTCCGCACCCCGGGATCTGCAGCGTGATTTGTACCTGCAGATTGGCATTTATCGCGCTTCCTCTGCAGATGGATCAGGCAGGTGTCTTGGCAGTGGCTCGGTGGAGGCCTGGGGGTGCCGCATGCATGCACGTTCCTAGCATCTCCACCCTTGCAGTGGCTGCTACCGATTCTGCAGAGCCCCCGTGGTCCGTCTTGCGGCAGCACTGATGGCAGGCTGACAGGTCCCACAACGGCCTCTCCAACCCCACTGACCCCTTCGAGTAGACAGCAGCAGGTGCGTGTGTGTGTTCAGGGGGCTGAAACTTCGTGGGTGGTGGGTTTAGCTTCGGAATTACCCGCAGTGCTCAAGCCTGCCCGGTGGACTCAGCCGTGAGCACCGAGCCTGTGCTGTGGAAGCACTCCCGTGTCCCCTCTTGAGGCTGGAGGTTTCATAACCAGGGGTGAGCGAGCTCTGGTTGACTTGACAGTGCTCAGAAGTCAGCGAGCTCCAAAGCAGGAGCTGTTAATTGATGCTGAGTCTGAGCATCAGCCCTGGACCGGGGTCATGTCACCACTGAGGCTCTGTCTGCTTGGCAAGGGCACTCTCTTAAAAGATGCATTTTTGTGTCATCTCAGCCTCCTAAGAAATAATACATGGAAATCAAGTCTCCCAAGAAGAAAGAATGTAGCAGGTTTCCAAATTCATGTGCCAGAAAACTTCCTCCAAACGAGGAAAATGATGATTTTTATCCTCAGCAGAAGTTGTTTTTTTCCTTTTTCTGATTACAGCTGGTTGTGTGAAAAGCTACAGTTGCGTGGCGTTTATTCCAACAGTAATCCGAAAAGGTGGTGGGCGGGGAAAAGTGCAATAACAGTCATTCTTTGCTCAAATTACCTTACAGTAGGTTTGTGGGAGGTGAAGAGGCAGCGTGGGGATTACTGAAGCACGTATGTACCAGCAGAATCGCGGGCTTTGCATCTAAGCAGGTATGGTTGCTTGTGCTTGCTGCTACTGATGGTCACGTGGAATTTAGTCGTAAATAGGAAATGCCTTTCTTCCCCAGTCAAATCAAAGGCAGATGGCGGTGGTCCTGGCTGTCTCTCCCACTTTTCCAAGCGCCCCTTCCTTTGGAGATGCAGCAGGCAGGGAGGCGGGCAGGGAGCCGGAGGCGCTGGGCACTCCTGGTTTGCTGCCAGCTTGCCACGTGTCCAGGTGCTCGGTGCCACCGCAGGGACTCAGCCCCAGGAGTTGTTCCCCCAACTTATTTATTATTTAACTTTTGCTTTTTGCTGAAGCTTCTGCATGTCCCCGGTAAAATGTCAAGTTAATTTTAAAGATGATACTGCACTCTTCTGACATTTTCATCCAGGATGTGACCGCATTAAAGGGAATAAAAGAAGAGAGAGTAGCTGACAGGCCTGTTACAGAAAATAAAATGAAATCAAATTCAGTCTTTTAGTACCGTGTCCAGTCAGCAGCAGACAGGCTGCTGTCATGTCCAGTCTCACCAGTGGTGACATGGCGTCAGCGGTGCAGAAGCCATCGTTTTGCGGGGCAGAGAAGGCATGCCTTTAGGGGAGCTGGGCGGGGGGGACCTGTCCCCTCTCCAGCAATGTAAGCTGGCTGGGGCAGAGCACAAAAGAGGTCGGGGCTTGCACAGTGCCCGGCCGCGTGGCGGGATGCCTTCTGAACCTGAGGTCTTCCCAGTTTTGGCAGAGCGGTGGGAGCGAGCAGCCCTGCCTGCCCAGCAGGTTGTTGCGGCTCCTGCCTGAAACCGTGGGCCGCTCTGTCGTTCTGAAGGTTGGTATTGAAACAAAACCACAGTCCTCGCGGATCTTTATGGAAAAACATGCAAAGGCATAGCCAGAGCCGCAGCGCTAATTTGGGGATATTTTTGTTCTTGTCACACACAACTTCCATACGGATTGTGATTATTTTTGTGAAACATCTGGTCCGCAAATCAAACTGTCTCTGGGGTGCATTGCAACATGCCCATACACAAAAGCCTTCAGCAGCAAGCTGGAACCACTTTACAGAGCATCGTCACAGAGTATCGTAATGCAAAGTGCGTTGTCATCCATCCTCCCGAGGAGCTTCTAGCAAGGGAGAGGGTTGCTGTGCGTTGTCACTCGGGGGGTTCAAGCTCCTTTGCCCCTCAAACTGCTCTCTCGTGATGTTGAAATGGAACGTCTCTGCTTGTGTCCAACAGGGCTTTGTTCATTGGGAACGGCGGGGATTTTTGTAGGGCTTTGGAGTAGCCATAAGGACCTGAAAGAGAGTGGAGATCCTGTTGGTAATACTGCACACCGGTCCCTCAGGCCACTGTGAAGGCAGCGCCGGCAAGGAATTCCTGCTTGCCCTGGTCAGTCAGTGTGGAGTAGTCTGAAAAATACTAAGAATAAGAGCTCGGATGTAACAATAAGTCATCAGATTGGCTTTTCTTTTCAGTTCGGAGAGCAATGTGAAAAGCAGTAGATGGAATGGATATCTCTACTGGTTAATATGTCTTTAAATTTAAAAAAAATAAGGGTGTTGATGTGCTATTGTAATTCCCCTTACAATAGCTGTGTGTTTTGAAGCTCCAGTGTATCGTGTGCTTCTGTAAGGCTGCAGCATTGCAGCTCCAGCATTCAAGTTGGTGAGTTTAATTTTGCTGTGGGGGTTTTAATATTCCTCCATCGTGCTCGTTCTGTTTGAGGCTGTGGACTTATTATGGACGAGTTTGAAGGGCCCAGTCTGTCACACTCCGCAAACAGTTTGAGGTTGGAGAGAATCCATTTGAGAAAATGAGGAGGCTTAGCAGCAGAGCTCGTAACTCAACTAAATGTTGCCCAGATGCTTTCATGCAGTAATTTTATAAATGTGTGTGTATGTGTTATGCACGCTTGTGTAGCTACCTAATGAAGTAGCGAGTGCCTAAAACTTGGGCGTCATCTGAGTTGTCTTAGCTGGCAGGTTACACCGTCTGTGTCGCAGGGCGATGTGCGCTGGTGTCTTCGTTCCAGAGCCGGCCAGGCTGAAGTCTGTTCGTAGCACCAGTGCTAAAAAGAAACCACGATAAAGTGAAACATGCAGCTTTGTAGAGGCCAGTGGTTCCTTTCTCAGGTACCTTCTTTAATTATAAACCTGCCCTCTGGGGAATTCATGCACACGTAGATTTTGAAAGGCCGTTGCATTGTTTTACTTTTCCCCATACAGCACGTTTTGTTGTCTTCCTGATTAAAATCAGGAAGAGAAGGAAGCCTTTAACTTGAGATGGAAAGAACCACATTGAGCCTCTCTGTTTATCTGCTTTCAGCATCCTCTCTGCTTTGCCATATCTCATAACACAGCCCTTTTTTCAGCACCAGCTTACCATTTTAAATGATAAGCATCAGCTTCATACACTTGTGTGGTTGCTCCTCACACGTATGGCTCAAGACCAGAATGGTGCTTTTTGGTGATGGCAAAGCCATTCACTGGCTTCGTTCAACCTTAAGTTAAGGCAGAGACATATTGAGGACTTGCTTGGCTGTCCGTGTTTGGTGAGGAAAGGTGATTTTTCTTCTAGGACATGGGGCAGAAGCCTCATCTCTGGGGTTCTGTGTGCCTGGTCCGGTTTACAAATGAGGCTATTATTGAGGGTGAAGTAGAAGCCAATGGAACGTACCTGCAATTCGGGAAACCATGTTTAAAGTTCGCCAATCCATTTTAAAATTATAGGTTGTCTTAGCAGCAGCATTGCAGGGCTGGGGCTGTTCCTTCCTGCATAAGGCAGAACAGTGGTGGAGTTTGGTGTGCACACAGTTTTACCCGTATTCATTAATTTAATACCAAAGCAACAGTGACAATTTTTCTCTCCTTTGCTGTGCAACCACTGTAGTCGTGTGCCTGTGTCGGGGGGGGGGGGCATTCTGCGCTTTGCTTTAACATGAGATTAATTCCTCTTCGGCACACCGTGTGTATGCAATGCATCTTCTCAAAGAAGACTCTGGGATTGAAAAGGACTTCCAGAAAACTCGCTCTAAACTTCAACTGGTCTGTGTTTCTATTGCAACCATCCAACCCATTTGCTAATCATAACTTTGTCATTCCAGCTGCAGCCAACATGTTGTTTGACTTGGATATTTGTTCGCACTTACAACCGCTTGAGATCTTTATTTTTTGTAACCTGTTGGTCTCTGTCCCCAGATGGGGAAGCGAGATGCACTGTCCAGTTTGCACTGTTTCTTGACTAATATCTCTTCCAGCACGTGAATACAAGTTTGCTTTCAGCAGATTCTCTATTTAGTGTAAAAGCTGACGTAACTTTTTTTATTTCAGGAAGACAGTAAATTGAGACTATTTATAGATGCCATCTCAGGAATTAATACCCAGCTTTACAACCCTTTGTAAATGACAACCTTACCTCCCTCCCACCCTCACCACCATTTTCCCCTTCACCGTTTGCTTGGTTAAAACGGGGCATCGCTTGGGGGTTGCTACCCAAACACAAAGAGAAGCCCCACTCTTGTTCTCCCTTTCTGCTTTGGAGGGCTTCCCTTGCAGCCTCCACCAGAGCTCCCAGCCGGAGAACAAGAGCTAGCGTCTTTAAGCGTGTGTTAGATTTGATTGCCAAGACGAGAACAGTCAATGTTGGCAGTGGGAACAGGCTAATGACAGCTTGATAATCTGTTATGCAAATCTTGGTGCAGTTTGTTAAATTGTGCAGGGTTTATTTGTTTTGCTTTCATAATTAAAGCATGTAGACCTTGTATCTGTAAGTAATGTGTATTCCTTGTATGATTCTTGTCTTCACTGGTGCTTCAGAAATTCAGACCTGGGCTGTCCTCTGCTAAATTGCAAAGGAACGGGTCCTCTTTTTTTTTTTTTTTTTTTTTTTTTTAACCCCCCACTGCTGCCTCTGAACGTGCAGGAGGACTACCCGTCCTAGGGTTCTCCAGACAGCATGTCAATTAGGGGAAATGCCAATGTGAATTGTCTATTGTTGCTACAAAACTCAAGCTCGGGGCTGCTTTGCAGAACTAAACACAGTAGAGTGCTTCTCTACACTTACTCGTACCATTTGAGTCATTGAAGCATTGCCTACATCAAACTGAGTAGAGCTGTGTGAAACTGGGACTGTGCTGTCGGCTGGAGGGTGCCGGTAGGGGTCTGCAGAGTTCCAGCTCTGCTGGGGGGAGCCAGCCCGCTAAACCAAGCAACCGGCAGCACGTAGCACACAGAACCACGTGAACAGTAGATGACTTTTGACAACTTTAATAAGCCAGTAGTTTGGATAACATGGATAAATACAGTTTAGATCTATTGGCATAGAGAAGTAACACAGGACACAGTTAGAAAAAAACAGCAGATTTGGGTCACTCTTTAAAACTGCCTGTGGCAAACACCCGTGAAGGGATGAAGAGTCTCTGCGTTGGCAGGGCACCAACCCCCAAGAAATTTCCAGGGCTGTGCAATATGTACAGAGTAAAGTCATACTAACAGACTAACAACCAAAAAAATAAACCCCAGCATACTTTAATTACCAGTAGCTGCTAACCAGTTAGCTGTGGCAGCAGTGGTGCTGGTAACGTCCATCTGCCAGTTCTAGGGGAACATTTGTTGTGCTGAAAACCTTGCGCATCGTACAGGCACGTGGCTTGGTATAGCCAAGGCACAGGGCCACCTGTGCCTTCGGAACTGGGTGGGAGATTTCCAGCAGCCTCTTTGCTTCTGAACATTTACTTGCCACCTCCAGGACGGCCTGGGTTCTGAGGCTGTGGCACATACTGACGTGCTCGGGGGTTCCCGACATCAGACAGAGCAGAAGAAGAGGTGGGAGCATCTTGTCCCCTGGCCCTTAGGGCTTTGGTGAAGGCAATGTTTGAATGCATAAAAACTGTTTTCCAGGTGTCAGCTCTTTGTTCTGGTCTTGAGCTTCTGTTTTGGTCCCTACCAACTACAGTGTTGGTGTCGGTGTTCTCGCCTGTCTCCCGTTCCCCTGACTTTGCAACCACCAGTAATGTTCTGGCAAGGTCCTGGAAAAAGAGAAAAATTTACTGTTTTCCTCAGGCTCATAGCTTTTGAACTGGAGGCATGTCTTCTAAACAGTGCAACTCACTTCAAATGCTTTTTGCCTTTCATTTTATTATTGCTTGTCACGCAATGTTCTTTGAAAGCTTGCTCATATATTATCTGTTCCATTTTTTCCATTTTCCCTTTTTTTGCATGCTGTTCCTCCTGTTTCTTCCCTTCCTCCAATCCTCTGTTCCCGTGTGTAGACACAACGGCGACGACAGAACCTGCAGTTCACGGTTGGTATCACATTCCTGTTTATCTTATTTCTCAGCACTGCTGAGTGGCAAGACAAGCCTGGGAAGGGGAAGCAAAAAAGGGAAATGTGTAGTCTTCAAGGGAAAACCATGTTTCAGGTGGACTGATCTCATAAATATAACATCATTTTTAAGGCTGGAAAGTCTGTCTGGTCTTGTCATTTCTGTTGTGAGCTTTGCAGCCAGCTGCTCCAGTGCCAGGCAAGCACCAAGCCCCCAAGCCCCGCGGACACGGTGTACATGTCCGAGCAGCGCCAAGGAAGCGAGTGATTCTCCTCTCACCTCGATTACTGGAGTAATTGCTTCACGCACAAAGAAGAAATCCAGCTTCTGAAAATGGGAACATAAATCTCATTTTTTAAGAGCTGCTTGAAATCTTGAGGGTTCTTCTTTGCTTTTGAGTTTCTAAGGTCCAGGGGGTCTGCCAGTGTGGAGCAGCGTTGGGTATTCTGGGGATGCTCTGCAGAGGAGCGCTCGCCGCAGAGGTCAGCAGTGAAGCTTGCATTATTACACTGCAGAAGGAGGTTCAGAAAACAAATAGCAACACTTTCCTATCAGCATAGCAGTCTAGCAAACTAACCCTTCTCGTCTGCTCAAGGCAGTCTAGCTAACAGCTTGACAGCTTCCTTAGCTTCCTACAGTTTCAAAGCGAGCCTAGATTGTCATTTCAGACTGGAAGTTGAACATACCAGCTTTTGGCACAAGCTTGCTTTTCAGCTAAAGAACCAAAACCTCTGACGATTTTAATTAAGGCTAATCCATATTTGAGTTTGCTATTTTGGTTTCTTTTAACTCTGATAAATCGACTGTTTCTTTTACTGACAGACATTCGCAAGGCAGAACCGCCTCTTTTTCCTGCCTATGCCCAACGAGGCATTTCTTGGGCGGTGGCAAAGGGAGGACCAAGTAAAGGGGTGGTTAAGTGGTGATGCGCCGTATCAAGTGGAGGGATGTGCAGTTCTTGTCCCAAATAACTTACCTGCCTGGGTGCAGTTTCCCACCCAACCCGAAATCAGGAAGCAGTCAGGCATGTGTCTGCTTTCCGTACATTGCCCAGCTGCCTATGAATGTTTAACGTCAAGACTCAACATGGGTAATCTTGTAGCTACCGTGATGAAAGTCACAGCAAAGTAAAAGTCCAAGTGACATCTCATCCCGCACTACGCTAATGATTGTGGAAGTCAGATGAAGGCAAAATGTTAATCACCCGGTTGTTAAGCCCTGGGGAAAGCCTTGAAGAGCCGACAGAAGATGGCATCGCAGTTTAATCCCCTGCAGGTCTGCTCAGGTGCTGAGGGTCCAGCTGCTCCTCTGCAGTACCAGCCTGGCACTTCACTTTCTTCAAAGGATCTGAGAGCAGTCGGGAAAGTCGGGAGGGAGCCGGGGCTCAGCCTGGGGGGCAGCCAGGCTCCATCCACCTCCTGCTCTCTGGTCGCAGCCGGCGCTTCATACCGTGCGCTTGCAGGCTGTCCTGCCTTGGCAGTGTAGGAAGAGCGGCCAGTGCAGGGTCCTTCCGCACTACCCTGGATCAACCAGGGCACTCTGCCTTTAGTAATGGAATTTTCTGGGGAAAGCCAGGTGCACTCAGTGACGGGACAGTGGCCTGCGGTATCGGAAAACGTTACACCTTTGTCCTGTTTTCCTCAGGCAACCCTAGAAACAGGTGCAGATGTTGAGCCCTGCATTTGGGAAAGATCAGGGAGCTGTGCGCTAGCGTGACTTCTGATGGCATTTCTAGATTCTGGGCGAGCCTTTTCAGACACGCAGCTTGCATCGATCTCCGGCAGGGAGGCAAGCCGGGAAGGCTTAGCATCATTGCTGAAGGCAGGGCTGCAGCACAAGGTGGCCGATGCAGAAGGACACACGCAGCTGAGCAGCCCTTGCCCATTTGCTTAATGCAGTTTTCCATGGCTTTCATCATTTTTACTCTAATTGGGGAAAGTTGTTTAAAAATGTGGTTTTAACTCTGGGACGATCTCTGAATATTTCCACCTGCGTGGGGGAGGACTGCTGCTGCAAGGAGACTGACAGCCGAAATGACAAGCAATCCCAGGCAAATGAGCTGCCACAAACTTTCCTGCCTTAAAACCCAGCCGGTCTGTGCCAAACCCCCCTGCACTTGCCCTTGCGGCTGCTTTTCCCGTGAAGACTCTGGGGTTTCTTTCCAAGCTTGTGTTGCTGGAGTGTGTATGAAGTATACCAGGTGTTTCTGTATGTTGGCCATTTGTTCTTACCAATGTCCAATGGGAGTGAGCATGTCTGTGAATGACTAGAAATGCATGGGCATGAACTACAGCCAAATGGATTTTCTCCAAAAACAATTTTTAAATGAATTGGAGGGAGAAAAAATAAAACAAAAGAGAAAAAAAAAAAAGAGAAAAAAAAAGAGAGAGATTGATAGCAAAGAAAACAAAATGTAAGGCTAGTGTGGAACCAGCACAATAACTTCAATCGGGGAAAGGAATTTTGAGTCATCTAATTTTTTGGAGTGTATCCTAGAGGACTGGGTGGGGGAAGGAGTCCTGTATTGTGTGTGCATGTAAAAGCGGTAGCAAAGCCCCTGCCATTCCTGTTCCCTTCCGGAATGGAGTTGATGGCAGCAATGCATGAGTGACTTAAAGCACGAACATTGTTAACTCTTTTGTTGAAAAATGAGAGCTTAACTGTAAATTTTCTGATGCACTTTCTCCTTTCTCTGCACTGTTCATTGCCAGAGCTCCAATAACAGCATGGTCATGGCCGGCAGGAAGGCTTGTGCTTCTGCTGCACCGCACTAAGCCGGGTTTACCGAGCTTAAGGCCTCCTCCCCTCTCATTTGGCCCTCCGTGGTGCCCAGGGTGCTGGCGGGGCTGAGATCCAGTTCCCTGCTGCTTTGCAGCTGAACCATGGGCAGACCTTGGTGGTGCCGGGAGAGTCACGTCTCCGAGAGCCTGCCGCCGCTTGCTCTGGGAAGCCAGCACTTTTTCTGCCATGCCCTTTCTTTTCTTCTCCCCTGCCCCTCTTCCCCTATCCAAATCACCGGGCAAATTTTTAATTTCTTTGCCGATGGCAGGCCGGGGAGCTCAGCCTTCGCAGGGCTGCTGCCCTCGGGGGAGCCCCTCGGGCAAGGGGCTCGCCTCCCGTTTTGCCCCCTGCGCTAGCAGGACATGTATAAGCAGCCATGACCTTATACATGATGCTCCTTGGCTGCAGCGAGAGACACGACTGCACTTGGCCGCTTTTTCCCCAGATTTTTCCCGTTGCGAGCAAAGAGCTTAAAGAGCTCCCGAATGATTTTTCCAGGCGGCGGGCAGTGCCCATCGCAATGTCGCGCCCGCCGCGTGCAGCCCTGTACGTGCGTGCATACACTCGGTGACGGGGACGCTCAGAGCTGCTTTTCAGCTCCCCCGGCGAGGCAGAAACAAGGCGCTGCTGCCTCAGCGCAGCCGGGATTTCTGCTCATCCTGATGACAAGGTAGGGTGGAAAAAAAATCTCTTCCGAAGCTGGCAAAGCAGGAAGTCTGGAGCGAAGGTTAAAAAAACGAAAGCATCCCAATCGTGAATGAAGAGTGACGAGAAAATACCTTGCCCATAATATAGCAGGTAAATTATTTTACAAGCTGGAAATTCATCCCCGAAGGCCAGTATGAATTTTTAATCATGGCCTTAGCAGGGTTCTGTACAAGAGCATTTAACACTACTGTGTTCAGCTCTTGTTGCTTTTTCCTATAGCACTCAGTCTCCGAAAATGAGTTTTACTAGTCTGAAGCCAAAAGCCCAGCCGTGCCGGAGCACCAGCCAGTTCACACATCTTGCCGAATGCAACAGCATGCAAGGAAAAAGCCTCGGTACTTTCTGCATTAGCATTATCAATCGGCTCTGCCTGTCTAACTGCCTTTCTTCCTTTTGAAAATGCCCTACTTAAAAGTGTGACTAATAGTAAACACATTCCTCAATATATTTTACAGATCCAGTCCTTGGGGCAATTGAATAAAACATCACAAAGCTCTCTGCACATGTTAAGATCGCTGTGCGGGGCCACGGAGCGCAGCATGAAACAGAATCCCTAATTGCTTATTTACAGCTTGATACAAAAGAGAAATTGTCTCTTCCTCAAAAACAGGAGGTAGCTTAGGACGCTTAGGCACAAAGTGTTGCTCTGTCGATAGAAATCTGTAAATAACGGGTGTGCTGATGTCATTGTTTGGACACCTGGGTCAGGCTGCAGGAGATGTTACTCGGCTTGCCGGGTGCACCCTCCCGGGATGCATCATTCAGGAGGGAAACGGTAGCAGAGTGAAAACTTGGCTTTCATTTATTTAACAGGGGTTGCGGCAGACTTTGAGTTTGTTCTGGTCAGAAGTGAAAAGAAGGGGCTTTAATAGCTGATATGAAACTTTAATGAGAATAAAATCAAGAAGTAATTTACCACATATTTAAAATGCCTCACAACAGGTTTTAATACTGTTCAGTGGCATTTTTTCAGTATACCAGGTGCAGGTAGAAACTGAATTGTTAAATTTTCTTTAGAAAAATATTTTATTTTCTATTTTGCCTCATAAAAAATGCAGCATTGCTCTTTTTCATTATTGAGAACATGTAGTTCCTTTTAAGTGAAAGGGAAGACTCTACAGAAGCAATTTTGGAGAAAAGTTGAATGGCTCCTCTTCTGAGCCCAGGTTTGCACATCCAGTGCTTCTGTGAGTCAACTGTCATCATCTTTTTATATCATATCATGGTAAATAGAGGGCTCCCTAAATCATAGAGGGCTCCCCGAAATTCAGGAGCAGCACACAAATAAAACTCCTGCTATTAATCTAAACGACTTCCCCCTGTAGAAGGTAATTCCGACCATAGCTTCCAGGTGACCTGACATATTTAAAATGCAGTCACTGAAAATGAGTTTTATTTTTAATGAGCTCTATATATCTCTGTGTTGCTGGCTGCTATCCGATGGGGGACAGCCTGCGCATCGACTATACTGCATTAACGTCTTTGCTGTTTAAAAGAAAGTTAGCCTGTGTAGCAGCCTGCAAGCTTACGAAGCCAGGTTTCCAAGTGACCAGTGCTGGCGGTGTCTCTTCATGGGAAATACTGTATTTATTTCTTTTTCTTTGATAATGCATTTGCTTTACCAGCCAGCAGCGAGAGTAAGTTATCGCAAGTACCAGCCTTCAATGGTTCATGCTGTACTATTCCTCCTCTAAGTAGATCTCTGTGACCTCCAGACACTGGTTTGCCCTGTAACCTGTGCTGAGAAGTTCACTCCACTAGATGCCGTGCCCTCCCGTGGACCCCCCAACATTTTCTCAAACACTCAAACAAAACAGAAAATAACAGCTTTACGGCCAGTGTTAGCTGCCAGCTGTGGTCACAAGAGTGTGCCTCACCTACTGCTTTATCAGCTTTGAGGATAGATGCTTTTTCTGTAAGCACATCCAATTTGGGAAAACTAAAATGAGTTTTTGTCAGATTTTTTTGCAGAAGACACAGCCTGCGGTCTGCACGCGCAGATGCCTTACAGCTTTGAAATGCAGTCCGCAATACTCACTAATCGATAAATTGCCGGGCTTGTCAACATTCCCCCAAAATAGATTGTGGAAAATTGGAAGAAACTGTTACATTGCTCTATGTATACAGAACCAAAATTGAGCCACGCTAAATTGGGAAACTGCCCCCTGTGGTGACTAAATGGCAGAGTTTGGGGGTCTTTGCATGCTGTTATGAATGAGTGATTCTGATGCCATGTTTCATGTGCCAACAGTGTAGACTGAGGAATGTTTCTGTCCATAATAAAGGAAATTATTTCAATTCTATCATACGAGTTACTCTGCCCAAACCAGCAGAAGGTGGCAATGATTGACATATTATTTTTTTCCCCCCCAAGAAATTCATCCTCAGTTCTTAAGTGTGTTGTTTTTTTGTTGCTCAAGAAACACAGAGAAAAATGAGTTTGTTTTTACTTGTAAGGCTTTACTCAGTTGCCCAATTCGGCAGAGGAGCTGGACTATGGGGATCTCTCAGGTAAGGGCTAGTACGTAGGTAAACCGCTGCTCTTCTACGCTAGATACTGGTTCCACTCTGATTTCTGCATCTTGGCCATGTTGCATTGTATAGTTGCTGTGGTGTAGCTATTCCTCCAACACACGGTCTCGCAGCTTGGGTATGCACTGTTTTCTGTTGGGATTTTCCTTCCCTTTTCTTGGAGGGGTGTGGGGGGGTTTGGCACCCATTTCTGTGTGGCACCCCTGACACCAGGGCGGGAGGCATGCAGGGTGGTGAGACTTGCCATTGCAGGTTCCCTCCCACGCGTGGAATTTCCTAAATGCTGATTTGGAGACCGGTTGAGTTGAAACTTGGTTTGTAAAATGCTCAACTGTGCCGGACTGTGCGAAGCCGCCTGTAAAGCGGGCAGCCAGCACTAAACCTGGGCAGCTTGCTGATTTCTCGTCAGATGAGTATTAGACTGGGGATAAAAAGGAGGCGATGGCTTTACCAGCAGAGGCAAAACCAAGTAACTGGTTTGAACCTCTTTGTATCCATGCTGGACTGAAAGTTATGTAAATGCATCCTTATAGCTGGTCCTTGCGAATTAGCAGTAATCTAGATTAAGAAATAAAAGCATCTTCAGTGGATGCAGTCGGTATATTCAAAACAGAGGTCAGTCGTCCCAGCAGTACAGAGTCTAAGCCTCTGATTTTTGTGTTTTGCCAGAGTTTTTCTAGAGCATCTGTAGAAATTCATCCCATTTTTTTGCTCCTTCTTCCCAGAGCATATCTGTGGGCTGCCCCTGCCCGCTGCCCTCCTGCAGGGCAGCCCTGGTCAGGGGGGCTCTGCCCAGGAGGTTTGTGCTCCTGCAAGGGTGTGAGCACAGGGCAAAAGCTAATGCCAAAAAAAAAAAAAAAAAAAAGGAACGCCCCGGAGTCCTCGTCTCATCCTGTGAAATGCTTTCCTTTTATCCGATCAAATCGGCAGCATCTCTTCCTGTAAGCCACTATAGGTATGCTTTGGCCAAGAGGTTAGAAATGATTTGTTAATTCGGTATGTATTCTAACACCTGAGCGATACTAATAATTATTATTGCAGGCCTGGGCCCAGATCTCATAGGTAAGAAGCACTAGGTGTCTGTTAAATACCACTGTGTGGATGGGAGATCATTGTTTTGCTCTGAAAAGCTTTATGACTTTTTTTAATTTGTATTTTTTTAAAGAAAAATGCACTTGGTGATCCAAAGAGAAGAACGGGAAACAATTCCGCAAAGGAATTCCTCAAAATGGGTGTCTGCCTTTCCCTTGAGTGCCTGCATCCCCACGCGGTGCCAGCCACGGGCAGCACGTCCCAGCAAGGCTGCAGCTGCACGGCTGGCGCCTTTTCCTCAGAGTATAGCTCGCTGTTTCCGTTTTTCTGAATCTGAAACGTGAGTCAAAATTTCCCCAAAACTTTACAGAAAGCAGTGTGAGCACGGCTGCTGCCTGCAGCGAGCAGGTGAGCGAGCACCCTTTGTGCGCTACCGTACACCCATTTTGGAGCACCCGCTCTGACCACTGAGTCCCCCCCTGCCCCCCAAAGAGTTCCAAAATTTTGCTCGTTGCTCTCTCGGTTGCTTATGGACACCCAAAAGGTGATGGTACCAAGACAGATGTGCCGGTGTCACTAGAGAAGGAGCCCCAGGTTATCCTCTCCTGCAAACAAAACTCTGCCCTCCATCCCATAACCCGTGCCCAGATGCCCAGGAAACCAAAATAAGATCCCTTTTGCAGACTGGGGTCGCCAAATCTGGGCTGTCAGACGGGTGGTCCAGGTGAGTGCCGGAGCTGAGCTCTCCATCGGGAACACTGCCCTGCGCCCTGGTGGGACCAGGCGCTCAGAGCCTTGGGTACCGACGGGCGGGCGCGTGGGGATGCAGGAGTGCATGCCTGCACCTCCGCTCGCCCCAGGTGCGCCGCGCTGTGCCGGATGCGTCGGTGCTGCCATGGTGTTTGCTCAGTGTGCTGTTCCTTTCAGGTACCGCTGTCCCGCTAAATGCTTCAACGGAGGCTCTGCCAACTGTGCAATTAAGTAATGCATCCCTTGCCTTCCGTCCAGGTAGCTAGTTTCCAGAGCTGTATTTGCTTTTCCTGGTCAAGCTGTGTGTGTCCGCAAACCTCCTCTCGTTCCTACTGTGTAGGGAGCATAGGGTGCGGAAGGCGTCGGCCTTGCGCCCAGGCACACGGGGTTTCTTCCTCGGCTGCAGCATTTCTCTGTCTCACCGCAGCCTGGCGGACAGGACTGATGCAGCCCTGGCAGCACGTGGGCAAACTGCTTTCCATGTGCATGCATGTAGAATATATACGTACGATGTGCAGGCTGGTGCGTGCTCTGGTTGCAATCACACGCTCGCCCTAATTCGGCACGCAGGTACCGCAGCCCCCCTGGTGTGCAGCGGTCTTTCTGCTTTGCTCGAGGGCGTTGGGACACATCTTGTAAAATGGGGAGCAATCCAGAAGGACCTGTGTAGCCTTTGCATCAGGTCTGAACAACTAATCAAAACCTGATTAGCACCTTTGTTCAGGGGGGATGCTGATGAATCAATTGCTATCGATTGCAAGCGGGGCTCCATTTTCTAGCGGAGAGGAGTCTGAAGAAACAACCAAGAAACATTGAGCACCTGTCATAGTGATTAAATTTATTAAAACAATGCGCATTATTTTTTACGAGGCGATCTTGAAATGGGTCACTGAAGGGGAGCTTATTGATTCGGGAAGGATGAACTCCTCAAATTTCTCTGGCTTAAATTAGTCCAGATTCAATTACAATATGACAAACAGGTAAACGCTACTCTTGAACAGTCCATCAATAAATTAGAGCAGGGGTAGCACACTTAATGCCGTGCTAAGGTAATGCATAACGTTATTGCTCATCCCGTCATACACAGGCAGTGATTTCTGGCCTCCCACATCATGGCTGAGTGTTTTACAGCGTCCATGCAATTACAGCAGCCTGTTCTTCCCCCGGCCCTGCCCACCAGCACCCCCCACCAACCCCAGCTCCTAGCACTGCTCCATCACTTTGAAAACTCGGTTCCACAAAAGATCTGGCAGCAGATGCAGTGGGGAGATGTTAGCACTAGCTTTAAGTATCCTATCTCGCAGCAGAGGGGCTTACCAGGTTTTTGGAAGCACCCAAGTAGCTTGAGGCCATTAGCACCTCCATCGTGACCAGCTGTGATGTGGGAGCTGAAGTCATGTTGGTATGTTAATTATTTAATAAGCTAAACTTCACTAAGAGGAAGAGCGCTGAGTTTGGAATCCTTGGAAGACGTTGATTTAGATTTTATTTTCTCTGCCTTGATGCAGATGTTACATTAACATCTGGGAAGCACGGGAGCTGTTGATGGAGTTGGTGTATAAAGTTACAACTCAAATTCAACCCACATTGGCCTACATCAATAGTTTGGAATGAATTTTCACCCAGAAGCTGAAGATAAATTCCCAGAGGGGTGCAGTGATAAATTCAAATATGCCAAAATTAACATCTATGGTGTGTTTGCACAAAGATCTCCATCAGTTTCCTGCTTTTACAGCACAAATGTGCATAGGGCAAGGTGAGGGCTGTTCAGACGCCCCAAAATGTTACAAGGCATTGGTTGAGAGACAGTAAAGCAGGGAGGAAGGTGGGGAGCAAGGACGGGAGATTGGACCAGCTGCGCAGCAGGCGTCCGACCAAAACATGCACTTTCCCGAGTCAAATTAGGGTGGGTTCCGTCCCCAAGTGCTGCGTTTGCTTCAACACCGTTGGTATGGAGAGCGTTGATGGGGAGCGGTGCTGGAGCACACAGGGGAAGCATGGGAGATGCTGTTCGAAGTGGTAACAATCCTGGGAACGGCGCTAGCAGCACCGGGAAGGCTGGGTGCCCAGCGTGGTGCGGGCTCCGGGCCGCTCTGGCGCTGGTGGCCATGGGGGAGGTGCAGCTGCCTCCGGGCGCTTGAGGATGCTTGTGTGGGCAGGAGGGACCCTTCACAGGGGCATCCCAAACCTGGCACTTGGACCTTTCCAGGGCCCGGCTCTGAAGGCTCAGCAAGGACTGAAGGTAAAAATAAAATGGTTTGACCCTAATGGGTCTGAAGCTTTTAGAGTGGGTATAATTGGGATTTAAAATACTAGCTAGTCCAGTCAGCCAGGTCCAACCTAGTCTTTCTCTTAATCTTGAGATGCTGCCACTTGGGAAAAGAGCAGAAGCTGGAATGTACGTAGACATATATATATATATTTTAAAACCTCATTAAAACAGAATTGAGTGGAACCTTTTTATTGAGTAGCTGGGAGGAGAAAAGTCTTCCATCTGCTAAACCTTGCTGTAAGCATTGACCCATATTGTTAGGATACAGCCATTAAAATCTGCCAGCTTTTTTCACTCTTGAGACAGTCCACAGAAATCTGTTTTTAAGCCATTGTATCTGCAGAAATGTTAGAAAACTTAAGGTCATTAATGCATTTATGTTTTTTAAAAAGTGTCTCCCCCTGAAAAAAAAAAACCAACAAAAAACAAAAAACAAACAAACAAAAAAAAAACCAAAAAAAAATAACAAAAAAAAAACCAAAACGCATCACCAAGATCCTGCAGGTTTAAAATGCAGGTGTTAGTTTGTTAGTTGACAGTACTTGATGGGGAAGGTACCCAGCTCAGCGTCTGCTACATGTTGCTCCTGACTCTGGGAATTATCTTCTGTTAGTATGGTGCTGGGATGGTGCCGAGTAGGAGCCAGCCCAGAATACCTTTCCTCTCTGTCCACCTGCCATTTCACAAAGTCCACTTTTTGTTTAAAGGAAAACTTCAGCGTTCCTGTTCCACTGGTATAATCCCCTTTTTTGTTGTTGATTACGTGAGCAGCTGGTTAAAATAATACGCAAACCCCAAATGAAAGTTGCCAACGTCTGTTATTGGCCATCACTTGAGATGGGACGACAGTGCTCTCTGCTGCTGTACACAGATCTGCATCCGTGCAGGCAAGTTCGATGCTGCATCGGATAAAATGATGGCATCCCTTGAATGCGGGGCACAGCCATGCTATGCTCCCAGGGGAGGCATCACAGCAGTTTTAAAGAAAAATAGATTTCTTTTTTTTTCCTGCATATATTCCATTATTGCCGGTGGATTGTACCTTTATCGCTGCAGTTTTCCTTTAAGGTGCTTTGGTATCGAGCAAAGCACCACCCCACAAAACTAGGTTCAGCTGAGGTGTCAAGTAGCTGCAGAGTAGCCACGTAGGTGTGCATGTTGTTCGCAACATGCAGCAATGTCTGCGCCTTTCCTTCCTCCCTCCCTCCTTCCACTACACCCACAAAAAAACCCAGAAGCAACCCAGAAACAAAGCCGTAATAGAAAAATTTCTGACTGTTCGATTTAAAGGCCAGTGTGCTCCAATATATATTAACATCTTAATGGGAAAGCTCTGCATGTATACATTTACTACTCTCTGACAAGAGGGAATTAAATGTCAGAAGGATTTGTAGCATCTATAATTGAATTGGTGCTGAGAAAAGCAAATCTTAAGGAAGAATAACATATTAGGATTAGCAAATAATGTGGCATTTTGTCAGTTCCTGCCATCTCATCTGTTCCCTCTTCAGTAATAAAGTTGTGATTTCTTTTTTAATCATAGATATGAAGCGGGAATAGCTTTTGTGAATTGGAGACAGCTTTTTAACACAGATCCTAGTTTTTAAGGTCAAGTCTCTCTTTCTTGGCATGAATCTGGGGAATTATTCTTTCTTCCGTAGTCCCTAACAGGTTTAGGTTGTTTGGTGGGGTTTTTTTAATTGCTGGAGAAATAATGAGTGGCAGAAATTGGAATAGACCCTCTTGTGCTGTGGTGGCTTGGATTTGCTTGGAGCAGCGTCAGGAATTGCTGGAAGTGCCGGAATTGCTGGAAGTGCCGGAATTGCCTGTCGGGTGTCAGGCACGGCCCTCGCCTTTCCTTCTGTGCGGGAGGGTGCAGCTGGGCTGACACCGGGTAGTGACACGGGAGCGTGTGGAGTTTGATGAGGTGGAGAGATGTTGGAGGAGGAACAGCTAGCAGCAGGAACGGCGTCACGCTGGAGTAGCTTGTGTAGGGAAGGGCCCTCACTGGAGAGTTATTTGAGAGTCGGAGCAGGAAGGCAGTGTTAGCAGCGCTGCAGGCATCACTGGCTTTGCTGTGGGAATCGTGGTCCCTGGCCTTTCAGTTTTCACTTTCCTGTTTAAAAATAAATAAATAAATAAATTAAAAAAAAAAACGGGTGAAAGGCTTGCAAAATGTAGAAAAAGTTTATTTTTCTCTAAAAATTGTGAGTAGTTTAGAGGGTAAACTTACATGCTAATCTAAAAGAAATACTACCTTTTTACGTTAAGAGTACCTTGTCACCTGCCTCACAAGCTTGATTTTAGATGGTTTGCAACCACTAGACATCCTCAGAGGATACATAATTTTTACTCAGTGTGTGGGCTCGAAAATTAACTATTTAGTCACACACATAATAAAACAAACTTGCACTTCGCAGAGGTCTTTTTTAACAGAAATAATTAAGAAAAATGGCCCTGCGTGTCCCAGTAGACACAGTCATACTTAACAAACTGTTCCGGCCAGAACTGTTTGCCACGTTTTGTGCAAATGTCACTTCCTGGAGAAACACCGTCTCCTGCTCTGGTGCAGTTGCAGCTCGAAGGGGACCCGTGACAGATGCGTTGGGCTGAGGCTCTGGCACGGCACCGAGCGTCCCAGAGCCCGGCCCCGCAGCTGTGCCTTGGTGCTGTGGCACAGAGGCTACTGCTGCCAGGGCGAGTGCACCCAGGTTTCGTCTTTCCAGAACTTTAATTTATGGTGATTCAGAACAAATGCCTCTTGATGCAAAATCCTGCTTGAAGCACATTATAGAGCCATAACTCAGTGTGTTTATTCCCCTCAGCTGTTCTAGATGTCAACAAGACATTCATCCTCCCAGTCTGGGATGCTGCTGTCTCCTCCTTAGTGCAGCCGAGTGGAACTGGGTGCTCAGTTTCTTAAAAAAAAAAAAAAAAAAAAAAAAGAACTAAAATATGGAGTGGAACTTGTCTAAAGCAGCTGCTCCAGCAGCTGAGCCGGGTTTGGTTGCTTTACGGAGAGTAAGCCCTTCAGGGCCGGATTAGCCGAGCTAAATACCACAGTGAGAGGGCTGGATTTGAGTGGTAGCTACCTGGAGCACCCAGCATCGTTGATTTTTTCCCCAGCTGCTACCCTGGGCAGAAACAGAGTCTTTGCCTTGGCGAGGTGGTCTGTTTGGCACGCTGCTGTGCTTCTGTGGGCTCCTTTCCCACCGGTAGACAGGGATGTTGGGCCACTTGCCAAGTGGCAAATGCCGGGAAGCGCTCAGGGTAGCGGTCTGCTCCTGCTGGAGATGGTGCAGAGAGGGAGGGCCCTTTACCACGCGCTCGGCGTTCTCTGGCACGCTCTTACTGCAGCCAGATGGCTCGGGTTGAGTTGATGTGGCAGCAAGCACCTTTGGTTTACAAGGGGGTTTGTTTTGGGCCACGGTTGTTAGCTCCTCGGGTAAGCAGCTGAGGGGAGGGCACACGCCAGCCCAGTTCAGCCCGAGCATCCCACTGCGTCTGCCGGAGCTCCTGCTCTTGGAAGCTACTCGAAGGGTTGTTTCATGGGTTTTTTTTAAAAATTGTTTTAATTAAAAGGGCGCTTTATGGTGCTCTCAGTCACGAGTTATTTACTTATGTCCCTCAGTCCTTAATCTTGGAGCAGAATTGGAAATATCGATAGAATGCGTAAATCCCGGGCTGCAGCTCAAAAGCTTTGTATCAGGTTTCAGCTCAAAGGAGCACCATTACCTTTAGCTGTCAGGGACCTGTACGCTTGATCGATAAACTTCAAATATTATTAGAGGTGGAGGCTTCAGAGATTTGCTCTGTTCTTTGGAGGGAGACGGAGATAAATCTTTCTTAAAAATTGACTTGCATTTGCACTCTCAGTCTTCCTGGTAAAATGCATTTCTCTTAGGTGTCTGGGCAACTGCATGCAGGACAGATTTATAGGCCATGTGCTTCTTGTAGTGAAAGATTTAAATGGTAAATCCTTCACATATGACTTCACAAATCATGTAAAGTTAAAAGGTTTTTACCGTTTCTGTTGCTGCTGTGCTTAAATTGTAAGGTATGGCCAGTAAATCATTTTAATGGAGGTGTCGCGCTTGACTCAATTGAAAAAAAAAAAAAAAAAAAAAAAAGGAAAAAAAAAAAAAGAGACAATGGTTTAGCTTCTATTCCAAAATGTTAATGTATTAATCAACGGGAGAATAATTGTTTTTTACTATGTTATAAATCTCAGTTGCCATTAGGATTGCAGTGAGGGTTGATGTAGCTGCGTTCTTAAATTAAAACTGTTTACACTGCTATACATTCACTTTACATGGCCATAGCTCATTCCGGGTTCATTTCGGAGTTGTTCCTCTGCCAAATAAGTCATTCTTCTCCCGGGTGACGGCGTCCTAAGGGACACGCGCTTTAAAAGAAAACTAATTGTATGGTGAGGAGTTAAATAAATGAAATAAAGCCATTGGAGGCACGATACAATTATTGCTTTGTGTCTTTGAACCTCGTGGACTGCGTTGAACAGCAAGGGTTGTGTTCCATGACGTAACTTTGTCAGGCTGGGCGAGAGGATTATTGTATAAACGCATTTCCCATGCTGGGTTGGTTGGGTTTCAGTCAAGGAGTTCTTCGGGCTGAAGCTGAGATGTTTTCAGTGGGGCACTTGGTGTTCCCCCAAAGCTAACGATTAATAGTCCTGTACTGGACTGCTCTTGCCTGTGCCCCCATCCCCTGGGGAGCTTCAAGTTTGGGGAGCGTCCTAGGGAAAGTTCCCAAAATAGGTGCCCACCACCAACTCCATCTCTCCTCTCCCTCTCCCAGCTGTCTTCCACGTGCGTAGTTGTAGTGCTGCTGCTTCTAGCGGAAAACACCTCGCAAGTCGAGCGGCCAGATCAGTTCAGCTCTGGACAGAGTTCCTCTGCCCGAACTCATCTGCCTAGATAGCTCCCTGCTTTACCCTGTTTCCTTCCGAGAGCACAAGGGTGGCTTTTCCAATCCTCAGAGCAGCTGCAGCCAAGACCCTTCAGAGAGCATCATAATAAGTCCCAAATTCTTATTCCTCTTCTGATCTCAACAGATTCTCGTGCAGGTGAGGAAGGGGCAATACGGAGCGTGGACCATGCAGTGGTTGGTGGCGTCGTGGCCGTGGTCGTGTTTGCAATGCTTTGCCTGCTCATCATTTTAGGGCGATATTTTGCCAGACATAAAGGTAAGACAAAAAACAAAACTGGAAAATGAAAGGACATGGCACGTGTGTCCCTTTGCTCGTGATGTTGTCCTGTCCGTTGCAAGAGAACCCTTTGTTCCTCTGGAAGAAATGTCTCCTGAAAGCCCTGTGTGGTGGGAAAAGGAGGGAGGCTGGAGCAGCCCAGCCGTATTCTGTGCACCTGGGGCTTAAGGCAGGAGGACAGCGCTTTGCCCCAGGCACGGGCTTTGCCCACCATGCCACTTTACCCACCGTGCCGCTGCTGAGGCTTGCAGGTGTCGGCACCCCTGGAGGCACCTGGCAGCAGGATACCTGACAAACAAGGCAGACGGATTTTCTGGAGCAGCAGTGTTCACCATGGGGCACAATGAGCTCTTCATCAAGAGCTCCATCGCCCACTCCCTCCATTACATCCCCGGGTATTTCGGGCAGTTACCGCGTACGCTGCGCAGAGCGGCGCCAGCTCAGCGCACCCCCGCCGTGCACGGCCAGCATGGCGGCACGCAGCTGAAACCTCCAATGCCAAAGTCCCTCTACAAAACCTGGCTGACCAGAGCCGATACAGTCTGTGCCGCACCATCTCCATGTTGCCTGAAATGGTCCATTTGGGGAACTTGTTACGGCTTCCAGAGCAAATTGAAACCCACACACAGAATCATGACTGTGCCCCTGTCTGTGTGTTTGTACAAAAGAATTTAATGTTAACTGGGGTTTATTTAGTATATGGGGAAAAGCTGACGGAGGATGAGAGGCTCGTTACAACCGCAGCTGGGCCAGAGTGAATAATGTTGAGAAGAGAGGAGAAAGAGGGGAGAGAAACCTTAAAGCACATTAGGGGAGAGAGAAAGCAGAGGTGAAAGATTTGTTTCTTTTAATGAAGCGCGTGGAACACCATTTTACCAATATTTTTGTGCTTCTGAAAGGGGGAAGTAGCTGTGACCTAATTTCTTTCCCGAGCGAGACACTGCAGAGTGTGGCACACTGTCACATTCCAGAGCAGGGATGCCGGTGCCCAGTGTGTGGTCAGCCCCAGGCGTTTCCAGCAATGGAGCAGGGACCTCCGGCACTGGGCAGCACCAGCCATGCTTGTCGCTGGCAACTGGTTTTCCATGCCGCAGACTGGTATTTTCATGGTCTGCAGAAGCTAAAAGCCCAGCTCCCACTAAAACAGACGGGGATGGCTTATCCAAGGCAGGGCTGGAAGAGCCCCTGTCGCGGCGCCTTTGGGTTGGTGGCACACTTGCTGCTGAACAGCATCTCGGCTGCTCAGTCCCTTGCATTCAGCCTCTGTTTCTTTTCAGGAGGGGAGGGGGGGGTGGTGGTGTGTGTGTACGTCCCCTTTCTGCTTGCGGCTCCAGCATTCGCTGTCATAGCACCTTGCGGAGACCTGCTCCGAGTCACGCAGCCTCCCCCTTCCCTTTCAGGTACATACTTCACTCACGAAGCCAAAGGAGCAGATGATGCGGCCGATGCAGACACAGCCATCATCAATGCAGAAGGAGGACAAAACAACTCCGAAGAAAAGAAAGAGTACTTCATCTAGAGCAGCCTTGGTTTCTATGAGGTGTCCAACCGTGGACGGTTACTGCTGGCCCTATTTAAATGCTAAAGAGACGGTGATATTGGAAGTTGCAACCAGCTTGTGTCTTTTTTTTTTTTTTTTTTTTTAAGGAAAAAAAAAAATAAAAAGGCAAATGGGCGGAGAGTTGTGAGGCTGGGAGGGTCCGGGATTTGCTGTGTAAAAATATTCCTCGTAAAGTACACTCTGCTGTTTGACACCTCAGTTTGTTTGGGTTTTCTTTTTTTGGCCAAGTCCAGCTTGGATTTAGTTTAGTGAAGTCATTTGCAGAAGATTCTGTGCCTTGTTTAATTTCTGTTCGTTTGGGTCGGGGGGAGGCTGGGAAGAAGAGGGGCTTCTGTGCGTTAGTTCCCTTCAGGTTTCTGTGGCTCTTCGTTTCCCCTTTCCTGTTCTGTTCCTGGAGTTGCCTGCCGGGCCCCCTTGGAGTAGGCGCATTTCTTTGAAGGTGTCTCTCTTTCTTTTTCTCTTCACCATTTTCCGTTCAGAACTCGAGTTCATTGGAGGAGAACCAGCACATTTTAGATTTCGTAGTTTGCAGTTCAGTGTGCCCATGTCCCATTCCCTCTGTCGTTGTAAAGGCTTGGATGAACACGACGACAAGAACCCCTTTGTGGCTGCCCGTGCTTCAGGTGCTTTCGATGGTGGTGACTAGGAAATAGGCTGGAGCTTGGCAAAGGCGCTCGTTGGCCGCGGGGAAAAGCCGGACCTGGGGCGTATCCTCCTGGGGGGGATGCTGAGCCTGCCTGGGGACCGCTCCCCCCCGGCTTGGGAGGGACTGCTGCCCTGTGCCTCGCAGCGCACTGCGTCCCGCTGGCCAGCCGGGCTGACCCCCACTTTGCTAGGGAAGGCAGAGCCCTCCCGGGGCGCGGAGGCTGCGAGCGCCCAGCGTCGCTTTGTCCTCCCTGTTCCTTTTGCAGCCCTGGGACGTGGTAGGTCAGACCCCCCCAGGCCTGCAGAGCGGCCCGACAAGCAAAACTGCCTTTTTTTGTACCCGCTAAGTAAAACGTGGGAGTTTGCGTTAAAACAACAGTGCTAACTGACTTATAAAGCCATAGGTGAAAAGGAGAATCTAGGTAAATTAGAATCGTAAGCGACAGATAGCAGACCGCAATGAGAAGACGGTATTAAAATTATATATGCTGAATTTTTTTTTTTGGTGAGTAATCTTGGATTTCAAGTGATACTTTTTTTTACTGTGTTTATGTGGAAAATGTATGCTGATTTATTTAAGGGAAGCATTAATCTTAGTGTCAGGTTTGCTTTTGGTTTATTTTTTTAGGGGTTTCAGGGGGAGTGTTTTCATGCGTTGTTTTTTGTTGTTGTTTGGGGTTTTTTAATTGTTGTTTTTGGCAGAACCATTACAATGCGGGAGTCCTATGGGAACGGGATGGCCTGACGGCAGAGAGCGAGTCCATCCTCCAGCAGTATTCCGTCTTTCCCCTTTTCACGAGAAGAACCTCGCAGAAATACCCTTTTTTTTTTTTTTCCCCCAGCAAATTTTGTCGAGCACAGCTCTTTTCTGAGCCTTCAGCACCGTTGCCAAACCACATCATGGTGAGAAGCAGTCAGCATGCTGGAGTTCGGGGGGGAGGCTTTTTTACCCGTCATTGGTCACGGGATTGGCATCCTGGTTTTGAGCAGCCCATCTTTGTTTTGGAAGTGTACCGTAGTGCAGTGTTACCGATGTAACTTTGACTTACAATGTTGACATGTCTCAGGTTCATGTGTTTTGACTGGTGTTTTCCGTCTCAGGTAGATTGCAAAATTTCGGCCCCACACATTGGAGAGAAAAAAAAAAAGAAAAAAAAAAAAAAGAAAAAAAAACAGGCTAAAAAACAGGAAATTACAAGTTTTAGTTGTATATTGGTTTATGTATTTTTTCTTCAGTATACAGTGCACTGTTTGAAATGTATTGTTGAGTATTACTTTGTACAGCTTTAGATCATTAGGATTTTGAAGCGTGAAGAAAGAACAACCTTGTTTAAAGGAGTATTACAAATGAAGGACGCGGAACTGATGATAAACAACCTTGTTCTTTATTCACTCAGCCTTTTTATTTTTTTCCCCTTAGGCCAGTTCTGTTTTAAGGTGTCCATGGAAGATGTTACAATGTAAGAAAATACATATCCATCTGTTCCCATTCACATTTTGTATTGGTTCATGTATACCATTTTTACAAAGGAAAGAAGTACTATAAAATATCTGTCTTCTTAATAAAAAAAAATTAATGTTACAAAACTAAAATCTCATTTTGCACTCTTTATCCCTTGCCATTGCGGAGACGGCGACCTTAGCGACCTTCGGCTTGGTGCCCGGCGCCCCTGCCTGCTCTGCCGACAGCCGGGGCGGCGGGTGCTCTGCCCCATCCCTGCAGCCCGCAGCCGGAGGGTATGGAGCAGCCTCGCTCCTCGCCCGGCGCAGGTGAGGATGATGGCGATCCACACCAAGGAGTGCCTGATGATGACAAGAGGGTCCGCGCTTGCAAACCACCCACCTTGTGCGATGTTCGGCGCTTTGGGGTAAAGCTTATTTTCATCTTCCCAATGGGTTTGCATCCCTTGCTGAGCTGTGCTGCAGCTTGCGGGTCTTCCTGCAGAGTGGCAAAAAGCCAACACTACTTCCCTTTCCCAGCACCGTAGCCTTAAACCTCCTGTAAGGGATATCCTCTCGGGTTAATTAATCCCCAGGCTTAACCTTGCTGCGAGCAGCTGGAAGTCCAGCCTGAAGCCGGCAATGCTGCGATTGCATCTTCTAATGCTGTTTATCCTGCACCGGTGTTTACTTGAAGGAGAAGATTGATCTGTAAGTGATACTTCAGTCTAACCAAGCTGCCCTGGGGGCTGCCCGGTGCATGGGTTTTTGATAGCAGACACATTTAAATCCTATACCGGTAGGTGAGTGTCAAAATACGTGACCTCCTTCACGCCGTTCCTATCTCCAGTTCGGCTCTGGTTGTTAGCAGATTTTCTTGTGCCTCCTTTTAAAATGTCCAGGATTTCCAAACAGTGGTATGTGATGCCTGTTCACCTCGAAGCGCTGAACTCCGATGAAAAGGACGGCCGTGAAGGATCTGTCCTGGGGCTGCTTGGTCTCAGCGTAGCTATTGATGAACGCAGCGCATGTTCCTCCGAGGTTTCCCTTAGCTGCATCTCCTGAAATCAGGTTATGAGGCAGCTGCAGCACTGTAATTAGAAGCATCAATCTTTTATGTTTTGGGCAAAGGAGGAGGAGAAAACAATTGCTTTCCACTGAGGAGATGCTACCGAGAGAGACACTGCCATAAGGACTGTGTGTAAACAAACCGTACAATACTGCGAGGAGCTGTATGTATTTGGGCTCATGTGCCGACGGCAGTGACTGCTGCTGCTGGAAGGCCAGCGTTCAGCTCTCTTTGAGCACTTGCTGCGTTTGATATAGTTATGTGAGAACTAACAGTTGCCTGAGAGAAACTATGGTGCTGAGGAAAAAAAAATAATGTAGGGCAAACCAGAAAAAGCAGCTCTTCCTTTTCTTAAATGAAATGGATATGAGTGCGCGGAGCATCTCGAGGCTACAGCCGGCCCGCACGTCTTACCTAGGCGATGCACGTACCGATGTTAGAGCAGGCGAGCACTCTGAATACCACAGCCTGAGTTACTTGGCACCTGGTTTGTCATGAGATGCCTTGAGTATCCCTCTCTGTATGTTGCGATAGGGAGAGGTCCTTCATCATTCCGAACTTAGCGTGTTGGGTTGCTCAAGCCAGTGCTCCTTCCCGGAGGGCTTTGAGCTGTGATTAATGCCGTGGTCTGTCTCTAAAGACAATCCTGCTGCTGCTGCTCGGTTGCAATAATTTTCAATAATTTAGTATGCTCGGAGGTGATCTGCCGAACACTGTGGCAAAGTCCAGCCTGCACGAGCAGAGCAGGGCTGTGACAGGAGCCGGGGAGAGGACAGAGCCTTTGGTTATGGCAGCTTCCTGTTTTCAAAGTTAAACCACTATAAGTGTGGCTGAACGTTAATAACCCATTAAGAATCCAGTTCCGAACACTGCTCAGTGGAACTGCAGCCAGCCCCAGCTTTTCTGAGAACACATCGGCCGTGTGTCAGAGGCTCATGATTTATTTATGGCTCGCTCATCCTGTCCCCGAATTGGGCTGTTCCCCCGTCTCTGTGGCTTTGCCAGCGCCTCTGTGCTGCGAAGGCAACGCGGCTGCTTTGCTCTCAGGCTGTTTACCTTCTGCGAGTGCCGAGCAGGGTCTTTGCCAAGGCTTTGGATCCCCGTCCTTGAATGGCCCAGCCGTTTCCCCAGTTGCCTGTATTAAGCCACTGCTGCCTTTAATCTTGGCAATTTCATGCCGCAGTATCCATCTGTTTGGGAAAGAAACCCAAACAGGGAGCGCTGCTTGCAAAGATCACAGATTTACTTAGCTGCAGCTTCAGAAGGTTCTTATTTCTGCCTCCTTACATCCCTGGGAATGAGGAGGCCCATGCGGACAAGCGGAGCTTAACTCTTCCTCTCGGGCAATTCAGGCTTCTGCCAGCATCCCACATCTGACCGAACAGTTACACCACAAGCACTTGCGTTAGCTATTTGTCCAGCCATTTAGCACCACGCAGAGGAGTAAATCTGCTCAGAAGCCTCCCTGAGTTCATTTGCTGGGGTTTAAGCAGTTGCAGCGGTTTCTCCTGTGTCCTGGATCGCACGCCCAATGTTGCTTCTTTCGTCCTCTGCCGTGTAGCACGTGCCAGCCAAACAGGCTTAGCCCTTCAGCATCCAAGTGGGTCTCAGCTTCTGACGAGCTTCCTAGGGCCTCAGCGATTCCCTGAAATCGAAAGAACAAAGTCTGTGGTTTATCCTATTGGCAGTCTGCATCTTTCAGGTTTTTCAAGGTTACTTGGTAGCACATTTCTTCCCATTTCCCACTTGTTCCTAAGCACTTTGGTTCTCTGCTCTTCCGGCCCCACACAGGCATCACGAATAGAAAAGAGCCTGTAAATGTAACATTCAGCATCAGTTTCTGGACAAAATGCTTTGCATTAACTTTTCAGACAGCAAGGTACAAAAGCATTGATGGGCAAACTGGAAAGAGTAACATTAAGAAACAAGACTTAGTGAGTGCAATATCCCTAGTGACCAGCTGCAGAGATGTACTCCCTTTGGACCTGACCCTACAGCTGTTGAGCCTTTTTCATTAGAAAGATCTGAGGACACTTCTAGGATTTATGAAATCGAAGAAAATTATTGTTACTTACAAAAAGAGTGTAGCATTTGTCCTGAACTTTACATTTTCACAAGGTGCCTATGTCATTTGGTCCTCGTTGCACAATTATTTTACCAGGTAAGTGATAACATTCTTAATTTTTATTTATTTTTTGTTAATGCCAATACATGGAGGAGTGATTTCAACTTGGCAGCCAAGTCTGCCTTGCATAATGACTGCCTTTTCTCCCAGGCTGATGTTGCTAGAAGTCCAGGCTTTGAACACTGGTGCCGTGTAAAGTAATTAGTGATAAATGACACTTTAACTCACATCAGGTAGAACATACCTGAATTTCAGGCGCAGTGATTGAAATACACTTGCTGTTGAAGAAAGCAGCGGGGAGCTGGGGTGAGGCGCGAGTGTGCGGCTGGCAGCATCGATCCGCGCTGGCCACTCAGTTCTCATCAGAGGGTCCTGACAACGGGCTAATAGCTTTTTCTGAAGATCCAATCCCATTTTCTAGGCAGCGGCTGGTGGCGTGCCGCGTGGGATCATATCTGCTCCACATGGCATCAATCAGGTGGGGATGTGCCCCCCTCCACCCCATCCTCCCCCTCCCAGGACCGGGTCCTTGCTCGTGTTGGAGGGAAGCAGCGATGCTGGGAGCCGGTGCTCTGGAGCTGCCGCTCCTCTATGCCTCCGGGCTGCGCGTCGAATCCTGCCAGTAAGTGTGCAATAACTTCTTGGTGAGCAGTGTGGCCGGTACTTAGTGTGCAAGTTGGGGGGAGCTTTGCTTGAGTCCTGCAAGCCTGGGCAGAGCAGCTCAGCCCCCTGCACTGAATTCTGGTGGTTCCAACTTGCCAACCATTTGCAGCACACGTTACCCTCTTTGGAGTTTAAACGAATGCTGCTTTATCTGGGTGTATAATTTCAGTGACGGGGGTAAAAAACAAATTCCATCTAAAAAGCAGCACTCGGGCTAATATTTCATCATCTGAGTACAACCGAGAAAATAATTCCAGTTTACTGGCCAGTAAAAGTTTAAACTAGCCACGTCCTGTTTCAAAAGGCGGCTGTGGAGCCCCTGCCTGCTGCACCTCCGAGATCTGCCCTGAAAATGCCCACGCGTGGTCAGCGGGGCCGTGGGGTTTTAGCTGGTGCCGGTAGGGAAGGTAGGGAAAGGGATTCTGCAGATGGGTGAAGCTCTGGGAGCCCTGCTGCTCTCTGGCAAACTGCAGGAGCACTGGGTAAACTTTAGTTCAACAAACAAACTTTAGTTAAATACTTCCAGTTAGTTAAATAAACAAACTCGAGTTAAATAAACAAAATGAAGGTGGAGAAAGGAGCTCTGGCAGCTGCCCCAGCCGAGCCCCCAGTCTGCAGCGAGCTGCTGCAGGGGCGGGAGGCAGGGCTGGCAGTAACGCAGTTTTCCCAGCCCCTGGAGAAATCCCAACTGGTTTTCGGCTGCCGTGCAGCCTGGGTGGGAGGTGCGGGGCCTGCCCCGAGAGCCGTGCCGTGGGTGCTTGGCTCCCCAGCCCCCCAGCAAAGCCCCCCAAGCACCCACGGTGTGGAGGCTGGGAACAACTGTCGGGGAGGGCTGCGGGCAGGCAGGGCGATCGCCTTGAGTGTGGACACCCCGGTGCCTGGCTGGTGTGAACTGGGGCACAAGCAGCAAGGTAAGAGTTCAGCAATTTTCTGTACAGGCACTCCTAGGGAGAAACCCCTCAGATATGCTGCAGGATGGGGACCATTGCCAGCCCCGCTCCCAGCTCCTTGTGCTGCCAGGGGTTGCCAAACAGAGGCATCCCATGCTCGTGCCAGTCAGGGTGTCTTCCTCCCCATCCTCCTCGCCCCTCCTGGCTTGTCCTCTCCTCCTCTCCCTCGGTTGCCCAGAGGCAGACGGGCTGACAGACTCCCTGGCTCTGCTCTGAAGAACTTGTCAGCACCTCGTGCAGACGTGCAGGTGCTGACTGCAGAGCTCTCCATCCATTTTCCCTGTCAGATATAGCCTGGCTCAATTAATGTCAGGTTTAGCCCGTGTGCCTCTGCCTGTCTGCCTGCAACCTGTGTTCTCCCGCTCCAGTTTCTTACCCTGTTTGGCAGGATAGCAGCAGTATTGTGAGTAGTAGACCTAGAGTAATGTAGGTAGAGTAGGAGTGAAGAGCCTAGATAAAATAGGAATGCAGGCTATAGATAGAAAAGATACAGAGCGATGCAATTCAGCAGTTCCCTGAGTCTAAAATGAAAGCCAGCAAACCCGCGCTCCTGCTGAAATAGCTCTGTAGTCACCAAGAGTCCCCCTGCCCTCCAGCACTTTGCCAGACTGGAGGCTTTCTTTTCCACTTCCATTTCCCTCCCTGCTAGGTAAGGAAAGTTTTATCCATTTCAGAATACAAAGGGGGCTGGAGTCCCCGCTGTTTGAGACCCTGAGACACAAGGCGCTGGGGAAGGGTAGGAACTGTTTAAAGACCTGCTGGCGGTTTCCAAGCACTGTTGTGACCCCTGTTACTTCATGGAAATCTTGTTTTCCTCCGAGAAGTTTAAACAAAGACTTGCTCCATGTCCCAGCAGTAACAGTGCTGTCCTTCGTGTCTGCCCCGAGTCCCCAGGTGCTTGCTTTCAGCACCCTTCAGGGTTCCCTCCCTTTCCTCAGCAAACTGCACAGAAGCGGTATTCCCTCACTGCCCTCGCTTCTCCATAACCCTACCTGTGCAGCCTGGGTGTTGACAGCTGGTTGTTAACAATTCATATTTGGGGTGTAGAGCCCTCTGCTTGGACACCCCGGGTTAAGCATCCATCACAGCAACACCATCCCTCCCCTGGGAGCCCTTGCGTCTGCCTCCTTGCTGCAACAAGCAGGGTGAGCAGCACTGGCATCACCTCACCTGCCACAGAGCGCTCGGAGCAAGCACGCATGAAACGAGCAAGCGGGAGATATGAAGGCTGCCAGGAGTAAAGGGAATATTTGATCACACGCCCTCCTCTCGCCTCTGTACTCAGCTCTCCAGCCTCCCTCGGGGCTGGCACCTCCCTGCCTCCAAGCACTGCAGCCCCGCTCCCGTCTGCACACCGGTGACAGGTTGGCAGCAGCTCCTCAAAACAGCAGCTGCACTGGAATTTCAATAAGATGGAGAAGGTAATCTCCAGCCTGTGGCTCTCTGCATGTTTTTCTTCCCCTGTTCCTTTGCAGCTGCTTCCATTTCCATCTCCTTTCTGGTGGATTTCTGTGCCTGTGGTCAGGTTTTTGTTTTCTGTGCCTGGTCCCATCACCAGGACGGGAGGTGCTGCCCAGTGCCCCCCTCGCTGGGGCAGAGCTTGCCTCTGCCATCGCCCTGTTTCTGCAGGCATGCCCCTTATTCATGCTGTGCCCCGGGCATTCATGTTTTGCAGGCTCGTCCACGTTTTGCAGACCAGACCCTGCCATCAACGCTTCTTCCTAGAGCCCTTTCAACGAGTCTGGCAGAGCAGTAAGTCAAGTATGAGACTTCACATGATCTGGGATGATGATTTTTTTTTTCGCCCCAGCACTGAAAAACAGCCTTTTAAAACAGGAGCAAGCTCCAGCCCAGGCACAGCATCCCAGGGATCTCATCCATCGCTGCGCTCCGGCCCAGCACAGCGGCTGCAGCGAGCTATGGTCCCAACCCAGCTCCCGTGTGACCCGCCGCAGGTATCACGCTCCCATCCAGGGAGCACACTGTGCCCGGAGCATCGCTCCGACAGTGACCCAGATCTGCGGGGGAGCCAGGCTCCTGCCTGCACCTGCCAGTCAGGCAGCCCTTGCCTGCAGCCCAGGAGCTCCCCTTCCCCAGCTGCTCTCTGTCCATAATCAGCCCCATTATGTCTGGGTAATTTTCCCTTCTCCGGGTAACGCTGCTTTTGAGCAGGAACCAGGAGAACAGCAGTGCTTTTCTGTGACTAAGAAAAGGTGTACATGGCCTTGATTGCAAATGAAAAATTAAGTCCCCGTGCTTTGCATTCGTTCCTACTTGATTACACACCAGTACGTAAACAAATCTTCGCCCTGTTGCCTGAGGGTTGTCAATGATCTACCTTTTCTTTCGCTCTCTTCTCCTCCAGCAGATCTATAATGCATTTAATCTTCACCAGTCACTCTCCTCAGTTTTCAAATGTCTAATTTTCTGCCGAGTGCAGCTCCAATTCTCTCTGTGCCGCCACTTTAACTCTCTGGCTCATATTTGCCCAATTGCCTGTCTGCTTGGATGGAGAGCGCAGGGTGCCTCTGACCCTTTGGGGCGCAGGACCAGCTGAGGGGCAGAGGCTTGCCAGCATGCCTCTCCAAGTAAGCCCCCCTGTGCCCTGGGAGCTGACCTGCTTCGCTCATGCCACGGTTGGCAGGATGCTTCTGAGTAAGGTCTGACAAAACTTCTTGTGTTTGTCTGCAAGTGCTGAGATGCACTCTTCCAGGGGTAAGGACTTACAAGTATTAAAATCTGGGGTACTTCAAACAGAACTGAATAGAGTTGGAGCTAGTGCTCTTCCATCAACTGAGGCATCTTCTCTGGGAAAGTGCATGTACACTTAAGGCAAACCAAAAGAATTGGCACAAAGGGAGGGAAATGAGGTTTCACATAAGATGCGCGGCAGCTCCTGGGGGCAGCAAGCACTTCCAGTCTTCCCTGCCATGGGAGCAGCTTTCCAAGAATCCCCCCACAGGCGTTAGCCAAGGCAATGATGGCGTGTGTGCTGTGGGGGATGCTGGAGCACTGCCCTGCCTGCCCTGCCCCTGCCCAGCTGGGGCCACTGAGGGTGCTTAGGGCTCAGCCCAGCACCAGCAGTGGGCTGGGGGTGAAACGGGTGACACAGGGACTGGGCTTTGCAGGTAAGGGGGATGTTTGGGGCATGCCTGGAAGGGCTTCTGCTCATGGGGTGGCAGGTAAGGCTGGGGGGTTGTGGATATGGAGGAAGAGCCCCCCCGTTTATCTGGTACCTCCCAGTTGTTGGGATATTGTATTTACATATGGCTCTGTTGCAGCAGGGGTGCTGCATTTCTTGTATATGTATAAAAGCAAACCTGGGACCTACGTAATTTGGAAAACTGGAAAATAGTGGGAAGGAAATTAAATCTTCAGTAGCCTGGCAAGCACCAGATTCAACAGCTGGGTCACTGGCGTGCTGTGGCAGACAGTTACACGGTGATGTGAAGGGAAATTAGTGGGGAGCAGGGATTGCTGAGGATGTTTGAGCCTTTGTGTGTTCCATGGAAACTCCTTACATCTTTATCCACTGGGCCAGCAACTTTCCCCGTTGCGACTAGCAGAGTCGAAAGCAGACTGCAGAGTGTGCCCATCGCAAGTCCTTGAGGTCTGGAGGAGTCATTATTACCTGGCACCACAGTAGTGAACACCTTCACACCATCTACCTCAGCCCGTTTGCACCACCTGTGAGTTAATGGTTATTTGTGTATGGGCATCTCTGCGGTGGAGGCCATCTCATGGCTCTGCCTGATGAGAACAGTTTGCTGCCTCCTTTAGTTTATTTTAGCTGGTGTGTTGTTTCTGGAGCATCTGATTCCCCACCACAGGCCACTGGCAGCCTCCAAGACCAGCTCTTGGCAGGCTGCAGAGCAGAGCGAGGACAACACGGCTTCTAAACCACAGGTCTATCCTGGGGTTCAATGAAGAATATTTTATGCAATGTTTTTCTTGCACTTTCTGTGCATGCTTCTCTGGTCAACCAGGAGAAGCGCTCTCCTCTTGCCCCCATGTGCATAAAGCTTTGCTCAGAACTGCTGGGCAGCCCTACGCGTTCCCTCCAGCCTTGGCAACATGCTTCTCACCTGCAGAGCTGCTGGCTGGCTCGAGTTGCTTCTAGCACGTGGGAAGAGTCCGAGACAACAGTGCTTTTTTTCCCTCCTTCCAAGGGTTGTCTCTTTGGCTATAGGCAGGTGAGCAACATGGGGACACTGACCCTGGGGCTGCTGCCCTGCTGCATAGGGTGCAAGGGATGCTGCTGGGGTGAAGGGGAGCTGAGAGTGAGCTCTGGGGTGCAGCCCCAGAGGCAGAAGCTGCTGACTCCCCGTACAGGGTAACTCAGGGGCAGCATTCAGCTTCTTGCTTGTTTTCCTGAGATTTCTCTGGGGTATGTTTGAGATGCACCTGTGAGGTGAGTCTGCTTGGAGAAAAACACACTCGGATTATCAAACCCTCCATGAAATTTAGAAGACCTCTTTTTGTACCTCTGTGTGTATATATATAGATATAGATGCTGCTTTTTTTTTTTTTTCTCTATTGAGGTCTGAGGCTTTACCTTCCACTAGCTTTTATCTAGTCATGACTCCTACAATATTTAATCTTTATCAGAAACGGTAAGCCTTGTATTTATTTTATGGGTCAGTTGTTCATCCTTTCCCCTTGATGTTCTTGCTGGTTGTGGATAGTGGGGAGCGAGGGGAGAAGAGGGGAGGGGGAAAAAAAGCAAGCCCTGCTTGTTTCTGCCCATCAACGTTTGTCTGAATGACAGGCAGACAAATCGGCACTCTGAAGGCTAATAGCAGGCAGATAAATCTGGCAGAGAGCAAACGTTTGCATGAAGGGGGTCTTGGAAATTTCCATCCTCAGCCAGAGTGTCTGGGGAGGACGGGAAGATTGCAATCCGCAGCTCGGGCCAGGCTGGCGCGCTCCTCTGTGCGTAACCCTGTTTATCCCAGGGAGCGATGTGGGTACCGGCAAAGCTGCAGCTCAGACACCTGCATCCTTATTGATGCAGCCATGACCTCTGCCAGTCTGAGTCTGCTGTCAGGGTTCTGTGCAGGTGGGAGGCTGTGGTGGTACACGGAGAGCATCGCAAGTCCCAGTATCTGACTGAAAAGCGAAGTACCCACTGCTGTCATTGTCATCTTTACTATCTAAAAGTCTTCGCTCAGAATTGAGATGAATAAAAGATTAGCCTTACAGGGGAGAGACAGCGCCAAAAGTAAAGGTGATCCACTGAATTTACTATATACACTGCAGAGACATAAATCAGGAGGAGATAAGTGCTTCCTAGGCATCCCAAATGGGTTTTAAAGATCCCCCGCACAGCCTCCATTCCTTTTTGGGCTGCAGAGGAAGAAGTGGGTGGAGGAGCATCTCTCAGAGAAGACTCCTGTCTTCTCCAGGGTGGGCGGCTCTGGGATAGTGCACAGGAAGAAGCTACTGGTGGAGTGGGGACTTGGAAGGAACGATGATGTATTATTTGGGGATTTGGAAATGCTTACCAGCTTGTAGACCCTGCATGGTTGAAAAGCAATGAATATTTCATGTCTAAAGCACTATCTGAAGCGTAGGCAGGCAAAGACTCTCTTTTTCTTCCCACCCGCCCGCCCCCCCGCCCCTCGCTCTTTTTTTCCCCCCGAAGTCAGGAAAATCTGTCAAAACATTTATCAGAAATCTGTATAAACTGGCTAAGCGCTGCGAAGAGCTAATCTGTGCAGAGCTAATATGAATGAACAAAGTCACCACAGACTTGCCATGGGCACTCCCGATAAGGATTTATCGTAGGGAATTCAGGTGAAACATGAACCGCCTCTGGAAAGTGGGATGCAAATGCATTGCTTTAAAACGGGTATGCCTTGGGGAGCCGTCCGACTGTCTGGGAGGGGAAGAGTGGGACTCCCCACCAAGGTCACGGGTGGCCCGGCAGCGTGGCTGTGCCTGGGGAGCGGGGGACAGCTGGGGCACCATGCTGTGCCTGCCCACTGGTGCAAAGCATCTTCCCTGAAGCACGCGGTGGAGCCGGGTGGTGAAGGCAGATAAAAGAAAGGAGTGGGAGAGGGACGCTGTCTGTTATGTCTCAGATGGTGTGGGATGCTGCTGTTGTTTTCTTCACCAGTAACTATTCCAGTTGTGTTTGCAGTGTACAAATGGCCTGGGGACTGCTGTTGTGTCCAGCTGTGTGCCAGGGAAAGGAAAGGAGGGTCTGGAGAGCCTGGAGCAGCAAGATAGTCGTGTCCTGCAAAAGGTATTTATTTGGCCAATGCAGTGAATGAAATAGAAGCTCCAAGAGGGCGTTGTATGTGCTCCAGCTTGCATCTTTGTGGTCAAGTTTATTACAGACCTGTTGTGGTTTTCTGTCTCTTAAAAGTAGCCATAGAATCATTTATGTTGGAAAAGACCTCTAAGACCGTCAAGGCCAACCATTAACCCAGCACGGCCAAGCCCACCACTAACCCATGTCCCTAAGCACCGCATCTGCACACCTGTTAAATGCCTCCAGGGATGGTGGCTCCACCACCTCCCTGGGCAGCCTGGCCCAGTGCTTGACCACCCTTTCAGTGAAGATGTTTTTCCTAATATTCAGTCTAAACCTTTCCTGGTACAACTTGAGGTCGCTTCCTCTTGTCCTGTCACTTGTTATCTGGGAGAGGACACTGACCCCCACCTCGCTACAACCTCATGTCGGGTAGTTGTAGAGAGCGGTGAGGTCTCTCCTCAGCCTCCTCTTCACCAGGCTCAACACCCCCAGTTCCCTCAGCTGCTACTCGTAGGACTTGCACTCTAGACACTTCACCAGCCTCATTGCCCTTCTCTGGACACACGGTTTCCACGTTTCCATCTCTCTACTGAAAATACATATCGGTGAGCATCCCCACTAACAGGCAGTGCTGTCAGTAGCCCCTTTGTCCAACAGCATCTGGCTCCCCCAGTGATCTGTCTGTAAGTGAGACCACCCTGATCATCTGCCTTTCTGATCTCTGGGTGATTTCTTATTTGACTTGAAATGTAAATACCCTAATGGGTGTACTGTTGGACCTGGCTGGGAAGCCCTTCATCCAAGAGGAGAAATCTCTTGCTTCCCCATCAGTTACTCTCTGGCTGCAGGAGGCTGGAGCTCACATCCATGGGAAGGTGGGCAGCTTGTAAAAAGGCATGATAGACAAAGAACAGAAATGATCAGGTGGGGGAGAGAGGGAAGAGAGCCGTGCCAAAAAGAAGGGTGGACCTGGAGGGGTCCAAGACCCTTTCCCTGCCTGGCAGTGCCAGCAGCACTGCGGCATCCTCCTCATTCTTCCCATGTTCTCTTGCGGTTCCCCACACGCCCAAAGCAGAGCACGGGGTAATGCGGTGCTGCAGTTTCCACATCATCTCAGACTCGGTATAAATAATAATGTAGTCTATGCAGGTGGCTCAGTACTGCTGCCTAAAGGCAGGAGAGCTGAAGGTATCTCTGCTGTGCCATTTGCCGTATATTTGCCTTTCATTCTTCCAGTAACATGTGAGCTTTTGCTGTTATTACTAACCCCTGAGAGGATGCAGTACACGCGTTACCCCGGTGCTCCTGAGGGCTGTCCCTGTGGTATCTAGCACCAATGTAAATAACTTTATTCCTGCTTCAGTTGCTGCTGGAAGCAAAACTCCCCCAGGTGTGCCACCCTCTCCACCTGATGTTTGATTAGAAGGGAGATGTTTCCTCTGTGTCCAATAAAGTTTGGACGCAAAGAAGAGCAGGGGCTGGAGCAGCCTACACGTTGCTCTTCATGTGTAATAGCTGGGTCTGTTCTGGCAGTGCTGCTCGAGGTCATCTCTCCGCATCATCCCTCTCCACAGGTGGAGAGCTTGGTCATCTGCTATGATCCTTATTATTCCGGAGGGTTAAATGCTGAGTTCCTCTTCCAGCTGTCACCCTTCACCATCTTTGCACTTGACCTGCGTGGACAAACGGGCAGGCATGTCAGGAAAATGGCAGGTTGGAGAGCAGCCTTCCCCAGGTTGTTGATGCACTGATTTGCACCACAGGTAGAAGCTGGGGTCGGGGTTGATGGCGCTGGGGAGCGGGCAGAGGCAGCGATGCTGCGCAGGCTGCCTCCACCGTGCTTTCTTGGAGCGCTTCTCACTGATCACCATCACTCACAGCATGGTCCTCTCCCAGCTGCTGCATCTCCACTGCTGTGCTTCCAGCCAGGCTTTGAAGCCTTGTGCAGTTCTCTCCTTGCATTTTGAGTGCTCGTCTTCAGCTGTTGCCTCCTGGACTCACAAAACTTCACATGCACAGCATCTTCTGGTTGTGCTACTGCCAGGCTGAGCACGTGAGGATGGGTGTGCTGAGGGGAGGCTGTCAGCTTCCCAGACTATATGGGCTATTGGGAGGCTGAGCAGATCCCCAGAGAGGCCCACGTGTCCTAAGCTTTACTCTTAACACCCTTCAAAGCAGAGAGCGAGCTGGCCCTGCACACTTCATTTTCTTTGAAGAAAACTGGGGTGGTGTAGCACAAGCTGGAACGACAGTCCAAGTGTTGTCTGGAGACAGCTAGCCCAGATACAGTGGAGACAACATTTTAAAACCTCATTTAAGTGAACACAATGAGAGGGCTCTTGGGTAGAAGGAGAATTAATTAAACTCATTCCTACATAGATACTTTTAATTAAATGTAAGTGCATGGTCTTTTTAAAAAAAAAAAAAGAACACGTGCCATTGTATGAGTTTGAGCAGGAGGAGGATGGGAGGGACACATTTTCTTTTTTTGAGTGTTTTCAAGACCAATGTACATCAGAGCAGGAGAGGTCCATTCTGTGAGAGCACGCACTGACCTTTTCCTCCTTTCTTGCATCCTTCTCTAAGCAATGCAGCCCAATGCAGGGAGCACAGTGATGGGCATGGGCTGCTCCCTGTGCATGCTGGAGGATGTAGAGGAGCAAGAGCATCTTCCTTTGGTGACGGCTGCTCAGGAGCACCTCCCAGGTGAGGTCTCCAGAGACACAAAGAAGAAAGGCAGTGACTCTGTTCCCCTATCTGCGCCGTGGAGATGGCACCGGCAGCACTGCCCAGCTGGAAACCTAGCTAGTCACCTGAAAACTCTGCCAGAATCCCTTTTTGGTCACTTGTGGTTCAGGTAATTGCTACCTGAAATGCTGGAGGTAAGCAGAACTAAAAGGTCCATTTTATTCTACTCGCTGAAGCTGAATTTCTTCCTGCATACCACGTCCCCAGAGCTCCTGGCTTCCTGAGAGCCATCTGGATCCTTGGGGCAGTAATATCAAGGAAGGCAAAGCTTTACCTCCTACTTATTACTGAGCTCCCTGAAGAAGTTAGCAATGATTCCCTGACTCCTGGAAACCCACAACACCAGCAGGTGATAGATAGGCACAATTACGTATTTATGAAGTGTTGGTTTTTGACAGGCACAGGGAATTCAGCCAAATATTACTCCATTTTCCCCAGCCCTTGCTTAAAATATGAAGAAGATAAACAAGGGAAGGGAGTTCTGTTTGCTCGTTCGTGAGAGCGCGTTTCCCCACAGCCCTCTCCAGGGAAAGTAGCTCTTATCAAATACAGTTGGTATATTTTTCCCTCTTAGATTTAACAGGGAAAAGAATAAAGATGGAAAAGCTGCTGCAGTTTTCTGGGCTGAGCGTGGCATTACTCCAACAGCTCTGCTCTCAAACATGGAAAAACAGCAAGCTGTTCCCCAGCAGCCCTTGTCCTGCCCAGCTGCATCGCACTCCTGTTTCGGGGCTGCACAGAGGAGGATGGTCCCCCCATCAGGGTGGTCAGCACCCCTGGGAGGGGACAAAAGGCATTTTTCTTGTAAGATGTTCAAGAAGTTTCTTCCCATGCAGCTCTGTTTGTGAGATGGCTCCATGCATGCCGGGAGAGCAGATGCTGGTGTGCAGAAACGGGGCCTCAGCACAGTCGCATCTTCAAAATGGGCTGGCTTTCAGATGTGCTCCTGCTTGCTTTCTTGCCTTCTCTGCATCTCACTCTGTCTTCCTCTCCCTTTGGTAATTCCTCACCCTGGTAGCTTGCCCTCACTCATCCGCAAAACCTATTTAACATCAGGAAATGCTGTCAGCCATGGAGAGCTGACAAAATCAGGGCCGGTTCAGGCAGCAGCAGCTAGATGTGCTGACTGCATTTTCACAGCTGAAATTACATTGTGCCACAGCTGAGAGGGGAGCAAGGTGGTACGCAAGGGAGAGGCGGTGAAATCTAATAAGAGAGGTGTGAGGCCTCCAGGAGCGGCGTGTGGTGCTTTCCGGACGCCACCAACTCTGCTGCAGAGCCAGGGGGCCCTTGTCCTTGACCATGTTTTGCTGGAGCCTTCTCAACCATTAGCGGGGAAAGAGGCAACGGGATTTCTTTTGGACACGGGAAGCTGCTGTGGCCAGGGACCTCCTGGCTGCTTTGTCGCACTGACATCTGCCAAACCTACCACTTGCAAGCATCTTGCAAAAAGCAGACAGCACTGAATGCAGGCAAGTCATTCCACCATCCAAAAATGTAATTTAATTTTCCTAACCAGAATGCTCTTGTTTGCAGAGATGTGGGTTCCCACTGACCTGCTTTTACTACTCCAGCAGGCTTGGTCTGCTTTCCAAGGGCCCCCGTTGTGCAAAGAGAGTTTTAGGTTATCTGCCCAACTGCAGCAGCCTTTTGGGGTCTCCAAAGACCCCTGTTGGAGGAGGTTGAGCACCATTGCTCTGCCGCAGTGAGTGAGAAATGGCTCATTCCCCTCCCTGCCTGCCGAGGATTGCGGGGCCAGGTGAAAATGAGCCCCAAACTGAAAATCGGGTTACTCTTTCCCAACGTCTGCAAATGTTTACATCTGTTTGCTTGTTTTACAGGTCGATCCCAAATCAGCCAGACAGACAGCTTTGAGGGTGGATGGAGTATATTTTACAAAGCGTTTATGCCAGCTGTTTGCTACCTATGCTTTTGGAGCCTGCAGTGGCTCATACTGTGCCGTTATTTCCCGGTAGGATGATGAAACCGCTGTCAAGAGAACGGAGATCAGCAAAAACTGTGTCTCCCCAGATTCAGTCAACACTTGCATGAGCTTCATGGCTAATCTGAATATTTGCTAGTAACATATGGCACCCGATCAGAGCATAGAAGTTGAGATTAGATATCATGGTGATAGAAATAGCATAGAAACCTGAGCCCAGCAAAGCAGAGTGCTTGCGGTTACGTTAAAAAAACCTGGCTTATCTATTATCCCATTAACTCGGGATCCCATCAGATGGCTCAGACGACTGTATTTCCTAACCTAAAAGCTGGTTATGGCGTACTCCATCTTTTCTGAGAAAGCGGTGTTATTGCCCGCTCTGACTTCAGTAGTGAAATGGGCTTGTTTATTATGTCAAGCTGCTGGAATAAATCTGCCCCACTGAATAGGTGGTGTTCACCAGGCATGATGCAGAGCATCTACATTAGGAGACATTTGCCTTTATCTGGTCTGTGGAGAGTGGCCTGGACCTTCAGAGAGCTGTTAATGCATGCAACCTGTGTGGCTGTGGAGTTGCCTGCATTACGGGACTCAGTGTTTTTCTAAAACACTGAACCAGCAGTGTCAGTGTTTGTAGTTACTATAGGTTTGTTGGTTGTCTTTTTTTTTAATGGATAAGGTGAAAACGCTGAATGCTTCTGGCCCCATGGAAGGTTTGTGAGATGTGGAACACCCTGCCAGGCAGCAATTGGGAAAAGGCATCTGATTATTTTCTGTAGAACTAACTGTGTAGGATAACTAATAGGGGACATACCAAAATGCCGTGCAGGGTTGACAAGTCCCCCAATCAGATTTGAGTTTCTACCATCTGCATTGCCTCTTTTCCATGTCTTTGCTGACGAGTAAAGTATTTCTGCTGATGCAAGGGCATCAGTTGCTGCCAGGAGCTGTCCCAGACAGCCCCCAGGATACGTCCTGCCTTTGGACACCCATGTGGATTTTCAGGCTTGCTCTGTGCAATTACCTGTGCCTCATCGTGGGTATAGCAGTGCTTTGCGCCGAGGAAGGTGGCTGCTGGACTCTGTCTGCACAGGGACAGAAGATGATTCTTCATTGCTGCTCATTTGGGTGCCGGAGTTTTGTCCTGTTTTTCTGTTTTCCATTTTAGGGACTTGTTGTAACAACTGCTGAGCTTCAGGAACATGTTCGCCTTTTCCCCAGGACTGAAAATAACATTGCTTTATTATCCTGTCATGTTTTGGTGAAAGGTGAGAATTCGGGTCTCCGCGGTCGCCCCTCAGAGTGACAGGATGCTAATGAATTGAGAAATGGCTGCGGACGGTGCTGCCCGCATCACATCTTCATTAGCATCCTTCTTCTGGAGACTGCTGTGATTAACATTGTCACCACAAACAGGAAATGAATGAATAATAATTGCCCATCTACTGGAAAGTGTTGCCGGTGCTTCTACAGTGATCACACCTTTTGCTCAGCAGCAGAGCAGGGACCCCGTGGAGAACTTCCAGCCGCAGGTAGGATCCCTCCAGGTTGCCTTTATTAGTGTTTATTAACCAGCTGTTGGCGCTCTGTCTACAGCTGGAATGTCCTTTTTGGCTTGGGTTAGAGTGAGGGGGAATTAAGGACTGCTGTGCTGGAAAAAACTCAGTGAGGAACTTGGAGTTTCTTTGCCCATCCTGTGAGCAGTCTCGTAAAACATCTGTACTACCCCAGATGTGCGCTTGGGCTGAGCTGCCCTGAACTGAACCTGGTGGGTTATAGGAAGGTTGTCCAAAGGTATAGATCTGTTAGAGACTGCTATACATGGTACAGCAGAAACGCTGTTACACTGTGAATGCTGGATGGGCAGGATTTACCTGGAGAACGCCTCCATCCAAACCCCCACTTCACCTGCATACGCTCCAACTCATCAAAAAAGAACCTCATCTGCCTCATTGAGCTGTGTCAGCTCCTTGAGTCAAGAGTTTCCAGTCAGTAGGACTGGGAGGTCTGCATCTCCAGTGACGATGCCTGACCTTGTTTAAAGCCAGAGAAGAGAGAGGGATGCTTTTGGGATGCACGTCATCTTATTTCAGTGCAAGCATCTGGATTACGGCATGGGTGTTCCCCTGTTGACTAAGGCGGCAGCTTAGAGCACTTGCTCAGATGTGGGTATTCGGGCTGTGAGCAGTCCTGCTGCTGCTTCCCAAGCCAGCCTCATCCCACTGGATCCCCAGCAGTGCTGCAGTTCAAAATAAATGCACTGCAATTTGCGAGATAAGGCAGCTGAAGCTTCAGGCTTCTGGTCCTCCCATCCGCAAAAACCTCCTGCTTATCCAGCAGCCTCAATACCTGGCTCCGGGCTCGGCAGAGGGACCAGCAACCAGCCTCTTTCTTTCACAAGGAGCTTTTTATGAGACGGCTGAGTAAAAGATCTGATTTGTTATACAGATGCCATGCTGTACATGTGGTGAGTGATTCGAGAGGCGAGGGGAATGGAGTCATCTGTAATGTGCCAGCACCTGCTTCTTTGAAGCACACTGAGTAGAGAAAAATCTCATTGCACGGAGGAGGCTGAAGTTGCATAAAACTGAGGAACTCACAGAGGTCAGAAGAATAAATTACTGTAATTTTTTAGGGTTTTGTGTGTTGTTTATCTCCCCTGTTTTCAAGTCAATCTAATCAAATGCGGATTTGCCACAATCACAGCTCATGCTAACCTTCACCTGGAGGGTATTAATATGCATGATGCTCGTTAAGTGTTTGTTTAATTTTTATTTATGGAAACTGGAATCTGCTAAGTGTTGCTGAGCTGGATGCAAGAGCATGTGTGACAGACATGCTGGAACAGGAAGCCAACACAGCAAACGGGTCGCTGTGTGGGTCCAGGCTGGGCGGTGCTTGGTTTCAGCAGCCCCTCGGTCCAGAGCATGTGGACAGCCCATAGGATTTGGGTTGTGCGCCGAGTCATCCCACAGCTGGTGGTGCAGGCAAACCGCCAAAACTTTCTAATCCCTAATCTGACAGCCCTATGCAGAGAAAGAGACCTCAAATGCAGTCATTGTTGTTTGGATAACCTTACTGGGACCCAGAATCCGCTCAGAGCCTCCCCGCTCCATGCACATGCATCTCTAGGACCGTCCTGTCCAAAAGCTTACGATTTAGAAAGGCAACTGGGAACGTTATCACCCTCATTGTGCAGGAGGTGAGCCAAGATGCAGAGGACCAAAGCGGCTTGCCTTAAGCCATGGAGGGTCTCTGGCACCTTGGATACTAAACCAGCCCCGATTCCCTGCTTTAGCATCCTCCTTAGCCTGAGCACAAAGTGGTCACCAAAGGAGTAAGGGGGTTTTGTTTTGCCATGCAAAACTGCAGAATTGGCTGGGAGAGTTACAGAGCATTGGGCAGAGGCTGCTGCCAATGGCACGCTCCCAGGCACGGTGGATCAATAGTTTGCCTCCATATGGCCAACGCAGGGTTTGCTGGCAGCTTCAGACAGCAGGCAGGCTCTGCTGGATCCGCTGTCGCTCCCAGGCGTTTGCTCAGGGAGAAGCTGCTGCTTGTACGAGCCGCAGCTGAGTTGGAAGGGGAAAAAAAGGCTTGTTCTCTGCTGTTGCTCGGCAGGCATCCTCAGAGAACAGCATCGTGTGGGGAGGACAGGGCTGAGCGCTGGCATGGGGGAAGCCCAGGAGCCTCTCACCTTTCTGTCAGTTGTGCTGGTGGATCCTCCCATGAGCAAGCACCTCGGGTGCTTTGTCTGTGGTTCGTGAGTTGCGGGGGCTCTGGTCTTTGAATTCCGGAAAGCACGGTGATAGCAGCAGCCTGAGGGTCAGATCCTGTGCCAGAGGTGTGGATGATCCCAGGAGAAGAACTGCTTGAACACAGAGAGCCCCCTTTACTCCCTTTTCCCCCGAGTGATGATGGGAGCCTAAACCCTGAAGTTTCCATGTGGGTAGTTAAAAGTATGATTATTCTCATTTTTTCAGGTAGGACATCGAAGCATCAAGGCAGGAAAAACCACGGTGGCTTTCAGAGCCTGGCTGCTGCAGAGGCAGGGTGCCAGCTCTGACTTGAGGTGTGGAAATCCCTGGGATGAGGCAACGTTCCCCTGGCACAGGTCTGGGTTCAGGTGAGGTTTGTTGAGATGCAAGCACATCTCCTCGGTTTGGACCAGCCACAATGTGAGGTTTGGGGATAGATGAGTGGTCTCTGCATCTGCTTTGCCTCCAAAACAAGCAGAAGCTGGAGGAGGCTGGAATGCCCTCCTTCATGGTTGAAGCCAAAGACAATATTTTTCTAAATGTGCACAAAGGAAAGCGGTGGGGTTGTCCCCAGCTTCTTCTAGGGGTGCAGGGAAAAGCAGGACCACCAGACAAAGAGTAGCAGAACATCTCTGCTGTCAGAAGCAGGCTCTGCGCTGATCTCTCAGCGGCCTAAAGAGCTGGCAATGGGAGCAGGCTGTTAAATAGAAATGCTTGACCCCCCAGCCCTGGATTACTTAATGATCTGAACCTTGTGTGCCATTCTTCTAATCTATTGAAGATGTGCTCACAGCTCACTTAAACAGCGATAACATTGTGTTTCTAGGAGAAAGAAAGAGGGGAAAAGGAGCTTTTGTGATGGGGGATTTTCCTGTAAATGGCTCTCATTTGTAGAACTGGCATTTGGGAAGGGAAAAGGGAAGGGAAGGACAGTATTTATTTTGAGCATATATTCTTACCAAAGTGGCTCTGAGGTCTTCAGGCTGGAGGATGTGTTTCTCTGAGGCCCAATTCCTTGGACACCTCCCATGCCAGGATGCTGTAAGCATCCCATCTGTGCTGATGGCAGCTCAGCCCCTGTGGCCATGTCTCGGGAAGGGTCCGTTGAGATAACGTTGGTCTGATGTGTTACTAGGAGGCCAGTGCCATGTTCACAGGTTCCCCAGCTGCTGCCATGCTCAGAAAAGTGGGGAAGGGGACATGCAATGCCGGCTGTCCCCTTCCCATAAGGCAAGACATGCAAGAACAAGTGGTGGTGGGCAGGAGGAGGGATGCTGGCACTCTGCTACCTCTTGGTACCGGGATAGGGCACAGCAGTCTCCTCTGTACGACCACCCAACCCCAAGGTGGGAACTTTTCTTCCCACCACTACCCCCCAACACCCTCCTAGGAGCTCTCTCATGCAACCTGAGCACGAAGTTAGCTGGCTGAGCAAGGCAGCGCTCCAGGGAGACAGAAAAAGGCTCCTCTAATGTCTGATTTGGAGGATGTGAAGGATGGTTACCAAGCCAAGGCTCAGTTTCAAGGAGGCATTGGCCGGTCCTGTGCCAAGGAGCAGCACTCAGGGAGTTCAGGGTGGTTAGAGCCCATCTGGGGGGATCCTTTAAGGTGTTTGCATAATTAATGAGCTGAAAGGAGTCTAAATACGTGCAGGGTTATCCCTCGGGCTGGAAAACATGCAAGAAATCAGATTATTGAAAGTCATCCACTCTGCTCTGCCGATTAGTGATTCCTTTACGGATGAAAGGTTCCACTGCCCCGTTATTTAAATCAAAGAGACATCTTCCTAAAGCCTGCCCCGACCAGCTCTTGGTGTGTGAAGGGATTAATCTAAACCGTAATGGACTCCCTCTCCTCCTTACCTTTGCAGCAAGTCAATAAATAATAATTTATCATTGACCTCTAATCTGTAGGCTTTATTGAAAGCTACGGAATCGAATGTTTTTACAGCAACCTGGGTGCATTTCAGCAGTCAGTCCTAATCTTGAAATTGATTACAGAGTCAATATTTGCCCGGGTTTTTATGTTGATCTCTCTGGAGCAGCCGGTGGGTGGTGGTTCTCTCTGGCGCATCCTGCTTTCGCCAGGATCCAGCGCCTCGATCCTCGCACAATAGCAGCTGATGGTAATGCTGCTGATAGCAGCCAGCTCCCGAAACAAATCCACAGAGCTGTCTCCTGGAAACCCTTAACGCATTCATAATACGAGTATTTATGTATCTGAATTAAAAAAGAAAGAAAAAAAGCCTTAACCTTGGGGAGGGGGGAGCTCGGGGAAGGGAGAAAGGTTGCAGTGATTAAAGAAAGCTCTGTTCATTTGAGCAATATTAAATACGACGGGCATAATGACGACTGTGAGATCTGATAGAATAGAGAGAAGGCTGAAAATAAAGGGCTTGTATTTTTCCCTGATGTAACATAATGGTCACATTTTTCTTTCACAATGGTTTTTCTGAGATAAAGAACAAATTATACTGATTTGATTGCTACTTAGAAATACTTAAAATTGAAAAAGACAGCAGGTGGGCACGGTTAGGAAGGATGGTTATTTTAGCATAACAGATGCATGCATAAAGCATTGCAGAGCCAATTCTTTAATCGTGAGACCCAAAAAAAAATTCCTTTGGAGTCTTTCTGTGTGAGTTGGGGGGGTAAGGAGGAGTGCAGGTGTCACGAGGGGGATGGAGGAGGATCGTGCCTCTGCCAGCGGCACTGCTGCCCGTGCTCTGTGTGGGGCAGGATGAGCCATGGGAATGGTCCTTGCTCTGATCAAGAGATGTTCTGGTGGGAAATAAATCTGAGGGCAGACTACGTGTTAAGGACATTCCCTTAGTGTGAAGCCAGTGAGGCAAGGGGATGCCTGTACAGGGATATGAGGTACCACCGCCTGGGATGGCTAAAACAGGACTTGGCACAGCCTGGGGTGCCAGGCAGGGAAGGACAAAGCCTCCTAAACCACAGCCCTGGCTGGGTATTCTCTTGAGTAGAAGTAGACGGTTGTTTTTAAGTATTCCCACCATTAAAAATAACTTGTTGACTCAGATTTATGCAGTGGTAATAAATCTGCCTTGGAAATTACTTAGTAAACCTTAGTTACTTAATAAAAACACCATATATAAAGCAAGTGCATCACTGGGTAGATCAATTAATTCACATGTAATTACTGGAAATTACTATCAGTGACTGGCCATCGCTCCAATTTGCTCCCAGAATGGACATGCTTGTTTACAACTCCAGATAAATTGTTTCAGGGAGGGCTGTGGGCTGGTGTGGCTCTACAGGAGTGTCACCACTGGGGTGGAGGTGTCGGGAGGGCTCCTGTCCCTCAGAAAGCTGGTGGCTGCTTCACTCATGTCAGGAGTCACTCTGGTCAGTAGCCAGCTCGGGGGCTAAGGATGAATGACCAGGGTGGGACAGACCCCTCAGCAGCTGGAAATAGTGTCTGGGTGCCAAAGCAGGCAGGGGGAGTTGCTGCTTGCAAGCGGTGCTGAATGACGGGAGGGCAAAGCGAGCAGTGCGGCAGAGCCCAGTAGCAGCAGCCACAGTCAGAACCAAAATCGTGAGTAGCTGGTTACAGCTAATGAAAGACAGCTGAGTTTTCCCTCCCCCACACCCCAAAAGGGGTTTCTTACAATACAGAAAGCACCAGGCACAGGAAGAGCTGCCAAGAGCAGGCTGCTCTGCAGCATCAGGACCCTTGCTTACACTGCAAAAGCATTTTGGATTTGCATGAATAACCCAGATACATGGCAAAACTGGCACAGCCTCGCTAACGTACTGCAGCATTAGTCCCAGTGCCGCCGGAGGAGCGGCATGGGGCTGGAATTTGAGGCAGAGCTGGCAAAGCATCTCCCTGGACTGCTGTGAAGGGAGCCTTGCTTGGAGCCAGCCTCGCAGACCAGGTTGGCTGCCCCCCGAGCCCAGAAGTGTGGGCAGCGGTGATGGCCACCGGTGCAGGCGCAACGCTGTAAGGTTCGTGTTGATGTATTCTTAGGACTCCATGACTAAATCAGGATTTGCAGCATTGATGTTCCTTTCAGTCTGTCAAGGTGAATGCTCTGTTTCTTTCTGTTCCTTATTTTAAAATTTAAAAAAGATTCAGACCCAGAGGTCCATTTTCCGCAGTTTCCAAACAAAGCTCCCATCACTCACTTTGCTAGTCCCACGCATGGTGTGAGACAAAAAGCTAAGATAGTAGCAGAACTGTTAATTCCAAAATGTTGTTCCTGTAAAATCTCAAGAAAGTTTCATTTAGCAGTAAAGTATATTTTATGTTTCTTTTCTAATGGTAATTTTAAAACATCTCCGATTCTCCTGGGATAATAATCAGATTCTTATCTCCTTGTTGTAATGAACTCCTTGCCCAAACCTGCCTTCCGTGGCTGTTATTGTGATGGAAAGAAACGAGCCTACCTTGCCTTAGAGGAAAGGTGTTGCAGACTCAGTACTGACCCTGTATTGGTGTGTATTCATCACACCCTGGCTCTCAGCGAGGGCAGCCTGGTGCTGGGGTACAGCCTGGGACCCCATGGGCTCCCACTGCTTCCCCCTGGCTGGGAACACCACGGGGGAACGCTTCTCTTTGGGAGGCTCCCATAAAAAGGAAACCAGGCAGCAAATATCTTGCATTATGATTTTCCACAGATTATATGTATAATTTTAAGACAGAAGAGACTATTCGATGTAGTGAGCAGCATCCCAGCTGGGGGGAGATGGGTGGGGGGCTCCCCATCCCCAGGGAGTGGGCAGAGAGCCACCAGCTCAGGGGCTTAGCTCCAGCTGGGGCAGCAAACTCCTGACACGAGCAGAAGCAGTCGGATTTCGTGTGTGTGTCTCTCTTCTTTCCTTTTCTCTTTTTCTTTCCCTAATCCTGCCTGTCCTGTTGCACCCACCGGGGCCTCCTGTGAAAGTATGGATTTGTCTGGCTTTTGTGTTTAATCCCGAATCTGTCGAGCAATGTTAAACTTGATGGTGCCTGAAAGGTCTAGCGTTAAGCAAATACGTGGTGACCAGAGCCTTTGATGGGAATCAGATGGAAGCCTAATCCTAAAGTAATGGCTTTTTCCATAAGCCAGGAAGGCCCCAGGGTAAGCAGGAGGAGAGCTCAGAGCGATGCTGTGATGCTGCTCGCCCCCACCTCGGGGACCTGGCACACCTGCCATGGGATGGGTGTCTCACAGCACTGCCCTGCGGGGTGTTATTAACACCTCCCTCCTGATGGGTGAGGGGACACCCAGCTGCTGCTCTTCTCAGCGCCCCTCGCTCGGTGCCGCAGGTGGAGCGGTGCCCAGCCGGGTGCGGGAGGCAGCTGGAGGCACAGGGCGCAGGCTGGCAGCAGAACCGGCACGGGGGCTCCCCATGCCTCGTCCTGCCCTCTTCCCTGCCCTCCACGCCCACCTCCCAGCCCAGCAGGGCTGCTCCGTGTTTCACACACTTGGCTGGGCTGATAGCTCCTTGTTGAGGGCAAATTATCTTCTCTAGTTCAGAAAATCCTTCCCAATAAAGCAGGCGGGAGCTGTCACACCGGCTCCGGCTGCTATCCAGGGGAAAGCTGCTGGGAAGAGTGCTAGGGTATCTGATTAAACATTCATGCCGAAGATACAAACACTTTGCAAAGAGATGCTTAAGCAGTCAAAAGCTGGAGGGGGCAGGGTGCTGTGTGCCAGCCACACACCTCGGGGCAAAAAGGCATAAAGGTCCCTCACCCAGCCCTCTGCCTTCACACTCCGACCCCTCCCCAGGGCCCTGCTGCTGCCACGGGGTAACCCTGCTCCTCTTTCTTGTTCTACTTTGGTTTTGTGGATAGTTCCTTTTTTGGAGACCCATGTTTTCTGTTTTTTTGCAGGATGCTGCAAACAGCCAGCAGCTTGCTCTCTGCCACTGTTAGCGCCGGCTTAATGAAGTCCCTGAGTTTTTATTAGCTGCTGACTTTCACTGTCTGGGTTCAAATGGTCTTGAGTACTCAGAAGTGGCATGGAGACCTTTGCATTGCTGTAGAACAGCCTTTCTTTTGAAGGGAGGTAGCAGGCTAGCACTGCTAGCAGCCTGGTACGCATACTTCGGGTCCTTGCTGTCATCCTTGAGGTTTACTTCCACTCTGGTTTCTTTGCTCAGAGCAGGCTTGTAAAGGGATGCATGCTAAGGTATTTCTGTTGCAGTATAGGCCATGGCCAAAGGAGAGCTCCATTACTGCAGCTGCTTTTTTCTCCCACTTTGAAAGGAGGCAAAAAGGAAAAAAAAGTCTGGCCTGAGAACACGATATCACCCGGGACAGCTCCGCGGTGCGTAAAAACAACCGCCAGGATCAGCTCCTGTGCAGTGGAGATACAGGAGCAACAGCCAGTTCATACCAGTGCACTCCAAATGCCCACCTCCTCGAGTTAGATCATCCGCATTGAGATTCAGGGGGCCCTGCCTGGGACAAGTGACCCCAGCACTGTCTCAGCATCCTGGGAGCAAGGAAGGACATGGACAGGTGAGGCTCCTTTCTCGTAGGAGTGATGCTTAATCCTTCTTTTTACTCTCCTTCCTTCTAGCTGTAGCCCACTTGGCTAGGATGGTACTTCTAATTAAGTGAATATGACTGGTCATGTAATTGAAATTCAACGTTAAATATTAAACTTGAAAGCAATGAACCTTGAAGGAAATTGCAATGCTCTCCTACGCTCCTACCTTGGTTCTGCCACCTGAACAAGGAGGAGTCATTTGCCCCAGGAAAAGTCCAGCCAGTGCTTTGACTCCAATTCTGCTGTTCCAGGGCTTGTTAGTGCTTTTTAAAATTATTTTTTAAATCTCTTCTTGCCCTTTTTCATAATGCAGCTTGCCCCCAAAAGTTTGCACAGCAAGCAGCGCTTGTTTTGCAGAGCTCCTACCCCTCGCTTTCGGCACAATGCTCGCCAGGAGCTGCAGCAGGTACTGCTGCTCTCCTCTTGCAGCCTGGCGAGGCTCACGGTGCCAGCCACGGCTTCTGCATTGTCTGCTGCTATTTGTCTCTTTTTATCCTCAAATTAGCAATTATTGTCAGGATGCATCCACTCCTTTCCTTTTTGCCTTATCTGAAGTATCGGCATGGGTGCAGGCAGACGATGTCAGTGTCTGTTGGTGGATATGGCACTTTCTGGCAAAAATGGGCTCGGCAGGGCTGGAGATGGCTGGAGCTTCGCCTTGCTCCCTGGCTGCTGATAAAATTCACAAATGAGAGCAGAAATGAAGATGTATCCTTTCCCGTCTGCAGATAAACCAGGCTTTTTTTGTAAATTAAAGTAATTCATTGTGCATCTCCAGACAAATGTGTGCTTGTGCATTGTTATTAATATGGTCTCTGTTTTTCATTTGCTTTTTTTCTGCAGCTAATTACCTGTCAGATAAAGAGTTATCTACTATTTCATGTGCATTGAATAGCTGTTTAGGTAGCAGGCAAAAGGGAGGGAAGATGTAGGGTGTTTTCAGACTGGTCTGAGTGGAGTCAGGTACACAAACCATGCAGGCAAGGGAGGGGAAATGTTGCTTGGAAATTCCCACTCCGTAACTGGGATGGCCCCAGGTGATCCAGCTGGCCCCATGCAAACATCAGTATCTCAGCAAAACCCAGGCACTGTCCCAAAGCCTTTGACCATGGAAAAGCTATTGGTGCTCAAATGCACAGGGTGCTGAGGTGCTCGGCCCTGGTTTCAGTAGCAGCAGCTATAGAAAGCCCGACTGCTCTGATCGTGGCAGCGTGATTTGTGAGCTTTACAAGAAATCTTTACTAGCAGGGGATGTATCTCACTGACCATCAGTAATTTCTTGATTCAGGATAAAATTATTAATCTCCCAGACATTTTAATGCAGGGAGTGCTGCAGGGAGAAGGGGATGACTGCAGGTGGACAGTAGATTCAGCAGAACCAGGTCCAGTAACGCTGGACCTCTCCCTGGTGCTCATCTCGGTGAGGAATGGGACATGCGGCACCCATGTTTAATGCTCTCGCGGTCCCTGCATGGATCAGACCCCGTGCATGGGATGGACAGAGCTAATTGTAATGCTTTGCATGGACCTTGCCAGCGTCTTGTCTAACCAGGGACTGCAAGCACAGATGGGAGCTAGCATTTCCAAAAGGCTTGTTTGGGGAGAGTGGGGAAGGTGCTTGCTGGGAAGATGGAGAAGGCTTGGGTCTGGGTTTGCCATGAGAAGTGGGATGCTGAGCTGCTGCCTGGCTGGAGAAACCATCAACTGCTTGTTGCGAACATCTTAGTAAGGGTGATACGTTGAGGTCCAGTATTTTTAATGACATTTCTGGTTTCTTTTAGTAACCCCACTTGCTCAGCTGAGCCTTGGCATAGAGTTGAAAACGTCCTTTATGTTTATTTTCTCTGCCATACTTTGGCTTGTGTGGGGCTGATAAATGAATGAATAGCTGTTGTGCGATGCAAGTGGGCACGTGTGAGATGATTATAAGCACATTAACGGAATGAATTATGTATACAGTTATAAGAAATTATCGATCTGTTGGGTCCTAATCATGCAATTACTCAACAAATGATCTATTTCTCATGCCTTAACCCTTTGCAATCTGTCACAAAGGGACGTCATGTACAAATTGTGACAAGTGGAAACAAACGGGTTTTATGGGTGTTGCACTCACTCTTTGGATCTCGTGATAATTCTGGTGGGAATCTGCAAATCCTGCAGGCACGCATATACTGGTAGGTGAGTAACAAGCACCTGTAAGGCAACAAATCCTCCTGACATATGAAATTGCCAGGCCTGAATGCTGCCAGGTCAGTGGGATGGTTCTCCCAGCTGCTGGGCCAGGGCTAGCAATGCAGCTGGCACAGTGCAAGTGTCCGGCAAGCCCAGCCTCCTCCTGCCTTGCCTCCTGCCATCCATGACCAGCCCACAGTCCATGCACAGCTCAGCACCGAGCTCAAGTGGAGTTTACTGATGGAAACAGCTCCAGAGCCAGCCTCCAGGGACCCCACGAGGTTTGTGTTGCTTTCAGCAGAATAATGCAATTCCTCATATTTTATTAACTGAAATAACCACCAGTCTCTAGCTGTTAATATATCCCCCTCCAGATGTTTTTCTGACTTTCCAATTATTTCAGCTCCTTGTATGATGCTGACAGAAAATATGCCTTAGCATAGTTTGTTCAGGGTGCCGCAAGCCTGCAGGTGCGTTAACTACCGGGCATGGTGAGGCACAGGCAGCTGGTGCTTCCCATGGCCCCAAGCCCCGTGCCACACTGTCAGCCCACTGCATCTCTCCATGGGCTGCTCATGCATCGTCAGAAGGCTCCCAGCCCTGACACATCCCTCACATCCACCTTAGGTCACATTAAAAATTACGGTAACTATTGGAGAGATTTACTCTTGATAAAAAAATGCGTGACTGTTATGCCAAGTTGTTGCATTTTTCTGTGTTTTGCTTTAATGGGTGATAAACCTGACTGACTCTCTGCCTTTAGACAACTCCACAGGATATTAGTTGGGGTGGGATTGATTCCACACACACACACACACACACACACACTTTTTTAATGCAGCAGGCACCTGACGACTTGAAGTTACGAACTTTGAGTTAAATTATGAACCTTTTAGTTTTGCGATATGAGGAGTATCTGAAACCTGATTTGCTACATCAAACCACATTAGTTTTGTTATGTTATTTTTCTAAAAACACATTTCAGAGAAATAACTCCAATCTGTGTTGCATTTTATAGAGCAAAATAATTGAATGGCGGCTGTTTGTAATTTTAGCAATCTCTTAACCTTAATCATATTTAATGGCTTTTCTCTTCAGGCTAACAGGAGGGAAAAAAAGATATTTCAGCTCCATTATATAACAGCACTACAGTAATGCACTCCTGGCTCTGGCAGGCACTGTAAATTCCTGCTTTCTGAATTGTTGGTTCAGGACAATCATTCAGCAGGGAATTACTTTCTCATCTAAGAAATAAATGAGATGTTAAACTAGTTTTCTGCTTCCTGCGGTAGGAATGTGGCAGCGTGTAGGACCGCAGAAGGCAAAAACAGGCACCCGGCGCCCAGCCTTTCAATAGGGAGTGAGGAAAGGGACCCGGGGCGAGGCGATCAATGACATATCCGGGCAAAAGTGATAAATCAGGCAAAATCAGAGCAGGCAGAAAAAGAGATGGGCTTGCAGGCACAGCACGGGCGAGCCAGGACATGAAAGCAGAGGGAACTTGGCTCAAAGGTGCCGTTGGTTGCTCACCGCAGAGATGCGGCAATGTGTGTGCAACACCCCTGGCCCCTTCCCTTTCCACTTTGTGCGGGGGCTGGCTGTTTGTAACCCTCCCGAGAGGAAGGTTCCTTGGGCTGTGGGGCATCGTGCCCTGGAGCCTGGGGCTGCACAAGCCCAGAGGTCTAGCCCCCACGCTCAGATTGCCGGACTTTGCCCAGCAGCTTTGCATAAGGGAAAATCAGAGTCATTAGTGATGGAGTTGTTCTTTGCTGCTGGGCTTAGAAACCAGTGTGTCTTGAATAGGCTTTTTAAAAAGCCAGCAAAGGACAGATATTTATAAGGCGGTACCTGCTGGAGCGATGAAAGGTTTTATTTTGGGGTTGTTTGTATGTTTTTTGCACAGCCGACTGAGTCAGAAACACTTCTGTGGTGTTACTAATTAAAATTTCAGTTGTCTTGGTAATTGAAATATGTTGCAGGGATGAGCGTCTGGAACTTCTCTGTAACTCGTGATCACTGCCCAGTTGTTTTTAGACACTTTCACTGCGACATAACACAAGGAGCAGACAGCACGTGTGAGCAGTGAAGTTCACAGGGTCCGCAAAATGGGCAACCTGTGGAAATGGCCACAGAGCCGCCTAGAGATACAGCTGGTTTCTCTTTTTTTTTTTTTTCTCTCACATGTGCATCCAGACTGCAGGGATCCCTTTGGGTGCCTGTTAGACGAGCAAAGTCCCAACTGCATTTGCAATGAGACGTGCCAGCAACTGACAGGGGTTCCCAGAGGCGCAGGAGCAAGGGCATGGGAATATTTGGGGCACAAATCAGCCAAAGTCCCGCTTCGCCTGCCAGCACAGCTGCCTGCACAGACACCTGGTGAAATACCTGGCTGTCATTATGGACCCTGGGTAAGGATGGAAAAGGAATCAACTTAGTAGCTGGTATGTGTGGGCCAGATTCCCCCACCCTTTTCTTGCACCATTTATTACTCTTGTTCCTCTGAGAATTACAGTGCTGCCAGGAGGAATAAACTATTGTATCTTGGCGCAAGTAAGGTGGTTAATTTTTCCCCAGCGGAGCCCTGTTCCTCCGAAACTCTGTCCCATTGTACCCGTGAAAAATAGGTTAGTATAATTATGGATACCAGTCCAGGCAGCAAAGGGAAGGCACGATGGTGATTAACTCGGTCTGTGTGGGAGAGGTCACCTTTTCTTGCCCTGGCATGAGAGAAAAAAGTCCCTTTTTTTTTTTTTTTTTCTGCCCCCAAGACATGCTGGAACTACATGAGTGACAGGGCAATATCCATGACAATATGCAGGGTTTTGAACGAGATGGCAAAGAGTCAAAGAAATTTCCCTGCATTTCTGGTTTCTCTCAGTTGGAATATTAACACTGTTTTAACAGAGTTCTTTATATTCCATTTCTACAGATGGATATTATTTTTTAGAAAAAACAATGGCATTAAAAAGGAAGACTCCACTCCCACCCTCCCCAGGTTCTGGTTCCCATCAGAGCAAGCTGTTAAGAGGTTTTTGATATATCATACGCAGTAACAGCTTCTGAAAACTACCCGTACGATGGAGAAGTCAATAAACCAATCTGGCATGATGTGGTGTCCTGTTAGTCTCCACCAGACAGCTGGTGGACCAAGGTCAAGGTCTGTGAGGAAAAGCGGTTTGAGAGGGATGGAGAGTCCCCAAACCAGATGCAGCCACCTGTGCTTCAGCTGCGGGATGTGCCTCTCTCCGAGCCTTCCACATGTACCGTGCATCGAAGGATCAGCCCTAAGCAACCCCCAAATGACTTAGGTAAGAGCTAGCAAGAGCTGAGGGGGAAAAACATGTTCAAAACTTCCAGTTTGCTTTTGTTCCTAAAAGGTTGAAATTTTGGAAGCTGGCTCGTGTGTGAGAAAAATCTTCTTTGAAGAAAACTGCTCCTTGCAAAGGGAAGGTCGTGTTGTGGCACGTGGCATGCTGCAAATCAGGTACTGGTTAGCTGAAGGGCCATGGCACGAGAGTGTTTAGAGGAGAGGAGGGGGTGCTCACCTTCTCCCTCCCAGCGGGGATGGCCCAGTGGCTTTCCCACCTCCTGCTTGCGCAGCGCAGGGTATGAGGGAGCCTGAGCTGGGCTCAGCTGACAAGTTGAATATGATGGTCCTTGACCAAGGAACCCACACCCCTTTGCACTCAGCAGCATCTGAGGCTTTGCTGGAGGAAAACGATAACTGCCTTTTTATTCATTTCAATGGCATCATGAAACAATAAAATCAGGTTTGGTTGGCCACATGGGAGTGTCATCCGTCAGTAACTTGGAGCATGGGAGCGTGCTGAAGAGTTTCTTCCACTGCAGGCAGAAGGCATTATTAAAGAAACTAGTCATTTAAAAAAATAGTACAAATAACCTAGTTGTCTGGTGAGCCTAATGGCTTTATTTTCCCATTCTCCAGCATAATAAGAGCAGTCTGGGCTGCTTGAATCTACCTCTCCAAAAGCCTGATTGTTTTTAAATGTCTTTTCTAACCACTTCACATAAAGCCCATAAATCTGGTTTGGGGTAACTGAAAGCCAGGCTCCCGAGCTCCCTTTTAGGATGACGCATCTACACGTTAATTTAAAAACATGCCGAGGAAGACGTAATCCTTCAGCCTTTAAATGTGCGGTCGCTCGCTGTGCTGGAGCAGGGTCCAGGTGCTGGCTTCTGGTCAGCAGCTATTGAGAGCAGTGCAAATGCTCCCAGCGGCAGTGACCACCTGCGGCACCTCGGCACGCTAACAGGTCCCAAGCAAGCACCAAGGCATCATGTTCCTGGCCGCAGTGTATCTGCCCTTGCTTTGGAGAGGTCTCAGGAGATTGTGTACTGGGTGACGGTGTCCAAAGCATGGGGCTGGGCTGCTCAGCTCCCCGGCGTGCCACAGGAAAACACACGGCTGGACCCAGCTACACCGGTGACTCCGCACAGGAAAAATGTCAGAGACTCGAGTGGCCAAAGGTTTTATTGGGGTGGAGACCCACAGCCGGGCACAGCCAGGGCTGCTTTCCAACCTTGCTAACATACCAGCTGGGGTGCTAACCCACCCCAGCTACAAGAAGGGGAATTTGGGGAGAGCCAGGTTGTTTTGGTGACTAGAAATGGGACCAACATGGAGAGAGAGCGGCCAGTTGTTTGAACTGCTCTGTTAACACTCGCATCCCTTTAAAAACCAGAGATACATCCTGTAATTAAATGTAGCCTATATTTTCCCCTCTTAAATTAAATGATGTCTGAAATGCTTTGTGACCTTGACCCTTAGGCTGCGTTTAACCTCAAGCTGCACAAAAACATCACTTCTTTTTTTTTTTTTTTTTCAATCTACATACTGTTTTATTTCCTCCTGGGAAGGCGAAATATTAACTATGTCTGCTTTGGCGCAATTTTGATTCAATTGGCCCTCTACCTGAACTGCGAGACGAAGCTAATGCAAGGGGATAGAAGTCAGGCACGACTTCCGAACAGTTTTCTTTTAAGCAGCCCATTACACATTAACCTGCAAGGTGGTATGTTTTAAGAGAGCCTTGTTCGCCACCTCAGAAAAGTCAAATTAACATAATTTCTGGAAAAGAACAATGGGGATAGAGACTGTTAAGCTTTGTTGATTGAACAGGTAAGTTTCAGTGGCGTGATCTGCTGAATATTCATACTATATTGTTTTTGACATTTAAGAACTCAATTATCAGTTGACTAATCAGTCTTTTACAGTACGTTATTTTTGTGATAGAAAATGAAGCGCTGGTAAGCCTCAAGGGAAATGCTATTCAGATAGGTTTTTTGATTATATTTTTTTCTTTAAGGCTGTTTTTTTCTTTATTAAATGGATTAATTTAGCACTTCTACTAGCAAGTGCCTAAGAGCCCTCTGTCAAGGTGGGTAGCTTTCATCCAGGCTTTCCAGCACAGGCTGATTGTGCTTCACAGCACCCTCCCGGTCCCAGCACAGGGTCCGGCCCAGCAGGCAGGGTCTGGACGGTGCTCAGTGATGCTCAGAGGGGGGGAACCAGCCCGGACCCATTCAGGAGCTTTCCAGCCCTGGGCGGGGGGCAGCACCCAGCGCAACAGGACTCCAGCATGCTTTGCAGCCTCTCGGTGGTGCCACGGGACTATGCAACAGTAATAATGATTAAGACTGGGGAAATGGTGGCTAATGAGCTCCCTGCTGCTTTCTACTCAGGGAGGAGTCCCAGTGCCCAGATGGGAAGGGTCACTTGCTTTTTCTTTCTTTTTCTCGGTGAGGATGCGATTGCATCGCCTACGGCACACGTGGTACTGCATCTATACTCATCTCCACTCGGGTTTAAAGACGTGGACATGTTGCAGTCCGTACTCCTTGGGCAGCAGCAGCACGGAAGGAGAGAAAAGCAAGGCAGGGCTCTGCTGTGATCTGGAGGTCCAAAAGAAACGTGAAAAGGGTGGGGACCTCAGCTAGTAACGACTGCTTTCAAAGGTATTGGAAAGCAGGGAAGGGATAGGAACTTCCAAACATCAGTAAAGGACCCCAAACCTTGTCCTTTTCCTTTCTTTCTCTCTTATTGGAATATATTTTGAAAATCAAGTAATAACCTTTGTTTAGATCATTTGTAAATTTAAGATTTGTAAAGAGAAATTTACCTCTTCCATCAAACAGCTCAGGGACCAGCTTTCTACTTGATAGATTATTTTGACATATTTACTCATAGCTATGTCTGTCTCAGCAGCATCCATATAAAAATCTCAAACTTTAAATTAATATGTAGGGACTGAGATTTCTTGCCTGCAGTTGAACAGTCTCTCAAACACATGCTTCTCCCTGGCTTTTAGTTATATTTAAGTCTAAAGCTGTAACCGCAACTCAGCAGCAAGTATATTCTTTTTAGAGCAAAAATTGAGGTGTCGTTACACAGCGTTTGCTGTCAGAGAGTGTGTCCTGTCTCTTCTGGAGAGGCAGGTCCCGGTGAAGGCAGCTGGGCTTGGCCAACCCAAATGACCATCGTGTCAATGGTGCACTCACTTTGCTGTGCTTGCTTCGCCGTGCTCGCTTTGCTATTCCTCTGCTCTGGCTTCGGGATACAAAGGGTGGGGGTAGGAGGGCTCAGACGATTCCCTGCAGGTTTATTTTAATCTATGAAAGAAAGAAAGCACATTATTTCACCTTCTTGGAATGTGACAGTTATTAATAACCCTATTAAGAGCAATACTGTTCGGCTCTATTTAAGCAGGCGATGCCCGAATGATTGCCGAGGAGCAGGAAGGCTCCCCCGACTTACAAAGTTAACAAGATGTTGTGTTGCTAAACATTGTTTTTCGCTTTCTGTGTTTTTAACGAGCTCTGCTAGGGGTGTTGCAGGTCAGATCAATAAGAACACAGGCCCCCTCCATTGCCGCTAAGGAGGGGGGAAAGGACAGCAGCTAAAGGATTTCTTACCATTTTTTAAAATAAGCTCTTTCCTTTACGTTCGCTTTTGTTTGTTGCATTCTTTTAGAGGTATTTTATTTTTACTTTTTTGTTTGTTTGTTTTAAATGAAGCTTGGCCCTCTGACAAGCAGCCTGGCATATTGCAAGGTGCAAGGGCGGGGACTTGGGTGGGTGCTGTGTTCCCCGCTGCTACACAGCTTTGCTTTGATGAGGCGCTCTGGGCAGCGAAGGCACTGTGACGGTGTTTATCAGCTTGTTTTTGTAGGGTTGCAGAGGGCTGCAGGCATGTTGCTCTGCTCTGTTATCCCAGGGGTTTTTCTCATGGTGCTGCAGATGCCTGCAGCTCGTTTGTCAGGTTGCTAAGGCTGCTGCAGACCTGCACACAAGCTACTGCTTGTGGGCTGTCTCCTGAACCGCAAGGGAGAAAGAGCAGCAGTGCAGAGCATGGTGAAAGAGCCAGAGGCAGCCGGAGAGCCTCAGACAGCTCCTCTGCATCTTCCATAGGGCTGCGCTTCTCTCTGCAGTTGTTCGTTGTTTAGGGTTGCTGAGGAGCCATGCCGGTGGATGAGGGGTTAGCTACTATCGGCTGACTATGTGGGGCACAGCAGCATCTTATTATAAACATGCCTGGCAGGGCTTGGCGTTTGCTTCTTTACTTAAAAAAAAAAAAAAAAAAAAAAAAAAAGAAAGAAAGAAAAGAGCGTTGTGTCTTGGGTTTTTTTTTTTTTGTTTGGGAGGAGAACACCAAGATTTGTAATTCTTTTTAAAGCTGGTATTATATCCACATCCATGTATATGTGCAACCGCTCCTTTATCTCACAGGAGAATAACAATGTCTAGTTTTACAGAACTTGAATAATTCATCAGCATAAACACTTTGTGCCCAGCATAAGACGGCCTTCTCTGAAAACGGAAGCAAACCCAGAAAAATGTTAACAAATAATTAGATTTCTCGGGTCGCTGGACAATTTGAGGAAGTTGTTTCTAAGAGCTCCAGGCTGCTGATAGGTAGGGGTTGCCAGCAGCAGCTGGGGGCCGGGTTGTACCACCAGTGCTGCACCTCCAGCCTTCAGACAGCATCAGCCCCTCTGTTGTCTGCACAGGGCGAGATATTTTCTTATCATTTACCATTTTTTCATGGTTTTCAGGTTTTCATTACATTCAGGTTTGTTGGGGAGCTGCTGAGCGATCTCGCTGTCCCTCACCTGAGCAGAAAGCAGATATAGGACAGATAACTGGGGGAAGGGTGCTCTGGCTCCGCACTGGACCACAAGATTTGTGTTTGATTTCTCCTCTGTCAGATAACTTTTCAAAACATATTTGCGTTTTGTTTCAGGTAAGCAATGCATTCCTTAGGCCCAGCTACCTTTTCTCTTTTTCAGCAAAGAAAATAGGCACATTTTCCTCTTCAAATACCTTTATTGTGCAGTAAGTAATCACATCATCATTTAATCCTGAAGATTAAAACCTCATGTTGTCAGGGGACTCTTATGTGCAGCACTTATTTTCTTTGCACTTACTTGCTTTTTCCTTTCTGATGGATACAGCTGTCTGTTTTTCTTGTCACCAGCCAGACCCCTTCGTACCGATGCCAGAGCTATTACTCCATCTCATTGCCACTCTGCAGAAAGAAAGTATTAAGCAAAATAGCATTCTCAGAAGCAGGAATTGCTATTGTTAGCAAAACAATACCTGCAAAATAATTTCCTCCTGACTGAAGCCTCATTTCTCCCAGCAGCCAAATGGGAGGGACGATTTATTAACTGGTAGTCATGCTGGCTGCTGCCTCTGACCCTACAGTGATGCTGCCTTCTTGGGGCTGATGGCTTAGCTGGTAAGGAGAGGTAAGGGAGCTGCATCCTGAGCCGTGCTCATAGATGGGCAAGATGTTTCCATGCAGGGCTTTTTTCCCCACTCCTGATATTGGCACTTTAGAGGTAACTTTGCCGCTGTCCAGAAGAATTTATCTGAAACAAGTCCCAAAGTACCAGTTTGCCTCCACTAGCAAACCGAAACATTCCTGTGTATCAAAAGCAGGCAAGAAAAAAGGACAGACGGTCGGTCATATGGGGGGCAAAGATGTGGGGTTGTTGGGGAATATTTTTCTGACTGCAAAAGAGAAGGATGCCGTGCCTTGCAGTAAACAAGCCCAAGTTCCCACGGTGGCAGAGCGCCAGGCCTGAAGATTCACTGCTCATTTTTTCAACAGCAACAATTAGCTTCTTGAGCTAATGAGGGGTGTCATAAGCAACCATGAATAATAGTGCTTAGGGACTCTTGGCAAAAAATGGTGGTTTGATTTGTACAACCACCGTGTCATTAAAATCAAACTGGAGACTCCTTGCACAGCAGTTTCCTTGCTGATCTGTTTCCTGGGCAGACAGGCTGTGACGGCTGCGGGCTGTCAGGAGCAGAGATGGAAGGGTTGCAGGACTAATGCCCAGGTGTCTACAGGGTTTGTGTGTGATGGGTTAGGCAGCTTGGTTACGGGCATCTCTGAGGAGTCCCTGGAGGAAGCAACGATCTGGTTCTGCAGAGGCAGTCGGAGCTATCGGAATACGATGGCTGCATTAGGAGACAGGGAGAGACCCTTCGACTCCATCGACAGGAAGGGGAGGGATATCAATTCTATCTCTTTGAATTAATTAACTTCAGTCTGAAACTTGCAGCTTGGTTAAAAACATTATGGATTGCACCCACTTGCCGCTCTGAGAAGATTTCTGTTGCTGTAGCCCTGCTCTTCTCCACAGGCTGCAAGCATCAGGAGAAGTGTCCCTTCCTGCACTCGGCAGAGCTGGGCAGCTGGGATTCGTGCACACTGCCACTCAAAGAGGGAAGCTCAAGAAGGTCCCTGGGGCTTTGCCGAGAGGTGCAAGCCGAGGAAGGCATCTTCCTCTGCAGGTGTCCCTTGTCCCCATGTCCTGGAGCCCCTTAGACCAGCCTGGCACGGCGTGGGCTGCTGGGCTGCCACGCCACCTGTGCAGCACTACGCAGTGCCACAAGCAGCCGACCTCTCCCTGTGCCGCAGCCGGCTCCTGAAAATGAGCCCTATCTCACAATCACAGGTCCACCCTCCGCTCAGCTGCTAAGCTGTGTGATGCCCTGGCAGGCTCAGATGCAAACCAAACTCGTGGCTCACCTTGAATGTGGCAAGCAGAGAGACGTTCCTAAAATGAAGGGCTGTTCAAATGAATTGGGCAGAGGACCCAGGATCGTGCTGAAGCATTCGGCACTGCCAGCTGTAACGTGGCCTTCACTCTTCAGCATCTTCCGAAGTGCGAGGCAGCATCAGCTCTCTGATTTTAATTTTATTCATGAGCTGCTATTACTCCATCTGGATCATGCGGGATGAATACTAATGGCCCTTTGGATTGTTTTAAGTGCAGATTTGAACCAGATACTTGCTTTCATTTTGTCAGGAGCTGTCGCTTCACACAGAGATTTGTGGTGTTTGCCTTCTAATGGATCCCACTCGGCTCCAGCAACGGACCCTGGTGTGTGTCTTAGGGTAGAGCAAACCTGCAAATGCCAGGGGAAGGGAGACATGGGAAAACCTCTCTAGACCAGTAATTATTAGCTCCGATGTGTAGTTACACAGGAAGACAGGCTCCTGAAGGAGGGTGGCTGAGTCTAAGGTGCTTAGCTGGGATCAGCGGACTCTGCCGGCACCACAGGCTCGCCGCCGTGCTCCAGCCCCTGTGCAGCAATGCAGCGCCCCTTCCTTGGCATGTGCCACCCACCTGAACTGCCAGCCCTGCAGGGCAGGGACCTCCTCATGTGCTGCATGGCTCTGGAGGGACCCTCAGCCAGCAGCTCGTGGTACTCCTGTAACAACGATAGTGGTGAGCAGCTTTTCATGTAGACTCCCCCTTTCACTCTCCTGTCGCTGTTTCCTTCGAAGGTTGACCTATGCACCCCATAATCACTCCAGCCACTCTAGCTGAGGGTGCACCAGGGAGCATCTTGATCTTCCAGTGAGGTCCCCGCTCTCCTCCCAGGTTGCACAAGCTCCCCGGCTCCTTCTGTAATTGTGCTGCACAAGAGGGTGCACCCGGGTCTGCTCCAAGGGCGCTCCAGCCTTCGCGCTGCATCTGAGGTGGGAGTTATTCTATTTAGCAAAGAGGATTAATGTTTCATAACAAAAGGTAATTTATTCAATTGTATGCAAAAAAGGTAGCAGTAATGGCACGTACAAAGCTCGCTTTATTTTTGGCTATCGTATTATAAGTTTAAATCCTGTGAAAACATCGGTAACTTGGTTGTGCAGCTTTGGGGACAACTTGACCAGTCCCAGCCTAAATTGGATTGCCTTAATTAAACACACTTGACTTTGACAGGAGAGGAACATGGCAGGCTTTCAGGCGGACGCACAGTCTCTTGAGCAGGCAACAAAGCGTTCATCTTTCAGAGCACCACGATCTCCCTCGCCACACCTAGAGCAGATCCTCGAGGTGAGCTGCGGGGATTTTCTTCCTCTGGCAGCCCCATTAACCAGCAACTGGTGTGCACGTCCTGGCACCCAACTCGATCCACTCCAGCATCCATGTGAATGCAAGGCTTGATCCAAAGGAGCAACCCTGACCCACAGGACAGCCGAGTCCAGACCTGTCCACATTGCTGCTGGGGCAATAGCAGTCACGTTGCTATAACCATGGTGGACTTGGAAAGTAAGTATGGAACATGTAGGAAAAGCTAAGGTTGTCTAGTGGATGAAACTATGGGAAAAAGCAGACAGACTTTTGGGTACCCAAGACCATCTTCTGCTTAAAAGCTTGCCTTTATTCTAACCTCATCAATTGTCCCGGTGAGAGATATTACCACTCACCTTGCGTGGTGCATTGCTGCCATAGCTAACACTGCTATGCAACTCAAAAGAAACAATTTCTCCACCCTGATCTTATCAAGGTTATTGGACATTATCAGATCAAGACAGGTTGGTTTCTGTCAGTATAACCCTTTCTCCTGGTGATGATAGAGAAAGAAATACAGAAGGCAGCTTGGTTTTTCAGACCTCCGCTAACTCAGGTGTCAATTTTTGGAGAATCCTTCTGTTCTTTGTTGTGTGAACCGGCCGCTGTTAGCCTGGAAGGTATCAGAAGACAGTAGGCACATAAGCTGGCCTGTCACTTCTGAATCACTTCCTTGACAGTAATCATCACTCCAAAGGAAAAAAAAAAAGGGTTTTTTTTCCCCAAGCATCGTGTGTGTGAGTTACTGCTCGAGTTCAGTGGCACCTCATGCGCAATGGTTTCTGTGAGTGCGGAAGGTTAGGAACTGATAGCAGAGCCTTGCAAAGCCTGGCACAAAGACAGCAAATGGATGCTGTGTTGGCCCCTGCCGCAGAAGGAACTCTTATTTGGGGAGACCTGCCCGATCCTCTGCTTTCACCTCTTCGCTGTGTTTGCCTATGGTTTGCCTTTATTAAGCAGTAACAGTAGCAATCAAGTAGAAGTCCTTGCCTACAGGACTTCTTTCTTCTCACTGCTTTGCTATGGCTCTAAAGTTGCCTCCTGTATCTGTCCTACATGTCCCATTTCCAAGGTCAGCTGCACCACTGGCTGCTTTATGGCCCTTAAATGCACCTCAGCTGGGTCTCGCATCCATATCCATCACCTTCTTAGGACAGACATGCATCCTCCTTCTGCACCCTGGGTTACATCTCCAGACATCCACCACCAGCTCTTTGTGGGGTTCGTTTTAGCTCAGTGCCTATAGTCCAGTTCTAACTGAAAGCAACAGTGTGGGTGGCTCAGACAAAACAAATTGGTTGAGTTGTTTGGTTTTTTTAATCTAGACCAAATTGAACACAGAGAAAACCTGTCCCCTGTGCCCACGCAGAGGCTCTGCAGGTCTGAATGCCTACTGCAGGCTTTCCTGTGTCGCACTGAGAGCATCGCGTGCCTCTCCAGTGTCTCGGGAGATATTTATAGCATTCCAAGATCTTTTGTGTGGCATGAACTCTTGAAATAAGCAGGCCAGTAAGTGCTTTTACCTTTTGGGGGAGACTGTAAATGCCTCAGTATCTGCATTGATCCAGCCCTTGGGATTTGCATTAACTACTTCCTCCTCTCGTGACTTTCAGCTCCCGATTCAATTGCCAGCAAAGATACCTGCAGCACACTCAGTCTTGGCATCTTAACCTCTGGCTGCGCTGCACGCCTGTTTCGTCAGTCACCGCTTGTGCTTTGCAGCGATGGAGGGAGGTTTGGAGCCAGGAGGCACAACGCCGCATTCGCGCTGCCATGGAAATGCTGGTGCCCAGGCGAACATGGCCAAGGACAGCCTCGCTCCACGGAGGTCAGGATGCATCCCAGCAGAGAAGGGACTAACTGGTTCTTCTCCGAGGCAGGTGGCACTGGCCAAATCCTGCAGCTTCTGAGCAGGTACAGTGGAAGACGGGGTCCAGGGTGGATACCAGTCATCTCTGGTGCTCTCTCAAGCCAGTTGCCTCCATGTTATCCCAAAGCATCTCCTGATCTCTTCTCCACTTTCTTACTCTCTGACTGGTTTTCTCTCTGCTGTCCTAGAGAAGCTCTCTGGGCCATCCCGTGCTGAATGTGCTTAGTTCTGAGGCGAAACCCAGGCCCTGAGGAAAGGAGGTGCTGCATTTTGCAAAAGCATTTCTAACTGAGATAGCAATTCCTCTGGAGCTGTCACGTCACGGGCACTGGACAGTGAGCACAGAGCAGGTCAATAATCTAGAGTAAGAGGCACAAGATACCACTCCTGCCAGAAAATAAGGCTTATAAAAACCAAATCATGCCACCACCTTGCTCGCTGCTGGTTTTGCTGAAGACAAAAACAGAGATGAAAGGAATTTTATTTCTGCCTGCACCCCCATTCCATTTTCACAAAAAAACATTCTCCCCTGGGCTACAGACCCACCTGGAAAAGACACGTTTATAGGGAATTTCTAAGAGAGGATATATGAGGGACACCTTGAAAGTCCCTTTGCTCAAGGAACAAGGGGGGTCCTTCCTTGTTGCCTGCCAGCCTGCAGGTCCCCAGGGAGCCCCACACGTGCCTCCCTGGCAAGCAGGGGCTCCAGCTTGTGCTGAAGGCCACGCTGTGGAAAACGCTTTTAAAATGCCTATAAAAACATACTCCGGCATTAACCACATTGGAAACTGAATTTCAGCTTTTGCAGAACCAGTCAAGAAACAGTAGCAATGTCATGTGACCGGTCAGTGCAATTAGACACACCGTTCGGGGCTGATGAAGGCTTGGAAAGGGTCTGCAGAGCCAGCAGCGACAGCAAGGGGCTAATTGGTGGAGGGGGCCGTGCTCTGCATGTGGCTGCTCCAGCACTGAGACAGAGAACCTGAGAAAACAATTCTGGGCTGGAAATTATCACTTTGTCAGAGAACTTTTTCTCCAGTCTGCAAATCACAAGCAAAAAAGAAAAACCTTGGGAATTTAGGAGTAATTGTGAACAGTTCTCTGATTTTTACAGGCTCTTTGGTTGGCTGTCTGATGTCCCTCTCTCGTCTTGTCCATCCACAGGGCTTTCCTGGCCTCCCTCCTCCCCTGGCTGGTGGCCCCAGGGGCTGAGCCCATGGCCATGACCAGGTGGCTGCAGCTGGTCCTCGCTCTGGCTGGACAGTGGCTGGGTGCGCAGCAGCAGCTGGCAATGCTCTGCTTAACCGGAGCTCACTTCGGGACCTGGCCCAGGAGAGCCAAGGCAGCGACATGGCTGGAGGTGCTGCTGGCTCCAGGTAAGCTCAGAGTGGCTGCTACGCCTTGATGTCGTTGGGTTTTGTGCACGGACTGCATCCCTTGAGCTCGTTGTGCTGGTTGTCCTGCTATCCGCTGCTACCAGGGGCACCGGCTGCGGCTCTGGCTGCCCACCCAGCACCAAAGCCAGGCTGCCTTTGCTGAGTCTGCTCTGCCCTCCTGAGGTCGGGGTGCCAATGCCACCACCGTCAGCTATGATTCCATAGCAGTCTTTGATGCTTTGTGCTGTTTCTTGGATTCCAAAGCCCTGCCTCTTTCTGCTGAGCTCTCTGAATGCGGCTTCTTGCCTTTGCATTGTTTCTGCAGCTCATTGCGAGCCTGGAGGAAGGGCGCTCTGTTGGGATGCCACTTTTATTGCTGCTTTGCTGGCCGTGGCATCAAAGAGAATAGCAGATAAATTGTGGCTGGAGACAACGAAGGGTAGCGTGCCTTTGGGATTTGTACCAGATCCAGGACTGCGCCATGCAGTCATTAATGATCTAGAAAAGCAATAAGCTGTGAAGGAACACAATTTGCTGATGACACACGGCTGTTTAGAATAGGCAAGTTTGAAGAATAGAGAGAAATTTTAAGGACATCTACCAAAGCCTGGTGAACAAGCACCTGGCCTGGAGATGACATTTGGTCTGTCCAATGCAAAATGATGAACAAGGATTGCAATTATCTGAGCCATTTGCATACATTTCTGTGTTCTGAGTTAACCCTGTCAGCTCAGTAACCTTATATACATCTATGTTAAGAGGAAACCCCTGCACCGATAATCCAAAAAGCCAAGATAGTACTTTTTAAAGCATATGGCAGGGAAAAAAGCCAACCCTGAAAATATGATATTTTAAGGTAATGGCTTATTCTCACCCAGAAATGTATGTTGAGTTCTGATTGAGAGACCTCAAAAAAGATGCAGAAATAAAAAATTATAGTAATGCTTTCCTGAATAAGATATAATTGCCCTGTGAAATTCCTCACAATGAGTTATTACTGATTTCAAAGTAGCCGGCATAGTTCATAGAAAAACAGATGAGAAGATATCTTCTTGGGCTCACAGTTCAGTCTGCTGCACTCAACAGCACCTTTGTTACAAAGGCTTTTGTGAGTTTTTTTCCACCCAGTGTTGAGAGTCTCTGCTTAAGATAAATTGCATAAAGGATACGAACTTGTCTTTGTCAGGCTAAAATGCTAACCTCGTGCTTATGGGACTCCAGGAGAAGTTTCCCTGATTTCAGAAATATCCATTCCAAAACTTTGTGGTTGTGCTGCTAAAGCAGCTGGCAGTGGCGATTGTTGCAGCTGGAATGCTGGAACAAGCTGGCGGCTTGTGATTACACATCGCAGGGCAGTGAGCAGCTGCAGTGTTGGGGGGAGCACTCAACCAGGGTGTGGGTGCTCTGAACTGGCTTCCCCATATGTTCGAGAGGCTGTCGGATAATGCAAGAACTCCAGGGCATCTCCTGGTACAAGCATCTGCTTTGGGCCATGTTAGTTCTTCCTCAGATCTTGTTTCAGTAAGTTACAAAGCCTAGCCCTGTGTCATCGTGTTTTGCCTGTCTGCAGACTTTGCGCCCTGGAATCTCAATTCTTGCATAGAGAAATGTGAAGAGAAAGCTCAAAAGGAGACCAGCAACCTAGAGAATTACAACAGGTGAACAAAGTTTCAGTTTGCCCACCTTGAGCTCCAATTCCCTTGATGCTCCCACCCTGTGACATTGCCCCTTCCTCCCTCCCCAAACTGCCGTGCCCCCAATTAAACCTCCAGCAGTGTCTCTGCAACATGCCATGGGGATGAGTTACCAGCTGGCAAGATTCATGGCACTGCTGCTCCTCTTGATAACTAATAATTCCCGAGCAACATTCAGCACTGCAATTTATTCTGGTTGTAAAACATGGGGAAGGTAAATCACAGGGAGTATAATAATTTCTTTTCTTTCTTATAAATCAAGCCACAAAACTCGTCCTCTGCCTTCCCAGATGGACTCTTTCATCTTGGAAAGGAAAGGGGTGAACTTTTGCATGTGTGCATGTGAGGACATGGTGGCAGGGCAAATCTGCTCAGGGACTCGCAGAATTTTTAGCGTGCTTCCCCAGCCCATCGGCCACTCTGCAGCCATCCTAACGCTGCACTTCCCGGCGCGGTCTGTGCAAATTTCTTTCTCCCTGCCTTGCAGCAGTTATCTTTTGCAGTCTTAGGTGCCTTATACCCTGGGTTGCAGAGAGGGTCCTGGAGACATGGGGAAGTTGAGTGACTCACTCTAGGGACACACAGTGAGTTGGCAGTAGAGCCAAGGGTGGTGCTTTGGAGAGAGCCTCACATTTTGTAGGCAAGAGCAGCACAGATACTCTCCAAGCACAGAGCTGGGGGTTGAAACTATGTGTATTGAAATTACAGCTCTGAAAATTATTCCCTTTCTGGTGCGGGCAAGTCTTCCTGCCCCTGTCACCATCTGTGCCGCAAAGATAATTGTTGGGATATTGCTCATGGGACAGGACGGGATTAGTATGTTGAAAAGCACTCTCTGTTGGATTAGCTTTCCTCCCCTTCGAACTGATGACAAAGCTTGCCTCACCTTCCGCAGAGGCAGTCACGCTGCCAAAGTGGTTTTGAAAAGCATGCCCTCTGTGCTTGCACAGGGCTTGGCTGGTGTTTGGAGCGATCTGGGAGCACAGAAACAGCCTGCATCTTTGCCACTGATACCCATGTCTTTGCCCTCCACTCGTGCTCCTCTCTTTTGTAGGAAAAAAAGTCTTCCCATTATTCAGAGCCCTTTCCTGTGCCTGGCTGTGCTGGTTATGGCCATTCTAAAAAAACTGAAATGCAAGTTGCTCTTTCCAGGTTTCCAGCTCTCAAAACAGCTACTTGAATTCCCAAGATTGTGGGATTCAGCAGCAAAAACATCTGCATCTCTTACTAAATGAATGTGGATTTACCAAAGACCTTAAGTGAGATTTTTCAAAGGCTGAGTCGGGAACGACCGAAAAAGCCATCACACATGTGTCCCTCGCTCTCCCGTGCAGCCCAGTGTGCAGTAGCTGAGGTCTGGCCCCTCACCAGGTGTTGGCAAAGCTGAAAGAGACCACTCACATTTTAGTGGCAATGTCTGGTCATCTCCTCCTGGTTGGAAATGTCCCTTGGCGGCCACAGCTTCCTCCCTGAGCCTGGCCCAAAGCCTAGCGTGGTGGGAGGAGGTCTGGGAAGGTCCAGCCCGGCTGAGCAGGGCTCCTTCCCGGGCCAGGCGGCTCAGCCCTGCTGATGAAATCCTCAGGCAGGAGACGGTAATGAATGGTAATTCTCTGAGCCCAGCATTGCTCTATTTTTTCCCCTTAACAACCGAACTGATTAGAGTGAAACTTTGACTTGATTAGTGATTATTGTCTCGGTATGGTGGTTGCTTGCAGCCCTTTCATTTTCTTGGTTTGCTTTTAAAAAAACATTGGCAGGCATTTCATGCCCTGATTTAATGCTTGGGCTCTCTGCTCCATATTCATTTCTCTTTCCCTTCTTCCCTCTCCTCCCGTGCTTAAAAGAATCAAATTATTGTTTTATTTTTGTTTACATGTACAAAGCAGGGACTTGTGAGGTGACTGTTCCCCTTGATCTGTATCACTGGAGGGAAAACGGGTGCACTCCGTCACGCAGGGGATGGGGACAAAGCTGCAGCAAGCCCTAATTACAGAATAACATGCAAAAGCAGCTCTGTATTTCTTTCTTCTGGGTTCCAGCTCAGTGAAGTCCTTTTCTCCTCAAGCTCTGACACATTGGAGGCTTATTCAGCATTATTTCTGTTAATTATTGGCATTAGAACAATTTCTGGAAATCCTGGATGAGCTCAGAGCTGTTACTATTTTACAATTTATTGCCTTCTTTCATCCTCCCAGGGCTCCAGCCACGGTCAGGTCTCGCAGCCATTGCTTCGTCGGCAGAAAACATAAGAGCACCATAACCCACAGCGGCCGCAGGCTGGGACGAGGTGGGAGCCAGCCCCGAGGGAGAGCAGGCAACCAGGTACGGCCAGTCCAGAACACTAAATGCCTGCACGGTGTGTGGCGACGCTCACTGCAGCCGCCTGTCACATCCATGTAGGCTGCCATCCCAGGACAGGGACCCTGCAAGCCTGCGAGTGCCCCCCTTTACCAGAGAGCCCCTCAGCAGGGGAGCTGGGGTCTGCTGGACACCTGCCCTGCAGCTGCTGCTGCTGCTCCTCTTCCTTGGCTAACTGAGCCCTCAGGCCCTTCCCTGGTCGGCTGCGATGCTAAATCACCTTCCCACCTTTCTTCCACCTTGCAAACACTAGGCAAAATATTTATAGCGGGGACGGGCTAGATCCCAGCTCCTTCTGGGAATGCAGCTCACGTGCCGCATATTTCAATAACAATGGCTTATTAAATAATAACTGACATTTACCTAGCTGCTTCTTGTCCTCAGAGCCCCCAAGACTTGGAAAACTTTAATTAATAGTTGTTTTAATAGTTAAATAACCTTTATAACTGCATTTCATTTATTTCAGGCCCATCAGAAATAAAGTCATAATGATCTGAGCCAAGCAATAAAACACAACATCTGGTTTAATGTTTGTGGGTTATTTAATGAACTGAGGAACCTGGCAGAGGAAAGATATATTTATTTCTTTTTCTTCTTATAAGAACTTAAGTTTTGTAGTGAAATAGTGCTTGGATGCTCCCATTTCACCTCCTGCTTTTGGCTGTGTTTTCCAACTGTGGGTTCAGCCTCGGGGACCCCCTCTGCTCGTCCCCCCAGGAGACCAGGCGCTGGGGAGCCTGGCTGCCTTAGGCACATACACGGACACGGCAGTGGAAGCGCCACTGATTTATCGCTGGGCGCAGTCTTTGCCATCTGTTTTTGTATTGCTCTTGGCACAAGATGAGTAGTTCCCATATAGCGCGCGTGCGCCTCACAGGCTGTAGAGTTCCTCCATCCACAGAATTTATTGTAAGGCAGACAACTGCCTCGGCGCATCCTTCACACCAGCGGGACCCAGGTGACAGGCGGTGCCACCTCCAGGGGTTTCTGCCTGTTCAGAAGGCGACCGACCAGCCCTGGGCACCCACTGTAGCACCCGAGCCCACGGTGCCGCTCCCGCCTCTTTCCCCTGGGGCAAGCCATGTCCCCCGGTTCCCAGCTCAGCCCGGCTGGCTTCAGCTCGGCATCACCTGCTCATCCTCCAGCTTCTGACTCAGGTTTCCTTGTTCTTCTCAGCAGCATGTTATGATTATCCTGACTGACGTTGCTTAACGTGGCTCCCGCTCTGTGGTTCCCAGAGCACCGTCTGCACAATAAAATCAGCTTCCTCAAGCATATTTTGGCTACTCATGCTCCCCCCTCCCCGGCAATGTTACCTATTAATTGCGCAGAGAAAACATTCCAGAAACTTACTTATGCCCTTGAGCTATATTCGTGTTTATTTCCATAACTGTTTGATACAATATTTGTCTTTGCCTGAGATAGTTTGCCAAAAGGAAAGGGAGAAGGAGGAGAAGCATATGAGGGATTTGGATTGCCTCACATCTGCCTTTCTTTAAGCAGCCCATATGGGAAAACATATTCTTCTGCACAGAATTTGTTAAAGGTTTCGTAAAATGCATTGCATACACATTTAACACAGAACCTAGCAATATTTATATTTAAAATGGGTCCAAACAGATCCGTTTGGAGAGCATTTGGAAGAGGTGGGGTGGCAGTGCACATTTCAAATGCAATAATCTCGTTAGCTAGCTCAGCTTGTGGGATCTGCTCGTGCCATGGATTTGATGGGAGGAGAGGAAGCTATCTGGCGTGTTAAGTATAAAAATCACAATGTATGCAATGTTACGAGCATATTTCATCTGTGAAGCTCCAAAAAGGCAACGTTATCCATGGTCCCCTTTAAGATAGAGTAGCTGAGTAAATGGGAATCGACATGAGTGGATGCTTCATCTATTTCCTTTGTGTTGGTGTAAATCATGAAAGGCAGCTTGCAAACCCCTCGTTCCTGTCAGAGCGCAGTTACTCACATGGATAGTCCCATCGACTTCCTTGCAATAACTCTTGGAAGTCATGATTCATGGGCTGGCCCAAACAGATCAATCCCATGGGCTGAGAGTGGCTTCCTGAGGGAGCTGGTGCTGGATCCAGCCCCTTGCACTGCCCAAAACAACCGGTGCAAGCCCAGAGCAGCTGCTCCCAGGCTGGCACAGGTGTGAAACTGGTGGGATGGAGAGCAGAGGCTGATCTTGCTGTGAAGCCACAGAGTGGAGTGGCAGACACTGGTGCTGTGATTTCTCTGGAGCTATCGGTGCGGCTATAAGTTTATTTCATAGGAATATAATTTAAAACTGTGTTGTTCTCCCCAGCATCCTCTGCGTGTTTCTGTGTGTGTGCAACCCCAGCGCCTAGGCATGGCTGGGTAGATGCGGGGGTCCTGCAGGTAGCAGGTAGAAGCGGAGGCTGACGAGCGCTAATCACATCCCATTAGCTGGTTTCAGACTTCACTGGGTTTTGTTTGGTCTGGTTTATCTGAATCTTTATTAGATAAGCTTGAATTGGCAACAGGGTGTTTGATGCAATAGCCTACGTGAGCTCCATCCGAAAAGGCAGGAGGGCAGCTCCCTAGCCCCACAGCCATCCCGAGCGTGCACAGCCAGCCCGGCCTGCCTGCCTGCAGATAATTTCATTTCATCTTGGCAATCTTCTGCTATATACTTAAGTAAACAAAGATCAAGCCTACTCACAACCTTAATTAGGCTATGCATAAATAATAGATTACTGGATTAGCCAGGAGTATACATGGGAGAGTAACAATAACAACAAAAACTCCTGCTACCTGTGTTTTCCTTGCAGCATAACCCTGTAGAGCATCCCTCTGCCCTGTCCCTTCCCATCCTAAACCCCTCATGCGCTCACTCACAAAACGAAGGGAACTATCCAAGCACTGTAGAGCAACAGGAGGATTGGATTGCTTAGAGAAGTAGAGGTGGCCAGTCATGCCAGGAAGAGATGGTGTGTCAAAGCGCCGCACTGTTCCCTTGGGATCAGCAATGTGTCCCTCTCCACTGTGCCTCGTCGATTTAAAGTTCGGCCATGGCAATGCCTGTGGCAAGTCTCAAGAAAAGCAGGATGCTTTGCTGCTAGCAGCTGAGGAGACCCTTTGGGTCCCGTTCAAATGTCTCGTTTCCTTCCACCAGACCCCACGAGGCCCAGCCATGCAGCACCCTGGGAAGCCCAGCACCTCCAGCAGCTGCAAGTTCTGCCACAGATCTCGACTGACATGGAGACGTCGACTCCTTTGGGCAGAGCATCGGCTGTTGGAGAAGACAAAGGAAGGGAGCCCAGGCTCCCCTGCGGCATCGACAGCAGGCAGAAACGATCGCAGCCCCAGGCACGTTACTCACCAGCATCTTCTGTCCTGAAATGATGGAGCACTTCAGCCCCATCAAAAATAACTCCCCGGCAGCAGCAGTTCATCCTGGATCAGCAGCCCGTGTGGTCTCTATCTATCAACGCATGTCCTATCCTAATGATGTGATAGCTGTGAAAAGTTGAGCTATTTACACAAGGTCACTTTATTAGTAGGGAAATCGCTCTTATGATAAATGAGCGCTCCGCAGCCTGTCACGGGCACTCTCCCGTCCCGCTCAGCCCCACTGCCACTCAGCTCTGCAGCCTTAGCAAAAAAATATGCCTTCAGTCAGAAAACACGGCAGAAAAATAGCATGTTTCTCCGCTTTCTCTTTGCCTTGGTGTAGTACTGGAGGGAGGGAGGGGAACATCCCAGCTCTCTGGAGCAGAGGTGACTGCTTCTCTGGACTGCCTCGTTTCCCACTTGCAGCAGCACGGGGTGACCAGGATACATGACCAAGAGGCATAAAATGTTACAAGAAGATATTTTTGCAGACAAAGTGCTGACACAGCACCATCTTTGTTTCTTAACCAGGAGTGATGTATGAATTATCTCAACCTAAAGCCTGAAATATACATTATAGGCTGTATCTTTCTGTGTTTTATTTGGGCTGTAAAGTGATACCTTATTATTTCTCCCTCCTGGGCATCCTTTAATGAATCTAGATTTGAAAGTGAAATATTTATTATATTTCAGGAGCTTAACCATGGAAGGAGAAGAGAAGGGATATGCAAATTTGCAAGAAAACCTTAAAAAATGGTCTCCTCTTTATCAAGGAAAAAATGGGCAAGCATGCATCTGTCGAGCTACCAAATGGCCATCCCTAAAGAGGGATTTAACAGGGATGTGGGGAGAGGGGCTCTCCCTGGGAAACTAACCCCTTCTCACTCCTCTCCAATGCTTTGTTTGTACGTGAGCCCCAGTCCAGAGTGGCTTTTGGTGCAAGATGCAAAACGCTACCAAGGGTCCCCCTGAAAGCAAGGAACAGCAGGAGCCCAGGGTGCCTGCGTGGTGGATCCTGCACATGTCCCACAGCTTCTCCTGGAGAAGGAGTGACGTCTGCTCCTGCTTAAACACATCCCGCGGCCCAAGGCACTGCAGAGAAATGTGAAGAACTGGGAGCTAGAGACATGTCTAATTGTTTTCCACTCTTCAGCGTGGTCAATGCAGTGGTTTGGGAAAATGCAGCAGAAAACATTTTTCCTGGAAATAAACCAGTCATTTGTAAACAAACAGATAAACCTAGGTTTACTGACGTAGTTACGTGCTGGCAAAAGTTGTCAGCAGCTCCCCCCTAACTGAAAGCTGAGTTTCACAGCCAGGGTGGAGGAAAAGGTCTGCAGCTGCAATTGTATCAAGATAAGCCCTGGCTCATTAGAATGAATGCCATTTGTTTAAAAATAGAAATATTCTGCCATCTTCCAGCAGCAAAAATGAAGCAAGCTATTAAAGGATTATGATTCTGTGACTTCAGACCTATTGTAGTCTTAATATTTCATGGTGCATTGACACAGAGTACATAATATGCTGAACAGCACTGTTGGCTTCAGCTGTGCAAACAATATGGTGCAGAAATAATTGAACTAAAAAGAAATTACAGCTATTCGGGGAGGTGGCAACTCTGCTTTGTTGCTGTGAGGTTGCAGGCACCAAGTCAAACATGAACTTTAAAAAAATAAAAATTAAAATCACTGGGTTCGATGCTAGAGAGATTTTTCAGTGGATTCTCCTTTTGCTGGCAGTGCTACACCCACAGAGTGAGATCCCGTTTGTCAGCATTGTGTAAAGGCAAAAAAGGATGGAAAAATGAGGCCTCGCCTATACAGGGAATTGCATTCAGTTCAGGCAAGCTGGTGTGAATCTCTGTTTATGCTTTTAAGCCTCAGATGTATCATCCAGTTACCAGAGCTTAACAAGTCGCTGTTTGTCAGCTGTGCTGTAAGTAACAGTGGGTGTGCTCGTAACCCAGCGTAGAGATGGCATAAAACACAGCAGATTACACCTTTCATCTATTCTTATTTCAATTCCTTTAGCTTAAATGAGTTCCTAATCATTAAAGAAAATCCAAACGAGGCTAGTTTCCAGCAAAATAGCTGTCTGTACAGTCATCTTCCATCTTTACTGGGTCGTATTTCAAGTCAAGCTTGTGCAGGCAATTCCTTGGATATCACACATCAGTGGGAAGATCCCTCCCTTGGTCCTGCCTGGCTGCTTTGGTGAGACATTGGGGTGGGCAGAGGCGTCAGCAAGAGGAGGGACCCCTCCGGTCACCCCACCAAAAGCAGCCCCAGTACTGCAGAAATGAGTAACGATAATCGTGACACCTCGGACACTTCTACAATATCCCCTGCCTCGAGGGATTGGAAATGTGGGTCTTGCTGCTGATAATGATGGGGTTTGGCATCTGTGTCGTATCCACCCCCTGTCCCTGCACGAGGTAACCCACTCCTCTATCTATCCGTGCAGGCAGCCTTGGGACACAAACCTCAGCTGCAGTTCAGGTATTCCCATCCCATCCGAGTATCCCATCACGCCCTTGCCCTGCTCCTGCTCCCCAGCCCACCCGTCAGCACTCCACCAGCCAGCTCCTCTGCTTTTGCAGCTGTCACACAGTTTTGCCTGGGGTCACATCCTTCATCTTGCGGTACAGCTTGTGGTGCCCTTGCCCATGGCAGCGTCGGCTGTGCCTGTCGTGTGGCTTCCCCGCCTGTCTGTGAAGCAGCTGATGCCAGCCACCCTTGGAGACCATGTGTTGGGTCAGGCGGACCTCTCGTCTGAGCTGCTCCGGCTCTTGCTGTGCTCCTCTGTCTCTCTGATTGTTTCATGTTAGGCAAAAAATAAAAGAGGAAGAAGAAGCGTTGCAGCAGTATTGAAACATTTCAGCGTTGCTGGATTGCAGCATGGCAATATTTCATTCCGAAATAGATTTTTCACTTGAAATTTGTTAAATGGTGGATGTCAGCTGGGAAACTCAATGTTTTGATCATTGGTGAGAGCCTGTTGGAAGGGGAACTTTTTTTCACAGCAAATTTAAAAGTGTCTGATTTCCAGCTCAGAACAAAGACATGTTTCGGCATGAGGGCATTGCTGCTAACACCTGTCTGTACTAAAACTGTCTGTCCGAAGGCAGGAGGCCTTTTTGCTCCCTCACACCTTTAGGGTCATGAAGTGATGTAGAATTTCTTTGCCTCCTAAACACCCTAATGAGATGTCATTCATTTGTAAGAAAATGCTAATGCTAGTCATAACACATCAGTCTTTTCTGGATGAGGTGTTACTATATGTGTGTATATATAAGCTTGTATATAAAAACAGATATATGTATATATAATGTGAAATATATAAGGCATATGTATATAAAAAAATGTTTTACCTGTGCACTTAGCTCATTTAGCAATGGAGTTACCCACCACCTGGGTTTGAAAGGAGCAGTCTTATCATCTGGAAAGACCGAGCTCTTTAGAGCTACTAGCTTGTCTCAGGGATGGATGAAATGTCGATGCCAGCGGAGCAAGCCCCAAGGCCTTCCTCCCTGGTGTCTGTTACCGCTCTGGCATGCCACGTGTGGAGGAGACAGTTGCAGGTATCTGTGTTGTAGTAGCACCCAAGGGTCCCAGTCCAAGAACACAACCCCCGAGCATCCTGCGCCATCACCAGCAACGGGCATCACTCTCCAGTCCTTTGCTTCTCCAAAGCAGAATCTGAACTGATGTGCTTGTGTTTGTGTTTTGATCAAATGGTCCTGTCACTCAATGTCAGACACAGCACAGGGGAAATCAGGGCTGTTCCACAGAAGGCTGCCCGCAGTGCCAAGGTTCCTCAGCACCAGCCCAGCCCTGCCAAGGGGCAAAGTCTTCAGGGGGACAGACATCTTCAATAAAATATATTTAGCTCAGTGACGTGCAAGTTACTGAGCAGTTTGACAGCCAATGGCATAAGAAAGTGGAAGGATACCTTCAAGGCAGATTGAGCTTTTGGCAAATGAGGTAAAAAACTATTAATCAGGCCAGGACCTACAAATCCAAATGCAAACAAGGAATGTGATGCCTACTTGTGTCTTGATTCAGGTGGTGCTACCCAGATAGAGACTTAACAGATAATGCTACTTTGAGAAACCAATGTCCCAAATGCAGGCACGTTGTTAATAGGATCTGCCCACAAAAGCTCTTGCAGGTGAGAAAGTGCCAAACCTGAACGTGGGCTTGCAGGATGTGGGGTGCGGCTCCCAGGCTCCAGCAGTAACTGGTGGTGGAAGTCAACTTGCCCGCTTGTTGTTCATCCAAAGGACTTTCCGGAGCATGTTGCCATCTTGACAGATCCTGTCACATGGCAATCTCACGTTGATCTTTTGCAATTAAAAATTGAAAATTAAGTGCAACTCCTATAGAAACCCGATTAAGCTATTACTGAAACACAGCCACCCATGGCAGGGAACACGTTGGCTGCTTCATCTGCATCTGAAACCTCCATGAAGAAGCGGCAAAAAATTGGGTATTCTCTTTGTACAGGTGGCAAAAAAAATCCCAAGGCTCAGGAAGTAATTCAACCAACTAGAATAGTACCATATATTCAAGATCAGCATTAATTTTATCTAAAAAAAAAGGACAGCAGGATCATCTGCTGCCATGGGGACCCTGGCTGTCTACTTCTCATTTCAGCAGCATGTATGCAACCCCTTGTAATAGCTGGAGCATCATTTTAGTCCCAGCACAGAACAAGCAATGGTTCTTAATGGTTAGCTAAGGATGCTTCTCGTGTGAGTCCATCTCTCTCAGCTCTCTGGGTGTCTCGGTGTTGTCTGGCAGCAGAAAGAACTCTCTGCCAGCTGCACAAGAGGGGGAGCCTCTCCCCCCGCACCAGCCGCAGCAACGCCGCTCCCGGAAAATGATCTGTTTGTTATTGTCAAACCGAGAAACTGCTTTGTGACTTCGCTACTTGACATGATAGGGGCTCTTAGGAGACGGGAAATTGAAGCCAGTGCTTTTTTTTTTCATTATTTGCTGGGCAATGATAAAGGGAAAGTGTGCAAGGTCTCCAGGTAATGTAAGACTCTGGATCTTCTCATGGTCAATCACAGTCCTTAACCTTTCTCTTTCCTGCAGTGAGCGCCCTTGGGACTGTTTGCATTTTGATTTCAAGGCTTTCTCTCCGAATGCAAACAGGCAGAAAGGGAGATTGTCATGCAAAAGCATAACTCCTCCTGAATTCCCCTCTCTCTTGGCATCAGTCAGATGAAGACAGATTAGATAATGGTACCATTATGGAGTCTGGTGGTGTTAAAGTTTGTGCAGTAGAAATGTGCTCGCTCCACTGAAGTAACAAGTGAGATTGTTCTGCTTTACACCATGTGACGATCTGGCTTAAAATACATCTGAGAGTTTGGTCATGTACATGTTATCTTCTAGCTATTTGGGTGTTGGATTGGGGGGGTTTCCCCCCAAAGAATCCATGCTAACCTCCACCTGCTGCAGAGAAACCACCACCAGTGTCAGAGCCGGCTGGACATGGGACAGCCGGGGCACGCAGCTCTCCGTTGCACCGTTCTGCTGTGTGGACCCATTGGTACCATTGCCAACACTGCAGCATGCAATTAATGCACAAAAGGCAGAGGGCAGGCAGGTTGGGAGCACACTAAGGTCCTGTCTCAGACCTGCAACCAAAGGCGATCACCCCTCTCTTTTTCCCCAGCTCTGCTCTGAAGGCGTTCACAGTGCCGTATTTATCTCAATGTCATTTTCTTTGAGATGTGAGCTGGAACAAATCCGGAGCAGCTGCTCCATCTCTAAGTGTCCTTTAGGGATCCCTTCAGCAGACACTTTGCAGGATATAATGATGACATTCTAACGAGCACTAATGCACATGTTGTCATCTTTCTGTATTTACACTTCCCACAGGAGGCATCGTTCTGAGAACGAAAACTGAGAGACGGAAACTTTTATGCAGAAACTTCAGCATCTGAGCTGGGCTTGGCCAGGGAATCCACCTAATTAAGAAAAGCTGTAAGGCAGGGAGATCCCCAGGCTGCGAAGAAGCAGTGGCTGGCAGCATGTGGAGAGGTGGCTAGGAAAGGACAGCCCGCCAAGCAAAGCACCCCGGTCCCTGCAGTTGGATTACACCAGGCTGTAAGGAAGATGGGGGTGAAAAAAGGATTATTTTGGGATACAGAGCCACAGCAGAGCCCACATCACTCCAGATCTCACAAACCTCAGCCTAACAATATAACTGCAAACCAGGGACATTATGTATTCCAGCATATGCTTGCCTTCTCTCTGCTTCACCCCAAATGATGACATGTGGAAGATATTCACAGCCTTTGTGTGGACGCTTATTAGCCACATCATTAAACAAACCCTGTAACGGGTTCAGTGAGCAACAGTTTCCCCTATCTGTCACAGGAAAGAGGATCCTGGAGCCACAAATGGATTCAAATGCTCTTCGTCCATGAGGAAACAACTGTAATAAGCTCTTTCCCCAGCAGGAGTATTATATACATATGTACGGGTGCGTGTGTCTACACATGAATAAATAAAAGAGAACCTACCAAACAAAATAAGTGAAATGAAACTCCCTCTATATATGCGCTTGGTATTTCATAATATAAGCAGTTGAAATGGATAAGGTCGCCACTTTGTCCTCTGCTTACTGATTTTATCAGGGGGAAGATTGTATCAAATAAATAATATATCAAAAGATTTCTCTCTTCGTCTTTTTGCTCCACTGTCCCTGCTGCATTACGCAAATCAGGAGTGAGGATCCAGCCGGTATGATAAGTTGTAATAAATGGCTCTGCTTGTCAGTGGAAATTTTGCTGGCAAATTTCCGAAGCAGATTAAAAAGTAAATTAGATTTCTTCTGGAGAGTTATTTTCAAGGGTTTTGTCTGCTGATGTTCTCGTGCAAGATTGCAGCTTTGCCAAGGGGGGAAGACAACAAAAGGCAAGGATAAAGAATGGAGGTTGCAATTATCCAACTGAACAAGGTTCTCTGGTGGAAGGCGCCTAATCAGAAAAGTCTCAAATATGCTTAAAATACAAGGTTCAATACAACATTTATTTATAATCTGCCTCACCTGCTCAGATAAAACTGTTTCTAAAGCCACACAATTGCAGGAGACAAGCTGTAAAATGGAACAAATGGAATCAAATTGGGTATTAATAACAGCGAAGTGAAACAATAACAAACATGGGTCTTTTAGCAAAGCACAATTTCTGTTTTACAGAAAACGCAGATGGAACAGTGTGAGAGAGAGAAGCATTCTACCAACTGGGAGATGTAAGTGGGACAAGGGAGGTGGGAATACAAAGAAGTTGCATTACCCCCTGGGCATCCCCAGGACGGGGCAGGGCCCCAGGTACTTGCAGGTGTGTAACGAGGCACAGCTAACAAAGCCAGTAACGAGGCTGCCTCACTCCCAGGCAGGTGAAGTTATTTATGTCCGGGCTGGGGGGAGTGACCCAGCCCACCAGAGTTCACCAGAGTTGGAGTCAATGTGGTGCTGTTCCAGAGCCTTTTCCTGGGATGCTGGGTGAGTCTCTTGGTCTTTGTTTCTCCATGTATGTGGTAGAAACGTTCTTGGTTTGGTTATTTGATGCGTGCCTTTAGTCCGCCTGCACACAGTCCCCGGCATTGTCTGTTGGTAACCTTGCTTAAAAGCTCAAGGAGTGACTGTAGTAGAAATAAGGTAGAAAATATGTTGGATGTAAAGCTCAGATGTTTTTCACACGTGTCCAGGAGCTCTTGCTCCAGCTAGAAGTATAGGTAAATCTTATGTTGTTGTGGAAGTTTGCCACATGGATGTTATTCCAGTTTTCTGTGTCTCCATGCTTTATGACCTGCTCGCGCTGTTGGAGGCAAGATCATTGCTGAGAAGCATACCAGGACTGAAGCTGGGAAAAGGTATTTACCTTTAAATGTGTGTAAAGCCATTTGCCCTACACAGACTGGCTTGTTGTTGCACCTAGCTGTTAGGAGAAAGTGATCAGTTTGCTGGGTTTGGCACACTATAGTGTTATGGTTTGAGACAGAGCAGCTGCTTTATTGTTGTTTGTAAATATTGTGGGCAGGTGGCTACTTCACACCTTTGTTCGGCTATGTGTGTTTTGGTGGTCTTGAAACTTTTTGTACACAAACAATTCCTCTGTGGTTATAAGCATGCTCTCTGGGGAATACACCTGCTGATCCCTGGAGTAGCCCATGCTCCAAAATGGCTCAGGTGCATTGAAAACCTGAAATGAATAGAGAAAGCAATTCCTTCTCCTTCTTGCACTGTGCAGCTCTGGCACAGAGCAGGCAGAGGTGCCCCTGGCGGTGCACCGCACCAGAGCGGCCGTGGGCTGTCGGCAGGCAGCTGGCCCCTTGTGCCTGGCCCGGGGTGCTTCTGGCGACAGGCACAAGTCAGGAAGCAGGGCTGGGCTTGCCCTGCATGACCGCCTGCGTGGTAGCCGTTGCCAGCATCCCTCGCCATGCCCGCTGTGGGCCGGGCTGCAGAAGGCGTCAAGCAGCTGGAACAGACCAAGCTGACGCGTGCAGGGTCTCTAACTGCCCTGAAGGCTTACTTTCCAACTTTCTGCCTTTGTGACGTTACCATGCAAATGATCAAATTGCAGTAAATGGATGAAAAAAACATAACCATACAGGCACCACATATGGCTCCTGGTGAGTGTGGGAGGATGGGGCAGCGCTGGGGTGTGCCCGGGGTCCCTGGGAGGCAATGCAGGGTCTGCACGGGCCTCTGCATGTACCAGACTCTCCTGGGGATGCTGCACCACAGCTGGCATCCGTTGGCATACCAACTGTCCTTAGCCCTGGCTCCTGCCGGTAGTACTGCCCTTCATTTTGTATGTATTTGGGTAGCTGAGTTTTCAGGCTGCCTGGCTGACACAAGTGACGCACTCGGCCCGTGTGGGCTGGCTCCTGTAATTGGGGTCAATCACAGAAAAAAACCTGTCACAGCAGAAAATGCTTCTCAGCTGCTGGGGTTGCCACAGACAGCGGCACTCCAGGGACGGCGAAAGAGCCACAATGCCCTCCCTGCCCTCTCTCTGTCTCTCCTCGCCTGGTTTCTCTGCACATAGCTCCTCTTTGCTCCCTCTCTCCCCTGTGAAGCAAAGAGAGCGCTTGCCCTTGTGATGGCTGCCAGATGTGCTGCACTCCCGTCCGGGCTCCTGGAGCGGTCCCCTGGGCTGTTCCTGGGGCTTTCACTGCCTCTCTGCCATGGCAAGGCCATAGTCTCCGGTTGCCTTCGCCCAGTCACGCAGCGAGGGAGCAGCCTTACTCCCCCACAAGCACCAGGGAGGTCTCTGGGCTCCCAGAGTGGGGGGAGAAGGTATCCTTGCTCCCTGCATCACTGGCATCTCTGAAGGCCTTCTTGGATGAGCTCCTCTGACATATTGTATGGACCCCAACTCGTGCATCCACCAGAACACCCTCCTGCATCCACTGTAGGTTGCTGTCTAAGAGGGCCAAAGGCTATATAATGGTGGTAACTGGGACTTATTGCAAAAAATGGGGGGGGGGGGCGAAAAGTGGCTGATGGATGTGCTTCAGCACGTGGAGCCCTCATCGGTACCCAGTGAGTGGTGCCCACTGCTGAGGGTGTGTGGCTGTCAGAGCTGGGCTGCCCCCCTTGCTTCCCCCCTCCTTCCCAAGCCATCACGTGGTGGGACACACACCCGAACACCTTCCAAGCAGTGACAAAAATGGGGCGATGATCTGCCCAGTGCACAAATAGTGTCCCCACCTCTTGCCCTTTCCCTGGGAACTCTGAAGCTAATGACCAGGCAGGAGCCCTGTGGCACCCTGAAAAGCAAAGCGCAGTCCTGCTCTGCTTTCCCTCCCCGTGTCCCCTGTCTGTCGGGGCTGAGCAGAGTTTGTAAGCTCACAAGCCATAGGAAAAGCTTGGGGGGGGGGGGGGAAGGCTCTGTTTTCTGTGGCGTTGCTGTTGAAATAAATAACTAAACACATAGATCATTCCTGCTGCTTTTTGCTAACCCTGCCAGTCAGTGACAAAGGAGCAAGGGACCTTTCATGGAGATAAATACAGTGCAAGGGGGTAATTAAAGTGACTGATTTCTCCATGGCAGGAGCTTTCCAAGGCTCCGCTTCCCACAGCATCCTTGCGCTCGAACAGGGAGACGCATGAGAGGTGCCAGTGCATTTCAGAGCAGCACAAGTCAGGGGCAGCTGCCTCCAAGGGGACCTCATCTCTCCAGTAACCCCTCATCAGAGGTGCTTGGGAAGCCTAGGAGGTCTGAAAGCAACCATTTAAACCCACACGTAATAACAATCTCACTTCCCTGCTAGACTTCACCAGCAAGACCTTTCTCATCTCCTTTCTCCCCTTCTCTGTCACCAAAACAATGTGGCAGGAAGCTTCACAGCTCTAAGTTGGCTGGTGGCTTTTTGCCCTGAGCTATTTTCATGCTTTCCAAAACAAGGGAGCCAGGAACTTTCGTGGCCGTATCAGGGCCAACAAACCTATGAATGAGGTAAAATTGCGCAACTTGGGTTTTTCATCAAGAGGGTTTTGCTAATCTGCAAGGAGGAAAGAAGGCCCTGGTAAAGGCAGGAGGAGCAGGATGGCTTTTCAAGGCTGCCCACATGTGTGGAGCAGGTCCAGGGTGTACTCTGAGCTGCTGCAGCTGCAGGCAGCAGCTTCTCCTCTGGAACAGCTGGAGCACAGGAAGGAGGGGGACTCCATTTAGAATCACCGCCGCCCACCACACCACCATGCTTTGTGCTGCTTCGTCTCTGTGCAGCTTTGTTATGGACCTTCCATCACTTACCAAAGAGAAAGTGTGCCTCGTCTTGTTTACGAACAATAAATGGTTTGTGACGCTTGTTAATCATTACCCTGCACCTTTAGTCTAAAACCTTATCCAAAGCTGCAACCAGGGGTTCATTTAGATTTCTTGTTTGTAGCAATAATACCCTTTTAATATGCTAAATGAGAAAGCAAATGAACCTTCCTTACTCTTATGAGTTTTTAAAAACATCTCTTCTTTAGCGGTTGAAGGTCACTCTTCTGGCAGATTAATGCCGAACTATCAGGCCCCGTTCATTGTTTGGGGTCAGCGTTGCTGCTGGCACCGCATATTAAAAAGCACTGGCTGGGACTGGGGACAGCCTGAGAGCTGGGAGGTGGGCGAGAGATCGGCCTGAGAGCTGGGAGGTGGGCGAGAGATCGGCCTGAGAGCTGGGAGGTGGGCGAGAGCTCAGATGAGCACGGGGTTTCACTTCTTGCTCCTGTGCGCAGGTTCCCTTTGGCCGTCCTCCAGGTCCACGGGCACTGCCAAGCCCTATCCGGATCCCAGGCTTCCACAAGGCTTTTTCTGTTTCTCGGCAGCAGACACGTCTCTCCTGATGTTATCGTGCATTCCTCTCTCTTTTCTTTTTTGCTCTTCCTGGGAGCTTGTGTCCTGGTGATCTATGAGTTGTTTGGAGAAGCAGCAAACGCTACTTATGCATTATATACATGTCTTGTCTGTTCCACTTGATAATGCCATTCTTTAATATGCTCAGCAGTTGTTTTTTGGCTGGCTCTCCACCTACTCCCCACCCCAACCCCATGCTCCCCTAAAGGCTGCCTGGCACACACTGAGGTCTTTTTCTTCTTCAAATAATTTAGGAGATTTTATATCTAACTTTGTTTTCCAACATCCTTGTGCACAGAGAAGAAACCAAACAAAGCAGCAATCTGTCTCAGTAGCCTGGAGCGTTCCTGTCCCTTTCCTTGCAAAGACATAGCGGCTCTGAGGTTTGCTTGGAGATGAAAGAGAAGGAGACAACAGATTAGCACGTCTGAAAGTTAACGCTGGGCTACAGCAAGGCGATGCCAATGCCTTTACGCAGACATGCGGGCAGCATAGCTGCCTGTGGCAGGACCAGTGGCTGCACATCTTCACTTGCCAACCCATGGGCTCTGGCATGGGGTGCAGGGGGACTGCCTTTCTGCTGCACTTGGTGCAGAGGCTGGCCATTGTATGGCCAGCATATACATATATATATATGTAGAGAGAGAGAGATGTCTAGTCATGCTCCATCACAGACAGTTGCTGGCACCACAGAGGTAGCAGGGGAGGAGGGGGAGCCCCCTGGTTTCCAACAGCAGCCTTGCGTGTGTTGCAGGGGCTGTGGGCTGGCTGGACCCCGCTGTGCCAGAGGCTGGGAGCTGCCTCTGGTTTCCCGTTGGGCTGCCAAGGCGTGGTGCGATTGCTAAATACCTGGGGATGACACGGGCTCTCTCAGGGATAAGGGCCATTTAAAGAAAGGGGGGGGGGGGGGGGGGGGAGCTTTCTCAGTCCCCTTTTTCCAGCTGAGAGGAGAGGATCTGGCATCTCTAGTCTGACTCATGAAAATCACTCTGACCTCTCATATTGATAGTCTCAGCTCTCCAAAGCAATGGGAATCATGGCCTCATCCCTCCCTGAACTCAGTTATTGTACCTGTTCTCCCTCCAGATACACTAAATAAAGTTCTGTACTCGAGGCTCTCTGGCTTAAGTCGGCACAAGATGACAGCATGTTCTTTTTGATTCCCATTCAAAAAATTGCAGTGTTCCTTGCTTGGTGTTTTCTCATAGCCTGAATTTTGCAGAGAGGGCACAAGTGTGTGTTCTTGCATTTGTCTGGCTCGGTGAACGTTGAACAGGCTCTGCAGGATGTGATGCTTCCAGGCTGGGTCAGCCATCCCACCACCACCTGCACTGGGAAGGGCAGGGGTGGGGATTCCCTGCTGCTGGCTCCATCCCCAACACTGGGGCTACAGAATAAATCCTGCATCCCTCCCCACATGCAGTCCTTCTCTAAGCTTGATGATGAGCAGGAGAGGAGAGGAGTGCATGATGGATAAGCTTTAAAAAGGAGTCCAGGGTCACAGCTTTGTCTATAAAAAGTAAATAATGTGAAGAGCGGAGACCCACCTCCCAGATGGCACACGCAATGAGCTGAGAACATGCTCTGCCTTGTGATGGAGAGCTCCTTCAGGGCCTTGGACCCACCAGCAAATAAAAGACCTGTGGAGTAAGTCTCTCCTGTCCACAGCCCAGGGCAGCGAGGTGCTCTTGGGGTAGGGAACCACAACCAGGTAATGACTTTAGGCTGTAAAGATGTTTGCCTCTTGCACAGTATTTCCTCCTTTTATGTTTCCAGTTGGCAAACAGCTCTCTGATGTCTTGTTCCAAAGGGCTCCGTATGGAAAACTTCCCCAACTCTGAGCACACACTGCAGCATGAATAAAGTATGTGGAGGAAGCACTGAAAGGTTTGGTGAGGAGAGGCATGCCAGTCAAGGCAGGTGTGCTGTTACTGCCAGGTGCCTGGCTGGTGGGATGCAGCTGGGGTGATATCGCACAGCTGGCAGGGAGGGAAACTTCATGTCTGCGGTCACTTGGTGTGATAATGGGCGTGCTGAGACAGCATCCCACCCTCCCGGGAGAAAGGGAGAAGCACTCTGCAGTGTCCTGACCGCCTGAGTCAGCAGCCACAGAGTACAACTTGACCTTGCGTAGAAAGAGATGTCAAACAAATCTTTGTGCTCGTCACACATGGCTTGATGTGCGCACACACATGCAGTTCCCTGCAAATCAATCTCTTGCATTGGCCTGGCCGCTCAATCCCTTCCTGGGGAAGATTGTGTGGCTGATGATGCTACATGTGCCTCCCACCTCCTCCCCTCCATCCTGAGAGTCCTGAGTTATAATGGGGTTACAGAAATGCTTCACCGAGCAGCACCCCCAGGATGATAAGCTGGTCATACAAGCTCAGGCAATAATATTTAGCACCATAATTATGCCTTGAATGTCCTTGGAGAGTCTGCAGGGAGGGGCTACAAGAAAAAGGGGCGAGCATAGAAAACGTCTCCTTGCCAGTACAATGCCTTGCATCCCCAGAAGTGGCTTTGGACGCATGAGAGGTGGGACAGGGAAGCAAGGAAATCCCAGTATGTTGTCTCCCAGCATGTCCCCACCTTCAGACAGGCACCAGGGGCAGATCATTTAGCTGCTTCCCTGCATTTGGTGTCTAATTCAACAAACTTCGTGGCAATGTGCCAGCCACTCTGCTCACCTGACCTCCCCCTGCCCCCTCGTTACCAACTTTCCTGCCAAGTTGCTGTAACCTGGGCCCAAAACACTGCGGAAGCCCTTCTGACAGCGTTATGCAGCCAGACAGCAAGATGGCAGAGGAGCTGGGGCTGAAGTGGACCCCCCAGTGCCAGGTGGCATTCAGGGAGGAAAGCTGATTTAGGACAGCCTGTATGTGCGGAGGTGAAAAGTGATGTTGTTTGGATGGCATATTGATTTCAGATTATTGCATTTTGTAATGAACAGCCAACGTGCCTAGCTGCCACTGATTATTTATTATTTGGTGTTGTGGTAGTTTGGGTCCCCAGGCAGGTGTCTGCACTGCTGTGCTAGGCTGGGATGTGGCAAGGAAACACGCATCCTCGGGCATCTGCCGATGGCAGGGTGCAGAGGTGTGCAGGGGAAATTGCCCGGCACAGTCTCACCCAGCCCATCATTCACAGGGCTGGACCGCGCTGCCTGAATGCAGTGTCAGTGGCTCACGGTGCTGTTAAAGAAGAGTTCCTGGCCAGGATGGAGGCTGTGGTGATGGAGACTAGTCCCTGCTCTGCAAGCTTTGCCCTCAAGAACCCATGCAGAGGGGAAAGGATAGGCTTGCAACAGAGCCAAGTGTTGCAAACATCCGTGTCAGCTCCATGTGGAACAGCTACAGCAAGGCGCTCCTTGGCAGTTATTTACAATGCTGCTGAGTCATGTGTAAACAAACGGCACTGCTCCTCAGCCACAGTCATCTGTGTTTGGGTCCAAATCCTCCCTGAGCTTCAGACTGTACACACATGGTGGGGAAACGAAAGTACTTTAAATATATGCATTGTGCTATAAACACACGTTGCCATAGCCCCGTGCAGCAGAAATGTAGCAAAACTGAGCACTCTGCAAATGCAAGTGCTTTTCTTAAGCTGAACTTGGCCCTCCCATGTCCCATCTTAGCCCAGACAGTTCGCTTGACGATGTCATTAAGTGATTGGAAATGGGTTTGTAATGGGGAGTGATGAGCTGCTTTGACACCAGGCAGTCCCCCCAGCTTCAGCTGCAATATTTCCTTTATTGGGACACATCCAGGCTATTTTCAGCAAATGATGAAATTAGAACAATGTCAAACATACAAGGATAAAAGGGGTTTCTTCTCTTGGGAGCAGAAAGAGGTTAATTAAAAAGAAATGGAAAGCAAGTCTATGTCCATTCCTGGACCGATTCAAACATGGGAATCTGCCACTTTTCCTTTTAAGAGAAGCTGTTAGGGTTTTACTACTGGATAGGGAGGTGCTGGTCAGCAGCGCAGTCTCCCAGGTGCCCAGCTGTTCTTCTGCTCATGTTCTGTGCCAGGTCCCTGGTGAAAACAAGTCCAGATTAGTTTTTTTCCCCTCATCGTTGGAGATGGGGATCCAGGGCTGGTGGGTGAGGGAAGGGGGTGCAGCCCCAGCTGCTCCCCATTTTCTCTGCACGCCGTGCAGCATGCCAGCAAAATCCAAGAACAAAAGTGTGCGGTTTTGGGGAGAAATTAGGCATCTCCAGGGGAGATGGGAGGTGCTGTGAAACCCACGGAGCTAAGCAGAGCCCATTGGCTCCAGGGCAACCCAGTCCCCACATGGCAGTGTACCCACAGTGGGTGGCTTTCCTCAAGCCTTCAGCCTCATGCATGGTTTGGCAGCATCAGCTGCCTCTTTCTGGGGCTCTTCAGGATGGGGAGGGGTTTTAATGTGTGTGAGGGGGGGTTTGTGCAAAGACGTAATTATACTTCCCTGATTAATCTTCAGGCTGAGTTGAGAGCTTGCCATCAATCTTTGAAACAAACATGTCTATTTATATTTTAATTATCTTTCTTCTTTCTTAAAGTTCAGGTTGATTTGAGTTTCTTTGACATATTTATCAGTGGAGCAGTTCTCACCTTTCCCAGGTGCCTCATAGGTAAGATCCCGGTGTCCGCACGCAAGGCAGCAGTTGCACCGTCGCTCCTTGGCACCAACCCCCCTTTTAGGCTCAGAACTGATTCATATCTCTGTGTGCTTGGTCTCAGCGTGTCCGCAGCTGTGCTGGAAAAGGCTGATTCCAGTGGCTGCTTGAGCAGGGGGAGAGAAAATCCATCTCCAAGGGAGCACAGATGCTGAATTTCAGAGTGCCCACATTCCCTGGGTACCCGCTTTGGCCATCCTTTCATTTCCAGCAAGCCACTGTAATTTGTAAACATTAATAACCATTATTACTATTAAAAAGGAAAGAAAGTGAGTAGCCCTGTAACTAATTACTTCAAGTATTTTCAATGAGCCACAGTTCAGCTCCTTTATAAAATCTCCTGCTGCACAGGCCAGATTGTCATTATGATCGGATCTTTCCTTAGACCTATTAATTTTGCCCAGAATAACAGCTGAACAGATGCAGGGAGAAGGCTACTCTGATTAACATAATTCTTTTCAAAGACTGCTTCCTCCCTGAAGGCCGGCATGCCGGCTCCTCCATCCTCTCCCAGATCTCATTATGGCCGGAGAACGCACGCACCGATTGGTGATCTCAGCAGATGTCACTTCACAGAGACAAGGCCCCTCCAGGGCACGAAACCTTATCCAAAAAATCAATGAGAATTACCAGCCCTAGCGCTGCATTCCCATTGTTCTGCAGCTGGACGAAAGTTGGGGCTGAGCAGCAATGTCCCTTTTGCAGCCAGGGGGGCTCAATTCCTTAAGAATTTCCTTAATTCTTAAATTTCTTAAAAGAAATTCCTTAAACTTGCAGCTTGTTCCCAATTTTCAGTATTTTTTTTCCTCTCCATCTAATTCTCCTGCATCTTTGTATCCACCTTCTTACATTGCTCCTTCCACGGGGGCAGGCGCATCCCTCTCCCCAGTGCCAGCATAGAAGGGATGAAGGTTCTTCTCCCGTGCAGCCAAAATACCGTTAAGTGGTGAAATGTATTTCCATCCCCATGCGATGCCCACGTGCAATTTAAATGAAGCTTTTTAACTGAATGTTGCGGTGGCATTTCACATGGGGGAAATTGCTCCAGTATTTACTGCTATTAAATTAATTTCTCAGTAGAGGATTTTAGACTCTTGTAATTCATGAGGATATTTTAGGTCCTGTTTACTGTCTGGTGCTTAAAAAAATTGTCTCAAGCATTTGTTTGCCGAATATAACGCTGTTATTACATTAGCTTTCTCTCGCAGGAGAGACAAGGGTTCATTAATGTTGATGTGGAGCTTATTGTATCGCCAAGCTCTCTGAGCAGCGGGTAATTTTTCATAACATATGTGTGGCAATATTCAGGCACATAAGCATGAGTGGAAAATGGTTGTAGCCTGGCATTCATATGCACCCTGAAAGACTCCGGCTCTGTGTAGCACTGAGGGATGATGCTTTAAGTCCTCTACTAGATAGAGGCAGAGAGTGCCCCAGCTGCAAAGGGGGCTCATCCCTTTAAGCAGAAACCTTTTCACGTCTGGGCAGGGGATTGCAACAGATGGAGCTCACATGGAGAAATATTGTTTTTTCTCGAAGAACAGGTAGTGAAATGCTGAAAGAGACACAGCCTGAGGTGGGATGGGAGGGGAAGGAAAAAAAAAAAAAGTGCTTCATTTGAAATGTTATGAGTATCTCTTAGTTACTAATGCCTTCCCATCCAAATGGCTGCGTTTCTGCCACGGAAATTGGCAGCAATCAGGCTCACAAGCATTGGGAAGAGATTTACTTGGACAGATGAAAGAAAACCATTTTCTTCTAAATGCTGGTGCCCAGAGCAAGATAATCTGGCTTTCTCTAGCTACGCATACAGCCGGAGATGCGCACACAGCTCCTTTGCTTATAAAATATAGCTGCTGGGATAGGGGAGAAGTCCACAGTAGCCGTCCTCTGCTCACCGAGGCCAAGCGAGGTGTTGTTTTCATCTGGTGATAATGAAAAGCTCCGATCTGTTTTCTTCGTCTGGGCCAGCATTTAGCGCAGGGTTTTGATCAACAAAATGATGCTATTTGGGACTTCTTCCCTTTCACTTTCAAGTAGAAATGTGAGGAGGTGGGGAGTGGAGTACCAAATGCCTGTGAAGATCCAACCAACTGGACTTCTCAAAGAAAAAAAAAATTATCCCCCTGAGAAAAGTGCTTTTCTCCCAGCCCTATCAAAGCCACACCACATGCTTCAGATGAAAGCCCTGCTTTTTACTTTCCTCCTTTTAACACGTTGTTTGTTTTTAAGCTCCGTTGTTCCTAAATGAACAAACAGTTTGTCTGCTGTGCCCAAAATAACTAAATAACTAGCAGCCAGGCTGGTTGGTGTTGCTTTGGAGCAGTTTTTGACATGGTCTCTACGTGCTGCAGTGTTTCCTGCCACACTTGCCCTGCCGCTGCTGACAGGCAGGAGCTCCTCACATTTTTCAAGGCAATTCAGCAGTTCCAGACGGCAAAAATTCAGTGTATTCCAATTTTTAAAATAGAAATAATAAAACAAATGGTAGCAAGTAGCAGATGTTGCAAAATGTAATTACTAGCTAATCGGTTTCTAGCCAACTTGGGTTTCCCCCCTCCTCCCCTCCCATGTAAAATAGCTGTCTGGATGAGCTACTGGGTTTGGAGAAGGATGTGTAGGCAGAGGGAAGAGCCTGAAGCACAACACGGGTGCGTGGGGAGCCAGTCCCGGGGATGGCCGGGTCCCTCTGAGCAAACGGAGCGCTGCAGGGGGCCGCACTGGGGCTGCACAGCTGTGACCAGCCCTGGCCAACGCATGAGTTGACTTTGCTGTGGTTCCCCAACATGCATGGAAAATGAGGCCTCGAAGCATCATTCTCCTCAAAATCAATATTTATCTTCAGTCTCTTCTGCACTTATGAAATGAACTGTGCGATGGGTCGGGGGAGCAGGGCAAGTGGCATTCGGAGGGGCTCAGAAAATTGCTGCCTCTGTTTGCTGTGAGGCTGAGCAGCATGATACAGGATCATTCCTTATTAAATATAGATATATATATATGTATGCGCTCTATGTTTACATTTGCTAGAGGCTTACAGATCCCTGAAACCCTCTCTCTTTCTGTGTTTGGTTTCTTTTGCTTAAACTGTTTTCAGAAGAACTAGAGGGAGCGGGACAAAATGCAGCATGGTGTATGGGAGCAGGGAGCCCACCGTGGGATAGCTGGGATGCTCGGACCCATCCTTCACATTTGTGGATAGGGATATCGTGATGCACCATCACAATGAGCAGTGTTGCAGGGGCTTGCATCCCAGCTTTGCATACAAACAGCAGCATCCCTTCTTTTCCTCTTCTTCCCCTCCCTTCTCCCAAACCCAAGAGGGAGACAGTAGTTAGAGATGGGACAGCGGTGCTGCTTTCTGGCTGCTGTGTCTGGAGCTGCCACTTGCTGCTCACGCCCTGTTTGGTAGGTGCTTTTCCTCTCCCTCCTGCCCGCCTCCATTGAAAAAAACACATCTGTACGCAGGCAAGGCAGGGGGAGTGGGAATGCACATTTTTTCAGAAAAATCAGTGCTTTGGAGTTTTTTCCATTTGTTTTGGCATTCTGGACGAACACTTGGGTTTATCTCCCCTCCTCATCTTCAGAAGAGAGCAGGAGGCTTTCAAGTAGCATTTCAATTAATATTTTTAAACTGAAGAGATGCAAGTTAGATCAGAGCAAAGCCTGATCTCAGCAACTCCCCTCTGCTCTTTGTTTGATATTCAGAAATGTCGCATTTTGTACTTCTGCATCATCGATGCCGCATGCAACCAACTGCATCCGTGTGAACGTTACCCAGGGAGATCTGAGGGGAAAGCGCCTGTTTCCCTCCAGTTACCTCCCCACCCACCCCAAAGGAGCCTCAGCAAGGGGGAGGGATGGCTCAAGAATAGAAACTGGGCTGTGAAATTAATCATTTGTGTCTGGAATTAAATGGCTTTATAGTTATATATAACTTCTTAGGGTGAGGCCTCATTCAGTGATAATATATCTATAGTCTTCTTTAAAATAATAAAAAAAAACTTTTAGGGGGAAATATGCCTTCTCGTGCATGTGTGCTACCTTGCACGAGAGGCTTTTCATTACCATTTCACAGGCCTTTTGGCACTGTGAAAACACAAAGGATAAATAACAGTAAACATCTAGAGCCCCAACTTTTGCCTTTCCAACCTGCCTGCACCTGTAAATACAGCAGCTGTACAGGAATGTTTTTCCCGTAGCAGAATTTATCATGTGTTCAGGGACTGCAAGATGCAGACCTAGAGGCAAAAGTTGTTTTTTTTCTTTGGGGTTTCTTGTTCATAGTGTCGCTTACCATGTTTCAGCGTGCTTGCCTCTGGCATCACCTGGGCTCTGCAGGCAGAGAGGCTGCTGTAAATACACACAGGTACAAGCACACCCACACATGTGCACACTGACATGAACATGGAGTTATCCAAATGTCTCTGAGCCTTGTAAAGAGTCATCTCTGGCTCACGCTTTCATTTCTGCTTTGAGCGAAAACTCTCACTATGCCTTATTTAAAGAATGAAAGTTGCTTATATCTGCTGTTTGCTTAGCGGGAATAAGGATTTTAAAAAAGCAGCCAACCAAAGAGCTCCGGGGGCCTGATAGCTAATTAGTCTTACGGTAGCAGATGATGACCACCCATCAGTAAAAGATAATTGCCTGCAAATACTGAATTAACTCGGGCAGCAGGCATTGCAGCACTGTGGGAAGCAAGGGCTCTTCCTTCCCAGGGTGAACTGAAATATTTGCAGCAGGGTATTTACTGTTGCAACCCCTTTGCTTGCAAACCTTCCCCAGCACGCAGGGACAGCAGCCCATCGTGCTGCACCAGCTGCACCCTCAATCCCCTGGACCTTTTGTAATAAAGGCAGCAGGGAAGCTCCCTTTGTGGGTCTGTACATCTTAGGGAGATGGTGTGAGAAGGCTGTAGCTGGCTTACCTGTGACTTTTGGCTTTGCAAGTGATGTATCTCAGGGGAGAATATAAGTGTGCCATGCTGCGCTCAGATAGGAATTAATCTGTGTGGCACTATTTATCTCGGGGAGGGAGGGGATGATCTGAAAGCAGCATTTGGCAGGAAGTGCTGCGCTCTGGGGCTGCTTCCCCCAGGATGATATAATATGCTGTATGGTGCTTAACGGTGTTCTACGGGAATAGGTCACCTGGAAGGGCCATGAGATGGGCTTAGTGAGGCTGGCTCTGTATGGGATGGCTGTTCTTTGGAGGGATGCTATAAAGCATCACCTCTGTCTGGTGCTGCATAGATCACACATGTTCACTGATCCAGGGTCTGTGTTGACCGGCAGCAGCTGCCAGCTCCTTCCCAGCCCCAGGAGAGCCTTAGCTTGGATTTACAGGGCCAAGTCACAGAGCTAGGGGCTCCAGTCTGAGCCCAGAACGAATGTCCCATGGGAATGGTCACAGCACTGGGGGTGTCGCTTACAGATAACAGTCCCTGTGATGACACCTCTCCTGTACTCAGCACCAGATTGATGCAGCTGCTCTGCGATCCTGGCATCCCTTCTGTGTGATGAGCATAGCGATTACCCCCGAGCAGAGGAGGAGCAAGGATCAAAGGGCTCCTCCACCATCTCTGTTCCCCTAATGACTGCCAGGCAATGGAGGTGGAGGGGAGAGAGGCTTGGCTCCCCTGTTTGAGCCATGGCACTGATGTGTCTGTTGATCCTCATGCACATTTTGGAGGCGAGATTCACTCTGCCGAAATAACACCAGACCTAATTGCATGTTTCATGATGCATTTTTGTTAACAGCAAAAGCATCTTCTTCCTGCAAACAAGAAAGGGATTTTTTCGAAACACCCTGCCCAGCAACCACAAGGCATTGGTGAAAAGTTATCTCTGTTTCTGTAAAACACAAATAGCTACAGAGGTACAACACCGGCTGTCATCCCAGGAATGTTCAGGAGCGATCAGGTTTGCTCTGTGACGCCAGTGGGTGCTGCAGCTTGCACGTGGTGCTGGAAATGCCAGGGCTGAGACCTGGCTGGCTGCACTGAGCCAGTGGCAGTCGGAGGCTGGCTGGCTGGCTTTCCTGAGGCAGCTTCACCTCCCTGAGCAGAATCCCATCCCTCCATGGGGAATAACTACTCATTTGTCATCCCACCACCCATCTCTTTGGGCAGCAAGCTCCTTGGCACAGGGGCTTCCTTATTCTCCTTCAGTATTCTGAAGGTAACCATGAAGCCTTTCTTTTTATTATTTATTTTTCTCTAGCTATTAGTGTCTTGAATTTAAAGTGCCTGAGATCCTGCAGCTTGAAACCTCTTCTGAGGACTCCCAAAAGCTGAACCAGTTTGACCTCACGGACACACAGATGTCTCTACCATTACTGTTTCTTTCCTTACCATCCCTACAGAAATATACAGCCAAGTTCATTTCTAGTGCAGGAAAAATAAAGAGTATTGCAAAAAATCAATGTTTGGCGGAGGGCAGAAGTGGCTGGAGGGTTGAGGGGGAGGATGCTGCTCCTGGCTTCTGAAAGGTTATTTTAGCTAAAGACAACAAAAAATGCTGTGCGAGAAAAGCAGTCCTGTAAAGTCTGCCTAATCCTCGTGGCATTTAATAACTTAATTGCGGAACCCTGTGAACCTCCACAATGAACGTTATTCTTGTTACAACAATCAATTCCTTTTTTACGCACTGTAATGTCACAGCCTGAAGATTTTCTGCCATTCACTCTAACCCAGCGGGGATGTGTTTGCTCTGTGTTGTGGGTGTCTTGGTGAGAGCACGACAGAAGGAGAAATGACCTAGGCTTGGAGGGATGCCTCTGCATTTAGGACATTCTAAAGGATTTCTCCCTTTGGCATAAGGGTAATGGAAAGTAAATGGAGGGTACTGGCCAGGAGAGGTTTCCATAAGTGACCCTCTGAACAGTCAGTTCTTTCAGATATTTCCTTGAAACAATTAAAAGTCTCAGTAACTAGAAAAACTAGTTTGTGTCCTTTGTTAGCACTTTCACAGGGATGGATGGGGGAGGCCAGAAAAGTCCATCCCTGGGCTGTGAATAAAGCCTTGTTCAGGCTCGGTGCAAAACAATGGCTCAGCCACCATTGCAGAGTAATAATCATAGAATCGTTGAATGGAAAAGACCTCTAAGACCGTCAAGGCCAACCATTAACCCAGCACGGCCAAGCCCACCACTAACCCATGTCCCTAAGCACCGCATCTGCACACCTGTTAAATGCCTCCAGGGATGGTGGCTCCACCACCTCCCTGGGCAGCCTGGCCCAGTGCTTGACCACCCTTTCAGTGAAGATGTTTTTCCTAATATTCAGTCTAAACCTTTCCTGGTACAACTTGAGGTCGCTTCCTCTTGTCCTGTCACTTGTTATCTGGGAGAGGACACTGACCCCCACCTCGCTACAACCTCATGTCGGGTAGTTGTAGAGAGCGGTGAGGTCTCTCCTCAGCCTCCTCTTCACCAGGCTCAACACCCCCAGTTCCCTCAGCTGCTACTCGTAGGACTTGCACGCCAGACTCTTTCCCAGCTCCGCTGCCCGGCTCTGGATGTGCTCCAGCACCTCAGCGTCTTTCTTACAGCGAGGGGCCTAAAACTGAACACATAATTTGAGGTGCAACCTCACCAGTACCAAATACAGAAGGACAGTCACTGCCCTGGTCCTGCTGGCCATGCTATTTCTTATACAAGCCAGGATGCTGTTTGCCGCCTTGGCCACCTGGGCACGCTGCCAGCTCATACTCAGCCGACTATTGACCAGTCATGGTCTCGTTTGAATTTTATCTGCACAATATAAATTCAATAGTTTCGCTGCAATGTGCTATTCGTGTTGTCATAACATAGGGATGTTTGGGAAAGCTTCAGAGGTGGTTTAATTAGCAAAGTTAGCTGGGAGGGCATTTTGCATTATCGTCCTCCTTTTCTTTTTACCAGTGCTCTATAATTTATGTCAGCCAAGAAGCTCGTAAGCTTTGCTGCACATAATAAACAGAAGGGGTTCAAAGCCAGCGGTTAGCTAAGCTTCAAAGGACACAGGGAAGGGAGGTCACCGGTAGGCAGTTTATTAGCTATCATTTTCTGTGCAATCCCACAAAAGCAAATAAATAAGCAAAAGCAGATCCCTCCTCTGTAGCACTGACAGCTGTGGGTGCAGGCAGTGGCATGGCTCGTCCCAGCCCACGGTGCTGAGCTGGGCGTCACCATCAAGCAGATAAGGATGTGGGCAGGGGCAGGATCGTGCTGCTGAGGGTGCTCAAAGGAGGCTCGCCATGCTGAGTGATGCCGGATTTCCCAGGAAAGGTCTCGAGTGTCCCTGGGCAATGGCAGTGCCATTAAGGGCTACGTTCATGTCCGTGTCACAGCAATAACCACTTGTGCATTTGCAAGGCAGTCGCGCAGCAGCGCTGCTCAGGCTTTCTGTCTGTCCTTCTGTCGTGTGTCCTAGGAACTCGATATGCTGCTAAGAGTCTGGCTGAAAGCCTGGTCCGGCCAATAGGAAGATTTCCACTTACTTCAATCTGGCTTGGATCAGATCCAGGGGTGGGATTAAGACATCCGCTTGCTCCCCAGATGGCCCGGGTGATGGCCACCACCAGTGGCACTCCAGGCCTGCTCAAAGACATACCACCTTTTCAGCTCCCACGAGCACCGTATCCCTTGTAGAAAGCTAAAAGCCATGCAGTGGCCAATGCCACAGACAGCCCCCGTGTCTGCCTTGCTGAGGATGGACCTTCTTTAGTACAAGGGCTATCTGCATTTAAGTGTTTCCAACACAGCAGCCTGCACCTAAAACAAATAAGAAAAAGGGATGAGTTTTTTCTGCTGCAGTGGTAGGCAAAAAAAATTCAGATTAACTTTCCCACTCCTTTTGTTTCTTTCCCTACACCTGAGAGCAAGAAACACAATTGATTACAGTCCTATCAAATTAGTACTGTAGCTCAGGCTTTAAGTGGTCAATTATGATCAGCAGTGGAATGCTGGAACTGGTCGTTAGCTTGCGGCACTTTGTTTCCACCGATGCTTTCCCACAGGGCCAGCTCTGAACTGCACAGGTGGTGGGGGGAGCGACACGGAGCTGCCAGCAGCACCTGCCTCGGTGGTGCTGAGCGTCCCAGCGTGTTATATCAGGAAAGATACAAGAGGTAGGGGAGGAGTGAGAAAGGCAGGGAAGAGGAGCCTGAAGGTGAGGGGACAGGCAAGGTGGGACTGCCTGGCCGAGGTTGGTGGAGCCTTCTGCAGTGGGGTCCTGGGTGTTGAGCGGTGCTGAGCAGGGGTCCCCAACAGTCCCAAAGGGCATCCGAGCTGCTCTGCTCCCTTGAACAGAATGAGAGGCTTGCTGTTCCCGGGCAGGGCTTCAGACACTCGTGGCAGCCCTATGCAGAGCAGACAGTCTGGCCACCCTTGGGCACACATTTGGCATTCCCAGGGAAACGTGTTGGGAAAACGGGGGAGCAGGCGGATGCAGGAGTGGGCTGTTGGTCCGGCTTGAGTGAAAACAGGCCAATTAAGTTCTGCACTGAACTTGTGCCAAATTCAAGGGATTACAGCGGATTCGTTTCTATGGGGGACTTCAGGGAATGAAACGCGCCTGGATTGAAAGAGGAAAAAAATATTCCCCCCAGACCATTCAGGACTTTACCCCCTGTAGCTCTGCTTTCATGCCCATTGCTTCCTCCATGAGCTGGTTCACAGGAAAGGTTCCCTTGGAGCTGCTCCTCCAGTGCACGCCTGGGTTTGTACTTCTTTCGCCCCTTGCAAATTGAAAAGTCTTCCAGAAGAATGCAAAGCTAAACCCTCTGGTTTTTTTCAGTGCAATCTGGCTCCTGTTAGTAAAAGGAGACTTAGAATAGGTTATATTCTTAAGGAAAATGGTTCTGTTACCTGTGTTAACAAAAGTGAGTCACATTTGATGGGGGATGTAATTTGACAAGTCCTAGTTGTCAGTCAGACCCAAAGCACATAATGCAGAGCAAACACACGAGCTGTCACCCCATGCCAATGTCACCCCTTGTTTATGGGAAACTGCCACCCTTGTGGCTTCTATCCCTGACACAAAAAAAAAAAAATAAAAATATCCAGGTTCTGAAGGGCATATCTTAAAGATTGCAGAGAGACATCTAGTTATGTAGAAATAAAATATGAATTTTAATGTGAGGCATTAACATGAGCTCTTTTAGGAATAACTACAGGACTTCATGATGAACGTATTAGAGCACTGCTTCAGCACAGGTGCCTGCCAGTCTTCATAAATCAGCTCCAACAAGTTAATTCTTCATAAAGGAGGATGAATTTGAATCTCAAGGATGGATGAATGGGTACATAATAAAAGAAGCAGCACAACTTAGAGTGCTGGCAGGTGGGAAGAATAGGGCAACATTGGACAATGCTGAAGCAAGAAAGAGTTTTAGGGGATGTTCTTCAAGCTCTTGCCTGTTGCTTGTGTCGGAGTAGTTGCCAGAGATGCCTAGGCTGACTGGGTGCCTTTAGAGGTGCCAGGGATGCTCCATGTCCCATGAAGACAGCCAGCCCCATGGAAGGCAGCATGTTCCTTGCTGTCTGGAGGCTGACATTGATTTGGAGAATGGGCATGGGGTGATGCCACTTTGAACACTTTTCTTTATTGACTTGCATCACAGCGTGCTTCACAGGGAGGAGAGGGCTCATCCTCCCCAGTATGTGGGGATGCTTCTTGCGCTGAGCCTGTTTAAAAGGCAGCTGAGATGTTTCCCCTTGAATAGAGCTTGCTGCTGAGCCAGGCTGCTTTTTATTTGTTGTTGATTTTATTGATGTTATTGACTTTTTCATGGGGCACTTTGGGGACGTTTGCATGATAACGTGTGCAGGCGCTACAAATTGCTTGATGTTACACAGTGTTTAACTTGCGCTCTGCACCGGCGAGAGACACAGATTTTTATTAAGAATCTGTTGTAGTCGTTGCTTTTGGTTTTATGATAAAATATATAATGCAGTCATCACCGCTGCCATCCCACTGTGGCTACCGGCTAAGGCAAAATAATGATGTGTCATATAAGCACTTCCAAGACACTAACAGAGGTACATAGCACATGGACTCACGGCAAAGAGCCTCCCGTGCTGTATAATGGCATCCCGATGGATAGGTGACGTATGAGGGATTTCAGCATGACACAACCGAGACACGGGAGCAGGGCTGCCATTGGGTGGTTGTCCCCAAGCCAAATTTCTGCAGGCAAGGCTGGAATGTCACAGAAATTCATCAGTAAGGGAGGTGTAATTGCAGAAGGGTAATTACAAGGAGTGAAGGAGGCCAGATGCACCTGAAGATTTCAGCATTTCCAACAGGCTCGCTAAGCCAAGATCGCAGTCTCTGCAGTTGCTCTCCTCTGCTTGTTGGCTCAGCCATGGTCAGGCAGGCTGTGCATCCCCTGATGCCAGGCGAGCTGCTCCGGAGTGGTGACGTCAGGCCACCAGGAATATGGTGGAACCAGAGAAGGTTACCCTTGGAGGAGAGGGGGAATAAGAATTCAGATCACTCTGGCTGCAGCCTGTCCTTGCTGCCCCTGCCCTCTGCAGCTCTGTCCCTCTTTTCCCCCATGCAGCTGGTAGCTAGCTTTAAGTGTTTCAACCAGTTTTACAGATTGAGCTCTGGAAATGTGATGTTAACACAGCAACACACACAAACACCATTAATATTTCAATACTTGGGTGAGGACAAGGAGAACATGCTTTCCCTCCCCACCTCGTAAATAAAACAGGATCACTTGTTTTCTATTCCAAGAATCACCGCCTGCCTGAGACTGTAATATTTTAAAGTTGATTGGATCTTAAAATTGTAAGAGGTCCCCAGTGGCCTGACTTTAGCTGGCATTATCAGCTCAGCCATTGTCTTGTGAAGCAATCTCCTCTTGAACCATCCTGTGCTCCCTCATCCTTTAAAAACGCACAGCCCAGAAACAGCTCGGTTCTCTCAGGCTAAGACTGTATGGTGATGGTGAGGAATGAAGATGAATATCATCACGCCTGTGACCTTGGCAGCAGCCAGCCTTGTCCTTGGGACTCAAAGCACCTCTGAAGGTTTCTGTTTGCTTTTCTTTCTTCACCAGGGATGGGTTGACAGTGCCATCCTTCACGTTGAAAAATGCTTCAAAGGGAAAGAGCTGGAGGAGTGCAACAGAGCAGGTGAAGTCCCAAAACGCATATGGGGCAGGCTGGACCATGCTGCACCAGGTGTTAAAAGCACAGGGAGGGCATGGAGAGAATGCCAGCAGCCTGATGCTGGTGTGGCTTGTTACTCTTGCACAGCCATGTGTCACAGGGAAGTGCCAGCACCGAAGTGTATCACCCAGCAAGGACCATGAGGTTCTCCCATCAGCAGCATCGTAGCCACAGTGAATGGGGGACTTTAAATGTCCTGGGACATCATGTGCGCCACTGCTTTTGCTGTCACAATGGATTAAAACCAGGTCCTGTTGTTGGGAGGACAAAGGAGAGGGTCCTGGAGGTGGGTGAGAAGTGAGCCTGGAGCTGCCCCGTGGTGCTTCAGACAAGAAAGATCTTGACATGTCCCCCCCCACGATTCGGTGGGGTTTACATGGTGAAATGTAAGGGTTGTTTCCAGAAAGCAGGGAGAAACAGCTCTGGAAAAGTCTGGACTCATCTGAGTCTCTGCGTTGAAAAACAACAGGGAAAAAGAGAAGGAAAAGGGCGTGATATGCGGTAAGGGTCGGCTATGGGCATCCTTGCCTCCTCAGCTGCCCAGTGGAGAGGGATGGTTCGACAGCAGGTGGCTCTTGGGTGGAATAAGGGAAGGCAAACTTACACCTAGTGGTTAGAAATTAAAGCTGGACAAATTCAGCTGAGAAATATGGCACAAATTTTTAGCAGCGTGGTCATAAAACAGGAGAACAGTTTACCTAGGGATGGCAGCATAGCTTCTTGAAGTCTTTAAATCAACACCAGATATCCATGCGATCTCCAGGCGGAGAGCACACAACCAAATTTTCTGAAGGCTGTCTTTGTTTTTGCTACGTTAACTCTGCTCTTAATTAGGTGGTGGTTTGTTTTTTTTCTTAATTTAAAAATCCTACCAATTGATTTGCCTTTGCAGTAAATTTTCCATTTGGTTTTCATCTGAGCCCTGTGAAACTAGGATTGTGCATCTGCAGTTTTTATTATCGGCTTTAAATAATTCTTCCAAAATACCCTCTTGTACAAAATGAGACTGATACTTATGTGTCTGTGGTATCTAGGAGACTGGCAGAAACTCTGCTCTGTGTGATTATCCAAAGCAGTTGTCATGTTATTCTCATCGCTAATGGTATATAATTATGTATTAAGGCTCTCTCCAGGTAGAGCATCTCGGGGCAATTAGAGCACACAGCAGAGGACACAATGAAGACCCTGGGCCAAGTGACTCTGTCCCTCTGGAAAGGGAAATAATCATCCCAAAACATATTGTTTGCATTTTTGCTGCCTGAAATTAAAGCGGATCCATTAGAGAAAGCAGATTTTCTAGAAAGACCTGTCCGAGCTTATCTGAAAGCTCTTCTGCTGGCTCCCGCTCCACTATTGCTGTGGTGAGCTGGGTAGAAGAGCCTGCACCGATATGGAAAATTTCATCTGCCTTGGCATTGCCATGTGGCGCATCCCAGATGGGGTCAAAACCCCCAGCCAGCCCCCCGGTGCTGATGGGTAAGGGAGCCGCACAAAGCTTTGAGGGCCGTTGGTGAGGCTGGGCTGGGCAGGGCAAAGCAGCATCTTTCCTCTGCTGAGGCTGGTGCACACCTCAGCACCTCTAGCAAGCGCACATAGCGCTCCAGGTTAGGTCTGTGAAGCCATTCACTGCAGGAATACATTTCCCCTTGTCTTTTTTACTGATAACCTTTTGTTCTGAAGGGGGTCATTTGATTAGCTCTCGTTTATCTACTCATATCAATGATTAAAAATTTACTCTGATCTTTCAAAAACTGCCTGATGATGTTTGACTGAGCAGGTTCTTGTGAGCATGAAGTGCAAATAGGATTACATGTGAAACGTGTTTCTCTGGGGGGCACAGCTGCAGAGCTGTAGGCTTGGCTTGTCCGCTGGTGCCTTCCACCTGGGCACTGTATCTGAGTGTTTAAATTGCTGTGGGATGCTGTCAGTGCACTGCTTCCAGGGTGAGCTGGGGACTGCAGAGGTCTCGCCTTGGTGGGAGCATGAAGGTGGCTCTGCTGACAGAAGGGCGTATGTGGCGAGGTGCTGGGGGTACCTTGTCAGTACCTGGTGGGTGAGGCTGCTCCACAGCATGCAGAATGAGAGGAGACAAGAAACACAGCAAGCAACACCAAACCTTTCCCATGTCTGCTTCAAGGAGAGCTGCAGCTCTGCACATAGGGGGAATCCCCTTTTATAGGGAAAACATACAGTCCTCATGTTCCCAGGCCAGTTCCCTGCAGGGACAGCAGTAAGAAGAAGAGGCACCAGGTGCTGGTTTGGTGCCGCACTGGAGGACAGATCTGAGAGGTGAGAGAATACATTTATTTTGCAAAGCATGAGAGATAAATCACCAGGTTCTGGGCTGAACGGTCGCTTAAACAAATGGCACAAGCACAGCAGTTTCTCTTGCCAAGCCTTCCCCGGCCCATCACCTCCCAGGGAAGCAGTGGGAGTGCTGAGAAGCCCTGGGGTGCCTCCAGCACCCGGACAGCTTGTTCTCTGCAGAGGCTTACAGCCGAAAAATATCATCCAGAACTGCGTTGCTGCCTTAGATACAGGCCTGAGGTAGGAGAGAAGGCAGGAGCAGCAGCACCAAGTATCTGATGCCTGTCACACAGGAATCAGAGAGGTGGGACGCTTGCCTTCCCCACTGACACATGCCACGAGTCCCAGGCTCGTGCAGACACCTACACAGCACGGGGATGCAGCCAGGGCTTCTCTCTCCTCCTCCCCTTTACAAACGAGGAACAAAACAATCTTCATTCCTGCAGGAGATTCTCATTTCATTTTGCAACAAGGGCATTATACCTGGAAAGATAATGTGTACCTTTCCTACCTCCCTTTGACCACAGGAGCTGTGCCCTCTTAGAACAGCTGCCCAAGGGAAACCCAGGGGCTCTGAGCAGTGTTTCCATCCTGGCTTCTCATCGCCATGCTCGCTAAAAAGAGCTGCTTTTCTTCCCTCTCCCTGTACTCACAGCTCTGCGGCTCTCTGTATTCGGGAGACACCACGAGACCAACTGCAGCAACAGCAGCAATGCCACGGGGGAGCCTGCAGCTCGGGAGAATGGTGGTTGTTTTCGAGTTGCGTTCGTAAGCAGCAGTTCAAGTGTCAAAACTCGTGCAGGGTAAATGCGAGGGTGGCTGCAGATATGCCTTGCAGGTAAAATCTTACAGCCCATACACCTCCCTGGCAGAAAAGGCAGCTCCTACCCCAGAGGTGTTAGCGAGTAGAAGAGAGAAAACAGAAGGACACAACAGGTTGGAGAGCTCACGGGGATGCTGAGCGGATACAAACTGTCGGCGTCAGCAGCAAAGGAAGCAGGGGAGGCTTCCACCAGCTGTTCCCCAGCCCTCTGGGTGCTGGTGAAGGCTTGCCGTGGATATCAACGCAGACGTTTCCAAAAAAAAAAAAAAAAAAAGGGGGTTGGCACCCACCGAACAAGCCAGTGTCCAGGAGAGCCTGCCTGCAAGGAGAGCTGGCGCAGCCGCAGCTCATGGCAGGGTAACAGCCAAAGTCCAGGGCACCCAGAAGGGATTTGTGTGTGAGGAGCACTCAGCCCACAGGAGCCGACAGTGCACGTAACGCACACCTACCCACGCACGTCGGCGAGCACTTAATTGGGCCCAGAGCAATCACAGCCGATTGTTTCCCCAACAAACAATGTCAGTGTGAAGCTGCAACTCGCTGCAAGCCAACCCCAAAGGGAGCTCCTGTCCGGCTCGTGTGGCGCTCATTACACCCAGCAATCAAAGCCTTCATCACCTTGTTCTTCCCCCCTGAGCTGCGAGAGGGCTGGCAGCCAGCTCCCTCTCATCCTAGCACGGGCAGGCTTTGCCTGCGTGACAGCGCTGGGAGCCAAAAGCCTTTTTCTCTGTCGTTACCAGAAGGAGTTTTATTCCAACTGAAGGGAACAATGTGAATGGGCTCCACGGAGCGCTGGCTGGCAATGAAAAGTTCCTCTGAACCAACAGAGGTTTGCTTCAAGGGGGCCTGTGAAGAGATTCTGCTTTAATTATGAGGAGGGAAGTGCCACATAAACTAATTAATATATGCACACAAATACGTATATATGTAAGCATACACACACAGACATCCCCCAAAACACACGGAGCATGAGAGCACTGCAGAGTAGCGTCCTGGTGATCTGCAGTTCACAGACCAGACTTCTGCACTGAAGTCACATTGCCACCAAAGGGAAATGAAACACAGATTTATTTTTATCTTGGTTATCTAGAGGGAAAGAGGAAGGAATTACTTGCGGTGGAAGAAGTAGATGAGGACCCTGGAGATCTTAGCTTGGTTCTTGGCTCTGCTACAAATTCCCCACGCAACCTTAAGCAGGTCACTTCATCTCTCTGTGCTTCATTTCCCTTCTAAAAAGTTTGGAGAGCGTGATCCTCCCTCCGGTCTTGTTTGCCTGGGTCGGGAGCACACATTTATTTTATTCCGGTGCAGTGCATGGAGTTGGCACAGTGTGGGAGATGACTGCTAGCCAGGGAACTTGTGGGGCAACTTCTCCCATTGTGCCTTCGTGCAGGCTGCCTGCTCATTTCAAAACAGAGCTGCACAGAGGAAAGGTTTTCTTCTTAAATCAGTAAAACATTACACAGGGATAAAGCAGGTCTGGAATGACTGTGCTTCTTGCAGCATGATTTGCAGAGACAATCTCTTTTGTTGTTCCCTCTCCTTTATCGGTCTGTTCAGTCTGCAAACATTGGCTTTCGCGGGAAAGACAGAGTCTTAGCCATGTTGAACACTGCCTCGATGTTGCCTGGCAGGTTTTTATCCTGAGATGTGTTGTGGCCAGCTGGGGGAGGACCGTGTCCTGGGCTGTGGCTGGGAGCAGCCCTGCGAGGGGACACCACAGCCCCCAGGCTGCTCGGAACCAGCTGGGACAAGTGTCCCCAGCTCAGGTCCTGCTCGTGGATCTTCTGGGAGAATATCCGCAACTGGTGAACACCTCGTATGGGAATTTTTAATTGAGGAAGAGGATTGGGGGGTGGAGGGTTGGGGGTTTGGTTGTTTTTTTTCAAGTGGCATTACTTTAAGGAAATAAAATCAGCTTTGCACTGGCAAAATGCAAACCGAACCATCTATGATATGAACAGCAGCGTGCCTTTCACCCCATCATTTTGAGCATGGGTAAGGTTTGGGGGCCCCCACTGGAAAACGTTTGCCACCCCATCACAGTCGCGTTCTAAGAGGAACACAAACCATCTCCAGGCAGCAAAGTGGACAAAGAGGGGGGCTGATGTGGTGGCAGGCAGGCGGTGGGCAAGCCCCACGGCGGTGGGCAAGCCTGGGGGGGTGGGCAGGTGGTGGGCAAGCCCTGGGTCCCCAGTGCCAGAAGGAGCCTCCGTCCCCATCACTGGGGAAGGTCTTCCTCACCACAACCAGCATTTTGCCCTTTTTCACTCTCTTCCCTCCCCTCAGGCTGTTCTGCTTTCTCTTCTGCCTCAACGTCAGCCCTCGGGATGTTGGGGGGTGGCCTGTCCTCCTCAGGACCAGGGCAGCTAAAGCAACACAGAACTTTCTGACAAGTTGTGTTTTACGGAGTACTTGCGGGGTAATTTTGCACGTCCTTGTTTTGTCATTTAGGGCACTTAAAGTGTCACGGAGATTTTGCTGTCCTAAAAGCTTATCTGTCAGCATCAGTGAGTTATTCCATTTAAAATGTATCATCAACAGCAGCGGGAGGAAAAAAAAATAAAAAAGGCAAAAAAGACATGCCTGAAGGTTTTCTATTCCAGGCTCTCTCCCGCTGACCTTGAGCTGGACCCTGTCATCTCCCACGGCCAGTGGGCAGTACTGGCAGCGGTGCCTGGGGCTGGGCTGCCCACAGCATCCCTGCTGCTTCCAAGCAGCCGTCCAGCTTTGACTAAACAATCTGGTGGGGGATTTTGCTGGGGGGGTTGCCATTCCCTCGCCCACCTTCATAAAGGCAGCAGCGTGCCGGTGCTGCAGGCTGCAGATGTGCAGAAGCTCTCTTGGATGGTTGCAATGCAGCCAGTGGCTCTGCTTGGGAATGGAGCAGGAAAGGGCACAGTCATTTCTCTGGGAAAAGTGGGAATTCAAGTGTGCTGCTCTGAAGCCAGGCAAAAGCAAGAAGTGCAGAGGTCTAGTTCTCTCTTCCTTTGCTTCAGTGTAGCATGAGCTGATCTCTTGCCTGATTTTCATGGTTCACACCCGAATAGCACAGCGTGGATGGATGAATAGACTGAGAGGTGCAGGGAAGGGCAGAGAAAAATTAGTTATACCTGGAAGGATGGATGGATAACTGGTTATGCTGCCATCGTGGCAGCTCGACTGTCTTGTGTCCGGAAAGGAGCTTCCACATGGAAAACGCGCCAGTCTGGCAGTGCCTGGAGCTGCAGGGACTCTTGTTATGAACAGCAAACCAGAAAACAAACACACCTTGTGCAGTAAACAGGTTTTAATGTGCTGTTAACTGTCTTTATGCGGCTTTCTGTCCAGGGAGGTGGATTTACATATGTATTAACTGGCTTTCACCCTGCTACGTGACCGCTGTGCCGTATTTCATTTACTTTGGAAATCCAGTGGCAGGCTGGATCATAGAAAAATGTTGTATACAGATGCATAAAATATTTATTCCGAGCACAGCAGCAAATAAAAGAGTTGGTGGGATGGATTGGGAGCCCAGGGGCACATCAAGCAAGAGGAATCAGAGGGAAATCGCACAAGTGCCATTTGCAGGTGTTATTGGAGGTGCTTCCCCACCCCAATAATGGCTTTGCTGAGCAGAGAAGCCGCACAGAAGGAGCTGGAGAGGAACCGGGAGGCAGGGAAAGACCTTGTCTGACTGTGGGCTGGGGCCAACGGAGCCTGTGCCGCTGCCTCATTTCTTTGCAGAGAAGGCTGGGAAGGAAAATACTCCATCCCACTGTCTGACCATGCTCAGGAGCAGCTCTGTGTGCAAAGGGCAAAGATGCTGTTATTAAAGCGAACAGAGAGCTGGTGTGGGATTTTTTTTTCAAGTGGGATCACTGCAGCTCCAAGCTGTGCTGAAAGCCTCCTGCGGGATCTGGAGCCGGTTCACAACTGTTTTGGTTTTCTGGGTGGGTTTGTTGTTTTTTTTGCCAGATATAAATAATTAGAGCTTGATAGAGCGTGGGGAAAAATGTTGGCTTATCTCTTGAAAAGGGAAGCACAAAATATTTCTAAACAAAGCAGGTTATTTATTGGTAAACCTCCTCCGCCGGAGCCAGCTGCAGGTGCTGCCTGCACTGCCTGCACCTTGCCCTCTGTGGGAAGAGCCCTGGGGTCTGTCCGCCGCTCCCTGGGGCACTGGGGTTATTGCCTTTGTTTTAATGATGGGATAATGCTTTTGCCGCACCTTTCAGCAGTGCTGAGGGTGTTTCCAACTGGAGCAATTCCACAGTCAGGGCCAGAATGGCTTCAAAACCTGGGCAGAATAACTGATGCAGTTTTTTAACTTGCTCTAGAATTGTATCCATAATCCATGGTTACATTATTAATGTAGTATTAAAAGGACTTGAGGCCTCTCAGCAAACTCCTATTTCAAATAAATAATTACTGGAGCCGAGATAATTTATTAAATTAAATTGAAAAACCCAGGCGCACTCCATATTTGCCTTTGAGTAATTTTTTTTTAACTACCACGTCCAAAAATACACTGTTATTCACGTTGCCGTATCTAGAAGCTGTAAATGGGCTGGAATGTTGATGCAGCAGCGGGTGGTTTTGGCAGGACTGAGTCCACAGCCTGGGTACCACGTTGCTGGGCGAGGTCCCATCTGCATTTCCCATCTCTAGGCAAAAGGGCATGGACATACTCTCCAGAGTTCATTGGAAAGCAAGCAAACAGAAGTCCATATTGAGTTTTATGCCCAAGACACCTTGGCAGGAAGCAAAGGGATGTGCTGCATGTTATGTCACTTGTGTCCCATTTGCCTCTTACAGAAAGGAGGGAGGGAGATGAAAGGGAGGAACGTTCGTTCGATGGCTCTGCCCGTCCTCTCCGCAGAAGGGCCCTTTTGCCAGAGCGCCAGGCTTCACCACCCGAGGACAGTGGCGCATGGCATGAGAGAGCAGGAGAAGGGCAGAGATGGTGCTTGCTCTCATCCAAAGTCATCTCACATCTTCACTTAAGCCAGAATAATTTAGCACTGACGTAGATACCGGGATGGACACGCGATGCAGGACAGCCTAGAAAGCTTTCCTCTGGTAGAGGTATTTAATGGCAGCGTGTACAAGATTTTCTTGCATCTTGTCTGTTGGCCATTTATGAGCGAGGCCATTTCAATTAATCAGTGATTTTTCATAAAGCACTTTGATTAAACAAATAGCAAGACTGCAAGCACAAAATACTATTTTACTATTCAAAACCTCTGTGGTCACAACTGCAATATTGATTGAGCTTTCAGAGCATCACAAACAGAAATAGTGATTCGTGTAAATACTCCTGGAGGAGTGAAGGGTGTGCGAAGCTGGGGCGGGGGGGCTGGTGCTTGTGTGGAGGGTCTGCATCCTTCCCCCCTCCCCAGCCTCCGCACAACTTGTGCAGAAGAGTGCTGCGTTTCCAGAACAAAAATAACGCCTGCTTTGGTGGGTTTTATCTGCAGTTTGCCGAGGCGCGTGACAAATTTGTACTAAATCAGAACCTCAAATGATGCCAGCACATAAAAACAGGAAAGCTATGGCATAATACAGGAAAATGAGATAAAAATCCTTCATACAGCACAGTTACTTTCAGAAGCAAGAATAAACAATATTTAAAAATGTATAAACACAGATGGCATGTTTTCCTTAAAAAAATGTTTTGAGAAAAATAAAAGCCTCTTAAAAAGGAATAAAATATGAAAAGGAGGAGAAGTAGGTCAGAAAGACGAAGTCAAAGGAAGGGGGGAAAACCAAAAAAATGGGAATCAAAAATAAAGCATATGCCACCGGTACATGGCCATGGTGTGGGTCCTGGCAGCTTTCTGCCTGGGCGACAGTGAACTGCATGTCCTCGGTCTAATCCAGCACCATCCTGGGGTTCTGGCAGGCAGAGAGCCGGCAGTGCCATGGGTGATGTACCTTGGGCGTCTCTGGGGAAGCTGGCTATGGTGAATAATCCCACGCAGAATTTCAGGGTAAGCAGGACCAGAGGCTGCCCAGCCGCAATGGCAAAGCAGAGGGTAGAGATGCCCCTCAGAAGCACCTGGCTGAATCAGGGTCTGAGCCCACCTGCAGGTACCAGTGCGCAGTAAATAAAGCACGTTTCAATTGCCCACTTACCCAGGAATCAGTGACAAAGGAGAGGGATGTTCAAAAGACTCATTTATTTGCACCATTAACCATTTTAACAGCCTCTCTCCAATAACAATCATTCCCATGATTAGAAGAGCAGGTGTTCAAATAATAAGAGCGATTGAGAAGCCTTGGATGGTCATTATTATTAATACCCATAATAAAAAAGATACCCGTAATAAAAAAGAACCAGGAAGACATACACTCCGCATGCTCTTTTATACCCTTTTTGTTTATAGACTGGTAGCTTTTTCTCTGGGACACCTCGACGGAGGCTGGGCAGTAGCAGAGGCCAAGAGGCGAGATGCCAGCTGTGAAGGGATAGTATAAAAGCATCACAGGGAGAAGGCTGCACCTGCAGCACGCACAGGTACCTTCCCGCTGGCCCTACAGGGAATAAGGGACACTTTCTGGATCGGTTTTGTCCTGTTTTCTGCTCGTACTGTGCAACTGGGGTCAACAGTCTCCTCACGCACTGCGCTGTACTAGCTCCCTGAGCAAACCCTGCCGGTTGGCAGGCAGTGCAGTTATGAAAATACATCACTTGGTCTAGACGAGCATTTTGCTCACCAGGCTGTATCCCTAAAAGCTGTGACATGGGGCATGTGCACCCTGTTCTGTATCTCTTGCTTTGGGTTGCCAGACACAAATTAACTGTACCGATAGTCACGCTGTAATGATCAGAGCTGTCCGGGTGGTTGGACAAGGTGACCACTGTAGGAACCTTCCGGCTGAAAACAGTCTGTTCTCCTCTAAGCTGGGCAGCATGCTGCAGGTAATTTGCACTCCAGGAAAAAAATTTCAGTGCTTCAAAAGTATGGAAAAACAGCTTAAATGTTTGAAGGATATGCCTGGATGAAAACAACCCCCCATGGGAGTGAAGCTTCCATGTGAAAACAGAGTTGAAGGTGCTCCATTTCCCATGCAGAATAAATACCACACATGGTGGTCAGTTATCTCACAGTGAAACCTCTGCAGCAAGAACTTAATTGATTCTAGACACAGAAATGAAAGTTCATTTTACTGGTGTGAAGTTCAAACTATTGCTGCATCTCAGGGAGGAATAAACACATGCACGCTTTGTAAAAGCAGCGATGAGATTGCAGTATCCTCAATCCTCTGGCACGGTGAGCCCGTGCAGCCTCTGCAGGTCTGCCTCTGGGGACTGTACCTGTTATGGGGGGGATCTCCTAGCCCGGCGGAGAGTGGGAAACTGCGCCAGAGAAATGCAGGTTTGAAACAACACACGCCTTCAGTAATAAAACACTGGAACGCTCTGACAATAGAAATGCTACATTCACTGTCGGTTGCTGTCCTCAAGTGGAAGTTGAATGGGTTTCTGGAAGATTTAAATCGAGGATGTTATTGGACTCTGCAGTCTGAGATGCCACTGCAGAATGAGTAACTCCTTCCGCTGGAGGACTGAGGGTGAAATACCCTGGGCCGTGCTCAGCAGGGCATCAGAGGAGATTATCATGGTGGTCCCTCTCATTGCTGAAGCCTAGAAATATTCGCTCTCCTAATTATTTCTGCTATTGCTCACACTTGGGTAAAAAGAGTTCAGAGCCTTCTGAGACAAATCTCACCACTGCTGGAGCCCATATGCATGCTGGCGTGGGCTGGGGTGGGGACTGGCAGCATGGTGGCCACTGTGTGGACCCCTGCTCCGGAGATGTGCTGCTGGATGCTTGTACAGCAAGAGCAGGTGAGCCAGGTGTAATGAGGCTTCTCACAGACCTCCATGGCACCTCGTCATCTCAGGGACCTTGATCTCATCTGTCCTGGTTTCAGCTGGGATAGACTTAATTTTCTTCTCAGTACCTGGTATGGCGCTGTGTTTTGGATTTCGTGTGACAGCAAGGTTGAGAGCACACTGACTTTTTCAGTTGTTGCTGAGTAATGTTTATGCTAAGTCAAGGACTTTTCAGTCTCTCAGACCCTGCCAGCAAGAGGGCTGGAGGGGCACAAGAAATGGGGAGGGGACACAGCCGGGACAGCTGACTCGAACTAGCCAAAGGGATATTCCATACCATGGGACGTCAGACTCGGTACATAAACCAGGGGGGGTTGGCCAGGGCTGGCCGATCGCTGCTGGGGAACTGGCTGGGCATCTGTATCTGTCAGTGGGCAGTTAGCAGTTGTATTGTGCATCACTTGTTGGCAGGTTTTTTTCCTTTCTTTTTGGATTTTATTCCTCTCTCCCTCCTTGTCATTTCAATTGATGTTGATTTTGTTGTTTAGTAGTAGTATAGTTCATTTTATTTCAATTATTAAATTGTTCTTATCTCAACTCATGAGTTTTACCTTTTTCCCCATTTTCTTCCCCATCCCACCAGAGGAGGGGGGGCAGTGGGCAAGGGGCTTGGCTGCTGGCTGGGGTTAAACCACAACATCATCCCAACCCCAGGCTTGGCAAGAGAAAATGGAACCTGCTGCTCCAAAGCTGCTGTGTATTCCTTCCCACTTAAGCTTGGGGGCTTCAGGTCTAACATGCGCTGTGGCCCTGGAGAAGAGCTCTTTAGCAGTGGTTTCTGTTAGAAGGGAACCTGGTTTCCAAGGCTGGCAGAGGTTTCAGGTGGTGATGAGTGGCATGTAGCTAGACCTTCGCCAGCGCTTGTGGGGCAGGGCAGAGATGCTTCTCCCTACCTGGGATGCCACAGGAACAACCTGCAGGCATGGGGATCCTGGCAGCATGGGATCCTCCAGCACATTCAGGCTTGGAAGTGTTTTCTTGCTGAAATACTACTGAGGATAAATACTGATTTCTAACATTTTCTGGCTGCTGAGTCCTGCTCCTCCATCTCAGGCTGGCTCCCGGAGCCGGCAGCACATCTCCCCATCACCGGCTCGGTCCTGGTGTGAAACGCCTCTCTGAGCTATCGATTGCAGTTTTCAGAGGACTTTCATGCTGTTTATTGAAGGTGGTTTATTTTTTAATGGTAGCTCCAGGTTACATTTTTCTCGGTTGAGGCTGGCAGCAGCAACTGCCCCTCAAAGCTGTGGAGGTGTTGAATGTCAGGAGAGACTTTTCTTTTTCCTAAGAATCAGCATTTGCAGTGGCTTGTTAGCTTCAGGAGCCAGCTTGGAGTCCCTGCACAAAAACCAGCAGAAAGAGTTGGGTTTAGGGTAGTTCATTTTAATGAGCTGAGCAAGTAAGTTGGTGGAGGGAAAAGTGGGGAGAGGAAAACTCAGGCAAATTATCAAATGTCTGATGTCAGAAAGTTGCAAGGCATAGCTGTTTAGTCCTCTGTCGCTCACTCTGTAAACTGAGGTTTCCCTGCCTTCAGTCTAATCTGCACCAGCACTTGTTTTCATGTACAGATAAGCCCCTCGCCCACCATCGGTCCTCTCTCTCGTACTCACCTTCTCCTCATGTCCTGGCATGGGGCAGGAGAAGCAGTGCTGTGCAGGACGCTTCTGTGGCCCCAGGTTTTCAGGGGCAGGGGCTTGCCCAACAGTACCTGTTTGAGGGGGGAGTGTCTGGTGGAGCCCCCGTAGCAGCTCGGGAGGGCTTCTGGGAGTGGGTCCCCACACCTTGGACCCCGATGGAGAGAGCCTAACCTGTGAGAACCACAAACCAGCGAGAGCCACTTCAATAAGTCAGAATAGGCATTGGTGGGGAATCAGCAGATTATCATACTTAACTGAAATGCAGAGTAGGTCTTGGCGGCAATCTGAAGGTTTTGCCACGTGCATGACAGATAAGGTATCGGTGTTGTTACAAGTAGGTCTGCAATGCATGAAAGGGCATTTTTCTATTCAGATGGCTCAGGACGTGATCTTATGAAAGGCCAATATGTAAAACATATGCTGCTGACACGGTCCAAGCAGAAAGGCAACAGGCTTTCATTCTGTGTGGGAAGGCAAATGTGATAATCCTTCCCCACCTTGCTATTTAGGTAGCAGCGTATCAGCTGTTGCATGAGGGCACGCTGCAGTGGGGAGATGGAGATCTCCAAAAAACAGCTCCCCAAATGTAGCCTGGGGCTGCCAGCTTCTTTCTGTCCACCATGCCTTTAGCTAAAACTTACTCTGTCCACAAGGCACAGGGTTTTTTTATGGCATGTCCCGCAAACTGACTCTAGGATTTCCAAGACTTGCTCGCTTATTGTTGGTGATGATGACCCTTCAATTAGAACTTAGCTGGCAGCTTTGGTGATGTGAGAGGCTGCAGTGACATCAGTAACAGGAGTAAAAACCTGCTTGTGTCCCACCAGCGTTGGGCTGTCACCTGCACAGCACCTCTGGAGCCTGTCATCATATACGTAGTAATGTATGTAGTAACATATGTAGGAATATGTGACAAATGTTCCAAATGCAAATCTTTGTTGTTATAACACCCCAGAAGCCGAGGGGCTAGTTGCATCTCTTCCGTCACCCACTCTCTCTGGTTTTGATGAATTAATGCAGAATAGATGATTTGTTTTTTAACATGGCTGACTAAAAGCGGTAAGACACCTTTACTTGGAAAGCAAATTGGTTCTGCTGGTGTGCCCACATTGCCTAACACTGTAATGTGTTGTTCTGTGCGTGCTCCTCCCTGTCAATCAGAGCATGAACCCACGCCACAGGCTCCATCCTAAAACACCAAACATGCAAAAAGGGTCAATGAACATGTAAATACTCCCATTAAATCAACGTGATTCCTTGTGCGCTTCAAGCAAAGCATTTAGAGAGCTTTTAGCCTATACACTCACACTGCCAAGGGAGCAACAGAAACATCACACACCAGAAACAAAATTGAAAAGGGGAAAAATGAGCGAATTGTGGAGGGGGGGATTGGATTTGTTCGATGTCCTTCAGCAATTAATGATAAGAAAGGACATCCAGCCAGGTTTTGACCTTCCCTCTAACAGAGCTTGCAGAGACAATGCCAGTGGTCACCCATGCCATCTGGCCTGTCTTACCCGCTTGTGCCCAGGATTTTTTGCAGCAAGCACTCAGGCACTTCCCTCTGGCAGGATCAGCTCCCAGCCCAGCTAGGCACTGCCAAGACCGGTTTTCTCAGAAGTAAAAGGAAAGGTAGCATTGTGAGGGGTCCCCCATTCCTCCCCTTGTATTCATGAGCCCCCTCTGTATTTTTGCACTGCAACTGAAGAAAATGAACCTATCTCTTGTGAACTGACAAGGTGGAAGGGAGCAGCTTCAGTCATCACTGGGGTTCCAAGCCAGCACTTCAGACCCCTCCCCACTGATATTTTCATTATCAAAGAGCTTAATGTTTGTAAAGCGCCGTGGTTCATTCTCCTTCAAAGCCGTTATGCTGAAGTAATTACTAGGGCAGCAAACACTGGGGATGCGCAGACACAGAACCACAGAACGATTCAATTCCATGTGTGGTTTTGTCCAATGGTGGGTAATATATTTCATTTTTTCAGTCCTAACACTTGTGCCGTTGATTTCTGGGATGTCACAGCTGTCTGTGCTACACATGCATTTACCTACCCTACTACATGACTTGCACGTAGCTGTTTTGAGTTAAGTCACAGTTCCTATTATTAAACAAAATATTTTAAGAATGCTTTCATTTTAATGCCAATGTTCTGAAAAGCATGCTGAGCAGAGCGCGCTACTTTTAGGGAAAAGTTCAGGCCCCTCTCCTGACATACACTGCTTTTATATTTCACTTGTCCCAGAGGGTACATCTGAAAACCAGTAACGCTTTCTCCGCAAACCTGACACATAGGATGGTTTAGGTCACAGAAGCAGCTGTTTACATTTCCTGTTCTCACAAGCACATTGTGAAAATGGGAAGCGCTACAGATTAGACACTTTAAAAGTGATTATTAAAGGCCAGTAGCTACCGTAGCAGTATCTTCCATCTTGACCCAAAAGGCATGCAGCACTTTAGGTTTTGTTTAAATTGAAATGTCACCCCCACACACTCACAAATCAAGGGTCTCATGCAGCTGCCTCGTGCAGACGTTGCACACGGGGCAAACGGAGATGGCAAAGCAGCGCTCACCTCAGAAACGCAGCTTTGTGGCTTGAATTACAGCACACTGGGTGGGGAGAAAGAAAAGGTGGCCATGCCGTGACGCCAGTGTCTTGCGCTCAGTGGGCCATACCAACTGATGGGCAACGTCAGTTTGTTTCTGAAGGGTGGTGTCGCACAAAAGGGCTTGTTAAATGCCCACGAATGCAACAGGTGCACGTACTGTACTGATATACCGTAAGTCATTCCCCAGAGCGCTTCCTTTCTCCAACCCACGTTCACCTAGCAGCTTATGGCGAGCACAGAAGAGAGGCGATATGAAAACACCACCTTTCAACAGAACCATTTTTATTGTGTTGTGAAAGACTGCATCTAAAACCAGATGAAGAGGAGTATCAAACAGCATGTTTTACCTAGTGTGTACAAAGACGCACGCCACTGAGGCTCGAGTGTGTTGATTCCTTGCTGAAACAGAAAAGAAGCAGTAACTCAGGCTTCTGCATTCTAACAACTGTTAAGAAACAAGGTAACTGAAGGGTGCAGCTTCTCGAGAGACTGGCAAACAGAAAAGAACCAGGAGACACATCTAGTATGTGCTACAGGATGGCATGGTACGATGAGAAATCAGCTGGTGGTTTTATCGCTTTCTCCATTCTCTATTAGTTTCCTTTTCTTTTCATCCGTTTTCCTCTTGAAGATGCTATCTCTGTAGAACTGAAGTTCTTTGATGCTTTCCCTGATGTCATCAAGCGCTCTGAAAGAGAATTAAGGAGGATTTCAAAATGTCTGTGCCCATCTCCAGTTACAGCCAGATTCTAATGCTTCTGAAAAATTCCAGGCTGTAGGAAGCCAAACTCTGATATGCACAGGTTGCACATCCGTCAGAGATAAAAACAAGCCTCACTAGTCTCAAGTATGCGGAAAGCAGTAAAAGTCCAGCAGCACCGATGGGTCAGGGAGTGACGTACAGCTTTTTAGCTGATGTTGCCATGGGACACAGAAGCTCCTGAAAGCCAACAGGTTCTACAGCTTCAACTATTAAAAGCAATTCAACCCGACAGAAGAGACGAGGGCTCCGGAGACCTGCTTTTAGCACCTGCTTTGGCCAGTTTTGCCCGCTCAGACAGCAAGGTCTGTACAGGTTCCTGCGGGGTAGCACACCAACCTGCCAGTTTGATCGAGACCTCTGCTATAGATGAGTGCCCTTACTCTCCATACAGTATACACGGACTTACCAAAGCCTGTGCATCCTGTATGACCCACTGTCTCCTCCCTTCAGAAGAACGAGAAAATGTAGCTTTCTTGGAATACATGTTAACATCGCACAGAATCTTTTATTCCAAAACCTTGAGGTAACTGCAACTTTTAGGGATGCCTCAGATGCCGGCAGAAGCGTAACTCAAAATTAAGCCCTTCCACAGAAAGGAGAAACAGCTCCCTGACACACTACGAACCTCGGAACTGGGCAGGAGCAGAACTCTCATCTCCTCATTTGCCACCTGCTGATCTTAGTGTCTGTGAACAACTCAGCACAAAACAAGGGCAGGTAAAACCCACTGTTAAGCTACCATTTTCATGTAATTTCTCCCTGCGATATCTACAAAAGTGACAGATGTACCTATGCTGCCAAACAAGCATCTTGGCTCAAACAGCAGACAGAGTGAATCAGAACAGACAAGGAAAGTTCCAATTCTCTGTGTTTTGATAATCCCTTTCCCTATACTAACCAGGCTTTGGAGAGGAGAATACAAACATATGATGGGGAGCACAAGCACAGAGCCTCCGCTGTTGTCTGCGCTAGAAGTAGCATGTCTAGAATTCAAAGGGAGTTCCACATTCTGCTCGTGAAGAGCACAGTTCCTGCCTGACAACCTCTGCTCTGCTACAAGCAAACATAGAAACCTTACCTGTGAGAAGCTGCCTTCTTTGGTGCAAACTCATATTCTTCTGGATACCAGCGTCTGTAAGCCAAAAAAAGTGCCACTTAAAAGAGGAAACTGGGATTCCAAAACACATCTGGTGGCTGCTATGGGTTTGTTACAGTCAGTGAAAGAATTCCAGTTTCACTGGCATTCACAGAAGCCTGTACTCTATAAGTCAGGGTGCTGCAAACTCCAGAGCACACCTCGCACAGAGTACTTCACAGCTCTCTCTGCACACCCCCTCAAAACAGAAGCAATGAAAGAACGAGGTGGCTGCAGGCAGCCCTCTCCCAGCAGCCTTGAACCTTGTTTTAGACAAGCACGCATTACGCCCCTTAACAGGCTTCCCTAGATTCTCTTTCATATGACTACTTAATTTGGGGAACATTTACCTGCAAAGTTCTTTGACGGTGCTCACATCAATGATCCTGTAATGAAGATGCCTCATGAACTGAGGCATGTATTTGTCAAGAAATTTCTTATCTGCATGAACAGAGTTACCTACAAAGACACAAAACAAGACGTTTCTTCAAAGACATTACAAAGCCACCACGAGCGACATCTGAATGAGAAGCAGGCTAAGCGAGCTGGGGAAAGATCATAGGGTAAGAAAAGCTGTTCATAAACAGCTTGTTTATCCCATTTTCTAGTAAATACGATTGTAAAGGTTTGTCAGATTTTCATTGTGGGATCACAGTTTAAATACGTAATCCCTCTAGTAATTCTTCAGTTACTACGGTAATTTCTTCAGACTACTACAATTTCTGTTGCGCAGATAAGTATCACAGTATTATGTGATCACTGGATTTTCTGCCAAGTGAAAATAGGCACTGCCATTCATTTCACTCAGCACCAGTCCCCAGACTGTACATGAACGTCCTGAATGTAGTTGCAGGACATTTGGAAGAGTCATATTTGGCATGTGGTTCGATACACAGCAAAGAAGACACTGTCAGGTCTGCCGCTCAAACTTTGCAGTCACAGACTGCAGTCAGCAGTTCAGTTGCCCACCCCAGTTATAACTGTATATGGAAACAGTAATGCAAAAAAGAACCAAAGTTTCCTGCAGCAATGACATGCAATACTTGCTTTAGGGAACCTGCAGGATGGATGATGCCATCACTGAACCTCTCCTTACTAAACAGGTTTTGATTTGCATGCCAGATGTCAGCATAGAGATGAAGGCATCTCCACCATGTGCATCAGCCGGCCTTTTGGCATCCAGCTGGCATCTGCACGAGGGATGATACTGTTCTTACTAAGAATAAACATATTTTACCTGCAAGAGGACAGAGACCCGGGGGTGTCTGTTGTCGCACAAAGGACAGGAACTCATACTCTGCTTGCTGCAGTGAAATCTTACTCTCCTTCACAGCCTTAGTAAGGCCAGACTGCAAAAAAGAGCCATCCGTCAGAAATCAGAAACACACAGTGCCAGAAAAGATACTTCCAGAAATGCTCAGCAGCAAAAGGTCAACCCTTCAAGTGTTATTTGTTTAAGGAGAGGCATTTGCCTCCCCAGCACACAGCAGTAGGTATAAATAAACTGAAATAATCAGGACCCTGGCTTAAGTGTTTATCAAGACTCCTATAAATCAGAAAAGTTCCTTCCTTCTTTTTTTTTTCAATAGTTAAATGTCAAATCTGCTCCAAGTGTTCTCAGTGACTTGTTTCCATCTGGCTATGCTATATATTTCCACGACTGTGCCGCAAAAATCTACTTGACAGATCCAAGTGGTGGTTAAAAAATTCATTATGTGGCTGCATTTTCATCTACATTCTAATTGCTTCTCTTCTCTTAGTCAATTAAAAATAAGTAGCTCCTCAGAAGGAGCGATAACATTATGCTACCATCTCCAATTCACTCGCGAACTGAAGCTGAATTTGAGTCAACTGGAGAAGGGGAAAAGCACCCATCACAGTAAATTAATATTAATTTTCCAAACTCTTGCTAATCCTTCCCAGGGAGAGTGAGATGCCGAAGGAGGAAGGAGGGGAGGGGTTACAGATGTCTTAAAACTTCAGCCCTTAATTGAAAACTAACTTGAATTCCAATTCATAATCACGGATTGGAAAATCCATTCACTTTCTTGCTACCGGCAAGGAGGAAGCTTTCTTTGGTGGCTGAAAGAACTGCAAATAATCTCTTGCTGCTAAAGTTAAGCTCTCAGCAAAAAAACACCAGGTTTACAGCGCTGAGGGGACAGGCAGAAACAACAATACAGTGCTTACAGTAAATCAGCCAGTTTAAATTGGCAGCGAGAAAACTACATTTTGTTTGCTCTGGACTATTCTACACCAGTCTTGTGCCTCTTCTTACTTAGAGCTTCAAGCCACATCTTCCCTTCTCCCTCAGAATTACTCTGTGAATTATTTTAGGCAACGCAGAACAGATTTCACCGGGAGGAGCTGTGAGAGGACTCCATCCAACCCAGCCCACAGCCGGGGCTCCTGCAGAAACAGGCCAGGGCCAACGGCTCAACAAGCAGACCAGGGAGCCAAACCGACATCCTAACCTCACACCAAGAGGCACGATGCCAAGCCTCCACCTCTGAAGACGGGAACCAGCTGCACATATCTGCGTGACAGATGCCATTCCCGGGCCCACCGACACTCGTTTCACCCTGCCTGCAACTCTCCCATGAGCTGTCGCTCCAGCCATCTCAGGGGACCGCTCAGCAGCTGTTGGCCTTTGCTGATGCTTCCAGCTCTCAAGTCTGACAGCAGCTTCCAGAGCTATCCAAACTTATAGAAAAACCAGGCTACAGGGCACAGGCCACTTCAGGACAACTTCGCAGCTGAGACATGGGACGAAGACTCAAGATACACAAATACAATAAGCAACTATGCCATGGATGACTTGCGAGACCTTGGCCAAAACATTACACATCAGCTCCTTGGTACAAAGTAAGGAGGATACTTACTGTCTCCCATTCTTTATCCCCTCTGAATGCAAACTGTTCAGCACAGGAATTGTCCCTTTTTAGGTGACTGTACTGCAACTAATAATCCTGAATTATACGTCATTCTCATCATTGCAAAGAAAGAGAAATCATCTGCTCTAGAAGGGTTACCTTCCCATGATGCTCCTTGCACCACTCGGACATGCCATCCAGCAGCTCGTCAGGCTGATTAATAATCAGGTTAGGGCCCTGCCGGGAAGAGAAAAAGACAAAAGTAAGAAGAAAAAGTTGAGTACCAAGTGGTTTCAGGCCTGAGACACAACACTGCCACGCACAGCGACCAGGGTGGCAGAAGTTGCCGCTTGGAGAACACAGAGCGGGCGCTCGGAGGTGTAAAGCGAAGGCCGCAGCCCCATGCTCCCGCCTCGGCCCGAAGCGCCTGCCGTGGGCGGCCGAGGTGGCCCGAGCCCCGAGGCAGCAAGGGCCGGTGCCCGGCAGTTCCTCGGTTCCAGCTGCCCCTGGAAGCAGGAAGGTGCCGGCGGCCCAGCAGGCCCAAGCCCCCAGGCGGCAGGGCCGGGTGCCGGCAGGGCCCGGCGACTCCCCCTCACCCACCTCGGCCAGGACGTTGAGGTCGCAGTCGGTGATGAGGCAGGCCATCTCCAGGATCTGGTCCTTCTCCACGTCCAGGCCCGTCATCTGCCAGAGGGGAGCGGGCTGTCAGCGCGGCCGCGGGCCGACCGCGACCCCCTCCCCTCCCCTCCCCTCCCCTCCCCTCCCCTCCCCACCTCCCTCCCCGCACCTCCAGATCCACCCAGACCATCCGCTGGCCCATGCCGCCACCGGCCATGGCCGCCGCCCGCCGCCGGCCCCGCCACAGCCGCCCGCTGCAGCCCCGCAGCCGACCCAGGCCAGCGCGGCTGCCGCCCAGCATCGCCGCCAGGCCGCAAAGCGCGGCCGCACCACAACTCCCGGCAGGGCCCGCGGCGACAGCCCCCAGGCGGGCGCGGGCGGCGGCCGCGGGGGCTGCTGGGAGATGTAGGCGCGGCAGCACGGGGACGCCCAGCGCTGCAGGGGCATGCACCGGGAACTGGCTCCGCCGGGGCGGGACACGACGGGGAGACCCCACGGCTGGCCCGGCCTCGGTGCCACGCAGGCAGCGTTACCGCCCCAGGCCCAAGGGAGGCTGGTTCACCCACGGGTATGAGCTTTCTTCCAGGGAGACTTTTAATTCTCTAAGGAACATTCACATTTTCTATATCAAAAATGCCGTGCGAAATATTTTAAGATGGCAGAAAGCACCCGTCCCACCTCTGTTTAAAAGGAGGTTACCCCCACAGCTGGTACAGAGGTGGCCCCCTTCCACCCCACTGCAAAAGCATCAACAGCTGCTTCCCTGCAGTACGGTTTCTCCAAAACGGCAGCACATCGGGTCATTTCCCCACAAAAAGCCCTGAGGTACAGAGTTAACACGCCTAAAATTCAGATGCTAGTTTTGGAGGGCTACGCCGTGAGTAGTTTTACAAACATTAAAAGGTAACTTTGATGGATTGGTGGGTATTTTTTTATATGTGTACTCAGTAAGAAACAGATTGAGCATTCTCTGCTGTCAAGTTCTTTGAAGCCTGCCGCACAGGCGTTAATGCCGCGCCGGGTGCCACTTGGCCTCTCTGTAGCTCTCCCTCCGGTACTCATGGTTCCAGCCATCACCGTGCCTGTCGTCATAGCCAGGTTCCTCTCTGCCTGCCCTGAAGTGATGCTCGGCACCAGCATCGTGCCCCCTCTCCTCAAAGCCGTACTCCTCCCTCTTGCCCCTGCAGTAGTCAGGGCCCCGGTCCCCAAAGCGCTGCTCACGACCAAAGTGCCTGCCGTCCAGGTGGTAGGGGTGGGTGCTCAGCCTGCCCTTGCGTGACACAGGCATCTCTGGGCGCCGTGGCATTTGGGAGGCTGGCAAGGGGTGGAAGCCATGAGGAGCATGCTGGTAGCCAGGCAGGGCAAAGCCAGGCTGCTCATACTTCCCCCCGAACGGGGGCTGCTGCCACATGGTGCTGTTCATCTGTGAAGAGACGAGGAAAAGGGTTGGTGGGTTTGGTATGCTTGCCTTCCAGGAGAGCACTCCAACCAGCCTGGGGCCGAGGAAATGCTAACCCCTGAGCCAGCCCCCAAACCACACGTTAATTGTGCTGCAAAGGCAGGGGAAAACAAAAGTTCTTTGTTTGGAAATGAGAGTAAACACTAACTTACAGGACAGCTATTACCAATGGCTTCATCTTAGGATGTTTCATCTTGGGAGCTGAACTCCTAAAGCTCAAGGCCCTCCCTGACTAACTGCCTTGGTAGCAGGAACTGTAAACCTCCTGGAATCATCATTTCAATGCTCCCAAAAGATATTCCCACCACCTCTCACACTCATTACAGGAAACAAATACTCAAAACTAGAGACAACTCCACCAGATGTTATCTGTCAGCTGCAGACAACTGCAGGGTCAGATGCCATTAGTGAGCAAACAGCGTACCACCGCTTGTCTCTGAAGGTTCTCAGCAAGCGGCAGAGACCGCTGTGATGATGTGAATCCCGCTGCTACCATGCTGTCAGGACCCCTGTCATATCTGCAGGCAAAAAAACAAATAAGGAATTTTAGCTTTAAACACAGTTCCAGCGGCATCTGCACCTTAGTGGCGTTTCTCCCATTAGAAGCAAAACAACCATCCAAACATCAGCTGGAACTCACTACCATGGTCAGAAACTGGGAAGAAAGACCAAACTGCACTCAGAAAGAGAGCCAGGCACACAGCGAACCATGCAAACGCTGTTTTCTACTTCAAGCTATGCGCACGTACCCCCCATGCGTGCTGATGGGGCTCGTACCTGCTGCAGTTTGAAGCCGGATGCAGCGTGCTAGACAGGCTGGTGCTGGCAGCTCCGTGAGGGGAACACAATGGATTGCCATCTTGAGATGCGTGACTGCTCCCTTAAGAGAAACAAAACATTTCATGAGGCCAACAAACACGAGTTAGAGCAACTTGAGTCTGAAGAAAACTGGTAAGACACTAAAAGTTTTCACAGGCCAAATCAGCCCTTGAGTTTTGGCAGTGACCCACACAGGCACACGATCCAGTCTCCAAAACAAGGTGTTGCAAGTGTCTTAATTAAGATGCAGTTGGGTGGCAATATTCTGGCCAATCTGCCTCATTTGACTGACATCAGAGGCAACTTTTACTGTTTGTGTGATAATTTAGATCAGCTTTCAAGGGTAATATATAATCAAAAGAATATAACCAAAATAATAATTAAAAAAAAAAGAAACAAAAGACTCAGCTCAGGGATTATGCTTGGCTGAAAGGTGCTCTGCTAAAGCCCAGGGACAGAAGCACACGCCTGCTCGCCCCCATCGTTCCGCTAAATCACCGGCTGTGAGGTGCGGGGTCGTCTGGTGAGATGCACACGTGCAATTTACTCAAATAAACATAAATCCGTCGGACGCTGAGAGGGGGCAGCTGACAGCCCATTTGCTTTCTCTCGAGGTTATTTACTGTTTCTTTTTGTGGGTACCTGATCGGAACTGGATTTTGATGGGCCTTCCGTACAGTTTGATCCCGTTGAGCAGGCTCAATCCGTACGGGACGGATTCCTCATGTTTGAAATTCACGAACGCAAACTGCTTGGGCCTGCCGTCTCTGTCCTTGGGGATTTTAACCGTAATTACCGGGCCTGCCTGCGAATCACGAAATAAAGGCGTTAAAAGCAAAACGCAGCCGCTCTCCCAACAGCCGGGGGGCGGTCGCCACCCACCGGCCGCGGCCCCTACGAGCGCCGCGCTGGTTTGTCCTCCGGCGGCCGCCGTAGCCCGGCCTGGGCCCGCCCCGCCGCCCCCCCCGGTATAAAGCGCGGACGGGCGGAGCGGCTGCTTGCCGGTACCTGGTGGAACAGCTCGAAGATGAGCTCCTCGGTGACCTTGGGGTCCAGGTTCCCCACGAAGAGGGTCCGATCGGCCTCGGCCGCCGCCGCCCCCATCGCCGCGGCCGGGCAGCCCTCTCCCAGCGGCGCCAACGTTTGGCTCTGCGCAGGCGCCGTCGGCGTGACGTGCTGCGTCAGCGGGCGTGGGCGGGCGTGCCCTGCCCCTGGCGGCGGCGGCGGGGCCGCGGCGCGGGAGGGGGCCGCGGGGCCGGCGGCGTCGCGCTCGGGGGCTGGGGCCGGGGCCGGGGCCGAGCGAGGAGGCAGCAACCTGTGGGCTCAGAAACCGGCCGGGGCGGCGGGAGGGCCCCGCGCCTGTGAGACGCCGCGCTCCCACCGCCCCGCTGCCTCCGGGGCCGCGCAGCTCGGCGGTAACTTAGAATAAACCCTGTTTATCGCGGTGGAGTTGTCGCGGGCACCAGCTGTGCGGCTGCGATGGCTCGCAGCGCCGCGGGGGTCGCGGAGTCTCTTCCTCTTGGTCAAACGGCACCTCTTAAAAACTGGTACGGACTGAAAACCCACCTGAATTAGTGGTTTGCGGAGCGGAAGATCTGCATGGCTCCCGGTCCCTGCAGCGTCATGGTGGGAAGTGGGTGGCCCCTCTGCAGGCGCTTTTCCCCCTCCCCAGCTGTGGTTTCAGCTGCACCCCTCGTGGAGCTGGGGTGTCCGTGTCCCCGGCCCCCCCTTGCGGGGCTGGGGTCCCCCCTCGGCACGAGCGCCAGGCACGGACATCGACATCGGTTGGTGTCAAAAGCAGCGCGGGGAGGAGAGGGGTGAAGGCAGCTGGAGAGCAGCGCTTTACGTTACGGGCCGCCGTTGGGTGCCATTGCTGCGGGCCAGGGGGGCTGCCTGGGCCCCTCTGTTACATCTCAATACGAAGTGGGCGCTTTGGGGTTTGTCTCTGGGCAGAGCGCTGGCCGGTTGGCCCCCAGCTACTTTACATCCCCAGGTATTACACAAAACAGTTCCCTGCCCTCATCACTTGATCAAGTACTGTTCTTCCCAGCAACTGCGATCCCCGGGATGTTTGTGAAGATGCCGGGTGTGAAACAGGGGTGTTTTCCATCTGGGAAAAAAATGTTGAAAGGGGAAGTTGAGCCTTCATTTTTCATTAGATTCCAACATGTTATGGCAGATCCTATTTTCTTGTTAATTAGGTGCTGTTCATTTTCTTCACTTCATTACTTACTACTGCACCTAGAATTTATATTCATTTGGTTTAATCGTGTTCGCCTGGTTAAATTCTAAACAGTTACTCATTCAGAAAGGAAATTACTACCTCACTTTGCCAGGACTTCCACTTTGCCTTAATTTCCCCAGAGCCTCGTTTGCTTTCCTCTGCCTTTTGGGTTTTCCCCGCCCATCCCCCCCCCACCCCCCACCCCTTTCTGGGTCCCCCTGGGCTTGGCTGGGAGCGAGTGTGATGCTTGCACCTTCCTTGGCACGGTCCACATATGCGGGTGTCTTCCAGCAGGCACCGTGGCCATGCGCAGGTAAATTCAGAGAGCTGCAGAAGGTGCCGATGGGCTCAGGCATTGCCCATCGCAGCCTCGCGCTGCCCAGGCTCAAAAAAAACCCAGCAAGAGAATGGGGAACTACTTCAGGTTCACAGGCATGCTTTTGTAATTCTGTTGTGGGTTTTTTCCCTTTTTGTGTTACTATTTTATGCCCTTTTTGCTCTTCAAAGAAGCAAAATGGAAAACCTGAGAGTTTTTTGCTCTGAGGGGGCAAAACACATGCTTTAGCTGACTACTTTTGCTCTTGATGTGAAGGTGCTCTTAAATATTACAGAAATTTCAGCCAATGCCACTCGCTAGGAATTCAGAAGAGGCTCTTTGTGTTTTACTTCTCCCTCTTGCACCTCCTCGCCTCCTATAGCCCAGCCTAGCTGTCCAGGACAGCAGCGTTCATGCAAAATGAGCAGCTAGTCCTCAGAGCTTTTGCTTGTGCCTCGTGCAGCTCTTGCCCTGCCTTCTGGGTTACGACTCAAGCCGTAGCTCCCCAACACCTCCCTTCCAGCCAGAGGCTCTGGCTCAGCTCCAGGGCAGTGCAGGAGCCCAGTGGCCACTTCGCCCTTTCCACATGCTGCCTCTGCCCCTGGCACTGGTTGCAGGTGTCAACTGTGCCTTCCCTCTCACCTGGCCACAGCTCCCACTTCTCCAGTTGTTCAGCCATGACTTCTCTGAGAGTGGCAGTGCTGTGGTCGTGGGGTGTCACAGCACTAGCAAAACTAGCCAGCTGCAACAAGGCTTTTACCATCACATACCAGGTTAACTTCAATAAGTAGTTCCCGCACCTTGCCCCAGCACAGCCACCAGCAGGGCTGCTCGATCAAAAGCTGATGCCCAAAAATTCCTGCAGTCTGACAGCCATAATTATGCCCACTGATAGAGAGCAGTCACAGAGCTGCTGCAAATGATGGTCCTTTCTCTGGAGAGCAGGGTCACACCAGCTAATGCAGCAACAGCCCACCTCTCCCCCACGCTGTTCTCATTATGGCCATTGAACTTCTGGGGGCTGATAGGCAGCTGTACAGAGAGGGAGAGCAGCTGACAAAAATAACAGCCACGGTTACTACTGAGTAGCATGAGCTTCAGTCGCTGTTTTGCTTCGCTGCTTTGGCTTCATACTCGGACACGGGGTGAGTTGGGGTACATCACCACCTGCAAGAGGAGGAGGGAGATGGGAGGAAGGAAAGGTGGGGTCCCACCATCTCATTTTACACCCTCCCCATCATGCTGGCTGCGTCCTGCCATTCCCTAAGCTTGCATGGGCAAGGGGAGAGCTGAGCCATTCGTCACCCGAGTCAGCGTATTCCCAGCATGAGCCTGACCTGCCACCTCAGGTGCCACCGTGATTCCTGTTGGTGAGCAACAGGCAGAATACGGCCCAGCCTCCTTGCTGGGAAAGGCTTTCAGCAACTCCTGGCAGTTGCAACAGAAGGGTAATTGTAGCTACAAACTTCTCCGTAAGGGAATCGCTGTGCTTTTTAAACAGACCATAAAAATCCCCAACGATGCCGACATTCGAACAGTTAAACAGCGATTAAAGACGCCAGCACTACAAGACCTGGGCATGTTATTTCCAGAGAACATGTCAGCAGCTGCTGAATTTCTGCCTTTACTGCACCGCGCTAGCAGGCACGGAGGTCTTTATGGAAACAGTGGTGTTATATTCAGCGTTAATTAGCGAGCGGCACAGGTCCTGAGCTGCCTCTGCATATCCTCTGCTTGTCAGCTCCATTTCTTGGAGCTGGGCAATGAGGCCATTGCTGGCACTTGCAGCAGTGCCAGAAAGCCATGCTGCTTGCACAGGGCATGCCGGTGGCTCCGGGGGTGGTCACGCCAGGCAGAGCTGGGGCTGGCAGTGTCATCAGCGTGGTCTCTTTCTTACTGTATGCCTCTGTCAAAAGTAGTAAGATTTGTGACAGGACTCATCAGTATATATCCTGTGAGAATATTGCTGGGGCTGCAGCATTCTGCCAAATGATTTTTACAGGTTTACCAAAAAGATCAGCAGGTACTTTTGGTTCTGTGAGTGCTTGGGGTTGTCTGGGTGCAAGGTGTGCTGCTCCCCTTGAGAGCATCCTGGGGTTTTTTCCCCAACTTTTCAGACAGGTCATGCAGGATTTGCCCAGCAGCCAGTCTGGGTTCGGACTGCATTTGCAGCCAAAGTCTTTTCCCCACAAGAATGGATTTTGGTCTTAACAAAGCACATTGCGGTTGGAAGAGGGAAGCTTCTTGGAAGCTCTGCTCCAGCCGGGGAGGGTGGCAGGGAAGGGAACTTGGACGCAATTACTGTCTGTGGGCTGGGGTGAGCCAGTGGGGTTACCCCAAACCTGGTTGCTGGCGTGCAGATCGGGCTTTGAGTGCTGGTGCTGCCCGTGTCACACAAATCCCAGCCTGCAGACACCATTAGAGCACTTTTGAGTTTATTTGCTTTCAGATAAAGGGGTAAAAGGCTGTGGGTTACATCGGCAGGCATTTTTGAAACCAGACACGCTGCTGTTTTCCTCCCCAGCACTCACACCCTATTCGGTATTTGAGGCACGCCTGCGTGCCACAAGGCTCAACGTGGCTTCGCAGTCTGTGCAGACATTGTCGGGCAGGTACGACTGGACCTCACAGAACCTCACATCAAAGCCAGCACCCTCCACAGCCTCCTCCACCATGTTTCTTTCCAGGTGGAGGCATGAGAAAACCTGCTTGTTGAAGGCATAGTAGGTTTCCCGGAGGACAGTCACCATCACCAGGTGCCCGCCTGGCTTCACGAGGGCACCAATGTTTCTCACAGCACTGCGGAAAGTGGCCAGGTCCTTGCAGGCAGCCTCCAAGCAGAGGGTGGAGATGATGCAGTCGGCAGGAGGCAGGGGCACGGGGTCTGTGGGGTTGGCTTTGGTCACATCGCACTTCAGAACCTGCTTCACCTTCTTTCTCAGTTTCTCCTCTTTCTCAGCCCACTTCTCCCTAGCAAGGAAATATAGGAATAAATAGGTGAAGGCTCATTAGGTGGTTATTTAGCATCTGCGCCTGCGGCTTCATGCAGAGCAGGAGGAAGCCTGTCTCACCTGTCCCCTTCCAGCTCACAAACATATTTCACCACTGGCCTCCAGTCGAAGGCTCCTGGTTCATTCTTCAGCCATTTTTCCAGCTCCTGGCGGTTCTGGTCCGTGTAGTCCAAGGCGATGATCTCCTGAAAGTGCTCACAAGCAGACAGAAGCTGGTAGATGGTGGGGCCGCAGCCGACATCTATCAGGGTATTGCCCTTCAGCCCGTCTGGTGCAGAATGGGGGGAGAGACCAGTGAGAATGGAGACTGTGCCCTGGGACAGAGACACCCCAGAGCCCTGCCAGGCTGTGCCTCCCCTAACCAGAAAGGCGATCCCGAGCGCCACGGACCAGAGCACTGCCCGCGGTCAGGAGCAATGCCCACTTCGGGGGCAGAGGCGCTGACTCCATGCCCACCCTTGCCCAGGCTGGGTTTAACAGCGTTTCCAGAAACTGCAGAACAACTCCGACTGGCCGTACCCACCATGCATAGATACACATGCGTGCGTATGTATGTATAATTTAAGAAAAGGCGTGCGTGCATGTATTTACACAGCGCGCGGCTCGCCCCGGGCTGGCACGCGCGGAGCAGCCGCAGCCGCGAGGCAGAGCTGCAAATGGCGCCGCGCGACGCCCGGCGGGGCGGCTGCTCACCCAGGGAGAACATCTTGCACAGGCTCCTCAGGTTTTGCATCAGAAACGTGTTCGGCCGTCCCTGGCTGTCGCTCAGGTTGTAAAATTCTTTCAGATACTCCCGAGAGTCGAAACTCTGCTGGTAAAACTCTGCGTCGGTGAAGACTGCTGGAGCGGCCATCCTACCGAGAGCCAGCGCTGCTGCCCGCGGCGCAGCCCCCGCCGTACTTTCACTTTCAGCCTCCTCCCTGCGTCCTCTGCTCCGGCCGGACACGCGCCTGCTCACAAGCAGGGCTTTCCCTCGCCCGCGCGTTCCACCGAGCTTTACTTTTTCCGCAGTAACTTGCTATTGAAGTGCCCCCAGCGGCCCCTGAGCCGTGCGATCCCCTGCAGGAACTGGCATAATTAACGGCAGTCCCTGGGATTACATTACACGTCCCTGGCTTTACAGTAATTGATGGCACTAAACCGGTACGGTGCGAGTTGGTGTTGCTGGCAGTCGCAGCCCGACAGCTCTGCAGACAGCATTAGTGCGTCCGACACCTTGGCTTCTTAATAGCGGATTGAAATCGGCGTGTTTGGTAATACAACACGGCAAGGAAGTTTTAAGGCCATTAGATGCCCTGGCAGAGGACTGCCAGCATCTCTCCAGCCGGAAGGGGGGATGGCTGCCAGCCCACGCCTGCAAAAATTCCCATTCTATTTCAGTGATTTTGTTGTTTTGGGTTTTTTTTTCAGGTTTTCCGTGGAAAACTGCAAGTTCACCTCCATGCCCTGAAAAGCAAAATATTCCCAGCCTCGGCGCCCGGGTTTTGTCTCCAGAGCCAGTCCCAGGCCCCGTGCCCCTGCCTGCAGCATGCCCGACGGGGTATCCCTGCCTGCACCGTGATCCTCCGGCAGCCCCTCGCACGCAGTGCGGGGGGACAGGGAGCAGCGGGGTGCGTGGAGGGGCTGCGGTGGCAGCAGCCTCATTTGCCGTCCCCGCCACGAAGAGGCAGCAGAGCCCCGCGCTTGGCGCATCCCCGCAGCATCTCATCCTCTTCTCACTCGCCCAGCAGCAGCCGAAATGATCAAACGGGCTTAGGCTCATTACCGACTCCGAATCTATATAATTGGCCTTTGCTTTTTTAAAGATCTGTCATTAGGAGCGACAGGCGCATCATCCTCAAACTAATAAGCGCTCGGTTAGATCCTGAGGTGACTTTGCTTAACAAACCCTGATCGCCCGCACCGCAGGCACAGCCAGACCTGCCTATGCAAAACCCACTGCTGAAGATATGAAGCATAAAAAAGGATGTCAGCTTGAAAGACGAACACGTTAAAGAGGTTTTCTTCCGAGAGCAAGGCCAACAAAGAGTGGACACTGCTATTTTGCTGCACTGGCCCCACAAGAGCTCCACCGGCCTCAGCAAGTAGATCTAGAGGCATCTTTGCTGTCAGACGTCAGCCCTTGCAGCAGACCACGGGCACTGCCAGCCTGCGAGCCCTAAGATACATCCTATTAATGCCGGGGGGGGTTGTTTCCACTGCCTGAAATCTCAGCACTGCAACAGGAACAGGAGGCAAAGGAGAGGTGAACCGGCTTCCCTGTTAAATCCTTGGAGCTCAGGGAAGCGTTTGAGGTGCTGCACACTGTACCAGGATGTGGCCATCCAGGCTCACACCCCATCATCACATGCAGCAGGCTGCAAGGGGATGCTCTTAAGAAAGGGAGGATGCCTGCAGCAAAGCTGATATCAACAATTAGAGTCCAGCGATGCTTGCGCCTGTGCCCCCAAGGAAAGTGCTGGAGCTGGGACTGAGCAGCAATGCCACCCTGCCAGCCCCGCACCTCACTCTGGGGGGTCCCTGTTCTCACTCCTCATGGTATATTTACATTTTTTCAGAAGGTTGCTTGGCTCACTTGCTTTTCACTCCCAGGTCAGGAATCTGCCTGGGTCTGGGGGGCTGTCAGGAGGAGGAGGAGAGGGTTCTGCTTTCTGCAGGGGAACACAAGGAGTGAAAGGAGCGGTGGGCAGACATTCCCTGCTCCTCGCCACCCTCGGGAAGGACCAGGGAATCATCACAGTGCCCGATGAGAGATGCCAATAAAATCAGAGCGATCCCTGTGGCTCTACCGGGCTCAGCTCTGTGCTGAGCAGCACCAAGTTCACAGCAGGGCTCAGGGAGCAGCCTGAGCCTCAAAGCCAAGCCTAAATGCACGTGCCTTTGCCAGGCTCTGAATTTATTGGTTTTTAAGATACCAAGGTGAGGTACATAAAAGCAGTGCGGACCTGCAGCCGGCTGCACTGTCGAGGCTTGGGCTCATTTCTGGTGTTGTTTGCCAGTGCAGCACTTACAATTCAATGTGTAGAGCCTGGTTTTACTCATTGAATAACTTGACTTGGGGATAAAAGTATAAACCATCAGCGCCCAGAGTGCTGCAGGGTACCTGAGAGTGGGAGCGGTGGAACATCTTGGGGCTAGCAAGCCCCTGCTCAGCACACCTGGTTGCCAACGCTGCCAGCCTGGTACTCCCCACTCCTGGAAATCGTATGCAGTGTCTCTGCGGCCCCCTGAGCTGGGAGTAGCCCCTTGAACAGCTCTGTCGCTCCAGCTCTCTGTCTCTATTGAAATCTCAGCTCCAGATGTCTGATTTCCATTTCCCCCCCATACTTTTAGTTCAATCAAAGTGTGTGATTAGGGCTCTGCGGGCTCCATTGTCATCTCTACCTAAGTGCTTCTCTGATTGATATAAACAGCATTTTGATATTTACGCTGTGGAACGTATTGCTCTGCTTACTTCCCTGGATAATGCACAAAATCTGCCATTACAGGGAGGAAAAATAACACACACACACACACAAAAAAAAAAAGATGTCCCTGCAGAAAACTGTCAGGAGGGGAGAAGCGGAACCCTCCTTGGTGGGACAGGACCATGCCCCATCAACCTAAGCGGGAACATCTTGGCCTCATCTCATCACCTGGGCAGCAGCAGCTGGGGAAGTCATAAAGGGCAGGGAGGGGGTCACAGGGGTTTTGGCACCTGCAGCATCTCAAGGTGTTAGTGGTTTGGGCTCTGTGTGGCATCTGCTGCTAGCACAACTTGTGCCAGTGTCCGGGAGCCAGATTGAAAGCAGCCAGCTAGTGCCTCGAACACAGGCTCTGTGCCAGGCTCTGCCTGGGTTTGAGCCTTCACAGCCCCAGGGCTGGTCCTGGGCTCTGCAGCCAGCAGCACCAGAGCCCCCCCCTGCTCCAGCCCACCCCTGCTACCGGTTGCACCCTCTGGCTGAGTCCTTGCCCCAGGGCAGAGGTAAGGCACCCGGTGCTGTCGTGGGGCACAGAGCTGAGCTGGGGTGCACAGGGAAGGGAGGTGTGCTTCAAGGCTGGGGCTAAAAGCACCCTTTTATCTTGTTGTATGTGCTTTTTTATGCTGGACTGAGCTTTAGATGCTTCCGCCTTCATATTTGCAGGAATATGTGTAAAGAAAACACATGAAAAGTAAATGTTTCTTGTCTCTGATACTTTTTGGAGAAAGGGGTAACTGTTCTTTTGCTGAAAACAGTGGTTATTTGGAGAAGGTGTAGACAATTGTGCTTTTAAAGGATAAAATGCATGTATTTTCTGCAATGCAACAGCTCCTCAGGGGCTTTTTGTAAACTCCACAGCTTTCTCTTGCAAGTATCCTTAGGTTTCTATGGGTGCAGGTTCCCCCTGGGGTGGATCTACGTGGTGGCAACATAGGGGTCCCTCGTGGCTATCCGCTGGGATACTGGTGCTTTTGATGGAGTTGGTCGGAAGTGTGGCAGTTTGTTGTTTCGGTTGTTGCGGAGAACATTTTTTTTCCGTGTTGTACTTCATCAAAAGCATTAGACTTCAAGCTTCTTGCTGGGCTTGGAGGAATACGCCCCCCACTGCCGTGCCTTTCCCCCCAGGGGCAGAAGCAAGAACAGATGCTTGGCCAATTTTCTCTCTTGTGCGTTCTTCGATATTATCTTAGTTAAACTATATGTAACTAACAAAGGGGCACGCTGCTGGGATCTTGCCCCAGGTGTCACCCTGCAGCTTTTGCTCCCAGAGAGGCTCCTGCCTATGGTGGGGAGCAGGAGCAGCCGGGGCTGGGCAGCACAGAGCTGGGAACAAAGGATGCCTCTTCCTCCGCGTGGTGCAGACGATCCTGAACAAAAGGTTCACGTTCCCCTGCACTTTTTTTTGTCGTGTCGTCGTCCCCCCCCCCCTCCTTTCTTTTCTCCTGCACTTCAATGGAGATCTAAACAGTTTTCTGCCTTAAATTTCTTTGTACTGCAACAAGAAACTAGCAATTAGCTATTATAAAGCTGTTTTACAGTCTTGTGGAAACCCTTTCCATCCACTTTGTTTTAAATGGGTATATCTTTTATTCCTAGTTTTCGGGAGTGTAAAACTTTACAGCATTTGCTGCAAACCTTCATACTTTGCTTTGTGGTTTATTGCTCCCTCTGCAGATATATCTTACTCATAAATAAGGCTTTCATCCCTACAGTACTTGACTAGAAGCTGCAATGCCTCTGAGCAGTTTCGTTAACGGGACTTTGCCTAGAAAAACTCAGACCTCAGTCTTTCCTTTGCCTGATGGTGCAGAGCTCTGTAAAAGAGCAGTGGCAGCAGCAGGTTACTCAGCCAGGCTATCTATGTCCCAGCTGGCAAATCCCCATGGCTCTGGGAGATGGGGAAGGTGGCTGCAGAAAGCTTGGCACGAGCTGGGTCTCTGTGCTGGGGTCGCTCTGGGCACAGAGGTGGTGGAGCCTTGGAGCAAAGGGAAATGTGAATGTGCCTGCTGCAGCTGCACCTGCAAACGTGCTGAGCTGGTGCGAGACTGCTCCCGCCACTTGTCCAGCACCTTGTGCGGTAAAGCAGCATCCATAGGCACATCTGAGGGGCAAAGGTACCCATGGCACTTGGTGTCAGTGCTCTGCCCTACGGCTCAAGAAACCTGCCTGTGCTGCAAAGCTGTTCTCGTTGCATTGTCAGTGCCAGGGTGCTCGCCAGCCTTGGCACTTGTGTGCTCTCCCCCAGCACGTTGAGCTGGGTGACAGGCATTTCTTTGGCTCCTCAGGAAGATGAGATGAGATGTCCAACTGCCCTTTTCCCTGCTATTAAGTGGGATGCCCTAGCTCCCCTCACAGCACAGTAAGTCAGCAGGGCTCTGGGTGGCAGAGCGGCTGGGTTTGGTGGCAGCAGGAGCTGCAGAGAGCTCTGGAGTGCACTCAGGGCTTGTGTCCCTCGTGCTGGCAGCTGAGCAGTGTTTGTTGCCAGCAGTGCCATTAACCTCTGCTTGTGGAGCCAGGAATGCAGCAGCAGAAAAAGCTGCTTCAGGGGGCTGATGCCTGCAAAGGGAGAAGCATTTGCAGAGAGATGTACTCTTAGGGCCATGTCCCTCGTGGGTGCAAATCAACCCCAGAGTGGCTGCAGCAGTGGCTTCAGTCAGTGGAGCTGAGCTGTTGCTGTGCAGCTACTTGTACTTGGTGGGCTACTTCAGGTGGAGAGTTTTCCCTCTTTAATAGGGATTGTTTATAGGTTACTTTTTCAAAACCTCTTTATTTTCCCTTGATTAGCAATGAGTCTGCTCTCGGCTCCTGCGGTATGGGGGGCAAAGCGATAGAACCGATGAGGCTAAAGACAGGTTTAGGTGTGAGTGGATGCGCCGGTGTCTGATGACCACCCTGTAGCTTTTATCTCAGTGGGAGCACTGAGAGGGGCTCTCTTTTAGCCTACTGCCTCTTTATGTGAAACTCATAAAGATGTGCTGTGCTTGACATCCCTGACTGTGGCTGATGTTGGCTCAGGTGTCCAAAAATCATGGCAGCCAGGTTAGGGGGCAGCAGGCTTGCCAGTGTCTTCGTTCTTTAGCAGGCAAACCAAAAGCCATGGTGTGGAAATGGAGGCATGCTGGGGTTTTATGCATTGCTGTTTCTGTCTCCATCCCTGAGAAGGGGATGAGCCGCTTGACATCCAGGTGCTTGCAGTGGGTCCAAGGGGAGAGGCAGGGGGACTGGTCCCTGCTGCAGACCCAGACCAACACTATTTTTCCAGGACTGTCATGACACAAAGGATTTGGAAAGGTGTGGGATATTAATTGCAGCTTTCAGACCCCTGCATGCTACATGGTAATTTCATCACATTACGGCGATAGCAGTTTTAAAAATCACCCTCCTCCCATCCCCTTTTAACAAAATACATTTTGTTTTGCAAAAATGCATTTAGGGCCAATTTGTTTAGTCCAGAATGGCAGCAATTAAAGTAGTGTTGTATTTGGAATAAATGGAGTAACACTCATGTAAGCATGACCTCTGCTGAAAGAATGAAACTGGCTGGGGAGCAGCAGCGTGGGGTACCTTGCTGCAAGTCACCAAAAACAGGATACTTTATGTTGTGCCTCTGAGCATCCCCACAGCTGCATCATTAAAAGCTACTTTACCAGGGAAAAATGAGACCTATTTAAAAATACATTGGTTGCATGTGTCCCTCCCTGCCAGCCAGGCACGATGCTCCTCTTGGCTCCCCATGCGCGGCAGCAGCACCCCAGCATCCCCGGCTCTGGGAGGTACCAGGGTGGCCATGCGCTGGCAGGCGTTGCATTAGCGGATGGTTTATGGGACCATTTGCCAGTGCCAGTACCTGCCACCAAGCCTCCAAATGTCAGCGCTAGGTGTGGGGAGACAGGTGATGGGAACAGGTGGGCTGTGTGGATCTCTGGGGCCCCACTAATTCACAGGCAATAAATTAATGACGGGAATGGAGACAAAGTCCTATTCTGGGTACAGGTGATTGAGCAATTCCCTTCTGGCAGGTGGAGGGAAGGAGGGAGGGAGACCTGTCATTGTCAGACTGCCTTTGATTTCATTGTCTGAGCCAGCCTTAAAGGTATCCTGTGTTCGGCACTGACTTTGCTCTTGCTTAGGGTTTTGGAAGTGGTGGTGAGTCTCACTTAAAATGACGAGTACCTCTGCTAATTACACAAGGCTGCTTATTTGCAACATGGGCTGTCTCTTACATCTTCCCCATAAAGGAGCCAAAGGTTTCCTTTGCTCCCAGAGAGATGGGAGATTGTCAGAGCTAATGACATCAGCCCTGTCCGTCAAAGGTGTAAACCCATTTGCACCTGCACAGACCTGGTCCCCAGCCTTCGTACCAGGTGTGGGGTGGGAGCTGGCTTGGTGGGGCAGGGGGAAACCCTGGCAGGGCGGGACATCTTCCTCAGCCCCCTGCCACCCTCCACTTACATCCCACCTGCCTCCAGGAACACGAGTCAGTGCTGTGCAGGAGGGAGCTTATGGGCAAAAGGGATGCTTTGGTAAGGAGCAGTGCTGAAAATACTGAGAAAAGGGAAAAATATGGGAGTGGCACTTGATGAAGCCAGCTGCATAACAAACCACCCTTACCCGCAGACTCTGTGTCAGCATGGTTTCAATTTAGTCTGTGCTGTCTTTATAGGATTCCTGAGTTAGCCTTTGGAAAACCAGTATAGGATTTTTGATGCCCAGTGAAGATTTTCCCATAGCAGCTATCCTATAGGAATTGTATTCTCAACCTGTGACTTGCCTGGGAGGGGAAAGGTTAATGAACACCTACTGTGTTACTTTTATATGCATTAAACTTGCTTGAAAATTTCAGGGGTGGGTTTTTACTCCAGGCCGTGTTGGGTCCTCCTGACATTTAAATTGCCCTTTCTCCAGGGACAGCGATGCTCATCTACAAGCAAAGTTTGGGGTCCCTGTGCTGCAGCAAGGCTGCAATTCAGAGTGTGAAAAGGAGAGCGGCTGTTTTATTAATCGCATGCCTGCCCATGATTATCACCAGCATTTACAGTGGGAGCAGCCAGCCCTGTGCTGAGGCAGTGTGCCGGGTCCCCAGCATGCCTCTGGAGCCCATCCGGATCGATGGCTTGATAACCTACAAATTAACAGGGAATAAGCATCGCACCTGCTTTAACTTTTGCATTGCACAAATGAGATTTTTGTGGGTTATTTACAGCTGCAGCTGGACATTGGGGATATTGCTGAGTGAAGTTGCTGGGATTAATATGTCATTGTGAACTGGGAGATGTGAACCTATAACTGGCTTGGAGGGAAGTGGGGCTGGCTGGGCTCAGCTGGTGGGAGGCAGAGAGCATGGGGCTCTCTTCAGCTCTGCCTCTAGGAAGCACTCTGACCTCGGGAAACTGCTGTCATGCTCCCCAAAATGGAGAAAATAACTCAGAGTAACGCTTGTGGGTGTGCACAGCTTTGATAGTGTCTGCTGGTGTTGGAGACCCTTGGCTTGGGACTGGGCAGAAAGCATGGTCGAGGGATATACCCCATTGTGGAAGACCTTGGGACTTGGCAGTTCACTTTCAGCTTGAGGGAGAAAATGCTGGGAAGGAACCATAGGGGCTGGACCTGCCTGGTCCCACAGCTGGAAGCCCCTTCCCCTGCAGGTGTCCCCTTCTGAAATGGGGGTGTGTGGGATGAGAGGAAAGCCAGCCTCAGTGACTGTAGTGCAGCACGCAGAGGGATCGGGGATGGGGGGAGAATTGTTAACAAGGCGTGTTGGGTGCTGCTGACGAACCTTCTCACCCTGCAAAAAATGAGGCTTCCTGGGAGTAGGCTGCTGCTACCCGGCCCAACAAGCCCGCGCAGATGGCGGGGAGATAAATGACGCCATCTCCGTACTGTAGTGGCTCGGCTGTAATTTCTGAAAGACATTTATTGGAGGCAGCCTTCCCTTTTTCAGGGACTGTGACTCCTCGGGCAGAGGGAATTGTGACGGGGAAGGTGGAAAGCGCAACCCCGCGTTACTGATGAGAGCGGTGCCCAAAACCCCATCCATTCCTCTCCTCCAATTTTCTCCTCTGACAATTTATAGGTTAGTTTGATGCTTGAATAGCTGTGTCTCTCTAGTAATATGTATTCTCTGTAAGTATTCCCCGCTGTGGCATATCCTAAGAGAACTCCATCAAATAATTATCTTCCCTTTTATTTATTCACAGTCTTTTCACTCGATCTGCATCACGATAAAATATTCCAATGGTTTCCTCTTAGCACTGAGCCTTCCCCAGATTGTAAAGTGTATTTATGTACAGTATTAAATCCGCCCTGTGTGGCTCTTTATCTCGGCACTTTCCCCATTTGATGCTGCTGTTGGGTGCTGGCCCCAGCCGCCTCCTGCCTTGACACCCTGCATCACCGGGGCACGCGCTGAGCCTGTGCCACTTGCCTGAAGCCTGGGGCAGGAGCAGTCTGCAGGGGGCTGAGGACAAGGCTGCAGGCTGGTATAGGGGGATAGAGAAGGGCAGCCCCACCGGGGAACCTTCTGGTCTCCTTCGTGCTTTGAGCTGGGATGTCACTGCCTTACAGAGCAGAGTTGCCCGCTGTCAGCAGCAGGACGTGACTGCAGAACGGCTCAGTGCAATCAGAGCAGGGAAGAAACCAATAACCTCTTTTTTTCTTTTTTTTTTTTTTTTCTTTTCTCTCCCCACCCCCCCCCCCTCCCCCTGGAGGGTCTGAAAGAGCAGCACTGCTCTTCAAGAACTCATCTGGTCTCCCTGGGCAGCCAGCTCAGCCGACGACCTCTTGGGGAAGGCTGCATCTCTAAAAAGGGCTTGCCATGCAGAGGGCAGCTTCTTTTTTATATAGAAGGTGATTTCAGGGGACAATACATGGAGTCTGTGTGATGGTTTCCAATGCTGGTGAGTGTTTAAGAGCCATCCTTGCAGGATGTGTGGGCATGCTGCAGCACAACTGTCACCTGTGGCAGGGCACATACCTTCTGCATGGAACAGTGGGTCCATCTTTGCAACCGGGGCAACTGCAGATCTTGCATAGTAGCATTTCCCAAACCATTATATCCTTACCTTCCTGTGGATTGTGGTGGGCTATGTGTCAGCCTAACAGGGAATATTCCATGTTCCATGCATCCGTTTGCTGCTTTAAAAATCCACCATGCAAGAGGGTGGGAGTGGTGGCTGTGCCCACCCAGACTGTGTGGGCAGCATCTTGGTGAGTGTCGGTGCCCCTCTGCAGGCACAAGTCTTCTAAGGGTTTTCTGGGCTGAAAGAGTCACACATTAAAATTGAAAATCCATAGCAATGCCAGGGAATGTCACAGAAGAGCTCTTCCACCCTCCAGGGCTGAGGGAAGCAAAGCAAGTTTAACTTTATTTTTAAGTTTTCTCCCACTGTTCTTTCCAAGTATGTGAGCGCTTCGAAGCTGGGAGCCCGTGCGCTGCAAGGCAGAGGCAGCGTCTGCGCTCTCTGCCACGTCTGCTTGCTGTGATGCAAGGACAGCGGTTAATAAGTTAGTCATGGAGCAAAATAGCGGTGACCGTTCATAATCGCAGCTTTTATTCCCCACTTTGCCTATAGTCAGTGTAGCTGGTAGGCGGAGAGGCCAAGAAAAGGGGTTGCTCCCAGAAGAGGGAAATGCTGGGGGGAGGACCAGTCATGGTGAGGATGATGCCCGTGACTCTTCCGCTTGCTCAGCTCTGGCACCTCTTTGACGTGGCTTCCCCTCAAATTGCGGAGAGGCGAGTTCCCTAGCAAGGGTTAACTGAGTGTATAAAATTGATTGCGATTTTAGTAATTCAGTATAATCACAGTCTACCAGCAGGTTGCTTTTCCAGCAGGAGGGTTTGGAATTATTTTCTGGAGTTTGCAATATAGAACTTAAATTAAGCCTCAGAAGTCAGAGGAGCTCTGCTGCATCTCTAATGTGGTGCTAAATTCTCAGCAGCACATTCTCTGTATTAAAGCCTTTGCTAGCAATTAGGTTCATTAACTATCACAATACCTTATTTATTACTCGGCATGCCATATGGTTTCCCAGCTAAAGAATGGCACCCATTCTAGCACAGACCATTTGGCATCATAAAAATGTTAACAAATAATGTTATGGCTCTCAAGGGCAAAAGGGTTCGCTGGGTTGCAGGTCTGAACGGCAGGAGAGAATATGAAAACATTTTTCTTCTATGGCAAAATAAAGAATTCCTCGAGACAGAAGTATTCAAAGAATATCACGCTCACATCACGCAAATGGGAGTTTTATACATGCCCATAATGGTTATGTCAATATTTGCAGCAGGCAGCGCTCTCACTCACCTCCTTTTCTTCCCCCCTTTTCTCCTCCCTCTGAGCATGGACCTCATTGGGAGCACTGACAGAGAAGGACCCACCTCCACATACGTGTGCCGTGCTTTATACCTTGGGATTGTTTGGGGTTTGGAATTTTGTTTATGATGATGCTAGCTTTCTGGTGTGTGCGACTCCTGGGGCTGGGATTAATTATCAAGCATGTGTACATGGCATTGACTTCTACACCGCAGAAGGACCTGTAAGGGTTGAAATTGCACCAGCGGAAAGAGCAAATTGGGAGCTTGATCGTGGAATATAAAAAGTTAGGTGTTCTGACCCTGAAAAGAGCAAAATCTTAGCTGTACGCTTGTCTGGTGGTCTATGGAGGAGAGCACCACCTGCATGCAGCCCAGGCTGTAAGCATTACGCAGAGTGCGCTTGCGCCTGGCTCCTGTTTCCAGCAGGATTAGGATTATGAGAGACGGGCAGCATTTCAGGTCACAGAGACTTGAATTGTCTCATCTTGGGCATCATGTGGCCAACACGCAAGGAAAACATACTTTTTCCATTTCTGGTCTGTGACTGGGTCCCCCTGGAATAAACATGTCCAAAAGGTGATTCTGGCAAAGTGCAATTTACATCAAAGTAGCAAGGAAAGCACAGATTAAAGCAGACTTTCTGATCCTCTGACAGTACCCCCTGACAGCCTCCAAATTTCCAGAAATCTGTCAAACAGCATGGTCTTGAGGCACAAGTAACGTCACTGAGTGTCCTGGATGATGCTCACTCTGCGCTGAAGCGAGGCGGTTTCCCTCCGAACCTTCTCCAAGCTGATTCCTGGTGCCAGCTCTCTGATTTTCAGGATTCACTGGCAGATGCAGGGTGCTGCTGCCCCTTGCTGAGAGCACGGCTGGTCTCAGGAGGGAGGTGGTGCATCCCACTCGGCCTGCTCCCCAGATCAGTGTCGCACTCTGCCCTCGGGTCCAGCCTTGCCCTGGCTCACCAAGTGGGAAGGGATGCCACAAGCACGTGAAGCCCGGCAGACTGGAGATGCATGTTGCATCATTTGCAGTTGCAGTCCTGGTCAGAAGCCTGAATGGTATGAAAACCAATGAGAAAACAACTCTTTCAGTGTCTGCATGAGCTGAGATACAGTGGCTGCAGTCCTGTGAGTCTTTACACAGCTAACCACAGCGCATGGTGTCAGCTTCATAATTCCCCTGCCGATGGTTGTGTGGGTTGAGGACTGGGGGACACAGTGTTCTCCTGCCAAGAGCAGCCAGTGATGAGGCCGGAGCAGTTTGGTGCTTCAGGATGTAGGGCAGGATGCTCTCAGATAATTACCATGGCGATGACCACTTCAAAAAAAGCCTTCGATGTACAGAATAACTGCTCTTCCCGTGGGTGGCAGCAGAAGTCAGAGCACTCGCCCCAGCGATGGGCTCGGTCTGTACCACAGCTTTGCCGTGCAGCCAGTCTGGTGGTGCATGCTCCAGAGCTGCCCATGTCCTGCTGGAAACACTCCCTGGGGAGGGATGCGATGAGGAGCGGTAGGACTGCAAAACTCACAGGCTTTAAAGCCAGCGAGGATTATTTCTCATTACCTCAGCTGAACTCTTAAGAAACACCGGTGAAGTGTTTCACCTGCCAGTTAACACAGCACCACTTCATGTCTGAAATAAAGCCGTTTCTTTGGGGAGCCTATGAGCTTTGTTTTTTATTGCAGCTGATGGTGTGCAGCACTGTAAGCAAAACCAGACCCTGGGAACAGAAGTGCTCAATCAGAGAATGAGTGTGTCCGAAGATCAGGCCCCAGAGCTGGGCGTGGTGAGTGCTTGAGACCTGCACTGCTACCCTTGAAGAAAATGCTTGAGGTCAGGCTTTTCTCACCTGGAAAAAACTGTATTTAAGCAAGCCCCTTCACTCAGCACCACTATATGGCATCCATCGATGAGCTGGCTGGGAGTTAAACCACCTTTTCTGTATCCTGTTACCAAAACCATGAGCCATTCCTGTGCCCCTGGCAGCTGAGCTGCCACTGGGGTTAAGCTCTGCCCCCGACCCCGGCAGTTGCTTCAACATTCCCCCCTTGCTGGCCTCGGTGCCCCTCTTCAGCGGCTGCACGTTGCGCTTCCATTCAGCACCTTGGTCCCATTGCTGCTGCGTGATAGGCCCTGTGCATCACCCGTGGGCTGTTGGGAAGCATTTATAATGAGCGAGGTACCCATGGGGAGAAAGATGCCCAGCTTGTTTGCTGCGGGGGTATGGGTCCTGCAGCCTCTGAGGGGGCTAACAGCAGTGGAAGTGTTGCCTCCCTGAGGTGGGGGAAACGGTAGAAAATGAGCTGTTAATGCTGAGGGATCCTCTCGGATGCTCAGAACTCGATGTGCTTTTAGGACTTTTCAGTATTTTTTTTTTCCTTATTCCAGTTCATCCTCCTTTGAGATAATTACTTTTTTCATGAGAGTTTCGTTCGGGGTTCAGATACCTTGAAGGGATATGTCCAAAATGTGTCCCTTCAAAAGCCTCTGGGGCTGGAATTCGCCCCACCACCCCACTCCCCCCCACCCCCCAAAAAAAAAAAAAATCCTCTTTGCTTTGTGAATCTGGGAGCGTGCTCCCTACCCGCCCCCCTGTCCATTTGCACAGCACCAAGGGCCCACAGCAATCTGGTGATGCTGTGTCCATTTCTGTAGGAAGATCGGTGATGCAAATGCTCCAACATTGAGTGTGGAATGGCAAGCTTTTTTCAAATGGCAGCAAGAAATGGTGTTCTGGTCCATTTGTGGTGGGATTGGTCTCTCCCAGGCTAAGGATGAAGTATCTGGAGCAGCAGAAGTGGTGGAGGAGAGGGACATGCTGGTGAGAAACAGTGGGCTGGGCTTCAAAAGGGGCTTTGTGCCTTGAGAGGAGTTGGGGGCAGTTTGGGCAGCAGCCTCCCACCTGGTGAGAGCCATGTCAGCTGCCTGCCTCCCCCTGCCTGCATCCCCAGCCGCTCACAGAAGCACATGTGAACCTCTGGCCCTGGGCAGATAGGTCTTATCCAGGCGCAGCTCTGCAGGAGTGTTTACTTTCATTCCTGGGAAGCCGATCGAGCCGTTCCAGTAGGGAATCTGGCATAGACGAAGGTGGACTGTGCCAAGCTCCTTCTGGCATGAACGTTGCGTGGTCCAAGGGCACAGAAGCTCCTTCACGCTGGCCTCCCTGTGATGACCCCATCGTGCAGCTGGGCTGCTGAGCCCACGTCCGTGGGATTTTCCAGTGATGGACGTCGTGTCTGAGCTGAAACACACAGATTTCTCCCGACCTTTGCCAGGGATTCATAACTATCTCCCCTGAAAAGGGCGTTTGCAAGCTGTCTTGCCACACGAATGTTATCTGAGGTTTCAGTCACTTAGGAATCTGTGACTAGATAAGATACCAGGGGTTTATTGTATCTTCTGGCAATTATTAAGAAAATAAAATCAGTTAATATCTAACCTTGAACCTAGACTGTAATGTTTGGCTTCTGACTTTATTCCAACTCTCTCATACATTCTGGAATTGTACAGTTTAGAGGGGTGATAGGAGTGATGAAAAAGATGAAAAGGAATTTAAACAGAGACCAAAATACCTTCATTATGCAGCTAGATCATCTTAGAAACACAATCTGTATGATGTGTGATTCAGCCACTAGATTATTTTTTTTCCTGGTGCAAGAAAGGGAAGAAGGAGGAGCGCCTGTTGGCAGAAGTTTCCCCAGCTGTGAAGGCATTTTGTGTGAATGCTTAATGCACAGACATGTGAAGGGAAGGCAAGGGATGGGGGGAAAAGTCTTCCACAAGTGTGGGCTTTTGTTTGCACTGTCAAAGACGGTAATGCCTTTTCTGTGCGTGCACACACAGAGCCACATATCTCTCTCTCTCCCTTTGGAAAGGGGATGAGATGACTCATGCAACTGGAAATGGGACATGGAGCTTTGCCCTTGCTAGCCAGGAAAGATGAAATTAGGGGTAAAGGTGTCTGCTCGGTGACTGACATGTGGGATTTGGCTCACTCCCTCCAGTAAGTGAACTTGGGTATCACAAGGGCATGAAACCCAGCTGCCTTCAACGGGATGGCTGACACTGCCTGCGGTTCTGAGTGACTTCCAGAGTTTTAAACTCTGAAGCCATTCAGGGGCTCTTGAAAACTGTCTTGTTTACAGGCAGGAAGAGGTTTAAGCAATATGTTAATGGTATATTAATCTTGCAATCAGAAAAGCATGCAATGGGTATTTAACTTGCCTGGAATTCTTGTTAGCATCTACCCTTGTGTATGATCCTTCTGGAGAAGGAATGTGCCTCTCGGAGGGGGCTCCCAGGTGGAGGTGTGGCCCTGCGCCCCGCTCCTGGGGGACCACCAGCAGCAATGATGCCTTGCCGTGCTGAAACCAGCTCTTTCCCCAGCACTGTGTGAATCCCGAGAACCAAAACCCAAAAGGGGATCAGGGAGGCAGAGGCAAAGCAGGCTGAAACTCGGAAGTGACTCTTAGAGCATCCCCTGTTTTGTTGAGCCCCTCAGAAATGCTTTGCTGAGGCCCCAGTATAGAGTCTGCTCTATTTAAAAGGTGGGATTTTTTTTTTTCCAGGATGAACTTTACTGAACATGCGTGAAGCCCCCTTAGTGCTGTACAGTTGGGGCTGACATTTAAAGCCTTGGCACATCTCTTTTTCTTGTCCTGTGAGGATGTCAAATATTTTAGGTTAAGAGAAGGGGAAAAGAGGAAAAATAATTACACAGTAAATTAAATAAAGATGCCCCCCCCCCCCCCCCCCCCCGCTTATTAGGACTTCAAAAGTTGCTGCCTCTGGCTTGAGCTCTCTTGAATAAGTACAAAGGGTAACGCTAAAAATAGGTACTGTACAAATGATTAGGTCATAGCCTGCTAGAGGGAGACATTTTTATTTAATTACCAACCCGGCAGCGCGTTGCTGGGGGGGAATACATAAACACGGCAGCTCAAAGCCCGGCTGTAAAGTTTCTGCTCCTTCGCTGACTCACTGTGGCTAAATTCCCTTTTGTGTGGGGGATTTAGGGGAGGAATGTGGGGAGGCTGGCCTGAGCTGCCACCCTCCTGAGTCACAGCTCACACTCACCCTCCCAGCCTTCGAAGGCTCAGGGCCCTTAAGCTGCTAATTAGCCTCATTGTCTTAGGGGCTGCGCAGCATCTATAACCTGGACAAAAGGGGAGGAAGGGAGGGACATGCTCCTGGAAATGCTCAAGCGGCGTAGCTCTCCTTTCACCCACGTTTTTGCATCTCAACCCGTCCCTCTCGAGTCCAGGAGGGATGCTAATCCACTCCTTTGATGTAACGGCATCGATTTGGCCGCCACCACAGCGCAGACCTACGGCTGTGAGCCGCTGCCTGGATGAGCCAAGTTGTAACTTAGAGCGGCACTTACAAGCAGAAATGTCGCGCCATAAGGATTTTAGTGTCCCCCATTTGTTGTTCGGGTGCAATATCCCTTAAAGGAGCCTAGCTTTAAACAAAAAAGCAGAGGAAAGGGAGGGCGTTCCAGGCCGGGAAGCTGCCAGTCGTGCGCAGACGCACGCGTGAGCAGCCCCGCTCAGCCCGGCAGAGCCGCGCAGATGTGCGTGGTGACACACCAGGCTGCTCAGGTCACGAGGTGGGTGATGCAGTTATCCTCGTAGCCACTACCATGCCTTTGTCGCATGCTGGAGCGTGGGCCGGATCGCACCCCTTGTTGAGCCAGTGCTGGTAGGTTGAAGGGAAAAGGTAGGCGTGTGGGGAAGGGCGGACAAGGGTTTGTGCAGTGCACTTGCCCCGGGACGGTCCACACGCATCTAGTTGGCCTCATCTGAATTGCTAGACTTCATGTGTTCACCTTTCCCACGATGGAAGGAGTGCTCCTACGTGGCTGCGCTGCGTTTGGTTACAGCTGTGCTCCTGCAGCGGTTTACTTTGGCCTCGACTGCAAGGCGGATAACTTGCAGAAAAGAGCAAAGCCGTGCTTCTTGCATCCCGCCACCCTGCACTGCAGCCCCCGACCCAGCTGCATCCTCGGAGCGACTCTCAGGTTCCCTTTGTGCGGCGAGCGGGGCACAATAAAGGGCCTGTTCCCAACTCCTCTGCTCCTCTGTGCCGCCACAATGTGCTCGGGTCCGGTATCCGCATGGCTCAGATGGACCCTGGTGCTAATCAATGGCTTTCACAGGAAGCTTAACGCGCCGTGGCTGCATGCTGAGCAGCCTTCCAGGGGCCTGCCGTGGCTTTCTTCCCTCCCCCTTAACAAACAGCTTTGTGCGTTTAGGGTTGGGGTTTTTTGTAAATAAAGTCTAACACATTTAATCATCTTTTCATAAGCTGTCAGCTTGCCGCATGCGAAAGTAGAGCACTGCGTGCTCTACCCTGTCTCCGAGCAGCAAAGCCACCGTGCCTGGCAAAATCCTGCTCTGGTGCATGCACGAGAGAGCTTGGAGGCTGTGGACTTCTCTCAAAGTCTGGAGTGATACCAAGAATCAGTTTTTAAAAGTCACGGATTTTTGATTTAAGATAAAACTTTGCAGAAAATCCTTGTTCCCATTGTTCCCATGTTTCATAACTTGGCTCCGCACAGCAAGACTGGAAAACCCTCCAGATACACCAAAAGCAGAGTGGAGGTGGTCGTAGGAAAATGCACGCAGGAAGGCTCCTGTCCCTTCACCCTGTGTACGGCTTGGGCGTGCGCCAGCCAGTTCTCCAAAGTGATGGGGAGAAGGGGTCCAGGGGTCAGAGCCAGGGTGGGCACAGCAAGCTGGAGAAACCGGGGGCACTTCATTGCACCCCTCACTGGGGTGGAAAGCAGAGAATGATGAGCCTAAGGTCACTGGAGGAGTGCAGGTGGTGGAAAAGGGCATGGACGCAGGGAGAGGGAAGGGAGCAGCTGCCCGTGTGTGGGTTTTCGGGGTGATGGAGAGGAGGTAGCCGGGGTGTGTGTGTGTTGTCCTCCTGCCCTCCTGTGCACACAGGGTGGGTGATGCTGGGGCACCTCCTTGCTGAAGCTGTCTCCTGCAGTGTTTTTTTGTGGGCTACGCATCCTGAAGAAGAACTTCCCTTCTTACTGTAATTTTTGAGACCTTCCTGGTTTCTTCTCCCATTCCTCTCCATGCACCTGGCCAAGTCCGGGAGGGGCAGCCTGAGGCTGCCCTTGCCATCATCCCCTGGAATACTTCCAGGCCATTACTTTGCCCTGCCTGTGCTTCATGGAGCCACTCTTCCTGCAGACCTGCTGACATTTGCTGGGCTATTTCTGTTGAGAACGAGAGCGTTTGTGTCTCCCTGTCCAAAATAAATGAAGGGCTGGGGGCTCTAAGTGGATCTTGAAGGGATCCCTAGGTTTCCCGGGAAGGATGCCTGTGGGAAGGGTCCTTTCCCAGGAAGACCTTCCCAAGCGACCAGGGACGTCTCATGAGTTTAATGCTGGAGGTTAATAATAATCGCACCAGGCAGCACATCATTGCCCCCGTATCTGGTTGAGAGATTTACAACTGAAACTCGTGGCGGAGGAAGAAATTGCCTCAATCACTTGGAGTAATGGCACATGGAGAGGCACTTGGGCGTGACTGCTATTTAACACGGGAGCCCAGCTTGGCTTCATTTAACGTGCTGGTTCCTTTCTAATAAACACGTTACACTACAAGGTGGGGATTAAGATCAGAAAAGTAAATAAATTGGAAACTGATGGGGAGAGATGGGAGGGAAATGGAAGGTACTGGGGGAGAGTGATGAATGACTAACTCCCGTGCCAGGGTGTGGGGAAACGACCCTGAAGGCCATGGCTGTGGCTTCCGAGCATCGGTTCGGCATCTCCATGGGCTTCACCCTGGGGGGTGCCGGTGCTGGGCAGCCCTGCCACTGCCCCTGCTCTGCCAGGTACCTCCCCACGGGGCTGCCAGGCCGGCAGCGTGCCTGCAGCTCTGACGCCTGAACCTGGGAGATGGTTTTCCCTCCCTTCTCAGGGGCACTGAGGCAAGTCGCTACTTCGGCTTCTTCTCTTTGGCTTGCAAATGCGTCCAGATCAGTTCTTTCCGTTCTGGATCGAGGCACCCAATGTAAGCAAGGTCACAGGTGCCCTGGCCAAGACTTTGCAGGGAAGAGTTTGTGCTTCTTTAGTATTTCCCCCATGCAGCATTGGCGGGGGGAAACGGAGTTGATGCTCAAGGTCACGGATGAGGATTTTTGGCTTTTTCCCATTCTATGCATGTTATGATCGCTCTGCCACTCTTGCCAGCCAGAAGTCCTACAGCTCTGTGTGCACACAGGCATGCAGAGGACTGCAAGAGTTTGGGAGGAAAGGGGGCTCGAGTAGGGGCAGAACTGGGTGGGGAGAAAGACCTCCACGGTGCTTTGGTGCAGCCCGCTGGGAAACAGAAGGGGGTGAGGGAAGTAGTCCCTGAGTGACGAGGCATCCCTTTGGTTTTGTCTGAGAGACGTGGCTCGTGGGAAGATGCTCTGGCCAGAGTTGTCTAACCAGCTCTTCCATCTTGTTTTGCCTCTAAAAGCAAAACCACCTTCAAATCGAAAGCCTCTGCTGCCCACGGGGGTCTCCAAAAGCACCAGCACGTTCAGCCTGCGACACCAGCATGGAGTGAGTCTGGGGAGGGATTTGGGCATGCCACGTTTCCTGGCTCAGGGTCGACAGGCCAGTCAGTACCTTTTGGGAAAGGCAGCTGCGGGAAGTCAGTCTATTAAACAACTCAGTAGCTTTTACTATATGTGTTAGAGGAGCAACAAAAAGTGCAACGCACCAGTTGACGGGAAGGACTGGGGGGTTAATTTTCAGGATGCTGCCTGGGAATTTAGCCGTGGGATTTCCATTATTGCTAATGGGACTCATGCAGCTTAATTTCATGCGAGCTACACTAAAAACATACCCCTAACTGTCTGCAAAATTTCAGTCCTGAAATCAAGCCTTTTAAAAGTTAGAGGAGGGTAAACAAACACCTGAAACCACACTGTCTCACTGCTTCCCCCCCCACCTCTTTGGTCGTTCAGATCTAAAAGTCTAGCAGGGGGAGGAATGCGAGTTTCAGGCAATCGGGGGAAAAAACGTACCGCAGGCACATTGGGCTGCCTGCACTCCCCGCTTTCACCAATTAAAATGGCAGAGTTATAACCCCTGAAAAAATAGGGGTAGCTGATGCCTTACTCTTAAGTATACTACCGCGAACACGGCATTATCATACTCGTCTAATAACCCAAGCAGCACCGCCTTTCATTGCGAGGCCTCCGTTATTAGGCTGTTCTCGTTAAACGACTGCTATCATCTGGTCCCAAAGTACATTAAATCCCATTATAATTATAAACACACTTCCCCATAACGTTCTCCTTAGATTACATTTGCGCTGCTTTACCCCAAGGGTATCTTTGTACTAATACCGTCCGTATTTGTTGTTTTAACTGACGACGCCGGGCCCTGCGCTGGCTGTGGTGTGCAAGGAGGGAAGGAGAGGTCTGCGCGGCTGCTGCCTGGCCGTCCCCCGGGGATGACATGGGTGTCCCGACATGCTGAGCACGGGTACCACTGAGGTGCCGGAGTGCACAGGTAGTTGCAGCTGAGGATGCTGGGCACCCTCAGGACGAGGGGAGCAGCGTGCTCAGCTGAGGATGCTGGGCACCCTCAGGATGAGGGGAACAGCGTGCTTGGCACGGGGTGCCGCGTGGCCCACGCTCCACCGTTGCCTTTTTTCTGTGGCTGTCAGTGACCGAGCTGCTGGCATCGCTGCGCTGGCCCCCGTCACCCACCCTGGGGCGCAGGGACCCCTGCACGGGTGGTGCCAGCATGGGCTGTGGCGGCTTCATGGGGGCAATGCGTGCTCGGCGAGCCACCGCCACCCGCCGCCCGCCTTGAGTTTGGGCTTTTCAGGTGAATTTTCCCTTCTCCTCCTCCAGCCGGGGGCTCGGTCCCGCGGTGCGGAGGGCGTTAAGGCGGGGGTCCCCCCCGGGGGCCGCCGCGCACACGCACAGGGACACGGCGGTGGCTTTGTCTCGGTGGGGTGCGGGGCCCGCGCTGTCCCTCGGTGCCGGCCCCCCCCCGGTGCCGCCCCCCCCGCGGCGCCCGGCTCCTCCATGTTTGCTGCCGGCAGCGCTGTCCAGCCGCCGGCGGGGCCCGCCGGGCGCCCCGCAAGGTGCCGGGGCGGGGCCGGGGGGGGGCGCCCGCGCTCAGGCTGGCGCGGGCGGCGGCGGCGGGGGGGCGCGGGGGGCGCCTGACGTGGGCGCGGGGCGGCCCGTGGGCCGGCGCCGCGGTGATTTGCTGCGCGGCGCGGCGAGCGGCGGCGGCGGCGATGAGAGCGGGCAGTGCGAACTGCCGGAGCAGCCGCCGGCCGCCGTGAGTGCGGGCGGGGGGGGCGCGGGGGGGGGCTGCGACGGGCCCCCTCCCCACCCACCCGTAACCACCACCTCGCCCCGGGTCCCCCCCGTCCCGGCCCGCCGGGCCGGGAGCTGCGCCGGCTCCCGCCGTGCACCTGATGGGGCTGCGCTGCCCGACGGAGCCCCGCGGGCGGGACGGGAGCGGGACCGGGAGCGGGAGGCGGCGGCGGGGGAGGGGGACGCGCCCCCTTCCCCGGGCGGCAGCGGCGGGGACGCCACTTCGGCGCAGAAACTTTTCGGCGAGTCGCCGCCGGGCTGCGGGCTAACCTCCCCCTTCTCTCCACACCTCGCCCCCCCTTTCTCTCCCTTCTCCCCCCCCCTTTCTCCCCCCCCCCTTTCTCCCCCCCCCCTTTCTCCCCCCCCCCTTTCTCCCCCCCCCCTTTCTCCCCCCCCCCTTTCTCCCCCCCCCCTTTCTCCCCCCCCCCTTTCTCCCCCCCCCCTTTCTCCCCCCCCCCTTTCTCCCCCCCCCTTTCTCCCCCCCCCTTTCTCCCCCCCCCTTTCTCCCCCACCCCTTTCTCCCCACCCCCTTTCTCCCCCACCCCTTTCTCCCCCCCCTTTCTCTCCCCCTTCTCCCCCCCTTTCTCTCCCCCCTTCTCCCCCCCCTTTCTCTCCCCCTTCTCCCCCCCTTTCTCTCCCCCCTTCTCCCCCCCTTTCTCTCCCCCTTCTCCCCCCCTTTCTCTCCCCCCTTCTCCCCCCCCTTTCTCTCCCCCTTCTCCCCCTCTTTCTCTCCCCCTTCTCCCCCTCTTTCTCTCCCCCTTCTCCCCCTCTTTCTCTCCCCCTTCTCCCCCTCTTTCTCTCCCCCTTCTCCCCCTCTTTCTCTCCCCCTTCTCCCCCTCTTTCTCTCCCCCCTTCTCCCCCCCTTTCTCTCCCCCCTTCTCCCCCCCTTTCTCTCCCCCCTTTCTCTCCCCCCTTCTCCCCCCTTCTCCCCCCTTCTCCCCCCTTCTCCCCCCTTCTCCCCCCTTCTCCCCCCTTCTCCCCCCTTCTCCCCCCTTCTCCCCCCTTCTCCCCCCTTCTCCCCCCTTCTCCCCCCTTCTCCCCCCTTCTCCCCCCTTCTCCCCCCTTCTCCCCCCTTCTCCCCCCTTCTCCCCCCTTCTCCCCCCTTCTCCCCCCTTCTCCCCCCTTCTCCCCCCTTCTCCCCCCTTCTCCCCCCTTCTCCCCCCTTCTCCCCCCTTCTCCCCCCCTTTCTCTCCCCCCCTTTCTCTCCCCCCCTTTCTCTCCCCCCCTTTCTCTCCCCCCCTTTCTCTCCCCCCCTTTCTCTCCCCCCCTTTCTCTCCCCCCCTTTCTCTCCCCCCCTTTCTCTCCCCCCCTTTCTCTCCCCCCCTTTCTCTCCCCCCTTCTCTCCCCCCTTCTCTCCCCCCTTCTCTCCCCCCTTCTCTCCCCCCTTCTCTCCCCCCTTCTCTCCCCCCTTCTCTCCCCCCTTCTCTCCCCCCTTCTCTCCCCCCTTCTCTCCCCCCTTCTCTCCCCCCTTCTCTCCCCCCTTCTCTCCCCCCTTCTCTCCCCCCTTCTCTCCCCCCTTCTCTCCCCCCTTCTCTCCCCCCTTCTCTCCCCCCTTCTCTCCCCCCTTCTCTCCCCCCTTCTCTCCCCCTCTTTCTCTCCCCCTCTTTCTCTCCCCCCTTTCTCTCCCCCCTTTCTCCCCCCCCTTTCTCCCCCCCCTTTCTCCCCCCCCTTTCTCCCCCCCCTTTCTCCCCCCCCTTTCTCCCCCCCCTTTCTCCCCCCCCTTTCTCCCCCCCCTTTCTCCCCCCCCTTTCTCCCCCCCCTTTCTCCCCCCCCTTTCTCCCCCCCCTTTCTCCCCCCCCTTTCTCCCCCCCCTTTCTCCCCCCCCTTTCTCCCCCCCCTTTCTCCCCCCCCTTTCTCCCCCCCCTTTCTCCCCCCCCTTTCTCCCCCCCCTTTCTCCCCCCCCTTTCTCCCCCCCCTTTCTCCCCCCCCTTTCTCCCCCCCCTTTCTCCCCCCCCTTTCTCCCCCCCCTTTCTCCCCCCCCTTTCTCCCCCCCCTTTCTCCCCCCCCTTTCTCCCCCCCCTTTCTCCCCCCCCTTTCTCCCCCCCCTTTCTCCCCCCCCTTTCTCCCCCCCCTTTCTCTTCCCCCTTCTCCCCCCCCTTCTCTCCCCCCTTCTCCCCCCCCTTTCTCTCCCCCCTTTCTCTCCCCCCTTCTCCCCCCCCTTTCTCTCCCCCCTTCTCCCCCCCCTTTCTCTCCCCCCTTCTCCCCCCCCTTTCTCTCCCCCCTTCTCCCCCCCCTTTCTCTCTCTCCCTTCTCCCCCCCCTTTCTCTCTCTCCCTTCTCCCCCCCCTTTCTCTCTCTCCCTTCTCCCCCCCCTTTCTCTCTCTCCCTTCTCCCCCCCCTTTCTCTCTCTCCCTTCTCCCCCCCCCACTCCTCTCCGCTCCTCTCCCCACTCCGCCTTTTGTTTTCGCAGATAGTCGGCACACAAAGCTAGTCCCAGATTTGAGCGACGGCGAGGCACCCTGATGAGTGAGCCTCAGGAGCGCAATGGATTTGACTAAGATGGGCATGATCCAGCTGCAGAACCCCTGCCACCCCACCGGGCTGCTGCACAAAGCCAACCAGATGCGCCTGGCGGGGACACTGTGCGACGTGGTCATCATGGTGGACAGCCAGGAGTTCCATGCTCACCGGACAGTGCTGGCCTGCACCAGCAAGATGTTTGAGATCCTCTTCCACCGCAACAGCCAGCATTATACCCTGGACTTCCTCTCGCCAAAGACGTTCCAGCAGATCCTGGAGTACGCATACACCGCCACACTGCAGGCCAAGGTCGAAGACTTGGATGACCTGCTCTACGCCGCCGAGATCTTGGAAATTGAGTACCTGGAGGAGCAGTGCCTGAAGATCCTGGAGACCATCCAGGCCTCTGAGGACAACGATGCCGAGGTCACCATGGCCGATGGAGGCACTGCTGCTGCCACCGAGGAAGAGGAGGAGAGGAAGTCAAGGTACATCAAGGGCCTCTTCGTCTCCAAGCCTGCTGGCGAGGAGAGCGGCTACACTGGTACAGCTGGCCAGAGCCTGCCAGCGGCCCCGGCGGAACAGAGCGCCTCCGCTTCCTTTGGCCCCCTCTCCGCCATGAGCCCCACCAAGGCAGCAGTGGACAGCTTGATGACCATTGGGCAGTCGCTGCTGCAGGGCACCCTGCCGCCCACCGCCTCTGAGGACTCACGCCCTGCTGCTGCCACCCGCCGCCCCCCCAGCCTCACGGAGGTCAAAACTGAAGTGATGCAGGTGGACGAGGCTTCCAGCCATGACAGCCCTCGGATGGCCGAGCCCGGTGCCTCCAGCGGGGAGAAGCCTGATGAGAAGGGCAAGGAAGGGCCCGGCACCCCAACCCGCAGTAGTGTCATCACCAGCGCCCGTGAACTGCACTACGCCCGCGAGGAGGGTGCTGATCTGCCCGCTGAGCCCAGCCAGGGGCTGCCACTGGGGCCGGAGCCATCCGCCGCCACCCAGGGCGAGAAGCCCCTGGGCATCTACTCCCTGCTGCCCAACCACAAGACTGAGCCGGTGCTCGGCGTGCCGCCCTCCGTGGCGTCTGCCCTGCACGTGCAGCCGGCCTTGGCTGTCTCCATGGACTTCAGCGCCTACGGGGGGCTGCTGCCCCAGGGCTTCATCCAGCGGGAGCTGTTCAGCAAGCTGGGGGAGCTGGCGGCCGGCATGAAGACGGAGAGCAGGGCCCTGGGTGAGCAGTGCAGTGTGTGCGGGGCAGAGCTGCCGGACAACGAGACCCTCGAGCAGCACAGGTGAGTGTGGAAGCCGCAACGCTGCGTGCTGCACCAGCCGGGGGATTTCGGCATCTGACCAGGCGTCGCGCGTGCTGCTGCCAAGTTCCCGCCGCATACCCTGAAAGTGGGCCGTGGGGCTGCGTGCTTGGAGGGACAGCTGTTGCAACTTTCCCAGGTCTGGCAGCCATGCCAGAAGGTTCCTTCCAGCGAGCGCCGGCTGGGGAGGACAGCCTGGATGGGGCTTGGCTGTAGGTGTTTCCTGCTAGCACAAACCCCTCAGCTTTCCTTGGCCGGCAGCCGCCAAACGGCTCACAGCCACTAGCCATTGCGCTTAGGGATCTACGTGTAAAGAGACGCTGCGGGGTCAGGCAGCCCTCGCCCATCCTCTGTCCACAACCGATTCCTCCCATGCCAGCACCCAGGCACATCCGTGTGGGGTGAGGAGGTGGGGGGGGACCCCTGCACCCGGCTGCAGTGATGACATTTGGGGTCGTTGCGTGCAGTGCCTTGCCAGCCCGGTAGTTTTACACCGCTTAGCCTTTTGAAAGATTTGCACTGTGTGTGAAGTAGCGTGTAGGTCGGGCTGTGGGGTGAGCACAGGGGAGTGGTGCTGCCTCAGGGATGTGGGTTCTGGGTCAAACCTCCAGCCGCTGACATTTTGGGGCTCCCCTACTTGGGATGGGGGGTGGAATCTTTGTGCTCATGCTGAGCCCCGCAACTCGGAGACCTGCTGCGGGGTGGGAGCGTGGTGGTGGTTATCAGCACGTGACTTGGGTGCTCCCCCTGTTCTCTGCTTCTCGCTCATGGGGACCAAAGCTTGTTCCCCATTTTTGGCCAGGGAACGGAACCACGTTGGCCAGGGAACAGAACTGCACCTGAATTGGCATGGCTGGTCAGCCCCTCTGGTGCTGGGTGTGCTTCAGCGAGCGCCATGCAGCGCTGGCCCTGGTGCAGCTGCAGCCCCACAGCAGGACAGCAGCGGCCTGGCAGAAGGCAGTGCCGGCGCAGTGCCAGAGCCACTCGCATCCTCCCTGGGCTGTGCACCCCGTCAAGATTTTTTTTTAATGAATCAACAGGTTAATTAGTCCCGATGCACATAACGCGCTCCAGAGCCAGTGGCCGCGCTGGCACGCGCCTGTGGCAGGGGAGCTGGTGCTGCCGGCATGCTCTCTGCCTGCGGGGGCTGCCGCCCGCAAGCGGTGCGGGATGCACCGGCATCGGGTGCTGGAGCGGCGGCAACTCCCCACACGTTCAGCCCGCGATCGTTTCCAGTGCGGGGCGGCAGCCGCTGCTCTGGCGTTCTTGGCTCCGTCAGCGCTGGCAGCATCACCTCTTGCTCTGGCCGGTGACTCGGGGCTGCCACACAGAGCCTGCCGAGAGCAGCCCTCGCCTCTCCGAGGGCTCCCCTGGTCCTGTGCTGGGTGCATGGCCGCTTTCTGCTTTGTTCCCCGGGCTCACGAGCGGGAGAGCAGGGGCTTTGCGTTCTCCCCCCTGCCCGGAGCTGCCTCGGCGCAGCTCTTCCCTGCCAGCGCGGTGATGCAGACTGAACGTCATGGGGGGAGAGCTGCAGTGAGGCTCTGAGAAAATCTTAACGTGCCTTTCCGCCACGGTCTCCAGCATCTCCCTCTCCCCACCCGAGCCCAAGAGCGGCGACGGATGCGGTTGTGAGGGAGGGCAGTGCTTGGGCTGCTGCTCCACTGGTGGGGGATCTGTCCCGAGGCAGGGTGGGCTGGAGGGGTGGGCGGGAGGTGGGGGGGCCTGGCCCGCCTGTCCAGTGCAGCAGCCTGTATTTCACAGCACCTTTTGGGACTTGGCTTGTTTTGACAGCCATGCCGTGTCAGTAGCTTATTTATTAATTATTCACGATCCTTATCAGGAGGCTGTGTATGTGCCCTGCTCCAGTAGACTGGAGGGTCTGAGCGGAGCAGGGAGCTGAGCGCCGTCCCCTGTGAGCGAAGCCTCGCAGGCAGTTGCTTAAGCCAGCCCCAAACTCTGCTTGTCTGTTCTTGCTTTCAGGCAGATTACCTGGCGCTGGCAAACTTTGCAGGGCGAGCCAAATCCTTTGAGCCGTTTTTAAACTGATCTGTAAGACCATCCATGTTGAAAGGCATTGGGCAACAGTCCAATGAGCTTACCCCACTACCACCCCCAAAAGTCTAAATCCAAGGCTTTTTTTGTGTAGAGGGGGTCTCATGTGGCTTTTTCAGTGTTTGCTTTCTAATATGTTGTGAAAATTAACATTTTTGGGAGGATTTGTGGGATCCCATTGTATTCATGGAGCTGTTAAACAGCATCTATGCTAGATTGGGGTCTGTAACTCCCTTGCTGGAGCGGTTCTGCTGGCAGTGGCAGCTGCACCGCACCGGCTACGGGGCCCCTCTTCGCTCCAGTGCCTGACAGAGAGGTGGTCTGGGGGGATCTGCACTCAGTGCTGAGGTCCCGGCACGACCTCCCCAAGCTGGCTGACGGTGAGGGCAGGATGTGCCGAGGGCACGGTGATGACGCTCCTCGACTGGCGGCTTTCGCTGACCTCTTTCTGCTGTGCATTTGCTGCTGAGGTTTTGCTTTCTGAGCCCAAAGTGAGCGAGGAGGTGCTCAGAGCAGAGTTGCTCCCAGCTGCAGCGAGCTGGGGGCTGGCTGCCAGAGAGGGGTACCTCACCATAACACAGGATGCTTGCTGATAGCGTTGGTGCGCCGAGCCCCAGCAGGTGACGGACAGAGCCCAAGCCCATCCAGAGCCGTCACGACTCTTTCTGCGAGGAGCTGAACGAGCCAGCGTGTGCCGTGCCTGTTTACATCACACAGGCGAGCGCATACATACACATATGGTGGATGTGTTTGTTTACACACGCACACATGCCTATATCAGTATAAATATATATGTTTATACTCTCAGAGCCTTCTGAGTGGCGTTCCCCTCTTCATCAGTGTGGGAAACGCAGGCAGGGAAAAGGAGAGCAGAGGGCCAGGCTTCAGCAGGCGCGTGGTGGGGGCCGCTTGCCCCAGGTGGTGGAGGGTGCCTGAGGGATGGCCGCCTGCCCCGGCCCGTGCAGGAGCGCAGCTCCATGGCCGCCCTCGGCCTCGTGGCAGCACCGCCTGCGCCGGGTCGTAACGCAGCCAAGCCAAGAGCACCAAGCTGTGACCTTTTGCTGGCCAAGCGGCTGCAAGCCTCGGCACTGGCTCTGATCAGGGGTTTTGAGTCTCTGAACCTGCCGGCTGCTGCGCAATCCATTTTTTTTTTTTTTCCTTTACCAAGCTTATGATTTTGACTAATTGAGTCTATATGGAGTTGGTGACTCTTTAATTTTTTTATAAAAGATTTCCTCCTAGGTTCAGCAAAGTTCAAACTTAATCTAATGTTAGTATTGATCATCACTTCTAATTGCAGACAAAAAAGCCATAGTTCAGTGGCCCTTTTTGGGCTTGTTTGTATGAAGAAAAACCTCCCGAGCTGCGATGTGAGTGCCATGCTGAGCCACTGACTGAGCCTGGAGTAATTTGTCCTCAGGAAGTTAAATACCTTAAAACTTTATAAAAGACATGGTTTCATTTTCTGAATGTCAATAGCAACAGGGAAGGCTGCAGGCGGGGATGTGATTCAATAAAGTTCATTAGCGGCACGGCCAAGCATCCAAACCCCAATGCTGCCCGGGAATTCACCCGCCGTAGCGATGCGGCTTGCTGTCAGTGTTTGTCACATGTGTCCGTGCGAGATGGAGGTGCTTGGCTGGAAAGTGAAATTGCTTCGTGGCGATGGTGTCGCCAGGCCCATGGAGCTGGCAGTGGGTGGCTGCTCCCCTTGGAGAAGTTTTGACTGAAAGGTGCCTTTCCTCACCGTCGCGTGGGGAGATGCACCTTGGGGAAAGCCTCCGTTCCCATTTTCAGGTCTGAGTTTTGCATTTTGAGGTTTCATGGCTGAGCTGTCACCTAAAAGACATGTGCTGCGGCGCAGTGTGCTAAGGGCAGCAATAAGGAGGCTTGCTTTTCCACCTTGGCTGCTGGCCAGCCACAGTACCCCAGACTGCAGTTTTGCCCTCTTCTTCTGTTTCTGAAGTGCAGAGGACCTGTAGATCTACCTGGCTGCTACCGGCAGCACCGGCATGCAGGGCCTGGCATCGGGGCTCTTGCCGGTCAGATGTGTAGGACTGGGTGTGGATGCTCCAGCTGTCCCAAAACGCCCCTGCTTGGGGAAACTGCAGCTTCCCATGGGGAACCAGGTCCTGGTTACGACGCCCGGCGATCCCCGTGATGTGTAGGCTGTTGGTCTGCTGTCTGCGTGGAGCTGCTAATGCCATGGCAAACTTTGAGTAGCCACGTAGGGAAATACTCTGGCGTTTGGCTCTTTCTTTGCCAGCCTCACCTCCATTTGTCTCCGCCTGGATTAGCTGAGCGTTGTACTACTAATGCCATTAGGCATGTTGGCACTGCTCGACATGTCACAGTGAGAAACAGATGCACTACACCATTAAAGCAATAAACGTGATAAATCGGATCCCAAGCGCTTTGTGAGATGTTATTAGTGTTAATTTTGGTACCCTGATACAGTAGTTGTTTTTTGGTTTATTTTAAGCATTGGGTAATTTATGTTCCACCGCGATCGAAACTTTAAGAAAAGGAGGAAAAACAGAAAATGAGGGGGGAGGGAAAAAAAAAAAAAAGCCAGCAGCCCCCCAAACTCTGCCCGTGATTACTTCCAGAGTCCAAAGACAACTTGGCAGCTCTTGTTTCTTGCTGATGGGCCTTATTAGCAGCACCTGGCATCATAAGGGGCTAATGGAAACCAGCATTCCCGGCTGCCTGGCCGCTGCCACACGGCGCAGGGCGGCCGGGCGAGGAAGCTCTTATTAGCTTTATGGGCAGGGGGACGTGCCCCGCTCAGGAAATGAATGTTGCAGCTAAGGTCCGCGGCGCTGACCCCGAGCGTGTAACCTGTGAGCGCCGGCAGAGACCCCGCTCAGGATGCTTGGGATTTCGGGGGCTCTCTGGTTCTTGTCATAGGCAGAGGGGGAATACGGCATGGTATGTTGCAGCCTTGAACTTTTGATTTATTCAGTGGGGGACTTAACCATTTCCATACTCTGCTCCTAGCGCAGAGGGGTGAAAGCCCCCTTTGGCTTCCGCGTTATTCCATCCGTTATTCCGCATCATTGTCATCGTGCGGGTGATGCCTTGTAAAGCAAAACTCTGATATTCCCATTGGAAAACACCAACCTAATTATTTTTTTTTTAATTTATTTCTTTTTCCCTTTACCCAGTGCATCTTACTTTTGCATCTTCTCTGCCTGACAGTGGCCGGCACTTTGGACACCTTGTGGCTCTTTGCAGGGGCGAGAGGGATGCTGCCTGCCCTCCAACCAGCATGCGTCCACCTTCCCCAGTGTTGCCCATTTCCAGGGACCGGGGAGGGTGGATCTTCGCCAGCTGATTCCCGTCAGCTTGCAGGGCTGGGACCCTTGATGCCTAAAACCTGCCCGATGGAGGACACTTGGAGTAGCTTTTTCCCAAAAGTGCACTTACTTGACGTTGCTTGCAGCAGTTCAGTAAGCTTTGCGGAGCCTTTTTGGTTCTCGTTACAACTCCTAGAGTAATGTTGGTTAAAAATGTATTTAGCAGCTGCACAGAGGCACCCTCAGAGAACCTGTGCTGTTTCAGGGGTGATGCTGTTAATTCTGTTTTTTCTTTTCCCCGTGGCACGTGGAGGTGGTGCAAAGCAGCCCGGGCACTTTGTGGCCGAGCACCCCTGCAGCCTTACCCGCTTCTATGCGATGTTGGCTCTTTAGTTACACTGGTGTGTAAATCTGTTTTCCTTGGATAGAGTAAAACGATCTGCATTTTCCTTTTTGCTCGCAATTAGCAAGATTTTTCTTTTACTTCCCACCCCCCCACACCCACCCCCCCGTCCTTGACAGCTTCAAGAGAGGCTTTAAATGAGTAATTACTAAATATTTCCCGGCAGCCAAACACGGGGCCATGGCATCTCCTGTTGCAAAAGTGAAAAATATTTCTGTTTGCAGTTAATTTTAGTGGCAGGCAGATCATGTTAACTGGGTGTAATTGCTTCCAGATATGGCAGAGGGTTTTGTGTGTTGGGATGAAGGGTCTGGTAAGTGCTCACTTCCTGTGTAAATTAGCCTATTCCATTCATTCCTCCTTGCCTGGCAGTCCTGGCTTGTGTCACTCTGCCTGCAAGGTTTTTTTTCTCCGCACCCCCCCACCCCCCCGGGTGTTAGGCAGCTCGGTGCTTTATGGTTGGTTTAGTCCTTTGCTGGGCATTGCTCTCTGCTTTACCATCACAGGCAGGCGCAGTCAGGATGCGCGGGCACCTGCATCCCACCAATGAGTGACAGGAGTCCAGTCGGTGCCTGCGGGTGCCAGCAAAATGCTGCTGCAGACGGCAGTGTCTTCACACCTCGCAGCTTTCGTTGGGCTCACCAGAGCTCAGCTGGCGTTCTGGCCCCAGCAGAGCCTGGCGCTTGCAAAGTGGCTGCATGACGGGTACCCGCTGAAACAGGGAGGGTGACGCATGGGGAAATCCAGGTGGAAGGGATTTGTGTAACGTGAGCAGCAGGGGAAGGTTTATGCATCCTTTTGAATAAACGCACACAAGGCAGGCGAATCTGCGTGTGGTTAGATGCCTTTTAATACAGGCTTACGAGCTTTCAACGTAGTCTGACATCTGCTCTTGTTCCCAGGCTCAAGCCTGGCTGCGGGGAGCTGCGGGGGGCCTGCCGTGGCATTGCGAGCATTGGGTGATCTTTGCCCAGGCTGAAGCGCGCCTGAAACGCTTGGTATAATTTTTGAACGCGGGTTTGTACTTGCAGTGTTTTGAATCGCTTCTGCAGCTGACGTGCAGAGTGGCGGATAGCTCGGCAGGAGCGGTGAGCGCCGCTGGGCCACGTGCTTTCGCAAATAAAGTTGGATTCCTCTTTTTTGACGAGAGCATCTGCTGGCTCGGTTGTTCCCCATCTGAAGAAAGGAGTATCACCGTAGAATTTGGGTTGCAGGAGCAAGCCTTTGTGGCCTGGGCTCACGTGCTGGCTGGGAGCCAGGGCCGCCCGTATCATTTTCGCTGTAGTATTCTTAACTGATTTTAAGTAGATTATGGTTGGATATGCGCCCTGCTGGGCTGCTTTAAGTTTTCCATCAGCCCTCGTCATCTCATTTCTGTTTTATTGGCACATTGTTGAACAAACAAGTTGGGATATGCAATTGAGGAAATACTTCTCCACGTAGGCATGAGCACTGTAAGGCTTGCTAGAGCTGCCCACCATAAATCAGGGTTAAACACCCTGCTTTGTTACCAGTGTCAGCGCAGAAGATGGGCTGTTTATCTGTGTGTATCAGCCAGGCTGATAACCCCGTGCTCTGTTCAGTGCTGTACGAGGAGCAGCTGGCTTGCTGCGTGCTGGCGTCTCCTGTGTGCAAAGGCAGAGTGCTGGGGGGAGCACCGCTGGATGCTGGCACCAGTGATGCCATGGTACTTGCCTTACATGCTGGGGAGGGCACCTCTGCACCCCCGTCTCGAAAAAGCACACCTCCATCTGTCTGCAAGCATAACTTGTGGCAGGGAGGAGGACGCCTTGTTTTCACCTTGGTGACCTATAAAGAAGGCAAGCATCGAGCGGAAAAACAAAGAGAAGCTAAAAAACCCCAACCCACAACCCCATATACCAGGCCATTTCCATCTCCAGCATGTTCACGAGGTCAGAAGGAGCATAGCCAGCCTGCGGGAGGGGGGTACCTCCTGGCACTGCCACCAGGAGAGTGCTGGGCTCTTATTTCCATGTGAAATGACCGTGTCATGTGGGCCGAGTCAGCTTTCCTGCAGAGAAGCAGCAGAAAGCCGTCTGCCCGCCAAAACACCTGCACAGCTCCCAGCATCATGCCCAGCAGAGCCAGCCCCTGGCAGGGCAGGCATCCCCACGCCGAGCGCTTGGGCTCCATGGAGGCTAAAAATGGGGCTTCCCATTGGTGAGGACCCGTGTCGATCTTTAAGTAACTCCTAGGGACTTTTTTAAAGGCACAATGCAATTACTATCTGTGTGTGTATAAAAAAATCCAACCCAGCGCTATCACCTATAATTTAATTTTGTTTCAGATTTGCATTTATGCACCAGGTGCTACACCAATTACAACCCACATGCTGTTTGCAGCTCCATTGTGACTATGGAAAGTGCTTTTATCCTCTTGCCACCGATTTTGGGGACGATGCTGGGCTCTGCACGCTTTGCCCTTTGTAACCTTCCCTCGTTCTTTTCTCTGCGCATTATTCATAGTAAATCATATTAGAAAGGAGTGCTAAGGAGGAAGTGTGATTCATCCTCCTTGAAACCAGCACTGACATAAATAAAGGCAAAGTGCTTACTACGTATTTTTTATTATGGTGTTTAGGGACAGGTTGTACTAATTTTGGCGTGCGCAGACTAAACCCATGAAGGCTACAACTCTACAAAATTCAATTTAACCGCAGCACTGGCTGCACGTTAAAAAAAAAAATCCAACTAAAGCCCAGCCAGTCTTCTTGGAAGCGTGCATGTGTGGCAGCACAAGGCTTTCGGGACAGCTCATTGCTTTCCAGATTTTACTGCGTGCCTTTGGCTGGTCCAGTGGCTTCTTGGGGGCTTGCTGGGACTTGCTGTGGCACAGGAGCAGGGCTGGCTGTGAGCTCGGGCATCCTCATTGCTTGGGTGTATCACAGGGTCAGGAACAAGATGCTCTAATTGGTCCACTAAAGGGCTACCTGATGGGGGCAAACCAGTGGGGAAGCAGCAAGGGGATGTGTAGAGGGGATGCTCTAGTGCAGGCAAACCCAGTAAACGCCTCACCAGACGTGCGAGTTTGGGCTGGTGGCAGGAGCTTGCTGCCAGCAGCACAGCATAGCAAGAGCTGGTGATGGATATCTTATCTCCAGCTGGGCATGGGCTGTGGTTGCAGCCTGCTGCGCAACACACACAAACTGCCTTTGCGTGGGAGAGATAAGGTGCAGGCAGGCGTTGTGCAACGCCTGTGCCTTACCGGTCCCCCTCTCCCCATGCCGACATGGCACCGGCATCCCGCTCGCACCAGGCTGCGGTCAGCCGGAGGGCACCGGCAGTGGTGCCAAATGCATCACCAGCACCAGGGCAGGTTGTCTCCACTGGCAGCAGGCAGCAAGCCTGGCTCACGGTGGTCTGGGGTGGTTGGAGCACAGCAGGGCACCCACCGGGGCCCCTTTCTGCGAAACAGTGCAGCGCTCAGAACCGAAACCCTCTGCACCTCCCTGCTGGGAATTCTGCTATTTTTACCAGTAACACGGTGATTTCCTCTTTTCTCTCTTCCTTCCCCCTGTTCGTAGAAAATATCCCAAGCACCAAGAGCGGGTGGGAGGAGGGTGCTTCTGCGAACGAGAGCGGTAGCCAGCGGCACTGGCAGCATGCAAAGCCTTTTTGGGCGTCTCTGCCCACGCTGGCCTCACCTGTCGAGGGGCAGTTGGGGGACCTTCCGCAGCTGCCCTCTCCCGCCACGGGCTGGGGCGGTGAGTGCTTGGAGCCTTGCATGTGGGTTGCCTTGCACAGGAACCAGCGGTGCGCGATGAAACTGGCGGAAATGCTGCTTCCGTCCAGCAGGAAACTTTCGGGGAAATTCTGACTTGGATCGAAACATTTCCCATGGGGGAAAAAAGTGAAAAGGGGTTGGTTTTGCTTGCTGGGTCCCTGTCGCCTCTTGCTCTCAGGGCAAGGGATGGGGAAACACCGCTCTGACTTCGCTGTGCCATCCCCCAGCCTTGCAGTGCGTTGTCACCCTGGTTGAAGGGTAGTATTTTGCTGGGGCTTTTGCGGGGATTTTGAGTTTTGCATTTCGGAGGGCGGCAGGGAAGATTGCCTATCAGGCAGGGCCCATGGGAAATAGGTGCCACAGTGGGAACTGGGGCCACCGGCAGCTCCCAGCCCACAGGGTGCTGCGTCAGTGGTAACCAAGCCTGGGCAAGGCTGGGGCAGCACTGGGGATGCCTCAGCCCTACTCATGGGATGCCCCCAGCCCTGCCCACAGGGGCTGGGGAGGGGCACTGGGATCTCTGGATGCAGAGGCAATCACTTGTATTGATTTCTGGCTTATCTGACCCTTTAGCTGGAGGCGGCTCTTCCTTCAGTGTCTAACCACACATAACTTAAAGCAGCCCAGAAATGTATATCATCCTTTTCTTGCATTAATTAGGGCTGGCCAATGCATTATTTAACGGGGTAGGAGCTGCTGCGGGCTGCCCCAGAGCAGGTGCCATGACCAGCTGGCACGTGGGCGGGGGTCTGGCAGGTCATGTGCTGTCAATGCGGGCATCTGCAGGAGTCTGGGGATGCTGGCCAGCGGTGCTGCTCTGGCACATTGTGGCAGTGGCAGGGCCAAGCAGGGAGGAGACCTCACATCAGACCTTGCTGTTGGGAGGGGGACTGGTCCAGCTGTGCCTATCCAGAAGAAGATGGGAAGAAGATGGCAAAAGAAGGGACTCTGGTGATGGGAGGCTGAGCGAGGGGTGCCCCACAGAGGAGCAGAGATGAGCATCTCCGAGGATAGCGCTTGGGATGCTTTCCTTATCCAGTAGCACAGGTGCCACGTGGTGGGGTCCGCTCTGCCGGCCAAGCACTGAAGGCTCAGCCGCTGTCAATGCGGGCAGCTGCACCGCATTCTCCTCCGGCTGGAGGTGGAAAGCAGCTCCCTAATTAGCACCTTTGTTGCTAAGTGAACGAAGCGGCCATGCATGGCAAGCTACCTGCTAGCAATACGTGTATTGGGGAGGGGGCCATCAGGTGCCACCGCAGATAATGCCATGTTGCACAGCTGCAGGTACCAATGTGCCGAAGCCTGTTTGCTCGCTGCCCTGCAATGGGTGGGCATCGCGGGCTGAGACCGGGAGGGAAACGCCATTTGCTTTCATCTCCTCCCCTCCTACTTCATTTGCTTGGATGCTTGGTGCTGCTTACAAATACAGTTGGTGGGGGCTGATAAGGATCACTGACCTAGGGCAAGCAATGGGGACTTTCTTCCTGCTAAAATTAAAAGAAACCCACATCGCCTTCTGTTTGTATGGCCAGGCTGGGGGGCTACTGGGCTGGATGTGCCCAGCCGCCAGTCTTCAGCACTGTGGCTTCTCATGTGAATGTGCCACGCATGGGAGTCGTGTCCTCAGCGCTCATAGACAAGTGTGTTCAGTCCCCGGTGTCAAACGCGTTCTGCAGGTAAGGGTCTCTTCGGGCTTTGGTGTGGGGTAGAATTTTCCACCCAGCTGAGAAGATGGGACATGTAAGTGGGATTTCTTGTGCGTAGTCGTGCCATGTCGGGGTTTACTTTACCATGAGCCCCATGGGAAGGAATGTTCCTCGTGGTGCTTCACTTGCATTCCTGCATGGGCCAGATACCATTTTCTTTTGCTGCCGTTGGTGTTTTGGGGATTTCGGTTCTCTCATTGGTGTACTGCGTGGCAGATGCATCATTGTACAGGCTCTTTGTGCTGCGACAGCTTACGTGGAAACCACGTTTTCTGCATAAGCAAGCAGAAGGCAAGAGGAAGGACCGTGGCAACGACACGAGAGCCCAGGCAGAGGCAGGGAGACAAAGAGTGGCCGGGTGCAGCGAGGCATCCCCCAGCCCAGGCAGGTCCTGGTCCAGTTGCAGCTCCAAGACTGGCCATGGTCCCCACATGACGGCCCTGGTCCCCACGCTGTCCTGCATCCCCCCATGATGCCCCTATGCTGCCCTGCATCCCCCTGTGGTGTCCCCATACCACCCTGCATCCCCCTCTGATGCCCAGGTCCCCTCACAGTGCTGAGTCTCGGTCCCACCATGATGCTGTGACCTCCCTGCTGCCCAGGCCCTGGGGGGCTCAGCAGGGGACCACTCTTCAGGCAGGTGGGTGTGTCCGGGCTGGTGCCAGGGGACCACAGCCGGGCCAAAAGTACACTGGGTTTGCTCTGTTGGGGTATCGGTGATGACAGGGGGCTGCCACAGGGCCTCAGCTGTGTGCGGATGCCATCCCTCCTCTCTTCCAGCTAATCTATAGTTTAGGGCTGGGTGTATGTCAGACATGGGGGTCTTTTCCTTCTTTACGTACGTTGGCTTAATTCTTGCTTCGGTCTGCAGCCACTCGCTTTTCCCATGGTAGGGTTTTTGTCACTGTTATTAACTAATGAGCCAATTTTGTTGCCATTTTTAAATAACTGTATTTTTCCTTCAATGCAAGAAAAGGAAAATGCCTTTTCTTAATAGCACAGCTCTCAAAAGTCATTGAAGGCATGAATTTGCCATTCTTTCTCACAAATGTGTGGATTACCACACTTTTTATTACTAGGGCTTGAATTGCTGAATCATGGAAGCGGGGTAATAGGATATGTTTGCATACATGGCACTGGGGGGAAAAGCGGTTATTTTTAAAGCCGCTATAGTGGGCTGGGGTGCTTTTCCCCCTGTTGCTATGACATTTTGTGGTGTGGGATGCATCTTGGATCCCAGCGCTGGCCTTGGGTCAGGCTCGAACACAGGGCAGCCCTACCTTCTGGGGCCACAGCTCTGCTGCCTCGTGCGCCCCTGCTCTGCCCAGGCATCCCCGAGGTGCAGCCTCAGCAAAGCACTGATTTACCGTGCGCCCTACTGGGGCGCACACCGGTCGTCCTCTGCCTGCCATAGCTCTCACCTGTTGCGACAAGGGTTGCTGCTGAGGCAGCTCTTCTGCTGTGGTCCACGGTGCTTGTGTTTTCAATTACCTTTGGTCACCTCTCGTACAGTGTCTGCCCTGTGCTGGCAGGGTCAGACATGAGTTAGCTGCAAGTGTCACTGTGTTAAAAGAAATAATAGTATCATCTTCCGAGGGACAGTAACAATGGATGTTAATGCCAGCATCCCACCAGCCTAGAACCGGCAGCTCTCCTCCCTCCTCCAGAATTAATAAATCATGAGTTTTGCTGGTCTCGCTCTTTCAGCCCAGCTAACAGCTCCGCTCTTGCCTGGCAGATGCCACAGCCATGGCAGCTCATGGGTCTGAGCCCCGCTCTGGGTCCAGGGGCTTTTCCGCTGGGCTCTATCAAGCGACAGCCAGGAACGCTTGTAAACAAGACCCTGTTTGGATTGCCACATCCCTTTGATTCTTCCTGCATCATCTTCTGCCACATCCTGGCTCTGTGTCCTGGGGTTGGGGTTTTATTATTTTATAGGTGCTGTAACATTCAGACCATGTTGTGCGGCAGTGGCCGGTATGGTCTCCCCACCGTCCTGCTCCTCAGAGGGATGCTCTTCAGCAGGGAGCAGGGAGCCGTTGGGTGGCTGGAGCACACAGGGGGCTCTGGGGCCCCCAGTTGCATTTCAGGACCAGAATGGCCCATGTTTAGGTGTGTGTCTCAGAAAGCACATCATATTTGGGATAAGGAATAATGGTTCTGCCACGCTCCGTGCATGTTGCTGATCACGTTCCCCTGCGCGTATGAACTGGCGCCTTTTCATTAGTAAATCATGCCGGGGAAATAAGGGTAAGAAGCAGCACGTCTGCCTGCATGTAAAGGTTTGGTTATCCCTGGTGTGGCTGTCCCTTTTGGCCCTGCTCTCCGACCACTGGGCAGCCTTTAAAAGATCTGCAGAGAGCCAAAGCACCAGCAAACAGTGTAAACCTGCCGTTATTTCCAGCGCAGCTCTCAGCTGATGACCAAAAATATATGCTGGGGAGCAGGAATGGTACAGAGAATAATTTTCACTCCAGAAATTATTGTCCTTGCGAGAGCAGATTTAAAATCTATTTAACTTTTCAGTGTCCCATACCCCTTTAAACGTTTCAAGTGTATTCTCACTGATGGGTTACCTTTTCTTTCCCCTCAGGCTGTAATTAGTGTCCTTTACACAGAATTGCCTTAGAATTGGATTTGAAGAAGATAAGAATCAAATTACCAGTATTTATCTTGTAAATTCCAAAAGACCTACTGAGAGGCGCAGTATAAAGAGGGTTTTTAAAATTTTGTGCTCTGAAAGCACAAACTTCCCATAGGTCCAGGTTTCCCTGGAGCATCACATCTGCGATACGCCAATAGGCGTGGGATGTGCCTAGAGGTGCCAGGAGGAAGAGGATGGCTCCTTCCTTGCCGGAGCCCCACTTGCAGGCTGGGAAGGCAGCTGGCTGGCAAGATACCTACAGAAATGGATGTATCACCTGATGGATGGTGGCTTGTTTGCATTAATTGGGGCAGACACGGTGGTGATAGTTTGGATACTGCAGTGCCTTCCAGGAGGGCGATTGCCTCCTGGTTTTGCTCTTGGGCTGCAGGGGCTGAGCTGGGACACGCATCCCCTCTGCCCTGATGGGTCTTGCCAGTCCAAGGGAGGTGACCAGGTGCAGGATGGCAGCATTATCTCAGGCTGGGTGTATAAAAGAGTCTGGTCTTTGCTTTCACGGCTGGTCCCACATAGGCTGGAGAAGAAAAGTCTTGGAAATGCAGCCTCTCCTCCTTTTTCCCAGGCTCCCGCCCAGCTTCCCTCCCTGCTCTGCCGGGTGGCTCTCCAATGACAAGGCAAGTTGAGCACCAGAAATGGATGGAGGTAATTTCGGTGGGCTCTGTTTTGACAGAAATTAAGCATCTGAATTTAAATTAAGGAGACGGAGAGCCTGGGCAGCTGAGACTATATTTTCATAGCGTAAACAGTTGCAGAAGAAGATTAATAGCATCTGTGTAAACACTCCCTCGCAGTGGTGAGGGGTTGGTTTTGTTTTGTTTTATTTTTTTTTAAGAGTTTGAAAATTCTGAGGACGGCTAGAGGCAAGAGGGGCCATACTTCCCCTCCTGCTTGCCTGCGCGCACCTTCAGCCTCCCCGTCCATCCCATGGTAAATATTTCAGCCACCCTCAGCCCCGCTCTCCCTTCTTGCAGTAAATTACATATTAAAGTAGCCTGGTAACTGAGCACTGGTTGCTGCGCGATAAGCTCCGGGAAATCGATATGTTTGCCATGTGCCTGCTTGTTTATGACACCTGCCTGCAGAGCAGTTGAGCAATGCTTCGCGTGCCCGGGCTGCGCTTCACAGGCTCGCCTCATCCTGAAACCCAGCCTGCCCTCGCAGGAGAGGGTGCAACAGCACCTATTGATTTTTTTTTTTTTTTCTCCTCAAGCATGGTGTTGCACAGCAGCGCTGTCCAAAGCCACCCAGCAGCATCCCATTGTGGGGGGCAAAATAATGCGAGCGATGATATTTGATGATATGGAGCATGGGGTGGGTGGCAGGATGAGAGGTCGGGTCGTGTCTTCATCCATCTTTGGGGCTTCTCCCAGCCCTGCTGTGGGGCTCTGCGCTGCTCCTGTTTGTCACCTCCCTAGATCAGGGACAGGAGCAGAGCCCAAGGATTTAAATCCTTGTTTTGTGTGCCCAGGAAGGGAGGTGGCTGCCTCTGAACATGCGATGCTTCGTGGGTGAGGGCTGGCATCTTTGGAGCACTGTGCCACGCCAGCTGGCACGGGGACCACGTGCCCGGGCAGTCGCCAGCACATTGGTTGGACCCGTTGGCTGCATCCCAGTGCGCAGGGGAGGTCCCAGTCCCAGCCCTTCAGCAGCCGAGGCTCCCAGCCTGCAAGTGGCTGAGCCCACTTCAGCTTCTGGACTGGGACCAGCCTGAGTTGAGAAAACTCTTCCCCTTGACCTCAGAGCTCAGATGCTCCAGAGGTTTGGGTGCTTTGCCTGTGCTGAGGTTTGGCGCCTGCCTGCATCCACCCGTGTGCCGGCAGGGCTTTGGGATGGGAGCAGGCGGGTTTTTTTCCTTACGTCTCAAGTCAGCAAGCTGCAGTAATTGACCTTTTGACCCAGATATGAAGTTGGGAGGTAAAAGACACGGCTTGCAAGATTTTTGTAAAACTGTTGACCTCTCACAAGATTAACTCAGAGATAATAGTAATTATGAACAGATTACGGTGGGTCCAATCGATAGTGAACTTTACCTCCTGCCTAAAACTGAAGGTCGGCATTTTACTGCAGCAAAGATAACTACCAAGGGTTTTCACACCATCATGAGCCAGTAAATATCCCTATACATAGGAAATGCGTGAATCGAGCACATATGGCTTCTGTAGGCACTTCGGGAGGGGGAAGAGGGACCCACAGGATGGTTCAATGCCCAAGTGCGGGGTTTTGTGATGCTGAATCCTGTAGGTGAGTGTCGGTGCAGTGCAGGCTGCCTTCCTGAGTGCTGCAACAGCCCACCTGGATGGCAGCTCCCCCTGGATGCTCAGGTCCAGGGGAGTGAGCGCAGGGGGGTAGCACCCCACTCCCAAAAGGCACTTTCTCTTTGCCTAGCTTTTAATTGCTTGCTTTCACTTTTTATGTATAAAAGATTGTCCATTTAATTAACTCAAGAATGCAATTTCAAAAACGTTAATGCTTTACACATGACAGCTCTTAAAATAAAAGTAGCGTTCCAGTATTGCACCATGCTTCCTTCGCCTCTTGCGGGTCGTTCTGGAGAGAAACCATCCCCCGTGGCAGCCCCTGACTCTTGCATTGGAGTTGAAAAGGTTTGGTGGGGCTTGATCCTGGGCTTACCTTTATTAGCATGCCTGGGCTGGTGGGAGCCCTCCTTTAGCAAAGTCAGTGATTCCATCCGTGTCCTTGTCTTTCCCTGGATGTTAGCTGTTGATCTCTGGCTGATGGCACCGGGACCCGTAGCATCTCCGGTAGCTGGCTCAAGGGGGTCCGCATCACTCGTCACCCAGGGACAGCCCAGTGCTGGATGGAGGTTTGCTTTTCTGCACCGCTGGCAAGGAGCTCTCATTTCCACAAGCATTCCTCAAACTCACACTAGCCTTGGGTTTCTCTTATTTATTTTTTTATTTTTTTTATGGAGCTGCTTCATACTGGATGCTCTTCTGAGTGCAGAGCATACCCTCACCATGACCCCTCGCTTAAAACCCCCCCTTAGGGCCTTTCAAAGTCTGTTATCTTTTCCCGGACATCTGTAGTCTGAACCAAGCCGGTGGGGTGGGGACACACACTGCAAGCTGGCAAAAGCTGATGGCCATGGGGTTGGTCTGGGCAGCACCCAAAACCTGACTGCCCTTGCTGGTGCGGAACCCCTGGGGTACTCTCGCCGGGACCCCTGCCCCAGCACGCAGGCAGCCCCTTGGCTCTTCTGCACTTTGCCTGCTGTCGAGGGGCTTTGCAGGCGGGTCTGGGGAAAGCCCCTGTTTTTCCCTCCCCTCTGCATTAACACGTGCCTTTCCCCCAGACTGGAGCAGGGAAACCTGGTGGGAACTTTGAGGCGAGTCACTGAGTTTGTTGTTAAAAACCTGCACGCAACACCACCACCACCCTGCCCCTTCCCTCCCCTCCCCCCCCCCGGTTTTTTTTTTGTAGCTTAGAAACCTCTCTTTGTGGCAGAAGGCTGGGAGGGTTTGAATACCACATACAGGCGTAGGAGGCTGACTGAGACCATACGGCTTTATCATTCATTAATTCCTGTGCTCATTCATCCCCCTATTTAAACTTCTCTGTAAAGACGGGAGCTACAGATGGTCTTTTGGTACCCGCTTTAGCCTGCAGACCTTGGCCCCGACAAAGGGGTACAGAGGGAGCAGCAGAGTGTACAAAATATTTCCAACCATTAGAAATCGAGGTCTCATTCACCGGCAGCTTCTGTTTTGAAAGCGAATTTATGCAAGAGCGTCATAACCCGCCGAACGGGGTATTGCCAAGAGTCGAGCTTAACTGAGAAGCATGCGTTAGCCGCGGTTCTGCTGGCCATAATTGTGCTTTAGAAACCGGAGAAGTAGCAGCAGCATTTCTGTAGCTGCATCCTTCCTTTGTGTTGCGTAATGTAAAATTCTGCTTTCTCCACCGACGGACCACCTCCCTGTCTGACGCAGAGAAATGACGGCTTTTTTTTGTCTGCATTAATTTGATGCCAGGTCACTGTTGCCATTTTTCTTTTAAGAATTTGGTACCATTACAGCACCCCTGGGTGCAACGTCGCATCCCTGCACGGGGAACAGTAACCCAGAGCATGCTTGGCAGGGATGCTGTAGTCTGGACACGCCACGGTAGCTTGTGCTGCCAGCGATTTCCTCCTTGCTCTTTGCTTGCGCAGTGGCCACCGTATTCCCGATGCGGTTAGGTGTTGGTTTTACACGTGGTTGCAATGCCGTGCTGAGCAGGGGATGTGCAGTGCTTGGAGTAACGCTGGCGGCTTCTCTGCCTGCACGTGCCTGAATCACCACGGATGATTCAAGCCCCATGGGAGCAGGGCACGGTGGGGGCTCACACTGTCCCCCTGTTCGCCTCTTGCTTTTCCTCCAGGGTTTGCCAGGAGGTACTGGGGGACACAGGGATGTTGGCATGCGGGCATGCAGGAGCATCCCCCCTGGTGCTGGGGGGCCCAAGGGCAGCCCCTCGCTCAGCCGGATGGTTTGCACAGCTCGTGCCCTGGCTGCAGCAAGGAATGCATCCCCCTGGGATGGGATACAGCCGGGAAGCTGGCTAATGTAAACATCCTCCTCCCGCAGTTACCCACCGAGGGAAAGGGGCTTTGGCTGGCAGCTCCCACCTGCCTCCCAGCCAGCACTCTCGATTAAAGGCACTGATGCAGCAGAGGTGGTCAGACTCTGGGCAGCCTCCCCCGCTACTGGTGTTGCAGGGATTTGGGAGGATTGCACCTGCACCCCAGAGCAGGGGAGGCATTGCCGGGCTCACCAGCTGTTGGGGAGCTGCTGAGGTGGATGTGGGACGTTGCCTTAATAAAAAGCCTGGCTGGCTGCTGCCGAGGGGGTTGGAGACCCAGCCCCGTACACAGTGTGCAGCAGGAACGTCGGAGCCAGAAGTTTTCTCGTGGAAAACCCGAAGCCTGCCATCTTGTTTTTACACATGCTGTGCTTAAATATTAACACCAATTGAGCAAATTGCCTTTTAACTGCCTTTATTTGCTTTCATTAACGGTATAATTTAAAAGCTCCCGAATTTGCATGGAACCTGTTGTGCACGTTGGGGAGGGGGGGCGAGGCTGCTCATAAATTAATTAATCGTGAGCAAACCTCCTCAGGGAGGTCCCAGAGCACCCGGATAGTTCAACAACACTCAGGGTCCTCAGTTCGGGACGCCGCGTACTTTTGGCCGGGTCCGGGTGGAGCAGAGCGTGCTGTCAGGGCTGGCGTCCCGCTCATAACTTGGCTCTCCCGGAAGGTATTTATTTATTTTTCAGCAAAACATGTTGTAGGCTGAGCAAAGCTAATTACGGAGAGCTGAAGGCAACGCTCTTCCTATTAACACACCCCTATAAACACACCAGTGTTTGAACCAATGCGGAGAGTTAAAAAAAAAAAAAAAAGGAGAAAGTTGCTGGTCGGGTGCCCCCCATCCCCGTCCCCCAGTGCAGCGGTGCCCACAGCCTGCCTGCAGCCTGCAACATCTGCCCACATTGCTCTTCCATGGGATGACGAGTTTCCAGCGTGATTTCAGCTAGCAGCCTGCTTGCTCCCCTCCGTGCAGATGTTTGTGTGGCTTTGGGAGCGAAGCCAGCTCGGACACTGCAAACATGATGCAGGCAGCCCCGCATGCCATGCAGTGCTGACAGCTCCGCTGGGACTCAGGCTGCATGAGCTCCTTCGACACCTCCTGCTTTCCTAACCCTTCCCAAAATATATGCTTTCCATAGGAGGGTTTTGCTGTCGGACGGACAGTGATGGCCTCAGTCCAAGCCCTGGCTCCCTGCTCTGTCCCAGCCGTCTGCACGGACACTGCCCCACTCCAGCCGTGCTCCGTTCTCCCCCACACCTCCCTGGTTTTTAGCAGAAGCAGATTGTGCCTGTGCATTGCTGATAAACATTCTGTGCCTCCACCTTGGGAACCTGGATGGAAAACTGGTTGCACAGCCAGCCTGGGTGAAAGCACTGGTTGTTCTCTGGGACAGCTGTCCTTATGTTCCTGGGGATCCTGCTCTTTGCTGTCATCGGAGCATCCCGACGGCACTTGCAGGATTTTCAAGAGGGAAGGGTTAGGAAGAAGCACTCCTTTCTGTGTGGTGCTTCTGGTTTTGGAGTTTCTTTCTTACTCCTGCATTTGCAGGGGGTACATCCCTGGGGCATTGGGATGCCAGCTGGCACCCAGGCTTCCGCTCCTGCCTCGTGACCCCAGCCCACGCAAACCAAAAATCAGCCAGGTGCATCGGTGCCATCACACTAACCAGCAGCCTTGCATCACCAGCAGTAGTGCCTGTACCCACTCCGCAGGAGCCCTACGGCGATGCTCCCTGGCCTGGTGCCAGTTACTAATGCTGATACCAGACAAAAACGAAGGTGTGCTGGGGCTTGGTGTGCCCGACACCGTCCCTGGGCTGTGGCACCTCCAAGTCGCTTCTGTTGCTGCCACCTTCTCGCCCTGGGCGCTTTGGGCTCTCACCAAAGCCCAGTGCAGTTCAGATGTGTTAATTTACTGGCTTGACAAGGTGCATAATGTTCACCTCCCAGCTTCTAATTGGAAATAATTAGTTCTTTGTCAGCCCCGGGAACTCCCGAGGAGGCAGCATGGACCCAGGCAAAGGCAGCGGTGCTGGTGGAGGGCAGGAGACCAGCCCGTGGCCGGGAGAAGTCTTCCTGGGGAATCCTTGTGGAGCATGGTGTTTTCAGCCTGTCTGAGGGCATCTCTCTCTGCCGGGGAAGGGCTGCCTAACAGCCGAGTATGACGGTTTCATTAATCAAAGACACTTCCACTGCCCCTTTACAGCAACACAACTGCTGCGGCTGTCCCTCGCTGACAGCTCCCTAATTCATCTTGCCGGGGAAGGAGGGGGGACCTGCTGCCGCTCTCCACAGAAGCCGCAGCCGTCGCCTGCTTTCGGTGCCACGGATGCGTGTGTTTGAGAGGCTCAGCCCTGGCGCTTGGCAGGGGTTTACAGGGAGACAAGCCTTACCCCTTGGCTCCCACACCTGAAAAACAGTCGAAGAAACATAGGTTCTGCTTGGTTTGCAGGAGGTGGTTTTGGCGGTTGCTAGCCTTCGTCCCGAGGCAGGGAGAGCGGGAAACTTAAATTGGTATCGTGGCACGTGCAGATAGAGATGTGCTTAAAGGGGGGAGGCTGAGTAGCTCTCGCTGTGACTCTGGGCAGTCAGTCCCCTCGCATCCTTCCCAAACTTCTCAAGCACAGCCGGGGGCGGGAGCGTTGTGGAGGCTCTCTGGGAGTCGGTGAGCCAAGAGCAGATGGTTTGCATGGCAGCAAAGGCTCGTGCATGCACCACTGTAGAGGGGAGCGCTTGGGGTTCCTCCCATCCCCTGGCCGAGGGCGGCCTCTCTGTCGATGCCCAAAATACGGGTGCCAAACCTGGTGGTGCACCCAGCGGGCGCATCCTGGGAGCCTGCAGCCTGAAAGGGCCGTGCAGGAGGGCATGCGACGGCACCTGAGATTGGGATTGGGCATCCTTAATTCTAGCTGCAAAACCATGATGTTTTGCAGTTGGTAATAATAAAAAAAGTGTTTTCATCAAAGCACTTTATTTGCCTGTGTGCTGACATCTGGAGAGCGGAGATAGATATTTTCCTTAAGACTATATTTCCAAGCCGTGAGCTCTTCCCTGGCTGTTAATTAATCCTTTGTAGTTTAGCAACTGATGAAATCATGACTCTATGAAATTTTAATCCTTGTGCTGTATAGGCACAACCGACATTATCAGAGGACCCCAGGTGTGTGCTTGAAATTAGCTTGTTGAATCACTTGCATATTTGATTACCGTATAAAACTCCTCAGGATCTGGGCCGCTCGTTGGAAGGGCGGCGCTGGCCTGTGGTTTGTGCCTGTTCCTGGCTGCGATCCCCAGCCAGGCTGGCGCAGAGGGAGAGGAGCGGGGGCAGAAAACAGGGATGCGCTGGGGAAAGGGGGGTCAGTGTCTCCGTAACGAGGGGTGAGAAGCACATGCTTCCCTGATGGGACAGAGCAGCTGAGTTTCTGCTGTGGATTTATTTCATCCAGCACAAGGGACCCGAAGGAGCTGGCAGGGATGGGAGGTGGGTGTGGAAGTGTGTGTGCCCTCCTAGGAGTTGACACAGAGAGAGAAGTGGGACTGGGAGAAGAGGATGCTGTGCAAAACTCGCTGGGAAAATAAAACTGCACATGGCACTGATGTAGAGTCCTCGGTGGGGCACGTGGGGACGTCAGTCCTGGCCTGCTGCCCAGTGGCAGCCATTCCTGCTCCCCAGAGATGAGCTCAGCAGAGGGAAGCAGCTCCTGGGCTCATCCCAGTGGCAGCCCTGTGGATACTGCCCCATCTGTGATGCCTGTCCAGCCTCGTCCCTGCGGCTGGGTCATCATAGAGAGTGGAAATTAAAAAAAAAAAATAATCCCCCTACCCTAAAATTCTCCCCCCTTGTTTAAGTCATTCTTTGCTCCAGCATCCCATTAACATCTCCACTCTCCCCTCTTTCTGCACTTTTGGACCTCTGGGGACTTTTGCCTTCTCCTCAGTGCTCCAGGAGCTGCAGGCTCACTCTTCCCTGGGGAGTACTGGGACAATGCTGCCTGGACCATCCCGGGACCCTTCCTGACACCTCCCCAGCGAGCATCTGATGTGCTGTGCTGAATGCTTTCCCCATGTCACAGAATCGCAGAATGATTTGGGTTGAAGGGACCTTAAAGATCATCTTGTTCCAACCCCCTGCCATGGGCAGGGACTCCTGCCACTAGACCAGGCTGCTCAAAACCAGGCATCCTAACCACCCCCTAAGGCTAGGGGCAATGAGCGCCGGGGCTGGCACTTTGCCATTCGTGGACCACACTGGTGCTCCAATGACACACATGCCACTAAGGAAAGCAGATGATGAATATATTTTTAAACTTGGAATCTGTGAACCGCTTATTATTTCTGAATTAGGAATCAAAACATGTGCATCATCATGCCGCTGCTGCGGCGGATGTACTCGGCACTAAGGTCACTTTGCCTTTTTGTCGAAATTTTGTATTATTTTTAAGAACAAACTCCCGCAGTGCTCTGCCTGATGCCTCTGACACCCATGTCATGTTTGCTCAGCGTACCGGTTGCAGCGGGTGCAATGCCGAGCGCAGCCCTGCAGGGTCAACGCCACCCAGGGACGCAAATGCTCATCTCTTCATGTTCAGTACATCAAGTGTCACCAGATGCCCAAAGAATGGATATGATGATTTTGGATGGCCAAATTACTGCGGGGCTGCATGCGGGCAGTGTGTTAACCCCTTGGTGCCCATGCTCCGGCCCTGCATTGGCGGTGTGAAATTTTGGAACTTCTTGCATCTGTCTCAAGTATCAGCAGTGATGCAGCAGAGGTGTAGGGGCCCTTCCCTGGCCCATGTTTCCCACTGCCGGCTGTACCATCTCGGATACATCCCGCTGCTTCCTGTCTGGACTCATCCCATCCAGCGTGAGCCTGTGGACCTGCTCACTCAGGTGGGCTGAGATGCACAAGGGGAGCGCTGGTGGGGATAAAGCTCCAACCTGGGAAATCCTGTTCGGTAATAAATATTGAGCACTGAACTGAGACTGAGGCACTGGAATAATTTACAATAATAATAATAATAAAAAGAAGAAGCATAATCTTTCTTCTGCCCTATTTGCTGGGGTCCAGTTTGTCTTTTTGCCAGTTCCATGGGGCTGGAAGCAAGCTCTGCTCTAGGGGGGCTGTTTGGAGCAGGGGGTGGGAGATGCTGCCTGCACATGCTCTGCCCAAGCAGACGGTAAATTGGGAGAGTTGCTGCCCTTTTGCAGCATTTATTAACACGTGTTTGTGGGCAGGGTCAAAAAAGAGATTCAAATCGTGCTTCTGATGTCTGTTGCTTGTTTTTTATGCGAGACAAAACAGGAGGGATCCATTCCTCAGCTTTTTTGCAAAGGGGAAGCGTTGGCATTGTGCTGAAATGACGGCATGCCACAGCATCTGGTTTAACCTCATAAATTAGTTCATGGTAAATATAAATATTGTACGGGCAGGGAGTTTCAGTGCTCTTTATTGATAGCTTTCCCCTCCCCCACCATTTTTTTTTAAACTTCAGAAATAGTAAAATCTTTATTTCCAGTTCCTCTAAGATTTATTTAATATTTTTTTTTAGCAGCAGTGGTGGTTGGAGAGCATGGTTTTTTTTGGTGGGGTTATTTTGCCCTTCTTAATTTATTAAACCAAAAGGAAGGTCTCAGCTCCCTTCCCCCTTCCCCGTGCCCTTAATAGCTCTCCCTGCTATTTTAATCCAATGGGTTGGGAGATGAGGGCAGAGCAGTGACTGGGCAGGAGCTGAGCCTCCCCAGCACCGTGTCCCATGGCCAGAAAGAGCAGCTGAGCTGCCTGATGTCACCGGGCATCGTAAATAATCGTGTCGGGGGGAAGATGGCCCTCTCCATGGCATGGATGTAAAACTCTTTATCAGAGGATGCATAACATGGTTTTTGCAGACAGCTTGCTGCCCACCGACCTTGGCTTTCCGCGAGATCCCCACTGCAAATGAGATGTGGCACCGCTGCCTCTATCTTGATAAAATAGATCAGGGGATGAATTGATTTTCATATCGATTTACCCAAGCGAGGGAGGCACGGGTGGAAAGCAGGCAGCGATGAGGGTTTTTGGGGAGTTATTTAAGCTGCTTGCAGTGGGCATGCATAGCTGCACCAGTCCCTGTTTGCCTGCCTGGTGTTTGATGCCGTATGCTGTGCGTGCCGTGGCGGGGATGTACAGGCTGGCAGCCACCCCTCCGACTGGGCACCACAGTTACAGCCCGGTATAAATAAAATCAGAAGGCTCCTATAAAACTCAGTTATTGCTGCGGCACAAAGTTAGAACTGCTTGAGGTTTCTGCTCCCTGGCTCTCACGCGCGGCAATGAATATTTTATAGGAAAGGAAATACTTAGCGTCTGAATCTTTTTATAGCGCTGCTGCTCCCACGGGCGGTAAGCTGCCCCCTCGCACACGTGCCTGCCGCAGCCCCCTCACCCTTTGCAGCTCCACACCGATGCTGGCGGGGCTGAGCCCCAGCAGCACCTTCCCGGCACCACATCCCTGGGAATTGCAGCAGCATGGGGGGAGGTGCAGCAGGATGAGGGTCTCGACCTGTTGCATGGGCATTGCGAGGTGCAAGCAAAACCACTGTAGAATTGACAAGGTTGGATTTCTGTCTGTGCCTTTCACTTTCAAGTTGGTGCAAGACTCTTAATGTTGCACTGGTACATATTTTCGTCTTGCTTTTAACAACTTAGCACTCTGCCATTTTGCTTACATCATGCCAGCCTCACGAGCCTCCCACTGTCTTTGCACCGGCTGCCAAAATACGGGTTGCAAGGGAGATGGCAGTGATGTGCAAACCTCCAAAGCCCCTTGGTGTTGGTCTTCCAAGGCCAGGCTGCGTTGCAGCAGCACTCAGGTTCAGGCTTTGCCTCAGGGTTTGCTGCTTCAACAGGTATCGAGCAGAACTCTGCTGCGCCAGAGCCTTTCCTTGGGCGATACGGGGCTTTTTTTGCCTTTGCCCGGTAGCCAGTATCCCTGCCAGGCTGCTCCCCAGCCTGGAGATGACAAAGTGCCCTTTAGTTAATTGCAGAACGGATCGCCTGGAGTTAAAAGTTCTGATTTATACGACTATGGCTCTAACTGCTCAATAACACGGGCCTGTAATCTACTTTCATTTCAAACAGAAGGGTGATTTATGGGGCAGCATGCCGCTTTAGCTCAGAAATGAGGTGTTCAACATATGCTCTGTTGACATAAATTTGGAATTTATCGCTCCTGTCAAAACTGCCTGTTGGACAAAGGTGTGCATTAAGGCAATAAATGGCTCGGAATAGTTTTCTGTCAAATTTCCTAACCATTGTATTCACTCTGTTTGAGGAGAAAAATATACACTTAAAAGTAATCAAATGGCCAAAAGCCATGCGTCTTGTTTGGTGCGGAGGGGAGGAGAGGGGGTCTTTTCCCTGCTTCCCAAAGGGGTGGTAGGTGGGGAGGGGCCAGACAACAAGAGATCCTTACACAAAAATAGCAGAAAGCAGTTTTATGCAGGTTTTCAAGTGGGCAGAGCAGCTGTTTGCTCGTGGTGGTGCTGGGCCACTTGCAGGGGTCCTTAGGTGCCAGGGCTGCAGCGGTACCCAGCCCCCTGGGATGCTCCGCCGAGCCCCTGTGTCCCCTGGGAGCAGGCAGTGGCGTTTGCCACCAATCCTGGCCTTTTCACACAAAGCACCCTGTGGGGAAAACTCATAATTTTTACACCGCGCGGTCCTGCTAGAGTCGCCATCCCTTTGAAGTGCTTTTTGCAGGGCATTTACAGGCCTTTTTAATTACCGGCAGCTTGTGAGGGGCCAGCCTCCCGCCCGGCTTTTGTTTGCCAGTGCTGGGTGAGGAGGAGGTATCACCCCACAGCCAGTTTATATCCCGCCTGGAGAACCCTTTGCCAAACCCCCGTGCCAGGGCTCGCTCGGAAAGGTGACCGCTGGCCCTGGGATGCCCTGCTGCAAACATCCTCGCTGCCCTGGGCAAACCTCTGCACTGGAGCATCCTCCAGCAATATCTCGCGATCCAGAGGCCTTGGGCTTGCTTTGTGCTTCCGTGCACCTTGAGCATTGCACGGAGGAGGAATTCCAGAGGAAAAGCGCCTCCTTTACAAAAAAGGTGCCTTTCCCAGTTGCCACTGCCCTCGTATCACACAGGCGTCTTCTCAGCTGATTTGCTTGTAGGGACCTTGTGGGAGCAAGGGAATACACAGCATAATTTCAGCACAACCTTGGAACAATAGAGAGTAGTTTAACTTTTTGCACTTGAGTTTGGGCAGTATTGCCGATCAGTGATGTATTTTATCGCCCTTAACTTCCCCCCCCGCCCCCCCCCCCGCCTTTCTGGAGGCACAACTTTAGAAGCACATATTGATCTTTCCCCTCAGATCTTAACAGCCCGAGCAGCCGTAATACCTTGCTTACATCTGCCAGGTTTTTGTGCAGTTTTGCAACATCTCCTTAATCCGCCAAGCAGAAATAGAACATTTCAATCATATTTTGCTACCGGGAAACCAAGCAGATAAAGCGCTTTAAGACCTTGTTGAAAGGGACTGTGCAAGATGGTGAGCGATAAGATCGTCCTATAAGCAGGCGCCAAACAGAAAACTTTTGTCGCCGCTGAAATTTGTTGATAGAGATATTGCAAATGAATTACTCGGCAAGCACCCCAGTGCATTAAAACAATGAGGTTACATGGGTAGGGAAGATGGCAGCACCTAAGTGGGATGGCAGACATGGATTTCCAGGGAGCCCTCATACCAGCGAGGTCAGTGGGCTCCTTGTTCTCCCGTATTTTCCCCTCTGCTTGCTGGGGAAGGTGGGAGAAGGGGGTCTTTATCCGCACACCCTTTCCTCCGACCGCACTTGGCATCATGTGCTGTTGTCTGCCTTACCGTTACGTGCTGAGACTAAATTGCTGCACCCAGGAAGGTGGTCTGGGTTTGACCCAGGTTGCCCTGGATTTTGGGGATCTGTGCTGGGAGCAAGGTTGGTTCTCTAGGCTTGGCCGATGCAGAGAAAGGAAACAGGTCCTATTGTTTCTGCTCTGTTTCTTGAGATTTGCTTTTTAAAAAACCAACCCAAACCTCCATGTTTTGCTTGAACTAATTAACCAATTACACTTTAATTCACCAAAAAGGCGTTCTAACCTTGCAGAGGCAAGCGTTGCAGCGTTGGCGTGGGGGGTGCTGTGCTCTTCCTAACAAAGTGGTTTAAGCCCAGCGTTAAGTGCAGAAGCAAGCTCAGCCCAAGCTGGGGAAGTGTGACAGGCATGTCCCTAATTAAAAATGCAGAATGAGAAGGTTGTCACTTATTTAGCTGACTTGTTGGCAGCCGAAGTCTGTCAGGAGGCTGGTGTTTTATTTATTTTCGCAAGGCGGATAAATCCTTTGGATTGTAAACCTTCTTGGCCTGAATTCGTGCATGACTCTTAATCCTCCACTATGACACAGTGAATTCAGGACAAGCCTGATTAATAATTACATTATACAGCAAAGTTGAGAGTTGAAACCAACTCCCGCTCTTTGCCTTTCTCCTCCCTTTCTGCTCCAAAGCGTTCACCCGCTGTCGAACACCATGGGTTCTCCTGCCGGGGTCCGGCACGTCCAGCACAGCCGTTCGGCATCACTGCAGAGCGGGATGCAGGGCAGGATGCAGGGCTGGATGCTTTCCGCGCTTGCGAGGGAATCAGACCCTGTGAGCCGTGGGGCTGGGGAAGGCTTGGGGCTCCAGGCTCTTTGCAGCTACAGGGGCTGATCCTGCTAGGGCCTGGGGCAGCAACAGCTTCACACCAGTAAAACTTACCCCAGGGCGGGGAGGTGGAAATAAAGCTCATGGCAAGCTAAACCCCCCCAAACCCAGGCCGGGCACGGAGGGTGAGCGGCCCATGCAGCTCTGCGTGGCTGGGGCTGAGCCCTCCTGCGGGAGCACCGGAGGGAGGGTTCAGCATCCAGCCTGGACAAGACTGGTTCTGTTTTGTCTTTGGCAACAAGGCCGTAAAAATATGCTCGTCTTGTTGCAGCGTAATAATAAACGGTGGATGCGATTTGCCACATTACTCCTCAAACACATACAAATACTTCTCTGTTTACAGCATCCGAATTTGAAACTTTGCACGTGCTCCTGTCGCGAGTCCTCCCCAGCTGTCGGCACAAATGGCTCACGTTATCCAAGGTGTGGCCGGCGGGCAGCAGCCAGCACACTTGGCTGGAAGCATTTGGGGACTCAGGGGGCTTTTATCAATGCCGCTGCCATGCGCAGAGCCAGGTTGCTTTGTGAAAGCATCCATTTATCACCAGCTGACATGGTGAAATAAAGCAATGAGCACCCATCCAGGCATTTTGGGTGCTGCGCCCTGTCCCTCTGTGCGCTGGGAGCGGCGGTGGCTCCTGGGATGCTGCTCCGCAGCACAGTGGGCAGGTGCCGTGGGACGAGCAGTAGCTAGCCCCAAACGGGAGGAGGAACGGCTCAGGGAGGGGTGGCCCTTGGTGGCAGCGAGGACTCGGAGAGCGAGTTGGAGGTTGGTTGGTTGGTTGGTCCTAGTAGACATGGTCAATATTTCTGCCCAGGCCTGTTCAAACACCATCTCCTAAAGGTTCTTCCGTTCAATAGAGGGCTCCAGCCTGCTGCAGGTTGTCTGCTACCTGAAGACAGAGCATCAAGGTTTTGGCAGCAAAGAGAGGGAAATAACGCGGGGTCTGGCCATTGCGGCCAAGCCTGGCACCCTCTGCCTGCAATGGCAAAGCCGGGGAGATGCTGAGACCAGTACCCATGAGCAGTGTCCTGGGTGGAGGAGCCCACCCAGGCTCGCCAGGGGATGCTCAGCCCCTTGGCATGGTGCAGGATAGGCGATGCCGTCGGGAGGTTGTGCAATGCCGCCCGGGTGTAGCTTAGTTTGTACCTCGCGCTGCCAGGAAATGGTGAGTGGCATGTTTCCTGCTTGCTAGCTGGTGGTTACGTTTTGTGCTTATGATTTTTGTCACACTGAATTTGGATGGAAATCGGGATTCAGTTAGAAATGCATGCAAACAACAACTTAAAGTTGTTTTTTTGGGTGGTTTTTTTTGGCGTGCAGTACCTTTTTCAAAAGCACTCTGTGCATGGGAAAGGAGTTTGCCAACGCATACTTTGCATAACTCCAGATTTCATATTTATCAGGTTTACTAAAAGACTCCAGCTATAGAAACGATGACAAACATTAAATAGGAGAAGGTAATCCCATCAGTCTTGGGGAGCCATGTAGGACCTCCTGTCTGTGCCCTTCCTGCAGGGCTTCTCAAACCAGAACTGATTTTGGGTGACGCACAGGTTGCGTGAAATATCGGGAGGCTTCTCACCACTGTTTGGGATAACTTTTCCTCCGCACTCAGGGCTAACACCTCTCTGCTCTCCCCTAGGAAGCTGCACAGTGGGATGAAGACTTACGGATGCGAACTGTGCGGGAAGCGGTTCCTGGACAGCTTGCGGCTGCGAATGCACTTACTGGCTCACTCAGGTGGGTTGGAAGGGGGCTGCTGGGGGCCGGGGGGATGCACTCTGTGCCCACCCAGGGATGCTGCAGCTGCCTGGCGCCACCTGTGCAGAGCTGGCTGTACCCTTCCCAGGGCAGCACGTTGTGAACTTGTTCTCCAATGCCTGGTAATTAGATTTATTTAAATTTTCTTTTTTGGAGTTTGTTTTCAGTTCCTTAACTGGGGAAATATTTTCCGGGCTAAGCAGCTCAGAATAACAAACTCCGTGCAGCTGCTCATTGTCCAGCCCTGCTTGTAGCATGAGCATCGCCTCCACTTCGGCTCCTGCGTGCGTCCCAGCACCGTGTCCCTCGCGTACAGGCGTCCACCGCAGTTCCATTAGCAAAACTGCTGCAGAATTAAGCATTCTCTGCCTAATGAATCTAACTAGCAGGTTCACATGATGCAGGCCCTTTAATTAAATAGAAGGAGAAGGGCTGGAGCACTGCACTGGTGGGAAGACTTGTGCTCTGCAAGTTGATGTAGGCTGATGTTTCTCTGGGGTGTGCAGCCCCTTATGCAGTCAGGGCTTTAATGTAAAAAACAAACGCAGCACCCCCTTGCTGGAACACAGGTGGGAGTCCTCGTCCCGCTCCTTGGAGGACAAATCACTCGGGGTGGCAGGTACTGCAGCCAAAGCTGTGCTTGGGGGTAGCTTTGCAAGAAAGCTTTATTATATTTATTTTTATCTAATTTTTTCCACCTATTTTCTTATTTTTTTCTTCCCCATTGCCCCTCATCCATGCAGAGGAGCCCAAGGCAGGAACCCACCTTGCATGTACCCGAGGGAGCGACACAGGGATATCTTCCCCACGCTTCTTTGGTAGTTTCTGCTTTTCGGTGTGTTGGAGCCAGCCATGACCCCACCCCCACCCCCACTTTCTGGGATGGGTACCAGCTCCTCAGAGTGCCCACAGGCAGCAGCAGGTTGCTGGGGCTGGTCCCCAGGGTGCTGCTCTCCCCCCTGACACTGGGGTGCAGGTTCCCAGGATGCTGGTCCCGCCCGGTACGGGGGTGCAGGATGCTGGTGTGTGTGTGTCCCAAGTGGTGGGACACGGGTTACTGTTCCCCCCCAGTACCGGGGTGCAGGATGCTGGTGTATGTGTGTCCCAAGTGGTGGGACATGGAATGCTGTTCCCCCCGGCTGGTGCCAGGGTGCAGGATGCTGGTGCGTGTGTCCTCAGGCACTGGGATGCGGGATGCTGGTTTCCCCCGGCCCTGAGATGTGGGATGCTGGTGTCCCCCCAGTGCTCGGGTGCAGGATGCTGGGGGGTATGTGTGTCCAGTACTGGAATGCAGGATGTTGGTCCCCCTCGTGCTTGGTTGCAGGATGTTGGTGTGTTTCTCTCCCCAGCACTGGGATGTGGGACGCTGGTCCCACCCCGGCGCTGGCGTGCGCAGCTCGTGTTTGTTATGGTCGCTTTGGCTCGCAGCCCGTCCCTGGCAGGCAGCCAGCTTTGTGGGTACAGTATGTACAGTGAACACTGAGCCAAACTTCTCATCGTGCAGGATTAATAATTATTCTTCTACTTTTTTTTCTTTTTCTTTTTAAATCCAGCGAGGGCGGGGGGGCAGGGGGGGAAAAGCTCTGCCCTGTGCTTGCAAACAGCCGCCGTGAATTCCAGCGCTGTTATTTATTAAAGCAGGAGACCTTTGCACCTCTCCCCTTGCCTCCCCCCACCGCCAGCCTGGGATGAAGTGAGGTTGTGCTGGAGCAGCAGTGTGAGGGTTTGTTTTTGGTCCCAAAGGCTGCTTGCCTCTGTGCTGATGGATGATGTGTTTAATTGGGAGTTTGCCCCATGGGAGAGCATCGTGGTGGGATGCCTTATGCGCCCCCGCCGGCACCCCCTCACCAACAACCCTCAACGCCAAAGCAAATGATGGGTTTAACAGAGGTTAGCATCTCAAACTTCCCCACCCAAGCATTTCTGGGAGATGCCTGATAGTTAAAGGTGCGTTTAAATTAAGGAAAAAATTGGAGAGCAGCCCTGAGGGGGAATCGCAGTGCCCCTGCAACACGGCGGGTGCTTGGTGGTGTTATCACAGCAGCCTTGCAGGTGCAAGGTAAATACTCAGCCAAATGTTTACACTCCAATATAAAGCATAAATAGAAAGCCTTTAATGCCGTGTAAAGCCTTTCCCCTACGTGCTGCCCGGCACCACCTGCTCCTGCCTGCAGGCAGGCTCTCAAAAACCTGTAAAGATGATATTAAGAGTTGCCCCTCTCCCAGAAAAACAAATTGCTGGGGGAAGTGAGGTGGGAAGCCCGGCTCGTTGGTGGTATGGTCGAGAAGTGCCATCTATTTGACCCAGGGATGTTGGGGGTCCTGGTGCCGCCGCTCGTTTCATAGGCATCCTCGCTGGAGCCACTGCTCAGTGGGCAAAACTCATTTGCACCCTGGGATGCCACTTGCCACATCACCTGCCTTGAGTGCATTTTGGGTTACCTGCATCACCTGCAGCGCACCTGTGGCTCCCCTCCCCACCTGAATATGCTCAGTTCATCCTGTGTCATCAGGAGGGGGGCAAAAAAAGCACAGAGGTCCTGTTGGGTGAGGGGACAGGCTGTGACAGGGGAGTGTGAGGTGCTCAGGGAGCACGGAGGGGAGAGGGGGAATGGCGCATCCCACCCCTTGCCTCCTCATGTCCTGTTTTCAGGGGAGGGAGCTCATCCCACCACCATCCACCTCTCTAACAAGCATCACCTCTTCTCCCCTCCACGCGCCGGCATTTTCTCCCGGAGCACCAGGAGGCAATGCACTGGTGGTGGGGGTGACGGTGGCTGTGTCCCCCTCGCCCCCCGGCTGGTACCCGTGGTGGCTCCCCGGGGACGCGTCCGCCCCCCCGCCCCGGCTGGCCGGCGGCCGGCGCTCGGTCCCGGGTGATGTCAGCGGCCTGCCGGCAGGTCTGGATGTTCTGCCAGCGTTCCCGCGTTTATGATCATCCGCAGATGTGCATCCAAGAACACACTGTACCCACAGCAGAAATTAATGCAGGCTTGACTGCCGGCCAAGCCGCGCACACGGGGGAGAGGAAGAAAGAAAACAAAAACTGTTTAATGCTGTTTATAAATTATACACTGGCTGATGAAAAATACATTTCTCTCGTCCCCCCTCCCCTCCTTCCCCATCCTCTCTGCCTCGAGAGCCTGAGCCGAGACCAGAAGAATATGGTTTGCTTTTTAGCTCCTGTTTTGGCTGCGTTCCTGGACCTGGCCGCTGGGTCAGAGCCAGCTGCTTTCTTCCCCCCGTCACCCTTACCTGACGAAATACGTTTATTTTTCACCCGCCGCCTGTCCCCACTCCCCGTTTTTGGCCGTCCCTTGTTATGGAGGGTGGGGTGCAGAGCGGGGTGCTGGGACCCCTCACGCCTCTCCCCATACCCAGCGCATCTGATGCACGTCCCTTAGCGTTGTTACCAGTACACGTAACAGCCATCACCACTTCCCCCAGCTTCCCTGCTGGATGGGGGAAACTTCTCCAACTTCCCCCCGGTGTCGTGGTGCTGGAGACCCCCCTCTCCTGAGGTGGAGGGAGGTGGTGAATGGGGCAAGAGCCCCCCCATCCCTCCACACACACTTGCCAGCCATTCATGCGGCTTTTGTGTTGGTGGTTTTTTTTGTGTTGTTTTTTTTTTATTTAATACCAGTAATGTTTATCATTTGCCCAACAGGCTTGACAGATTTTGTTTCCTGTCGAGCGGCACGGCTGTGAAGCCCCCCCAGTTGCCAAGGAGCCGCCTCCCCGCACCGTCACGGGCTGATTTGGTATTCCGCGCGGCGCCCCAACGCATTTCTGTATGCAAGACAAAGTGTTTTGATGGAGGACGATTGCAGGAGTGTCTGGAGGCTGTTTGGAGTTTTATGGGCTGTGCAGTACGCGCCGTGCTCGCTCGCTTGCCGTGCGGGGCTGCCGAGGCTTTGGATGGGGTTTGTCATTTTTTCCCCGCCGAGAGGAGGCTCCTGGCGAGAGCAGCGCTCGCGGGGTGGAGAGGAAGGGGGAATTATGTAAGAACCTGCCTTTTTTTTTTGCTCCCCAGCTAAAAATCCAGATTTATTGATTTATTTATCTATCCATATGAAAATACCCCCTGCTCCACCCATCACCGTGCAGCATGGCAGTCAGTGGTGCCAGCTGGTGGAGGTTGGGTGATGATGTTGCTGGTGGCCCCCCTCCTTGCCCACCCCCAAGCCCCTGCTCTGTCGTTCCCCATGCTTTGCCAAGCCTCTCCGGAGTGGCCCGTGGGTTGCTGCTGGAGTATCCTTCCCGCAAGAGCCACCCGTGGGTCCGGTCATGCTGGGGTGACGCAGGGCTGGGAGGAACTGCTGAAGCCCCCCTGGTGCTGCCCCCACAACTGTTCCCTGCTCCAAGCTGGGGAGGAGGGCCAGGAGCGACAGCAAGGCGGTGGGCACGGGCTGGGCGCATCCTATCTGCTGGCTTAGGCTGGCGTTCGTGCTTGGCTCAGGAGTCCCTCCTCACCTCCCAAAGCCTGCGCCTCACTCATTTCCTTATATTCAATTATTGCCTTTTGATGGCACTTTGGGAAAAAGGAGGCAAAGCCGTTTGCCTCTAAATCCAGCCTGCTCTGCAGGCTTCGTCTTTTTTTTTGGCCCTTCCTGGGTTTCTCCGGCGTATTTTTTTAGTGCAGAGATTTTTCATGACTGTCTCTTCCACTTGGGTGAAACAGGGGAGAAGGGAAATAATAATAATAATAATAACAGCAATAATAAAAATCAAAATGCAGCTTGATGTGGGCAAAAGGAGAAAACAAGAGAATGGGGTAGAGAACAGGCTAAATTTAAAATTGTAATTGGCTGACTTCCACAGGCTTGCGGGTGTTTTAATGACTCATAATAACTTCATTTAAAACCAGCTGAGCAGAAAATAGATTGGAGAGGAGCCTCAGGCCATTATGGATTTGGGGTTTTTTTTTTGACAAGCTCTGTTTTCGGCAGCCAGGAAGGCACTCGCAGAGGGCTTGGCTGCTTCGCTTTCCCCGAGTTGGTGGTCTGCCCGACAGAGATTGTATAGAAACTGAGGCCGGCTATCTTTTTCCACCCCCCGCCCCCCCCCCCCCCCCGCCCCCTTTTTTTTTTTCACTGATTAAAATAGATGCCTTGAGGTATTATTTTAGCATCACTGTGGTTTGGTGCTTTTTTTTCTTTGCACTTTTGATGTGGTAAATGGAACATAAATAAAATTGTTTTTGAAATTACTGAATTAATTAGGTAGTAAAGCGACGACAGTGCATAAATTTACTTGGCGATTTTTTTTAATCCATATTTCCCCCCCCCCCTCCTCCTTCTCACCAATTACAGCCTGTTAATAATAAATAATCCCAAATTCTTATTAATCCCCTGTGCTGGGAGAGGGAGGGGAGTAGATGTTGCATGGTGCTGGTGGGGCCATTTTGGTGAAACCATGGTGGGGAAGGGCCAGGGTGCTGTCGCTGCCAGCCTGTCTGTCCATACCTGCCACCATCCTCCCCATGTGGCCTGGGGAAATTGCCAATTTCCCACCTTCCTCCTCCTTTACCCATCATCCCCCTCCTCCTCCAGAGGATGCTCACGGCCTCTCTTTCTCCTTTTCCCTTGTTTTTTCCCTGGGGAGAGTTTGTCTTTTCAGAGCCCCTCTCCCCACAGCCTCTTGACCCCCAGCCCCATAGAGTTTATCTCGTGGCGAGGAACGCAGGCACAGGGAAAGGGGGCTCTGATGGGTTGTGGATGGAGCTGGGAAGGGGAAGGGGGCGTTTGCTGCACCTGCCCCCTCAGCTGCACTCCTCTGCCAGGAGAGGGGTGGGCAGCTGGGGCTGGCGCATGGCCGAGGGGCTGCAGCCCCCCGGTTAGGGGCAGGCAGTGGCAAGGGAGGGGGGCCGTTTGCTGCTTCCTACCATCCGAAGTGCTAAGAGTGGACAGCCTATTTCTCGTCCCCAATAAAGTAATTAAAGCAAACGGGTGCTGGGAGGTACCGTTGGGATGGTAGCAGCTCAGACTAGAGCAGCTCTGTCTTCAGACTGGCCGAGCTACGCCTGAGCCGTGCGCAGGGGATGCTTGCCATGACCCTCTTGGGCATCCCATGTCTGAGTGTTGCTTCAAACCCCAACAGCGCTGCCCGTCCTGGCCAGCGTGAGGCTGTTCCCTTGCACTGCTTTTAGGGAAAATTAAATAACTCAGCCCTGCCCCTCCTGATTGCTTTGCCTCGGGGACACTGCGGTCCCTGGGCAGCGCTAACCTTGCCGAGGGGGGGACATGGGGCAGCGATAACTGTGCAGATAGCTCTGGATGGAAAAGGCAGAGACTCCTCACCCGTTTTGCCCCAGCCTCTTGCTACAGGGACCTTCATTAGGCAGAAGCTATAAATTTGCCTGCACAGATATAAATGTACGGTGGGGAGGTCGGTGCCAACTGCGGGGCTCGCGCTGAAACACGGCTGATACTTGGCAGCACGCGGAGTCCCGTCCCATCGGGAAGATCATCCGGAGATATCTATATACCGTAGGCGATACGAGGCACTTGCTAAAAATACCCTCCCCAAACTCGTGCGTACATTTGGAGAGGCTAATCGTTTCTATGGGTGTCATTTAAAGGATGGAAAAAGGCGTGAGGGAGAGAAGAAAGCCCTGACACAGGCTCTGGATGTGCTGCTTTCAAATATGTCCTGCTCCCTTTAATAACAAACATCGAGCTGTGGTGTGGTTGGTTGGGGTTTTTTTCTGAGCCTTGTTATAATAAGCTCAGATGTTGGATGACATTTTTCCTGGTGACTCACATAGTAAAATTAACCTTGAACTATTTACATATTCAATTGCCACCCTCCCTCCTTCTCCTCCTCCTCCTCCCTTCTCCGCGAGCATGTGTACATTACAGGAATCCTGGCTCTGTATCAGTTTTTGTTTTGCTGATGAGAAAAAAAAAATAAAAAAAACACAGAAAAAAATTCCCCTGCCTGGAGTACACATCTACTTGAGGGAAAGAACACGCAGTCCTGGCCTTTGGAAATTGGCAGGCAGCGTGCTGTTCCCGCGCTGATAAGAGGTACTGTAAATAAAACTGTACGGCAGCGCCTGCTGTAAAATGCCCCGCGTCTGTACTCATTGTTCTGACAGCTCTGGCTTTTTTTGGGTCCGCTGTTTTGGTACACACTGTGCTTCCTTATGTAAGCGAGTGCACCCAGCTCCTCCTGGCATTCGCCCTGTTTATTTTTGCCTCACCAGGAATTTTTTTCTGTGTCCCCCCGCCCCCCGCCGCCTGCTCCCCAGCCAGATGCTGGCCGCCTTTGCCTTCCCTTGCTGTGCACCCCTTGGGCTGCTCTGCGGGCTCCCTCCAGCCCTGGCCCTGCCGGTGCTTGGCTCTCGGGGGGGGGAAGGGCACAGGGCACCGGCGTGTATGTCCTCCCCTCCAGCCCCACGTAGAAACAGGGGAAGAAAAAGCAAACCCTGCATTTAGCATGACTGCCGCGCATCGTGGATGCAGGGAGCTGCTTGCCCTGAGCACAGGACCCCCCCAGCATCACCGGTGCATCGTGGTGGGGAGGGGGCAAACGCCAGCAGGCTGCTCTGCCCGGGGAGGACCTGTTGCCGCCGCAGGTTGCCGTATCCGCATGGATCATGCTTCGCAGCCGTGGGGCTGGGAGAGCTTCGAGTGGCGATGGAGAGTCATTGCCTTGGCAACTGCCGGCTGCACATCGCCCTCGCCGGCGTGCCGAGTGGAGGGCAGCCCACGTCCACTGCCCTATCGATCCCCGTCCCCTTGCCGCTGCAGCAGCTTCTCCCCATCCCATCAGGTCTTGGTGCCCTTTATGGTGTGCTCCTCTCCCTGCCGTGGGTGAACTGCCGGCAGCACCCACATCCTTGCAATGCTCCACATCCCTGCGAGCATCCTGGGCTCGTGGCTCTCCGGCCAGTGGCATGTGCAGGGGGAGCTGCCCCAACGCCCTCCTCACGTCACCCCAAAGCCCTTTTTTGGTTTTTTCCCCCCTGTGTTTATCCCTCCATGAGTGGCCATGTGGCCTGTGTGCACTCGGGTTGTTTTGAATGCAAACTTGACATCACGGCGAGGGCGGCGGAGAACAACATATGCACAGTAAACAGGCAGACTGTCATATTGATTAACAGATGAGACCTCTATTATCGATCAACGCTTGGCGAGAAAATTTATCACTTTTAATTTCACCACTGCCAAATATTTCTGCCTGTGAGCCAGCCATTACTGAGACAATTTAAAGGCGAAGGAATTCTCTTTTGAATGCATCTCCTGATACCTCCTTCTCTCCCGCCTTGGCTTTTCTGGGCACCTTTCTCCACAACCCAGCCTGACAGCAGGGCGGGGGGCTTATGGGGGACGGGCAGGGGACAGGAGACGCTGTCTGGACCCTGGGAAATGTGCAGTGCAGCATGCCGCGGAGTAGTGGCCCCCGCCTCGAAGGCTGCTCTGTCATGCTCAGCTCCTCACAACAGATGAATCAAACCTTGAAATCTAAGAAATGGTTCCGCAGCTTTGTCCCAGCAGCAATGCTTTGGACGTGGTGTGTATCGTTAATCTGGTTTTATCTGGAAGTTACTTATCTGCTGCTGGGCATCCTGGTTTTTTCCTCACCCGAACTAGCAGCACATACTGATAGTGATTTTCTGAGAACCTCCCCCCCCCAACACCATTTCTCTCTCCAACAATTGAAGACGTCTCTGAGCTGCTCGCTCAGTCACACCGTTCCAGCCACATTTCTGACCAGATGCATCCTCAGGTACCGTCCTTGGGTACCAGCAATGGCAGCTGTGATGGGAAGGGGCAGGAAACCAATTACAATTAGATCAGTTGCAACGCTAATGAAACACATTGAAGTTTAATGATTTTTTTTTTTAAATATATTTAATCCTTCCTGGCAAGTGACTTCTTTATTTTGCATAAGGAGCGAGACCATGGGGTCAAGCAAGGTGCTGCTTTTTGTGGCTGTGCAGGGGGACGTAAAATATGAAACCCCTCCAATACTTAACAATGTGGTCTTAACAATGTCCCCCACACAGGTTTGGGCAGGCATCCTTCCAATAACCCTCCTCTCCCCTTTCTCTCCCCAGCGGGCGCCAAAGCCCTGGTCTGCGATCAGTGTGGCGCTCAGTTCTCGAAGGAAGATGCCCTGGAGACACACAGGCAGACGCACACAGGTACGTGGCCCTCATTTTCCATCCTTTGCATAGGCACAAGTTTAACACTTAGGCCACCTGTGCAGCCCTTGGCCCAATGGAGAGCTTAACTCTTTGCGGTTCCCACTTCTGACATGCCCAGATCTGTTTCTTGACTTTAATTAAGGTAAGTTGGCTGCATTTTCTGCTTGCTACTCTTAATTGGAAATGGGTTTGTATTTGCATGGAAATCTGCGTGTGCGCAGTCATGCATCTTTGCAAGGGAAACCTCCCCAAATGGCTTTTGGGTGTGGATATTTGCTGCTGACTTGCTTTGGTCTGGTTTTGTTGAACTCGTAACGGTGCTGTTGGTGGAGGGAGGAGCGCAACCCGACTGTGGTTAAACCAAGCATCCTTGCACCGCTCACTGGTCACCCTGGGTTTCTCAAGCCATGTGCATGAAAATTTTACCAGTGTGACAGCTCTTGGCCACCATTGAGGTTTAAGAAGCACCTCTGAAGGGATAAATACCTTTGTTGGGAGTGTTTGGATGCTCGGGAGCCTTTGAGCGATGAGTTACAAATCATTTGCAAATCCCAGCCTACGCTGATAGGTCCGTTGCCCTTTTTCAGAGCATTAATGGGAATAAACACCTGGCATCTGGAGCTCTGGGGAGGTCTCGTCACACTGCCGCGTGGTCATGGGTGCAAATGTCTGCTGGACAATGGGGCTGTGTGGTGGGTGAGCAGCCGCTTGCAAGAAAGGGTGCTCTGGGACCCGAGCACAGGGGTTTGGGGAGGGCTGGACCCAGCTGTGCATGGAAAACCTCTTTCCCTTGTGCTCATACAGGTTTCAGACCCCAACTGGAGTAGTTGCCATGGGCAAGCTTTGCCTGGTTTTGCAACTCAGCCAATTAATTTCTTGGCACCTGCACTTTGCAGGGGCAAGGCAGCCCCACCTGCTCTTCCACTACAACGCGGGTACGAGGCAGTGGTTCGCACAGCAGTGTTGCGTGTTGCTCAGGGTTGACATCCGCACACGAGAAATGCTGGCACGGCAAACTCAAGGGAATGCGTTCCCTCTGCAAGCAAAACACCGTTGTCCCTTTCCAAATGGCTCTCAGCAGCTGGCTCTGCCGCGTTCCTGCTGTTGTGCTTCCTGGTGTGGCCACCGCCAAGGGAGCACAAGGAGCTCTTTATGCCTCTTGCAAAGGCCGCCTTGCCCTGGGCAAGGTTTGCTGGAGGGCATGGGGGAACTGGGGGCTGGGTGGTCCCAGGTGGAGCTTCAAACCCCCAAAACCAAGCTAGAACAGGGCAAAGCGCCCGCTCCTCCCTGTGCTATATCAGGAGCGGTTTAACTGAGCATAAGCTTGTCTTTCAGCACTGAAAACCCTGGTAAATGCCACTGGTGGCCAAGGTTGCGCTCGGGGCAGCTGGGCTGGCACGGAGAGTCTGGCCAGCTTCACGCTGGGGGTTTGAGAACCGACCAGCGATGCAAAGTGCTGTGTCACCAGGCAGGAATATCTCTGGGCATCATCCGATGTGGGAGCAGTGCTGGCTGAGCACCAGTTCATAAATCGTAAAGTAATTGCCCTCCTTTATCCAGAGGTGTGCAGCAGGAGGCTGGGCTGGGCAGTGCAGGGTCTATCTAAAAACCACATGCGCTGCAGGTCAAGGAGGAGGAAAAGGGCTTGTGACAGGGCAGCCAGTGACCCAGAGGGACTGACTCTGCCCAAGGCAAGCAACCCAGGCAGGGAGTTAAAGGTGGCCAAGCCAACAGCAGCTAGCTCCCCGTTCCCTTCTATTCCCTGGACCTGTGGAGCATTCTGCGGCATCAGTGGGAGCCTGGTTCACCGTGGTACCAAGGGCTCCTTCACCCCAGGCGTATCGTTGGGAGCGGGTGCTGTTGAGCAGCTATTTAGTGATGCCCTCACCCAAAACCACCATTTGGATGCAGAGCAGCTACATGGTTTTGTGAACGATCTTGGCCCTTCTGTGGGGATTAAAGCCCCTTTGGTTGCTGAAACCTGGGGGCTGGACCACGCCAAAGCTCAAAGGGCGATGGGGAAATGGAGCACAGAGGACACGGTGACCGAAGTGAAGTGGGTTTATCGTTGTCACCGCCTCCAGCTGTAAACACGGGTGACTCGGTTACACGGCAGAGAGGTGCTGAGCAGCCAGGGCAGATGAAATGAATCGCTTCCTCTCCTCGGGTGGCACGCAGAGAGCTCTGCCCTGGCATGGAAAGCATTCCTCCCCTGCCATCGCTATAATTAACCCCATTCCCAAATAACGGCATCTCCCAGAACAGATCTTTTTGGGGGGGGAGGGGGAGCATCCTCCCTTTGCCCTTAGCAGCAGGTTGGTTTGAAAAAGACTTTCTGACCTTCCAGACAAAAAAAAAAAACAGCCCTTTTTGATAGAGATGCAGGTAGATTCCTTCAAGCATGGCATCAAAAACTGAGTGGGGCTCATCTGGTAGGGGCTGACCCAACATGTACCCACTTTGCTCAAAAACATGGTGCTGAAGGGAGGATGCAGGACCGGTCTCTAAACCCTCGCTGCTTCTCCAGACGACCTACAGCTGCAGAGTTTTTCTGCAATGGGTGGCCAAGGTATAAGGTTTCTTTTCAGCATGTAGGGCTGAAATGTTTCTTGGGTGAACAGTTGGGGTCTAGGACCCTCTATTTCACTTATTATTTTTTTTTCCTGTTGTCCTCACTGCTCCTCTGAATGACAGTGCAAAATACAAAGCCAGCCTGTTGTACATGTGCTGCATCAAGCGCTGCCCATCTCTTGCAGCAGAAAGCCTACGCCCTGCTTTCTGAGGCAAGGTACAAAATAATAATAAATAAAGAAAAAATAGTTTATGCTTGTAAGCACAGAGCTGGCTGTGTGCTGTGCACAGCCCCATCAACTCGGGACTGAGACGCCCTGTCCGGGTGTCACTGTCCTTGGCCCCTGTCCCATGGCAATAGGAAAAGCAGGAACTGTTTTGGCTCATCTTCCAGCAGCACAAGGTCGGTGCCAAACTGCGAGGACAGTGTGGAAAATTCCTTACCCTTCTCCTAAAAAGTTAGAGGAATAAATCGAAATGCATTGAGAAGACAGCCCGAGTACCCCAGAGCAAGCGGCACTGGGGCTCGGGATGCTCGCATGGCTGGTGTTCACGCTAACGGGTTTTGGGCTCGCCGCCGACTTTTATAAATATCAGAGGTGACTTGTCTAGAGTTTCCTCCCGTGTGCCAAGGCAATTAACGCGCGCGAGCATGTATGCGCTGGGTGGCCGATGTCCGTCAGTGGGCCAGCATAGATTTACTCCTGACCCAATTTCACGTGGGCATGCTCGACACCTGATGCAGAGTGTGTTTTCTTTGGCATGTAGTTGCTCCTTGATTTGTGGGGTCGGTGTGCCCCCGGCCACTGTGCAGTTTGCACGGGAGACTTGCCCCGTTCCTGTGAGCACCCCCTGCCCACATCCCTCAAACCCTCTGGCTGGCAATGCCGGCACCAGGACACAAGTAGTAAAAAGGAGTTAATAAAACCTGCATGGAACTGAAAATTGAAAAGCTATAAATCTCCACACACACCCTTTTTTTTTTCTTTTTTTTTTTCCCTGGGATGTTGGTAGCGTTTTGATTTAATAGTTGGCCAAACACAAGGGTCTATTTTATTCAGAGTTTACAGGCCTCAGGGCTGTTATTCCTCCAAATTTAATAGCATTGAAATTGCAGGGTTGGTGATAATTTGCCTATCACTTTCTGCTCTCCCATTGATGTTTATTGTCAGCAGGATGGAATCTCAATCCGATTCACTTAGATAACATGTCTGTTAAACATTTAGATAATTGTGCCATCATTAACTTGTCACATTATTTTAGAGATTCAAAACAGTTGTGCGGTATAAGCAGAGGTACAAAGGGAGAAGGAACTGGCGCACAAGAGCAAGAACCCAGGAGAGGAGGCAGTGGTGGTGGTGGGATGCCCCTGCAGCGGGTCCTATGGGAAGTGTCAGCAAGTGCAGCCTTCCTCCCTGTCTCAGCAGGGCTTTAACTGCTTTTTTCCCAAAAAAAAATCCTGTTCTTGTTCTAAACACACATTGAAGTACATGGTGATTTTTTTTTTTCTTTTCTTTTTTTTTTTAATGCCAGAGCACTTGGCATTTTTCTGTGGAAGAGCATCCCAGCAACCCCATTATGAGCTTGGATTTGCCAAGGGGATGTGTGGGAGCCTGGAGGAGCTGGGGGCGGGGGGGGGGTGCAACGGAGCTGTGCTGTCACGTGGGCACACACCATCTCTGTTCTTTGCAAAGTTAGCATTTACTGATTAATTATGTATATGTCTTATTTCCTTTCTTTGGCTTCACTCCCCCGACCTCAAAATGGTACCCACCTAAAAAATACCAGTGATGCTATAGACATATGTCACACTTGGGTTTTTTGGTGTTGGAAATTAAGGATTTTGAGCGAGTGGAACATAAGGTGCAAGTTTGGTGACGTGAGCCATGAACTGTGTTGAAACATAAATTCTGTTTGCCTTACGCTCAGCTGTGCGGCAACTGTGAGCTGCGGCCGAGCCGGCTCTCTGCTGGAATGCTCCTCTGACTCCGCCGACGGCTGGGGCTTGTCTTGATGGTGGCACTTGCCATAAACAGCTGCCTGCAGCATCCCTGCTCTGGCAGCAGGTGACTGGGGTTCAGGAGATGTACTTCTTGACTCGTCTCGCTGCATCCTCTCCCAGGGCTTGCTCGGAGCGGTGCCCGGCCATGAGCAGCCGGCACACTTCCTTACCAAAACCAACGCAACGCCTTCCTGGGCTGCCTGTGACTTTCTATTACTGTTTCACAGGACTCATGAGAGTTTTCAGAGAGCAGCTCGGTGAGGCTTCTGGGGGAAATACTGCCGGATCACATTTTTCTCCGTAACTAGAGATAATGCACTGTAGTATTAAGTACGCTTAGAGGTAATTATCCCTCCCATGCTCGCTTTGGTTCCGCGGTCCCGGATGGGGGAGGGAGTGCGGGCGATGCTTTGTGGTGATGCCCAGAGGATGCTTTGCAGATTTTCTCTTGGACATGAGCCTGGATTTTGGATGCTCAGGTACGGAAGTGCTGCAAAAGCCCCTGTGCACGACTCCAGCATGTCACTGTCCCCGAAAGCTTCCATCAGAGGTTGCAAGCAGCAGACGCTGGACTGAGATGGTCTTTGGCTTGGGGGCAAGGATCATGGCTCATACAGAGGAGGCAGGAGTGCTCCATGCTGCACTGGAACAGCGGAAATCAGTTCAGACTGACTCCTGAGCTTAGGAAACAATTCCATTTAACCATTGCACGCGGAGGGTGCAAAGACATTACTCCTGGCACCCTCAAAGGCTGGCAGCGCCCAACGGGCATCCTTGACCCAACTCGAACAGTCAGATTTGGGGAAGCTGCTGCCAGAAGGAGCCCTGGGGATATGGGGCTTCAGCAGCAACTGAAAACATGAAATGCCAACAGCAAAGATGTTTTCATGGCTGCTGTAACATTTCTGGGTACAGGCACCCGACTGGAGCCAGATGTGCCATGCTCAGGTGCGGCAGCTTTTGTGCAGCCATCACCTGTGAATGTATTTAGAAGAACCTTGGTAAAAAATGCTCCATGCTTAATTTTGGCTGCTTGACACAGAGCAGAACTCACTCACTCCAACCTTCAGCTGTGCCAGAACAAAACACAAATGATGAGTTGAGGAAGGGCTGGTAAAACAGAGCAACTCAAATGCATCAAAAATGCAAAGCCCTGAGTTTTTTAAATACTCTTGCAGTTAAGTTGATTTTCAAAAAGGGCTGAAAACAGTACAGGTCAAGGGAAGGACAAGTGGAAGCGTTCAGCTTGAGCCCATTGCCTCTCTGCTTCCCGGCTCATGGCCCAGGTCCTCTTCCCACACAAGCTGGTGTCTTCAAAGGAAAGCACTTTTTGCAAACACTTATTTCTATAAAAACGAGGGCTGGATCAGCAGCGCTTCCCATCAGAAGCTTCCATCACTCAGGAGTGTAATTCACATTTCAAGCAGCTGCCCCGTGGCCACCAGGTTGCCCCACACCACCTCCAAGTGCGGCAAGCAGCCATGGCGTGCCGTGCCGGGAGCCGGCCAGCGCACACAGCGAGGTCTCATCAGTGCCTCGTTAGCACCATCCCCAGCCAGGCTGCTGCAGGGTCTTGGGGTGGCAAGTCCTGGGGGGCTCAGCACAGAGCCCCTTTGTCTGACAGTAATGTCCTGTGACAGCACTTGAAATCTGAGTCCCGGCGTGCATTCCTGAAACCGGGAATCTCCCTGTCTCCCAAACTGCAGCCGCTTTTTCCACCTTTATTTCAAACGGCAGCAAAAATTCCCTGAGGTTCTGAGCTTCAAGGTGGGAAGCGCAATGAGGTCAGGCTTTGTGCGGGCAGGCAGATTCACCACCACCGAGCCAGGGGATGGAAACGCGGCAAGCACCCGTGGCCAGTGGCCGATGGTCGGCCTTTAATTTTCCTGTGCAAATACTATTTAAAGCACGATGAGAAAAGCCCTCTCGCTAAGCTACAGAGAAATCTTTCTTGTCCTTTAATTCTAGATGAAGGGGATTAGTGTGAACATATTTAACCTCTGACCCGTGGACAAAAGCATTATCAAATTTAGTTGCCGAGTGGCTCCCCATTTAACCGAACCAGCGCAGTATCCCAGCAATTTTTTTTTTTTCCCCCTCCTTTGAAAGCTTTAATATCCATTGTTGCCCCTGGAGCACGGGGGGACTGGGCAGCCCTCTACTCGCATGCAAGATGCTTGTCAGAGCCCTCATAAGGGAAACCAGCGTGGGACAGTTGCTGCTAGAACCTGTGATGGCTTCAAAAATCAAGAGAACCCCCCCCAAAAAAAGCAAAGCTTTCTGTAGATGGGGCTGGTTTCTCCCAGGTTTCTGTGTGCCCGCCTGCGATGGCTTTGGAGGATGCTTGGCCATCCCTCCAGAGCACAAAGAGATGCTTCTTGAACCCCTTCACTCCAGAGCGGGAAAGAAAGCGCGCTCCCAGTCTCTCGGGCAAGCTTGAGGATGCTCAGCACTGCCGTGCCAGGGCTTTATAAAATAGGGATGAAACGCGGGCGAGCAGGCGGCTGGGGTCTCCTGGTCCGGCGGAGGAATGCCGAGAGGGGCCTCCCGTCAGGAGCCGGTGTCCATTTACAGTGCATCTCTCATAAACCCGGCGGCGGGGGCGAGGGCAGGGGGACCGGCCCTCCTGGTATGTGATTGATTATCTGGTATTTATGCCATTGAGGACTTTTCAGCGGCTCGGGGTCAGGGGGTCATCTCATGTGTCTTGCTGCAAATCCGCTTCCTTTTGTACAGTGCGGGCTGGGTGAGCAGACACACAAAAACAGCTTTTTCTTTTCCTTGGGAAAAAGGGGAGGGGGGCGGGCTGGTGTCAATGAATTTTTTTTTTCAGCCTTTCCTGAATAGTGTCCTTTTTAATTCCAAAGAACTTTTAATTAAAAGTAGCAGGAAAGTTCATCTCAACAAGGTTTAACTTACCTTAGCAGTTACTTTCGTCCCCCAGGATTCGCGTCTCCCTGCTTTTAAAATAAAATAAATAAAAAAAAACAAACCAACAAGCATTGAGGGAGAGGCTGCGCTCGGTACCATTTCGCGTCTCCCCAGCTTTACCAAGAGGGCCTTTTCATTTTTTTTTTTTTTTTTTTTTATAATGATGGGGGTGCAGGAATAATAAGCAGATGCTGCGAATCCTGGCTTTGTGCCTCATGGCAGCCGGTCACTCCACTGGCCATGCTCTGCTAGGGGTGGCCGCCCATGCCACCAAAAGGGTTGAGACGTGACCCAGGACTCGCGGCATCACCACAGGGTCGGAGGGTGCCAGAGTGGCACCACCTCAGCTGAGGGTGATCCAGAGTGGAGAGTGCAGCAGGGCAGCGATGGGCAGGCAGGTTGATGGCGATGGCAGTGATGGTGATGGTGGTGATGCTGATGGTGGTCTCCCATGGGGTGGGATGCTACAGCCCCGTAAGGGAGCACAGGGGCATCGCAGAGGGCAGGATGTAATGCTGCTGACCAGGGACATCATCTGCTGCCCCCTAAAACCCTCCTGGCAGGGAAAAGCACACACCCACCGTGATGTGTCGGTTGGCAAATGCTTATGGTAGAGGATCTTTGCCCAGAAGGACCCAGGGCTTGGCTCTCAGTGGACCAGAAACACTGGATGAGGCTTTCATCTCCTCGCTGAAGCTCTTTGTTTAAAGATGGAGTGGTTTCTAATGTGTTAATTTAACTATCGCTCAGAAAGCAATGGGGAAAATATTTTCAGTTTTCAATGGAAAGTCAAATTATTTTTTCAGCTGGTTTCACTCCAAATTCCAACTGGGAAGAGGAAATCTGGGAAACCAGCATGGCGATGACGAGTGAGCGAGTAGATGACAGCTTCCCTTCCGATGTGGTGGCCAGAAACACCGCCACAATTTGCCTCCTGTTGCCCCGGGGAAACTCTTATCCTCAGGAAGGGCTGGAATGGTTCTGCAACGTGCAGCTTCCTTGGGAATGGCAGGAGTGGATCCAGCATTCTCTGGGATGGAAAGCGATGGGACAGGCTTAGGAGAAAGTGGCACCAAGGGGAGATGCTGCACTTAGATACCTAGGTACTGAACAGATCAATGCATTTTGGCCAAGTGATGTTTGTTTTGCTGGGAAAGAAGGCAGTTTTCTATCAGTACCTTTGGGGATTGATGGAGCTGAACGCTATTTTTTGCCAAGGATGATTGGGAGCAAGGGAGTTTGGATGCACAAGGCATGTGCATGCAGATCGATTCGGCAGCGCCAGCATCTCCAAGCACCATCCCCTTCTGCCGGCACCAAGCTGGCTCCGGGTCATGCTTAGTCACTTCAGAGGAAAACCGCATCCCCTCACTCCAAGGGACTTTTTCCCTTCCCAGGAGAAGTTTCTTCTGGCTCCCAGCTGCCCATTTTTCTCAAGGCTGAATCACTGTTGCCAGCTTCTTCAGGGATCTAAACCAGGACGTGTCTGCGAGGGTGTGATATGGCCTGGCTCTCCCTGCTCGGCTGCATGGCCAGACGGGGCTTGACGGTGGCGTTTATCCCTCCCGCCGACACGCAAAGAGGCCTTTTGTGGTGACCTCTGTCTCTCGTTGGCTTTGTTAGGTGGCGGCAGGATGCAAACGTGCTGCCCCTGTGTCCCAAAGATGCACCCTCCTGTCCCAGCTCCCCAGAGCGGGTTATAGTATTCCTGGTCTTACAGAGCTTCCCACGGCCATAAGCTCATTGGTGCCAAAGTGCCTAATGGGTGCTGGAAAGGACAGGTTTTCCCCATTGATGTGGTACATTTTTGGCCGCCTGAACGTTTTTTGATACATATTGGTATATTTTTGGTAGATACTCCCTACAAGGATAAGGCTTTGAGGACTACAGCATTGCAAGGAGGGCATGCCTCCAGCTTTGGCCAGAAGGCTTTAGGGTTTGTAGATGTCGTCAAACAACTGTTTGGCCTAAAAAAAATAGAAATTAGGCTTGAAAGCACAGCACGCTGTAGGTGTGAAGGCTCCACAGTGCGTTCCAGGGCTCACACAGTGTTAGGAAGCTGGGAAACTCTCACCTCCCCCAGCCGGGAGGTGGAAATGCAGTATAACGGGATCGGTCCCTAAAAGCGTCATCGGATTTTCGTTTCCAAAGGCTAGGTTTGCGCAACACTTGGTTTCTTTGGGAGGAAAACCTGCTGGTACTGTGTTGGTGCAGGTCTGAGTGTTCCCCCTCTTCCTTCCGAAGTCTGGGTGCCATGTTCCAGGAGGCATGAAGCAGCTGGGTGCTGCAGCAGCCAGAGAGTGGAAGTGGCTCTTCCCATGTGCTGGGGACAAGGAGCTGGGCAGGGTGTGCTTGGGGACGGCTTGTCCCCTGTGCTGTTGGCAGGGCCACGCCTGGGCAGATGCTGTCCCCCTGCGGAGCATCTCTGGCAGGCAAGGAGCTGCCCACATCCCTTGGTTTGCAGGCAGGTCTCTGCAGGTGGGCTCAGCATCCTACCCTGGAGATAGGGGGCATGCTGCAGTCCTCCTCGGCAGCCAACCCCCATCCCACCCCCAAAAAAATGCGTCCCTCAATTAACGCCCCATTTGGACCCATGGGCTGCCTGGCAGTGCTTCACCCAGTGCGGGTCCAGCTGCCGCCGTGATTGACGCAAAGCCAGTCTATAAATAAAGTCTTTCTCTCCTCTCATAAAGACTTTGTGGTTTAGTTTGCTTTCAAGGTCAAGATCAGACCTTTCTAAATAAACACATATCAAAGGATCATTAGCGGAGCAGCACTGTTAAATTGAGATATTAACTTCTGTCAGCCACGCGTTTCCTTTTTGTTCTGTAACTCGCGACTGCGGCGGGTTTTTATTATTTTGGCCCTAGGCGGTAGCATCTGGCTTCTGTAGAGACTGTAAAAATTAAAAAGCAACACAAATCATTGCGAGAGAAAAGCAGTAAATTCAATGATAAGAATTTAAAATTAAAATGTTTCAGCGCTTTTATATTCCGCGAAACATGAAACGAATGAGTTGTGTGCCTGTTGCCATAAAGCCACCGCCACTAATAGTCACTGGGCTCTTTCCCTCCCTGCTTGCTCTCCCTCGTAATCATTGTTGCCTGAGCAATCGCAGAAAAGCTCAATGAAGGAAGGTGATGGTGATGATGGTGATGGTGATGGAGATGCAGGGCAGTGGGGAAGATGGCAAGGTGCAGCTGATAAGACTGGGGGGAGCAAAGGGCCCCAAAAAAAGGCAGCGAGAAGGGGATGCTCTTGTCTCGCGGCGCTCAAAGAGATGGAGAGGTCGAGCGGGGAGGGTGTGACTAATGCGCCGGGTCACTGGGATGCAGGACTGCATTGTCCCCCTGGTCCAGATGGCCCCCGGAATAAATCACCCCCAGCAGGCGTGAGCTGCCCATGCCAGAGCCACGGCGTGGGGCTTGCCGCCTGCTCCCCCAGTTCACTGCGGGCGCCTGTGTTCCAAGCATCCTCTGTATGCATCCTGCCCCAGGCAGTGGGGAGAACAGGGCTGCGGCTGGGTGCTGGGCGGGGTGGGGGGAAGTAATCCCCTGTGCTTGCAAGGTCAATGTCATACATCTGCTCTGAAACACTTGAGTTTTTCTAGGCATTAGTAAAAAGGCGAGCGGGTGCCGCCACGGCAGGCAGTGCCAGGGAAGGGGCATGCCCTGCCCTTCTGTTGCAGCCAGGGTGGTTGCATCCAGCCTGGCTGCATCCAGCCCTGGAGGAAAAGCAGCAGCAGAAGAGCAGGCGGTGCCGGCTGCTTTTTAAGAATTAATTTCCTGTAGTCGGTTGAAGTTGGGAAGAAAAGCTGCGCTATCTCTGAGTAAATAATAATAATCAAACAATTGCCCCCTTGGGAGAAGTTGCCTTTCATAAAGATGTTAATTAGTGCAGAAGACGAGCAGTGGAGACTGGAGGCAGCCTTTGAAACCGGGATGATTTGGTGACTCTGGCACAGAGCATGCACTTCTCGTGTGTTTATCATCCGGGTTTTTTTCCACCCCGCCTTGTCTTTACTTAACCATGAAGGTTGTAGGGGCTGTTGGGCTCCAACCAAGCAGCCGGCATGGTAACGGGTGCCACCGTCACACCTCAATAGCACCTTTGCGCTGGTGCTACACCAGAGCAGCCAGGGGGTCGTAAAGGGCTGGCTCCACTGTCCCAGCATGACACCCTTAAAAACCTGTGCATCCACGTGTGCATGGGCAGGCGTCGTGCATCCCAACAGCAGCATCCAGAGAAGGGCTCCCTACACTGCCTCGCAGGTTTGCTTTGGTGCTGTCACCAAAAACGCTGCTTTTGGTTTCGTAATAATCCTGAAAATGGACACCAAAACTGGATTAATCTCCTTACTCTGAGCAGTGCACACCCACCACCCTCCCAGGGCAAAACGCAACCTCGGTGCTGGTGCCACCAGCCAGCATCTCTGGGACCATGCCAGTGCCCATTGCTTCTGCCTGTCCTTCATCACACATTCTCCTCCTCAGCTTGGTGCCAGCGAGACATACGTGGTGGCTCCAGGGAACCCTCCATGCCAAGCTGAACCCGGTGCCTTAAGTACTTGCATAAGTCCCACTGGCTCTTACGGTTCTCAGTCCTGTCCGTACACATGTTGCCCGAGCTGGGCAGCCGTCGCCTGCCGAGCCCCTGCCCCTGGGACATCAGCCGCCAGGCAGCGCGGGGGCCAGCCTGCACCCTCCCCGGTGGGCGTCCTGTGCCGAAGCCAGCAGAGATGTGTAACAGCAACGATGGGGCAGGTGCTGCTGCCTGGGCACGGGTGATGGAGTCATGCATGAGGATGCTGCAGGGGTGGATGCTCCGGGCGATGCATCCCTTGCCAGCAGTGCTGCTGCCTCCCTGTCTGCTCCACTGTGGGCAGGGCTGGAAAGGAGGGTTACCTGCAGCTCTCCAGCTGCAGCTGCCCATGGTTTCTTCCTCCCCTAATGTTGCTTTTCATGCACGCCAGCAGCCTGCAGCCTCCCCTGCAGCCAGCAGCGTTGTCCAGGAGGTGGAGGCTGGTAGGGACCCCTTGACACACTGACAAAAAAAATCAAACATCCCTGGATTCTCATCCGGGGAGAGCCAACAGCCCTTGAGCTCCCCATTTGCATGGCCAGAGTGTTTCAGAGCTGTCTGCTGCAGTCCTAATGATAGCGGCAGTTTTAGTGCGCCTCTTTGGCACGTGCATCACGTAAGAGATTTTGTTGAATCGGAAGATGGAAGGAGGCGTGGTCTTGTGGAAGACCCCAGATTTGCAGGACATGAGTCAAGGGTTTGGGGGGTTTATGGTGGGCATGGGAGGCAGCAACAGGCTCTGCTGGCACCCTTCGATGAGTGCACCCTCATGCCTGCTGTAATGCCAGAGCCTTCCCAGCGTGCCCCTCTGCAGCCTTTGATTACAGGTTTCTGATGCTATTGATTATTGCTGCAGTGGACGGACAGATCTGCCTCATTTTTCGAGTCGTGTAACACCACTCTGAGGAAAGACAGGGAAAAGATGGCAGCGTTAAGAGGAGGATTTGGGGAGGGGCAATTTGGTTTGTACATCCCAACGTTGGCTCCGCGTGCCTGGGGACCACCAGAGCCACGCTGCTGCAGCTGGGGCTCAGCAGAGGATGCTTCACCACCATCAGTCCCCTTCGGTCCCCCCTTCCCTGCTGCCGGAGCATCCCCGGGTCCCCCTAGACCTGCCTGCATTGGGGGTCTGGGCTCAGCGGTGCTGCTGCAGGGTCTGGGGGGCTAGCTGGCTGGCGCGTGCGCACGCACATTGGGGAGAAACTTGAAGTCAAATGTCTGAAAGTCAGATCCCTTTTTAGTATGAATTTGCTGTATCTCATTCTGAGCACTAATTCCAATTTAATTGCAAGTGGCCTGAAGCCTCTTCAATAGGAGTAACAAATGGTTTGATTTTGTAAACTTCATCAGACTGCATTTTAAATGCGACACACTAGCCCGGCTCGAATGCCAATGAAGCACTGAAGTAGCTCTCTGTTTACTAATTATCCGTTTTTACTTCAAGCCACGCTGGCTGGCTTGTCTGATTAAATCGGATTTGTGGGATAGAGAACAGCTAGCAGAGTTTTCTCTATAGTAAACGAGATTGAAACTATGGGCCGCCTGGCTGCACACTGTAAATTATATTTCCTTTTAAAGGGGACGTGTTGCCTTTCTCCTGCCGGCGCACCTCCCGCATCCTAAACTTGGCTGAAACCCACCCGGCTCCTTCCCAGCACAGAAGGGAGACCCAGCCTGCCTCCCTCACCCTGTCGCCACGCGGGTTTTTATTTTAATTCCTCATCTCGCAGAGGCGGTGGGCGGGAGACAGCACTGCGCTCGACGCCGTGACGCCTGCAGCATCCTTCACCGTGACTTGGACAGGGGCGGAAAAGCCCCTGACTACTGCGCGTTGCATCTTGGTTGTCTCCAGTGATTGTGCTTATTTGGGATTGGGCCACCGGAAGACCGGGATGCGCGCCTTCAGGCTCATGGCTGTAGGGTTTTTCCTCCCTCCAGCAAACCTCTATCCCCTAAAAAACAGACCTTAGACCACCTGCTATTGAAAACTGCCCTGCACGATGTGGCTGGCGCGCTTGCCCAGATAGCATCCGAAACCCAACCTGCTCCAGCCTCTGCCTCTGAGCCCCGCGTCAGCACCAACAGCCACCCCACTAATAGTTTACGGCTGCCGGCAAACAGCGCCGGGTCTGTCAGACCTATATAAAACCGGGGAAGATGGGTGAAGGTGGCTGCCGAGCACGGTGCAACGGGGCTGCACTTAAACCTCCCCAGTTGCTAAGACTTTAATTCCACGAGCTTGACCTACGCCGCCCCCTCCCTCAGTATCTATCTTTGTGCCCAGGGGCTTTTTATATTTTAATTTGCTTTTGAACGTCCTGCAAAATTAATGGCGCGCTCGGGGCCATTGTGCGGTGTACAGTAGAGGGAAGGGCCAGCGGCGCCCGCCGAGAGCTGCCACGTTTCCCGGGGAATGAATTGCTCGCCCGCCTTCACCCCTTTTAATTGTTGACAGTAAAAAGCGTTTAAATGCCGCTTAATTTGTAATCATCTTCTTGCAAAAAGGGGAGAAACCATTAAAACGTCAGGGAAATGAATAAATCCATCTCTCACTGGTTTGGGGCAGCGGCGTTTCTTTATCGGGGGTGATTTTTCTTCTGATGGCTGAGGGCTGGCTCAGGGCTGCTCCAGCTGGGAGCCCAGGGATGCGCATGGGGTGAGAGAAGAGGGATGCGCTCCGGCCTGGAGAATAGGGATGCGCTCTGGCCGAGAGAACAGGGCTGAGTTCCTGCGTCGCCCGGTGCGGCTCTCCTTGTGGCAAGCCTGGTACTCCCAAAGCCCAGCAGCAGCAGGGACAGCAATGACCCCGGGCATCCTCTCGTGAGCTTTCTCATTTTTTCCCCGCTCCCATCGTCTCTCAAAGGTGGGACATCAGTGCACATGAAGCTTAGGAAAGCGGGGGGGAGTGGGGGATATCAGCTTAATTGAACACCCACAGTGGAATGGTGCCCGGCAGAGTCCCTGCTTGGTGCCTTGGTCCTTGGCTGCTGGAGAGCCACCTCGGTGGAGCCTTGGGGCTGCGGACCAGCAGTGCCTGACCTCAGTCCCCAGCGTCCCACCACTGGGCGCTGGGCTCAGTGCTGGGAAGCTGGGCCATCTCCTGTATCCTCCGCCTCTGCACGGGCTGGCATCAGCCTTCACGCACCACGGATGCTCCACTCCTGGAGGGCGGCTAGCACCAGGTATCCCCACAAGCTGCGCCAGCGCATGGCAACCTCCCTGTCTGGCATGTTTGTGTATTTACTAATGCGTTACCTAAAAAAAAATTAATAATAACATGAAAAAATGCCTTTTGCAGGTGTTGGCAAGCAGCACCCCGGGGGATGCCCAGCCCCAGGGGACCAACATCGTCCCCATGGGCCGGCGGGTGCATGCCCCTGTGCATGCATGAGGCAGCTCATCCCCATTGCTGTGGCTGCTGGAGTCGGCCCGGTTTTGTTTTTTTTTAAGCAGGGGCCAATTAGTTTCACAAATGAGGGCCCTACAGTGCCAGGGAGGATTTGTTACGGCCCCGCGCGCCAGCCTGGCGGCATTGTCCTGCCCTCCGCCCCTACGGGAGCCCATTGTCCCCGGCCCCAGCGGGGGCTGCTGGCGGCAGATTTATCGGGGCCGGCATCCCGCCGGCCGGGGCCTCCGCTCCGCAGCTGGCCGCGGCGCTGGGGGCTCAGCCTCGGGGACCTTTGACCCGTCCTGCTGTCACCGCCTGGGCCGCCGAGGGCCGCGGGGCCACATACCTCTTGGGATTTGCTTCCTACAGCCCGTTGGGGCTGCTTTTTTTTTTTTTCGGTCTTGGGAGCGTTTTGTCCGCAGCTTGGGGGGGGTGGGGGGGTGGTGTGCGTGAGCCCACGCCCCCCCCTAGAATAAATCCCTGCAGAGGGAGAAAGGCAGCTCCTATGCGGGGCCGCTTCTCTTGCTGCTTTTATTCCCATTTCACTAGGGGGTTTGGGCAGATTTGGAAGCATTTCTGGGTAGCCCACTGCATGCCCTGCCAAGGCTGTGGCTGAGCATCCCTCTTGCATCCCCAGACTGCAGGGCAGGAGCTGGCTGTGGCGTGCCACTGTGCAGGTGCAGGTGACAGCATGATGCCGGGGTGGGTGACGACGCGCACCGAGATGCCGTCAGGGATGCCCATCACCTGGCCAGTCCCCAGGTTTGAGGTGCGGAACTGGCCGGGAGGATGCTGCATCCGTAGCTGGCACCTGCCCGCACACCAGGCAGGAGCCCAGTGCCAGCACTGCCACAGCAGGTGCCCCACCGTGCAGTGGTCCCAGCAGGCTCCCTCCAGCGACTCAGCTGGGTCCCCCCCCCGGGCTGGTTTTGGCAGTGCAGCAGGCAGCAGCCCCCCAGCCCCTGCTGCTCCTAAAGGCAGCGCAGCCTCGTCAGTTACCTTGAACATCTTGCTGCTGCTAATGAATTGCTAATACAATTTTCTAGATAATTTTATTTCCATAGTCCTCACATTTTAATGTCTCCAAAAAGCTAGCATTTATTTGCTTAATCTCCCCGCGTAATACAATTTGCACTGACTCATAGGTTCTGAATAATCAGCTATGCATAAACGAAAACAAATAGTTTAATAACACAAAAGTCTGATATTTTTATTGACGGTGTGTAAGTGTCTGGGATTGGGGTTTTTTTCCTTCCTTTTGCTGTTGTGTTGATGCAGCCACTATTACACCCACGGTCGGTGGGACGGAGCTTGTGTTCATATTAGGGCTTGGGATTGCAGGCAGTACAGGGGTAGGCATGTGGCCCTCTTGCATCCCACCCACCGCACCTCAGGGTGGCTTGGTGGGGCGCTTCTCAGGGTCCCTCAGCATCACAAGGCCTGAGCTGAGCAGCTCTCACAGGTGTGTGGGGGTGCAGTGATCGCCCAACTGCTGCCTTGCATTTGGGCATCGCTAGGCATCGCAGGGCTGGGGCTGGCAGCCAGCTCTGATGCAGTGAGGTGCTGGGTGATTCTGTGGTGCCTAAGTGGGATCTCTCCCTCTCCCGCAGGTACAGACATGGCCGTTTTCTGCCTGCTGTGTGGCAAGCGGTTCCAGACACAGAGCGCCCTGCAGCAGCATATGGAGGTGCACGCCGGGGTGCGCAGCTACATCTGCAGCGAGTGCAACCGCACCTTCCCCAGCCACACCGCACTCAAGAGGCACCTCCGCTCCCACACAGGTACAATGGCACTGCCACGAGGATGCTCAGGCTGGGGCAGCTAGGGCAGGCTTCTTCCCACTTTATGAAAAAAAAAAAAAAAACAAAAAAACAAAGGGGGGGGGAAATGGTGAAATTGTCTTAAAAGTGCCAAGGCAACTGCAGTTGAGGTTCTGTGGATTTAAAAAATGAAACGGGGGAAGAAAAAGAAAGCTGCATGTAACCAGTTGATCCAGTGTAAGGTGACATGTGACCTTCTTAGGGGGTGTGCGGTCATACCCACTTCGTCGGCTTACAGGCAGTAGATGCACATAATCAGCCAGTGCTTGGCCCTAATGGGATTAGGGCGACCTGCGCTACGTGTAGCTGGTGCTTCAGTGGCACAGCCTGCTGGGGCAGGGCTCAGCTCCAGAAGAGTCGGGCAGGAGAGCCGGGCTTTGACCGCCTTATGCCGTGTCCTCAAAGTGCCTGCACCGCGTCCTCAGCTCCTCCACCAGCATCCCCAGGCAGGACCAGGGGAGGGCAAGGGGAGAGGTCCTGGCCACTCGGTGAGCACTGTCACTTGGGTTTGGCTGCAAAACACCCCAGGGCAAGAAAAAACAAATCCCTGGGGGATGAGCAGGATCGTGCCGGGGGGAGCCTGCCTGGTGCTCCGCAGCCCCGCCATGCATGGCAGCAAGCACCACGGCTCTCTGTAGCTGCACAGGTGAAGCCTTCTTTGCCCACCCTGTGCCTACATGAGCTGGAGGGTTGGGTACCCTCCCCAGCTGCGCTTTTATTGCTGGAAGGGAGGAAGATGCATGCCAGGCCAGGGTACCCCTTCTCCTTTCCCCTGTTCAGCAGTGTGTGTGCGTACAGCCTCCAAAGGCGACATCAGAGCAGCTTCTGGGGGAATATGCAAGCAGCACCACGGGAAGGTCACTCCATCGAGGCTGTGGCTGGCAGCTGCCGGACCCACACGAATGCTTGAGCTTGGGATCCCGATGTGGGAAACAGGAATTGCGCGCCGGTGATAAGCACGTTAATGCCAAGTGCTGGAGCTATATATAGCCAGTAATCCGGTGACCTGGGCTGTGGGTCGGGCCATGCATGTCCCACCCTGACCTCTGCTTGCTTTAGCAGCTCTTGGCTGTGAAAAAACAGCGGGATCATCGGTGCTTTAGGGGTGTGTAATCGTGTTGCCTGGTTTCATTCTGCACTGATGCAGGATGCTCACGCCCCTCCTGGGGCTGGAGTGCTCCAGGGGCCCCATCCCCCATTTACACAGCTTCTTCTAAAAATTGAGCACATGGAAAATGCTGTCTGCCTCAGGCAGCGACATTGCTATCTTTGACTGTAGTATCGAAACCCAAGGTGATAATTTGGAATGTGGAACGGGGAGGCGAAACGCAGATGCCAGCAGGTACCACCTGCCTCGCCTTTGGAGGGGGATCTGAAATGCATCCCAAGCATCATCCTCCTCTGGTGCCCAGCCACTAGCTGTGGGAGGGGGCGAGAAGCCGCAGGTCTCGGCTGCAGCACGCAGGGAGAGAGTAAAATATCATTTTAAAGAGGAAGCGAAAGCACAGGCATGTGAGTATATAACGAGAAGGACAATTTATGCCCAGGCACGAGTGCAGTTTGACATGGGGATAATGAAAAAACGTAGGTCATTGTGGATGACTTAAGCCTTCACAGCTGAAGAAAATGTATGAAATGCGGGGAACATTACACGCTTGGCAGCTCCGCACATCTGCAGCAGGACAAGTGAAATACAGTTCGCCATTCTTTACCATAAACTGTGCTTGTAGGATATGCGGCACAGAGAAATTGTAATTACAGTGACAAGACAAATCAGTAATATTTAAATATTCATGAACAAAGTCTCGGACGATCAATCTATCTTTATTGTCCTTGCCTTCGCGGCTGTAATAAATAAGTAGCTAGAGCCCTCACCTTTCCTTCAAATCATTCTGCCTATGGTGCCGAACCGGAGTTCATTTATCAGCTGCCCAGTCTGGAGCACAGGAGATGTCTGGGGCTGGGGCCATGCCGGTGATGCCAGGCGAAGAGCCTGGGCGTGGGTGTCGGGAGGGTCACGGCACCCTCTGGTGTCTTCACCCTGCTGTGGACCCGAGCATCCCACATGCACAGGGATGCTGGGGCCAATGTGCCATGCTGGGGTGGCTGGGCTGCTTCATCCCCCAGGATGGCGGCAGCAGGTGCCGGGGGTAAATGCAGGCTGGGCAGCCAGTTTTGGAAGGGTGCAGTGGCCATGGCGGTGGCTCTGACATACCCGTGTGTTTGCAGGTGACCACCCCTATGAGTGTGAGTTCTGTGGCAGCTGCTTCCGGGACGAGAGCACGCTGAAGGGCCACAAGCGCATCCACACCGGTGAGAAGCCCTACGAGTGCAATGGCTGTGGCAAGAAGTTCAGCCTCAAACACCAGCTGGAAACCCACTACCGGGTCCACACAGGTAGGTGCTGCTGGGGGGATCTCCGGAGAGGCCTGTGGTGCTGGACCGCTCCCTCAGTGGAGATGCCAGAGTGTGGACCTGGGTGGCGGCCGGGGATAGCAAATCATTGGATGCACCAATGAGTAACTATTGCAAATAGGAGATCAATAGTCAGATTGGTTTTGCTGTTCATTACTTGGTTATCGGCTGTGCCTGCCACGGCAGCATCAATGCCGGTAGTTAATTACCACCTGGAGGCCCCAAGCCCCCGCTGACACCCCTGTTTCCCACAGGTGAAAAGCCCTTTGAATGCAAGCTGTGCCACCAGCGCTCCCGGGACTACTCGGCCATGATCAAACACCTTCGGACCCACAACGGCGCTTCCCCCTACCAGTGCACCATTTGCCTGGAGTACTGCCCCAGCCTCTCCGCCATGCAGAAGCACATGAAGGGCCACAAGCCGGAAGAGATCCCCACCGACTGGCGGATAGAGAAGACCTATCTCTACCTCTGCTACGTCTGAGGGAGGAGGCACAGGGGCGGTGGGGCCAAGTGGCAAAGGACTGGGCAAAAAAAACCACCAAACCCGCAGCGTCCACAGCCTTGTTTGTTTTCAGTTCTCGTTCATTGCTTCTCGCCGGAAGGATCCTGCAGCTCGCGCCGGGGCGGAGGGATGCGCTCGCCCCTTTGCCAGCCCCATCTGCGCCCCCTCCCCGGCGGCTCAGGCTGCTTGCACCTTGCCACGGGGCAGCTTTCACCCCTTGCAGCTCCCAGGTATTTGGTCCCCAGTCAGCCCCTCTGTCACCACCGGCGCTGCCAGGAAGATCGGGTAGAAACGACATGCTTCCCCAAAAGCACACACATGGCCGGTGCTTTGGGCAGGCTTTAATTTCTGGTGTGCTCTGTCACCGCATAGACCTCACCATGGATGCCCTGCTGAGGAGACCTGAGCCTCACACGTGGGACACAGCTCCATGTGGGGCTCAGCCCCTGTTTCGGGAGGGTTCCCACACTCCTGGGCTGCAGCATTGCAGGTGGGAGAGCACCGGCGTCCAGCAAGCCATAAGTGCTTTGGCAAGAGCATCCCCGGGGGGGTCCCAGCTGGAGGAGGGTGTTTGGGGCAGGGAAGCGCGTGCGAGCCAGGCTGCTTCGCAGTGCTGCCCCATGGTGCTGCCCCACAGTGCTGCCCGGGGTCTGGGCGGGTGCGAGGGGTGCCCGCAGGCTGCCGCCCTCCCCCTGACCAAAGACCTCTCTATGCATTTCCCCTTCCTTCCCTGCCTTCCCAGGGGGCAAGAACAAAGCCTCCCATGGGGAGATGCAGCCGGTTTGGTGATGTGTGGTCAATGCTAGTGCCATGGCATTGCTCTGAACGGGGGGATCCTGTTCTTTTCTGCTAATTTGGGGTGCCTGGAAGGTGCCAAGCGTGGTTTTTTGCCCAGCCCTCATCTGCAGGAGCACATAAGCGAGGGATGCCCAGTGGCAGGCAGCTTCGCTCGCCGCTTTTTTTGCTTTTTGTTTGTTTTTTTTGAACTTTCTTTTGGAATATTTCCGCGTTTAGCACATTTTACTTGAAATTACCTCGGTTTTTTGTGACCTCATGAGCTTTTATTGATTTTGGGGGGACGGGGGGCGGTGTGGCCGGGAAGGCACGAGCCACATGCTCGGCGCTGGCGGTGGAGGGGTGGTGTGGTGGCAGCATCCCTGCCGGCCTCCCGTTGTGCATTATCCTTACCAAAACTGGTATTTGTTGCCCGGCCCCATGGGGCCGGGGGCGTCGGTTCTGAAGCTACCTCTTGTGTTTGTTTATGTTGTGTTTCTCCTTCGCGGTTGTGGAAGCAGGCTCCGTGGTTTCCATCCTGTGCGGTGCTTGCGGCCACGGCTGCTTTTTGTCATTTTGCTGTGTTTGGGTAAAAAAGGGGGGAAAAGAGTAGGGGGGTGCGGGACAGTGTCTGGATGGGGTTTGGAGGGATGCTGATGGCCCCTCTTGGTTTGGGGTGCCTGTCCCAGCAGAGCCCATCCCACCAGAGCCCATCCCACCTCTCCTCCTGCCCAGCAGGGATGCGGTTGCAGGAGCAGCATCCTCCCTCGCGCCCTGGTCCGGCTTTGCACGCACGTGTGCCTCTGCGTGCGGGACCTTTGCTGCTCCGCGTGGGGTGGAGGCCGCTGTTGTACAATCCGGGATGTGACGGTGGAGAACGGCTTGTTTAATTGTTGTGCCTAAGAAAAAAAAAAAGAAAAAGTATTAAAAAAAAGCAAAACAAAACAAAACAAACAAAACCAGTTCTTTCACATGGAAAGTTGCTGCAATTTCTGGCACGTGTGCAGTAGCTCCCTGTGGTGCACCAGCACTGCTGGCCATGGGTGCCATGGTGCCATGGAGCACACGGCCGAGCTCATGTGGCTTTTTTTTGCTTTAACCTCCCCTCCCATCCCCTTTCCTCCTCTTAGTGCTGCAGCCTCCCAGCTGTGCCAGCGTTGGGATTGAAGTTGGAGAGATGCCGTGGGCACCTGTCCCCACACCTGTTTGCCATGGCGCAGCTGGCCGTGGCGCAGCCCACGCCACCCCTCCATATATATAAAAGTATATATATGTGTATCGTAGCAGTGAGGACCAAGCGCCCCGCAGGGCCCCGCAGCCCCGGGCTCCCTCTCCCCTGGCTTGTCGTCAGTGTCGTGAGCGCCCGCCTGCCTGTCCCATTGCTCTGTGTTGCCGCTCGTGGTTCGGGTCCGTCGCTGTCCTCGTTCCGTCTACCTCAGCACCTCTCTGAGCCCGGGCGCAGAAGGTGCCCAAGTTCCCCTTTGATTTTCTCAGAGTATCTATCGGCTCCTATTTTTTGTACAACTTCCTCCTTCTCCCCTTGCCGTTCACTCCCTTGCGGTTCTGCTTGCGAGTCCTCTCTGTCCTCTAGCCACAGATGCCGTTAGCTAAAAGTTTCCTGAAAAATAAAGAAAAAAAACAAAAACAGTTGTGGTGTCTCCTAGTTGCAGCTCTCTGCATCTGCCTTCGTCCTGTGTAGATTCAGATGCATTTCTTTGTAAGACTTCAGTGTTTCTGACAGAGGAAAAAAAAAAAGACAAAAAAAAAAAAAAGAAGAAGAATATACTGCTGCAGTTTTTTTTCTCTCCATGTGTCACTAAGTGAAGTTCGTGCCTTCTATAGCAAAGAGAATATTTTTTACATCCTACTAATGGTAGATTTTTTTGTAGTGAACATTTTTTGTATTTTTATTTATAAGTCTCATAAGGAAAATAGCAATGTTCAGTTGTATACCTTGAATCTGCAGTTAGAAAAAAAAAAACAAACAACCAATAAAGGTAATTCCGTTGTCTCGGCCTGCCGTCTCCTGTTCCTGTGCCTGTGCCTGCCGGGAGGAGGAGGAGGAGGAGGAGGAAGGATGCATCCCACCGGCTCAGGGCGAGCCATGGGGGGACCCGCAGTGGTGAGTTTGGGGATGCCTTCTCTGCTCCTCTGGGGCTGTGGCGGGGGCGGGGGGGGGCGGGGATCCCTAAAGCAACCCCTGCAGGTGTAGGCTGCCTGTGGGATGCGGGGATGCCAACATCCCCACAGCTGGGGAGCAACCCCGCATCCCTCGTCCGGGGACACGCGGCTTCCCATCCCACAGCGCTCTGCCTGCCCGCCTGCCTGCCCGCCTGCCTGCCTGCGTGGCTCACCAGGGAGCTGAGCAAGTTTGCCTCAATGAAAGTGAACTCGTTCATTTAAACCTGACTGCAGAGTAGTCTGGCCCCCCGCTGTGTTAATTATCCTGTAGTTCTCAACTGATTGCTGTACACTAAGCTTAAGCCCTCCTTTATTTATTTACTGACTACATTAACAGCAGCGCCTGCACTCCTTTTGTGCTGCGGCAAACTGTATGGCACACTGCAGCGGGGCCAGGTGGGTGCTGACAGCACTGCCCGGCCATGCCCCGTGTCCCATGGGTACAGCCCCCCACCTGCCTCAACGTTCCAATGCAGTTAGACGTTAATTACAGCATGACTAGAGGATGCAAAGCATCACTTTTGTTTTTCCACAGATAGATGACACGTGCTGGGCTGCCACACATGCTGCTTTCAAGGCCGGGCTTGTCCCATGGCCCAGGGCTTCCCCGGTGGGTCTGGGGGGGCTGCACGCCCACCCCAAGGTCCTGGTTGGTGGTCCCTTGGGCTGTCCCCAGCACAGCTTGTCCAGGCTTTGGGCAGGTGGGGAGAACTGTGGCCCAGGTTCAGGCAAGCAGAGGTGGTCCCGCTGCAAGCAACCTGGCGGCTGCGACATCCCCGGGAGAAGGGGGAATGAGCCCCCTCTCCAGCACTCGGCCTGGTACAAAGGCGTTATTATAACAGGGAAATTGTCATAGGACCAGGCCTTTGTCTGCACATTCGCGCAGCAGCTGGGAGCGATTATGCTGCAACAATGTTCTGTTCCATCAACATTATGTCCTCATTAAACCTTTATTAGGAGATTAGATTCAGATTTATTGATTTATTTTTTTTTTCTTTTAAGAGGAAAATCCAGGCCTCTCTGGGAGACATGGGTGGAACTTTTTCCCCGTGTGTGGCACTTCCCAAAGCGGCAAGAGGGCAAAGGGAGAACCTGGATCTTTCCTCCAGCTTGGGCAGCTTCTCTTTCAGAGGGAAAGGAGTGCTGAGCCACATAAGGCGGGTAGGTTGGATGCGGGATGGCTTTTTAGCACAGGGAAGGGCAAGGACCAAGCGCCCGTGTGGCAACTGATGTGGTCTGTGGGATTCAGCAGCACAGGTGAGCATCTCATGGTGAATCCCCAAGGGGCATCCAGGGTCCCAGCGGGCAGGAGAGGGATGGTGGAGGCTGGATCAGGGGTCCTGGTGCCCCATCCCCACCTCAAACATGCAGGCTGGGTGGCATCGCGTGCCTGGGTCAATGGGCCCATTGGATTTGTCTGTTGGAGCGTTTGATGTTACACAAAGGTGGCTCATTCCAGAGGGTGTTAATTGCCCACTGCAGTGATCAGGTCTGTAGCACCATCGATCTCAGCCGAATCAATGGGCTGATTTAGTGTCTTGCGAACTCTTTAACTGGACACCTCATCAATAGGCAGCCACTTACAGACCATCAGCACATTAGCGCAGGCCAGCACCAGCAGGAGTCCACTCCACCCATCCTCAGCCCCCTTGTCATTCAGCAGGAAGTTTTCCTGCAGATGACGTCTCTGTGACAGTGAGCAGGGCCCTTGGTCTGGGGCCAGTGGGCCTGCGGGTGGACTTAGGGGAGCCAGGTGATGCCAACCCACCTCTCGCCTGCAGCCCAGCCGTATGCAGAGATGCTCCTGGAGCATAGGACAGGCTCTCCCATCATCTCCAGTGCTTTCAAGAGGATGTTGCCCATGCTGGTTGCTCAGGTACATTACTGGCATGAAAAGCGAGCTATACTTTTACAGCGTCTTAGGCAAGCCTAACAGGGCCAGGGACCACCCTGAAAACACTGTCAGTGTTTCCTGCCACAGCCCCCTGACACCCCCTGCTCTGAAATGAGAGCAGGTGCTGCACCGGGCAGCTCTGCTCCTCACAGGTTGGGCTCAGCGCCCTGCTCTGGAATGCAGCCAGTGGTTCTTCCCTCTCTGAGCCTCGTGCCCCAGCCCTGGCTGGGGTGGAGAAGAGGCCACATGGTGACTGACCATAGGTGTAGTAGCAATAGGTGACCCTGTGGGTCTCTTCCAGTGCCAAGTGTCGACAGCACTAGTCCCATTTGCACACCGCTTCATTTGCTGTTGGCTAGCACTGGTTCTCTCCCGGATTACGGTACCGCTGGCCAGGAGCATCGTGGGAATCCGCTGGGCAAGCCAAGGGTAGATAAACCCCTGCACAGGGTCCGACGAGCAGGGGCGGCAGCAGGGAAAGGGATGCAGGCGTGTGGCCCCTGCTGCTTCATGCAGGGAGGTGCGGGCTTCCCCAGGGCAGTCAGGGTGAGGGGTAGGGGAGCCCCGGGGCAGCAGGACCCCCTGGCAGCGGGACCCTGGGACAGTAGGACCCCTGCGGCAGCGGCACCCCCGAGTGGCAGCGCCCCCGGGCGCGCGGCAGCCGCGGGGCCGAGCCGGCGGGGCCGCTGTCCGCGGTGCTGAAGCGGCGGCTGCCGGGCGGGCCGGGCGGGGGGCGCTCCCGGGGACGGCGGGGAAGCTCCGCGCAGGGGCCAGCGGTGCGCGGCGCTGCCCCCCGGCGCTGCCCCCCGGCGCTGCCTCCGCGCTCGGGTGCCGCTGCTCCAGAGCTGGCGGGAAGGCGGCTGTAAGCCAGCCCGGGCCGGCCAACAGCGGCAAATCCCGGAGCCGAGGAGCACCCTCCAGAGCAAGGCAGCGCCTGAGGTCCCCGACTCTCCTGCCCCAAAAGGTGGACGGAACTCAGGCGTCCCGCCACACCGACCAGAGGGTGCCCAGTGTGATGCTGTAGGCCAGGACAGCCACCAAGTACGCCCGGAAGAGCAGGACATCCAACACGTAGCCCACTTGCAGCCACTCACGGGCGACCTCACGGAACTCCTCTCGTTTCTCCAGGAGCTGGCGGATGGCAGTGATCTCGCGCAGGACACCGTGCACCAGCCCAGAGCCCTCTGCCTGGCCGGCAGAGGCTGGTGCTGGCCTCTCACTCCCCGCCGCCTCACACTCCCGGGGGTCCTCACCGCTGTAGTTGTTCAGCTTGGCTGCAGGATCAAGAGAGGCAAGTGTGAAAAGTCTCTTTAGAGGGCAAACTGGGATTTCTGCTGATGACCTGGGCACCTAGATCACCATGCAAATTAGGGCTACATAGGCAGCTATGTAGGACCTAGTACCCTTCAGATCCTGTGGGCCCTCTCTGTGCAGCCCTTACCTGTGCTGTCATTGCTCTCCACCTGCCTGGAGATGTCCGAGCTCTGCGTCCTGCTTTGCCTGAATTTCTTCCTGTCCCAGATGCAGAGCAGGATGGTAGCTTGTTCCAGCAGCAGGCGTCTCACCCACCCAGGGACGTGGGGCTGCAGGTCTTGCTTGTGCACCAGGCACACGATCAGGATGGTCTCCATCAGGCTGATGACGAGCAGTGCCATGCACACCACAAAGTAGATGCCTGTGGAGATGCCCGTGAGGTGAGTGGCCTGCTAAGACTCATGCACTGAGCATGTTCCTGAGTGAATGCCCCCTGCCCACATTTCTAGGGGGCCTGTGGTGTCTGTACAGAGCAGCAGCTCCTGCTGTTCCAGGCCCAGGACTGCCGGGGCAGTCAGCTTGCAGGTAGTGCTGCCATACCTATCAACGGGGTGCCAACGGCAGTAGCTGGCAGCGTGTCCGATACGATGATGAGGAAAACTGAGTAGCCCAGCAGAAGGGTGATCCTGAAAGAGACCCTCTCACCACTGTTGGGAGGTAGGTAGAAGCCCACAATGTCCATAACCATCAGGAAGATGCTGGGAAGCAGCAGGCTGACAGTGTAGAAGAGGGGGCGTCTCCGGATGACTACCTGCAGGACAGAGAGATGGGTGAGGCTCAGTGAAGGGTTGAAATGAGGACATGAGCTGGTGCAGCTCTGCACCAAGGCAGGTGAGGATGGTGGGATGCACTAAAGGGAGCCAGAGGAAGGACTCAGCGCAAGGGGCTTCCCTCCTGCGGGCAGGAGCACTGCAGCACGGAGCAGCTGGGTGATGGAGCAACAGGGTTGGTGGCAGGACCCTTCCCTAGCACCCCACACCTGAGAAGTGCAGTGGCCAAAAATCCTTACGTAGAACTTCATCTCAGCGTAGCTGTCACTGCTTTTGACACTGAACTCCTGGAAATGGCTGAGGACATAGAGCAGCTCCCACTCGCCCTGGTTCATGAAGACGCTCCGGTCGAACTTGACCAGCTCCGGCTGCCGCCACAGCGAGAGGTTGATGTCGCGGACTGGGGGTGGAGGAGGAGGAGGAGGAGGGGAGGTGAGGACCAGGGGTGTCTGGCCTGAAGCGCCGACAGCTGTGTGCCTGCCCTCCCCACACACATCCCCGATCCACTGGGGCCATCTAGAGGGGTGAGGGGCCTTCTGCATGGAGCTCCAGCCTGGCGGAGGTCCTGCCCGCTCTCCCTGAGCCCCCCAGCCAACTGTGGGGGTCCTGGCACTCACTGTGGTGCAGCCAGCTGGTGAAGGTGAGTGAGCAGTTCTGGACGTCGAAAGGGAAGTTGTAGATGTCCAGGCTGCAGGCGGTCATCACCTGGATGGGTTTGAGGTTCTGCACCTCGCCGTGGTGGCCAACGTAAACGTAGGGCACATGAGGGGACTTTCCAACATCCACGCTGCAGGGCACGAGGGACAGAGATGTGGTCTGGGAGCACTCTGGGCAGGGACTTCTGCTGCTGAGCTGCATTTGCGAGGGGAATGGCCCAGCAGGAGGGCATTTGCCCCACCACCCCACCACCCCCCCCAGTGCCCCAATCTGCTTTTTTGGCAATACCCATGCAGGCATGCGTGCCTGTCTTCACCTCTGTGGCTGCCCAGGCTGCTGCCCTCTGCCAGCCCAAGAGGAATCTGTGTCCTTGCCCCAGGGCTCTTTGGATCCAGTGGGAGTACCTTAAATCCCTGCAGAGCAGGAAGGATGCCGGCTGGCTTCGCAGGAAGGACCGGCAGATCTGCAGCTGCCCTCTCATTGTGCTGCCTTTACAAAGCCTTTCTCCAGATATCTGGATCCCACCCCCGGCATGGCACGGGTAATTACCGATGGTTGCGGTTAGCCAGCATTGGAAATGGCCCAGCTGCCAAGCCGTTCCCCATCTGCAGCTCGCCTGATGCAGGGAGGCTGCCAGCTCTGTGCCGGGAATACAAAGCATGGGGCGGCACATGCCTGAGACGGGCAAGGGGGGTCCAGCCCCAGGCTGTCTGCCCACCCGGATTTTGGCCACACTCACAACTCGTTGATGAGGATGTCAGGCACCCAGATGCTCTCCATGGGGAGGGAGATCTGCGTCAGGTTGTCAAAGCGTGCTGGGTCCCATCTGAGGAACTCGTCCGTCCAGTGCTGGGGACAAGGTAGAGAGGGCTTGGATGGCAAGGTCCCTTTCACCCTGCCACCACCTGAACCCCAGCATTCTGCCATGAGAACCCATCTTCAAGGCTATCCATGGGAAAGAGGGAGGAAAGACTGGTCCTCCAGCTACTGCACCATCCAACAGTGCTAAGCACAGAGCATGAAAGCTGTGCCTTGTTCCTGCCCTAAAGAGGTCTTGTCATCCCCTGGGAGGGGTTCTGCCTTGCCATGTTCCTGCAGGGCTGCACACCTCTCCCATGGGAAAACCTGTGTTTACAGGGGTGCTCAGCCCCAGTGGGGCCATGGCAATGGAGGGGCAAGACTTCACAGTCTCATCTGCTCACCTGCCTGTACCAGATGTAGGTAGTTAGCACCTGGTTCTTTTCATCCTGCAGGAAGAAGAGGACACGGTGTCAGCACAGTGGGTGTTGGCACACTGGAGGATGGGAGAGCATGCCAGGAGGACACTGCATACCAGGTAACATTCCCTTTGTTGTGGACATGGAGAAGCTGCCTGTGCTGAGGGCAGCGGCCCTGACCAAACATGGGATGGGAGCAGAGGACTCACCACGCTGAGGATGGCGTAGACCATGAGGTCGATGGCCACGTTGGTCGTTGTTCGCCAGTCGTGCACAGGCCGGGTGCTCTTCTGGTAGTGGGACAGCAGGTAGTGGGACAGCCGGCGCAGGGCAGGCTCAGCAGGCTCTGGCGTCTGGCCTCCCTGCCAGGTACCTACTGGCACACGGAGGGAGGGAGGGAGCACTGCTGACACCGAAGCAGAGGCTGCAATCATCCTGGCCCATACAGCAAACTGTGGGAAGCTGCTGTGTGCCATCCCTCACTTACTGTTTGGGGTTTCCTGTTGAAGTTAAATAGGAGCATCCTGATGGGAAACAAGCCTGCCCGCCAGAACCAACACCTAATGTTTTATTAATGCATGCTGCTGTGTAGGTGGCTGGCACTGTGACCTTCCCCCAGCCTCAGAGGGCAGGCCCGCCGTCTTCCACCTCTCCTGGACAGATGCCAGGACAGTGGCAGCAGGGGACCATGAGGGACTCACTGCTCCCAGATAAGTTTCCTACCACCCACTCCTTCCAGGGGCACTTTTTCTTTGCTCTGCAGGTAGAGGCAGTGAAGGTTAGAGATAAACCAGGATGCTAAATTCATTTATTAGGTATCCTGGCATTTGCTTCCTGTGGAAACAATCCCTCGGCTGGTGCCGGCAGCATTAATCGCAGAGCAAATTGCTTGTGGCACCCGCGTCTTCACTGTAAGGCAGCTGGTGACGCCACGGCTGAGCCAGGGCAGCAGAGCCACACTTGTGGCTTTGCTCTGCAGCACACCCAGCCCCAGAGTCCAATTCCCCTGTAATGAAAGGGACTAATTGGAATAGATCTGTGGGAACTTGGGGAAAAACTGCTGGGAAAGGAACTTTAACCTGTCTTTTAAGCTAAAAAAAAAAAAAAAAAACAAAACAAAACAAAAAAAACCCCAGCAGCCTCAGCCCCTCCAATGTTGCACACAATCAATAATGCTGGGGAGCCAGCCAGGCTCACGACCCTCGCCCAGGCAGGCATGCGCCGATGGAGGTGGCGAGGGGGGGCGAGAGGCAGCAATTAGGGCAAGGGGAGGAAAACAGCACTGCCGTCATCACGGCTGGGGCCAAGTGGCCTTTCCTGCTGCAGCTGCTGGTAGCTGGCTCACACACGTGCTCCTCCTCCTCCTCACACCCGCACCACGGAGCTCTGGGTCGGGATGCTCTGGCAGCAGGGAAATGACTTTGCAGAGGGAGAACTGGGCTGGGTTCACCCCAGCCGCTCTGTGCATCTGCCACAGACACCGTGCCCATCTGCCCGGCCCCAAACCTGCACCAGCAACTCGACAGGCACAACTTGGCAGGGCCCTGGCATGTGGGGGCGCATCTGCACAGACCTTCCTACCTCCTTACATCCAGCATCACTAGGGCAAGAGCATCATTGCCCCCACTCCTTTTCTGCCACCTCTCCCGTGCTAACTGTGGGAGAAGGTTTGGATGTCGGGAACGATGCCCCACTGCGAGGGGCTGCCTGCCCGGTCCAAAGATACAAGTTACAAACCTGCTGAAAACTTCCAGCTGTGCTGCTGCAAAACAGCACAATGACTTTTCTACTATTTCCCAGAAAAGTTAAATGAGAAAATAATAACAACAGCTTGTGAACATTTCAGCAGTCAATTTTGCACCGTGCGGAGCTGAGATGACAAACTCTAGGCACAGCATTGCTTCTATGCACTGTCGTCCCCAAAACTCAGCTCTGCATTACAAGGGGTTGCATGTTATATTAGAGAAATCCCTCGATCGGGTGGAGAGCTTGGGCTGCAGTTCCCAGATGGAGGGATGCAGGCAGGTGATCACCCTGTTTCCCTCTATCCTCAGGGCTGTGACTCTGCATGCTTCCAGAGTGCATCAAAGTCCTGTCCCAAGGAGCCCACAACGCAGAGCTGCGTTTGAACACTACATTACCTTGCTGCTGGCATTCAGCCTGCATTGCCCAGGCAGGCAGCACCTCTGGGCTCTGACACCAGAGCTTTACCATACTCAGGCTTCTCCCAGGTACGTTTCTTTTCAGTAGCATTGAGGTCTTTCTAAAAAGCAGCCTTCGCCTGCTGTACGGTGCTGCTTGGGCTTTAGGAAGGTATTGCACCATGCCTTTTGATGCCAGGAGCACCCTGCTCTGCCCCAGCTCTCCAGCCCTGCCCGCAGGTCCCTCGCCTTACCTTGGCTCTGCAGTGTCGAGATGAGGGGCAGCAGGGCCAGAAATGCTCCGAGAGTAGTGGGCGTCATGGCTCTCCTGCCACCACTCTGCTGGCTCCCAGCCGCTGCCTGCCTCCTCCGCAGCCTGCTGCCTCCACGGAGGAATGAACCTGAGCAGGGAGGCAGGCAGCACTCCTTGCTCACTTTCCCCCCACCGTCGGGTTTTTATGAGAACGCCCAATTAATCTCACGATTGGCCTCTCCTGCTTCATCAAGTTTCAGGCTGGGAGGATTCGAGATGAGCACACTCAGCCATCCCCCACCCCACCAGCTCCCCCGGGGCTTCCCCATCCCCTGCCCAGGTGCCTGGCCATGGAAAAGTGGGGTTTGGGGGTGCAGGCACGGTGCTCATGTGCAGCAGGGCAGGGAACACGGCAGGGGGGCAGAGGACACGGCAGGTGCCAGGGCTGTGGCATCCTCAGTGGTCGGAAAGTCAGGGGGAAACCCTCTGAGACGGGGTGGTCTGTCCTGGGAGGCTGCAGAGATACGGCACTGGCACAGGGTAGGTTTCCATCAGCAGGGAAGCAGTGGGGCTCTGGAGTTACCAGGCTTCCCTTCGCACCCTACAGATGTGTGGATCCATCCCACCAGAGACTGACACACTGACAGATACAGGTCACAGGCAGCACGTGCTACCAGCCACCCTTCACACCCCTGCCTGGGGGCAGCAAGCTTTCCCCAGCTACCTCCAACCTGCACCAAGACAAGGGTCTCTTTTCATTGCAGCAATTTACATTAGCTTACAAAGCTCAACAAACAAAAGCACTTCTTACCCATTTCCCAAAAGACTCAACACCTTTGGGCAAACCAGGCCATAAGAAAGGTTGATCTGGTATGATAGAGAGCAAAAATTTGTTCGGTACCCACCCATATGCTGGTACCCTTCTTGGGCTGCAGAATCCTTCCTTCCACATCAAAGCATCATGTCCCTGGGGCTGGGCAACATCCCTCTGCCTGGCAGGGGAGCAGCCTCACCCTGACCCCTGTTCCCTGTAATCATACACACTCATGTACGTACGTCTGCATTTATATGTGTTGTAGGTGCCCATGCCCCTGCGAAGCTGCCAGCTGCTGGAAGTGCTAGAGAAGCAGCGGGCAGACACCGGAGCCTGCGGCGATGGTGCAGAGCAAATCGCATCAGATGCCAGCGTGGAGTCACTTAAACGAGATAAGAATTAGTGCGGGGCCCTGATGAACTCCCCCTCAGCTGCCAACAGCAGTGTCAGGGAGAGAGCGAGAGCAGAGCCGGGGCTAATTTGATTTCTCGGCTCTGTTAGCGGCTGGCAAGTCACCTCCCGGGGAGCACAGGCAGCTCGGAGCTCTTTCCCCTTATTGAATCTGGGTAATGAAAATCACGGGCAGCGCCGCCGTGGCGCTGGGGACCATGCCCTGCTCTGCCCCCCTCTCCTCCAGCCTCCCGCATCCACGGCAGGCGGGATGCGGCCAAGGGGGTGAGGACCGCTCAAGTGGAGCCTCTGCTGCAGCATCATTAACTCTGAATTTTCTCCCTTGGGTTTTACGTCTTCATCTTAAAGAGATTTTAATGTAGTTCCTATCAGCCCTCCTGTTATCGGATATCTAATTAGTGTGATCTATTATAGCCTCATATTATGTGTGCGCGCAGGGGGCTCTTGCGGGACTTTTTGTGGGATGGCTGATATCAATCGGCAGTGTCCGGATCAGATTTACTTTCCGAAATGGCGTAATGGAATTTTATTAGCCCTGTAATCTGCTGCACAGTAATTGCTTTTCTGGGAATCGAAGCGCTTGGCGTCTGGGGCTCCCCACGGTGCAGCCCCGCATCCTGGGCCCGCAGCTGGGCACAGCAGCAGCTCTGCACTGGGGTGGAGTCTCAGGGCTTTCTCCTAGGGCAGACACTGAGAGCAGGTACCTTGGCTAAGCAATCAGCAAACTTCTGAAGTTGGTGCTTAGGATTTCAGAGGCTGGGGAGAGCACAGGGCGCAGGCACAAGGCCCCTGCTACACGACAGGATGAGTGCTGCTCCATATCCCCCCATCCACAATGGGACAAGCGATGCTCTGCACCCTGCATGGCCCCAACCTGCCCTCAGATGAAACCAAGCCTGCAGCATTACGCACCATACTCCGGTGGCAGTGGGAGCCTCTGCAGCTCCCACCAGGCGCCACAGGACTTGCCAGGGGCTTTGGCAGGTGCGTGGCTGAGCTCTATGCAAGGCAGGGTGCTGCGGCCAGACTGGGGACTGCGCTGGGGACAGGGAGGGAGGTCTCAGCTGTGGTGCTTGCCCGCATGGAGCAGGCAGGAGAGCCAAGCAGCCCTCCTCCCGGCTGCCACGACTCTCCTTTCAGAGCGCATTTGGAGCGTCAAAAGCAATAAAGCATCACTGAGGAGCCCTGGCAGCACGGCTGCCTGTCGGCCCCAGCCCCATCACACACCCAAGGCCGCCCATTACGGAGCCTCATGCTCCCCCGAATTGCATGTCTGCTATGATTTAACACTGCGAGACATGAAATAAACACCATGCACAGGCAAGGCTGCTGGCACTGGCACAGGTGGGCTTGCGGCAGCCCCCCTCACCAGTGTGGGGGGATGCAGGACCCTTCTGTGGGGCAGTGGTCCTCAGGAGTGCTTGGGCTTGCCACATCCTGGGGCTCTGCAAGGGTCCCCAGCGCAGGGGGGCACACAGGGTCTCCCCTCCAGCACCCACCCCATGCAGCTCCAAGAGCACAGTGCCAGCAGTGGGTGCTCAGCATGGCATCCTCAGCTAATTTAATCACTGTTGTGGGTCATTGGGGATGCTGGTAGCCTTGCCCTGCACTGCAAGCTGGGCTGTCATAAACACCTCGCTGTCTGGCTAATTAGGTACCCATAAAAAAAATAACTGCATAAATGGAGGTGGGCTCAGGGGCAGAACACAGCTGGGCGGCGTGGGGGCTGCTGCCACAGGCTCCCTCACTGCACCCTCTGCTGTGGCTGCAGGTAAAGCCTTCTCACCCTGGAACAGTGCTCGTGTGGTGTGGTGGCGGCAACTTTGACTTGGCCATCAGACCCACATCTCAGGGGGTGTCAGGGCTACTGAGCTCGGTGGCCATGGGCAACCTGCCCCAGGACGCGCCCTAGAAGTGAAAAGTCACTTTGCTGCAGCCCTGCGGGAAGTGATGCCCTGCAGCGGAGCATCCCTGGAGCAGGCAGGCTGCCTCCTGAGAGGGCAGCGGGGTGTTTTGGGGAGCACAGCAGCCCAGTGGCAGCAGTCGTAGCCTGTCTGGGAGCCCAGCAAGAGTGGCCTCATCTACTCATTTACTTAACGTAATCACACTGACACAGCTGCAGGGTGACTCACGATGCACTCAAAGGCAGCAGTGCTTTATTTCCGGTCTGCGGTGCTGGACCACAAACGTGGGGGCTGAGCACTGCTCATCAGCTAGGTCTGTGGTGAGGAGGAGGAGGAGGATGCTGGGAGTGCCTGCCAGGGGGCAACCTCAGCTGATTACTGGCAGCAGAGGGGACAAGTCATCCACTGACAACAGAGTGGCCAAAAATCACCCTTGGCAGGTACCAAGCTCATCCTCACCCCACCAGCAAAGGAGCCTGGTGCCTTTAAATCCCCCAGTGAAGGGAGGGGAGCGCTTTCCTTTCAGTCTTCCTCTCCATTAGACACCCTTCAGATGTTAGCAATATTCTGCCACTGTTCCATTATCCATTAAAGCCAGGTAATAATAAGTATGTGAAGGTATTTGGAGCCCATTGCTGTTAATGAAGGGGATCCAGCTCATTGCAAGTGAGGACAGCAGCTACGCGTCACAGGCACGATATCGCCCAAGGTTAGACAGGAATTACCTTTCCAAGAGCAGACCCAACTGGTGTTTAGTCTTGTGTGACCATCTTCTCCTTTCTCTTTTTATTTTTTAAAAGGAGACCCATGCTGGAGGCTCGCTGGACAGGAGAGGGAAGCTGCATTCCAGCACCGTCACAGCTGTGCCAGCTGCGTGTCACCTTCTTGGCAGAAACCGCATCCTCAAGGTAGGTTTGCAGCAGGGGTTGTGCGTGCACCAGCTACCTTGATGTAAAAATCTTGTGTCTGCATTCCTCACCTTTCACCCCGACTCTTCTGCTGTGGCTGTAGTTTTTAAGAAGTATTTGCAATCAGAAACCACAGTGCTTCCAGACTGGGTTTTAATAAAACCACACTGGCCATTACTACTGGGTATTTTTCCCTCCATTTTCCAGAGAAAATGAGAAAGATTTCAAGCGAATTGGAAAGGTTAATTTGGGCTGAAAAGGCTGTTGGGTTTTGATGTAAAACTCCTGAAAAACTCTTCCAGAAAAGCCTCCTCCCTCTTGTTTCTGTTGGAGTCCAATGCGCAGCCAGAGTGGCCAGGGGGCAGCAGCTGGGCTCTGCCCTGGGGCCAGGGGTCTCAGCCCTGCTGGGCCACCTCAAGAAGTCCTAGTCCTGGTCAAAAAGCTACAGCAAATGAAACCGTCCTTCTTCCACTAGCAGCGTGGACAGGAGAGCTGGTCTGTTGGGCGGTGTGGCAAGATGGCTGGGCCATGGGATGCTGTCCGTCCAGGAGATGCTCTGGTCCAGGCATGCGGTGCTCAAAGGATGCTCCAGGCCAGGGAATGCTCTGGGTCCAGGGAGGTAAGGCAGAGACAGATGCAGAGCAAGGCAGGGAGGGCTGTGGCAGTGCTGGAAAGGTCAGTTGCTGCCGCACAATGTGTGGGGACAGCCCCGGAGGGGATGGTGGCTGGAGATGGGCTGGGAGCACATGTTGCTCAGCTGTGTGCAGGATGCTGCTGATGGCCAGGCTGCCGCTCTGGGTGTTGAGGTGAGGGTGAACATCTCCAGGCTGCATGTGAGCATTGTCTCCTGACTGCCCCATGGCCAAGGATTTCACAGAGAAGCATGAGTTTGGGAGTGCCTCTGTTTCTGGGTGCTGAGCTGGAGACAGAGCCCAGCACGAGACTTTTGTGTTGGGGGGTGGATTTGGAGCCAAAGGGGAGAAGAAAACTTTCTGCTGTTTCTGTTTAAGAATAGGAACAGAATCCTTGCAAGGAAACCACAGAACTGGGATGTGACTGGGGAGCAGTGAAATCTCCCTCATCCGGCCATGGACACTGGAACTCCAGGTGAGAAATTCCTCTTTCCAAGGATCATTTGCCATCTCAAGTGCAAATGTTTGGTGCCCACTGAAATTTCCTGCAACTCACATTCCCCTAATGCTCATAAAACCGTTCTGGTGGAGGGTTTTGTCATATTTTTTTTAAGCACCTACAGTGCAATTGGCTTCCTTTTGCTAAGACAAGGCTGTACGGAAAGATCTTGGGACATCAAAGGAGTGAGCTAAGGGCAGGTCTTCCGCTCATTCTTCGTCTGAGGGGATATGATCCTCCCTGCAGCAAATTATCTTCGACTGCACTTGACACTACAAACAAATTGCCAGTATCTGTCCTGCACCCTAATTAGTCGCTGTGGCATTGATCAGGCTGCTAATTACAATACACACCCTTGCCAAACTCAGAACTAAAAATACAAGGCTGAGTTTATCTTTGTAATCAAGATGTTCAGAATTTTTCGGTTAATACTTTTTTTCAGGTAGGGAAATCTCTGGGGACCCTCTGGCAGCAGCATTGCCTGGCCCTTTTAGCCGCCTCCTCCTGCAGTGCTGCAGCTCCATTGGGAACGCCAATGCCAGCATTGCCACAGCTGCGGCAGCTTCGGCGCCTGTGAGGGAGAAATGCAGGTCGGCAATGGCAAGCAACAAGTTTCTGATGGCGCAGAAGGATGTTTTGCTCCCCAGCCCCCGGGAGCTTGGCCCTGCCAGCTGGTGGGGCTGAGCCACATTGCCTGGGACATGATCTACCCCTCATCCGTGGGCTCCCGCACTCAGGGTCTGTAGCAGCTGTGCCAGCGCACTGCCAACAGCATCGGATCCCTGCAGTCACCCGGATCCTGCAAAGCTCCCAGCCCCTTGGTTGGGATGCCACCGTTTGGGGCATTGCTTCATAAAGAGGAAGGCGGGATCTTGGCCATGTTGGCATGAGGATGTGGAGGGAATGGTGCTTGATGCCCTTTGTTTCAGCAAACCTGGAAAAGACCTATTTTCCACTAATTTTACCCAGACCCCAAAAAGTATGGGCTTGGGGAAAGCAGAAAGCGGGTGACTGGCCCCCTCTATTGTTCTGAACCTTTTCTTCATGGTTTTCCCCCAGGATGGGCCCACCTTGGAGCACCCCAGCTGCTGTCACAGCTCCAGAGTTTGCCTCCTGGTCCTGCCACAGGTACTTGCCAAACCCCAAAATGCAGGGCAGACCACACACTGCTTTTTTATTACTATTGGATTAATTTCTTTTTAACTATTTTACATGTAAACAGGAGTGCTGCAGGGTCTGAGAGCCCCCTTGCCCACACGGGGCTAACCCCTCCTGCTGCCGGGTTAAGAAACTGGAGGGACTGGGACTGGGAAGGGGGATACGACACGGGACACAAGGGAACAGGGGGTAGGGGACCGGGGGGACACGGAAACGGGACCAGTGGGGGAATGGGACCGGGGGGATACGGGTACGGGGGAACATCGGTATATAGGTACAGAGGGATGCGCGGAGGGGGGGGGGGGCGGGATGTGGAAGGGAAACGAGGTGGGAAACGGGACGGGAGGGACGGGCGGACAGACAGGGGAACGGGGGGATAAGGGAACCGGGAGGACACGGGAACGAGCCCGGGGCGGGGAACGGGACTGGAGGGATACTGGGAGACGGTACTGAAGAGCGGAACGGGACCGGGGGGGCGCACGGGCCAGGCGGAACACACGGTATCGGGCCGGGAGGGGACTGCCCCAGGTGGGACACACGGTACCGGGAGGCGAACAGCCCCGATACACACACGGTACCGGGAGGGGCACGGGCCCAGGACGTACAAGGTAGCGGGGGCGGCGAGCGGCCCCAGACACACCCGGTACCGAAGGGGGGACAGGCGGGGGCGGCCTTCCCCGGCCGCGGGGCGGACCCGGCGCGGCCGCGCATGCGCGGTAGGCGGTGCGGCCCGGGGCGGCTGGCATGCCGGCCCAGCTGCGGGCAGCGGCGGCGTGGTGAGAGCGCGGGGTCGGTGGGGGGGAGGGGGCGCCGCATCCCCGCCGCGGGGTCCAGGCTGCTTCCAGGCCGGCCCCTGCCTCGGCACCGCCGTCTGCGGCTGGCCCGCGCCTCCCGAGGCTTCCCCCGCCCGGGGGTCCCCGCCGCGGCCTTGCGGCTCCGCGGCCTCGGGCCGCCCCCGGCAGCAGGCGTCGCGGTTCAGGTGGTTTCGTTTAGAGCGGGCGCCCTCCGGGCCCCAGGCGGCGTGTGCCGGGGGGGCGGCGCGGCGGGGCCGCCTGGCGCCGGGGCAGTTTGCTCTGCAGGGCTCGGGTGGGCCGCGCCGCTGGGGCTCGTTCGGACCGTTCCTCGGCGGCGGCTGCGCGGAGCCGCCCTAAGTGTTCCCCGTCGCTAAACTGGCATCTTCCCGTACCCGTTAACAAAACCTGTTGCTCTTACACCTCAGGCCTCTCAAATGACCCCAGTGCCAGAAAGGACGCGCTCCCCGTGCCTCCTCAGCGCTGCCGGCTCGCGGGCCGGTGTCACTGCACCCAGTGTGTCCCAGCTTTGCACAGGTGCCCTCGCTTTTCCATGGCAGCCTGCGCTCTCAGGGTGTGAGGGAGTTTGCTTCCGAGGGGCCAGCGGTAAAGGCGTGAGCGGGAAGAGAGCACTGACCCTTTCGCTGTACATGTAGGCACGGTGTCTGTGTGGTGGCAGTTTCCCAGTTGCTCCAGGATGATGTCGGGACAGTGCCCAGTACATGGGAGCGCGTGGTGATGGAGGAGGAGTTCGCTGCAATGGATATTGGTTTGTAAAAGCCTTGGTCAGGAACGTGCAGGCATTGTTCCTGCTGCTGCCTGAATTTTTAGTCCTCATCATATCCATTTTCCCACTGACCAAAAGCACAGCTGAGGTGCAGAGGCTGAAGGCTGTGGCTCTACCTGCCTCTTCCATGCCACCACCATCATCTTCCTCCTGGCACGCTGTTATTTCTGGACCCCCGCCTTGTACTCCTGCACTGCACTTGCAGCCTTCCCCACTTGCAGTTTCTTATCAAAACAAACTACCTCTGAGTGCGCTGAGGTGCATTAGAGAGGAAAATAGCAAAACCTTCCCATTTTAGCGTTTGCTGGCCAGCTGTAATTTTGATCTCCAGTACCCTCCTTCCTCTCGGCCTCTTGGTTTTGTACTTGTCTGCTGTTGCTGTAATTTAATACTAATAACATTTTGGTTGGGGTTGTTATTTTTCTGGCAGGTAGGAGTTTGGTTTGGTTTGTTTTTTTTCAAGTGCAGTATGTATTAATAGTGGCAACACGCTGGTGCTAATTACCAGCTCTGGAGCTTGTTTGGAAGCACTGCAGCGCGTAACCTCAAAAAGCAATCAACCAGACTAGTTACAGCAACAAAACCATGCACGCTCCCAAAAAACTTAGCAGAATTGTTGTACAGAATGTGGCTCCTTGGTGGTTTTTGTGGGCTGCCAGTCAGCCACAAGCCTCTGGAAACTTGTTGTACAGTATAAGTTCTCCGCTATTATTACAAACCTTTCTTCTCAAAGGCTAAATGAAATTGCACTGGAAATACTTAGAATATTAAGTGGTATCTTAGAGCAGTGGGTCGGTAATTAGCTTTTATGGTTATGGCAGCCTTTGTGAGTCCTCCTTCTGACAAAGCTGAAAAACTCCTGAAAATCATGCCCTGTCCTGCCTCAGATTTTGTTACTGTAATGCAGTTTGTTAGCGTGGGCTTTTTTTTTTTTTGGCTCCAAAGGAAAAATACGCCCTGCAGTGTTAGGTGGGGTTAGCCAACAAGCATGCCACTCACTAAGGTAGCAAAATTAGCAACATGATATAAGTGGTTTGCCTCTGTGAAAGTATGCCCGTCCTGAGCCTCATACCTTTGGCTCCTTATCGTGCAGCTCCTTGTGCTGCTGGCTGGGCCTCCTGAGGCTTTCCAGCATGTCTCAGCTTTTCTCAGGACTAAAAGAGTGTGTGGGACAGGTTGGGAGGGTTGTGTGTATGCACACATGCATGCTTTTTCTTGTAAAAGTTGGGCAGAAGTAGTATTTTAGGTAGGATTATCACAAATAACTTGTCAGGGGAAATCCTATGAAAAACAAATCCGGGAAATATTTTTTTTTTTGTTTTAACCACCAGTACAGACACGTGCTATCTTTACAGTATTAGTGTGTGGAGTAACATCTGTCAACAGTGTGGATGGATGGCTCAAAAAAGTAGTTGACTTGCTACTCACTGGGTGGAACTTGTGCTCCAGCAGCGTGAAAGCTTCTTAAACTTTTTCCCAGTGGAGAGTGTAAGTAGAAACTTGGATTTATTTGTCTGTAGCATTGCCAGTTATGATTAATTAAATGTGTGATTTGAAGAAGCTGGGATTCATTGGGCTGTGCTGATAGCGGGGTCTTAGCCTTTATAAATCAGGCACAGGTGATATGGTCCTGGTTTTCCTGTTGTAATGTCCTTCATACACTATGTGCGATGCTGGCATTATGGAGCTGTATCTCGCAGCATCAGTCTGCATCAGCAGACTGAGCTGTTGGCAACAGTAGCTGAACTGTGGCCACGGAAAGGGGGGTCACAGGGCCCCTGGTGTGGGGGCTCACTGCCAGAAGGGGCCTCTTGTAGAGAGCTGCCTCTCCCAATAGCCAGTTGACTGAAGTTAGTTATAGCTTGTTAAGTGCAGTGACTGCTCCTGCAGTAAGCCAAGGCTGAAAAGATTAGATAAGTCTGCTGAAGAAAATTTCTGTAAATTTTTTTTCAAAGTGGTTGAACCAAAGAATAGGTTGTTGACTGTGGCTTAGGGCCTAGATGAGGTGTCTCCTCAAACCTCAGCAGCCAGTGTGGTGGGGGAAAGAGAGGTGACGGCAACCTTTCAAGCCCTTATTCTGACACCTTATTGTCAATGAGAAATGACACCCACAAATGGCATGTGCGGCCAGACTTAAAATAGCCCCTTGCTGATGGCCTGAGCACACACAGCCTCCTTATATGTCCCGCTGCACATGCCCTTGCTGCTTGGGGAGCGGGTGCCCCTTCCCACCACAGGTGCGGCACATCCGACAGCGGGGATAGCATTTCCTCTTGGGCCTGCTAACGTCCTCCTGAGTATACATAGGATTGAATATTAGCTTGTGAATTTAGGGGAAAAGGAGTTTGAACACGATGTTGAAGCTGATGTTGATATTGCCGTCGAGCAAGCGTGACTGTGTTTTTGTGTCAGTCTGTCAGTAAAAAGGAAGGGAAGAAGTGATACTCTGGTGAGCCCTTGGCAAGCCTTGCAGAAACAGTTTGATGTCTGCTGTGGTCACCTTTTCACATGAGCTTTCTTTACTTCTTGCACGTAGGATTGCCAGATGCTTCTAAACCAGCTGAAAGAGATCACAGGAATTCAAGACTCTGCTTTTCTTCACGCAGCTCTAAAGGTTTGTGCCTGTTGTCACTGTTCTGTGGAAAGGAGGCCTCTGAATTTGTACCAAAAGTCAGGCAAGTTCAGGCTCTCGCAAAATGTAATGTGCAGGTCGGTTGTTCGCTGGCATGTCTGTGGGCTGATAATGAGCTAGTCCTCGCTAAAACAGTTGGTGCTTGGCCTGTGAAAGTGGTACGGTCTGTGCTGTGCAGAATAGTGTGGTTCTTGTGAGAGGTGAAGGGTAAATCCTCCGCTGCTTTCCTGTCCATCGTTTGTGCTTTATACCTGTGCGGCAGGCAGGTACGTGAGTCCAGCGTTTGTTGGTGTCAGTAGGGGCATGCAGGTTTGGGGTTCCCATGTATGCATCCACATCTGGAAGAAAAAACCCATGCTATGTTGAGAATGGTTTGTTTTTCCAACAGCAGACCTTAAAAACTGTGCTGCAGCAGTGCATGCTATGCTAAAACACTATTGCGTTTCCTGGACATTCTGCTCCTACGGAGCTGTTATCCATGCGTTACCGTAAACACAAACCAAATGGGTCACAGTAGGTTTTTCTCTGTGTAAACTGCTTCAGGAGTTCTGGACAGCTGCAGTAATGTCAGTAGCTTTGCAGCGGGTGGTTGTCTCATCTGTCACCAGAACAGTCATCTTTGCTTCAAAGTGAAGGGACACAGGAATGTCAGGGACTTGGAGAAGCAATGTTTGCCTGGAGAGATTCTCCTCGTAGTGTGTGTTTTGTTATTTATAAATTGTAGTCTTAAACTGATAGTGACTGCATCTGTCTGGAGTTGTCAGATGCTGTCCATCCTGTTGAGATGCAGCAGCAGGGTATGGGTTGTGCTGATAATATGCAAAGAGGTTTGTTTAAAAAAATTCTTAAATGTTTCATTAAGAAGTATCATCCAGAAAATGTTAGAATACATTTAGAGTTTAGCCTGCAGCAATGGTCTGAAATAAGCCTGAGCTTGGTAAGAGACACATGTCTGGAAATCCACAGAGAGTTTGATTCCCTTGAGTCTCTCCTGGTGTCAAGGTACCCTGTCATGCTTCAGGCCTACTGTGACTTCTTGAATCTCTTATGAGAGAAATGAAATTAGTTAATGGAGTCTGTATTGTCCTAGTAATAAAGCCAGAGTGCTTTCCGCCAGAGAAATTCTAGCCTTCAGTATTTTCATTTTTTCTTACTGCTTGTCACCAACAGATAGCTCTCTCCTGCGGCCAGGGAAAGCAGAGTTGGTGGTGGTGTGCCTGTCTCTACCATGGATGCATTAAATGTCATGCAAATGTAGATGAAGTAACTCTGGCATGATGGATGATATTCCCCCCCCCCCCCCCCCCCCATCATTCTACTAGGCTGCTAATGGAGACCTAATGGAAGCAGTCACCTTCCTGACAGAGGAGCACACTCAGGAGCCAGCCCAAGACATGCCTGCTGCCGAGCCGGCCGCTTGGGAAGGGAGCGCCGTGGGCAAACAGCTCCTACAAAGTAAGTTGTTCATCTCTGGTGGCCCTTACAGTTTCACATGTTCCAGCCTGTGCCAAAATTGCTTCTCCTGAGGTCCTCCCTGCTTCTGCCAGTGGATCCCTCCAGTTCCCATCCCGGTGCTGATCTTGGCAATACTTAGTCGCTTGCCACAGGATGGTTCAGGCAGGTAAACCTTCCTGGTGAAGGAGAGCTGGGTGGAGAAGGAAAGTGTTTTAATAATGTCTGTAGATGACACATCATCATTACAAAGTTATGGCTGTTGTCAACAGCTGATCTTGGCTAACACAGAAAACCCAGAAAGCTCCCAAAGCAGCGCAAGCAGAATAGAGAACTGAATCCCTGTCAGGGCATACATTTCCTTCTACAGTGTCTGGCAGAGCAAGCAAATGCAGTGTTCAGTATCACATTTTTATGAAAACGTAAAATGTTATTTGAGCTAGCAATTGGACTACATGAAAAATGTTTTTTTAAATGTTACAGGTATTGGCAAAAGCTGGCTGTCGGTACATTTAGATGTAAAAATTGTAACTGTAGCCTGAGGTAGCTGAGAATAGTTTCTTTAAACCTTTTTGCTAATGACGCATCTATTAACTGTAGCTTTCCCAAGGGATGTTTCCACTGGACAGGTTCACTATGCCAGAAATCTGCACTGGGAGCTTTGACGCAATGCCCGGAACAGTGCAGCTGCCCTTTGTTCTGCCATGGAAGGCTTCCACCTCCTCCAGAACTACTCATTTTCCTTTCTCCTTTTTTCCTCCATAGCTAGTACCCAAAATGACTCACAGCTGAGTACCCCAACGTGAGTGAAGGCGGGCGATTCTGTGTGACTGTGGTGATTTTACTGAAATCCTTTATTTCTTGAAATGGTGTCAGTTGTCAACACTGATGTCAAGGCAGAGCAAATATAAGCAGCAGCAGCTGATGTTCCTCTTTTATTGTTGTGAGAGGTTTGAAATGTTCCCTCAAGCTCTGAATTTGGCTGTAAGAAAATCTGGCCAGAACACAGCTGCATGGTCTGTCCTGTTCTCATCCAGCCCACTCAGTGGCTTTTGTGGTTCCCTAGCATGATCCAAGCTGTAAGGATTTGTATTTAAACCTTGAGCTAGAAAATTACTCTCGTGTTGATTGAAAAATCATGTTTATGAAGTATAACATTTTCCAGAGTTTTCTTTTAAAGAGAATGTTTGACTGCTCGTGGCAGAAAACTCATCAGAATGCTGCCTCTGCTTCTAGATGTTACTACTGCACTTACCCCTAACAACAAAGATGACCTCCACGCAGGCGACGCCTTCAGACCCCTGGAGTTGCCAAAAGCTCAGGCTGAAGAAAGAGATGCTGCTGAAAGGTCAGTGGGTCTGTAAAATGGTTTTGGTTTTCCTGGGTACCATAAGTTGATTCTTAAGCCAGTAACTGCAAAACAAATGTAAATCACCTCCCAGATGTATACCTTCTGCTTTTGGAAGGTGCTTGTATTTGGAAGGTTACTCCCTTGTGGGCATTTGACCTTTACTTCTGGGGCAGCACTGCAACATGATGGTTGAAATAGAAGAAACGGGTTTACTTGTGGCTTATTCAGTCCCCACTGCTGTTGCTGACATGCCATGCCAAAGGGTGCTGTGCTGGTAAAGAAGCACCTTGAAATCTTGCTTGTCAGTTAACTCACTACACAGCTGTCTCCTCCTTACTGTGGGTTGGATTTGCCTCCAGTAATGGCTAGGGGCACCAGTTTTGCATGCAGGTAGTTCATGAAGAAAAGCACACATATATTACCTTCCTCCGTTGTTCCAAACTGTCTTGCAGTCATGTTTTCCATCCATCCCATTTGAGAGTTGAAACTTCCTTGGAGTCAGATAAGATGCCTGTTGTGCCAGGTACCACCCAGCAGTGCCTGGTCTACTGTCCCACTTGTGGCTGAAGGGGAGTACGATTCCCATAGCTTTCAAGAATCTTTGTGAGGTGGTGTTTTACAGCACAGTGTGTGTCTTTTGTGACAGACCACAGGAAGCACATTGTGCTGAAACAAAAAATCGCTCCAAGAGGAAACGCTGTGAAGTCTGGGGAGAGAACCCCAAGCAAAATGACTGGAGAAGAACGGGAGACTGGCCTGTTGGAATGAAGAATATTGGAAATACGTGTTGGTTTAGTGCTGTCATACAGGTAATCTGATAGAAAAGTTCTTTTTTCTGGAGTTGCCACAGTCTTGGATGTTTAACAGAATTAGAGATGCAGCAGCTCTGTGAAGTAGTCATCATATGCAGATGCGTGAATGTGACCATGCTCAAATGAGACTTCTGTTTTTATTTGGTATGATTGTGATTTGTTCTGGGCATGCACAGAAAGAGCTAAAGAGCAGCTAAATAGACGGTGTAAAAATAGAGACAGATGTATATAATCTGTGTACGTATGCAGGGTTTTTTTCAGTGCAGCAATGTCCAAATGCATACTGAATGACAGAAGCTTGACTGGCAAAGTGAACTGATAATTTAATTTTACTGCAGTTATTGTTAGTTCTGTAATACATGGTATATCATATTCCAGTTAATGGAATACACTGGCATAGATGCTTGGATGAATAAGCAATTAGGCAGCATATATTATTAGTGATAACCTAAACAAGAAGAGACAGCAATAAGTGGAACTGAGCAGATTTGTCTCTTCTAACCATTTCACATCAGCAGATAGATGTTAATCACATGTCTTTGGCTTTGAGAGGAAGTAAGAAAGGTTCAGATGGGCTCCTTTCTCACTGTCACTCGTTTTTCTAAGCTTACCTATGTAGAATAGAATACTTTTTCCAAAAATAGTTATATATACATACACACACAGACATATATATATCTGTTTCTTAGAAATGGCAGGATGAGATTTTTTTTCTTTGGAGGGTATGCACGTGCTGGTCCAGCACATAGACTGATCACTTTGTAAATGTTTATTTAGCAATGTGAGGCCATCAAAGTTAGAAGTTAACAAAAAAAAGCTGTGGAGTAGAAGAGTGACAATGGGGCGTCAGATTGCAGCGAGTCGGATGAGTCCTCACAGGCGCTGACTGGTCTTTACCTCTCCTTTCTTCTCAGTCTCTGTTTCAGTTGTCAGAATTTCGGAGGCTGGTCCTTGGATACTCCCTCCCACAAAATGTGCTTGAAAGTTGCCGTAGTCACACTGTAAGTTTTCATCAAGTAATGCTGTAAAGTTTCCCTCTTTTGTGGTGTACTCTTCTGCCCCTTTTCTAAGCAAATTTAATTTGCGGCCGTCAGAGACTCATGTTAATGGCTTTCAATTTATCAGGCTATGATAAAGACAAATCTGGGAAATACTTTTCAAACACTGAACTGCTGTACAAAACAATCAGATGCTTCTCTTAAAGCTCTCCTGTAGAGCTTCTAACTGTGGTGCAAGAAGAAATTTTTCCCATAAAGCTTCTTTGGTAGCTCCAGGCTGTTTGTCCATTCCCATGCATCATAGAACTGGTATTTGAGCCAGCCTGAAGGTCCCCCTAGCCCCAGTACCTTCTGAGGGCAGTCAGCAGAAGGTGCTTAGAAAACATTTAGAGGAAAAGGCATATGCAGAATAAGCCTGCACTTGTTATACCAATCTAGCTTGTGGCTCCACTGTTAAAGAGAGTTTGCTTTACTTGCTTTTATGTGTGCTCCTGATACTCTAAAAAAAACTCGGATGCGGACAGAATAAATTCATAAATTTGCCAGTTTTTGCCTTCTGTTTCAGCAACTATTACTTCTGGCACTGTATTTGCTAAAGGTTTTGTTTCAGTTAATTGTGTTTTCTCCCATGCATCCACTGGGAGACCAGATTGCTTCCAAGAAGTGACACTGCATGTCTCTCTGCTTTTGTCCTTTCTAATGTCACCTCTTCCCTTGGTTGTTACCATACCTCTTAAGGTATGTGCTTGTGGTGTTCTGTAGCACCTTGTTTTAAGACACTGCTTTTTTGAGTTGCAGGAAGGGTTTGGCTTTTCTTTTTGCAATACAGGGAAAAAGAAATATTGCATTCATGCAAGAACTTCAGTGTCTGTTTGCTTTAATGCTGGGGACACGTCGTAAGTTTGTAGACCCTTCTGCAGCACTGGAACTCTTGAGGGATGCGTTTAGATCCACTGAAGAACAGCAGGTAAAACCCCATTAAAAAGCCTTTTGCTTTCTTCAAAGCAGCACTTGCAGCCACAGCAATCCTATTTCGCTTTCTCCTGCTGTTACTTTCAGAGGCCTCTTCCCATGTTTGTCAAGTGACAAGCAGCTGTCCCTGTGTCATTTAGGCAAAATGTACGTGCTTGCTAATTAAACAGCTAGCATAACAGTGCTCTACCCAGTGCCATCTGGGTAGTTGAGTAGTGATCACAATAATTTCCTCTGATCTAGTTTTCAGATGAACAGAGCGTTCATTATTGGTCTAAATCAGCACAGCACTTCAGTTTCACACTTCTTGCAGCTGGCTAGGTATGGCAATACCAGTTGCGTTGTATTCCAGTAAGTTTGTGAAACCAGTAGACCAAGAAAACGTTTTCTGGTTGGTATTATGTTTGACTTTCAACCTTTGTCTCTCTTCTAGCAAGATGTGAGTGAATTTACACATAAACTACTGGACTGGCTGGAGGATGCATTCCAGCTTGCTGTGAATGTCAGGTGAGTTTTTTGTGATCTCAGGAGTTTGACACTGAGGAGAAACAGACATCAAGTGCAACGCCTTAATAAACAAGAGGGCTTTATGTGAAAATTTTGGGTAACTGCAAGAGTGTTCTTTGTTTACTGAGGATGATGTACCCCAAACAAATGTTTAGGTTATGACTTGGGGCTTTCTTGCAGCCTACAGCTGCAAATGAATGTGTGCTTCTTCTTTCTGAGACAGGAGTCCGGGCAACAAATCTGAAAACCCAATGGTACAGCTTTTCTATGGGACTTTCTTGACTGAGGGTGTCCATGAGGGTGAGTTAAGGGCTTGGTGGAATCATGTTTTAACTCCTTTGAGTGTTTTGATTTCTAGCAGGGATAACGCAGGATTTTGTTGTGCATCCCAGATAAAATTGCCTAGTTCTTTAAACTTGCAAATAGTCTTCTCAGTAAAATTGTCTGTAAAATTTATAAAGTCTGTCTTCTGGAAACATTAAATACTTGCAAGCGGTTAAGTGTTAAAAGCACTTGTTGCTAAGGAGGCTTATCCTGACAGACATGTGTGCAGCTTACATGCAGTTTGGTTCTTACAAGGAGCACCTCTGACTGGTGCTGACGGCAGACTCTGGAGGTAACCAGAGTTTTTTGTTCTCTTAAGCTAGTTCATGGTCTTTGTATTGTTTCCATCATCCAGGCAATACTTTTTCCAAGATTGAAACCTTTGGTCAGTATCCCCTTCAGGTAAATGGTTATCGAAACTTGAATGAGTGCTTGGAAGGAGCCATGGTGGAGGGAGAGATGGATGAGGCAACAGCAGCTCAGTCAGTGAAGTACGGACAGGAGGTTAGTGTTAATGGCTTTTTGTTGAGCTTTTGGTCGCCTGCTGCACTGAAACACAACACACGTAGTGCCAGCGTGTCTCAGTGCTTTTGGATAACTTTAAATGGCAATTGTAAATGTTCCCTAAGAATTGAACACAAAATATTTTCTGGATACCTGGAATCTCGTGTAAATGTATGTTAGCGTTACACAGTGAGTTGCTAAGTCTTCGCTTATTTGTAAAGATATGTTGTCCTATATAACCAGTTCAAGGAGTTTGTTTTAAATTAAAAAGGTAAACATCTGCTGCTGATGCAAGTGTGATAAAGTCTCTCTCTTTCTGTTGAAGCCTACCTGTACCTGAGTAGGGGGAGAACCACTGCCTCCATAGTTTCGGAGGGTAAAAGTACAGTGCTTAACTCTATGGTATGCCATTTGGAATTTGTATCTTTCTCCCTATTACAGTGTGTGTTGTTCTTTTTCTTCTTGTTTTCACTCTTCTGACTGCACAATTTTTTTCTTTTTATCTTTTTCTTTCTTTTTAAATACCACGAATCACAAACCAGTCATAAAATACTTAGTTGCAGCAAAGTAGGAAGTGAAAGTGTTCATGAGCAACCATTCAGCACCCTACGTGTCTAAGTGCAGCTGAGAAGTTAGCTTCAAGAAAGACAGTGAAGTAACATTAGGAAACTTGCAGAGGTGTCTGACATAGAGGGGGCAGGGAGAGGTATTTCTGAAAAGTGTTACCGTGGTTTAGACTATCAGAGGAGAAATGATGCCACGCATGGGTAAGCTGTCAGACTCCGGACTCCACTGTTTGTTTCTGGGTTTCCTAGCTCCTGCTCGAAGGTTCAGGTGCATTTACAGCAGATGTGGGTGAAGGTGATATAGGCTGGTGCCAGAGACAAAGGGGCATAGGGAACTAATCATGCAGGTTCTTTTCAGTCCAAGCTTTTTAGTTCCTCCAAATCCTTTTCTGAAAAAGAAGGGAAATGGGACTGACTGTGAAGATGTTTTAATCACTCTTTGTACAGATAGAAGGAAGATGCTCTGGCTTTATTTCTAAGAACTCTGACTGGAAAAACTGCATCTTAATCTCGCATCCTAGGATGTTGTGGCTAGAGGACTGCATGATAGGGGACATAGAAAATAAGGTTCATTTTGTCTTTTGAGAACATAGGTGAGCATACTGAAGCTCAAAGAAAGCATCAGTGGGATTAACAAGAACTTGCATTTCTCCTAGGTAATAGGTGCGTAAATCATTCCTTCTCTGTGGTTATGTTCTCTTCTTCTGAAGATTGGGCTGCTTCTCAAAAAGCCCTGCTACCTGGCCATTTCCTTCCAAAACTGTTAAAAAAATACTTTTTTTTTTTTTAAAAAAAAGCCTTCATTGGAAATATTTTAGATCTAAAAATGTGCTGTTGCACTTTGATGTGGGGCAGGTTTATTGTGGCAGGACATCTGATATGGATCCTGCAGAGGAAAATGAGTTTAGTGTGCTCATCCCAAGTCCAGCAGGGAGGGGGTGCCGTGCTAAGGCAGGTGAAGGAGACATCCGACAGTGGGTGCTGGAAGTATTTGTGACCCTGGGAAGAGAGAGGGGAAGTGTCAGTTCAGCCAAGAGTTTTTCTTTCAGCATGGCTCTTTGAAACGGTGTATGAAGTGTACAGAAAGCGAGTGTCTTCTCTCAGTCTCCTAAATAAAATCGTTTATAAATAGAGTGAGAGAGGATAAGGCATCAGGTACTGCCTAAGGACTTCTGTTTTGTTGTTCATCATTGCATGTGATCTACATTGGTAAAGAACTCTCTCGGAGGCTCTTAGCTGACATGTAGAGTTTGTGTAGTGTCTGCTGGTTTTGTAGAATTCAGTGCCCGACCTGTTAATAATCCATCAACCTGGATACATCAGGCAATGAGAAGTTACTTTCTGAAAGCTATTATGAGGCTTTTTCATGGTAAAAATGTAAAATGGAAGCGGAAATTTTAATTTCGTAAAATTTGGCTTTCTGACTAGTCACTCCATAAACCAAACGTACTAATTCAGTACCTAAAGATAGACATGTAGGATTGGTCTAAAATCATTTAGGAACAGTCTAAAATGTGCCGTTTAGCAGTCATCTTAAAACAAGTCCCTCTGGGGGCATTTCTGCTTTTGTTACAGCGCTGGTTTACAAAACTCCCACCAGTATTGACCTTTGAACTCTCCCGATTTGAGTTCAATCAGTCACTAGGACAACCAGAGAAAATTCACACCAAGCTAGAATTTCCCCAGACTATTTATATGGACAGGTGAGTTGTTCTGTTGTACGGTATGTTCCAAGCTATTGCTTTATTGTAATTAAAGAGATTTAAAAGGTTGTATGGGCGAGCAAAGAAGGATTCTAAAATATTTATGGAAGACTGTGGATGTTAAAGAAATCTCACGTGGCGGGGAGATTTCACTGTTTTTTCTGTATTTTCTGTATTTCACCGTTTAGGTACCTCCACTGCAGTAAAGAGCTTATTCAGATGAAGAGAGAAGAAATCAAGAGACTGAAGGAACAAATGGTGATTCTGCAGCAGAAACTGGAAAGGTAAGTAGTCAGCCAGCTTTCTTTTTGTGCCCTGTGGAAGTGTGCAAATGTTCCCTTTTGCGTGAGCTTTCCAACAGAAGAGAAACAGAAGAGTAGGGGAAGGAGAAACAAAACCAAGTTTGTTCTGAGAAGTGTGGAGTGAGAAAGTGTGTTCTTAAAAACAAACTTGTGGCTTCAATGGTTTCTGAATATTACTGATGCCATTACAAGAATAAATTCTTTACATAGTACAGTTGTCGCCGTCAGCTGTGTTGGTACATTTCAGTGAGGAAGCCCAGCAATACATTGCGGAGAATCTATGTTATTTTTCATGTCAGAGGTCCCTCCAGCTTAGAGCTTGGCATTATTTATTGGGGAAGGAAGGAGACTGATAGGAAAGATCTGGTTTGTGGACAACCAGAAGATTTCATGTCCCAGGTGCTTTGCGTAAAAGTCCTTTTAATCAGCATTCAACTTGCTTACAGTTTGTATTCGTAAAATGACAGTTCCGCAATCAAGCAGCTGGCAAAGAGGTGTGCTGCATCGCAGCAGCCCTGGTGTGGTGTCTGTGCTTGGTGAGGTTCTGCTGGGCTTTGGGAAAGCGGTTTATATTTAGGCCCATGTGCAGCATCCTGCACGGTCTGGCTGGGACAGAGTTAATTGTCTCCACAGCAGCAGGTTTGGTGCTGCATTTTGTTTCTGTGGTTGATAGCATGCCAGTGATGTGGCTGAGCTGTGTCCTTTTCTATCGCCTGGGGTTTTCCCCTCCTTCCTTCACTGCTGTAACTGTCTGTATCCTGACCAAGGAGCTTTCTTCCCCTTTGCTTTTCTGTTGTCCCCTCAGGTTTAACCAGTCACATTCTTTCATTCCTGCAATGTCTTGCATTTTTTCTGTAGGTATATGAAATACGGCTCTGGCCCAGCCCGCTTTCCACTGCCTGACATGCTCCAGTATGTTCTCGAATTCGTCACTACAAAGCCAGCTGCAGGTGTTTCTTCGGCTCAGGGCTCTCAGACAGCACTCCTGCAGGCCCAAGCTGAGCCTCACATTTTGGACGTGCCTTCACAGCCAAATGGGTTAGTAAACACTGATAAAAATAACTCATAGGACAATGCTTTGCCTTTCAGCTAAATGCTCCTGGTTTGCATTGTAAAAGCAGATTGTTTATCTGGGCGCTTGTGAGCATGATGCTGTAATGTGTGAATGCCTGTGCAAGTAGTCGGCCACTGCTTTGCTCTCAGTTTGGTTCTGCTTGTGTAAACATACCACAGCACCTAGTCTGTCCTTTTTCCTTTTCCAAAAGCATAACCTTGTCTAAGCAGCAATTCTGAGTTAAATTATGTGCTCTTTTTGGTTAGCCTACTAATTTTTTTGCTTCATCAACCAGTAAATTACTGCAGTGTTGAATTATTACAAAAGTGGCCAGCATGGTTGGTTTGCACTCTAAATTAAGCTGAGTAAACACATGACTCACTTAGTAGTAGGGGAAGAAATTTTTAGAATTGCTCATCATTGTGGATCTGTGCTTACAGAGTTCTGTAAGAATTTTGGCTTTTATTTCTCCGAGGTTTTAATTTGATCTGTTAAGGTGGAAGTGTATTTCACTGTACTTGTTCTCTTTACATTTTGTGCTGTCCTGGAAGGGAAATCCTGCTCTGGCTCTGGAGTATTGACTTACTTCATATTCTTTTCTGAAAAGAGAAAAAACAAGAGAAAGGTTGAAAAACCTGTCCACTACTCTTGGATTTTGCTTCACAGCATACTAGAAAGGAAGAATACTAGGACCGAAGATGGAGCTTGCTTTTCAGCAAATTCTTCACCACAGCAAAAATTGAGTAGGCCACTCCAAGCTTCTGGTTCACCAGCGGAAAGGTCAGAACATCCAGCTCCTCACATGGTTTCTGAGGAAGAGCTGAAGCTTGTTAGGACGTGTCTGCAGCGATGGAGAAATGAGATCGAACAGGACGTGCAAGGTTAGCCCCAAACACATTTGTTGTGATTTTTCTGTTGAATGCCAGCTCGATTTCCCCTCTGTTGCTTCAATGGGATGCATCCTGAACTACAAATAATCTTATATGTGTTTCAGCTCTGGTGTTAAGCTTATTTGAGTTACTGCCTGGCTTCGAACTTCTTGAAGTGAAAGGGGCCAGAATAGCTTGATGAGTAGTCATTTAATTTTCATGTACTTCTCTCATTCGCAATGTTCTTGGCAGATCTGAAGGAGTCTATCGCCAGAATCAACCGGTCCATTGAACAAATGTACTGTGACCCTCTCCTCCAACAGGTAGGAAGTGCAGCTTCATTACGTCAATATTAAACTGATATTGCTGATGCTGGCTTTTGTGGGTAGCTGTCTGTTTACATTGTCCACTTGATTGTATTTCAAAAATCCCAGCGATGAAGCAGAGAAGGGATCTTTATGAAAATTGTGTGGCTTTTTCCCTTAAAAGGCAGCTCTTGCTTAATAGGAAGTTCACCATATGAATCAAGAGTCTTGTGCCAGGCTACAGCTGTGAACATACTTGCAGTCTTTCTGCAGAAGTCAGACAAAATTGTTGACTAAAAGTACATCTGAAAACTATATCCCCGTGAACTTGCAGGTTCCCTACCATCTGCATGCAGTCTTGGTACACGAAGGACAAGCAAATTCTGGTCACTACTGGGCCTTCATATATGACCAGTCTCGAAAAAGCTGGCTCAAATACAATGACATCTCAGTGACAGAATCATCGTGGGAAGAATTGGAGAGAGATTCATTTGGAGGCTTGAAAAATGCCAGCGCCTACTGCCTGATGTACATAAGTGATAAGGTGTCCCACTTTGCAGCAGGTACTGGAGCCAAAACTGCTGGTTAATTAGACATTTGTGTATTATTGTCCTGTCTCTCTAGCCTGCGTGATCGTTAAATTCCTCAGCTTCTTTGGCACAGTTGTCTTTTGACAACACAAAAAATTTCACCCCAGATAGAAGTGAAATAATTTGCTCCATGCTGATTTCACTTCTAAATCCCTGATAGGGTTGAAGACAGAAGAATGAACTGTACCAGTGAGATTAGGTACCATACTGTATCTATTATTGATGTGTATGAATACTCAAGCTCCCCATTTGCCGCTTTCAACGTGCGCCTAGTGCTGGTGTTCTTCACTTTGACTTTTTATGTAGTTTATATGACAGTGTTTCTTTTACAAGGGCATGTGAAAGGCCTCCTACTTTATTCCTCCTGGTTTTATCACACTTTCTTACTTGTTGGAGTGATACCATTATATTGAACCTAAATGGGCTCCCTTTTTTTTTATGCAGCCTTTCCTAGTGCCTGAGTTATTGATAACAATGGCTTAGACTTGCAAGTATGTTTGCAGTGCCAATGCGTAAACAGTTATGTGGAGAAATTACTGTGCATGTGGCACTATACATGGCAAACAGCTGTAGAAGAACCTAATAATTTCATGCGTGGTTCATTTTGATGTAATAAATAGAGACGAACAATGGAGAACTGTCATTCTGCTCACAGCTAAATATGGCTGATGAGGATCTGGAGGTTGTTCTTTGTCTGTCTTCCTATGACAGTTCCATTTCTGAAATGAGCCCATGGTTGTTCTTTTTTTTTCCTCCTTTTTAATGCAGTTTTTGTTGTGATGCTTCACTTTTACAACGGGTGCGTAAGAAATATCTGGTATAGAGAATTGCCATTTGCTTCTGATAAATTTTAAGACTTGTCTAAAGCTGATGGTCCCTGGGGTTTGTGCTATTTTAAAACTGAATACTGAAGTAGATCTGAAAAGAGCTGAGAAATGTCAGCATGACACTTCATGCTACGGAGTCCACGCAGTTCCCTACCTTTATGTGCTGTGTAGTGTTCTAGGTATGGTGTCTCCAGCTGAATTGTGAATTTTGTGGCTAGCAACAATTTAAATGCTGTTCTCTGTACAATTGTAGCCCTTTAATAAGGATGTATTTCTGACCTACTGTATCAGCAGGCACTGTTTCTGGAATTTCTCAGTGATAAATGCTGTCCAGTGGTAGAACAAAACTGGGTTTTGTCTCAGATACCTCTGTAGATTTGTCTTATTTTTGTACTTTTGCTAATGAATCATCTTAAACTACAAAGCTAGCAGAAAGTTGGGGGGTTTTCCCCACATATCACTCAGGCAGCTTGATTGTGGTTTTCCATAATATTGCACATTTGTTTAGTCTCTAATGGTGGCGTCCCACTGCTATGTGTGTAGTTATATGCCAGTCCTGCATTCCTTCCAGGTGAGGATGATGGCCCAGAGGTTGGACAGTTTCAGAGGGAGGTGGAAGCCTTGCCCCCAGAGCTGAGACACTACATCCAGGAGGACAACTGGCAACTCGAGCAGGAGGCAGAGGAGTGGGAAGAGGAGCAATCTTGCAAGATTCCTCAGATGGAGCCTTCACCTGCTTCCGAGTCGCAGGACCTCTCTTCCGAATCAGGACCAGGTAATACCATAGCTGAATTTGCAAACTGTGTTGAAACCAGTAACAGCCAACCGGTCAGAAATACGAGGGTGTTGGAGCCTTGCATAAGTATCTCCAGGAGAAACTCTTGAAGTAGGAAAGGCAGCTGGTGGAGGCTCTGTCCTGGCAATACAAAAGGCTATTCTGCTATTTTTGCACGTGCATCCTTCCAGGCTTGTCACCAGAAATGCTGTTACTCATTCATTTAATGATAATGGACTCATCTCATTTCACTTCCAGACCATTTTTTTTTTCTTTTTCCCAAATAAATAGTGAAAAAATGTTCAAGTGCTATTCCCTGAAGTGGGAAAGTGTTACTTAGCAAGCCCTGATGGAGTGTGCCATACCCACTGAAAAGGCGTATGCGCAAGCTTATGGTGAAACACCTTCCCCTCTGGGATGAATGCAGCAGCTGTTTAATCCTGCACAGATGAGCTACAAAGCATTTTAGAGCAAGCAAGGAGAAGAAATCTTGCAGTTCCCGCTCACTAGTGTACCACACCTCTGTCCTGACAGATCAGACTTCAGTCTGTGAGCAGAGCATGCGCTCTCTGTCCTCTGAACACGCCATGATTGCCAAGGAGCAGACTGCCAAGGCCATCGCAAACACCGCCGACGCCTATGAAAAGAACGGTGTCGAGGCAGCTCTCTGCGAGGTAGGAGCTGAGCCCTGGCCCAGGAAACAACCCCTTCCTGGCCTTGTATTATTATTCTTGACAGACCTGTGCTTTTTCCATTTCTGTGTAATTCTGTAGCTGTGCCATGTTTAACTGTCCCCCTTTCCTTTCCTGTAGTTCACTTTGGTTTTCCCTACTCTCATTCTTCTTTTTTCTTCTTGGCCACAGCCCAAGGAGGTAGATCCAAAGAAGGCCCAACTGGGAGAAACAGCAGTTCAGGCAGAACAACCGCAGGATGCTAAGGAAATGGTGTCTGCTACCCAAACTAGCTCACAGGTCTCTGAAGTGGAAATTCCCAGTGTGGGGAAGATTCCTGTTAGATCTGATGCAGACGGATATAATGAGGAGGTACAGACCCCAGCACAGGGGTTAATTACCACCAGTCGATAACGTATAACTCTGTAGTTAGCTGGCTTTGAGCTTTCCTAAGGTTGGGTGTGACAGCAGTCCATCACGGGAACAATGCTGTTTCCAAAGTGGGAAAGTGTACTTTGTAAAGGAAGAAGGCTGGACCAAATCATTCAGTAATTTCATTTCTAAATGCCATCAGAAAAGCAGCTCTGTAAAAGCACTCACTTGTTAGATCTGCACATTGCTCTGTTAACTCTTCTTTTGGGCACAACTGTATCAAAATTGATCCTAGCTGTATTCATTTACAGGCTTCTTTACTGTCCTCAGTTATAGTTTCATCCCCTCTCCCAAAGACTATTTAACCACTAATAGCATCACTTACCATGCCCTAGCTACTGATTTTTTTGGAATCTGACTATTTAACTGTACTCATACATACTCAAGTGGTGTTTTGGAAGTCCAAATCTTTTTCACAAGCGCAGTTGGGTTTTGCACAAATACTGAGACCATTAGTCCTTGAGTATGTTTAATGCACACTTGTACCAAGCTGGCACAGTGAACTGCTCAGCTGTAGGCACTGCGCTCTTATTTATGTTGCTTAAGAAGGTGGAATGGGACGTGGAGGGGATGTGGCTAGCATGCTTTACATTCTCACTCGCTGAACTTCCAAATTCAGGGCTCGGAGTGACCAGCCTTTAGATCTTTTAAGTGCTTAAAACAAACCCTGCGTGTGAAGTGCATGTGATAGATGGAATTGAGTAGTACAAAAGTAAATCGCAGCTCTGGCTTATTCCACCTGTATTTATATTATTTCCTTTAAACCATATCTTCTGAAAGTTTGGGGGGTTTTTTGCCATTCTTCACCATCCCTTCTTTTCTTCCCCTGTCTGTGACTGTTTTCCTTGTTCTTGTTTGTGTTTGTTTTCCTGCTTTTGTGGTAGGTGATGCTGAGTCCAGCCATGCAAGGTGTCATCCTGGCTATTGCAAAAGCCCGCCAGACCTTTGATCGAGATGGGTCTGAAGCGGGGCTTGTTAAGGTATCTTATTTGTTTGCTAAATCCAACAGTACGGATATCTCTTTTCACAGAATGAAGAATCGGGGCTATATTGACACATCAGGAATGCAAAGGGAACGATTTGTGCAGGTTTTTTTCCAGTTCTAGGCCTTTCAATCCTGCATTTGGGTTTCTGCTTTCTTAGTATGACAACATGTCTGCGGGCTTTAAACAATTTTTAGAGCTTGTAAGAAAGCTCCTTCCTCCCAGGAAAAACAGCGACCTTTTGGGGTTTTCTTTTTTCACTTTTCAGTATTTTTTTCCTGCTTATTCTTTTAGTATAGGCAGTTCTCTTGGTCTGTAGAACAAAAAGCAGGCTTTCACTGCATGCCTTTCAGAATCTCTTGTCTGGGTCTTGGTGTGATCATCAGGAAATAAACCGGCACTCATGAATTTAATTTTTTATTTTTATCCTGAACATGCACGCTTACTGCGACCTCTCTTGTAAAATGTGTCCTCAAGAAATATACGTATTGACCAGAGGGATCTGAAGGAACAAGCACTGCTGAATATTGAAGCTGGTGTTAGATTTTACAGGCAGGTAGATTTAACTAAAAATGCCACATGGGAGAAATCACCCATGCTATTAATCTATGGCAATATAAATCACAAGGTACTCTTGCACCTAACTACAGATACAAGTGTATTAACCATCAATTTTTATAACCTCAGCAGTAGCAAGAGGATTACCAGGACTGTCCAAGACAGCTGCATGCCCCTCTCTCTGGAAGGCACATAGACGCCTTGGTGCTTTTGCAAAGTACACACTTCATGCGTGGGGTTCGCCTCACTGTGGAGACCTTTTGTTTGTGGTTCTGGGTGTTTGTGGGCTTCTGTTCAGCACTAGAACAGAACCAAGCTGCGGAGGCTAGGTGTCACCCACAGGAACCCCACCATTACAGGACAAGTTTAAGCTTCCTATCAGCTGCTGTGGCATTCCCACAGGCAGAAGAGTGAGCAAGTTAGTACATGCCTTTCGTTGGCAGGCGTTCCATGAGGAGTACTCCCGGCTCTACCTGCTTGCCAAAGAGACCCCAACCCCTCAGAACGACGCCCGGTTGCAACATGTGCTCATTTACTTCCTGCAAAACAATGCTCCCCAGCAGGTGGTAGAACGTACCCTGCTTGAGCAGTTTGCGGACAAAAACCTCAGCTATGACGAAAGGTTTGTGCCGTGGATTCCAAGATGAGACTTTTCTCATCTGGAAGCAGCTGGGGCCCCATTGTTCTGATTTTTCTTATCTCTGCTTACATGGAGCAGGTCAATTAGCATTATGAAGGTGGCACGAGCAAAGCTGAGAGAAATTGGACCTGATGATGTCGATATGGAGGAGTACAAGGTAAGGGACCAGAGCACTGCCTTTGATCCTTCACACTGTCACAACTGGTGCTGTCCAAAGCAGCACTTGGGAGACAGGGAGTGCAATGCCAGTGTGTGCGGCAGTCACCAGCATGTTTGTCAGCAGCTTACATGCTGTCTGAAGTGTGTGCCCACAGAAGGATGTGGACAGGGAGAAAGAATGCACTGGAAATCTCCAGAGTGTTGAGTGTATGTGCATTTTCCATGTTGCTTATAGGAGAGTCGAAACCCTTTGAAGGGTAAAATCTGAGACATTTTTGAGTTGCGAAGGAATGTAAAATGTGCATGTGAATGTTACGGGCAAAGCTGATGCTCTGCTTTCTTGCTGCTCCTCAACAGAGATGGCATGAAGACTACAGCCTTTTTCGCAAGGTGTCAGTTTACCTGCTGACAGGGTTGGAGCTGTACCAGAATAGAAAGTAAGTTACTTTTGATTGTGTGTTTGGACAAGACAAGCCTAAAAGTAAAGGACGCTTTGACAGAACTTCTGACCCATGATGGCCAGATTGCATTCAGTCGTGTATTTGAGGCCATCGGGCTTTCAATTTGGTGTGCTAGTAGCCCTTTCTTGAATCCACAGTCAACCCTGATTAACAGTTTAAATCTTATGCCAAGGTACTGGCTGTCCAACAGTTTTCTTAGAGTTTCCCCTAACTTTTCCCTCTGTGAAGCAGAGCCTTATATTCTCATTTCCGGAGGTGGGTTTGCAGGAATGATTGCCATCACTTGGGGTTATTTTCCCCCTTTGGACTCTGGTATTAAACTGTCTTGAATTGGACATTATACTTTGTGTAACCACATGCTTTGGAGTACTCCGGACTGAAGAACCTTAAAAGGGCCTTGTTTTCCTTCTTACTGTTATAGAGCTTCTGTTTTACGTAAATAGTGCAGTGTGGAGAAGGACAGTGCTGTTTTATGAGAGATTTGTAATTTGAAAATTGATCTTTCCAATCTGGATAATAAAGCAACTTTCAGAAATTATTCCTGGTTGGAAACAGAATTGAATTCTGAGGTGGTTAGCAGTGATGAGCCACCAAATTCAGGTGGGCAAATTGACAAAAGGCTGGGCGAGAGTGTGTTAGAGCTTTCCTGAACTGACCTAATCCCTGTCAACTGTTCTGTTTTCTCACCAGGGAGGGTAGAAGCTAGAAATAAGTAAAAGAACTGAAAACATTACCTTCTGCACTTCTTGGAGCGTTCTCTCAAAAGTGCAAAGTTCCCAGAGTGATACAGAAAATGTCAACGCTGGCGTTCACGCTCAGGCCACGTTGTACGCAAACTTGGCTTTAAAGGGCTTTTCCCAAGATGCTAGTTTGGCTGGGCAAAAAGAAACATTAATTACTTGACATCGGGCATCTGTTCACGCTTGCTTTGGCAAGGAAATAGTTTTTTCTGTCAGGCCTGGTGCTAGCTACCATTCAGGCAGAGTGGAAAATATTTCCAGAGCTGATGAGGCTGACAGTGCTGCACTGGTGACCCTGGGGGGTAACAGCCTGTGGGCTGGAGAGCTGACACTCTTCTCTTAGGTACCAGGAGTCACTCACCTACCTGGTCTATGCCTACCAAAGCAACACGAAGCTGCTGAGGAAAGGAGCCAGCAGAGGAGTGAGCGAATCACTGATTGGCTTGTACAGAAGGAAGTGTCTCCTGGTTTGTATTGAGGAGCTCTGCGCTCGTTCTCAGACAGGCGGGGAGGGGCAGCCTGGGCAACATCAGCTCCTGGGGTGCAGTTGGCTTACCAGCTGCTCAATGTGCATTGCCCCTGGAATCAGACCTGATGGTATCCCCTTTTAGGAGCATGCTTAATCAAGGTGCTGCATTTTCAGGGAAGGTTCAGATACTGCTGAACATGCTTTTGGGATTTAATTCCGTGCCTGTGTTGTGAACTTAGCAGTTGCATCATTTTCTGTCCATTTGCTTCCTTCCCCCCAATATTTATTTTTAATGTTCATGGCTTTCTGAGCAAAAGACAACATCCTTTTCCACAGGGGGCAAAAAAACAGCATAAAAATGAAGCATGTTTTCAGTTCATGCTCCATGGTTGCCAAGGCCAAGTGTAACTGTGCCCATTGCTGTGGCTTCTGTCCCTTGCTGAGTACCAGCAGCAGTATGGAAATCTAGGAAGTAGTAATTCAATGAAAGAATGTGCCACATGGCTCTTGGGGCATCTGGGTAAAGGCAGATCCAATCTTGGCATCTTAAAACCAGAATTATAAATAAGCTTTACGTACTCTGTACACACACACACACACATATATATATACAATAAATCACATAGATATATTTAAATACATATATTCATCAGCTTGCTTTCCGTGGTGTGACTCCTGTGATTAAAGATAGTGGCTATTCCACCAGAACCCTGGGTGCCTGGTGCTGTTGGCTCTTGTGTCCCTGCACGGCCATCGATCAGTGCAGGGCCCCAAGCTGTACACCTTTCCTGCTAGCATGCTGATTGTCAGTGGTTTGTGACTCCTTTTTACAAGTGTGCCCCCTGATTCTCCCTCCTCCCCTAGAAGCTGAACGAGGTGGCAGCATCGCTCTTCGTAAGTTGTGAAGAAGTTCATGTGGCCGAGGGCATTAGCATCCTGAATGAGCTGATCATCCCCTGCATGCACCTCATGAATAACTTTGAGATCTCCAAAGAGGACCTGGATGCTATCGAGGTCATGAGAAGCCACTGGTGCTCCTATTTGGGACGAGAAGACATGGATGGTAAGGACCAGCTGCTGGCCTGACCTTTTTTGTGCTGTTTGTGGGCAGGGCAGTTGTCTAGATCTGAACTGGAAAGGAATCAAAGGACCATTTAAAACACTTCTTAAATTCCTGGTGTTTGCAATGCAGCACACTGGGGTACTGCTGATTGTGAGAGGATAAATGTATTTGAGTTATCCATCAAGTTATGTTACAGAAGCATTTAATCTTCTTTTGCACTCAAGCTGCAGAAGAAGGATTCCTCTTCCTTGAAGTGTGAAAAACTGATTTCAAAGGGGAACAACTTAGTGTTTACCTAGATGTGCTTTGCTTTTTCTGACGGAGGGTTCCCCGTAGATGTCAGGTGAGCGCTGCCAGGCTTAGCTGCACAGGCACACGCCTCTTCAGGAGGGAGGAGCAGGTTTTATCAGTGGCCAGAAACAGCCAGAGTTGTGGAGGACAGGATGGGGGAGCGAATTCAGGGGATCTTTGTGTTCTGAAGAGAGGTTTGTTGTTTTAGAGCTGAATTTTGGTTCCAGGTGGCTGTTCTTATTCTATATTTCCTTCTGCAGCCTGGAGTCGGGCTCCCATGACTCCCCTTGGGTCGTCTGTCTTAAGAGAAATTGGTTTACACACACACACACACACTGTGCTTTATCTGTGTGAAGGTCTGGGCAGTCATTGTAGAGGTTTTTGTCATTAGCAGAGGGTAAACTTGCTGAAGGAAAATGATGCAAAAACACAAGATGTTTATTCTCAAATACTGCTGTAAAAATAAAATCTGATAAATTCATGCTAATTCGCAAGTTCCCCATTCTCAGGCATGCCATAAAGGCATTTAGTTGCACAGAAGATTTTAAAGAAACAGGTGCAGGCTGCTTGCACCTCCTGGCTCGTGTGAGCTAGCTCAAGCATCACCCCTTTCTGCCTGCTTCTCCCCATCCAAAGGTGCCTGTCCTTTACTGAACGGTCCAGTGGCATCAGTGTGGCATCTCCTGTGGGGGACGGTCCTTCACCAGGACCAGGCAATGCCTGCTCTGTACAGGCAGACCTGCCAAGGCCTGAGGTGTTCCAGGCTGCCAGGCCTGCTCCCTTTCCTTCAGGTGCAAAGCCCGTGCTGGAGTGTCGCCTTGAAATGCACAGCTGCTTCTGACTTGTCAGCCAGTATAGCGCTGTTACTGGGAAAACATGCTGCTCTGGTGGGATGTGGCATGGTCCACAGGGCAGCCAGGTGGCAGCGGAGCTTCCCTCTGTGCGGAGCTCCAGTGAGGCGGGCAGGACTTGAGGACTGAGACCCAGGCCAGCAGCTGGTGTGATGCCTCCTCTGCGTCAGCAGACACTGCTCATCCCCGCCCGCAGCACTGGAAGATGATTTTCTAAAAGGCGTCACAGCTTTTTAGCTCGTGGCTCTGGAGCCCTCTGCCATCTGGTCTTTTACTGTTGCAGTGCTATTGACAGCTTCCTCCTCTCCCCCCTTGACAGCAAAACTGCAGATGAAGCTGGGCGAATTGCTTCCCCGGCTCCTCGACGGCTCCACCGAGGTCATTGTGCTGAAAGAGCCCCCGAAGATCCGGCCCAACTCCCCCTACGACCTCTGCAGCCGGTTTGCAGCCGTGATGGAGTCCATTCACGGGGCCTCGACTGTGACTGTGAAGTAGGCTGTGGGCTCCCGGCCGTGCCATGGCACACACGCTGCGGACCGGCTGCCTGCCTGCTGGGCAGCGTGTGAAAGGGAGAGGGAAGAGCAGGGGTGATTCAGAGCTGTGTTCTTTGTAAATATGGACAAATAAAAAACATTGCACTTTTGAGAGAAAACATTAAGGAGTAGGGCAAAGGACCCGAATCGCTGCTCTGGCATGATGCGCCAGGCTGCTGGCAGCACCACCTGCAGCGGGTCCCCGGGCCCCCTCAGGAGGTTTCGGCTGCTTTCTAGGCACAGATCCCTGAGCCTGTGACAGCAGCAGAGCAGGAGACCAGCTCCTCTGGTGGGCTGGGCTACAAGCTGTCTGCTCTGTCAGCTGTGTTTATAGCTTCCTGGCTGATCAGCGACCAGAGATGATTCGTTCAGGTCTTGCCAAGCTCCTGCTAGTGTGAGTCAGAGTTGTGCGATGAGGAAGCAGGGAGCAAGGGTGGGTTGCATTCTCTATCGTGTGGGCAATCATGCGTGCAGCTGCATATTTTGCTCAGGTCAAGCAGGCGTTCACCCTTTGTATTTTAACTGGTGAAAGAAAACACACAGGAGTCTTCTCCTAAGAAAGGCACAGGCAAATAGCAGCGGCAGTGACAAGGGACAGGATGGGGCTGTAGAGATTGTCTCCTGTGCTACAGCGGTAGCTTACTCGTTAAGGGTGATGGCACCACCCCGAAGGATCACACTCTCAGATCGGAAGGCAAACTTCCTTCTCACCTGTGGTGGATTTTCAGTGCTGGATTAGGATCGGTGACAACTGCAAGGGCTAGAATACGCTCCCTTTTTTTGTTGGGAGGGGGGGGCGTGGCGTGGCATTGATTAATTTTCTGCAAAAAGCCATGCCCCATTTGCATTTCTTTTTGTGGGCAGCCTGTACTCAGGGTGGAGCTGTGGCAGTTGTATTAAACCAAATGTTCTGAGTAAGTGGAGTGGGAGGATCCAGTTTGTTAGGACTATGCAGATTTTTCTAGAACTGCAATAAAAGCATTTGTTCTACATTAGAATGAAAACGCTCCCTCCGTGTTTTTATTTTGTTCCGGTGCTATGCCTTCAGATTCCTCCTGGCTTCAATATGAAGAAAGGGAACTGGTGGGGGAAAAAAAATAATGATGCTGGCAAAGTTAGGCAGACATTTCTGCAGCGTGATGAAGCTCCCACATGGTCAGCATGGTGCGTGGGCCCACAACTCATCGTGCCTCTCTTCTGAAGACAGCAGAGCACTTGGGAGCTGCTGGGACAGGAATGTGCTTTAGCAGAAAAGCGGGAGTTTGGTGATACTGAGCATAGCTGGGCTCAGGGCAGGCGTGCAGAGAAGCGTGTTGGGGAGAGGCTGGGAAGGCAGGTCCTGAGGCAATGTCTGTGTTCATTGTCGATGCTGGGGGGTTTCTTCTGAGCCTTGTTCTTTGGAGCAGAGGATCCATTCCAGAGCCCTTTGCTGCCTGAACTCATGAGGGTTTGGAAGAGGTAGTCTGCCGCTCCCCAGCAAGCAGCAGCAGATAAGCATTTGCACTAAATTAGTAAAGAGGAGGGAAAACGGCTCTCTTTCTCTAGCCAGAATCTCTATTTAATTTATTAATTGGGGAATTGAAACATTTAATTACATATGGAGCTGATAACATGACCCTGTGCTATAATGGCACCCTTTTACCTGCTGCTGCTGGCACCAGTTTGACAAAATACTTTTTTTCTTGTCAGCAGTGTACGAAGAGGGGAGAGGCGTGCACAAAGGTGAGGGGTTTTTTCCAACTAATTAGACGGCTGTTTCTAGGACTTGTTCCTGGTACAAAGTTTGTTGTAATTAGCAGAGCTATCTTTGAATGGAAATTGTCAGCACGGTCCCACCGTTCTGTCAGTGTGTGCATTTCCCCGTTTAGGAATGAACGGTTCCCGTGGCGGAATCTTGCATTCTCCCGGTTATTTTATGATAAAGCAGAAGCGCTCTCATCTGCAGAGACTCAAGCTGCCCGTGTCCAAACAGCAAGCTGTACTTCTTCCAGGTACTGTAATGCTGCGGAGCCAGGGCTGCTGCTTTTTCAGGTTTTTTCTGTCATTGTGGCAGCGTGAGGAAGGTCCAGCCCTCCAACTTGCTTCTCCGGGTTCTTTGACTGCAGTGAAGGAAAATGCTGAACTTTTGAGCAGAGACCGCAGGGCCATGGCACCGCACCCTTGGTAACTGTGCTTACTCCTCCTGGCTGGCAGCTGACTTGTTATTTCTAGACAGCTTTTGCAATGCTGTTGTGTCATTCTCACTTGGCAGTAGGATGCAGGGTTTGGGGGAGAATCCTGAATTAGGAGAATCCCGTTACTCTGACCATCATGAGACAGTAGCTTTGCCCTGTTCTTTGTGTTGCTGCCAGAAAGTGAAATATCCAGGTGATGTCTGAAGCCTTCTTTAAAAAAGTAAAAAGCAGAGACTGAGCGCTGGTCGGTGCCTGAAAGCCATGATACTTGGATCAGGCTGGAAGTGGGGAGCATTTTGAAGCTGGAAACCTTTGCTCAGTGTCTCATCCTCACCTGTGCCCTTAGGAAACGGGGTTACAGCCAAAGCAGACTCTGCTTTCTGGGCTTGTCAGAGCTGCCGAGAGCAGCGCTTGGCATGCGCAGCTCTTTGGAAAACGTGCTCCCCTGCCAAGAATGCTGCCCTCTTGGCCCCTCTGTTTTACCTCCCTTGATCTTCACCAGGGAGGGCTGAGCACCCGCCTCTCCTCTCCTCGATCTCTGCACAACCAGCTGCTGTGCCCCAAGCCCAGGCAGCGTGAGAAACCCCTGGCAGTAACCTCTTTCGCCCTGCCCACCTGCTCCTTTCTCTCCTCATCAGCTGAGCGAAGTGCAGGTTTCAAAAGGAGACTTTTGGAGGAAAGCGGACTTTGCTTCCCCCAGGAATGCCGGTGTCGGCTGGGGGCTTCCTTGAGTTCAGTCACGCGCCTGTGGCTTTTAGCCTGTGGGGATTAAACCAGCAGTGAACTCTGTTTTTAACCAGTGCTGTAGCAAAGGGCTGGCTTCTGGCAGGGCTTTGGGTGTTAATCCAGCCTGATGTTCCATGCTTTTGGTTGCACAGAGATGTGGAAGCAGGCTCTATTTTTACAGTGGAAAGGGGGGAAAATGCAGAAGAAATGGGTAAGAAGACCCATAAAATACCACTTGCCTCTTGCACACAGGTAAACGATGCAGTTGAGGAATTTGCTGCATGCAGGTCTGTGGCATGCTCACAACTTTATCGTCTTAGCCGTCAGAAGGTGAGGCTACTGCAGGGGGTACGGCTGCTGGCATCCTGCCTTTGCAGTGGGAATGGTCTTTGGTACCACCTCATCTCTCATTTTCCCTGTCTCCCCCTTTTTTTCCACCCATCCTCCTTCCCCACCCCCCCACCCCCATCTTTTCTGGACAAACCAAAGTGTCCTTGGAGCAGCAGCACTGTCCCCCACAGCTCCCACCCTTCCTCCCTACTCATGCTGTGCCTCGTGCAAGGTGCAGCTGTACATTCAGAGCATGGAAACATGCTGCCAACAACCATGATAATTTATTGCAATTACATCAGAGTGATACGGACATGCAAGGAATGAGCTGCTATGCTGGGGTGTAGCCCTTAACCACGACAGGCTTGGTTAGAGAGGACTGGCAGAGGATGCAAATGCAGGGTCATCAGTGAGTGACTCGGCCACAAATGTCACTAGGAGGACAAAGCGCTGCCCACTGCTTGGCCTCTGCCTTGTTGTCTTCCCATGCTGGCTCAGCGAATGCCACGGGGAGAGCTGTTGCTCCTTAAAAAAGAGAAAAAGTGAAGCAGACACACAGAGGAAGGAAAAAAATCTGCAGGTCTGCCATAGGAATTAGCAAATCATCCTGTAAGAGATGTGGGGGCCGTCCCTGCCACAGTAAGAGCCAGGAGGCATGCAGGGCATGGCACCCCAAGTGCCTAGATGACCAGGTCTGCGTTTTTGGGGTACAGGTGGTGGCCCCCAGCCGGCCTTGCCACGGTTGGAGCCTGGTGGCAGGCAGGGGCCTGTGGCATTGCGGTCCTCATGGAGCAGGCACTGCAGGCGAGGAGCAGCCCACCGGCGGCGAGGAAGGCTCCAGCAAACCACCCTAGGAAGGTGGCCTCCCCAAATTCCCACCGGGGGACAATGTCGGGGACGGTGTTGTCCCAGAAGTCGAGGACAGTGTTGTAGGCAACCCAGGAGACCGGCGCCAGGGTGGCCATTGCCGCTGTTCCGAGTGCTGCTCCCCCGGTGAGCAGGAGCCGCTGCTTTAGCTTGGGTTTGCCCTCGCAGGCTCTCCAGCCCTCCAGCCCCGGGGCAGCCAGGAGGCACCCCAGCAGCCCCAGCCCGTTGGAGAGGCACATCAGCAGGCGGGAGACACGCAGCTCAGGGGGCAGCGCCAGGAAGGAGCCGTGGGCTCGGCACTCAACCGCCCCCTCCTCCCGGGCAATGCAAACCTGCCAGAGCCCCATGGTCCAGACCTCCAGCTCGTTCAGGTCCAGGTTGAGGCTCTTCCAGAGTGGCACGAAGGTGGTGACACAGGACGAGACCCACCCAAGAAGGGCCAGCAGCATCCCCCCAGCCTGCGCCTTGGCCCGCCAGCTCCCGGCCATGCCGATGCCGCCCCGCTAACCTGCGGGCTGGGATAAGCCGCCCTGAGCGGCGCCTGCGGGCATTAGCGCTTGTGGAGCAGCGTCCGCCCCGCCGCCGCGTCTGGCGCCTGGGGGAGAGGATTCAAGCCTGTTCCTTGGACGCTGGGGTGTGGCCACGGTCATTTTCCAGCCATTGTTGTTTTTTTCACGCGAAAAGCAAAGCGCGCCTGGCTGGGCAGCAAAAGCCAGGTGCATCCCTGCCGTGACTCCGGCCAGGGTCCCGCCGCTGCCTCACTGTGCCCAGGAGGGTTAAGCCAAAGCACGCAAATCCTCCGGGAGCAAGAGCCTTGGCAGAGAAAGCACCTCTCAGCAGCGGCAGCTCCAGCCGCAGTGGGACAGGGAGGGGACCCCGAGGCGGGACGGAGGCACTGGGAAGCCGGCATCAGGCTCTTCTCAGGAGAGCCCGAGGCATTGACCTTCATTTAGTCGTGAAATAAATCTGCAAAGGAGCCTTCAAGAGGTGCGTGGAGGATGGGGACGTCCAAGGGCAGGGGGGTGACTGCCCACCGCGAGCAGGCAGGCACCTATCACCCTGTCCTGCACCCAGTGCCTCACCAGGGGACGCGGTTCATGGTGCTTGACATGAGCAAACTCTTGCCCGGGAGGACAATGTGCTGCAATAAAATAAGATGGGGGGGGGAAAGGGTGGGCCATATCGTCAGGAAAATCCCAACTTTGTGCTGGTGCTCGGCTCCCATCCACCCCCGCATGCATCCCCTCTGCGGGGTCCAGCTTGCAGATTCATCTTCCCTGGGAGATTAGTGACTAATCTCTCCTTCATCTGCTGTCTTTCTTATCAACGGGAGTATTGGGGGGTCAGGCTGGAAATTACTGAGTCTTGCTGGTGCTGGGGTTCTGGCCCTGGTGGGCATCGGGAGGGACCTTCACAGGGGTCTCCCAAAAGGAAGGGGTGAGGGAGCACGGACCAAGAGGGAGAGGAGCAACATCTTTCAGCCCTTGCTGATGGTCCCATCCCAGAGAACGGGAGAATGGCCAGGAAGCCATCCTGAGATGGCAGGGAAACCCCTCCTACTCCTTCCCCCGGGCATCGGGTGCGCCTACTTCTTCTGATTAAATCGTCTCAAGGTAATTGTGCCTGTCATTGAGACAGATTAACAGGCGACCTTCTGCCGCTGGAGCAGGATTGGTGGCCAGCGCGAAGCTCCCTGTCCTTCCCTCCCACCGGCCACAGTGGCCCAGCCCGGCAGAGGATTCCCACCGCAATGGGTGGTAAGATGCCCGGCAGCAGCCGGGGCAGAGCGGGAGCCACCAGCCGAGAACGACGTCTGCCGGCCTGGCACCTGCTCCGCCTGGACATGAGGTGGGTGCCGCCCTCGCCCAGGGGTCTGCACAGGGTGCGGGGGTGGGGGGGGTGGGGGCGGGAGATCAGTCCGGAGGCTGATGTCCTCCATTGCTGCATCAAGGACCACTGGTCCTGCTGCCTTGTGGCAGTGCTGGATGCTTGGAGGAGGCAGGGCGCCCACGCTCCCCCTCTCCGTGGGCTGCTGCTCTCCGGGCTGGGTTTCCAGGAACACGACCACCCTCTCCCCGTGGGGAGACTCATGGCTGGACTCAGTCCGTCCTGAGGCACCCAGCTGCGGAATCTGCATCTCCGATCATGGGCTGTCCTTCCTCCCATGCCTGGGGGCCCGTTTCTGCTCTGAGCTCATGAAAGGACCAGCAGCTACAGACCCAGCCCGGGATGAGCACGGAGCAGAGCTGTGTGCGCTCACCCGGAGCTTGCCCACTGCTGGGGCTGCTCCCTGCCGGAAGCGGACGCCTCCTTCCCGGCTTCTGCAATACAATTATGGCCCCTAATGGGCTTAGCCATCTGGTGCCAGCCTGTAGCCACCCCGGCACAGCTCTGTGGCTGGCACGCGTGCTGCCCGGCAAGGGAAGTCCCACCAGACCCTGGCCTGTGAGGGATGCAAAGAGGGGCCAGAGCCCCACGCCATTCTCCGGGTCCAAAATAACTCCCAGCTTTGTGTCCCCCGTGGCAGGACCCTGCGCCTAGCCCGGGGCTGAGCCCCCGCCCGGCACTGCCATGGTGCTCCCCTGCACCCGCAACAGTGTCGTCGGCAGCTGGCTGGTGCCTGAAGAGCCCCGTGGCCGCAGCAACTCCATCCCCCCGGCACAGACCCCCACGGCCAAGCACATGCTGGCTTACCTGCCCCGGCCGCCCACCGACACCAGCCGGTATGGCACCTTCCCCCAGAAGGTATGGCTTGCGCCAGGGCTCCTGGGCATCCTTTGGACAGGATGCTGCCAGGCGGTCGCGGTTGTTGTCAGAGGCGATTTCTCACCGACAGGCTCCTTTCCCCTCCTGCAGCCTGAATTCCCGGTCACTCCTGATGCTCTGGCAGAGAACAGCCGGCAGCAAGCCGCTGCCACATCTGCCAAGAGAAGCATCCCGATGCCAAACTACCCACACCGACACCACCATGGTGGCATCATCTCTGGTGAGTCGTCCCTGCCGTCAAGCCGCGGCAGCATGGTGGCCACCCAGCACCATCCTGGCGATCCATCCTGGTGCCCACCGGCCACCCCACAGGAGGCGGGCACCCGCTTTTACCCACTGCACAGGCTGAGTGTGGCCAACATCCCCAGCTCAGCACGCAGCAAGAGCCCTGCCCGCGGCACGGCAGTCCCCACCCCAGAGGGGCTGCAGAGCCGGCGCCGCAAGCTGATGGAGGAGGACAGCCCCATGGTCCAGGCCAGCAAGCGGCAGCGGCAACGCTACGTGACAAAGGTGGGCAAGTGCCAGGTGAACCTGGGCAACATTCAGGAGAAGAAGCGGTTCCTGTCAGACATCTTCACCACTATCGTGGACCTCAAGTACCGCTGGTTCCTCTTCGTCTTCATGATGTGCTACATCATTACCTGGGTGGTCTTTGGCACCATCTACTTCTTTGACGCCTGGGTGCGGGGTGACATCAGGCACCGGGGCGATCCTGAGTGGCGGGCATGCATCGAGAACGTGGACGACTTCATCTCCGCCTTGCTCTTCTCAGTGGAAAGCCAGCGGACTATTGGCTACGGCTCCCGGATGGTGACGGCCAACTGTGCCGAGGGTGTCATCCTGCTGATGGCACAGTCCATTGTAGGCTCCATGATCGATGCCCTGATGGTGGGCTGCATGTTTGTCAAGATCTCCCGGCCCAAGAAGCGTGCCCAGACTCTCATCTTCAGCAAGAACTGTGTCATTTCCCGCCGGGACGAGAAGCTCTGCCTGATGTTTCGCGTGGGGGACCTGCGGGACAGCCACATGGTGGACGCCAAGATCCGGGCCAAGCTGATCAAGTCCCGGCAGACGGCCGAGGGGGAGTTCATCCCCCTGGAGCAGTCGGAGCTAAACCTGGGCTATGACACGGGGGAGGACCGCCTGTTCCTGGTGGAGCCCCAGATCATCTGCCACGTCATCAACCACCACAGCCCCTTCTGGGACTTGTCAGCTGAGTCGCTGCGCCGGGAGCAGTTCGAAATCATCGTCATCCTCGAGGGCATCGTGGAAGCCACAGGCGAGTGATCTGCGGGGGTTGGGGTGGGAACAGATAGCCACCCTGGCGTCCTGGGGATGCTGGGTGAGCCTGGGCTCCAGGCTGGCAGCCTGGCAAGAGATGCCTGGGGCTGAAACCAGCTCCCCTCAGCAATGGGTGACACAGGGCTGGAAGCCCCTCGTTAGGCAGCGGTCAGTTCGTCGCTGCACTCTGCCCACCGGCAGCAGCTCAGCCATTGTCTCACTGCAGGAATGACGTGCCAAGCCCGCACCTCATACACAGAGGACGAGATCCTCTGGGGGTACCGCTTCGAGCCCTGCATGTCCTTGGAGAAAGGCGCCTTCCGGGTGGACTACAGCCGCTTCGAGATGACCTTCGAGGTGCAGACCCCAGCAGCCAGCGCCAAGGAACTGCATGAGCTGAAGGAGCTGGAGCACCAGGAGCACTCCACACTCAGCCTCTACTGGGACCACCTCCTGCAGCCCTGCGCCCTGCCAGGGCCTGGGCTGGGTGAGGATGCTCTCGCCAGGCTGAGCGTCCCTGGCAGTGTGGCTGAGGGCAGCCGGAGCAAGCTACTGGAGCAGGAAGCCACCGCCTGAGCCGCTCCTGGGACGGGACACCTGGCCGTGCTTGGTGGGTGCCCAGCGGAGGGTCCTGCACCGACAGTGCCATAGCCCACCCTCCCTCCGTGGGGCTGAGCCCTCCCACCCTCGACCCCAGCCACAGCCACATGGTGTTGTTTTTGCAAAGTTGTTCCTGCGTAACAAGAGCCAAACAATGGGTGATTAAAGTGTATTTTAAAACAAAAACCCACACAAATAAATCAGCAGCTTTTGCTTGGTTTGTACGCTTGGCAGGGGCTGCTCAGACCCCACACCGGGGCCGCTGGGCACGGCACGGGGGGCTGGCCACTGGGCGCGGGTCAGGAGTGCAGGCTGGCAGGGAAACTCTCCTGCCCCCCACTCTTGTCCCCCCACGTAGTAACAGAGTGTGACCCTGGGGTGCAGTGGGACTTGGCGCTGAGAGTGCATGTGTGACCCTACACACACAGCTCCAGGCCCGCCCCCCTGCCCCACATGTGGCTCTAGACCCCCACTCACCACCCTGCAGGCTCAGACATCGCCCCATGGCCCCCGACACCCCAAACTACCCCCCAGTCCCACATGTTCCCACCCCAGGGCCCCCCCATGATGTCATCACACCCAGCGGTGCTGCTAGGGGCTGGGACACGGTTTAATAAAATTAAATCAGCATAATTCAATTATTTGCATTAATAGAATTCAATTAATAGTGTCAGGCAGGTCCGTATTCATTCCTATGCAGGGCAAGGCCCGGCCGCATGGGGTGACACCCAAGGGTGCCATCACCCAGGGGAGGGCTCCCACCCTCCAGCCCTGTCTCTATCACTGCTGCCTACTCTGCTAATTACAGAAACTGTGTTTCTGCACCCACCTGGCTGCTGCTTTGCTGCCCTGGAGGGGTGGGTGCGGGGCTCAGCCAGGGCCAGGAGTGCTGTACCAGCATCCACAGTACAATGCCACTGCCCCATCACGGCGTGGTGTGCAACATGACCCTTTAGATAAAAATAAAACTGTAAATTTATGTGTGTGCATATATACATATTTAAAGTTCACACATCCTGAGCCCAGCTGGGATGCCATCACCTTTCCCCTCCGCCCCCGCCTGCCAAGCACTGCACTTTGTATCCATCCCCTGATGGGAAAGGGGAGGATAAAATCCTTCTGGTGTCCTTTGCTGTACAGCACCTTCACTTTTTCTGTATTAAATTACCATTATCTCAACCCACTAGTTCTTGTTCATTTTATTTTCTGCTTCTCCCCCTCCCCTCAGCCCACCCTGCTTGCGGGGGGAGTGACACCTGCAGCCAGCCAATGTCAACCCACCACTGTGGGGGCGACCATGGATATATTACAAAATACATATATATATGTATGTGTGTGCATATATATATATTTAAAAAAAACCCACAAACATAGCTAATGCGCTTTCAGCCTGTGAAGAGGCATAGAAACCACGGTGGGACATGTTGCAGCTGGCAGCGCCCCAAGGGTCCCTCCCACCTCCCGGGGGCTGGCTGGGAGCTGCAGCCCCCCACGGAGGGCATCGTCCCGCACCCTGCTTAGTTGGTGGAGTCGGGTGGCAGCTGCAGCCCACGCACCCAGGGTGGGGGTCAGCCGGGTGGCTGGCACCTGTTGAGCCAGCTGCCCCACTCCAAGCCCACCGCAGAGCTGCTCGCAGCCGCCCCCTCCCCACTTGCAGCTGCTGGTACCCCCATGGTGCCCCACCAGGCACCAGCCACCACCCCCAGGGCCCCACATGGCACCCAGCACCCCCAGCGGCTGGCTGGGGGGGTTGGGCAGTGTCCCGGCAGGGTGGGACTGGGGGGTCGGGGCCGTGGGGCAGGACACGGTGGGGCCACGGCCGTGGGTGCTGCTCGTGCGCACAGACACTTGCGCGTGCCTACAGTCCCACCCAGCACCTCCCACACAACCTGAAAACTGGGGGGAGGGGGGCGGAAATTACACATTTTAAAATTTAAATTAATTTAAAAATTAATAATTACAAATAAAAATTAAAAAAGTTAAAAATTAAAAAATTCAAAATCTTTACAAATTCAACGATTAAACAGTTAGATGCTTTACGACCTTTATGCAACTGCAGACAGGTGTTGCTGTATGCAAAAGCAACACGTGCCGATGCGCATGTTAATGGCACACGAATCGATGAGAGGTGCCCGTTAGCCGATTTGCATGCAATTAATATTCAAACCCCTCTCGCACTGCCAGTAACGACCGCGGCGGCGCTGTGCGCCTCACGGCGGGTAGACGGGCCCGGGGCGCGGCGGCCTCCCCTCCGCGTCGCCAGGTGGCGCTGCCGCCCGCTCTCCGCCCCGCCCGGCCGCTCCTCCGAAGCTCCCGCCCCCGAGCCCTCGCCTTCCGGCGCACGGCGGTGACGTCTGTTGTGGTGCGACCCGGTGACGCGCAGCGCTCCGGCGGCGGCGGCGGAGGTGAGCGCAAGCGGGGGCTGCTGAACGGGCCGTGGCACCGGCCGGCGCCCGAGCACCGCGCACCGCTGCCCGGCAGGTCCGGGCCCTGACGGCGGCTCTCCCCGCAGCCCTGCTCCGGCCCCCCCCGCATGGCGCGGCCCTGAGGGGAGATGACCGACCAGGAGAACAACAACAGCATCTCCAGCAACCCCTTCGCCGCCCTCTTCGGCTCCATCGCCGCCGCCAAGCACTTCGCCGCCGTCCAGAAGCAGCAGCAGCTGCGGCAGCCGACAGGTGGGGTGGGGCGGGCGCCGGCCCCTCCGGCGGGGCGAGGCTTCCCCCGCCGGGGCGCTGAGGACCCTGTTTTGCAGGCGATGAGACCTCGGTCAGTCAAGATGACTCCGACAACAGCGTCTCTGAGAGCCTGGACGACTGCGACTACTCAGTGGCCGAGATCAGCCGCTCATTCCGCTCGCAGCGGGAGCTGTGCGAGCAGCTCAACATCAACCACATGATCCAGAGGATCTTCCTCATCACTCTCGACAACAGTAAGCCTCGGGAACCCTCCTGCCTGCCTCCGGGGGGTGTTACAGGCTGGGGAAACTCTGTTAGACTGGGCAGGGCTTGCCAGATCCATCTGATGTTGGAGGGGAGCGCTGGAAGAGGGAACGTGCCTCAGCACAGCAGCTTGCAGCAAGTGGCCCGGCCATGGGCAGGGCCTTGCCTGCAGGTTCTGGAGCCTGCTGGCATGTTGTATGTCCATTTGGGTGAAACTGGGCACTCTGCGTCTTTCTCAGGTGACCCCAGCATGAAGAGTGGGAATGGGATCCCAGTGCGCTGTGTCTATCTGGAAGAAATGGCCACTGATCTGGATGACCAGGACTGGCTGGACATGGACAACGTTGAGCAGGTAAGGCCACCTGCCCCGGGCCTCGGGTGTCCTGCTTACTTTGGCAATAAGCATTGAATTAATTTCCTCACAACGCATATGTGATACATCCTGAATGCAGTCTGTTTGCCAAAGCCCAGCATGGAGCTGCCAGTTGCAACTTTGCTGAAAACAGCTGTGGGATTTTTGGGATACGAGGCTGAGAAAGGGTTAGGATTTACTTATTGGAGCTCTTCGTCCTCCACCTGGAGGCTGCAGGAGCTTGCTGCCCTGCAGATCAGTGGGGGATGGTGAGGGGAACATATTCTGCCTGGAGGGGGTGTGAGGGAGGACTCTCATGCAGTTGCAAGAGGCAAGCACTGCTGGCAGCAGGGCAGCATGTGGTCTCTTATGCCACCAAATAAAACTGCACTCAGCATTCGTGCACATGCTTGGCTTCCTTTGCAGATGTGTTGGTTGCTCCTGGTGGGTCTTTCCATGAGAATCACTTCTATTAGGGCTGCTGTTGTTCTTAAAGGAACTGGGAGATTTGTTTAGAAAAGGAGCAAGCCTGCGGGTTCTCAGTCTGGTGCTCTGTTATTTATTGAGGGGTAGGGAGAGCTGTTTGCATCAGAAATAATTTAGCCTGTGGTGACTTTGGGCTTCTTGTTCTGGGGGGATTGCCTCTTTGCTGGGACCATTTCATTTACTGTCTCTCTTTGCTGCTGCCTAGGCCCTGTTCACCCGCTTACTGCTGCAGGAGCCTGGAAGCCACCTGATTTACATGACCTCCACCAGCACACAGAACCTCTCTGCTGACCGGGATGCAGGGGAGAGACAAATTCTGCGCTACCTCTATGCCTGTTTCCAGAGGGCAAGAGAAGAGGTGGGATGGGTCTTCCAAGGAAGAAGGCAGCTTGGTCACCCAGCTTTCTGGTCCAAGGTGGCAGAGCTGAGGTTTTAACAGCCAGAAGCAGATGTCAAGGCCCCAACTTTGTCTCATTCCCTTTGCACAGATAACCAAGGTCCCGGAGAACCTGCTGCCCTTTGCCATGCGCTGCCGGAACCTGACCGTGTCAAACACTCGCACTGTCCTCCTTACCCCGGAGATTTATGTCAACCAGAACGTGTATGAGCAGCTGGTGGACCTGATGCTGGAGGCACTGAGAGGGGCACGTAAGTCTGGCTGGGTTGTGTCACTAGCTTGGTGCTGCGAGGCTGCCCTTCCTGTTAAGTTCATGGGAAGAGCGTCCTGGAGTCAGGTGAAGGTTTGGCTCCCGTTATCTCTAAAACGGAAGGTGGTGTTTAGATGGCGGCATGTATGCATACGCACACTGAGGTTTGGCTGTTGGAGTACCATGAGTAACAGTCTTGCTTCCCCTGCTAGAGTTTGAAAACATGACTGAGTTTCTTGAAGAGGTCATAGAAGCCTTAACGATGGACGAGGAGGTGCGGACGTTCGGGGAGGTCATAGTTCCTGTCTTTGATATCCTGTTGGGCAGGATCAAGGACCTGGACCTCTGCCAGATCCTGCTGTACACGTACCTCGATGTGCTCCTCTACTTTACAAAGCAGAAGGATGTAGCAAAGGTGGGTGCCTCGGCCTGATCAAGAGCTCCTCACACATTCCGCTTGCAGAAGCGTATTTGTAGGTCCTAATCCGAAGAGGTTAAATGAAGAGTACTGCATAACAACACCTTGTGTGCATGCTCCTGCCCTTCTTCTCCTTCCTCATAGCCTCTGCCAAATCTGTCAGTTTGTGGGGGTTTTCTACTGGGATTTGATGCAACTGTCAGCGTGTCCTGCTGTGTTCCCTAGGTTTTTGCAGGCTACATCCAGCCCAAGGATTCCAGCAATGGCCAGATGTACCAGAAGACTTTGCTAGGCACAATTTTAAACATCTCATGCTTGTTAAAGACCCCTGGCGTAGTAGAGAACCATGGCTATTTTCTGAATCCATCCCGATCCAGCCCACAAGAGATCAAAGTGCAGGAATCCAACATCCATCAGGTGGGTTGAAGCGTGGCAGTACTGCTTCCCTGTGTGTTTTAGTGGCCCCTAGTTGCAGGAGGGTTAAAGACATGATATCAACACTTGAGTTCCACTGCCAGCTCTTTAATAACTCTGGCTTGTGACTAAGCGAGTCACAAAACTGCTTTGGATGCTCCAGCTGTAGCATGTGAATGGTTCCCCCCGCTTCCTCAGGTTGTTGTAACATAAGTCTTCGTGTTGAGCAAGTCGTGTTTTGTCCAAGTAATTCTCTGAGCTTTGGGAAAAGGGTAGAATAACGCTTGTGGGACAGATGCTAGCACCATAACTTGAGGTGCTACATGAAGATAAACTACCTTTAGGTGTTGTAATCACTGGGAAATAGTTTCCAGCAGTTGTCCTGTAATTAAAGTGCTAATTGACTCCCTGGCAGAAAAAGTGACAGGCAACATTTGCTCTCATGAAAATAAATGGCTTCCTCAGAGGAACAGTGCTAGGAACGTTTCAGTAGGTAAGGAATGAAGCATCAGAACACAGGATGTAAATATAGAAGTAAATGTGGGTGCAGAAGGGATCACAGAGAGGGGCTTACCCATCATGCGTCCTTTCAGGGCAATTGTTGTTGCCAAAAATACATAAAGAATTTTGGGTTTACTCCCCATGGAAACCGCTTGCTCTTGACTATGCTTTTGAGGATGTGCCTAATTACCTTTTGCTGCTGGCCTTGGGATTTGACGCACTCTCGACGTGTGTGTCTGACGAGTGACGCAGAGGCGTCCTGGAGCTAGGAGAGCTCAGAGAGCATTAATGACAGGAGAGGTGGCATTAATGACAGGAGATGCAGAAGAGCGATCCCACCAATGACTCCCTCAACTGCACTCTGTTCCCTGTAACAGTTTATGGCCCAGTTCCACGAGAAGATCTACCAGATGCTGAAGAACCTATTGCAGCTGTCTCCAGAGACAAAGCACAGGATTCTCTCCTGGCTGGGAAACTGCCTCCATGCAAACGCAGGCCGCACCAAAATTTGGGCTAACCAGATGCCAGAGATCTTCTTCCAGATGTATGCCTCAGATGCCTTCTTCCTCAACTTGGGAGCTGCCCTCCTGAAGCTGTGCCAGCCCTTCTGCAAACCAAAATCTCCAAGGCTGCTAACTTTCAACCCTACTTACTGTGCCCTGAAGGAGCTGAATGAAGAAGAGCGGAGGAGTAAGAATGTGCATATGAAAGGTACGCCCAGACCTTGGGGGAGCGAGGGGATGAGGAAGGGGATCTCCTCACGTCCCGGCCTCTCAATGTGTCCAGTAAAGGGAGAGTTAAAGGTGTGACTGGAGAGGAGCAAGGGGAGAGCTGAATACAAACCAAACAAAAAAAAGTTGGTTTTCTCTCTTCAGCAGGGGGCCCTCTAGAGCCCCTTCCTCATGAGCACTGCTGGGTAGGACTTCATGCACGGTGCTTTTCATTCCAGGTTTGGAAAAAGAAACATGCTTGATACCTGCACTGAGTGAGCAAGAGCTGGAGTTTGCGAACAGCTACAATCTGGTCACAGAAAACCTGGTCCTCACGCAGTACACTCTTCACCTGGGATTTCACAGGTAACTGCTCTCAGATAGCCCCCAGCGCTATTTCCACCCATGTAAATTTTTAGTAAATACTCAGAATACAGAGTGGGCTGGTTGAGTTGCATGTTTTGACTGACATTTGAGCCTCAGGCTGCCTGATTTTGGAAATAAACTTTGTTTACTGGTGTTCCACGCTATTTACAGAAACTTAACAGCCAAGTGCTGGGTGTCCGTCGGTCGCTTGGTTCCCTCCTCTCCTTGGGGGAACAGGCTGCAGGCATCTCGCTTATCTACTAGAAAGCATCTTGGCAGCAGAGCACCTGCCTATTGCGAGCTCTCTGAACTGCCCTAGTGAATAGAATGTATGCGAAGTAGAAAGGCGAGGTAGCTTACCTGTTTCCAGGAAAGTTTTCTGGACACCAGAACACACTATTTTTCTCAGCTTTCCTCTGCAGATCGTTGCCTGGATACTGTGAGGTCACCACTGATCCAAGCACCATCCCCTTCTGGTTTATTCTCTAAATACATAAATGGGCAAAAAGTTATGCAAGGGGTTTGCTGCTGGGGAAACTGCAAATGCCATCTTGCAGGCATGTCTCAGGCTCGCTGGATCCCTGACCTTGGTAACCTAAGGGGGTTCGCAGCCATGCGAGTTCACACTTTGCACCCCTGCAGAGGCCTCTGCCGTGGTCCTCAGTGTTCCAGACTGCTCTGCAGACCACTGCAGTTCCTCAGCACAATCTGGTATCCTTCCAGGCCCTGGCTTCCTTTCCTTTAAAGGCTTCCCGTTCTTAAGGCCCCAACCAGATTATCTGCAGGAAATGGTTTGAATTCAGCTGTGCAGAACAGTCTCTCACAAGCAAAATAAAAGCATGCACTAACATATGTATTGCTTAGGTGGTCTGTGCATCTCTTCTCTGTGTCTTCTTTTCTGGGTAGGTTGCATGACCAGATGGTAAAGATAAACCAAAGCCTTCACCGCCTGCAAGTAGCATGGCGAGAAGCTCAGCAGAGCTCCAGTCCTGCTGCCGACAGCCTCAGGGAGCAGTTTGAGCGCCTGATGACTATCTATCTCTCCACCAAGACAGCACTGACGGAGCCACAGATGCTGCAGAACTGCCTGAATCTGCAGGTGTCCATGGCAGTTCTGCTGGTGCAGCTGGCCATGGGAAACCATGGGACGGAACCACTTGAGCTGACCTTCCCGCTGCCAGAGGTGGAAAACAGTGCATTGGCCTATGTGCCAGGTGAAGCAGCTTGTCCTGCTGGCAGTCTGTGTGCCTGCCACAATTAACCGCCCAAGTCTAGAGCTATGCACGTAATAACTGCATTTAGAGCAGTAAACATGTGTGCAGCCTGATGTTCATTGCGCCTGGGTTTCCTCTTCACTGAGTTGCTTAGAGGACATTCTGCCTTTGAAAAGAAAAGGGTTCCAGGGCATATGAGGAAGCGTAGGGAAGGTCAGCCACAGCTTCAAACTCAGCAGTGAGGTCAGAAGCTCCAAAGAAAGCTGGGACCTCCAAGGTCACCTGACAACGTACCTCCTGGTACAACCTGGGTGAGCACTGGGAGAACTGTCCAAGGAAGGCTGTTTCTGTCCAGGGCAGGACACAGTGCTACAGCTGACAGCATCTTGCGCAGAATATTCTCTTTGACAGGACCACTCTACGAAAATTTGGGGCTGTTTGAGGGGGCATATGTAGGGTGTTAATGCTGCTGACCTTTTAAATACCACACTTGTGGGCAAGTTGAAAAGTTTCGCCAAATACCGTGCTGAGAGCCTGTTCTCTCTGTGTGCAAAATCCTCCTTGAGGTTTCTGTTGCCTCGAGATTCTCTTCCCTTGGGTCTTTCTTGGGTAACAGCGCCTATGATCAGCAGGCAGCTGCTGAGTTTCACCCCATAAGCGACTTGACTTCTGAGAGAGGTGAAGTGGATCCTGTGTGTTACTAATTTAATCAGGCCAGGCGTCCTTCACAACCACGGTGTTCTGATATAGCTAGTTAGCTCCTGAAACTTTAACAAGAATCAGTGCAATGAGAGGAGAGTAAATGGGAGGCTAAAAAAGGGCAAAATGAGCTGCCTGGGGAGGAACTCACATACGATTTCTGTTTGCAGAATTCTTTGCTGATAATTTGGGCGACTTCTTCATTTTCCTGCGACGTTTCTCTGATGATATCTTGGAGACTTCTGCTGATTCTCTGGAGCACATCCTTCACTTTGTTACTGTTTTCATGGGTGATGTGGAGAGGTATGTATGGCCCTGGATGTGAGCCCTGTGTGCCTATCTGCAGAGCACCCAGAGGGGAACAAGCAAGTGGAAATTGTCAGAATCTGATTGTCTCAAGGTTGGGTTTATACAGCCAAATCCTGCCCACAGGAGGCACAGTGAGCAAGGCCCTGCCTGAAAAACACAGGCTTCACACGAGGCACAAATGTGATTCAGTGTCTAAATCCTTGTTTGGTTGTATTACGCAGGAGCCTCGTCAGCTAGAGCCATTTTGGTATTTGTTAAAGGAAACTGCTGGGATTGATCTGTTTGGAGTATCTCTATGAAGTCTACTATAGTGACTAAGCACTGAACAGAATTGAGTAGTCTTAACAGTCTTCCTGATAAGACCTTGCTGTACACGCTACACTTCTGCTGTTCGTTTGTTTATGCTCGCATGTGTAAACACAGTGAACTTGGGAGCAGATGGAGATTTCACTTGGTAGGCAGCTCTCACCATTCCTGCTGTTGTTGGGCCAGCTCCAGAGATGGAGACTAGTTCCTCCTGACAGTACCCTACGGTGCAGCCTTGGGCAGGTGGTTTGGCTTCTGCCCCACATGTGGGGCAGAGGAGTTATGCCTTCACCTCAGTGGCTTATACTGGACAGCAGGCCCAGTAGACAAAGTGCTTTGGACTTGCAGAATAAATAGGAAGCAAGTCACTAGGCTGTAGGTAAAGAGTTGGGACAGCACGTCAGGTTTGCTCAGGAGTTACAGCTGACAAGCAAGTGTGGACTGCGAGCAGTACATGCCACTAGATAGCTGTTGCAGGAGCGGTGGAAGCAACAGCTTTGCTATTTCCACACCCTCTAGCCTTGCTGCCTGAGATTTAACTGTGGGTATTCAGTGCATGCCTTTGCCCTGTGGCTCCAATATTGAGAGTGAGCCACTGGACGCCAGTGTTAGCTTTACAGATGGTCCACAACAAGTGGGCACTCCTGCAGGGGCAGGCGCAACTGCTGGAGTCGTTCCTGAACCGCTCAGTCCTACACCCTGGCCCTTGTGCCATCCTGGATTAGCTTGCTTTTTTCTCTCACAGGATGAAAAATCCTCATCTGCGTGCCAAGCTGGCAGAAGTGTTGGAAGCTGTGATGCCTCACTTAGATCAGGCCCAGAACCCACTCATCTCAAGTGTATTTCATCGCAAGCGAGTGTTCTGCTCCTACCAAAATGCTGCCCATCTTGCCGAGGCGCTTATCAAAGTCTTTGTGGATATAGAGTTTACTGGTAAGCGTGAAAGGGGAAGAGTTGCCTTCCTTCTGTAACATCTGCGGGGGGAACGTCTCCAGGGGTTGAAGTATGTCAGTGAAAATGAACAAATCTATTTGCGCCGTGTTAAGCTGCTTGGCCACACTAGGCAGGCAGCATTCCAGCAAAGCTTCAGTCTTTCCAAACTTCTGGCTTGTGCAGAACTGTGTATCTAGAAAGGATAATCTCTAGAGCTCAAGCTTTTCTGCTCAGCGATGCTTACAGTGTGTCATCACCTGTCCTCTTCTAATGTGGGATTGGTTGTACTGCTTTGAAGTTGGTAAAAGATTTCACTGGCCTGTACGGAAGCAGGTTTTTTATTTCAAATGGACTGAAAAGGAATTGGCAGCCCTTGCTTATGCCGACTGCCCATGTGAAATGATCGCTCTTTTGCTCATGTCTAGGTGACCCACACCAGTTTGAACAGAAGTTTAACTACCGACGTCCCATGTATCCCATCCTGAGGTACATGTGGGGCACAGATTCATACAGGCAGAGCATAAAGGTGAGGCGAGAAGCACATATGTAAGTGAGCATGTGTGCAGCTCTGCCTGGAGCGCATGGATCTGCGTCCTGCCATTGGGACTGTGCCACGACATTCACCACTCTTTTGTTCCTTGCAGGCTCTGGCTGATTATGCCTCAGAGAACCTGGAGGCAATGAACCCCCCTCTCTTCTTGCGCTTCCTTAATTTGCTTATGAATGATGCCATTTTCCTTTTGGATGAAGCCATACAGGTAGGGCTGAACACGTGTGCTGTCAGCATCATGTAAGCAACAATTCTGACCCTCCTCGAAGACAGCCAGGTGGAATATCGACCTTCTGTCCCTAGAACAGTATCAGCTTGCTCTGGGCCGGCCCCATGAATCAGAGCCAGCATGAAGCATGCTGGGGGATTTGGAGAGGAAACCTTCCTCTTGCTAATCTGGATGCAGTCAGGCTTTAAACCACCTCTCTAGGTTTTGATTTTCAAATCTCCTTGGCCTTCCTGCAGGTGTTTCATTCTAACAAAGGCCTTTTTTCTTCACATAGTTCTCCTTTGGGTTTACAAGGCGAGTGCCAGGTGAACTCATGTCACTGGTGTGTGATGACTGTCTCTCCATGCCATTCAGAGCTGCCTGTTGCTGCTAGAAAGGGTTTTTTTGGGGAGCTTTTATTTGCCGTAGGATTGATTGTATGGAGGCCAGCAGATAAGACAGGTGATGCCGATATTGCCCGTCTGGTTTTGAACATTTACGGTCTTTTCTATGGTTTTCCACCCAAATGAACTGTATTTTGTGAAACATGTGGTTCTGAGCAGCCTTTTCAAGCACTGTCGTGCCTTTCACATCCCAGATTGGCCTCTGGCAGCCCAGAGCAGTGCAGAGCAGGTCTGGCTTAGCTGTCATTGCCCATGTACCTGCCTGTTCTCCCAGACATTTCCCCGCCATGTCTTTGCAGTACCTCAGTAAGATTAAAGTTCAGCAGATCGAGAAGGACCGTGGTGAGTGGGACAGCCTGTCCCAGGAGGCTCGCCGCGAGAAGGAGTCAAGCCTGCAGATGTTTGGTCAGCTGGCACGCTTCCACAACATCATGTCCAACGAAACCATTGGCACGCTGGCCTTCCTGACCTCAGGTAGGGAAAGCAACCCCTCCTGCCTGCCAGGACCTGGTGAAGGGCCCCACCAGGGAGTGGGTGGGCAGGAGCTTGGTATTAGGGTGGTTAGAGCAGGATGGGATTGCTGTGACACTCGGGGGAACCACTGGTTTCTGTTCCAGAAATTAAGTCCCTGTTTGTGCATCCTTTCCTTGCTGAGCGCATCATCTCCATGCTCAACTACTTCCTGCAACACCTAGTTGGGCCTAAAATGGGAGCTTTAAAAGTCAAGGATTTCAGTGAGTTTGACTTCAAGCCACAGCAACTCGTGTCTGACATCTGTACCATCTATCTAAACCTTGGGTAGGTGACAGGGGAGAGGTGCCGTGTGGGGTGGTGGGAGCCATCTGGGAGCCATCCAGGGGGTGTTGTGGCTAGCAGAGGCCCGTAGGCCCTGGTGGGAGCTTCCCCTCTGTGAATGGCACTAGCAGAATTGCTCTGTTCAGAGGCATGCTGTGTTCTTCCATAATAATCTTAAATTTCAGTTACCTGTGGAAATCAGCTGTAAGCCAGCTAGCAGGAGTGGAACTTAAGCACCACCATGGTTACACTTAAACCATGGTTTGCTCTGGAGGATGCCTGGGAGAAATGCTTAATTATGGTCAGGCTTTTCTCTAGCTTTGAGTTCGCTGCTGTGGCAATGCAGCTGTCATAGGGACTGTGTTTTGCAGCCTGATTAAATGTGGATACTTAAACCTTTGATCTCTTTCAACCTGTGGTCCAGTGATGAAGAAAACTTCTGTGCCACGGTGCCTAAGGACGGCCGCTCCTATTCACCAACACTCTTTGCCCAAACCGTTCGTGTTCTGAAGAAAATCAACAAGCCTGGCAACATGATAGTCTCTTTCAGTAACCTGGCTGAGAGGATCAAGGTGAGAACCGGAGCAGACTTAAGCACAAAAAGAAAAAGGTGGAACTGGTTGCTGGTGTACTTTTCCACCTGTGTTTCACTGCGTCTTTGCTGTGGAGGTGGGTTTCTGGAAGCAGGGCTTTGTCTGAGGCTCAGGTAGGGTACGTGGGAGGGCTCCCTGCCAGCATGGAGCTGTAAAAGCTTTAGCTATGAGTTGAGGCAAACCTGGTTTTGAAAAAACTGGCAGACTAAGTCTCTAAAAGCTGCACGTGCCCGCCAGTCTCTTGCAGATCGCCAGCAGCAGGAGGAGGAGACGTACGCAGATGCCTGTGATGAATTCCTGGATCCCATCATGAGCACTCTGATGTCAGACCCTGTGATACTGCCCTCCTCCCGGGTCACCGTGGACCGGTCAACTATAGCCCGGCACCTCCTCAGGTACGCAGCACCGGCCTCATACCTTGGTGCTTTTTGGGGATCTGTTTCACTTACCCAGTGCCTCTTCCGGGCCTGTGTTCCTCTTTTCTTTATTTCTAGTGCCAAGACTGTCCAAATAATCTCAATGCTTTGTCTTTCAGCGATCAGACAGATCCTTTCAATCGGAGCCCCCTCACTATGGACCAGATCAGACCAAACACTGAGCTTAAAGAGAAGATCCAGCGGTGGCTGGCGGAGAGGAAGAAGCAGAAGGAGGAGCTGGAGGACACGCTGAACTGAAAACCAGGATCTTGTCCCTAGGCCTACAATCGCTGGCGAGATAACTGCCTGGCAGGGGTCGTGGCTAGAGCTCAGGTGCCTCTGTGCAACTCGCCACCTTAATCATGACTGCATTTAGTGCATTACCACCGCCTCCGGAGTCCCTCCTTGGGCCTTCCTTTCCATCCGTTGTTCTGTCTTTTCCTTTCAAGACTTTAAATACTAGGACTTTCCACTACACTACAGCTTTGAGCCTCTGCCTCAGGGGGAAGACCACAGCCTCTTCTTTGTGACCTGGTGCCCCAGCCCTCGATTACTTGTTCTTTATGTTTTCCAGCGACGCCAAAAACCTCCCTCTGTTCTGTTGCTGCTTTTTAAACTCTGTAACCCCTATGTTCAGCGTGAAAGCAATGCCTCCGTGGCCGCTCCCAGGATGGGAGGGGGACAGCTCTGCCAGCTTGTACCTGCTGGTTGTGTAGCAGGGCTTATTTTCCAAATGACGGTGGGGAAGGAAGGGGCGTTGGAAATTAAATATAGAGATGATCTTACGGTTGGCGGTGGCGCTCTGAGAGCTGTAGTAAAGCCTTTTTGTCTTGGCTGCGGGGCGCGAGTGGGTGAGTCCCCCCGCGGGTCTCGAACCCGCAGGTACGGCGGGGGCCGCACGCTTGTGCCGGGGTCCTCGCACGGGGCTGCCCGCGGCAGGCGCCTGTAGCGGGGCGCGGGGGAGGCAGGCGGCGGGCGGGCAGCCGCGGCGGGGCCCTGGTGACGAGGTGACATTCAGCCCGGGCCGGCAGCATGGCGCAGGCCGCGCAGAGGTTGGCGCAGCGCATCGCCGCCCGCGGGCCGCAGCTCCTCAGCGGTGAGACATGGGGCGGGTAGCGGGGCTCACCGGGGCGAGTGGCGGCCGGGCCGGGCGGGAAGGCCGGGCGGGGGTGGGCCCCGCGGGGGTGAGCCCCGCGGGTGGCGGCCGCTGGGACAACCACCTTTCGCCCCGCTCTCCCGGCAGCCGCCGTGGCGTACTCGAAGCCGCGCCTGGCCACGTTCTGGTACTACGCCAAGGTGGAGCTGGCTCCGCCGACCCCCGCCGAGATCCCCCGCGCCATCGACAGCATGAAGGCCATGGTCCGCAGCTTCCAGACTGGCCGCCTGGCGCAACTCACCGTCAGGGTAACGGCGGGCTTGTGGCGGGGCGGGCGCCTTGCCGGCACGTGCGGCCGAGTTCCGGCCGGTGTTAACGGGCGGGGCGCCGGCCAGGGAGAGGGGGCGCGGGGGAAACTCGCCATCGCCCCGCAGCATCCCCGCTGCTGCGGGTGCGGCTTCCGGAGCCTCCTCGTATGGCTATGGCTCGGGGCCGGTGTCGCTTGCCGTGACCATTTTATCCTCTGCTCCTGGGCACCTTGTTCTCACTCTGCTGGTCTCTGCCCTTAGACAGGGCCATCTGCTGCAGATGGCGGCCTGTTTCTTGATGGAACTTCCCCTCTATTTTGGCCAAGAGGTGTCCCTTTGCCTTAGTGCTCTGATTTTTCCCAGGGGTTCTTCGGCTCCCTCCTCTCTGCTCTCCAAAGAGAACTGGGGTCAGGCTGCCAGCCCTCCTCCTCTTTCTCCTCTTCTGTGCAACCTGCATGTAACAGCTAGTCCTTGCAACAATCCCTGCGCACCCGTGTGCTGCAAGGCTGGTCCCTGCCACCAGTCAATGCATGCTGCAGCGGGTTTCTGTCACCTGCACTGCTGTTACACCTGATGCTCCAAAGATGTGGGTTTTTTGGTGCCAGACTTCCAAAAAATTACACTTACAGAAATTTATCCTTTTTGTAGGTAAACTGAGGAATGGGTGAGTTCTGCAGCATCCTCAGAGCCTCCCAGTTTTGTTTTATGAGCCACAGATGTTCAGCACAGTGTTTCCCAAGACCTGATTTAACCACTGGCACATGAGCTTGAAATGCTCTGCGTGTGCCACGGAGAACAAATGAGCTGCTGTCTGAGACCTGAAGCTCAAGGAACTTAGCGGCCCAGAGTTAAAAGTGGGGGTTTTGTAGCAGCTTTGCTTTAATCCTTCCCTGCCTGGACTGGGCTGTGCTTGTGCTCCTCTGGCCCTTGATGTTATCAGTCTGAGGAAAGAGAGTATTGATGTGCAGCTGATTTAGAACAGCTGTGTTATTGGTCAGCCTTGAAATTAGAGCATTAACCACATATATGATCTAAGAAATGTTTTTTTGAAAGGGCTGTAAAAAGCCATGGACGAGAACTGACACTGTACCAAATGTTTTGGAACCATCTTAACAACACAGTGTGTTGAGGAGTGGCTGAACACAATAAACGCTCTGTTGTGCTTTTGGGGTTTTTTTTGCTTAAACTGTTGCCTTGTGAATTGGTTTATGACTTTTTATGTTGTACATGGAGCTTGACTACAGGAGTAAGGAGGGAAGCTGTCGCAGGAGTCAGTGATCTAATCTGTGGCTTTTTTTCTTTCAGGAAGCGCTGAGGAATGGTCTGGTGGCCACAGAGGTGGTGATGTGGTTTTACATCGGGGAGATTATAGGCAAGGGCAGCCTGATTGGGTACAATGTCTGAACACTCATCAGTAGCGCTGTCTTTGGTGCTGTGGTCCTGAGTCTGTAATGGGGTCTGTGAATAAAGCCGGGAACCAGTGTCAAGCTGTTGTGGTCTTTTGTGGTGCAAGCCTGTTCCCGACCCGGTCATGCTGCTGGCTGCTGGAGATGGACTCCTCAGAGGGGTAGCTACCTGAAGGCTGGTGCCCTGAGACAGCACTAAAGCTGGCTGGGTGATGCCATGTTTCGTCACACACCTTGTTCCTCAGACCACCACTGTGCCTCAGCGACAGCGTTAGGGAAGGCAAGAGAGCCCCCCTTTCAAACCAAGAGTGCAAATGCTTTCATGTGTTTCTGAATGTATTTCATAGCAGCTAGCGGGAACCAGAAAGGAATGCCTGTACTTTATTTACACTATCAAAAGCTATGTGCTGTGGCTTGTATCATAGGGTACATAGCACTGTTCCATGCAGTGCTGCTGGTTTGTGGTGTGACTTGTTGAGTGGAAGCCTTTGAACGTGAGCAGAGCTTTACTGACTCAGCTGACCACCAGCTGGAGGTGCAAGCTGGCTGGAAATCCACAACCTCACTTATTTTCAACCACCTTTTGTACAGGTGTATACAAAAACCAGGTGAGTGGCCTGCACTCTTAACAAGTTTTCAGAAAATAATTTTTAGGAGTCCTCCGAAGCCAGCAGTTCCATTGGGGTAGGACTTGACTTTTTTTTTTTTTTTTTTTGTCTTAAAAGATGGTTTCTAGCCAGCATTGCTTCTTGTTGATGCTGTTGTCATATGATGCTGGGCCTTGTGTTCTGCTCACTAGTGAACCTGCCAGCCCCCAGCTTGTGTGCCCCATGCAACCCCAAAGTCTCTGGGGCGGCTGTGCCAGTAGAAGGGCAATTTCTCCTCTCCCTGCTGCAGAGCTGACCTTCTCAAGGCTCCATTCCAGCAAGAAGGCTCTTGGCCTCCTGACAGGTAGCACAGGTGAGCTTACACTTTGTATTTGGTGACTGAAAGGTCATTGGTGGCATCAACGGAAAGGTTTTACTTTTTTTGTTGAAAAGGGTTCCTGACCCAGCAGCTGTGGGTCACACAACTGCTCACAGGTCACCTCCACACAGATGGATGGGGACACCGAGGCTGGATGAAGTCACCAGCTTCCATAGGTGAGTCTGCAATAAGACCAGTGACAGGACCTGTGTTTCTAGCCCCCTGCCGGGGCTTGATGTCCTGCATTCACTTCTACCTACATGCCTGCCCAGGAGATAGGACTTCTGTCTGGCATGGCTGAGCAGCTGCGGTCCTGGAGAAGCTCTTTCATACCTGGGACTTGTTGGGTGCTCCTGCTGCATCCTTTGCTGCTGAGGACTTTGTGATTTCTCACTTTCCTTCTGAGGAGGGGATGCTTTCTCACAAAGGGCATTGGCAAATTACCCAGGGCTGCAGCCAAATGTCCGGGCTGAGTAGCAGGTGCATGTGCTGGCAGGGTGAACAACAGCCCCGAAAACTGGCCCTCCCCAGGAGCTCTTTGTGCCCATCTTCACAAACCCATCACCCAGCAGATGGGCCTGGCATGCTCCCCTCACCAGTATCTTTCAGTGGGCTCTGCAGCATGTATTCCTTAAATAAGAGACAGAGGGAGAGGTTACACATGGCCTTTAAAGTGTAATTTTGATTTGTGGAAGGTTCCTGAACCCAAGAGAACCGCCCTCAGAGCAAGTCTGCCTGAGCTTGCTCAAAGGCCTGCTCCCCCTGTGTGACTTGTTCCTGCCTGCGTGTACCACTCTCTTGGGGCAGATGCTTGCAAGGCACTCAGGAGTGGGCCCTGCACCGCAGCACTCACGCTGGTCGTGGGGGCTGTCAAGCTCACTTCAGTGGGAGGATGGGATTAAACTCAACTAGCAAAGCATGGGAGAACTTGTAAACACTCCAGTCCCCTTCACACTCCCTAGGGAGACAGAAACCATCTAATTTTAATATTCCTCCCTGGAAGTCCTCATGAGAAGCCACGCTAGCCCTGCTCCCAAAGCAGAATGCCGGCAGTGCATCAAGTGTGAAATAAGCAGAAGAGGCATCTCTAAACTCAGCGGGCTCCAGAAGCTTTTCCATCCTTTTTAACATAACAGATGTCGTTTGGTTGCTTCTGTAAGGGGCAAACAACCTTCTTCTCCTCGGTCACTCTCTCCCTTCAGTTGACAAGCTTTACAGGAAACAGATATTTTATGTTCCCCACACAAAGAGGTTTTATAACCAATGCTTGTGTGTTTGCAGTGTTGTTTTTCTCCAGGAATACAGCAGGCACTCGTTGGATGTTAACCCTGTTCTCGCTGTGCTGTACAAGATGAAGGTGAGCCTGCGGTGTGACACCGGGGACCAGGTGGAGCTGCCAGCCTGGTGCCATCGCCATTACCTTCGTCCTGGCACCCGGCGGGACACCGGCCCGGCACATAAGGCAAGCAGGGTGAGGGGGAGCAGGTCGGAAGCGGACACCACCAGCTCACGGTACCTCAGCGCTGCTGCCCCTTCCGCCTCACCTGGGCGGCTGCTCTCCCCGCCTCAGGGAGAGCCCGGGCATGCCCTGAGCCCAGCACCAGCCCGGGAGAAAGGCGGCTGCGGCCGATGGGGACCCGACGGGGTCCCCGCGGGGGGTGAGGAGCCCTGTCGGGAGGCCTGGACCGGCCTGCCGCCCTCCCGCCCCGCCACCGGCTCCGCGCCCCGGCTGCGCGCTGCCTGTATGAGGGGCGCCCGCGCGCGCCTCGCGCACCCGGCCGGGCCCCGTGCACCCGGCCGGGCCCGGGGCCGCGCCGAGCGGCGCCCCGCGCCCCGCATACGGCCCGGCGTATGTAGGGGGCCGGCGGAGCGGCCTATGTCGTATGCGCGGTCCCGGGCGCCGGCGGCTCGCCCTCTCGCTCGGTATTGCCGTCGCGGTTATGCGGGCTGCATGTGGCTCCGTTATGCGGCAACCAGGTTCTGGGGCCCGCTAGCCAGGAGCCCCGCGTCTGCATGGTGCTTCGAGCTATGACGGGCCGCGGTGGCGGACGGCTGCGATATCCAGGACGGGGGGCCGCGCCGGGGCGCGGGCCCAGGGCCGTGCATATTGCCCAGCGTTATGCCGGGCTAGCACCCGTCGCGCATGGCTTACTCAGGCGCCCGGGCGGCGGGATGGCGGGGCCCCGCAACCTGCATGGCACCCGCTGTTATTCAGTACCTCTGCGGGCCGGTGAAGCGCTATCCAGGGCGCGGGGCGCGGCCCAGCCCCGCTCTCTGGCTCGTCGCCTCACAGTAAAGATGGCGCACAGCGGTCGGTGGCGCTTCCCTGCCCGGCCCGGCAGCGGCGGCTGGGGCCGCCGGGGGCTGGGGGGGTCCCGGCTGCGGGTGCCGGCCGTGCGGAGCCTGCGAGCCGCCGAGCCGCCGGCGGCGCCGGCGGCAGCGGGCGAGGGGGAACGCAGCGGCCCGTGCTCTGGCGGGGCGGCGGGAAGCGGGGGAGGCGGGGCAGCGTCGGGCTCTGGCGGCTCGGGGGGCCCCGCGGCCGGGGTGGGACCCGGCTTCGATGCGGCGCTCCAGGTCTCGGCCGCCATCGGCATCAACCTGCGGCGGTTCCGCGCGGCCTGCGGTGCTGAGGCGGGCAGCGGAGAGGTGAGGAGGGGCGGGGGGGCCGGAGGGGGGAGGGGAGGGGAGGGGAGGGTGGGAGCGGCGGCGGCGGGGAGTGAGGGCGCGGCGCGGACCGCGGGTCCCGGCCCGCAGCATCCCCGCTCCGCCCCGGCGGGCGGTACACCCCCTGCCCGCACAGCCCGTGCCCGCGCCGCCCAGACACACCTACTGCGCCCGCGGGGCCCGCGCCGCCGCTCCCGCTCCCCGCACAAAGGGCGCGCCCCGCCGCCGGGCCGCCGCCGCTCGCCCGCGGGGAGGGGGGGGCCGCGGGCGGGTGGGTGCCGGCCACCCTCCGCCTCCGCGCCGCGCCGTCCCTCCCCGCGCACGCGACTTGCCGCCGGTGTGTCTTCCCCGCCGCCGCCTCCATTATCCTCCTCCCGCCGCTCCCTCTCCCGCGCCCTCCGCGGGGGTGAGGAGCGCGCTCCCCGCCACCGGGAGGTAGGATGGGGCCGGGGGGCGGCGGCGGCTTCTCTCCCCGCGGGTGGTGAACCGGGGCGCGGAGCCGGGCTCTCGTTTCTCCCCGTTGCGGAGGATGCTCTGCGGGATAACGCGTCTTATGGGAGGCGGGGGGCCGGCTTGTCGGCCCCTCCTGCGCGCCCCGCGGTGGGGCCGCACACTGGCTTCTGCCGCCCTGGACGTGCAGCCGAGGCCCGGTTCGAGAGGGGCTCCCTGGCACCCAGGCCGCTGGCAGCCCTTTTTCTTTTCCCCCTCTCGCTCCCTGCCCCCCCCTCCTCTTTTGACTTGCTCTTCTTCCTGCCTTCATTTTTAATTTTTTTTAAGCTTTTCTAAGGCAGACAGAGCGAGAGTCTGACAACAACCCACCTATTGACAGAACAGGGAAGACATGATGGGGGTGTGTTACTTGCTACAAGCTGCAGTGTTCCTTTCCCCTGATTTTTGTTTTGCATCACTTGTTAGCTACGTCCTTGTGCCGGCAAAATTCCCCAGGTCCTTTTAACCGGAGCACTTTATTGTTTGGGGTTCTTTTAAAGGCCAGTTCTGTTCCTTCTTCTACAGGCAGGTTGTTGGCTGCAGAGTGGGTGAGCAAATCTTTGTCTGGTTTTTGCCTATTTAAAGAGCAGTTGCTTTGCTTTTCCATGGCTGGCAATACCAGAGTTTATTAAAACACACATAAAAAATACAGTTTTCTTGTGTCTTTCCGGCTTGGTTTCAGTGTTTTCAGTTGGGTGCCATGCAGTGGAGCTACTTGCTCACAGCTGAGCTAGAGGAATTCCTGGGCTGCAGACTTCCAGCTCCAGCCCGCTGCGGTTCAGAGAGGAAGGGGGTCATGTCTGTGCACACAGAGCTGATCATGGAAACGCGTTTCACCTCGCTGGTGCAGCACTTGGGGTTCTCACTCAGACTGCCCACCAGCATCCCTTGTCTTTAATACCAGTGTCTTAAAGGCTGTAGTTTAGGATACTTGTAAATTTTTCTGTTTGCAGTAGACTAGGTTCAATGGAATTTACCAGGTCTGCTTGAAAGAAGTTAATATTTTACAAGCACTAGTTCAGTGGCAGAAATGACTGAAATATGGCTAACCAACCTGACCACAGAGTTAACAACTGGGGAGCTTTTTATGTGGGGGGAGGTGAGTTGCTTGGTTCATTTTTTGGTTGGGTTTTTTCCCGAAGATGACATTGGGTTGGTTTGTTGGGTTTTTGTTAATTCCAGTTCCCTTTGAGTATATTTTTGCATCTCAAAAAACCCCTCTAAAACATCTTTGAAAGATCTTTGTGAATTTGGCCTTTAGTGTGTCTTTGCTTTAAAATAAAATAGCTTGGGTACATTCTTGGTGCCAGCAGCTGATGAAGACAGTGTTTCTTGGGTCTTAAGAATTTTACTTCTTGCATCACTTTTTCTATTTAGCTACTTAAAACTTCTGTCAAACAAGATTACATACAGTGGAAAGTAATGATAGAAGTTCTTTGTGGCTTGGTGTCTGTAGGTTGAGCTTCACCTGACCACTTGTGAGCAGGGAAGGGGTGATGCTTTCCCTCACTCTGAATTGTGGCATGTGCTAGCATTCTCAAGCATGCTCAGAGAGTAGATGCTCTCAAGTATTCATACTGTTAGTTCGCTGAGTTGGTTTCTTTCTTTTGGTGATACTCAAGAGACAGAGCGTTTTTACATTTAAGAATCTAGTTCTCCTGACCAGTGACTTGTTCTGCATTTGTTATATAGTCATAGTGAAGATCACACCACTGTTGCCGGTCACCAGAAGCTGTGGGGCAAACTCTTCTCTCCTGCAGTACAAATTCTCTATGGGTGAGAGCAAGGGTTGTGAAAAGAGCTCTAGCAGATCTAGGAAATCAGCACATGGGTGCCACCTGTGGTCTCTTTAGAGGAGAGGTCAGCTGTGTGTTGGTGTTGTAATAGCCAAGTTCTGATGCCAGTGTGGTACCCTGCTTTGGGTGGAGGTGTTCTTCTAGATGGGGGCTTCCAGAAGAGCTCTGCCTATTAGGGCTTACCATGCCCTTTGAGTAACTGCCTGGTGCTCACACAGTTCTCTTGCACCAGGTCAAGGGTATTCCCTGAACCAAGCCAGTTAAAATCTTCCGCTGAGTTGGCATTCTGCATCAAGAGTAAACCCGGAGTGGTTGTCTTGAGTCCAGGAGCCCATGGTGATGAGGGGAAGAAGCTCTGTTATCTTTTTACGTACTACTTCTGCTCTGTGTGCTTATTTTTTTGACCTCTTGGTGGCATGCTGCATTCCAGTGTTTGCTTGTGTAAGTACCTGTTGAAGTTGTGCGTTACTGTCAAAATTTGTTGTAACAAAAAAGGTAGAAGTCCAGAGCAGGTATTATACTTTGTCTTTCTGTTGTCTCCTTGGCCATTTTGTAGTATGTAGCAAGACTATTTCTCATCTAAAAAGTACCAGAATTCTGAGGCATTGCTCTGTTCTCTCTGGGTTTCTGGTGACTTGGTATGAATCCTTGACTTCTGCTGTAGCTCTGTGTTTCGCCGAGTTATCTCAGAACTGGCTCACTTTAAGGTAGCAGCATTATGATACCTGATTTTGACACCACAAGAGCTGCAGAGAGGGGAACGGGGATGGGGGATGACAACACATAGAATGGGACTTTTTGCACAGTAAAGCTATAACTGGTTGGAAGCGGTAGCATTTATCCTGCGTGTTGTCCTTTCTGCTTGATGTGAATGGCACTTTAGTAATAGGGGAAATCTTGCTGTGTTTTCTTGATTTGCTACATCAATATTTGGTATAAAAGAAGCTTGTGCGTGGTTAAGTATGTTGTATGCCTGTCATTTTAGAGCTGCCTCGCTGTTTAATTGAAGCTTTGGGACATAAAAGTTGAGAGCGTATTGGATGCACATTGACAGTTTACTTCATAAATCTGCATCAGCTTGAAAGTTGCAAAAACTTGAGGTTTGAAATGGAACATAGCAGTGATGATGGTGTCTCTAGTAGCACTGCTGTCATGACGCATGGATTGTAATTTTTTATGAGGTAAATGTTGGAGTTGTGGATGTTTGCTGGTGGCTGGCTTGTTTTGAAACAGTACCAGATCCATGTGCTGGGAGGAAGGAGTGGCTTCCATGCTGCTGCCACAGTCACACCTGAGCTAGAAGTACAGATAATTTCTTTTCTCCCTCCGCAGTCATTAAAACTCTGCCTCAAAATTTCCTCTCCTAATGTTATGTTGAATGGTCACTGTAAAACTGACTGGGTGTTTAGTCTGTGAAGTAGAGGTGTAGAGCCCTGCCTGTTACTTGTAACACGATTACTGCAGGTGCTTGGTGAGATAACTGCTTGTAGGCATTGGTGTAAAACAAAAGATGCATGGGGAAGATGGTACAGATCATGGCCCAAGAGATGGGGGTCTCCTTTATGCTTTTTCTTTCTGAAGGCTGGGGGTGCTCCTTCATCAGAAGCGTGAAAATAAAAGTACATGTTTTAACCATGCTGGTGAGTTTCCAATGTTACGTGGTATTTTAAACTCTCAGAGGAGTGGTTTTGTGAAGCTTTTTGGTGGAAAGGAATTTGGGATTCCCATGAGAAGCTGTTTTCAAAGGAAGCTGTATCAATTTTGAAGGACAGCAGCAGCAGGGAGGTGAGGCAGTTTCAGAAGCAGCAGCAGTGTGCGCTGACCAGTTTGCTCCACGGGCTTTTTGGCGTCACATTTCCTTCAGCTGGAAAACTCATGGGACAGACTCTTGCAATGGTGTTTCACTGTGTGCTTCTGTATTGTCATTAAAGCGCTGAACTACCGGTTTTACTATACCATGTTTGGACGAAATGAGGGAAGAGATCGGGTAACTTTTTGAGTCATTAGTTTGCTTCTCAGCCTCTTTTAAGCAGCTTCCAAGCACGTCCCTGCTGAGGCTACATCCTCCAGACCTGTTGAGTGCATGTCAAATGGTGCCAATGGCTTCCCCAAGTGAGCAGGTAAGGGTGTGCTCAGGCACTTTTCTCCTGCGGACATGTGTGAGAGAACACACTTGCTGCTGGTTTTCCAGCTGCCATGCCAGAACTTGCTGCCTGGACAGCTTTTAAGCAGTGAGAATTAGGTGGGAAAAGGCACTGTCTTACATGATGTAAAACCACGGCGAGGAGGCATTTTGTTCGTGTTTCGGTTGTATTTGGTTTCAGTCAACAGAAACATGGGTAACCTGCGTTCAGAGGGAGCCTTGCAGTAGAGGGACATCATTTTTCTGGTTCAGGTCACAAACTAGCAGAGGTTTGTTACTCCAGCTGTAGATTACTTGAGGAAACTATCTGGCATTTATTGAAAGACATCCTCATCCCCTCCAATATCTTAGGAGGTCCAGGAAAGTATTGCTGAAGGGCAGACAAAGGGAGTTGCTGACAAGCTGCTGCATCTCACATCTCTCTCCAGTGTTGGTGAACACTGGGGATGGCTGTGGCAAAGAATGTGGGTTCATGCAGACTAATCAAATGTGATGCTTCTCTGGCAATTAAATCCTTTTAGCTAAGTGCCCATGCAACATAAGCATCTGGGGGTTTGATGATCTTGTTTTTTACTGAGATTATTGCAGTTCATTAAAGTCAGTCCACAGTTGTGCTGGTTGTACACCAGCAGCGAGTGAATTCTTGGACCTTGAGGTAAAGGGATACCACAAAATTCCTGTGCAGGCATGAGCTGTTCCCCCCTGAGCCAAGCTACAAAGTGTAGTCTGACTTTAATAACACTTCCATGCTTTGCTTCTTTCTTTCTGTACGTTTCTTTAGGAGCGAAAGATGAGTTTGCCACTAGTAAAGATTTCGTTAATGCATCCATACAGCAAATTCAGAGCATAGCCATGTGCATGCAGAAGTATCTCATGTTTTGCAACCCACCACTTTGGTGCAGTTCTGTTAGTTGTGCCTACTTCTATTTAACAGCAAGCTCCAGAATTCTTTCCTGAGTTGTCCAAGTCCAGCTGCAGCATTGCTTTCTAAATGTACTTGATTGAATGAGGGAAGAGAGGGATTATGCTTGCCAGAAGCGATGTGTTGCCAGTGGTCTCTTAGATGTGGTCTGAGAGGCTTTGGTCTTGCTTTTCTCTGGCGGCATGCAAGCTAAGTCTTTCTAGGTAATAGTTTGGCTGACCTTCTTCCTCGGAGGTGGTATTGAAAGCTTGTTGTAAGCAGAATGAGACTGTTTCAGGTGCTTTAACAAGCAACCCTTCTTTGTTCAGAGTGGAACTTGTAAATCAGGATTTCTCATCCAGGATGGCACTGGCATTCTGTGGAAAGCAGGGATCAATTGTGTTTTGTTAGTGGGCCGCTGCTGCAAGTTAGTCTGTTCTGCTGCTCGTGGTTTGGCCAGGTAGCAAGTGCCTAGCTGTAGTTACCTCTTAACAGTGGATATTCTCATTTCCCTCCTAGCAAGCTGGCAAAACTGGTCTGCACACTGGCTGATACTGTCAGAATGGGTGCTCTCTGCACTTAAGCCCTATAAACAGTAGTTTGCTCTTTCTAATTCTAAAATTAGGTGTCATCCGAGGGACTCTGGAAGCTGCAGCCCTATTCATGGTTGTATTGTCATGGTTGGTTGCTGAGGGTACAGCTGCAGCACAGTTGCAGGGGTGTATCTTCCCATTGTTCTCATTTGGGGGTTGTGTGGAGGTGACCCAGCCAAGAGCTGTTCTGTGCTCTCAGGACATGCTGTGTAGATTGGTGCCACTTCGAGGTGAAGCCCCAGCAGAATGTGCGTCACTCCTGTTCAGAGCTTTTGTCTAGTTAAAGAACAAAAGGACAAGTGGACCTTCAGCCAAGTCAGTACACAACAGTAACCCCAAGTGCTCCACTGTTTATTAGCAACATTGCATCGCAAGCAGTTGCTTGGGAAGCATCTCCCTGAACTCCCAGATGACTCTGCTCCTGACACGAGTGCAGAGTGTGCCCAGCATTTATCTCAGGGTTACTTAGTGCCAACCTCAGAGGACGTTTACTCCGCTGAAAGAAGAGTCTGTTAAATATTGTGCCGTAGTTACTAAGCAGGCTTCTGAATGAGCTTCTAAAAATAGCTTATCTCTTTACAAGAAGATGAGGTGCTGCATAACTGGTGGCAAGACCAAGATGGTGAACAAGAAAAGAAGCAAAGCATTGCTTGGATGATTCTATTGTAAAATTAAATAAACCTTTTCAAGAGCTGCTTGGAACAGCTGCATTGCTGGTTTAGTGCTTCTGACAGCTCTGATGACAGCCTTGTGCAACTTCGTTTATCTGTAGTGGTACAGGTTATACTATTATTCTGCAGACAGAGATTGGAACATCAGTCAGTACCTTCAGGGATAGCTTCTCATTGGAAGGTGGATTTTCCTCAAAGATCTTTAATCTGAAATTCTTGAAAAGTAATTTTGCCCAAGAACATTGTAATAGAGATGTGCTTGCAACTCCTGTGTTCCTGTAGTAGCTGCGTGACTTCAGGAGAAGCCTTTCTTCATGTGGTCGCAACTTCGAGGTTTAAACCAGCTGAGATAGCTTGGTGTTTGAGTCGGAGATGTACATGAAAGCCCTGTTGCATATGGAGAGATCCCCCCCCCTTGCCTGCTTCGTTAGGCTTCGTGTCTTGCACATGAGGACAAGCCTTCCCTCATCCTTTTATTTATAATCCCGAGTGACCTTTTTTGTGTTTCATTGTTCTTTCTCAGGTAAATGAGGTCACATTCAAAATCATTATGGTTTTTAATCACTCTCCATCTGTCGTGCTTTATAGTCACTTCTGAAAAATGGGAGGGAAGCTGTTCCTGCTTAATTTGCCCCAAAACTGCATTTTGATGTCTGATAGCTGACTGGATGCTTTAGCCTGGCAGTTGCTTACTGGTACTTCATGGCCTTCTCAGTCTTCTCTGATAAGTTACAAGGCTGCATTCTCAGATAGTGAGAATGACCAGTTTGAGTTCACCAATACACTCAAGAATGCTGTTGAACAAACATGAATGGTGCATTGGTCATGCTACTTGTAGTTTTAAATTAAGCCAAAGCGGTAATTTTGTGGAGAAAACCTTTTTACCATAGGCGCTTCTGGTGGCCACTTGGTAGGAAATGAGAAAAAACAATCCCCATGATATTGGGCCAAAGCCAAAATGAATGTATCCCATTGGAAAAGTCAGGTAACAGAGCTCAGTGTAAACATAGTGCTGGTTCCAATTGTGGATTATGACAGGCTATTGTAAAAAATACAGGAAGTACTGATTTTAGTAGCGGTAAATAAAATAATAAGGATTGTAGGACATGAAGAAAACATTCACAGTAGCCACCTGAACTTGGAGGCAGATGCAAGTAGAGACTGTTGGTAGTGTTTTGTTGTTCACTTCATGGTCCTAGCCTCCAGATTCTTGTGGAGAAGGTGTATCTGTCAGAGGTAGCTGGAATAGCTGGGCTGAGGGTAGGCATTTCAAGATAGCAGGAATGGGGGAGGGGTGGTGGAATCCTCCCACAGAAATCAGGAGTTATTTCCCCATCTCTCCAACGGTCTTCACCAGGTGCTTGTATGGAAATTCTTGTCCAGGCCAGGCAGCGGGGAAGCAGATCGGAGCAAACTTCTTGGGGAACGTAAAAGCCGAATACCTCTTCTGTTTCATAAAGAATTATGAAAAGGTGGAGGGGTGGCTGGAGCATTAGAAAGCCGGGCGATGGGTTCTCATGTGCATTCAGGCCCAGTGTCCTGCTCTGGGCAGGAGAGCAGTTAGCAGAAAATACACTTCTGTCACATGATGCTGGTACCTTTGAACACCAGACTGTCAAGTCATAACTTTAAATGCATACTTGTTCTCTGTTCCTAAGGCCTAACTGCACGCAGGCTGCCCCTTTGTAGCTTTGTTGTTACATATGAGGTGATTTTTATTTGCAACTGTGTGAGACTGTGTTTAGTATTAGATGCATCTCTTTCTTTAGAACTGGAGGTTTGCAGTCATTGGCCAGCAATGAGCATCTCACACATGTTTAAGACAAGCGCCAGTAACTGATTCTAGTGTAAGGTGTTATGTTAGATTACACTGAACTTGCTTGCCTCTCTGGACAGGGATGGTCTCTAATTTAATCTTGTCAACAACTCATTGCCTCTGTTACCCTTCCCAAAAATAACTAATTAATATCTAGTGCTTTAGTCAGTTTGTTGGGAATGAGACTAGTCCTTAGAGCTGCATACATTGGCGTTGTGGTAGGGACAGCTGTGTGTTTGTAGCAGTGCAGCTCTGGAGGGGCAGCCACGAGTTGCCCCTTGCTCAGAGCTGTTCCTGCGCAGCAAATGAGGGAAGTGCTGGGAAGCTGTTTCATTGGAGTTGGGAGACTTGGAAATTAGTTGTTTCATGGAAGGAAATCACTGATATTTTTTTCACCAGGCAGTCTATAGGATTCCCCTATAAGGGGCTGTATACATGTCTTAGGAGCGCTCTGCTTGCGACAGTAAGTTCCGTTTCCTCAGGGGGGATGTGCTCATACCCACAAAAGTCAGCATTATTCAACCTTTCCCTGTACCCGGTGAATGCTATGTGCACGTGATTGTGTGTTTGAAAATGCTGCAAATGTCAATTTTTGGTAGCCTAACAAAGAAGAGATGATGTGGGGTGAGGGGCTGTTCCCTTTGCATTTCTGAACCTGACCATTCATAGGTAGCTTGTTATTTTTCTGCTTGCATTCTCAGTGTTTGGACCATCTCAGCCCGAATGTGCCTCTGTTGGCAGCCTCTCCCTTTGCTGGTGCTGAGGACCCTCTCCCCGGGCACACATCCGGGCACGGGCAGTGCCTGCGCAGCAGTGTTTACATCTTGCAGTGAGCCCACGTGCTCGGGGAGTGGCAGGCGGGCATGGCGGGCCCTTGGTCCGCAGTGCTGGGAGCAGGCAGCCGGCAGTGCTGCGTTCTTTCTCACTCCGGTTTTGTTACCCTAGGATTAAAGTTGAGAGGTGGTGGCTTTTCCCTTTCAGGGAAAGGTCTCAGGTAGGGGAGGGTTCTGCGTGATACAAGGTTCCTTGGGTAGAAACAATGCATTTTGGCGTAATTCTGTTTATTTTACATTGTGTTATCATTGCTTTTTCTGGTTTTCTTGGCATTGCTGCTGCAACTTTTAAGGGCAGATAGGCAGCAAGAATGCGAGGAAGGGCAGGACTGTCCCCTTCTGCAGCAATGTGTGCTGATAATTGCTTACAGCAATTATGAACTGCAGCTTAGGTTCCTATGTGTTATATTTGGCTCGCTAGAGCATAATCTGTGTTGAGAACTTGAATGGCCTTCTGTTCAGAATATTTACTATATTTGAATTGTTTAATACCAAGGCTCATCAAACAGAAACCAAGCAGAAAATTTTGAGAAATAGTTTGTCTTAAGCCCTTTTTATCACATCATGACTTTTCTGTAGACAGAGGTGTAGAGAATTCAATGTGGGGGGCTTAATTTCTTTAGGCGGTGGTTTCAGTAGCTAAGATTTTCTTTGTGGTCTGTCCTGTAAGTATGTGAATTAGAAATTCATGTAGAAAGCACAAGGGGGAAAGAAGGCACAGTTTTGACAGAGTTTTTTATCAGCGCTAAGCTGCATCAGGGAAGGGTGTTACTTCACTGCACAGCTTACCTTCTGCTATTCAGTGTTGCACTGTTCTTGCAGTGCTTGCTTTTCTCAAAGCTCTTTGCAGACTCAAATTGTTAGAGAAACAGCACTGTTACTTTCTAGCATGCAACTGCATTGCACAGCAGTTTAATGAAGCAAGCAACAAGCCACATCTCAGTTTTCAAAGTTCAGAGGAAACTTTAGACTGGTGAACATAAATCCTTGAGGTGAACTTGGACTAAGAAGGCTGAAACAATGTATAAATAAAACTGTGCCACAAACTTCAGTGGCGGACAGATAGGATTGGCCTGTATTGATGTTAACAGAGTACCTTTAGCACCATGCCTCTGTCGGAGGGAAGAGCTTTACAATGGAAGTCAGGTTTTCATCTCTCCTAAAGACAAAGTCTGAAGTGAATTAAAAAACCTGAACAAACATGCACCACCACCACCCACCCCCCCAAAACTAAAACCCAAACCAACAACAAAACCCACCTTTACTGTAATCAAGAGTCAAGTAAATTCTTATGAAAATTGACTTTGATGTTCCATAATGTTACCTACATGGCTACTGATTTCATTATTGTTTGAAATGTAACAATTAGTAAAGGTTGTGGTCCCTTAGTAAGGAATTGTTTATTTGGTGATGACTTTGCTGAGAACCGTAGGAGAGGAGGCAACCTCGGGTGCCTCTGAGAGAAAGCTTGCTCTGCCACCTTACTAGTTTGCAGTGAGTTTAGGTATTTGGTGCTATGACAGGCTGCGGCTCTTGGGGTGCATGAATGATGCCTGCATCTTGGGGATGACTCTGTCTTCCCATCAGTAGTTTTAGCCTGCTTATTCCGTAGCCAGACTCAGAGGTTGTTGCTTGATGGAGCTGACAGGATGGAATTTATCTGAAGGCATGCCAGTCTCTGGGGGATCCAAAAAGGCCTTGAAACCGTGCATTTTCCTTCCAGGGGCCATAAGTGTTGCTGTTGGGTCTTGTGGAAGCAGGTGGCAAGCCCTTCCTCAGGGAAGCTGTTGGGAAGGGACTGGAGCGAGCCTTGAGGTCTTGTTCCACCTCCAGGATGCTTGAGCAGAATTACAGACCTCAGATGCTTCCACTCATCCTGAGAGGCTTACATGAGTTTGGAGGAACTTAGTCTAGAGGACTATGGGAGCACTTCTTTTGCTGGAGTTTGTCTTTTAGGGTGGTTTGAGTAATAGCTTTTTACAGTAGAACTGTGCGGTTTGATGTGAGCAGCAGATCTTATGCGTTAAGGGTTGGTTTCCATATATGATTGTCCTTTGTTTCCCTGTAACTCTTTCTGATCGTTCTGCAGCTGTGAACTATAGCTGCTTTATATGTATGTGTAAAATTTGTATTTCCTTTTTGTCAATCGTTTGCTAGAACAATTGCCTGTATGTTACCTCGGGAGGGAGAGGTCCCCTAGAATCCTTTCATGCTTTGGTCATGGTGAAGTTCATTTTAATGCTAATATCCATGTCTTCAAATTCCCCTCCACTTTCTCATTGCAGGATGAACAGTTTTTAGGTTTTGGTTCAGACGAAGAAGTCAAAGTACGAAGTCCCACCAGGTCCCCCACAGGTATGTTCAAGTTGCAGGACTGAATGTTGACTTCATATTCTCCTTTGTGATGGTTTTGCTGTGCCTCTCTTGTTTGTTCCATCACATCTCATCCACTATAAAAGCCACCCCAGTATGGATTCAGCTTGGTTAGTTTTTGGACTCTTTACATTTGATCTGTTACAGAACAGGGAAGCTTTGGGTAAAAGAGTTATACTGATTAAACCAGTATTGGAAACCTCATGTTATAGTGTTTTGGAGAGGCAATTATTTGAATAGTAAAGATCTCAAGCTAATTTGAACATTTCAGTATCTCTCAGTAGACTTCTTATCACCTGTAACTGGAACCTTCACTTTTTTGGAAACAAAACAAATATAGAATGCTTGAGGATAAGCAGCAGCTAAGTTGTTGCATTTTCAAATCTCAAGATGTAGGATCAGATCATGATGGGACTGCTGGTGAATGAGTTCAGTTTTGATTTAGGTTCTTGTCAGTAAACACTCTCACCACAGCACCCTGCTTATTCCCCACAATGATCTACTAAGCTTGGTCCTGTCAGCAAGTTCTGCTGTGGAGAGCCTTCCTGGTAGGGTGTTTCAAGTGAAGAATGAAGTATGTTGTCAGACCCGGAATAACTGGGTTTGGTGGGTATGCATTGAAATTTATTGGTGGAGGTGAGTAATCAAGTCTTGCACATCATCTTGGTGATTCCAAATCAGTGCCAAGAGCTGTGTTTCAAAGCTAAATGCAGATATATTTTTTTTAGTAAATTATCTTGTGTCAGCCTCTCCCTGTATGTTGTTTTTGCCTTAATGACCTATCCCTTAGCAGTGCAGTGGATGGTACTAGAGAAGGAAGTTTGGTTTGGGGTTTTTTTGTTTCCTGTCATGTAGATGTGATCTGCTAATATTGGCACGTGCCCCTAAGTATTATTGATCCCTCTCCACGTTAGGTTGATAGTGGTTTTGTGCCATTGCATATACAGTTGTTGTGAAAAGGCAAGGTGGTGTTTAAAAAAAAAGAAATTATGATCCTCTTAATGTTTTATATGGGAGAAGAGGTTTGTTGGGAAGGTGCTCTTTACATGTATTGATAAACTGTATTTTTATTTATTGATTAACTGAGATGTCTTGGCAACTTGGATGGGCAGTATGACTGATATTGAGAAAATACTTGTGTGACCTGGGTAATACTGATCTGATACTTGAAGAAATGTAACGTATGCTCTACGTTCTCTACTTCCCTCTCAGTTAAATCTAGTCCACGGAAGCCTCGCGGGAGGCCCCGGAGCAGTTCAGACCGAAGTTCAACTGTACTGTCAGACTCTTCATCAGTGTGTTCCCCTTCAAGCAAGTCTGAAACCACATCCATGGAGAAGGTCAAGAAGAAGGAGTTGAAGAGTGGGGAAAAAAGACGAGGAAGACCGCCAACACTTACAAGCGTGAAGTTCAAACTATCACAAGTAAAGGATGCGTCGGACATTCAGAAACGCAATAAAGAAGAAAAAGAGAGTCTGAAAAAAATCAAAAGGTCACCATCCACTACGTTTCAGCAGGCAACTAAAATCAAGAAATTAAGAACTAGTAAACTCTCCCCACTGAAATCTAAATTTAAGCCTGGGGCAAAACTTCAGATTGGGAGGAAGAGCGTTCAGATCGTGCGCAGGAGAGGTAGGCCACCATCCTCTGAACGTTTAAAGACTTCCTCAACCTTAGTCATAAACTCTCAGCTGGAGAAGCCCCAAAGGATTCGCAAAGAAAAGGATGGCACGCCGCCTCTTATGAAAGAAGAGAAGACTGCTGTCAGACAGAGTCCACGCAGGATTAAGCCCGTGAGGATTATACCTTCCACCAAAAGGACAGATGCCACAATTGCTAAGCAACTTTTGCAGAGGGCTAAAAAGGGAGCGCAAAAGAAGATTGAGAAAGAGGCAGCCAAACTGCAGGGCAGGAAGGGGAGAACCCAGCTTAAAAATATCCGACAGTTCATCATGCCAGTTGTGAGTGCTATCTCTTCACGGATCATTAAAACACCCAAGCGGTTTATTGAGGATGAAGACTACGATCCTCCTATTAAAATATCCAGACTAGAATCCACACCAAACAGCAGGTTCAGCGCTACGTCTTGTGGCTCCAGTGAAAAGTCCAGTGCTGCTTCTCAGCATTCATCTCAGATGTCTTCAGACTCCTCACGGTCCAGTAGCCCCAGTGTGGATACTTCTACAGACTCCCAGGCTTCTGAGGAGATGCAGATGCTTTCTGAGGAGCGAAGCAATACTCCAGAAGTTCACACACCACTACCTGTTTCTCAGTCCCCTGAAAATGATAACAGCGATAGGAGAAACAGAAGATTTTCAATAACAGAAAGAAGTTTTGGCCAGCGGACTGCTAAAAAGTTGTCGGCCTTACCCAGTGTGCCACAGCAGCAGTCGTCCTCCTCTCCTCCTCCCCCTTTGCTTACTCCTCCCCCGCCACTGCAGCCTGCTTCCAGCATTTCAGACCATACCCCTTGGCTTATGCCTCCTACCATACCATTAGCCTCACCCTTTCTTCCTGCCTCTGCTGCACCGATGCAAGAGAAACGGAAGTCAATTCTGCGAGAGCCAACATTTAGGTGGACCTCCCTGAAGCATTCCAGGTCAGAACCGCAGTACTTCTCATCAGCAAAATATGCCAAAGAGGGTCTTATTCGCAAACCGATATTCGACAACTTCAGGCCCCCACCACTGACACCGGAGGATGTTGGGTTTGCATCTGGCTTCTCAACACCAGGTGCGACAGCTCCAGCACGTTTGTTTTCTCTTCACTCTGGAACAAGGTTTGACATTCACAAGAGAAGTCCTCTGCTGAGAGCTCCCCGATTCACACCGAGTGAGGCTCATTCCAGGATCTTTGAGTCTGTAACTCTGCCCTCATCGGTTGGTCGCGCCACTACAGGAACCTCTGCAACAGGTGCCTCCTCTCGGAAGCGAAAGAGGAGAGTATTTAGCCCCATCCGATCGGAACCCAGATCTCCTTCGCACTCCATGAGGACGAGAAGTGGGAGACTTAGTACCTCTGACCTGACAACTCTCACCCCACAGTCTTCTGTCTCTTCCTCATTAACTAGCATTTCTGTTAGTTCTCTTGCCACTAGTGCCTTAAATTCAACTTTTACTTTTCCTTCCCATTCCCTAACACAGTCTGGAGAGTCGGCAGAAAGAAGCCAGAGACCGAGGAAGCAGACTAGCACTCCAGCAGAGCCTTTCTCATCTAGTAGCCCTACTCCTCTCTTCCCCTGGTTCACGCCGAGTCCCCAGACGGAGAGAGGCAGAAACAAGGATAGGGCAGCAGAGGAACTCTCCAAAGACAAAGATGCTGACAAAAGCCTGGAGAAAGACAAGAGCAGAGAGAAAGACAGGGAGAGAGAAAAGGAAAACAAACGGGAGTCAAGGAAAGAGAAAAGGAGAAAAGGGTCAGAAATTCAGAGCAGCTCTGCTTTGTTTCCTGTAGGTAAAATGCCCAAAGAAAAAGTTGTCAGCGAAGACGCTGCAGCATCATCATCTGCCAGGAAAACTGCTGGGCGGAAGAAGTCTACAGCAATAGATCCCACAGCAGACGTTTCCACTGCTACTCTGGTAGATACGGTAGCCATCAAAACCAAAACATCCAAGAAAGGTAGAGGGGGGTTAGACAAATCAGATCTGGACCTCAGCCCTGCTGTGCCATCTTTGGAGAAGGAAAAAGCCCTGCGTCTTCCTGCTCCCTCGTCAAGCACTGTTAAACATTCCGCGTCCTCCATCAGCTCTATGTTGGCTCAGGCAGACAAACTGCCAATGACTGACAAGAGAGTGGCCAGTCTTCTGAAAAAGGCAAAAGCCCAGCTGTACAAGATTGAGAAGAGCAAGTCCCTCAAACAAGCAGATCAGCCAAAAGCACAGGTATTCTTTTTTCCAATGTTTTTGGGGTTTGGTGGATTGTTTTGGTTTTTTTTGCTAAAGTACATCTTATTTTGAACTTGTGCTGAAAGTCACAGGTAGCTTTCATATCCTAAGTGTGAAGAATTAGTGTGCTGAGCTAAGCAGATGTTAGTGTAACAGATGGCAAATGATCCAAAAATGAGAAGCCCTGGGCAGAAGCTGAGGGGGAGAGGGAGCTGCTGCTCAGGGGGGAGAGCTGTGTGCATTTTTAGAGATCAGTACGGCGTAGTTGCTCATTAGGTTTCTCTGAATAAATCCAAGCAAAGTGATCAGAGGAGTAGTACTCACTCTTAAAAGCACAGTTCCAGCAAACTGCAGTAGTCTGTCTTGGCCTCAGTGTTTCTTGTAGGCCCTTCTCAAGCGTAAAGCTGGCTTCTGAAGATCAAGTGGGTCTTGGTCTCTCTCTTTTAACTTTACACAGTGATGATCTGTCACTTATGGGCAGGAGTAATATCCATTGGGGTTTTGCATCTGACTGGGGGACTGCCTCCTCCTGCTTTCCTCTCTCCCTTCTCCCCCATGCCAAAAATGCCTGTTTCTGCAGTCCTTTTTAGCTGCCAGAAAGGTACAAAATATGCTTTCAGAGAATGCTTCCTTTTTATTTAAGCTGTTACTTTCCTTAATGGCACTAGTGTTGAAAATTGCTAGTGCATATTTTAAAGGGAAAACTCTCAAGCTTTCATCTCTGAAATTAAGTGCATCCTTCTGTATGTCTGGTCTGGTACAGAAACAGCCCAGGCCCTCACAATTACCTGTTTGAGGGAGTTCTTTTTGTAGGAGATACTTCAGAACCCTATCGTGAAAATGTGGAGAATAACACTAAAACACTAAGTTTCTTTTAGCACCTCATTAAACACAAGCCCCTCATCTTAAAGGCCAGCAGCTACAAAGCTATCAAACACCTTGGTTTACTTCTGGCTTCTGCTGGATCACGTAGCTCTGAATGTTAGCTTAATTCCAGCTGATGCCAATTTCTATGATACCAGTGCCTTGGTAACATGCCTTCATGAGAGAACTTGCTTTCCACTAACAGGTAGAAACTTAACCTTGTAATCCCAAATGAGTAAAACCTATTGTTCTTTTGAGTTTATCCTTCTGTTGGTAACCAAGCCTTAGAAGGGTGAGGGTCTTTATCCCAGTTCTTACAAAGAGCAAGCTAAGATACAAATTAACCCTTTTTAGGTCATTTAGAAGTTTCTGTTGCATGTTTCCCAGCCTCATTTTGGTACCATTCTTAGGAATACTGTCTGTTCTTGTCTTCTGAAATCTAGGGACAAGAGAGTGATTCATCGGAAACGTCAGTCCGAGGACCACGAATAAAACATGTTTGCAGGAGAGCAGCTGTTGCACTGGGCCGCAAGCGAGCAGTGTTTCCTGATGACATGCCCACTCTGAGTGCCTTACCATGGGAAGAACGAGAGAAGATACTGTCTTCCATGGGGAACGATGGTGAGTTAAGTTTTTGGTTTTCATCTAAGTCAGCTTTTGTTGACTGCTCAAAATACGGGCTTCGAGTGATTAACAAGGGAAAGTATGTTGAACAGCTCTGTTACAATGCCACTCAAACAGGTTTCATGCTTTTAACCACTGGTAATTGTTATAAACAAGTCTTCTGCACTTTTGTTCTGCTGAGGGGTGTGTGTACATATACATGTACATACCTATGTGTATACACACACGCACCCCTTGTGTGCAGATGAATCTATGCTTAATGGAATAAATTCTGTTAGAAAATTAGACCCTCCTGAAACACTCTTTGACATCAGTGAATTCACATTAGAAATCTTTTTTTGATAGATAAGTCATCAATAGCTGGCTCAGAAGAGGCTGAACCTCTTGCTCCACCTATCAAGCCAATTAAGCCCGTTACCAGAAACAAGGCACAGCAAGAACCTCCAGTGAAGAAGGGCCGACGCTCAAGGCGCTGTGGGCAGTGTTCAGGCTGTCAGGTTCCAGAGGACTGTGGTGTCTGTACTAACTGTCTAGACAAACCCAAGTTTGGTGGGCGCAATATAAAGAAGCAGTGCTGCAAGTAAGTGTGTGTCTGAGAAGCTGTTCAGCTAATCCCTATACTGCCTGGGATAAGCACACCTACACTTTGGGACAGGGAACAGCAGGTTTACCCTGTAGCAAAGGCTTTGAGTGAGTTTGCCCTGGGCTGAGGCCAGATCATAGTGGGGGACTGTGAAGAGTTTGAGTCACAATCCTGATGTGAGGTGTGTTTGTAACAAGCCCTTTTCCTGAAGTTTGTTTCTGGTTTATTCTCCCCGGTTTGATGAGACTGGCATAGCATTGAAAAGCATTTGCTATGAGACCAGTGGCTTTCATGAAACTGTTTTTTTGCAAGGAAAGTGATGTATACCTAGATATTTATCTCTTGTTTTCCTAAACTGCATTACTGAAGAGCTTGTGTTTTTGAGGTGATACTTATCTGGTGTGTATACACTTCATCTAACAAAGATGTCTCTGGATGTCATTAAGAAACGCCACTCTTCCTTGATCTTTCCTATTGTTTTTTATACGTATTGTTTAGCCAGAACCTTTCGCTTTCAATTGCTGCATTAAATTGATTTTACTAGGCAGATCATCTGTCTGAAAAGGCAGCGAGTGAAGTGGCACCAATAAAGTGTTGTGGTATGAAAGCTATTTATAAAGCATGGGTGTGGGAATTGCTGTGTAGTGCTCATCTGCTTGAAAACACTCTGCAGACTACAGTCTGTAAGTGGTCTCGCTCTTCGCAGCTTTGCCCAGGCCTTAGGCTAGGTTTCAAAATCACAGGCCCTGCTACAAGAATGAAGGCAGAAACAAAGCTTAGCCCAGCCTATAGGAGACATCGTATGCCAAACAGGAAAATAGGAAAGCCCAGTCACCTAATCCGATTGCACTCCAAGAGTAACTACTTTTGTCTGAAATGGCCTCAGTCTGGATTACATGAAACCTACAGCTGAGAGAGTTTGTGGTTTCTTAGAGCTCTTGGAAGTATTCTAATATATCTCAAACCTAAGAAATGAAATTGATAGGGGGGGTTACTGGTGAGGCAGTGTTTTTACATAAGCATTTTTATTTACGGCACAATTGTGTTGAGAGTATGGAAAACAAACAGGATAATACAGAGGAAGGTAAGAAGTTTCTTGTATGTATCTGAAGAAATACGAAAGGGAGAAAATTGATTGGAAAAAGGTAGTAGGTGTCTTGATAATGTTTTTTTTTCAGTGTCTCCTGTTGAATATTTACAGACTGTCCTATTAACGTCTGCATTTTTTTTCTGACTTCACAACATGCTCTTTCCTTTTAGAATGAGGAAATGTCAGAATCTACAATGGATGCCTTCAAAAGCGTATCTTCAGAAGCAAGCTAAAGGTAGGCTGAAAGACTTGGCTCGAGTATAGCACAAGAGACGAGTTTTCATCTCTTAAATTTTGTTCTTTGTGCTGTTGTGGCTACACTGAGCTTACAAAAGGTTCATCTGCAACCAAACGTTAACAGGGAGCCTGACTGTTCTGCTGATGTCAGGTGGAAGTTGCAGGAGAGCCGTTAGTATGGACAGCATCTGTACTCCCTAACAGTGGCTGTCTCTTTCAGCACTGAGCTTGTAGTTTTTCCTGCCTTTTGTAGGGAGATGATGATGGTGGCTGGTCACTCTCCCTTCTGCCCTTCAGGTGAAGTGTTTCTCAGAGATTTGCGTGCTCCTGAGTGACCCAGGGAGTCTCACAGCCTCCTTGTCTCTGACAGAAGGCTTAAGTGAGCCATCGTATGTGTTCTGTTAGATGCCTGCATTCTTGGTACTGGAGCTCTGGAGGTTTGCATGTTAGTTTTACAGTGATCAGGTGGCTGCCTTGAACTCCCCAAACTTCGCCACACAAAGTCTGCTTTCTCCTTTTGCGCAGTTAAGCTCTGAATCTGCTTTACTACACAAGGGTCTTGCTTATTGCTCTGTCAGAATAGAGGCCCGAGGTATTAGAACACATATGCCAAGTGCATTAATTTTACTGACAAAATGCTTTATTTTTCTGAGTACCGTTTTTCCTTTTGTATGACAGAATGACAAAATTCTGACATCAAAGTGTCTCTGTTTCCTGGTTTTAAAAAAGCAGCAAATCATTTGAAGTTGCACCGTTTTTGTCTGTGTTGTTTTATTGATGCTTCTTCTTCCTAGCTGCAAAAAAGAAAGAGAAGAAATCGAAGACAAATGAAAAGAAAGAAAGCCATTCTGGAAAGAACCAGTTGGACTCTGGACAGAAACAAGCTCCTCAGACTGCCGTATCAAGGGAAGACAATGCTGTAAAGAAGAGCAGTGAGCCTGCTCGTAAGCCCGTTGAGGAAAAACATGAGGATGGAAATTCCTCCATTCCAGCATCAGAGCCCAAACAGGTCCCTGCATCCAGTACCAGAAAGACTGGCAAGCAGACGTCCCAGCCAGTACAGCTCCCTCCTTCTCAGCCACCAAGCTCAGGACCTTTGAAAAAAGAAGCACCTAAACTTACCACTTCTGAGCATAAGAAAAAGACTCCCCAGCCAGAAATAGGTAAATGGGACTGTTTATCCTCAGTATGCTTGAGTCATGTTAAGTAACAATACGAATACTGCTAAAAACTGTTGGATTTTAAAACTGATCAATGTTTTCTGATCTGGTGAAGTTACAGCAGCTTCTTTTGGAAATTTTGCTTAGAACTGGCTTTTTTTCTGTTGAACTACAGTGTACGTTGGGGCAGGGAGAAAGATGGACATCATTGCTGTGATTGTTAGTCATGTAGTCTTGAAGTATATTTTCAATATTAAGTATGTGGACTGTTGATAGTCTGAATGTGAAACAAGAAGGATGTAATCTTTTACTACAAAAACATAGTCCACTGTTGCACGTAGTACAGAACAGCATGAACAGTGTCTGGCAAGGCAGCTCCGGGACTTCTGTGGCTTTGTACCCACAACAGATTTTTAGCACGGCAAGCTCTCCTGGTCATGCCTCGAGGAGACTGCTCAAGTCCTAGTTGGTGAGGTGCAGTCACAGAACAGGGTGGAACGACTCTAGTCTGAAATTCCTCACACATTACCCAGCTGATTTTTTTCCCTTTTCTTCTCTACAGGTGGCTGTTAGTTACTTGAAATACTCATAATTTTTCCCCCCTTCCTAGGCACAGAACAAAGCAAACAGAAAAAAATTGCTCCCCGTCCAACTTTCCCTGTGAAACAGAAACCAAAAGAAAAGGTGAATACTGTTTTTTGTACACAGTCAGTAAATTTCAAGAACCTGGAATTTCTGTCTGTCTAGAAAGTAGAACTGTATTACTTAACCCTTTTGCAGATTTTTGTTTGTGGGTTTTTTTTTCTGTTGTACTTAGAGTAGTTAGGTTTTTTCCTTGTGGCAGTATGTGGATACCAAAGTACCTGGCATATGCCTAAGATTCGGTTCAGATGTTAACTTGTTCTGTTAAGACATGTACATTGTGAGGTGGAGGCTAGCTTTTCCATTAAAAATGGAGGTACCTTCATCTCAGAAACAACTCCATTATTAAAAAAAACAAAACCCAAACAAAGAATCACCTTAAATCTAAGAGAGAAGTGCATAGGGACTAATTACATCCAGAGCTGCCCCACTGCAGCAAAATAAAAACCAGTGCTCTGATGTGAGAGCACATTGTGATGTTAGAGGAGAATGCAGCGAATTGAATTAAAATGTTAATGTGTGTGGAACGCTCTTAAGAAATGGTTTAGCAGAACACTTACTTTCTTGTGGCTTTTACACACTCATTAATCCTGTGATGGTTTGGGGGTTTTGTCTGTGAATTATCTATGGCATTTAATGTAATTACTGGTTAAGTTTTAATGTTTGGGATTAATGCAGGCTCCTTTACTTGACTAGGAAAAGCCCCCTCCTATAAGCAAGCCAGAAAGCAGCACGCTGAATTTGCTCAGTACTCTGACTAACGGAAGCAGTTCCAAGCAAAAGCCACCTACAGATGGAGTCCACAGAATCCGAGTGGATTTCAAGGTAGAGGACAAAATGTTTTAAGTATTTGAATGTTACCTGGCTCTAAACACTGGAACTAGAGTCCCTCAAGAGTGCTGGCAGTGACTTCTAAGGTTGTGTGTCTGGTACCATTCAGAGAGAACTGCAAATAGGAGCCTTCCTGACAAGTCACTCAGTTCGTTTTTAGAAGCTTGTCATGCCTTTTTTTTTTTTTTTTCTTATAATTAGAGTACTGGATGAAGAGACACTTAAAGCTTTAAAACCTTAACTGTCAATGTGTGAGGATGAGCAAGAATTTGAGGTTTATGAAGAATTATTCCATTAAGATGGAACTATAAAACCTTACCACAACTTGAGCCAACAAGATTTGGGGAAAATGTTAGTAACTTGTAATTCACAACATTTGGGGTATATCTGGGGTTTTTAAATGACAAATCATGTACTTTTTTGAACAACAGTGTTGAAATAATAAAAATGAATATTTTCCTAATAATAATTTTTCAGTCCATCTATAAGTGTTGATATTGGAGATTATAGTGAGATCTCTGAAGTGTTTTATACAACTATGGAGCTTTAATAAAGTATAATTCTGAAATTTCACTTTTAGTAATAATTGTGCAATCGTGAAAAAACTTTGTCTTGTTCTTTAGGCTTGCTTTCCATAGAAGGAAGGCTATTGTATTATTGAGCTCTCTTGGCAAGAGCAGCACCAAGATGTGACTATTCCAATATATACTATAAAGTAGACTGAGGTAGAAGTTGAACTGGTTTCAGTTTGAGAGCGCTTAATTGCAGGCACAGAATGTATAAAGCAGCAGTCAGTGTGAGCACTTTGTACTGATGTTGTATTGCCTTATTCTGCATGGTGATGTATCCTTTTGTACTTTCAGGAGGACTGTGAAGTGGAGAATGTTTGGGAGATGGGTGGGTTAGGCATCGTCACCTCGGTACCTATTACTCCCAGGGTGGTCTGTTTTCTCTGTGCCAGCAGTGGACATGTGGAGGTAAAGCATTGTATTCTGCTGTGATGACTGACTTACAGCACCGTATTGTTAACAAAATAAATGAATAAAAAACATCATGACCTTAATCCAGAAGAAATTAAAATAAGACCTGTATATCTGTCCTTCCCAAAATTTGTCCCAGGATGCTAAAATGCAAGGTGTTTAAAATCAGTTTGGAAACTTCTGCGGTGCTTGCTTTGGAGACAAACTGTATTAGACATAAAGAATAGCATATCTGAGCGCACCCATGTCTCCTGTTAATTTGGAATCCCCAATTTGATGTGAAGCAGGGGCTCTGCTCTCTTTTAACTTGAAATAAGAAAAGCTGCCTGGTAAAGTCAAAGGGCTTTAGGCAGCATGGACTTTCCCAGGTGTGTCTGTATCTGCGGAGAGCTGCAAACCCTTACTGCAATGTGACTGGAAAGATTCTGGTGCTGCATAAACAGCTGGATTAAGAGGGTTTAAATGGCTTTCCAGGTATAGATAGGTGCCTTCTCAACATCTTCAAGCCAGCTGCCCTGGGAAGGTGATGCTAGCACTCTAGAAAAGGCTTGGCTATGACGAGTGAATAGTGATCAGGGAAGAGGGGGTTAAGTTCTTCATGTGAACATCTGTGCACTTGAAGGACCGTGAGGGTCCAGTGGGGCATGGAGCCCTCCCCTTCCCAGTCAGGTTGCTCAATGATTCAGATGTCCCCTGTGAGCCTGCGGTGTACATGCCCTGAGGACGATTCTTTTCCTAGTATGATCAGCCTTGCAGGGCATACACAGAAACGAGGAGACTTTCTAATGGGTTGCCTGAGCTGACTGGAGGGAGAGCTGTCTTTCTTTTCTCTGCATGTCCCTTCCTTCTGCACTATTTCTTCACAAGCGGTTGGCTTGTGTTACAGTGAGGGAGGGAGATCCTGAAGAGCCCCATAGGCCTTTGCCAGTACTTGGGTAACAGGTACCCGGCACCTCTTTGCTGCTAGATGCCTAGCCTGGGTAGATGAGCATTTATTTGGGTTATCCGAAGCATGTGTGCAATTTCCCTACTAAAACATACCAGTAGAAATCCTTGTTCTGTCAGCTGTAAAGCATAATTCAAAGTAGTTCTGAGCACGAGGGGGCTTGTTTGGGAATCCGGAGCAGCTTCTGCCTTGCTAAAACCTCCCTCTCCCCCCTTGCAGTTTGTGTATTGTCAGGTCTGTTGTGAGCCTTTCCACAAGTTCTGCTTAGAGGAGAGCGAGCGGCCCCTGGAGGACCAGCTGGAAAACTGGTGCTGCCGTCGCTGCAAGTTCTGCCACGTGTGTGGGAGACAGCACCAGGCCACCAAGGTACCCCCAAACCGCCGGGAGACCTAGCAGGCACCCCTGTGCCACTCTCAGGGCTCCTCCAGCTCCGGAGCACCGTGCCAGGGAGTGGGGAAGCGCAGGGTCTCTGTGCAAGCGCCACTGTGCGCTGGGGAGAATACCTCTCGAGTTGCTTTGTTGCAGCTTCTTCCTCTTGGCCCCTCTTGGTATCCAGCGTAAAACCAAAATGTCAAGGATTTTGCATCCTTTTGAAGGGTCTCTGTTCCAATGCTTTTTTCCCCTTATTCTTGTAGCAGTTGCTGGAGTGTAACAAGTGCCGAAACAGCTATCACCCCGAGTGCCTGGGCCCAAACTACCCAACAAAACCCACCAAGAAAAAGAAAGTTTGGGTGAGGGATTTTGATTTCTTTTTTGGGGCAATTCACTTGCGGACTGATCCTAGTGCTCTGGGCCAGAGCTCTGCAGATTACATGGTCTGATGCAATCACTTAGTTTTTCAAGGTGGGGTGCCTATGGTGTTGGAAGGTACATTTGGAAATAGATAACGAGGTGGGTTGTTGATAAGGTTCTGAACAAGCAGGATTTTTAAAGAGATTACACCTTTTTTAGTTATAGTAACTCTTCTGATCATAGTCCCAGAATGTAGAAGGAGCTCTCCAGAATGGAAGCATCCACCTCATCAACAAACTTACCAGTTGATATTGGTATTGAGGGACAGTTTGGATTAAAGCACTGGTTTGTGTCTTTCAAGTTTTTGTTCTAAGCCAATACCTCTAGTGTATTTGGTACTAATAGTTTTTAGGCATTTTCTACTATGATATCCTCAGAGTTGAAAAACTATTAAAATAAGACTACATGTTTTAAGTCAGAAGAAATGCCACTACTACATACTCTGTTTCTTATGCAAAGGGAGGGGTGGTATTTTATTCGGTGCAAATAAGAAGGACAGGAAAAACTATACTGTGATTTATTTTCAGGGTTTTTTTTCTTGTTGTGTTGTCGCCAACTTGCCATAAAGGGAGGGAGCTCTTTTCTTTTTAGTGAAAGCTTTGGTATTTGAAACCCCTTATTCTGTCATATAAGCTCTCTGCGCTTGTTAAATATGAAAAACTGTCAAATGTATCATTAGGACTAAAGCACAGAAGCCAGTGAATAAAAGCAAATAACTGTTGCCAAACACATTCCTTTTCCAGATATGTACCAAATGTGTTCGCTGCAAGAGCTGTGGATCGACAACACCGGGCAAAGGGTGGGATGCACAGTGGTCTCATGACTTCTCGCTGTGTCATGATTGTGCCAAACTCTTTGCTAAAGGTACATAAAGTTGTGATTCTTGACAGCAAGAGCCTCTTCAGATGCTCAGTTTTGAATTAGACAGCGTCAGTGTAGCATGAACAGTGGGCCTGCACAGCAGGTGAGCTTGTCACGGTACAAACCAGAGTGAAAGCTGGTGTTAGGATCAAGCATGAAAGCATGTGTAAAAGTTCCTGTAGGAAAGCCAGGTTCTTAGATTTTTAAGAGTAGCTAACAAAAATAACCTCAGAGTTAGAGGCTTCCAGATTTTAAACACTATACTGTATGAAGCAATTATTACGTGCCTGTTGGCCCAGGGTTTCAAGTAGCAGTTGAGAAAAAGACAGTTTAAAGGACTCCTGACTTAAAAGCAACAAAATTCCTATTGTAAAGTGGTTGGTCCTTCATGGTGTCGGTTACTGTATATGACACCTTTGAACCTAGGAGGATCACACTGGGGAAAGATCTCAGGATAAAAAAATCTTGACTGTTCTATCTGTTTTCTTGCCTGTATGTCATCTTTGTCCTTCTGTTTTACTCCATAAAGCTAATTGCATATAGTATTCTGTTGTTCTCACCACCCCCAAAAAACAGGTACCCAGTAACAGAATTCTGGAGTAATCAGTGGTCCTCCAAGGGGGTTATTTTTGTGGCCATTGTTTGCAGTGTTGTAAAAGTAGGCATAACTGCATTGGCAGCTTACTGGTGGGGCTTCCGAGAGCTGCTTTCTTAGCACACTATTAAGTAACCATGTAGCCTTTAAGGTGTGTGTGTGCATGTAAACCAAACTTCTGATAAAAATCATGTCTCATTCACAGGAAATTTTTGTCCTCTCTGTGACAAATGCTATGATGATGATGACTATGAGAGCAAGATGATGCAGTGTGGGAAATGCGACCGCTGGGTCCACTCCAAGTGTGAAAACCTTTCAGGTAAGGCAAACCCTTATCGCCTCCATACTTAAAGAATGTGGGGCAGTGAGTAGGGCAAAACATCGAGTTCCAGACCTTTCCACCGGAGTGTTACGTTAACACCCTCACCTGTTGTGATCTACCTGAAAAATACCTGTGGAATGGCTACAGCTAGACCAGTACTAATGTCAGTGACATCCTGCAAGCATAGGACTTGCCTCAGATGCAGTATCACTCCACTAGTTAGTTGCACAAGAGGCTTTTGTTACATGAAAAGTGTTTCTGTTAGACGGGAAGTGCAAAGTAGGGCTTTTCCCCTGTATCCATCCTTCAGTAAAGTCGTTCAGATTGGTGTTTTTGGTTTTGTTTTGTGTTTCCAGATGAAATGTATGAGATACTCTCTAACTTGCCTGAGAGTGTAGCATACACCTGCATTAACTGTACAGAGCAGCATCCTGCAGAGTGGCGCCTGGCACTGGAAAAGGAGCTGCAGGTTTCTTTAAAGCAGGTTTTAACAGCCCTGTTGAATTCTAGAACTACTAGCCACTTGCTGCGGTATCGACAGGTAAGTTGGAGCCTTGCATCTCATTAATATGTTTTGGCCTGAAGTGTTACCTGGCATTCGGTTGAATTGTGGTATTTGCTGCGTGTCATACTGCAAAAGTGTCTTGATTGTACTTAGAACAACACATACTGTGATTTTTGTTTTTCTTGTATTTGTTCCTGTGGAAACAAAGAAGTGGGTGTCTGTGGTACAGCTGGGTGAGGCTAAAAGGAAAAATAGGGTGAAGTTCTTCAAGGAATGGGAGGATTTAGCTTTGTGATGGTAAAGGTGCTTTTTTGACAGAAGAACAGAATTTAAGTCTCAAAATACATATATTCAGAAATAAGAACTCTGAAAAATGAGTTTGTTCCTTACAGCTGATCACTCTGCTCTCCTGTGTGCCTTACAGATCAGCAGCAGAAAGCTGGTTAAGAACTTTTCGTTTTTGTCCCTACGTTCTGGACATGAGTTCAGACCTCTCTTTTATGTTAGTGAGAATCTCTGGGCCCGTGAATGAGCATGGGAGTATATCATGAGTAGCAGTCACACTTCAAAAGCCAATGTCCCTCTGTCTGGTTGCTGATGTTAATAGGCAGCAAAACCGCCTGATTTAAATCCCGAGACAGAAGAGAGTATCCCATCCAGAAGCTCTCCTGAGGGTCCTGATCCTCCTATCCTAACAGAAGTCAGTAAACAGGAGGAGCAACAACCTCTGGATTTGGAAGGAGTGAAAAGAAAAATGGATCAAGGAGGTTACACTTCAGTGGTATGTCAGAGTTTGTGTTCCACTATAATAATAGATCCTATGTATTGCTTTATGACCTGTGGTGTTTATAACTGACCATGCCTAAGCCTTTTCTTTATGAGCAAGGAAACAGGTTAACATGCTGCTAAAAATAATTCTGGCTAGTGTTTGTGTTAACACTGGTCCAAAGATGTGTAATTTACACTGTTGGATGGTGCGCTTTAACCAGCAGGGATACTTGGTTAACGCCCTTTTGCTCTTAGTCAGACATTTATGTTGATGGAAACAGGATAGGTCATCCTTCATATGCAGATTCTAACTGAAGGCCTAGCCAAATAACACCGATCGTAGTTGGTTATCTGGAAGCTATAAATTCATGTATGGAGGGATGATTTCTTTAGGGGTCACTTACACAAAATGCTAACATTAACCGAATTAATTCCTTTTGTAGGGAGCAGACTTTTCCTCTTTTTTTTTCCCTACAGAGCCTGTAATTTTCAAGAAGTCTGTATATTGCAAAGTGCTAGGCAAGTGCACCATTGCCAGATTTTGACCAAATCCTGGTGAAGTAGCTAGCCTGGCCGATTTTTAAAATCAGTCAACAGCCAACTCCAGGTAGAAGGAAGAAGTGAACAGCTGCGGGTGTAGCAGTTCCGCCAGACAGTTTGCAAATGCACAGGGTTGCTTGCTTCTTTACAGCCAAATTCTTTTTCTGCTTTTAAGTCGATGCTCTGGTTCAGACTTCTAGTCATCCAGATGCTCACTTGATGCCTTAAAAGAGATCAGTGGATGGTATAGCTGTACAAGAGACACTTGGTAACGTGACGTTTTGTGGTTTTCTTATAGTTGGATTTTAGTGATGATATAGTGAAGATAATTCAAGCAGCCATCAATTCTGATGGAGGGCAGCCGGAAGTTAAGAAAGCGAATAGCATGGTCAAGTCCTTCTTTATTCGGGTGAGCTGGACTACAGTTATTTTGAAATCTGCTTGGTATCATACCACTGCTTGTTGCTGTTGGAATCCGAACGGTCCATCGTGCTTACCATTGCTTGGTTATTTCCAGGAATAAAATAATACATTGTCAGAATTGTTGATGTTAATGAAATCTTACTAGTTCTGCATTTACAGTAGATCTTGCTTGAACCTCTTTGAGTTTTGGGGTATGTTGTATAACATTTCTAATGGAATGTTGTTTTCCTTCAGCAAATGGAGCGTGTTTTTCCATGGTTCAGTGTAAAAAAGTCCAGATTTTGGGAGCCAAATAAAGTAACAAGCAAGTAAGTAATTGTTCTGGGTCTGACTGTGACACCCTGCAGTTTGCCAGCTGTCCAAGCAAAAAGTATCAAGAGAGCTTGTTTGTGGGGTTGAGTTTTCTGTTCTACTTCTTTCTTTTCCTTTTTTTGCTTTAAGAAGTTAAACACTAATCCCATTCCCAGGTTTTGCATACACTTCCTAGTTCTAAAGCAGAGTAACCAAAAACATTATTTAGAACTAGGTATATTGTGTGTCAGCTTGTCAGTCCTGTCCTTCCTTCCCCCTCTCCTCCTCACTTCTGTTTGGTGTGGCCCTCCTGTGTCTGTTACCCTCGAAAGAAACAGACAAGCCACATCACAAATCTTACAATGTAAGTGACTATCAAGAGCATGTGTGGGCTGTAAATAATTAAGTGAGGAGTTGTTGTATACTGACTGTCAGTAGTGCTGGTAGAGGGGGCACAAGGTCCTCTGGTGCAGTGAGGTCTGACAGCTGATTCCTTGTTGCATTTCAGCAGTGGTATGTTGCCGAATGCAGTGCTGCCTCCTTCGCTTGACCATAATTATGCTCAGTGGCAGGAGCGTGAAGAGAACAACTGCACTGAACAGCCCCCTCTGATGAAGAAAATCATTCCAGCTCCAAAACCCAAAGGGCCTGGAGAGCCAGATTCACCAACTCCTCTACATCCTCCTACGCCACCTATCTCTAGTAAGAAAACAGATTGGAGCAGTATTGGTCCCAAACCCAGATTGCTTCATTCCAAGCCTCCTAGTAATAAAGAGAGGGTGGTATTAATTCTGTATGCAACTGAAGAATTGTGGAGACCTGTGGTGACCTGAAATCATTCAGAGGCTGTTGCATATGAGATGCTTCTGAGCTGAGCTTGTGCCCAGAAATATTTTGCACCTGCCTTTTTTTTTTTTTTTTTCCCAGAACGGTGGGCTGTGTAGAGGCTGACGGGTGCTTTTCCTTGCTTTACAAGCCAGCTATTGAAAACTTCAGGCTGCTGTTTGGATCTTCTACCCTGTTCACTTACTGACAGTCTTTCCAGCTGAATTTTCCCCCCCCTGACTTTCAAGAATAAACAATATTCTCTCTTTTAATTACAAGGCTCTGACAGAAGCAGAGAGGATAGTCCTGAACTTAACCCACCACCGGATGTAGAGGACAATAGGCAGTGCGCATTGTGCCTGAAATACGGTGATGACAGTGCTAATGTGAGTATGTGGCATGTACCCATCTCTATCAGAGCAGATTTAAGCAGTATTACAGATTTGGTTCTGTGGATAGGCTGGGTGCGTTTTCTGCATTGCTGTGTCTTGTGGAACATTTGAAAAGAATGTTTCCTTCCATTCTTTAGGATGCTGGACGTCTTCTCTACATTGGCCAAAACGAATGGACACATGTGAACTGTGCTTTGTGGTCAGCAGAAGTATTTGAAGATGACGATGGTTCTCTGAAAAACGTGCACATGGCTGTGATCAGGGGAAAACAACTGGTGCGTATATGTAAAGAATACTTTGTTAAAACTTCACCTGGATTTACACAGAACCAAGACAGGAACCTAGCTAAAAGATTCCTGGTGGGTGGGTGGGTGTGTTCTTCTCTGTCCTGTCCTTGCGTATTTTTTCCCCACTATTTGTAATAGAAGTGACTGAAGATATTTGAAAGTTTATTTTATCCTTGCTCAGTTCAGAAATATTATGAAGACCAAAAGCAACTTGTAGCAGGAGAATAGGAGTTGTGTTTGTCTCAAAAGGTCTTCAATTGCCAGTGCTATATCTTAAGCAATTGATGCCATATCTGTAGTCGCCACCTGTTTTTAAAAATGGGAAATATCTAAAGCACAACCAAACTCTGAGTTAAAGCCCAACACCTGTCTCAATAGTGGAAGCACTACAGCGGAAGCAGTGGAATCAGCCTGCTCTTAGCCAGCAGTAAGCTGCCCGCGTGGGGAATACTCTGTGCAGGAGAAATAGTTGATGTATTTATTAATCAGTGAAGCTTGCAAGTAGGACACTTGGATATAGTGTAAAAGCAAGAAAGTCCAAGGCCTGGAGGAAGCAGTCTGCAAATGCAGAAGTTGTTCTGCGTGAGGGATCCTTCTTCCTTTCACCACCTCCTCTGTGTCTCTATTGTGCATGTTGAGTCACAGTAGTGAAACGTTACAGCAGTGAAGTGGGAGGTCAGGCATTACTCTCAGCTTTTGTTGGGGGGTGGGGCGGTGGGGCAGGAAACCCAACTGACAACTCTAATGGCAGCCTGGTTTTAGAAGAGATTAATTTTTAACCTTTTTTTTTTTGGCTTTTGTAGAGGTGTGAGTTCTGCCAGAAGTCGGGGGCCACAGTAGGCTGCTGCCTCACTTCCTGTACAAGTAACTATCATTTTATGTGCTCGCGCGCCAAGAACTGTGTCTTTTTGGATGATAAGAAAGTTTACTGCCAGAGGCATCGGGACTTGATCAAAGGAGAGGTGAGATTCTTCTTTCACACCCTGCCTTGTCTGAAGGTGGGGGTAGCCTGTAGCTGTGAGCACTTTTTAGGGCTTAATGTTGAACGTGTTCTTTGCTAATGAGGGCTGTACAGCAGTGTTGTTGAGAAGTCAGTGATACAACTGGCAAGGGGAAGTTTGGCTTCTCTGTGGTAGTTCAAAAACTAAACTGAGGATCGAGTAAGATGTAGTGTATGTGTGGTAGTTCCTTCAAAATTAACAAGTTGTTTTGTGCATTCTTGTTCCAGGTGGTTCCTGAGAATGGGTTTGAAGTTCTTAGAAGAGTTTTTGTGGATTTTGAAGGGATCAGTTTGAGAAGAAAATTTCTTAGTGGTTTGGAACCCGAGAATATCCACATGATGATTGGTGAGTTCTAGTCTCTGGACACTTGATCCACCTTTTGGTGCTGGAATCTGGTTCACAGAACTTTTCTGTTTCTTTTTCTGCTCAGGTTCAATGACAATAGACTGTTTAGGAATTCTGAATGATCTCTCAGACTGTGAAGATAAGTTGTTTCCCATTGGCTATCAGTGAGTATAAGCTGTTTCAAAATTAGGTGTCTTAGCATGTTAGATCCCAAACGAGTGCTGAGGTAACGTATTTAAAAATTGATTGTGGTTTTCATAGGCAGTTCAGGAATCTTGTGATTCAGCTAGATGTGCAGCATGTTGTGCCAGGGAGCCTTTGTCCCATGCAATTTTGAGAAACTGAATACTTAAAGTAGGAATGCTGGAGTTCACTCAGCTGTTGAGTAAATTTTTTTATGTTTGAATTGTCTTCCAGGTGCTCCAGGGTGTACTGGAGCACAACGGATGCCAGGAAGCGCTGTGTGTATACCTGCAAGATCATGGAGTGCCGACCTGCGGTCATAGAACCTGACATCAATAGCACTGTAGAGCATGATGATAACAGAACAATTGCACATAGCCCCATGCCCCTTACAGGTAACCTTTTATAGACTTTCTTAAAGTATATTCTCGACATGGTTTTGCAGGAGTGTATCCTTACCAGAAAGCCAAGTAGGCTGGGACTTGTGTCTCCTAAACCAATTTGGACTACAAGCCACTTGTTTTCCAAATCATGTTACAGAATCTTAAGATTTAAAAAAAGCTAAGCTCCTTAGTGTGCCAGTAACTTTGAAAACTTGAACCAAACAAAAACTACTGTAGTAATGCTTTCTAGTCTACAGATCTGAGATTTTTCTAGTGATAACACTTCAGGTGTCAGTGCTGGGATGTAATATGGGGATTTTTAAATGCAGTGTTGAATAGTAGAATTGTGCTGCTTCTGTAATTCCAAATTGCTTTCTCTGTATCCATAGGTGAGTTTAAAAAGAAAATAATAATCAAGCCTATCCTTTTCATTTCCTGGGAGGTGAGGCTGCGGGAAACTTTTAAAACATTTCTAATAGTTGTCAACATAAAATCTTAAACTTTATCAAAATATAATGGAATTTCATCTGTAAGTTGAGGGTTACTGTATTGCTGCAAGGATCTGAAAATGTTCTTAGAAGCAGCCAGACATCTGATGGCAGGGAAGCAGTAGTCTTTGACTTTGTATTTATTTAACAAATACACCAATTCTTCAAGTGAAACCTGATAGCAATATAGACTTTTATCAGATCATAGCTTTTAGGATTCAGTGATGGCTTACACTGTTTCTCTTTTATACAACAGAAACTCTATCTAAAGACAGCCGAAATACACCTGAAATTGTAAACCCACCATCACCAGATAATCCCTTGCATTCTCAGACCTCTAGTTCCTGTTACTATCCAGTGGTCTCAAAGGGTCCCAGGATCAGGACACCAAGTTACCCATCCACACAGAGGTCTCCCGGCTCTAGGCCATTACCCTCTGCAGGTATTTAAAGTTGTCAATTTTGATTTTTGTGGGTGGTGGGTTTTGGGGTTTTTTTTTGGGGGGGGTTGTTTGTTTTGGAAATATTTTTTGTTTTGTTCATGTATTTGTTGACTTTGTTCAGAGATGGTGTTTAGTTTTCTGTTTCCAGAGAAAAAAGTTAAATGGCTGTAGGTTTGAGGGAAGGAAAGTTTTGAAAACATACAGTAGAGGTGGCCTGTCAAGAAATGTACAATTGAAACAAAAAATTTCCCTGTGAGGAAGAAAGCAGTGTTTGACCAATATAATGGCAGTAATACAGAAGAGCTGTAATATAAGTTTAGGGATTTAATCATCTCATATTTTTCCAGAGAGAACCAGAAATCTGGTATTGTAATTCAGCTACTGTTTCTGTATGAATGAGTCATGTTTTGTTTCAAACCAGTGTTGACAATTCACATCTAAATTTGAGGTGCAAAACCCTGAGATACAAACTTGTCAACTCTACATTGTGAATACTGACTGACAGTATCAGGTTTTTAATGCCTATCTCAAGTATCATCTTTATATTAATGCTATTTGCCTGAAAGGTTATGCTTTTTATTTTCTTGTTTTGTGTGAAGGAATTGGGTGTGTGTTAGTTGTGAAGGTTTCAGATCGCTTGATGGTCTTTCTTGCCTTATTTTCTCAGGAAGCCCTACCCCAGTGACCCATGAAATAGTAACAGTAGGAGATCCTTTACTATCCTCTGGACTTAAGAGCATTGGTTCTAGGAGACATAGCACCTCTTCCTTGTCACAGCAGCAATCAAAACTCCGGATGATTTCCCCTATACGAGCTGGGAACACTTACTCCAGGCACAGTGCATCTTCTGTTTCCAACACAGGGTCCTCCTCAGAACATGAGCCAAGCATCAAAAGTACAGACCGCTTTGTGGGGTCAGTGAATGCAGGTACACCAAGTGCTCCAGTTCAGAGTTGCTCTAGCAGTTCAGGCTCCCAGAAAACAGCAGCTACAAGCGGAAGTAAAACTTACCAGCTGGATGCGTCTCAGTGTACAGAAGGAAAACATTCTGGCAGTTCAGATTTGATAGCCAAATGTGTGCCTTCTAAGGGAGAGAAAATTAAAACACTGACCTCAAAGGACCCGGATTATTCAGCTCATGGTTTTGCTTCTGGAGGAAACTCCAAAATGTCTGCTCAACCAACCAGTTCATCAGTTACGGAAATTAATGTTAAAATAGGAACCTTACAAGAATGTTCAGGATCATTTTCTTCCAAAGAAGCAATATCCTTTCCACCATTGCATCAGAGAGGCCCAAGGAAAGACAGAGATCAGCATGTGGAACCTGTACAGCCAGAGAAAACAGCTGCGGTTGATGAGATGGATGCGAAGGCCTTGAAGTCTGCTGGAGTAAATAGCAGATCTCCTGTAGCAAGTGAGCCAGTAGTTTCTGCCTCTAGAGACAGGCGTCAGAAGGGGAAAAAGGTAATGAAAGACAGTTTTAAAGAGAAGCATTGCCTAAAATCTCTTCCAGATTCAAGTCAAGCAGTAGGCAGTGATGAAGGAAACCTGAAGCCAGAGTTTGGTAATCAGGGTTTGGCAGTTGAACCAATTAGCCAGAGGTTGTGTAATAATATTGCTGCTGAAAAAGCTGGTGAGAAGTCTCCACCTTCGCAAGGGCTGTCTAAAGGTTCTGCAGTGCAGATTGAAGCAGCCTCTAAGGAATCTCAGGCACCTAGAAAACGCACCGTTAAAGTCACTCTGACTCCTCTCAAGATGGAAAGTGAAACCCAATCTAAAAATGCACAGCAGGAAAGCGATGCTGAGCCTCAGTCTGCAGGGACAGAACTGACTGCTTTGGCAGAGCCCTCCTCAACTTCAGAAAGCCCAGAAGATAACCCTGTAGTTCAGAGAAGTCCAAATGAAGCATCAGCACAGGAATCTCAGAATAATGCATATGAAAGTCTGCCTGTTCAGGATAACAACTTGATGCTCCAGGATGGAGGAGCTAAAGCTCAAGAGGAAGGCTCCTACAAACGGAGGTATCCACGGAGGAGTGCTCGGGCCAGATCCAATATGTTCTTTGGATTGACTCCTCTGTATGGCGTGAGGTCTTATGGAGAGGAAGACATTCCCTTCTACAGTAACTCAACTGGAAAGAAGCGAGGGAAGCGGTCTGCAGAAGGACAAGTGGATGGTGCAGATGACTTGAGCACATCAGATGAAGATGACCTATACTACTATAACTTCACTAGAACGGTGGTTTCCTCGAATACGGAGGAGAGGCTTGCATCCCATAACTTATTCAGGGAGGAGGAGCAGTGTGATCTTCCAAAAATCTCACAGCTAGATGGTGTGGATGATGGCACTGAAAGTGATACAAGTGTCACGGCAACAACAAGAAAAGTCAGTCAGGTAACTAAAAGGAGCAGTAAAGAAAATGGAACAGAGAATTTAAAGCTAGATAGAAGTGAAGAAGCTGGAGAGAAAGTACAAGTCACCAAGAGCTCCGCCATCCACAAAACTGACCCGAAGATAGATAACTGCCATCCTGTGAGCAGGGTTAAAGCACAGGGTCAGGATTCACTGGAAGCTCAGCTGAGCTCGTTGGAAACGGGCCGCAGAGCTCACGCAAGCACGCCTTCCGACAAGAACTTACTGGACACTTTTAACACAGAACTTCTGAAATCAGACTCTGACAATAACAACAGTGATGACTGTGGCAACATCCTCCCTTCTGACATCATGGACTTTGTACTAAAGAACACACCATCTATGCAGGCACTGGGAGAAAGTCCAGAGTCCTCATCATCTGAACTTCTCACGCTTGGGGAAGGTTTAGGTCTTGACAGCAACCGTGGCAAGGATATGGGCTTGTTTGAGGTGTTCTCCCAGCAGCTGCCAACCACTGAGCCAGTGGATAGCAGCGTCTCTTCCTCCATATCAGCGGAGGAGCAGTTTGAATTGCCGCTGGAGCTTCCTTCTGATCTCTCTGTTCTGACCACTCGCAGCCCTACGGTGCCCAGCCAGAATCACAACAGGCTCGCTGTCATCTCAGAGTCTTCGCTCTCTTCCTCGGGAGAACGGTCGATGCTTGCCTTGCCTTCCACGGAGTCTGGGGAAAAGAGGGTGACAGTCACAGAAAAATCTGCATCGGGGGAAGGCGAAACAGCGCTCCTGAGTCCAGGAGTAGACCCGAGCCCTGAAGGACACATGACTCCCGATCACTTCATCCAGGGTCACATAGATGCAGAGCATATAGCCAGCCCACCCTGTGGCCCCGTTGAGCAAGGGCATGGCAGCAACCAGGATTTAACAAGAAACAGCGGGACTCCAGGTATCCAGGTGCCAGTATCGCCCACCGTTCCCCTCCAGAGCCAGAAATACGTGCCAAACTCCACAGACAGCCCTGGCCCCTCGCAGATCTCCAACGCTGCGGTGCAGACAACACCGCCCCACCTCAAGCCAGCTGCAGAAAAACTTCTGGTAGTCAATCAAAACATGCAGCCGCTGTATGTCCTCCAAACCCTTCCCAATGGTGTTACTCAAAAGATACAGTTAACGCCTTCTGTTAGCTCTGCACAGAGTGTAATGGAGAGCAACACTTCAGTGCTGGGGCCCATGGGGAGCGGGCTGACACTGACCACGGGGTTAAATCCGAGCTTGCCCTCATCTCAGTCATTATTCCCTCCCGCGAGCAAGGGGCTGCTGCCCATGTCCCATCACCAGCACATACATCCCTTCTCCACGGCTGCTCAGACTGGCTTCCCACCAAACATTGGCAGCCCTTCGCCAGGTCTTCTGATTGGTGTCCAGCCACCCCCTGATCCTCAGCTCTTAGTGTCTGAAGCTAGTCAGAGGACAGACCTTGGTACCGCTGCTTCTACTCCAGCTGCTGCCCTGGGCAAGAAACGGCCCATATCTCGTCTGCAGTCACGGAAGAATAAGAAACTGGCTCCCTCTGGAACCCCTTCTGCTATAGCTCCTCCTGATATGGTCTCCAACATGACCTTAATTAATTTTGCTCCTTCACAAATCTCCAACCACCCACTGGATTTGGGAACCATTGCAAATTCGACATCCCACAGAACTGTCCCCAATATTATCAAAAGGTCCAAGTCCGGGGTCATGTATTTTGAGCAGACGTCTTTGCTTCCACAAGCTGGGACCACTACTGCAGTCGGCACATCTCCCAGTGTTATTGGGCCAGATGCCAGTCAGCTCCCAGCGGGGCCTGTATCAGGCCTGGCATCAAGTTCCTCGGTGCTGAATGTCGTATCCATGCAGGCCACTGCAGCCCCTACCACTGGTGGATCAGTTCCTAGTCATGTTTTGGGACAAAGTTCGGTAACATTAACTAGCCCTGGATTATTAGGGGACCTTGGTTCAATAAGCAACCTCCTGATCAAAGCTAGTCAGCAGAGCCTTGGTCTTCAGGAGCAGCACATGACTTTACCACCAAGTTCTGGGATGTTTTCACAGCTAGGAGCATCCCAAACTCCATCTACGGCAGCAATGACAGCTGCATCAAGCATATGTGTTCTGCCTTCAGCACAGACAATGGGCATGACGGTTGCTCCGTCGTCTGCTGACCCAGAAGGCTCTTACCAGCTTCAGCATATGACACAACTCTTAGCCAGCAAAACTGGCGTTGCTTCCTCCCAGCTAGACCTTGGCACAGCTTCAGCAACAACACAGTTGTCGAGCTTTCCACAGCTGGTTGATATCCCCAATAATACCGGACTTGAACAAAACAAGGCTTCCTCGTCATTGATGCATGCCAGTTCAGCATCTCCTGGAGGCTCCCCATCATCAGGTCAACAGTCTGCAAGTAGCTCTGTGCTGGGTCCCACGAAAATGAAGCCGAAAATCAAACGCATTCAGCCATCGTTAGACAAAGGGAATGGAAAGAAGCACAAAACTTCTCACTGGACCGGTTCCTCTGAAGCACACACTCCTGAGAGAGGAGCCCTTGCTGTACCCCAGGTCTCGACTACAGGGTAAGGGGGATGTTTGATTTTGCTCATCTCTGAGACTTTGTAGCAGTGCAAGAGAGAATCTTGCACTAATTTCCACAGCAAATTTTCTTCTTGATGATTTCTGAGGTGAAGACCTCAGCTACTAGTCGGAAGTAGATGCGTAAAGGAGTTAATAGAACTTTTACCTCTGGAAAGGGAGGGATGAAAAACTCAAGGCTTTCGGGATCAGGCTTATGAGGATGTTATTCACTGTTGACAGCTCTGGCAAATTAAGGCGTGTTTTAGAGATATCAATAGAGCAAATGGCACTCAAAAGGGTGATGACTTCTATTCCTTTATATTGTTGATGTGTGAAGTGCACTAGAAGTTGTAGTTGTACTATTAGTAGCATACTAAGGTACCAGAGTGAAGTGCCATTATGGTGTTGCCTTGGTCATTTAGGTTACAGAGTTCAAACTGCATGCCAGTTTCTTAGTCCCTCTCTGGTGTGTGGTTTATTCTTACCCCTCTTCCCTCCTCCTTTGTCCCTACAGGCAAGAGAGGCTGCAAAGGAACTGGGGGAGCAGGGAGAATCTTGCGCGCTCTGTCAGAGCAGCAGAGCATGCGCTTGTCTCACAGTAGAGGATTACTTTCCAGACCTTAACTTAAAATGACATTTGAATTGACTCTTTCAAACACAGATCTGTAGAGAGAATTGCTGCTGGTCTGTGGTTTGAGAGGCAAAGCTAGGCAGTTTTATGGGTGTAGTCCAGGGCTCTGTCTTAGTATCGTGCTGCCAGCAGTTAGGCACATTGCACCACTGGCTTTCAATCCTGGCTGCATGAGAGCACTCCAAAATAATTGCTGGTGCTAAAAGAATGTAAAATCTGTCTTCTGGTAACTGAGAAATACTGCACATCGCTTGTGTAATTCCTTGATCATCTTAATGTCCTCTGATAAATCTGGTTCTTAAACCGTTGATCCAAAACTTTTTAGACAGCTTAACCTTTCAAAATAACTTTTTCTGTGTTGCTGATACTTGCCAATTTGTTTTAAGCTGTGAAAGTTTTCTGTAGCTGTGTCCACGTTCTGCCACGTACCTCTTAACTCCTGAGCTCACTGATTGCTCAGACATATTTCTTATGCACCCGGATTCATTCATGCTCCTTCTTCCTCTTGAAGCGCAAGTCTCAATTCTGATGTGATGCTAGAAGCGTGATCTGGTTCCTCATATCATAGGAGCAGTTGTTACTACTTCTGTAGTTCTCCTGAACTGCTGAATCACTCATGGCAGCTCCTGGTGGATCTGTTGCTACTTTGCAGTTTCACTTATGGCACATATGGCTTGGCAGGTATTTTGAATGTTCCTAAATCTTTTTGTTCCAGGACTCCTGCTGTGAAGGCAGATACGCAGGATGCAGCAAGTGTAGATCAGCCATCGCATAAACAGTGTGGCCAGTCTGCAGGGTAAGCATTAAACAGATCTCTCTGTCAGGTTCTGCTCGCTTGAGCTTAAGGACATTTATACCAAGAATGCAAGAAATCTTAGTTTGATAGCTAAAATATCTTGGGAGCTTTCAGTCTGGAATGAGCTGTTACATTTAGTTGCAATATGGAGCCATTTTTTAAATCAAGTTATGCGTAGCTCTGGGAAGCTTAGTGCTTGCTGAGAAGACGACTATGCACACAGTGTTGACCGATCATGTTAGCATCCGCCTTGCTACTGAACAGGGCTAATACAAAGAACAGGTCACATACTGTATTGACTTAAGACTGCTACCCACAGACTGATAGATGCCTCAAAAATAGATGCCACTGAGTAGAATCTTTTTGTTTGTTTGTTTTGGATTGAACTGATGTTAGAACATTTGATCTGGAAAAAGGTTCTCAAATCTGTCTAGTTTTCAGGATTTTATAGGCAGCTGTTCAGGGCTGGTAAGGAAATGAGGCAGGTTGTTAAATATTTTTCTCCATGTTAAATTCCTTCCCTCCCAAGGCAAACAATGGTCCTCCCAGAATCTCAATCAACACAGAACTCAACAAATGAGCAAGAAAATAAAGGTATGTTGCTTCTTCAAAAGCACTGAGCCTTGGGACTCTCCAGGCCTAGGAAATTAGTACCCTGAAGTTTTGTGTTTTGTGTGTCTTGTTCTCTCAGAAGAAAAATCTCGGAGCTAATAGTCATGTTATTCTTGCTATGAAAGGAGGAAGTGTTGGTTTGCTATTAATAGATAGCAGACAAATAGTTACGTCTCTATTTTTAGTTTGTGAAAATTTCAGCACTTGAGATTTCACACTCTTAACACAACACTGTCTAGATTCTTTTTCTTGGATGTATTTACTGGTCATCAAAAGGCAAGTTTAGTAAGTAATTTTCAGTTGTGGAAAAAACAGTGGGAAAAGAATAATTCTACTCAATTTCCATTTTCATGCCGTCTTCTCTCTTTTCTAGGCTCAAAAGCTCTCGAGGAAGAAGAGAGCACTTTCAGCTCCCCACTTATGTTTTGGCTTCAGCAAGAGCAAAAAAGAAAAGAGTGTCTTGGTGAGAAGAAACCAAAGAAAGGTTTGGTTTTTGAGATCTCTAGTGATGATGGCTTTCAAATCTGCGCAGAAAGCATTGAAGGTGAGAACTGTGCATTTTTGGCTGTACTGGTTTTACCTTGCCTTGCTAGAAGTGACGTTGACTTCTGAGGATCTCTTACTTGCCTTTTTAATGGAATTAGAAAAAAAAAAAGACCAAACCTTGATTTACAGCCCTAGAACAATCCTAGTTCCTAACAATGTCTGGATTGTATTGATTTTAATTTTTTTCAATAGAATATATTCAATGAATATATATATCATTGTCCTATTTTTGTTTTATCAATTGACCAATGGTGTCGAACCATATTTTGTCAAGAAATACCCTACTTTCTCATCCGCACTGGTTATCTAGACTGTCCTCCAGACGAGCTGCTGAAGATTCTTACTTCCCTCTTTGCCAAAGTGAATTTTGGAGAGGATGGGAGCAATTGGATCTAAGGATCTTAATTTATGGCCCAGGAAAGGATGCAAACTTCACATTCTCCAGTTAGTTTATTTAAATATGAGTATTTGTTGGAAAACAGCATACTGCACATGTACGTAGAACTCTACCAACAGTATTGTTTCACTGGAAACCTGATAAGATGCAGCAAAATAACAGGCATAGCAAGGCACCTGTTTCGGCAGTCCTCGCTGCCCAGCGCCCGGATACTCTCTCTCTATCTTGTCTTCTGTTTGTGTGACTGCAGATGCCTGGAAGTCACTGACTGACAAAGTTCAAGAAGCCCGTTCTAATGCCCGCCTGAAACAGCTATCTTTTGCAGGTAATGTCCGGTGCTAAACTCTGTTCTGTCTGCAAACAGATCTCTCTGTGGGTTCAGCAGAGTCTTAAGAGTTTCAGTTCAGCTGCTGACTGCTTTATGCAGGATAATTTCTTCCTGATGAAATTATTTAAAACTCTTATGTGGAATGACCTAGCTAATACAGTGCTGCTGTGACAGTTGCAGGCTAGCACACAGGTTGTATGTAACAAGCTGCTGTGTTCTCTTGCTCAGAGTCTGCAGTCAGTTTGCGTTTGTTGTGCTCCTTCTCTTGGTCCAGGTGTGAATGGTTTGAGGATGCTGGGGATTATCCACGACACTGTTGTGTTCCTGATAGAGCAACTGTACGGAGCAAAGCACTGCCACAACTACAAGTTCAGATTTCATAAGCCAGAGGAGGCCAATGAACCTCCTCTGAATCCACATGGCTCTGCTAGGGCTGAAGTCCACCTGAGGCAAGTGTGAGCTTTGTCATTGTTAAGGTTAACAGCCCATTTACTCGATTGATTATCCATCAATCCGACTCTGTGGCAGAGCATAAGCAACTTACGGTTTAACCCCAGCCGGAAACTAAATTCCATGCAGCCACTCTCTCACTCCAGCCCCTGCCAAGGGATGTGAAAGAGAATTGAAAAGGAATGTAAAACTCAAGGGTTGAGATAAGAACAATTTAATAATTAAAATAGGAAAAAACCCCAAAATGATAATAATGATGATGATGATAATAATAAAGTAGTAGTAGTAGTAGCAGTAGTAATATTAGGGGGGAGAAGAGGAGAGGAGTGAAATCCGAAGGGAAGAGAGGAAAAAACCTGATGCACAAGACAATTGCTTACCACCCACTGGCCAATGCCCAGCCAGTGCCCCAGCAGCGATCACAAGGCCCTGGTCAACCCCTCCCCACCCACCCAGTTTATATATTCAGCGTGACATTCTATGGTATGGAATACCTCTTTGGCTATTTCAGGTCAGCTGTCCTGGCTGTGTCCCCTCATGATTTCTCATGCCACTCCAGCCTTCTTGCTGGCAGGACTTGAGAAACTGAAAAGTCCTTGACTTAATTGTTGTTAAGTAACATTTATACTAAAACCAGCAGTGTACTATCAACACTGCCACACCAAATCCAAAACACAGCACTGTACCAGCTACTAAGGAGAAAATCAACTGTTCCGGCTGAAACCAGGACAGAAACAAATCTCTGCAGTGCTAGAAGCTCTCAGTCAGAAAGAAATGTTAGCAGGAGCCTGCATTTTGCTGTTGCTTTGTTTAACAAAGCTTGTCTGGCTGGTGCTTTCATTCACAGTTCTCGGAAACTGTTAGTTGTTAGCCTGATGCAAAGAAGCTTTAAGAGAGGACAGACCGGTGAAGGTGTAAAGCAGTAAAAAAAAAAAACCCAAAACACCAAACTTCTGGCAACCACAAGTGTAGTTTCAGTCAGTAAAACAAACTTCCTTTGGTCTTTTTAAATTGCAGGAAATCTGCATTCGATATGTTTAATTTCTTGGCTTCTAAACACCGACAGCCCCCAGAATACAACCCAAATGATGAGGAAGAGGAAGAAGTACAGCTGAAATCAGCCCGGTATGCAGCAGGGTTTAAAGGTTAAAAGGGGAGAATAATGCTGTGGTGCTAAAATGACCTGATTGGCCTTAGTTATTACATATTGCATTCTTTGAGGTGGTGTTTAAAATCTGAAAGTTACAGAGTGCTAGCAAATACAATGAAGACTCCTACAATAGCAAGAGAGCTGATAGCTGAAGGTGACTACCAGGCCAGTCTTCCTTTGAATGTTTCTTTTCCTCACTAATGTAAAACAACCTGATGAGAATTTGGGCAGGAAAGGGAGGAAGTGATCTTTTACATATATTTAAGCCCACTGAATTAATTTTGATTTTGTTCTCAGTGGGCTGCAGTGTTGCAGTGTCTAAACTATTGCATCTTGGGAAGTATCCCAGATAATACATGGCACAGACCCTCCATTAAAGGTCATCGCTTAGCAGCATCTCTGTGTTCTAGGAGGGCGACTAGTATGGATCTGCCAATGCCCATGCGCTTCCGACACTTGAAGAAGACCTCCAAGGAAGCAGTTGGTGTCTACAGGTACTGTTTTGCTCTGGTACCATGATCTCTGGGGCAGAGGAAGGTGAAAACTGAAAATCCTCTATGAAGTCAGACTATAAAATTGAGGGGAAAATGCAGGTTTGGGATTTTTCCCTCCTTCTCCCTGCCCAAGTTAAATATTTGAAAAGTAATCCTGAGCACAAAGTACTTACTGCTTGCTGGCTTACCTTGGTAATAGCTAAGGCACGTGCTTAAGGGCAGGCAGGAGAGACCTAGCTTTGTCCTTTGTAGCATTATGTTATACAAGGGTAGTGATACGGCAGGGATCCCTGTAATGCATAATCTGTTTCCCTTAGTGTTTACAGTCTTGTGTTTCTGCGCTTTGCTTGTATCGTCCACAGTACTTGCTTACCTTGTTGCTTTTTTTTTTTTTTTTTTTTTTGCTTTTTTTTTTTTTTTTTTAGGTCTCCCATCCATGGCCGGGGTCTGTTCTGCAAAAGGAATATCGATGCAGGTGAGATGGTGATCGAATATTCAGGCAACGTCATTCGCTCCATCCTCACTGACAAACGAGAGAAGTACTACGACAGTAAGGTGAGTTGTGGGCTTCTGTAGAAATTCTTAGAGAGTTTGGGCAAAGTAGAAAGTGAAGGTAGGACAGGCTTGTGTGAAAATTGTGATGTGGCAAACGCAGATGGGGATTAGAGACTCTTTAGGGTATTTCCCTTGCTGGAGCTCTGGAGGCCCTGCTGCTGTTCTCCTGCAGCCTGGGAAGGGTCTCAGTCCCTTCTTGGATCATTGCAGATCCAGTGGGTGCAGGGATGAAATGATTCCAATGTGAGCTTATGAAGACAAGGGAAGAGAGGTTGCAGATGCTCTTAATGGCTTGACTTCTGGTTGCTGTAGTGAGCTAGGTTTCTCCTAGGGTGGCTCAGTCTTCACTGTCCTGAGCTAACCCTCTTTCTCCCCTCCTAACGTTAGGGCATCGGTTGCTACATGTTCCGCGTTGACGACTCTGAAGTGGTGGATGCCACCATGCATGGGAACGCAGCCCGCTTCATCAATCACTCCTGCGAGCCTAACTGCTACTCCCGAGTCATCAACATCGATGGCCAGAAACACATTGTCATCTTTGCCATGCGCAAAATCTACCGAGGGGAAGAGCTCACCTACGACTACAAGTTCCCCATTGAAGACGCCAGCAACAAACTGCCCTGTAACTGCGGCGCCAAGAAGTGCAGGAAGTTTTTAAACTAGGACTTCCATCAGCTGCAAGTGAGCCCTGAAGGGCCTGGGGCAAACCAAAGCTTCAAGTTACTCCCGCCCCAGCCCTTTGGACCAGACCGGGGGGGGCAGAGGCAGGATTGAAGATCAGCTGGGCTCAGCGACCTGACTGGTGGCTGCGTTTCTCTGTCAGAGTCCACATCTTCATGTCTCATATGTGCACACTTACCCTCGTGAAAGACATGGGCAACTGGAGAAGATCCTCAGCGTGATTATGTTTTTGCTATTGTCATTTCCCCCTGCCCCTGGTATTTGTTTCTCAGTGTGGGGCTAATGAGTGGGAGAGGGGAGGGGAGGTCAGCCTAGGCCCAAGCGTGGGGGAGTGATCACGGATCCTGTCCCTCCATCCCTCTCCGTCTCTTGGTTCAGTGCTGAACATGGAGCTTGCCACTGCCTTCGAGGACTGTGTCCCGAGTTCAGTAGCACAGCGTTTGAATGAGCTTGTCTCCTAGGGGGAGAGACTGCGCCCCGCCAACCAGCTGCCCCCAGGACTGCGCAGGTGTCTGTGGTTCTTTGTGCTCTGCATCTGCAAAACACTATTTGTGTACGGGCCGGCGTGGCGTGGGCAGCCTGGTGCATTGCATGGGTGCGGCTTGTCTGGTTCCGTCGAGGAAGGCCGATCCGGGGAGAGCGGAACAGAGCAGCCCGCAACTAGACTGAGGAGGGTTTGGCTAGCACTTCACTCCAAAATCCCCATCTGAGGGAAGGGGAATTCATGGCATTCTTTAGCAGAGAGGGAGCTTGTGCCAGCCCTTGTGGGCACAAGGTGCTTCTGGCTGGCAGCCTCTCTGCCACTGTGGAGCTGGTCTGAGGGACCATTGTCTCCAAGGTGAGATGGGGAGTGAGATCCGGCTCCAGGGTTGGCTGTGTAGCGCTGCAGAGCAGGAGCTAGGCAGGACTTGCATGGAGTCTCCCACAGTGTCTGTTCTGCTCAGCCTTGCCATGGCATCAGAGGGCCAGGTTGGGGGAGAAGGGTGTGATCCTGCGAGCAGGTGTGGTTCATCTTTGGGTGTAGTCATACTGTCTTCCCTGGAAGGTACGGGAAGAGGCACTGAAACAGCACGTGAGTTCCCTGCAAAAACAAGGCCAAACATTAACCAGCCTCATCTGCATCGTGCAGCATCCAGAAGCGCATAGGAAATACATTAGCAATGGGCACGGTTGAAGTTGCTGCAGCGGAGGCACCAAGCTTGTTTCAAGTGAATCCAAAGACACTGTCGTCCCAATTAGTCATGTAAATCCTCCTCCCATTTGGGTCTGCTTCATGCCTCCAAATCAGAACCACAGAGAAAGAAGTCAAAAGCCCCAAGGCTAACAAAGGACGACATTGGATTTTGCTCTGTTCTGTTTACAGTTTAGTATTTAAGGTTTTATAAATGTAAATATATTTTGTATATTTTTCTATGAGAAGCACTTCATAGGGGAAAGCACTTATGACGAGGCTTTTTAAACAGTGGTATTATCCTAATTTAAGAGAATCTCTTTTTAATGATTTTTTTTTTTATTTTCATAGGACGGTTATAGGAAATACCTGGTTGGACACAGTCTGATCCTCTCTCCAGAGGCGGGGGGGGGGGGTACACTTTATTTTTAATTTTTACTCTTGTTCTGCCTTTTTGACTTCAGTAACTGTTTCCAGGAGGTTTGGCTGGACCTTAAATTTTATGTACCCGTTGAGATGGGAGCAGGAGGGAGGCTTGCCCAGCTTAGGAGGAGTTTGACTCTGTCTGAACAACTGTCTGTGCCCCGAGGCAGGAGGCGTGATGCTGCCCTGCCTGTGCCAGCATCCTGCGTGTATTTGAGAAGGAAAAGCAAGGTAAAATGAGAGAGGGAGACCTGGCTCTCAATACCTCTCTTGCTAGGAGGCTGCTCTGGGACAGGTGCCTCATCCTGCAGCCCCTCTCTTGAGGGCAGATGGGTTTTTCTGTGAAGAGTAAGCAGGAAGTGCCCTCACTGTTCTGAGTTGTCCCTGCAGGTGTGTTGGCAGCCATTCTGGGAGGTGGCAGGCTGGTGGGCTGCCCTGAAAAAGCATCGGCAGTCGGTGGGAAAGGGAAGGGAGAGAGAAGAGAGCCTGCTGACTCCCCCAGTGCTCCCAGCAGGGCAGCCTGAACCCGCACCCTTTGGGCCCTGAGGCCCCATCCTCTGACCTGAGAATGGAAAATGGCACTCGCTCAGAGTCACCTACTGCCAGTTTCCTTTTGTTATTGCACTGTGTGATGATTATTTGGTGATAACTGTTGCAAGAAAAGTCAAATTGACGCTGCATTTGTTACTGAGATGATTTGATGCACTGACAGTTTGGGAACGCACATACCTTGAGGAGGCCAAAGAGCCTGTGCCCGGGGGCTCCTGGCCCCGCGTCCCCGGGTGCAGCTGCTCTCAGTCCTTTTCCTTTCCCGTTTCTGATGGCAGTGCTGGGGGACAGCCCTTGCCTTGGTGAAGCCCCATCAGTCGACCAGAGTAGCCCAGCTCCACCGTGTTTTCTCACCCACGCTGCTGCTGTGTGCCAGTGACACAGAAGGAGCATCTTCCCCAGCAAGCGAATCAGTTCCATCTGCGTGGCTGCGGGATGAGGCTCCATCTGGGAAGCACTGCCCAAAGCCACCCCGAAGCGTAGGGAGAAGCGGGGAAGTGGGTCAGGGGGAGCGGTGTGCCACAGGACCCCCCCCAGGAAGCAGGCGCCAGGCATCTCTCCTCCCGCAAGGAGCGGTTGAGCCCGCGGGTCTGGCTGCTGTCTGCTTTGCTGCTATACCCGTCGCGGCTGCCTCGGCAGCAGCCGCTGTGGCCAGTGAAACTAACTGTACCCCTGGGAAGCTGTGCGGTGCCTTGCGGCGGGCTCGGGATGAGTGGCTGCAGCAGCGAGCGCCTGGGCTCGCTGCCATCTGCCTGCCCGCCTGCCCCTTGGCCCTGGCCTCCCCGGGCTGGCGGTGAGTGCAGCGCAGCTTTCCCCCCCCCCATGGATGAATGTATATTTTATAAGGACTGACACAGATCACGGAATCTGAAAATACTAAGGAAAAAAAAAAAAAAAAACTTAGTGCGTTTATGGTTTTATTTTTCTTTGTACAAACCAACATGGGTTTTGTTTGGTTTTTTTAAGGAAAAGCGGGTCATTGCAAAGGGCTGGGTATCTTTTCTTTCTGGTTTTCTTTCATTTCAAAGCAATACCAGGTTCTTCAGCGAGAGTCTTCGTGCGGAATCATGCCATTCAAACTCATACTACTGGTCCACTCTCTACACTCTCAAGTTTTTTTTTTTTATAACTATAAATACGATATATATAGGAACTAATATAGTAATGCACCGTGTAATGAAGCCTAGTTCAGTATCGGTCCATGGCTTTTACTTCTCTTAACACTATAGATAAGGATTGTGTTACAGTTGCTAATGAGGCCAGGAAAGGTGTGCCGTGCGTCCCTGCCTGGCCACAGCTGCTAAGGCGAGGGCGGCTGGGGAGCCGGGAGCGGGCGGCTCAGCCTTTCCTGGCCCTTCTTGTTACCAGTCAGTACTTGTACAACTTGGTTTCTTCCTTTTCTTCCTTGTTTTGGTTATGAATGTTGGGGTACCACCTGCATATAGGGGGGAAAAAAAAAATGTGCTCTGTGCTTTCCTGGTATCTTTTTAACGAGGTACAGTAGCTTTGTCTATCAACCGAGAACTATACTTGTGGTGTTTCTTTTATTGAGCTTAACAGTCTCTTTAGTAAATACAGGTAGGTGAATAATTGTTTCAGGAAAAAAAAAAAAAAAGACAAAAAAAAAGCTCTGCAAAAGCAAGGTTATGTTCTAGAAATACATTTCTTGACAACTTATCATGTATAACAAATCTCTCTTTTTTTTTTTCTTTTTTTTTTTTTTTTCTTGTGTTCTTCCAAGCTTCTGGTGGTTTTGTTTTGTTTTGTTTTAAAAAAAAAAAAAAAAAAAAAAAGAGGAAACCTGTCTAAAGTACATCAGTGTTAACTCCCTGTCACAGGGAAGAAGGAAATACTTTACTAGTTTAAAAAAATGCTGAAAGCTCTGCAAAAGACTGAATGTAAAAATAAAAAAAGTGTACATAGTTGTAAAAAAAAAAAGGAGTTTTTAAACATGTTTATTTTCTATGCACTTTTTTTTATTTAAGTGATAGTTTAATTAATAAACATGTCAAGTTTATTGCTGCACAGGGTTGCTCTTGATTTCTTCATGAGGGTGGAGGAGCTGCTTCCACCATGTCACCACTTTTGGCAGCTTGCGGAGGGACGGAAGCCGCTGGCCGGCAGCCATGGGTGGGAGCGCTGGGGGTGTCCAGGGCCACTTTGCCTGCCCCACACTGCAGCGGGGTTTCAGTGGGGAGGTGCCAGGCTCCAGCCAGCCGCTGCTGCTGGGCATAGGTCACCTTGGGAAGCTGTGGGGCTCCCAGCTGGGCTTCGGGGCCTCAGAGGCTGGGATAGGACAAATGGTGCCAGCAGTGTGAACATTAACCCACGAGGGCTCTCAGCACTCAGCGCGGAGGGCACCATGGCCACGGCGAACGACAGGGCCGTCCTGCATACCATCTTTAACCCCAGCACCCCTTTTGGGGATATCCCTGGGCTGGATGAGGAGGAGGAGGAAGATGCCCAGGACGAAGGTGAGGTGACACTGTGTTGGGTTCTCGGTGTTGTGTTCTTGCAGTCGGCAGCGGGGTCCCCGTGCGGAGGTGGAAGGAGGGCATGCAGGCGGACAGGAGTCCGGGCCTTGGTGCCCTGCCCTGTGTCCATTCCCACCCCAGCACAGCGGCTGTGCGGTGGATGGTGGGACTGCTCCCTGGGGCACCCCCGTACCAGCCACTTCCCCAGCTGAGGGGGCCCTGGTGTGCCGCCCCAGGGGAAGGCTTTGCGCAGGAACTGCTGGAGCAGGTCCGGGACCTGGAGCTGCAGGGGGTTTCTGCTGCCGAGTCGGGGGACGTGAGCATGGCCCTGGAGAGGTTCAACGAGGCTATCCACCTGCTGCCAGAGCGTGCCTCAGGCTACAACAACCGGGCGCAGGCCCTGCGGCTGCGGGGGGACGTGGCAGGTGAGCAGCGCTGGTGCGGCCGGGTGGCAGGTGGCCCCCGGGTACGCCCAGCCCACCCCAATGCCCCTCTCCCCTGGCCAGGCGCCCTGCGGGACCTGGATACAGCCATCCGCCTGAGCCGGGGCCGCGGCCGTGCCGCCTGCCAGAGCTTCGTGCAGCGTGGCCTGATCCGCCAGCTGCACGCTCAGGACGAGGACGCCCGGCAGGACTTCGAGCGGGCAGCGCGGCTGGGCAGCACCTTTGCCCGGCGGCAGCTGGTGCTCCTGAACCCCTACTCGGCGCTCTGCAACCAGATGCTCTGCGAGATGCTGGGGCGGCTGCGCAACCCTGGTGGCACCGGCAGCGAGTGAAATGGGAGAGGCAATGTGCGGCTCAGGCGGGCCCATCCAGGAGGCCCGTCTCAGGTGCTGGACATCCCATTCCGCCTCCTCCCGGGAGACGGGAAGGACAAAAGCCCCTTGCTCTGTCTCAGCCCCAAATAAACTTCCCCGTGTCCCTGGCACTTGGGCTTTGCTCGCAGTGTTGTGGGCAATTGTGGTGCAACTCCCGCGTGTGCACAGCCCCGCGGAGACGGGCGGCCCCGTGGGTGTAAAGGTGGGCTGCGTGGGGTCCTGCGCAAGAGGCATGATGGGGGAGCACGGGGGGGGGGGGTTCTAGCTCCTGCCCCGGCCAGAGGGTCTCTGGCCGCTCTTGCACGCTGCTGGGCCGTGCCTGGGGCCCCGGGGGCGGCAGGACCGACCCGGTGGGGGGGTCGCTCGCAGCCGTGCCGGGACCGCCCCTGCGCCGCGTGCACAGCCCTGCGGGCGGCAGAGCCGCACTGCGGGCCGGGCTGGAAGCGGCGGCGGCGATGCTCCAGGTAAGATGCGGGCTGGCCGCATCCTGCGGCCCCAGCCGTGAGCCGGGGTGCCGGGGGCCCGGCGCGGGGATGGCCCCGCGTGCCCCTGTCCCAGCTGTTTCTCTCCCAGCGCCGGCACGACATGAGGCGTCCCCGGGGCTGCCCGCGAGCTGCCCCTTGCCCGCTGCTGCTGCTGCTCAGCCTCCGGGTGCTCTGCTCGGCAGGTGAGGCTGCGGCGGGGTCCAGCGCATGGCTCCGGCAGCGGGACCCTGCCGCGGCTGTGATGCGCTGCGGGCTCTCCGGCAGGGCTGGGGGAGCTAGGCCCCACCATCGACGGGCGGCCGCTGGCGGTGTGCACGCTGAGGGAGGAGGAGAGCCGTGTCTTCACCTGCCGGACCCCCCGGCCGGTCCCCGGCACCGCGCTGGTGTGGTACCTCAACGGCCAGAAGCACGAAGCAAACTGCTCGGCCACGGGTGCTGCCAGCACCCTCACCCTCACCGCCCGGCGCGCCGACCGTGAGCTCAGCTGCTCCCTGACAGACCCGGTCTCCGGCAAGACCTACAACTCCTCGGTCCTCCTCGACGTGCAGTGTAAGGTCCACAGCACTGGTCCTGCTCTGGCCGGAGGCACCGGGAGGGCATGTGCAGCTGTGCCTGACCAGAGCAGGACAATGACCTGTGTCCCTCACAGCCGTAGCGATGCAGCGTCTCATCAGTCCTGTGCAAATATGGCTGGTGAGCACGCCAGGCTCCTGGCTGTGCTGCCCCTGTCCCCAGCTGTCCCTGTCCCCATCCCTGCTGCCCATCTCACTGTCTGTGTTTGTTGCCCAGATAAGCCAGAGATCCTGCGGGCAGATGCCCACTACCAGGTCGATGGCACTGGGATTCTCCTGGTGCTCTTTGCGCTGGTGCAAGCCAACCCACCTGCCAGCGTCACCTGGGTGGACCAGGACGGGCACGTGATGGCCAACACCTCAGAGTTCCTCCTCTTGGGTGCCATACATTACCCAGGCCTATCCAACCACTCGCTCCGCATCCACCTCAGCAGTGCAGCTGGCAACTTCTCTCTCAGCGCTGCCAACAGTGTGGGTGTTGCCACTGCCTCCCTCCTGCCCCCAGGTAGGTGTTGGTGGGGACAGGTGCAGAGCAGCAGCCATACGGAGGGACGCTGAGGGGGCCATGCTGTCCATACAGGGCTGCTGGATGCCCGTGTGAAGCTGCCCCTCCTGGGCGTTGTTGTTGGAGCAGCCCTGGCCCTGGGCACCTTGCTCAGCCTGGGTTCCTGCGCTGCCTACCTGGCATGCTGCCGGCCCAAGCCAGTGCCAGGTAAGGGTCAGGCAGGAGGGAGCAGCCCGCTCAGCCAGTGCTCCCACAGCTCCGAGCATGTGCAGCCCTGGGGCACGCGCCTGCCTCGCCAGACTCAATCCCTGCCACCCAACCTGCACCTCGTCGACCTGATGCAGGAGGCCAGAGGTAAGACCCCAAGGTGCCAGTGCAGAGGAGAAGGAGAACACGGGGTCATGGATCCTGGCTGGGTGAGGGCCAGGTGTCCCAGCTCTCACCCCTTTCTGCCACCACAGCTTCTCCCAAGGATGTAAGAGCTAGTGCCAGCGCAGAGGAGAGCACACTGCCAGGGCTGGAGCACTCCTTAGTTCTCAGCAAGCTCAGTGAGGGCACGTGGGCAGGTGAGCAGCCCTGTAAGCCATGCTGCAGGGATACTGGCCTCCACAGCCACCCCAGAAAGCAACTGCAACAAGCTGTCTTTGTCCTGCAGGTTTTGTCCAGCTCCCGACATCCGGGCGCGTCTACAAAATGCCCAGCATGAGCAGTGAAGAGATCTGGCTGTGAGACGCCACGTGGTGCCCATGAGCCAGGGCTGCCCAGCACCAGGTATGTACCAGCCTCTGGAGAAGTGCAGCCCAGGGTGCTGGGTAGGCCATGTTGGATGGCAGGTGCTGACCAACCCCCAGCTATACGTTAAGCTATGTGCTGCTGGTCTCAGTAGCTGTGCCTGTCAGCCAAGGCACGATTTATGTAGCCTGTGTACTTTGTTAATAAACTACTACAATCAAAATGCATTAAAGCTGTTTATAGCCAAGGCTCTGCTAAGCTGCTAGTGCTGCAATTCCTCCCGGAGTAAGGCCGAGCACCAGCCTTGTTTCAGCAGGTTCACAGCCTGTTTGCTGTGTGGTCCTCTCTGCCCCTGCTAGAGCTGTGGCAGATGGACAGGCAGGCAGCATGGTAGGGGCTGGAGAGAGTCATCCCAACAGCAATACACTCTCAAGCATCTGTGTGGTGTTGCGCTGGTTATTTCTCCTTGGCAGCAGTTAAGGGGCTTGAGAATAGAAAAAGAGGCTCAATAATACAGGGCGGTGGAGGTTCATCCCCAGATCAGACCTTAGAACACACTGGGCAGATCCAAGCATTGTGTCTGAGCATGGAATTTATTCCCACCTGCTCTGGTACTTCTAGTGTGCACTTGAGGAGCTTCTGCTCTGCAGCATCTATGGCACAGGGAGCCTGTCATGGGGAAGAGCCAGTTTACTGCTGAGATGGAGCAATTAGGCTGCTTCTACAATAAATGCGATGAGTAAAGTTCTACTCTATGAATGCAGAACAGTTCAGCAGCATCTGCAAAACCAGGGTGGCTTCCAAAGTGCTGCACGCTGCTTCATAGGCTGCTTTGGTCAAGTCTTCATGTCTAGCAGCAGATGTTGATCCAGGAGATGAATGTTTAATGTGAAGCTTCAAGTAAAGCTTAACACTTCCGCACCTGCCACTTGTGAAGGTGCGTTGGATGGTGGGCTCCTGTCCTTCTTCCCATCAGCCAGGGGCTTGAAATGCTGCAGGGGAAAGAATGTGTTAGTGCAGATTCAAGTCTCATTAATCATGCTGCACACATGCATCTGAAAATGCAAGTGCTCTGTATGAGCCATACATTCAGCAGTTGCCTTGACTTTGGTGGGAAAAGCATTCCAGGCTTATGCTGGACTGTTAATGCAGCATCCTCAGCCCTGTGGCACATTGGAGGCTTCTTGTGCAATGCTGAGGTACTAGGGAAATGAGAAGCTTAGAAAACTTTCTTTGGATTCCTTTACCACGGTCTACCAGCCCTTTATGAACACCCACAGCGTAGCAAGGCCAAAGGTAAGGAGTGAAGCTTTGCAATGCTTCCAGCTGGTAGAGTGGTGCCTGTCTGGAGCTGCATACCTGTGAGTTCTTGAACTCCGAGTAGAGGGAGAAGAGGATGTGCAGAGGCTGGATCCGACTCTTGTACACAGGGATGTCCAGAATGGCTACAAGTAAAAGCAGAAGTGTGTGAGAGCATCCTGGCTGCACCGCCCTGCACAGAGTAAGTAAAGCCTGAGCTTCCCACTGCCCGCTATTACTTGGGCCTTTCATCAAACGCTGCAGATGTCTGCAGTATAAGTAGTCCGCTTTGTACTGAAGGCAGCAGAGAATGATCATGACTGCTCAGGGCTGAGCCTGCATCTACAGGTCTTTTGCTTTAAGCGAAGCAGTACCAGGCCAGCAGCCCATCTGTGTGCTCAGTGCAGTCTCCCCAGCTTACCACATATCATGTCGATGTATTCGGTCAGGTCACAGTTCATCTCTGCAGTCGGGAGGCCCACCTGGAAGAGACGAGGCTGTCAGCTCTGCTCCTGTATGGGCAGAGCCTGACAGCATACCCTGGTCTCAGGCCAAGTGCAGAGGCCACCTGGATAGCAGCCAGGAATTCAGGCATTAGGCTGCTCCCCGGTGTTCTGGCAAGGAGAAATGGCAAGCAGGAACAAACCTGAATGGGCCAGGCTTCAGGCAAAGAGCTCAGAATGGAGCAGGCACCCAGCTTTCACAGAAGATGGTTTCTAACATCACGTGCTGAGCTAACCACCCATCGCTTGGACAACGTACCTTTCCCAAGAGCTCCTCAAATTCTGGTGACCACTCCTGCATCAAGGTCTCGATGTCGGGCATTGGCCTGCCAGGGGAGAAAGAAGACAACCTTCAGGACCACACATAACTGGAATGGCTTCCTTACTGCCAGACTGCTGTAAACGGGACAGCTTCCATTCTGAACAGCTGAAAATGAGATGTGCGTGTCTGCTGAAGGTCAATGCAGGCACTTTTATGTTGCAAGTTCCGTGTGCTAGCTGTTAAACTAATTCAAGTTACGTAGGGAAAGGGAAGTGCAGAGGGAAACATCCTGCACACATGCATGGTAGGATGGCCTGACAATTAGCATGTCTTCTCCCTCTCGGAGATATTTTGATAGTTTTACTCAGCGCTCCTAAACTTTGCTACCAGCCTCCCGCTGACCTAAGCTTAAGCTGTACGAGTGTGTGTGAGGGAGAGTTGATGTAATGGTTCACCTGGTGTAATGCACAGTGGCAGGAGGTTTGCAGCGGTGCAGTTCACTGATACTTTCAATCCAGTTGTCAATGGCTTTGGAGTTGTTCTCTGCATTCTCCAAACTCCTTACTTTTATCTGCTGCTAAAAACAAAAATATGAACCTGGAAGATTTCATGGTGTTTTGGGGCTCTTGTGAACCCTACTTATGCTCTGATTTACCGTGCCTTTTCTCTTTCCTAGTTGTACTATACCAACTGATTTCTGCAGACAGAAAAGCAGCTGCCAAACAAAACATCCAGGAAAACCAGGTGTTGACAACCAAAAGGAAACAAAGTTTCACCTGAAGGAAACTGTACCAAGGCTTGCCTGAAGTGAAGCTTAGATCCATTGCAGTTTAAAGCTATGGGTTAAAGGAAAAGGTTAGTTTTTTTCTGCTTTTAAAGCTAAGTTACCGTCTGTGCTGCAACACTGTAGTCACAGAGACAAAAGTAAGAATGAAATGTGGTTTTGCCATAGCCATTAAGCAGCAAGCACGACCTCCCCCTCTCTGACTCACTGTGATGTTGTGCTGCCTGGAGTTCTCTGTCAGCCAAAGGGAGAGCACAGTGGGATCTGACTGCTTGGTCGATGGCTCGTCCAGGACCAGCAGGCCAAGGTTATCAGGCTTGCCATCAGGACGAGGAACCTGCAGATAAGCAGAGACCCTGTTTTCTACAGGAGTCCAGAGTGGGGGAAGTTGGGGCTATTTTTACACAGCCTCCCTATGGTTTAAAAATCAGACCCTAAAAGGATTCAGTAGGCATGCTCTCTTGATTAGGAGTTGTGTAGCACAGTGCTACCTGAAAAGCACGGGGTGTCAGACATGGGAAAACACAACCCTCACCCCAAATTACATATGTGCTGTTTGAGAGGTGACTGAACCACTGAGTCCAGTTTCCCCAGGTCTCTAGAACGCTGTCTCCAACAGCACAGGGCAAAGGTACACACTGCTGTGGGGAGAGGCCAGCCACTTCTGGGCTGTACAGCCAGGATATACAGAGGAACTTGAAGCAACTTTACCTTCAGGAATGCATCAATGTCTCCAACCGCAGGAATAAAGTCTGGAATAAAAGGCTGCAGTTTGTGCTCAATCTCTATTGTTTTGGGAGTATACCTGCAAAAAAACACCAGCATAGCATGGGTGGCTACGGACTGTCCCACAAAACTTGCCACAATAATTGACACAAAGGAGAGCCAAGAGCCAGATAAAACCCCTTCCACTCACCTCTTGATGTACTCAAAGAGTTCTTTGATTTCAGAAGATACCGGCAGGTAGTCATAATCACCAAGACTCAAGTCACTAATGAAAGGATGAGAAATGCAGGCACAGATTAATGCATGGTAGGTTCTATACAAGCAAGAACAGGGACCCAGCTGTGCAAGACAATTGTGAAGAGAGCTGAAACACCAGGTAATAAGCTGTCTCTTACAAAGACTTACAAAGACAGGAAAAACATAATTGGGCCGTGCTTTGCCTCAGGCCTCCCAGCTAAAAAAAAGCACTTGAGTGACGGGCAGTTGCTTGTGATCATAAAGACTTGTATGTCAAAAGGTGGATAGGTGCTTGGCACAAAGGTAGGCATTAGGACAGCGACTAGGGGGGGGTTAGTAATGGCTTCAGAGTTGAAGACAAAGGAGGAGGACAATTAGGAGAGCAATAATGTGCTTGAGGTGTTCCCTCCTTGTCTCTCATGTGTCCACCGCCAGCCAGGGCTGAAGACAGGTAGGAGGCTGGCTGACCCCCTCAGTCACTCCCAGCTGTGCCCCTCCTTGGCACAGCACAGCCGGGCACAGGGACTGTCCAAGGAGCTGCTGTCAGCGGCTGCAGTTCCTCAAGCACAGGAACGCCTTTCTCTTGAGCTGCCCGGGTACGAGGAGGAGGAATGAGCCGGCCACCCCCGTGCCCAGGGCCGTGCTCCCCTCGGCAGGGTCACGAAGGTGCCGGTGGGGCCGCAAGGGCCCCTCTGGTGCGGCCGGCCGCGCCACTCACCCCTCCACCACAGCCCCGCGATCCTCCGCGTCATCCTCTGAGTCTGTCTCAGAGGAATCCTCCTCCTCCGAGGCCGAGTCGTCGTCGTCGTCCTCCTCCTCCTCGCCCTCGCTGGGGGCAGCGGGGGGCGCCGAGCGGGCCGCCGCCTCCTCCTAAGTGACAGGGACGGGACCTCACCAGGCCGTCCCGCCGGCCGCCCCCCCCGCCGCCGGCCCAGCGCCTACCTTGCCGCCGCTGCCCTCCTCGTCACTGCCGCCATCGGCCGCGCCGCTGCCTGCTCCGGGTGGGCCGGGCCGGCGGCAGTCCCGGGGGCGGCCTGTACCCCCTGCCCGTGGCGAGCGAGCCCCGGCCGGCCGCACCGCTGCGCCGCCCGCCTCCTCGGCCTCCGGCAGCTCCAGGCTCTCGTCGTACAGCTGGTTCTCCACCATGCGGGTCTAGGCAGAGGGGCGCGGTAAGGCGGCGGCACGGCACGGCTCGACACGGCACGGCACAGCGCGGCCCGCTCACCTCCAGCGCCCGTCGCTCCGCCATGCCGCCCTGCCGCCGTTGCCATGGCGACTCGCCCGCCGCGGGCTAGAGCGGCGCGGCCGCCGCGGCGCCCCCTGGCGGGACAGATGGCAGTCACCGCCCGGCGGGCCGCCTGGGGGGCCGCCACGCCACGCCACGCCCCGCCACGCCCCGCGCGTGACGGCGCTTCCGGCTGGGGACGTGGCTCGGCGCCGCCATCTTGTGGGGCCGCCCGAGGAGACGCGGAGCGCGGAGGGAGCGAGCGCGGAGCCCAGCACCGCCGCCATGGTGAGACCCCGCCCGCCGCCGGCCGCTCGTCACCGGCCGCTCGTCGCCGGCCGCTAGCCGCCGCGGGGCACCGCGGGGCTGGGGGAGGCTCCGGGCGGGGCCTGGGGCCCGCTGCGAGGCTAGGCCCGGGCGCAGGCCGGCGCCGGAGCCCAGTGGCCTGGCGGAGCTGAGTAGGGTCTGGGGCAGGTCCTGCTGCCGCTCGCGGGGCCGGCAGCGCCTGGGGGGCGGCGGAGGCTCAGGCCGCCGTCTCCGCCCACCGCCGGGGTGATCCGGAGGAGCAGAGCGGCGGAGGGCCGCTGGCCGAGCCGCGGGGCCCACTCGGTGGAGGGGCTGGTGCCCGCGGCCTTAGGCAGGCGGCGTTGCGCTTTTTTAAAATATTGTTCGGGGCAGCGGGGCTGTCCCCTCGGGTGCTGGGTGCAGCCGGGTGCGGGCGATGCCCGGCTGCTCCCTTGCTGGTGCGGAGTGTAGCGCTGCGAGCTGTTCCTTTCTGCGAGCTCGTCCTGCCCCTTGCTGCCCGCTCCTAGCGCTGCTGGACCGCGATCCCGGTCAGCGGAGACCGGCGGGCCTCGCTGAGCCGTGTGCTCACGGGATCCTGGGTGCCGTCTGGTTCTCTTGCGCCGTGGTCTGAGTGCCTTTGGGGAGCACTTACAGAGAGGAAGTTTATTTCTGACCTGTAAGTACTCTGGGGTGTGCTTCTCCCTGTGTTGTCAAGCTGCTGGGCCCCAGGGCAGTCCAGAAAGGGCCTGGCACTGAGGTGGGACTTGAGATCGGTCTGTGCTTGAGAGTTTCTGGTACTTGCCTGTTAATAACAGAGGTTGGGGATTTAAAGGATCTTTACTGCAGAAACAGCCTTATCCTGACTAAGTTAATTTAAAAGCTGATCTATGAGGGACAAATGTGAGGAGGAAGTCTCAGTAGTCTGAGAGAATGAGAAAATGTAGGCTGGCAATTGTCTCACTACCTTTTTGTTGATGGTGTGATAACATTTCTGAAACGCTGAGGAGAGCCATCTGTGGGTTGTGATTAATACAGCTGCCCATGTTTTATTAGCCTGGCTTCACTGTAAATGTGGCATTGGCAAGAAATGTTACGTTTTACAATGCTTCTGTTATAAGCTGGGACCAGACTGACAGAAAACTCAATAACCTAGAGCCTCCCCTAGAGCATTTGGTGGCGGTGGTGTTAGACCTCTGTGTGTGTAGGCGCAAGCTGGCTTGCTGCGTCTGCCCAGTGGGAGCACTGAGAGTCTGGATAACATAGGAGCAGAAAGCAGACTGGAAGAGAGAGAGTGAAAAACAGAGGTGGCTCTGCAAGATCTTGGCATGGTTCAGTTCCTGGTGCTGGTTGCAGAAAAAGGCTTTAAATCGTGTTTAAGGAAACTCAGCTGACTGTGCGGTACATGTGAAGGTGAAATGTAGTCAGAAGCGATTGTTTCTTTGAGCAAGTTGTGTTGCACCAGGCTCGCTGAGGCTGTGTGGTGTGGGAGGCTCGTCTAACCGGTGCTTGCCTTCTCCACAGGTGCTGTTGGCAGCAGCTGTCTGCACAAAGGCGGGGAAGGCCATAGTCTCCCGGCAGTTTGTGGAGATGACTCGGACCCGCATTGAGGGGTTGCTGGCCGCTTTCCCAAAGCTGATGAATACAGGGAAGCAGCACACCTTTGTGGAAACAGAGAGTGTGCGGTATGTTTATCAGCCAATGGAGAAGCTGTACATGGTACTGATCACCACCAAGAACAGCAACATCCTGGAAGACCTAGAAACACTCCGTCTCTTCTCTAGAGTGGTAAGAATCTGTCACTTAACACAGGGTTTGTGCACATGTGGCCTGAAACAGTGCCCTTGTAAGGGAACCTGTTGGTGAGCTGTTTTTAAAGTCCACCTGGCAACTCGATTTTCCAGAGCCCCTTCCTGACCTGAACATAAGCTTTGAAGTTTTGGTGGTATTTTTTAACTCCACCTAAAAAAATCCTCGGTTGCAGTTCAGCTGGTGAAACCAACGGGATGGCCATAAACATAAGGCATTAAATATTCTCCGTATTCTTAAGGTAACAGCCTTCTAAAAATAATTGTGAACTTACAGCATGTACAGCACTACATTATGTGGATTTCTGAGCAGTGAGTTTATGCAGCTGTCCTCATGCAACCAAAGGATCTTCAGGAAATGGGCTGGCCCCAGCATGTGTTTAGGTTCCTCTGACTTAGTGTTACAGTTAAGCTAAGAGGTTGTGTAAGTGTTATAGTGTAGAAGGACTAGTAATGGCAAAACTTCCACTTGTTATTTATCAACATTGTAAAGTTACAGTGAGCACCTTACCAGTGCACTGGTCTTGTGGAGGGTCTAGTGCGGCTATGCAGTCTGGGGGCAGTAGAAAGAGAGTGTTTGCACAGTATTGTCTACAAATACTTCTTCAAAATGCTTTCCCCTAACTAGATCCCTGAATATTGTCGAGCTCTGGAGGAGAATGAGATCTCCGAACACTGCTTTGACCTGATTTTTGCCTTTGATGAGATTGTTGCTTTGGGCTACCGTGAGAACGTAAATCTGGCACAAATTCGGACCTTCACTGAGATGGACTCCCATGAAGAAAAGGTGTTTCGAGCAGTCAGAGAGGTGAGTGGGAATAACTGCACGCCTGGTATGAGGTACCCTGTCTGGAAAATACAGGGGTTTTTATTTATACAAAAGTGTTATTCCACTTTGATAGGGGTCATAAAACAATTTAGCTTTTCTGTAAACAAGATGCCCATCTCTTGTTTCTTTTTTTTGTCATAAAGGGTTTATGGGCAAAACACACTTGGTTCCTGTGCAGAGAAGGGTTGAGATTGCAGAGCTCTAGCAACCTCTTGTCTTTTGCTTCAGACTCAGGAACGCGAAGCAAAAGCTGAGATGCGCCGTAAAGCAAAGGAATTGCAACAAGCCCGGAGGGACGCAGAGAGACAGGGCAAAAAGGCACCGGGCTTCGGTGGCTTTGGTAGCTCGGCCATGTCTGGAGGCACAACAGCAGCAATGATCACAGAGACCATCATTGAAACGGAGAAGCCCAAAGTGGCACCAGCGCCTGCCAGGTAGATGTACAGCAGCTAGCAAACATGCCTTGGAGCCAGCAGCGGCTGAAACCACGTGCCCAATAAAGGCTCCCTAACACAGGTTTTTTGTCTGCATAGCCCTCCTGTTTGGTTACTGTACAGGTCAAGATCGTCACACCTTTGTAAAGCCTCCCCTTGGCTTTGCCACTGTGTGTGTGTTGACCTCCAAGCCTGTAATGTAGCTGCTTGCAGGCCCTATATATGTTGCATATTCTTGATCACTGAGGAGCATCTGTGCTGTGTGCCACAGTAGCATCCCCTAGTCTGGAGTCTCTGATGAGCAATGGACTTCTTACTTTGTGTGAGGAAAAAGAGGTCCCAGCTACTGGTAATACACGGAACAGAATCCAGATAGAAGTAATAATGTAGCACCCTACATGTAAGATCATCAGTTTCATGCACGTTCTCCCCCAGAAAAGGCTGCAGACGTGAGTGCTGTGTTGTTGGGATAGTCAGGTCACAACATGCGAAGGTAACTGAGGAAGGAGGAATGTGTTGCCATGACATGACTTGGAGCTTCTTACGCCTTTTGTTTAGGCCTTCAGGTCCCAGTAAAGCCTTGAAACTTGGTGCTAAGGGGAAGGAGGTGGACAACTTTGTGGACAAGCTGAAGCTGGAAGGAGAAAATATTATGACTTCTGTAGGCAAGCGCACTACGGAAGCAGCCAAAGTTCTTGCTCCTCCTGTTAACATGGAGAGGTAGGTATTTTCATTTCATTTTCAAAGTGGTTTTCTTGCAGCGTGCTCTGTGGTGCACATGTTACTTCATGAGCTAGCACCCTTTTTTGTCTTCAGGACAGGCTTTTTCCTGCACCTCCAGTCATGTGTGCTCACTTGGCCTGTTACTTTTAAAAGACAGTGGGCAAAATCCTGGAAAGGGCAGCAGCAAAAAAATAGATAGCTAGTTTGATTAGGAGTTGCCATGACTAAAATGGGATATATGTCCATTGTTTAGCTGAGGTTGGGAATTTCCCTCTGCTGCTTTTCCCTTAAAATAGCTGCCATTTTTGCTGTTCCCCAGGCAAGAGTTCCTGCCTTACTGCAGCTTAGGATGGAAGTGTTCGTGGTTCATTTTGCACATGGCAATTCACAACCTTTTAGTGCTACAAGCCATGCTGCTGTACCAGAGGGGTTTTGAGTGAACAGCATGTTGAGGTGCTGCTTATGTGGGCTTTCTTGCGTTGCAGCTCCTATCTGTGGAGCCTCCTGCCCTAAAGTTAGCATGTCAGAACAGTGTTAGCATCCGCTGTGATGTCCCTGCTGTGCCATTTGGGGCCATCATGTGCTTGGGAGCATCAGCTCATTACATGTAGCCTGTAGCTGCTGAGCATTGATCTCTCGTCTTGCCTATCAGATGCCAAGCATTGGAGTTGAGACCTGCTTTTTTTTCTGTCTAGTGTGCACATGAAAATAGAGGAGAAAATTTCCTTGACCTGCGGCCGTGACGGAGGGTTGCAGAACATGGAGCTGCATGGCATGATCATGCTGCACGTTTCTGATGAAAAGTTTGCAAGGATTCGCCTGCATGTAGAAAATGAAGACAAGAGGGGAGTGCAGCTGCAGGTAAAGCCTGTTTGGTGTCCCGTGCTGTTGAATGTGCTTTGACTGCTCTCCAGGGCAAAATATTGGAAGCACTTGAGCATGTTACTGTCCTATGTTCTCGTTCAAGCAGATGGGTTGAAAATGGAAGTAGTTGCTGCAGCCATTACCGCAGCATAAATGTAGTGCCAGCTCATGCTCAAAAGATTGAAGTTCACTTGAGAAATGCACTCTCATGCACTTGCTTGTCTGCCCTCAGAGCCTTGTCTACCCAGCAGTGCAGTCTGATCTCATTTGGACTTTGCAGCAGCCTGGTGTGTTGCATTGCACTTATTTATGTGGTGCAAGCTTCAGTTGTAGGGTGGGAGTGTTCGAATAAACTTACTGTGCCGACAAGGAATTAATTTATTACCTAGAAAGGTGTTTCTTCTTGGGATCACTTGTGTTCTGTCAGTGCTGGATTAGAGGCAATTGCTGGAGCCCTTGATTGCAGTCAGTAATAGTGGCTCAGGACGTTCTTGAGAGATATGTCCTCTTTTTCTCCCTCTCTGTGTGAACTTACTGATCCCTGGAGGTATACTGCCTTGCGCCCTCCTCCTCACCAAGTGCTTGCCTATCTGTAGCTGGCTGCAGGTCTGCTTTGATAGTAGTAAGCTCCTTATCAGTGTATCTCATGAGCAAGTTCCTAATAATGCTCCCACGTGTGCAGCTTCAGGTGGAAGATAAGATCAAACCTAGCACTGGCTCCTGTCTTTCTAGTGCAACTTGAATGCTGACTCATGAAAATCTGCTTCTAAAAAGCTGCTTATGCTTGCTGTTGTGAAGAGGGAGTATTTAAACTGAATTGGGCTGACAACGTATGTATGTGTTAAGGTTGCTGAGGGAGGTAGTGTTTTTGTGGTTTCGGGGTGTTCGTACCAGCAGCGTTCGAGAGCAGTGTTTGTTGTGGGTCTTCAGGATGGTCTTTGAGATTTGAAGAGCTTTTAAAGTTGTTCTGTAGGTGTCAGCCCAGGACACACATTGTCTCTGGCGCAGTGGCACAGAACAGTGGCAGCGGTGTGGATTCTTAGCGGATCAGCGTTGTCTGGGAGGAAGCCCAGGCTGATAAGTAGACAGGCTCCAGTCGGACTTCTGAGCCAGGATGAAAACAGATGTGTGTTTTGTTAAGGAAAATACTCTGGGATGTGTAGGTCTGTCTCACTAGAACCCATGTTGCCTATCTGTGGTTCCCTCCTTGGGCTGGTAGTTACAGACTGGGCATGTGCTCCCCTTTCAGACTCACCCGAACGTGGACAAGAAGCTCTTCACTGCAGAATCACAGATTGGTTTGAAGAACCCAGAGAAGTCATTCCCTATTAACAGTGATGTGGGTGTGCTGAAGTGGAGGTTGCAGACCACAGAAGAGTCCTTCATTCCATTGACAAGTGAGTGCAAGCTTGTATCTGGGGGCTTGGGCAAAAAAGGCTGATGTTCATCTGTGGGCTGCTGGCTTATAGGCCTGTCTTGTGGCAGTGGGGCTAGCTGGCATGTGGTGAGATGTTGGGGGTATCGTGCATCTTCCATTGGATAGTACCTGTTCTTGGCAGTGCACACATTTTTTGTAACGCTTTTGAAGAGAACAGAAAGTTTTTCTTAAGTCAGAATTTCTTGGGGGTGACTTGGTTGTGCTTTTCAAAGCACATTGTCTTTTGAAAGCCTGTGCCATGTAGAAGGCCTGCATCGTTCAGCGTACTGTTTCTGTGCCCTCAGTTAACTGCTGGCCATCAGAAAGCGGGAACAGTTGTGATGTTAACATTGAATACGAGTTGCAAGAGGAGAGCCTAGAGCTGAACGATGTGATTATCACCATCCCCTTGCCGTAAGTGACACTCCTTGTCTGGGCAGTGCTAACAAGTGCCACCCTGGATCCCATGGCCTCCTTCCCTTCTCCAGTTCACAGGTCTGGCCAAGCCGACAGGCTTGAACAGTGTTTCCTTAGCTCTGTGCAGGTCAACCATGGTAACTTCTCATTGCCTGCTCTAGGTCTGGTGTCGGCGCCCCAGTGATTGGGGAAATTGATGGTGAGTATCGCCACGATAGCCGGCGGAATCTCCTCGAGTGGTGCCTGCCAGTGATCGATGCCAAAAACAAGAGTGGCAGCCTGGAATTCAGCATAGCAGGGCAGCCAAGTGACTTCTTCCCAGTGCAAGTCTCCTTCATCTCCAAAAAGAGCTATTGCAACATACAGGTATGGTTGCTGCTGGTGCTCTGCAGGTTTGATGTCACTCTTGCCTGTTTTAAGCTGCCTCTTGTCTTCTGCTGGCTAAAGATGGCCACACTGTGGTGGGTGGGCCCTGCTGTCCTGCTTAGCAAAGGCTTGGGCATCGGCATTAAGTTGCCTCTGTGTTAGCTGGATTCAGGAGTGGCAGTGCTGGCAGCTTCAGCTTTCCTGAGCTTGCCTGCAGTTTCAGTTGAGCCTTCATGCCTCTGACAAATCATTAATTCCTCTCAGACTTTGTTAGAGAATCCATTGGCCTTCTGAGCCAAAACATGTCTTGGCATGTGACTGTCTGTCCCTGCTGAACTGCTGCTGGTGACTGCTGCTTAACTCCTTGCAGGTCGCTTTCAACAGAGGCGCAGTTAACTGCAGAAAATCATTCCCCTGTTTTCAGGTTTCCTGAGAGCAAAGATCTTTCTTTCAGGGCCGACTCGCGGCTCAAAAGCGCTAGCTTCATTCTGTCCTTGTGAGCAGCCCAGTGTCAGAGAGTGCTCTATAGTGGCGGTGGGGTGTAGCATCCGATGCCGACCTAACTCTGCCTGTTGTCTCCACAGGTTACCAAAGTGACCCAGGTAGATGGGAACAGCCCTGTAAGGTTTTCTACTGAAACCACCTTCCTGGTGGACAAGTACGAAATCCTGTAATGCCGGCTATGGGGAATCGCAATGGAAGAAATTTTTAAATTAAAAATAAAAAAAGAGGCCGAAGTTTATTCTGAATGTTGGGAACGCCGCAGCCCCTCTCTGCTAAGACACATGGCTCTGTCTGCCATCTGCAGCATTCCTGGGTCACAGACATTTTTGGCAGGGAATTGACATGCTTATGGGGGGAAAGGCTACAAATTTCTTTGGCAGATTTCTACCAGCCGGCAGAAAAGCAAGATCTCCACAGAGAACCTGGCTTTGTCATGTCCCCTTCTCCCCTGATGGCGACCCGAGCTCAGTTCCAGAGCCTACCAGACATCGTTCTCTTCCCTCCTGAAGCGTCACACACTGTTCCGTTGTTGGTGCTGCCATTTAAATTTCATCTCGGCCTTCAACTCTAGTTCCCATTGATGAAAGCAGGCATCAAGATAATGTGTGTGGGGGCACCTCACTTCTCTGGACCCTTCTGTCTGGTAGAAGCAGAGCGAGTTGGCCTCAGTTTCAAAGATGGGGGTTTGTGGGATGGGGAAGGGGGCATTTGGGGCTTGGATCCTTTTGCTCCATGCGGTTACTGCTCTCTCCCCAGCCCTGCTGTTCAGTGACAGCCCTACCCCTGGACTTGCTTCTCTGCCTCAGGGAGGGCTCTGAGGTAGCGCAGGCTGCAGCTCCGGATGCTTTAGTTCCTGCTGCAGGGGGAAGTGTCCAGAAGGCACTGTCCTGTGCACTGGCTCGTTGTCTGCCGCAGCTACTCTTGAGCCGGGCTTTGGAGGCAGCTTAATTAAGTTGGAACCAGCTGTGTGTCCTTCCTGGGGCCCTTTTGGTGTCTTGGGAAGTTGAAGGCTTGGCCTGCCTCAGTGCAAGGAGCCACGGAGACCAGGTGACTCAGCCTGTGTGCCAGGACCTGTCCCAAACTCGTGTTTTTTCTCAGCGCTTGCAGATGGAGGAGAAGGTGATGCTGGTTTCCAGAGAATGTGGGGGCTGATCCCAGTGGGAGCAGTACTCCAGCATGGTGTCTGCCCTCCCAGTGACATTGTTCTGCCTGTTCCCCTACCAGCATTATTTGCCTCATCTCTCAGACCTGTGCTCGCCTCGAAACTCATCTCACCTGCTTGAATTGGAGCCTGTCACTGACAACCTGGCTGGCCACCAGCAAGGGCTGCAGGGGGGCCACGCCAGCTGCGGCCGTAGGTCCTGAGCATGTAGATGGAAAGCAAATCCCTGAAAAGCAAGTTGTATTCTGCTCCCGTGGGGTGCTCTGCCAAAGAAGTTTGTGGCCTCTCCTCTGCCAGCAGCACTCAAGAGGAAATCAACCCTGATCCCTGGCCAGGGAGGAGTGGGGAGAGCAGATCCTGGTCCGTACGTAGCAAAGTAGGTGATGGATCCCATTAACTTGGTCATGTTGGAGAGTTGCTTGTCTGTCTGATTTTTTTTAAAATGGAGTCGAGGTTAGTTCAAGCACCCAAGGAGCTTTCCCACACACTCCCCCTTTAAGTCTGTTGGAGGGTAATACTTAAACCGAGCCGAGGTCCCCCCTTTTTGTAACCCTGTACGATACTGGCCTAGGGAGTAGAGCACATTCCAGTGTACACAGAGAATACCCAGTCTTTAATCGAATAAAGAGTATTGTCAAAGGAGTGGCTGCGGCTCCTGACGGTCCTTCAGGATCGGTCCCCGCGGGGGCGGGGCCAGCCGCGGCGGAGGCGGAGCCCGGGACTGCTGCGGGGCCGGCGGAGCGGAGGTGAGCGGCGGGGATGGGACCGGGGCACCGGGGGCAGCTTGGCCCTGCCGGGCAGGGATGGGGAGAGGGCCAGGCGGTGAGACCCCCAACCTCAGGCAGCCCGGGGGTGTCCTGGCCCGCAGAGACCCCAGCCGGCAGCCATTCGGGGGACGGTGGGGGCGAGGGGAAGAGGCTTCGGCGCACCGAGGCCAGGCGGGAGGGTTCCAAGAAGCGGGGTGAGGAAGGAGCTGGCGGAAAGCCCCTTCAGACGTAACCCCCATCGTTGCACAACGTTTTGGGGTGCGTGGGTGGCCTGGGAGCTGGAGAGCCGGGGCCGGGGCTCCGTGTCGGCAGTGATTTTGTCGGTGTGGGGGCCCCGAGCGCAGCCGCCGCGCGTAGCTGCCCCCGGCCCTCCCGGGGAGCCTGGGAACGGCGCGGCTCCGGCCGGGACCTTGTTTACTCCAGCTTCCCGACACGCTCCTGCCACGGCCCCTTCAGCTGCTGCCAGAAAGCCCGAGGAATTTGGCAGCCTCAGAAGGTATTTGGCTGCAGCACCGACGGGCCACCCACTCTCCCACCCCTCCGGCTGCCCTGCGAGCCCCCAGCCCCCCGGGCACGGGGCAGGGGCTGCAGCAGGGAAAAGCCCCTGGCACAGGGACCAGGCAGCAGCAGGGCAGTGCTGCCCGGGTGCTTTTTTGGCAGCTCCTGGTACGTTTGGTTTTCCTGCACGATGCTGTGTGTTGGCGTGCAGCTGGCAGGCTGCCACTTGGGGCAATGGAGCCACGGATTTGCATGACGAGGCAAGGCGCCGCTTGTGGGCAGCCACACACTAGAAAGGAGAGCACAATGCCCATTTCAGAAAGGTGAAGTTCGCCCCTGCCCCTCTCGCAGCAGACACAAGATTGGGTGATGTGTTTGTGCCGAGGACTGGATCCCAGCCCCAATGAACCCAACCCAGCCATGATCCCTGAGCTGTCGTTAGCAGGACCTGCAGATGCTCACCACTGAGGAGTGGCTGAGGGAGCTGAGGTGTTTGAGTGTGGAGAGGAGGAAGCTTGGGGAGAACATTCTCGCTCTCTACAACTACCTGGCAGGACGCTGTAGGCACGTGGGGGTCAAGTCTCCCAGATAACAAGTGACAGGACAAGAGGAAGCAGCCTCAAGTTGCACCAAGGGAGGTTTAAGTTGGATATTAGGAAAAATTTTGTCACTGAAAGGACAGTTAAGCATTGCATTAGGCTGCCCAGGGAAGTGCTGGAGTTCACACCCTTGGAGGTGTTTAAAAAACATGTAGATGCGGTGCTTAGCAACATGGTGTAGTGATGGACTTGGCAGCACTAGGTTAATGATTGGACTTGATCTCAAAGGTCTTTTCCAAGCAGACTGTGTGGCCTGCAGATGAGGAGCTATCTTTTGCTACAAGAGGGCTTTGAGGAATAAGTCTCCATCGTGCAACCTTTCAAGGGGTCCTGGAGCTCGGTGGTGGTGGTTTCCCTGTCCATGCTGTGGTGGCCGGAGGCACATGCTGACACTGGGCTCCATGCTTGAGCTCTAGCAGTAGCTGGGACCATGTACAGTGTCACCAGCCCTCAGAGCTGGCTCATCTTGGGGAGCACAGGGTACAGGAAAGCTGGGCTGCATGCTCTTCCCAACTGAAGCATGTAGTGGGCATCCCTCAGTCTACAGAGAGCCCGAGGTGTGATGCCAGCAGGGCCACAGCTCTGGCCAGAGCACAGCTGTGCTGTGGCTGTGCGGGAGCACTTCCCTGGGAGTGCTGAGATCAGTGGGTGCGGCCAGGATTCCTCGGCTCCCACTGGAGCTGTCTGGCAGCTGATTTACAGTGATGTTACTGCCAGGAGCATTGCGTCATCCCAGCAACTGTGATGCAGCCCCCCTGCCGCCCCTCGACAGAGTGGGATGGGGCTGGCTGGGTCTCCCCTGCTCAGCATGGGGCAATCCCAGACTTGGAGGCAGCAGCCGGGAGCAGGCTCCTCTCTCCCCTCTGGCTTTGTGCTGGAGACAGGCTCCCCCTTCCCAGCTGTCAGCCCAAGGGCCAGTTGTTTACAGGGGCGAAGGGTGTGGGAAGGGGTCAGCGCGCCCTAAATGCATTAGCAGATGGGGAGTGAGCTGGAAGCCAAGTTGGATGGAGGCTGCTGTGCTGCATGCTGCGCACCCATTAGCTCAGCTGCTCTGGCTTCCTCCCGTGACTCACCCAGCTGCAGGCAGGGAAGAAAGGCCATGGGATGCCCTGTGTCTGTCCCTTGCACGCTGCACCCTGGGCACAACTGGCACCGCCGGGGTGCATGGCAAGGTGTGCCAGGCTGTGCTCTGGCGCACCGGCACAGCCCCTTGCGAGTATGGGCTGGATGGCCGTGCTGGTTGTGCCCTGGCCCATGGTACAGCTCTGGGGGGCTGCTGGCACCTGGCCACGCTGACAGGGTGTGAGGCAGGTTGTGCCACACTTGGGTTGGGTCTCGGTGAGCAGCAGCAGGTCGGGCAGGAGTGGACCCCCTGCACGCCCCTGCCCGTGGGGGCTCAGGGCAGGCGGGTGAGTAGGTGGCAGCCTGCATGAAGCGGAGTGCGGGGGCTCCCTGGGAGCATGGTGGTGGTGCAGCAGCGTGTCTGCTGCCTGCCTGGCGTCGGAGGGGGCCCTGTTGGTGGGGCTGGGCGTCCTCCCAGGTGAGGCCTCTGCCTGCGCTGGGAGAAGAAAGGGGCTTTTGTCTTCCAGGAGGCCAGGACTGAGCGGGTAGCCCTGTGCGCAGGGGGCACGGGGGCCGTGGGCTGCTTGGCGGTAACCGAGTCCGACCCCTTGGCATTTGCTGCCTTCACCGCTTCCCACGGCAGGAACAAGCAGCGCGTTCTGCAGGCGATGGCGGGAGAAGAAAGGCTGCCTTGTCCGCCCCAGTGGTGGGGCGCCGGCCGGAGCGTGGCTGCACTCCCAGCCCGCATTCCTACAGCAGAGCCGGCTGGAGAGGGGCTGCACCCCGTGAGGAGCGGGCTGGGGGGAACGGCAGGCGTCTCCTCTGCGGTGAGGAGCCAGGTGAGGGGCTCAGACAGAGGATGATGCTGGGGGTTCGGGGCCAGCAGCTGACACGGTGGGCGTCGGGGAGCAGCCAGATGCCTGGGTCACCCTCCGGCTCATGGGCAGGCAAGGGGTGCCTGCGGAGGGGAGGGGAGCTAGGTGGAGTGATTTTGGGCAGCAGGAGATGGGCAGGAGCAGGGACCATGGCCTGGGGCAGGGGGCTGGAGGTCCCCGTGATGCTCACACAGCCTCACCGGTACAGCTGTGCTGGGAAGGGGTTAATGCTGGCACAGGATCCCTTCCAATGCAGCAGCCTGGCCCCTCCTGGCTTTTCCTCTTTCCTGGACACTGTCGAGGCCTGGATGCAGGCGAGGGACAGGGGCTTGGCTGGGCTGCAGGGTCTCTGGATGCTGGGAAGCACAGCCCCTCTGTGCCTAGGGGACATGGGCATCCTGCCACGGAGGGTCCCACTCGGCACCCGGGCCAGGACTTGGTGGCAGGTAAGGGAAAGTGGGGGTCCTACCTCAGCAGCCAGCGGGGACTGGTGAGCTGTTCCCAGGGTACTGCCTCTCTGCTTCCCTCTGCCCCAGCTGAGCTGTCCCCATTCTGCATGGGGTGGCAATGATCCCCATGGAGCCTTCGCTGTGGGGGGCAGCTGTGGTCTCCACGGAGCCCTTGCCTGGGCTGGCTGGCCCTAGTGTCAGACAGAGCCACCCAGGCTCTGTCCCAGCCCTGGATCCCATGTCTGGTGTTTTCCAGCGTTTCATTTTTTCCGTAGTGTGTAATAGCCGCCCACTCGCCCCCACAGCCAAGCCTGGCACTGGCTAGGCTTCGGGGGGTCCCTCACCCACGGGGCGCTGGGGCTGGCGGGACAGCGGGCAATGCTGGAGGGAGCCGAGTCCGGGGCTCCTCTCGGTACCTGTGGCTGCCAAGGGACCGGGTCCCCAAGCACCCCCTGTGTCGGCTGCCCCAGCATACCGGGAAGGGTTAAGCTGCACTCGGCCAGGCCTGGCCGGAAAGGAGGGACTTGAGGAGCAGCAGACGGTAAATTTAGTAACCCCAGAGCATCCCAGGCTTCAACGGTGGTGTGAGTGTCGGGTGACCGAAATCGTTCCTGCCGGCGCTGCCAGCTGCCCGCGCAGGGAAGGGCGGTGGGTGCCTGCTGCTGTGGGCACCGGCGCTGCCGTGGGTGCGTGTGCCAGCCAGGCAGGGTACAGGCACGAACGCAGCACACAGCTGGGCTTGTGCACCCCACGGTGCTGCTGCTGCCGGGCTGCACAGGGGCAAAGGTGTGTGCCTGGTGCCGGGAATGGGCACTGGTGGCATGTGTGGGGTATGCCGGGGCGTGCCGTGGGCTGGGCGTGGGCAGGCAGATGTTGCTGGTGACAGACAGACGCTGTGGTTGCGTGTCCTTGTCCCCCGGTGGCCATTGGGGGCCGGCTCCCCAGCCCTCTCGGCATTTAGGGCATGCGTTTCCTACACCACCTCCCCAAAGCTGAGCCAGCGTGCCAGCCCCCTCGGGTGCCGTGTCCCATCCTGATGGCACGTGCATGGGTTTCCCTAGAGGGACATGCCTCAGCAGGCAGGGATGCTCGCTGACTTCGGGCAGCTGCTGCAGGGCTGGAGACAGGAGCTCAGGAGGGGGATCCTTTTGATGGCAAATACTCGTTTGGGGCTGGGGTAGGGTTTGTGAGGCTTGTGCTCAGGCTGCCAGATATGCAGGCTGCCGGCAGGAATGTGCAGGAGGAATATGGCAGAGCTGTGTCCAGTGTAGTTACCTGTGCTGATGTCCTCTGTTTCTTCTGGCATCAGCCTTTGTCCAAGAGTGCCCAGCATCTCCGAGCGGGCACCATGGAGGCATCTGGCAGGACCCACGCCAGCCCAACCCGCAGAGTCCAGACCATCATCCAGGTGAGCACATGGGGCCCCAGGGCCTCTGCGCTATGGGAGCACGTGGATCTGGCTGGGAGCCTTTCTCCTCCACAGCCAGCCCTACCACAGGCAGCCAGTGCTGCCCTCATCTCTCCTTGCCCCAGTCCTATTACAGAATTGGCGGCAAAGCTGATTGAGCTAAGTGGCTGGCAGCTTGGATCCTCTTAGATGCAGCCCAAGCCCTGGAGATCCTCTCCTGCTCCCGCAGCAGCTTACCTCTGCTCCCTAGGGTGGGACGCACAGGCAGGAGGGAGCCTATGTGCTGCAGCTGTCCCTGTCCTGCCCACAGGCGGCTGTGCCTGGGCATCGCTCTCTGCCTGCACCTGTGGCGTTCTCAGAGCAGCCTGGGCATCTGGCCAGGTGGGCAGCACAGGGGAGTGGGCTGCAGCCACAAGAACTGCCAGCATCCCTCCGTCTCCTCCTGCAGAACAGCTCCCTGGACCTGATTGACACGGGCAAGGGGCTGAAGGTGCAGACGGAGAAGCCGCACTTGGTGAGCCTAGGCAGCGGCCGGCTCAGCACTGCCATCACGCTCCTGCCCCTGAAGGAAGGTGAGTGCTGGCTGCCGGGGGGGTCCCTGCGGGCACACCAGTGGCAGGGACTCTAAGGCACCCTCTCTGCTGGCAGGGAGGACCACTATCGGCACAGCCGCGAGGGACATCATCCTGCAGGGCCCTGGGCTGGCGCCCCAGCACTGCTACATTGAGAACACGCAGGGGACACTCATCCTGCACCCCTGTGGCAACGCCTGTGCCATCGACGGCGTGCCACTCCAGCAGCCCACACGCCTCACCCAAGGTAGGGATGCTCTGGTCTCCTCCGGAGCAGGATGTGATGTTCGCAGGCAGAGTTGTGCTGTCGGGTATCGGGATGTTTGCAGATCCATCCTGCAATTGCACATCCCGGCTAGGGTGCTCCTGCCTCTTTGCCCCCGGGTGGGGACATGTGGGATACTGCCATCCCTTGGGCACTGGCTTTGCCATGTGTAGCGCATGGGATCGGGAGGGAGGAAGCAACCTCGGGTGGACGGTGCCGGAGGGTGCCGGGCAGGGTGCAGGCCCTGCCGTCGCACCAACTTCCCAGACCACAGTAGATCCTCAGCCCGGTTGGGGAAGTGGAGGCAAAGGAAGAAAACGGTTCGGCGTCCCGGGGCATCGGTGCCGGGGCCCCGCCGTGCGCTGGCGTGGCCGATGGGGACTGGGGCCCGCTGCCGCCGCCCCGGGGAGCGTGGGCAGGGCGTGGGTCCCTCCCCACGGCGTCCCCTGTCCCCGCAACGCCCGCGTCGCGCTCCCCCTCCCTGCCGCGCTCGCGGGAGGACCCCGGCCCGGGCGGCGGGGCAGGGTGAGGCCCGGCCCCCACCGTCCCCGCCCGCCGCCCCTCCCTGGGGGCGGTGCGCGGCGCTGCCCGGGCGGCGGCGGCGGCGGCGGCGGCGGGGTGAGTGCGGCGGGGCGCGGCGCGGGCGGGGGGGTCCCACGCGTGTCCGCGCCGGGGTGGCGGGGTGGGAGAAGCGCTCCCTGGCCCTTCGCCGGTTGCAAAGCCCCTTCCCCCGGCTCCGGCCCCCCGGGCAGCCCCCTGCCGCCTTGCCCTGTTGCTCCCCGGCGAGCACGGTCCCCACCCGCGTGGGCGCTGCCGCCGGCGTCCCCTCGGGGACAATGGCAGCCACGTGGCCGCCGGAGGAGGGCCGCGGGGTCCCGCCACGTCCCACCATTCCCAGGGTCTGCTGGGTGCCGCGGGCAGGGTCGGGGTCAGGGTTAGCATCTGCACCCGGCCACTGTGGGACGAGCTGCGGGGCCGCTGCTCGGGGTGCGGGGTGGAGGCGCCCCGCTTTGTGGGGTGCTGCATGGCTCCGCCAGCACCAACCTGCGGGGGGGAACATGGGTCGGTGACACTCCAAGCCCTAGGAGCAGCTGGGCTGGAGGAGCCGTCGCCAGACGGGGCACTGGCGTTGCCCACTGGGCAGGCAGGATGCTCCGGTCGAATCAGGGTGCTGCTGCAGCTCCCGCCGGGCAGCGGGACTCATTCCCTCCCGGCACTCGGACGAGGAAACTAGGCCTTCGTGGCAGTGATGGCAGTTAATCCATATGGTCTCCCGATCGCCTTGCCACCAGACTGGGCTGCCGGGTGCTCCAAAAAACGTCTCCTCTGGCGAGGGATTTTCAGCTGCAGCTGTTGGTGTGGAGTGAGCCTCTCCCTGGGGCGCTGGCAGGCGCTTCAAAGCGGGGTGTGTCTGCAGCACGGAGCCTTCCAGCCACCCGCCGCTCCCGGCGTGCTGCTCCCCGGCACTGTGGGGAGCTGGCGGCAGCGCAACCGGCAGCACACGGCCCTGCTCCCCTTCCCGAGCCACCTTCATCCATAGTGGCCGCCTGGTAGCCTCCCCCCCAGGGAGGGCTGCCACTCCGTGCCAAGAAGAGGCGCTTTGCAGCCAGGGACAGGAGCTGTCTTGTCCGCAGCTGGCAGCCACGCAGGCCCTGGAGCTCTGCCAGCTCCCCCGTGGCAGCGCGGCCCCCGGCAGGGACCCCAGCTGTGCCTGCAACACGCTGCCTGCAGCTGCTGGGGAGTGACCTGGATTTCAGCCTCCCTGTAAGCCTCTGCTGACAGCAGGAGCCCATTCCCCTCCTGGGGACGCATCTTAGGGCCAGGCGGCACCCAGCTGCCTGCCTGCACCAGCTCCAGCCTTGCCTCTCTCTGGCACCACCCCGGCATGGCCGGTGCCTGAGCCCTCTCCCCTCTCTCCCCAGGGTGCACCATCTGCCTCGGCCAGGCCACCTTTCTCCGCTTCAACCACCCTGCTGAGGCCAAGTGGATGAAAAGCATGATCCCAACGGGGGGCCGGAGCCCAGCGGCTCTCTATGGGCTGCCAGCAAGTAGGTGAAACTCCCTCATCGCAGTGGGGTGGGGAGGACTCCATGGCCCACCCACATTGCCAACCTTTCTGGTACGCGGTGCTCCCAGCCCAGGCTGCCATGCATGGGAGCAGGGCTCAGGCCCAGCCACTGATGGGCCAGCCGTTGGCTTGGCACAGCAGCTGTGCTGCTGTTAATGATTAATATCACCTTGGAAGAGGGTGATTGTGAGGGCAGTGAGGCATGGCTCTCACCTCTGCCCAGCCTGGTCATGGCAGAGCCATCACCCATCGGCCCACACCGGTTACGTGGGGTGTGCGGGGCCCCCCCGGCTGCCTTGGAGCGGGTGTTTACATGCTGGGGCAGCCATGCAGAGGCTGCGAAGGCCGTTTCCCTGGCTGCAATCCTCCATTTCACCAGCTGCTTATCTTGCTGTGTCTGCCTATCTGCGGCGCCAAGGTCTGGCGCCATACCCCGGTCCATTCCCGGGGATGTCCAGATCCCCGGCAGTGATCCCTGGGCTGGTAGCCCTTCTCCCTGCCCTGACCAGCACGCCCTGGCACAGGGAGCGGAGCTTGGCAGGCTCCCCGTGCCACGTGTGTGTCGGGAAAGCAGCATGCCCTGCAGCTGGGGGACGGGAGGGGGGACGTGAGGAGGTGCTGTGGCTGTGGAGCATCCTGCAACGCAGAGCATCCCGTGTCAGCCCCGTGCACTCCCTCTCTACCCCACAGGCCCAGGTGGGTTTGCACGGGCAGGGCTGTGGCTCATCTCTCCAGGCACAGAGGCACTGCTGGCCACCACGGGGGAGCCTCTGGGTGCCAGGGGGTGACGCAGCCTGGGTGGCATGCCGTTCTGGCCGGGTAATGCGCCGGCCAGTATTAGCTTGCCCCCCTGAGTGACAGGCACATCGGTGTTGCGCTGGGAGGACGGGGCAGCCCGGGCAGGGGACAACCCCAGCCGGGGCTGCTGGGAGGCTGCTGGCAGTGTGGCGGTGGGTCCAGGTGTGCTGCAGGTCTGTGCTTGGTGGCTTTTGACTGTGGCATTTCTGCCCTCTCGCTGGGGTGCCAGGGACGGACAAGCCGTGGGCACTGGCGGCTGATGTGGGCAGCTGCTCTCCAGAGAGTGGGGCTAGGAGCTGCTGGCTGTGCAGGGATGTCAGAGCAGGCAGCTGGGCTGCACTATCGGGTTTCTGTCTCCCTGGTGATGGGGCCAGCGGGATGACGGCCTCCTCCCTGGCCTGGCTCCCTGGCCAGCACTGGAAATGGTGGCAGTGGGGCACAGGCAGCTCAGGGTTGGGGGAAGAGGCGCTGGCTCTGCAAGGCTGCATGGAGGGGAGCTGCTGGGCTGCTCTGTGGGACCCCAGCTTGGGCAGGGGCCATGGGGGGGGTCTCACCATGCTGGCACCTGCTCCCGTGTCTCCCCACAGAGCCCAAGGCCCTGGTGAATGGTGGCTGCCAGCCTTTGGAGCGCGGGTGTCCCAGCCACAGCTCCCTCGTCAGCTCCATCGAGAAGGACCTGCAGGACATCATGGACTCACTGGTGCTGGAAGAGCCGGCATCCCACGGCGGCAAGAAGCCACTCACCTGCGGCCGGTCTCCCCTTTCCCCTGTGGTGAATGGGGGTGGGTGCTGCCTCCTGTCCCCCCCACGCAGCCCCGGGGCCACCTCGGTGGGCTCCAGCTATGAGAACTTCTCCCCTCTCTCCTCCCCGCCCAGCAGCGGTGGTTACACTAGCCCCTCGCCCAGCAGCCAGGAGCAGGGTCCAGCTGTGCCCCCTGTTGTCCCACTCCGCTCCTCTAGCTACAACCACACCATGCAGCTGCCCCCCCAGCGCCCGGCCCTCCCACCCAGTGGGGGTCTCGGCGAGCCTTGGCCAGCCGAGAGGCTTGGGGACCACCGGGCAGGCAGCCCCCGCCTGACCCCCAGGCCAGCACCACGGCCACGGGCAGCTCTGCAGGAGCGGCCTCCCAGCCCCTTCCGGGAGCCACGGGATGCCCTGGCACCTAGCCGGCAGCCCACCTGCAAGGTGGTCCCAGATGCCCGGCTGCAGCCCCCCGAGAGCCCGCGGGCAGCCCGGAGGAATGTGGAGAGCATGCGGGAGCTGCCCCCCCTGAGTCCCTCCTTGTCACGCCGGGCTGCCAGCCCCCGTGTGACCCCTGATGCCACCTCCCTGCAGCCCCGGCTGGGCAGGGAGGTGCCCAGCAGCCCCCGCACCAGGCGCAAGGGCCTGGAGGAGCCAAGGGGTGCCAGGAGCCCCTCGCCCCCACTGCCAGCAGAGACCCCCCAACGCCACCCCAGCTTCAGCACCTGCCTGACTCCAGCATATGGGCTGGGCTCTCTGGCTGTGCCCTCACCCCGGCAGAGCCCTTGCTTGCCCAGGAAGCCCTTGGGGGACCCACGGCCACTGACAGGGCCACGGGAGCGCAAGAACAGCATCACTGAGATCAGTGACAATGAGGATGAGCTGCTGGAGTACCACCGGCGGCAGCGGCAGGAGCGGGTGCGGGAACAGGAGATGGAGCGCCTGGTGAGCCCCCACAGGGCTAGGTGGGGACATGGGACTGTGTTTGAGTGTGAGGCACCCTTTTCGTACAAATGCTTTTTGGCTTTTGCTGTTTTAATACTCAGCCTTTGCCTCTCGAGGATTTGCCGCAGCTGCCAGGCTGCTGGTTTATATGGGGGATTACGGCCCTGAGTGACCATCGGTGCGTGGCAGCCACGGGGTTGGCATGGCTCCGTGGGTCTGCCGGCTGAAACTGTGGTGCCTCTGGCTTTACAAAACCGTCCATGTCTTGTCCTGCCCCACCAGCACCATGTCTGTCGGCGACGGTGCTGTGGCTTTGTGGGCATTGCATCTATATTTAGTGTGGATGGAGTTTTTATAGTGCCAGCAGCTGCCTGGGTGGGGTTTGCCCCGTGCGCCTGCTGGTGCTGAGGGCTGTGCCACTGGAGCCCCTTTTGCTCAGCCCTGACTCACAGCCGGCGCGGGTGTCCTGAGTCACTGCCTGGAAATAGCAGAGGCACTCGGTGGCCAGTGCTGCTGCCTGTAATTAGTCCGTCTCAGCTCCTGGCACACCACGTGCCTGGCTCTGGTGTGAGGTTGCGTGGGCTTTGTGATGTCCCCAGCCCATCCTGGTGTGTAGGCAGGGCAAGGAGTGAGCCTGCATCCTGGCACTGGCCATTGGCGTGGGGCTCTGAAGGCTCTGGTGGTGGCACATGCCAGGATGGGTGCCACGCTGACTGTTCTTCCCCACAGGAGCGGCAGCGCCTGGAGACCATCCTGAACCTCTGTGCTGAGTATACCAAGACGGATGGCACAGAGCAGGGCGATGTGCACTGGCGCCTGGCTGGTGACACGGATCCTGGCCGGCAGGTGCCCAGGGGTGCCGTGATTCTGGGCCGTGTTGCCGAGGAGCTGCGGCAGAGGGAGAGTCTGGAGAGGTCAGAGGAAGAAAACCTGAAGGAGGAATGCAGCAGCACTGAGAGCACCCACCATGAGGTGAGGGGATGGCTGTGCTGTGCCACACCGTGCCACACTGCACCGTGCTGCGCCATGCCGACCTGCCCTTTCTGCAGCATGAGGAGCTGGCGGGTCCCCGGGCCAAGGATGCGCAGCGGCTGGAGGAGGAGCGCGCCAGTGTGCTCTGCCGCCTGGACCAGCTGAAGGGCCGTGTCAAGGAGCTGGAGCAGCAGCTGCAGGAGACATCACGAGAGGTGAGGGGGACAGGGAGCCCTGCCGGTGCCCTGGTGCAGTGAGCCCTCACTAGCCAGCACCCGATCCCATGGGCATGAGCTGGATTCCGCTGGAGCAGCCATCCCGATGTGGCTGTGCCTGTCCAGGCAGAGATGGAGCGGGCGCTGCTGCAGGGCGAGCGGGAGTCGGAGGCGGCACGGCTGCGGCAGGAGCAGGAGGCGGTGCAGCAGCTGCAGGAGAAGCTCTCTAGCCTGGATGCCAGCATCCGGAAGGAGAGGGACAAGGTGAGCCCCAGGGCTGGGTTTCCCCAAGCACTGGCTGTGCTGTGCGCGCCCCAGTGCTCGCAGCTGGTGCTGCTGTGTCCCGTGCTGCAGCTTTTCCCTGTGGACACATTCTTCTGTCCCTGGGCTCCGTGGAGGTGTTGAGGAGCATCCCCTCTGGATGCACTGTTGTGACAGGGATCTGTCTGACTGGGACTGGTCTGGCAGCCCTGCCGGAGGAGGGCAGGACTGATGCTTGGGGTGTGTTTCAGCCACTGTCTGTTGCGCTGGCAGGGTCTTTGTGGGAGGCTGTGTGGTATGGAGCTTTTCTGGATGCCTGCTGCTTGCAGTGGGCAGCACTGACCCAGAGTGGGGGCCTCGGCACTCCCTGTTCTGTGGGGGCTGTGTCTTGCAGTGAGTCCCTCCACTCTGCTGCCTGTCAGGGCACCTTCACATGCATCGCTGTAGCGTTCACCGTGCTGGAGGTGGCTGGGAAATCACTGTGGGAGTTTTACTCAGCTTGGTGGCTGAAGAGGGGGTCCTGGCCCCCTTTCCCTTTGTCGTCTTTGGTGCAATTGCCGCTGTGACCTGCCAGCTGTGCCTGAAGGCACCCATGCTGCTGTGTGCACAGCACACTTCTGGCTGCTGGTTGCTGGCCATCCTGCAGCCTTGCGGACAGCGTGGCATGGCCCTGGGCAAGCTGCTTTGCGATGGGAGAGCTACTGGGACCTGGCCTCCCGCTGCCTGAGGCCGGCATCCCCGCACAGGCTGTGCCTGGATCCCACCTACGGCTTTGTGCCACCGTGATGCAGCACCGGCATCCCTGGGGGTCTGGCTGGCCCTGTGGCTGTAGGTACCCAGGCTGTTTGGTTGCCTGTGGCTGGGCAGAGCTGCCATTGGTGCCTGTTAGCGATGCCTCCACGGCATCTTGGTTTTTTGTTCTGGTTTTGGTCTTCCAGCCCTTTGCAGGTGTCTTCTCTAGCCAGGGGCAGCCTTGTGTAGAGCCAGGAGAAGAGGAGCACAGGGAACCCCCCCTCCCAATCTCTCTACTGACCTAACCACCGCTTTCCTAACCAGCCTGCACTAATTGCACTAATGGTGCCTGCTCTGAATTCTGCCGTCACCTCTGACAACCCTGGATGCCTGGGAGTCCCCTGTGTACCCTGCAGTCCCTGTCCCGGGGTGACTGTGCCAGCCATGCCTCCCCCCTGGTGTGTCCCCCCTGTATCCCTTTTCATGGATGCAAGAGGTTGGGAGCGTTGTGGGGAGGGTTGGACCTGTCCCACGGGCAACCTTCTCCTTCCCATGGGTGGGGATGGTCCATGGTTCCTCAGCCTGCGTACGGGGAGCAGCTGTGCTTAATTGGCAGCATCCTGGATGGGTGAGCATCAATTAACAAAGTAATGTAGCAGTTGTTCAGAAGATATGTGTGGTGGAGCCATTTGTGGGATCAGGATGGCTTTATCTGTGCTGACAGCATCCATCTTTTCGCTGCCTATAAGTGAGTTTTCAGCATGGAAACGTGAGGCTGAGGTTGAGGGCTAGCTGTAACCTTTCTAACACTGCCCAGCCCAGGTCCCCAGGCTGCTGCTCTCTCGACCCCTCCATAGATGCCATGAGGTTTCTTCCCATGAGCCCCTTCTTTTTCCAGCTGAGCCCCTCTCTAACTCTGCAGCTTCTGCATGGCACGGATTTGAGAAGTGTGTTTTCTCTCTCTTCCCCTGCCTTTTCTTTTCCTTTCTTTTTTTTTCTTTTTTCCTTTTTTTTTTTTTTTTTTTTTTTTTTTGTCTCATTCTCCCCAAATTCAGGAAAGGGCAAAGGTTGATGCTGAAAGGAAGGAGCTAGAGCAACTCCGGGTGCTTTACCATGAGTCGAAGAGCCATCTTGATAAGTGCCCCGAGTCAATGCGGGAGCAGTTGCAGGAGCAGATGCGAAGGGTCAGTGTCTCCCCCCACCCCTCCCGGACCATGGCCCACCTCCCTCCGCTCCAGCTTAGGCCAGCTCTTCCCCGCCAGCCGGGGCCGCACTGGGAGCGTCGCACCCGGGCTGGAGGTGGCTGGCGCCGGGCACCACCCTCCTGGTAAGCTTGCCGCTCACCTGGGCCCGGGGCGCGGGGCTGGCTGGGCAGAGCAGGGGGCTGCCCCCTGCCATGCAACCGCCATGCTCCTCCGGACCGGGCGGGGAAGAGCACGGCTCCTGCCCTGCAAAGGAGGGCAGGCTGGGGAGCCTCAGGGACCGCCATGTCCTCGTCTGCCTGCATCCAGCTGTTTCCTGACGGCATTTATTTACATGGTGCTGTCGGTTTACATTACTGCTGGTCCACAGCATTTTTTCCCTTTATCTGCTATTTTCCAGTAGCAGCTGACCTTCCCAGCTCGTGGCCAGCACCTGCCTGGCCCTTACTGCGCAGATAAACCCGCCTTGCCACCACCTGCTCATCCATCTTGGATGTGGTTCCTCGCGTGTAGCAGGCAGGGACAGTGATGGGGCAGTCCTGGTGTGCAGGAGCCCTCGTAGTCACCATGCTGTGCCGTGGGCATGCCACCGATGGTTGCCCTGCTCCTGGAGCAGGGTGAAACACATCCCCGTGGGGAGCATGGTGCAGTGGCTGCCAGGGTGGCACCAGCAGACCTGAGCTGAGTGCCGCTGTGTGCTGTCGGTGCTTGAAGGCTGGGAGGACACCCAGGCATTTGTGCTCATCCGTGGGGGCTCTGCTACCCGTCAGCTTGGTGATGGGGGTCCGCGTGTTGGTGGTTATGCTGGTACATGGCATTTTGCTGGCCAGCAGGGCACGGCACCGGCCTAGACATAGTTCAACAGGGGCAACCGGTCTCCAAGGGCTGGGCGAAGCCCTCAGCCGGCTGTGGTGAGCTCCTCCTCTCACCGGGGTGATGGCTCTGACCTGGCGAGTGCCCAGTGCCTCCATCGCCTTCTCCAGCCAGGCAGAGGTTGCCAGTCTCCCGTGTTCCTGGTGCCGAGCAGGAGGGAAAGCTGCCTGCCTGCCTGCACAGGGCAGGGGGGACAGGCTTTGCCACAGGTTCCCATTCCCGGCCAGCACCAGCAGTACCTGGGGGCTCAGCAGGAGGTCTTGCTGTGGGAGACCTGCCTGCAGGGTGCAGAGGTGTCTGCCCAGAGGGAGTGATCCACCGTGCCTTTGTGTGTCTGAAGGAGGCTGAGGCACTGGAGATGGAGGCAAAGCTGTTTGAGGACCTGGAATTCCAGCAGCTGGAGCGGGAGAGTCGCCTGGAGGAGGAGTGTGAGGCACGGGGCCAGCAGCTCCTGCAGAGCCGGGCCGAGTGCCACCGCAGCATCGCTCGCAGGAAGGTAGGGCCAGAGCAGGGCAGCGGGTCCAGCGTGGCCAGGCTCTGTCCCACGATCCTGGCCAAGCCCTGTGGCTCGCCGGTGGCCAGGTCATCCGCTGCCTGCTCCCTAGGAGCGGGTGGCTGCCCTGGATGCCCAGGCTGCCCAGATCCAGCTGCAGAGCACCCAGGAGGCTGAGCGCCTGGCCAGGGAGAGGAATGGCATCCTGCAGCTCCTGCAGAAGGTAATGCAATGATCAGGGGGGTCGACACATGCTCCCTGACCCTGGGGGTGCCCGAGGCAGGGGACCAGATTGTACTGGCTCTTGCTAGGGTGCTGGGAGTTGGGGTGAGCTCTGTGGGGACCGGCCATGCTGTGCCAGTAACCATCAGCTGCCTCTGCTTTCGCTGTCGCCCTGCGCTCAGGAGAAGGAGAAGCTCATGTCTCTGGAGAGGCGATACCAACTCATCACAGGTGGCAGGAGCTTCCCCAAAATGTCCTCAGCTCTCCGAGAGGTAAGTGAGGAGCAGGGGGTACAGTCCCTAGGGCTGCTGTCTTGCTGCCTCAAGCTGGCGTTGCCATTGGGGACGAGCTGGGTGCGCTGCAGGCTCTGCTCTGCAGTGGTTCCTCTGCTCCCAGACCAGGTGCCTTCTGGCCCGACCCAGGTGCTCCAAGCTGCTCAGAGCCTCTCTGTGGGCTGCAGAGGCCATCACTAGGTTGGGAGGGAGGTAAAGACAACAGAGACAGGCTTGGGAGCAGCAGCACCTCCATTGCCAGGCTGCTTGGGTGCTGCAGGAGCCCCGGTGCAGTACAGGCTTTTAGCAGGCGGCTTGGCGAGGGCTGTGAGTGCCCCTGAGGGAAGGGCTCAATGCAGCCACGGAGCACCTGGGGCAGACACTGCCGGGGGTCCCATCCTTGCTGGAGAGCAAGCGTGGGGCTGTTTTGGTGCTGGTATGGAGGACTCCTTCCAGTTCATGTCTAAAGGCTTTTAGGTGGCAGTGCACTGTCTTGTTGCCCTGCTTGTGGCTCTGAACAGGGAGCCAGGGCCATGGTGCCCTTGGGGACCACTGTTCCACCTGACCTGGAGAGAGGGGCGGGATGGCAGACTTCCCTTGTGCCCTGCCCACAGTGGGGCTCCTGCCACTGCCACCTCACTGCCTGTGCCCACCTTGCCTACGTGATGTTTACCCTCCAACAGGAGACCCTCCATATCTCAGAGCCTTATGAGTTGTTGGGGGGAACTAAGCCCATGAGCCCCCTGCCAACAGCAGCTGCCTCCTTAGCTTCTCCTGCCACCCGCTCCTACCCTAAGGCACAAGAGGTAACGAGGTTAACTGCATGCGCTTGCTTGCTTGCCCTCTCCTTGGCTGAGCCGCCACCAGACCCCTTATGTGGACTAACATCACCTTTGAGCAGCAGGGCATCCCCGCAGCAGGGCATCCCCACAGCAGCATGCTGAGATGGCTCAACTGGCACATTTCTCATTTAGGTCTCTGGCAGTTGTGCTCATTAACACTCAGACCCTGATTTCAGGTGCTCTCCTGAGCCTGCTGGGCACCCTGGCTCCCACCGCCGCCCTCAGTTTAACCCCAGTGTGGCACAGGCATCCCTGCACTTCCCCCTTGCCCCCCGCTTACATGCTGGCTGGGCACCTCTTGTCAGCATCCTTTAGGGTCCTGCTAGCCTGGCTTCCTCAAAAAAAAAAAAAAAAAAAAAGCAAATCCCCAGCTTTAGCATGTCTGGTTCAGAAAGGGTGAGGAAGTGGATTTTAAGGTGGCTTGGAGCACCTTAAAATGTGCCCCATTCTGGTGTTGTTGCACTGGGGAGGTCTTGTGGCCAGGGACCCTGGGGGACCCCGAGATCTGGGTGATGGGAATGGCTGAAAGTGCCTGGGGCCTCGGCAGGGCAGGCTGCAGCCCTCCGTCCCAGCAAAGCTGCACCTAAGGCAGGAGTGAGACAGCGTGTTGGGACGCCCAGTGCAGCTGGTGCCCCAGCTTCCCACGTGGTGCCCCATGCACCAAGGCAGCCACGGGCAGGGAGGGCAGCAAGGCAGGGAAGGGCTGGAGGGCAGATGTGTGGGGAGATTTGCTCCCACTTTGTGGTCGGAGCCGTGATGTCAGCACATGGGTCTAACTCTCCTCCTTCTCCGCCGTGGATTTCTAGGAGTACATGAGGCTGTCTGACGTTTTCAGGTTCTGCAGCAATGTGCACGGCCCCAGTCCGGACACTAAAGCTTCTGCTGCTGCCCCTGCTGCCACTCAGTGCTCTTTCTTGCTTGCTGTACCTCCTGCAGCCAATGAGGTACCCGCTCCAGAGCATGCTCGGGTTTGCTCCCTCGGGTTGCCCGCTGCATCCTGGGCAGCGAGGATGGTGCAGACCACGTAGCCTCCCCATGTGCCCTGGTGCTCAGAGCCCACCTCTCTCCTGGGCTGTGGTACTTGTCTGGCTGCAGCTGAGCAAGGAGCAGAGTCTGGAGCCGACCGGTCTCCTTGCTGGGGAGCACTTCTTGCCTGCTCTGGATGGGCTTTGCCCTCTGGGGCAGTAGCAGTGGGGCTGGGGAGCAGAGTGGGTGCCCAGCGGGGTGGGAGGGTAGCCCTTTGCTTGTTGGACCCAGTCCAGCCTGCCATTTCCAGGCGAGGGGGATGCAGAGCAGGTGGGGACATAACCCAGTGCCCGGCAGCAGGCAGCACCAGCTGCCTGCCTTTCCTCCGGGGGTCAGGGCATCCTCTTTTGGGGACTGGAGCCCCCTGCTCATTCTCCTGTGCCTGCTCGCCCTTGCTCGGAGCCTCTTCTCGCAGTTTAATCTGCTTCTCTCTGCCCAGTACGTGACCATTGAGCAGCTCTCGGGCATCCTGGGTGGGCTCTGTGCCCCTGCCGCTTCCCCATTGGGCTGTGCCCCTCCGTCTCCTTCATCTTCAGGCTGTGCTGCTGCTCCTCCTCCTCTTCCATCTCTCTCTTCTCACTACATTTCTGCAGAGGTTTGTGCCCCTTCTCTCTCCTTCCACCCCCATGCTCTCCACGGGAGGTGATGGGGACGCAGGGGAAGGAATGAGCTGTGGATGAGGCTGCTCAGGCTCTTGCCAGCCCACCGCACACCCCTTGCTGCCCTGCCCACTGCTTTGCTGCCTGCCTGGTGTCCTGCCACCTGTCTGAGCCCTGCCCAGCCTGCGGTACAGGGCAGGGGGTCTCTGTGCCCTCCTGGTGCTGGCTTTGGGTCTCACAAGCCCTGTGAGCAGCAGGGCCGGGGGAGGGGTGGGGGTTGGTCCTGGAGCTGCTGGGACTCAGCCAGGGAGTGCATGGGGTCCCTGGGGGTCTGCAGGTCCTGTTCTGGGGGAGCCGTGCAGGCGCAAGGAGGGGTGCTCTGACTTCTCCGTCTCTGCATGTCTGTTCCTCTCGCTGCATTTTGCCCTCGCTCCTTTCTGATGTGGCATCTCTCTCCAGATGGAGCAGCAGCTGCCAGGGGGCCCTGTGTGGCTCCCGGCTCTTGATTTAGAGAAGTGGTACCAGAAGGTCATGGCTGGCTTTGAGACCTCCTCCTCCTCCTCTGTCTCTCCTCCTTCTTCCCCTCCTCCGCTTCCAGCTAAAGCTCACTCCTCTCACAAGCCTATCCAGGTAACCCCAGCTCCCTGCTGCTGGGGCTCAGGCTTCAGGACTGCTGGCCACAGTGGAAGCTGGGCAGTGCGGGGATGCTCCTGCTGGCTCCGTGCCCTGGGCGCTGCCAGGCACCTGCTTGCCGCAGCGGGCAGAGGGGCAAGAGCAGACCCACAATGGGCAGGCAGCATGCCTGGGGTGGGCAGCCACTGCCTCCTCCTGCCTGCACACCTGCAAGATGGCACACAGGGGCAGGATCTGGGGAGGGGAGGCTCAGCCCTGCCGACAGCTGAGCTGTTTATCCAGGGGGGGCTTTCACAGCACCCCCATGCCCCTCTCACCTCTGTGCTTCTATGCCCAGGTCTATCGTGCCAAGACGGAGGGTGATGCCAGTGCCCTCACCCCTCGGATGAAGAGCGGCACCCCCTCGTCCTCACAGCTCAACCTCTCTGTGCTGGGGCGCAGCCCCTCACCCAAGGTACAGCTGCTGGGGGGAGCTGGGCATCACGCAGCCCCAGCATGCCCAGTACCAGCCCCCATCCCCGTAGCTGACAGTCTCCTGTCCTGCCCAGGGCCCCCCAAGCCCTGCAGGCAGCCTGCCCCGCAACCTGATGGCCACGCTGCAGGACATTGAGACCAAGCGCCAGCTGGCCCTGCAGCAGAAGGGTGAGCTCCGACTCGCGTTCTGGCTCTGTGGGGTGGCAGGACTTTGGGAGGTGCTTCCCCGACTGCCGCTTGGGCGATGGAGAAGGGAGCCTGGCCGAGGGCAGCAGCAGCAGTGCTCCGGCAGGATGCAGTGCCTCTCTCATGGTCTCTTGCTCTCCTCCCCTCTCTCCCTCCCGACCCCTCCGCCTGACGGCGTCTCCAGCTGAGCTGCTCCCAGCAGAGCTCTTGCAGCCGGGCGATCCACCAGGTAGAGACATGGGGCAGCTTGGATCACCTAGAGCAGCCCAGAGCAGCAGCATGGCTGTTCGCTGACACCTTCTGCCATGCATAGGAGGGGCATGACCAGCCCAGGACCCTGGGTGCTTCTTGATGTCTGCTTAGGGACAACCCTGTGTATCCCTAACCTGCTAGTGCTTTGCCCAGCCTGCTCCTGCCAGCCTGGTGCATGTGCCCCCCCTTGGCTGCCCAGGCCCCCTCCTCCTGCCCAGACAAATGCTGCTTGCTGTGCTTTCCAGGGACTTGCGATGGCAAATCCCGCCTCTGCACCCACCATCCCTACCCAGCTCCAGCAGCACCCGCGGTGTCTTCTCCTGCCCATGCCATCCGCTTGCCCACTGCAGTGCAGCTCTGGGTGCAGCGCACTCAGTCATCGCCTTCCCGTGGCGCAGGTCAGCAGGTGATTGAAGAACAGAAGCGGCGGCTGGCAGAGCTGAAGCAGAAAGCAGCTGCCGAGGCTCAGTCCCAGTGGGAAGCCCTGCATGGGCAGCCCTCCTTCCCCACTGCCTTGCCCCCGCTCGTGCATCACTCCATCCTCCACCACCACCGTCCCCATGGTGTCAGGCCCCGGGCCGAGGAGCTGGACCACGCGTATGACACCCTCAGCCTGGAGAGCTCAGACAGCATGGACACCAGCATCTCCACCGGCAACAACTCCGCCTGCTCACCTGACAACATCTCCAGGTAACCCCATGGCCAGTTCCCACAGAGGGACAGCCTGCTCTGCTGGCTGCGTCACTGGCTTGAGGTCCTTCCTGCGGGGATGGCAGCTGTGGCTGTCTTGCAGTGCCAGTGGGATGGATGCGAGGAAGATTGAGGAGATGGAGAAGATGCTGAAGGAGGCACACGTGGAGAAGTCGCAGCTGATGGAGTCCCGGGTAAGTGGGGGCACCGTTGCCAGGACCGGCCAGGAAGCAGGTCCCCAGTGTTCAGGGCTGAGCACCTGTGCATGCTGGCAGGAGCAGGAGATGGAGCTGCGGCGGCAGGCACTGGAAGATGAGCGCCGGCGCCGAGAGCAGCTGGAACGCCGGCTGCAGGATGAGACCGTGCGGCGGCAGAAGCTGGTGGAGAAGGAGGTCAAGCTGCGGGAGAAACACTTCTCACAGGTGCGGGGTGGCCTGTCACCCCTCCAGCATGCGGTCCCCTTTCCCAGCCCAACTGGCGCAGCAGATCCAGCTCCCCACCGGTGTCCTGGTGTCCCAGCAGGGGGATGTGGCTCTTGCTGCTGCCGGTGGGCTTTGCAGGGCTGCATTGCTTTTCCAGGCTCGTCCCCTGACACGGTACCTCCCCATCCGCAAGGAGGATTTCGACCTGCGGCTGCACATCGAGTCCTCGGGCCACAGTGTGGACACCTGCTACCATGTCATCCTGATGGAAAAGATGTGTAAGGGCTACCTGGTCAAAATGGGCGGCAAGATCAAGTCTTGGAAGAAGCGCTGGTTCGTCTTTGACCGCATGAAGCGCACCCTATCCTACTACGTGGGTGAGTCCCTGTGCTGTCCTGGGCCCCCTTCCCCCACCGTTGCCCCCTCCCTGCTCCATCGCCACAGCGCTGTTCACCGCTTTCCTGTCTTGGGCAGATAAACATGAGACCAAGCTGAAGGGTGTCATCTACTTCCAAGCCATCGAAGAGGTTTACTATGACCACCTTCGCAGTGCTGCAAAGGTGAGAGCTGGGCACCGCTGCTGCCCCCGTGCCTGCTGGGCTCCCCCCAGCACTGCCATCACCCTGCATCACTCTCTGTCGTGCAGGCAGTGGGGCAGCTGGTGCCTGGGGTACTCCCGCTATGGTCTGTGGCCCCTGATGCCACCAGCTGCTCAGGGTGCTGACAGCAGGACCCCGATGCTGGGCTTTGTGGGGGTGTGAAGGGGGGGCATGCCAGAGCGCTGACCCCATCATGCTCATCCTCCTCCCCAGAGCCCTAACCCTGCGCTCACCTTCTGTGTCAAGACCCACGACCGCCTCTACTACATGGTGGCACCCTCGGCCGAGGCCATGCGCATCTGGATGGATGTCATCGTCACTGGGGCAGAGGGGTACACCCAGTTCATGAACTGAGGGGTGTGGGGGTGCTGCACGCCCTGGATCCACTGGCTTGACAGACTCTCCATCATCCCAAGCCAAGAGGGTCTCCAGGGGGGCCGTGGCCCCTGCTGCACCCTGTGCCAAGGGCCACAGTGATTGAGCTGGGCCATGCCCCACACTGGCAGCAGTGAGCGTCACTTGCTCAGCCAAGGGAATATTATTTTTTTTTTATGTTGACTTTTTGAAAACAACATTTATTGGAAACGTATCATAGTGCTGAAACGTAAAAAGCTGCCAAAGACCTTTCTGGTGCCTGGAGCTTTCTGCCTCAGGGAGACGCTGGCTTTGAGACCCGTGCTGTTCCTCACTGCCAGGCTTTCCCAGAGAGGTACGGTGGGGCCAGCTAGCCCCAGACAGCAGGGACCCCCTGTTTTGGTAGCCCCAGACACCTCTTTGTAAATCTTTTGTAACCCGGTATTATGCCCCCCGCCACGGGGCGCACAGGGGGACTGCCCAGCCATAAAGCATTTTGTGGAGCCCTTTTGTGCCCCTCTCTGTGGCGCTGCTGGGGGTACGGGGGGGCAGGGACTAGCGGGATGAGCTGGGGGACAAGCGGCGGGGCCCGGAGACACCTGCTGGGCCGCTGAGAAGGGGCTGGGGACACTGGGACAGTACTCGGGGCTCCGGGGAGGGCGCGGGGGGCCCCGGGGCGGGGGGCTCCGAGGGGCGGGGCACGGTGGCGGCGAAGCACCTCCCGGCCGCCAGGGGGAGATCGCGCGCGGACCAGGCGGGGCTGCACGTGGCTCGGTCGCGGGAGCGGCTGCGCTCACGCGGTACGCCTGACGCCACCGCGCGCACACCTCCCTCCGTCCCGCCTCCCTGTGCCCCGCCCCCGGCCCCTGCTCCACCAACGGCAGCGAAGCTCCGGTCGCGCCAGCTTCCGGCTTCCCCCTGACGTGGCCCAATGGGGGCGCGCGGGGCGCCGGGATTGGCGCGCGGGGGTCCGGCGCTGGCGGCCGCGCCAATGAGCTGCCGCCGCGTCCGGGCCGGGGGTTGCGCGAGCCGCCGGGGCCGCCGCCGCAGCACCTGTCGGCGGGCCGGGGCTGAGCCGGGGTGGGCATGGCGGCGGGCGCGGCGCGGCTGTGCTGCTGGGCGCTGCTCTGCCTGCTCTGCTCCGGCCGCCTGCCTGGCGCAGGTACGTGCGGCGCGGGGCCCGGGCCGCCGGCGGGGGGTGGCAGGGCCTGGGCCGCGGCGCCGGCGGCGTGGGAGGGCGAGCGGGGGGCGCCCCTGGGTGCGGCGGTGCCATGCCGCCGCGCTCCCCTCTGGGCGGCCCGCCCGGGCCCGCTCCCGGCCGCGGCCGCCCGGCGCCGGGGAAGGGTCGGGCTGTGGCGGCGCTGGTGCTCACCGAGGGGCTGTGTTGTTTCGCCCGCGCTGCAGAGCCGGTGGCGGTGATGTCGGTGGACGTGGGCAGCGAGTCCATGAAGATCGCTATCGTGAAGCCCGGCGTGCCGATGGAGATCGTCCTGAACAAGTACGCGCCAGCCCTGCGGCCTTGCTTGCCGCTGGCGTGTCACGGGGCCGCGCTCTGCTTCGCCGGGGTTTGAAACCGGGAGGTGCGGGGCAGCCAGGGTTCAATTAGCGCAGTTAATTGAGTTGTTGTGAGGGGAGCACCTGCCTTCTGGCTCGGGGCTTGCCGAGTTGCTCCCTGCCCCAGCCGAGCAGCTCTCAGTGTGGTGCAGGCAGCGTTTCGGCTTTTCACTTTCCCTTGGGGGCCTTCAAGCACCCGAAAGCCTGCATGATTGAGCACGTGTTGCAGTCCAAATGTACAAGGATGTAGTATCATGTCCTCGCCTGTCTGGTTAGGAAGGCTTGTTCTCTGCAAGGTTTGTTTTGCTGCAGCTGTTCAGAGCCTGTGCTAGTTCATCAGGTAAATAAACCTTTCCTTTTGTTTGGCTGCTGTTGCTGCAGCCATTCCCCAAGACACTGAGTGAAAACCCTCGCAGCTGGGAGAGGATGTACAGTTAGGAGCATGCTCTTTTTCTGGGAGTCTAGACTGAGAGATAATGAACAGGTTTTTCACCCAGCTCCTTGAAACTTGGCAGATACTGATAGAGTGAGGGAACTGTCTTGCCTTGCTCGCTGGTGGAGGAAAGCAAAAATACAGCAAATCTCGTCTAAGTACAAAACAGCATGTTCTAGAAAGCTACTTGTGAGCCTTTCTTTGTGGCAATTTCATTTTGCTGTAGCCTTACGTTAGAGAATTGATAACATGTTACGAGGCATTCAGAAGTGGGTAGTGTGCACTGAGCTTAATGGGCAACATTAAGCCATTTGCTAGTTATCGTAGTGAAGTACTCACTTTGATGTGCTAATGGATTAATTGGAGCAGAAGCAAGTCATCTCTTGTGAAGTTCTCTTTGTGTTACAGGAACAATAACAAATCTGCCAACCACAGCTTTGACTGTGGATTTGAAAGATTTTTGTCTGTTATTTGCCCATGTCACAAGGAGGGATGAAAGCTCTGAAGGGAGGTGCTGCTGTTGCAGCCCTTCAGATAAGCAGAGGCTGGCCTTCCTCTCCATAGGTGGTATTTGAGCACCTTTCCTTAGTTTTTCTGAAATGGAAACAACACCCTTCCTCACTAGGAACTCTGTATTGAACGTTCAGCTGTTTCAACTGAAAAAGGCATCTGTTTCTACACAGGGAGTCACGAAGGAAAACACCCGTGGCCATTTCTTTGAAGGAGAATGAGCGTCTCTTTGGTGATAGTGCGCTAGGAATGGTAAGAGTTCTTGTTACTTGTTGCACCGACTGCAGTTCCTGTGTGCAGAACATATGTTCCTACTGCTGTACTGTACTCATCTCCTCGGTGTGTTACTGACTTTCTTACTGGCTCTGTGCATACTGGTTTGGTGCTCTGAACTCCCATAACAAGAGCTGTTCACCACACAGTTCTGGAGAGGTTGGTTTGACAAAGGCAAAGAAATGCAGCTGAGTGACATGCTTTTTCTTTCTACAGTCCATAAGGACCCCCAAGGTGGCATTCAGATACTTTCAGGATCTGCTGGGTAAGCGTATCGATAACCCCCATGTAGCGCTGTACCAGTCCCGATTCCCAGAGCATGAACTGGTGAAGGATGAAAAAAGGCAGACTGTTATCTTCAAGTTGTCCCAGTAAGTGGCTGCTTCTGTGTTCCTTTTGGGTGAGGCTTTGGCTACCAGGCTTCTATAACTGACTGGTTGCTGCAATTTTCTTACCTGTCTGTTTCTCATAGGACAATACAGTACTCTCCAGAGGAGATGCTGGGGATGGTCCTGAACTATTCACGTGGTCTGGCTGAGGAATTTGCAGGTTGGAAGGATTTAGCTGTTTTTTACAGTATCTGCGCGTATGTGATTGTATATTTTAGGATTTGAGTAGAGACTGAAGGGATTTGGAAACCCATGGATTTTCAGAAACAGGATGTTGGGCCTCTTCAGCTGTAGGCTGTAAGCAAGATTTAGCAGTTGTCGAGTTATCATTCGTTTCTAATATGATGGGAGTTTGAGGTCTTAATCCCATTCTTGGGGGCAGGTATCCCAGATCCCACACAACCTTGCAGTGAAGGAGCCTTACTGGTGATCTCTGGAGAAAGAGTAAAGTGTTTTCTTGCTCACACGTGTGACTAGAGCAGAGGCGTGTTGGTATGTAACTGCAGGGGAAGATGGAAGCGGCTCTTTTGAAGTCTGTGTTGTAACTGTTGCTACTGGAGCCCAACTACAACTAAAGAGCAAAAACTGTCCTATGTTGTGAACCTAGCTAATGGATAAGGGGCTGTTGTGTTTTTCATGCTGTATTGCTAATGAAATGCAGCAGTAATGAAAATTGGGGCGAATATTGTTGACATGTTTGACTTGCATTGTTAGTTAGGAGGCTGTGTGTTGTTTGGTTGGTAATACTAAAGCTAATCCAAAGACTTTTTACTCTGGAGAGCGGATGTAATCCAGTGATAAGGGAAGACTCTATGAAGGTAAAATTTGCTGAAATCTAAGGCATCCCAGAGCATTTGAGTGTAGCCTAACATGTGAAAGGGATGTCAGTAGACATGTGGCTTTGCAAGAATCTGCAAAGTCTGCTTGGTTTCAAGAGGACACAGAGATGTTCATCCCTGTTGACCCTGGTTGCTGATGCTGCTTCAGGATTGCATTCTGTACGAGTCTTTACCTTGGATTCTCTGGCTTTGCTGCTGTCACCCTGTTATGAGTCTTTGCATGTGGTTACACCAATGGGAAAACAAGTTCCCTGCAACTCTTTCAGAGCAGCCCATTAAGGATGCGGTGATCACAGTTCCTGCATACTTCAACCAGGCGGAGAGGAGAGCAGTTCTGCATGCTGCTCGCATTGCTGACTTGAAGGTGCTGCAGCTGATCAATGACAACACTGCTGTAGCATTGAACTATGGTGTTTTTAGGAGGAAAGACATCAATGCCACTGCGCAGGTAGGTGCAGCTGGAAGGTATGGAGAGTCCCGTGCAAGTGCCTGCATGTGGGGGAGAAAGTGCTGCAGACAAAATCAAAAGGGCATAACTTAAAGTGGACTCTGCTAGTCAATCAGTCTCCTCTGTTTTTGTGTGTTCGTCAACGAGACAAAGAGATGAAACCCTATGTGAACATGTGGTGAAGCCTGAAAGCTGGAGTAATGGCAGGTGGCTGGGAGTTCCCCTTTTGTAAACCTGTGTCTGTTCCTTGCTCATCAACCAGGAGGGAGTAACAGTGATTTTCTAAGGTGTTGGAAGACTGACTGAAATACTTGATTTTCCTGAGGTTGAAGAAAGTTTTAAAGAGCAAAGCATTGGTTTTCAATCTGTGAAACAGATGAGAAAAGTTTTCTTGTCCGCTTGTGTCAAGCATGACCCTGAACCTCTCCTGTGTTGGTCAAAGTACAAGTGCTGTCATTATTGTGTAAAGTCAGTTTGAGTGGATAGTCTTGGCCTGTGTCAAGCTCGGAAAGCTATGAGTTCTTTCCTTATTCATGGGGGATATCCACGTGTTTCTGCTTCACCGTCCCAGCTTCTCTTTTCAGAATATCATGTTTTACGACATGGGAGCAGGAAGCACCGTTTGTACTATTGTTACGTATCAGACAGTGAAAACTAAGGACTCGGGAACCCAGCCTCAATTGCAGATCCAGGGCATTGGGTAAGAATACAACACGAGTTGCACAAAACCCACAGGTCTCAGGAAATAAACCATTTGTTTCACAGTCTCTTCTAAATGTAGAATTTTGCAGTGAGGCTTCAGCACAGTAATTTGGATGGCAGAGTGGGAAACGTTTGGAGCAAGAAGGCTCCAGTTGCTAATAATTCTGGTGTCATTGTCTTGTGCAGAAGGCAACTGAGAACTTGCAAGAGCCCAGGAGGGAACCAGTGTACTTGGTTTGCTTACAGGCTTGCTCTTTTTTATAGCCTCAAGCCATTTAAGCGTAATTCCATTTCACATAGCCTTACAGAAGTAGAGTGTCAGTTTGAAAAAGTGGAATACCCTTCTAGAGAGGAGTGAAAATGCAGTGCACTTAATGTGTTGCCAAATAAGGAGGGGATTGCTGTGAATAGCCAGCTCAGCAATTTTAAGCCCAAAGCCTTTATACTGCTGTTTCCGAGAAAATACCTGGGACCTGAGGCAGTTATCCTTTGGCTCTTTGACATCCTTGGCAATAAGGCCTTTACCATAAATACAGTGAAGTTTCCTGCTCAAAGGCTGTTGTGGTGGTGAATCTTTCTTTTCTTTGTTTCATTATGATGTGTTATTTTGGAACAACCGTTGTTCTTTCACAGTCAATCACAGCTGATAGTCCTGTAGTTACTTTTGACCATTTGCTGCTCTGCATATTTGTGAAATAATACATGAAGTTTGTTTCTCTTTCGGCTCCATTTAAGTTGTTACATCTCTGTTCATTCTTTTGCTCAGGTTTGACCGTACTCTTGGAGGTTTAGTGATGGAGCTTCGTCTCCGGGACTATTTAGCAAAACTCTTCAACGATCAGCACCCTTCAAAAGATGTCCGAAAGAATCCCCGGGCCATGGCCAAACTACTGAAGGAGGCCAACCGCCTGAAAACTGTCCTGAGCGCGAATGCTGACCACATGGCACAGGTCTGACTGCCTGTCTCGGGGTTTCTGCTTTTTTAGGGCTGAGGGCAGGGTGAGTTAAGGACAGGTGCATGGAAATGCTGTCCCCCTGGCAACATCAGTGTGCTGAAGAGCATTACTGTCATGTTCCAGGGGTGGTGGTGGCACTGGTGGTCCTTCTCAACTTGTGCCCACTTGGTAGCTCTGGTGATTGAGTGGATTGGAGAAGAGTTATTCATGTGAAGTTTGTAAATAAACTTTCACTGAGAGAAGCTGTCTATATCCACGTTCCATTCCCTTGTCACCTTAGCAATGGCACGGTTCAGATGAGTATGTTCAGGGTCTTAGGTGTGTTAGGAAAGCTGAAACTTTTTGCACGCTGACAAGTCAGGGAAAATTTTGCTTGGAGAATGCTCACTCCACCAGTAATTTCATTCTGGCTGGTCTCTTCTTCTGAACAGATTGAGGGGCTACTGGATGACATTGACTTCAAGGCCAAAGTCTCAAGGCAAGAATTTGAGGATTTGTGCTCTGACTTATTCCAGCGCGTCCCAGGACCTGTGCAGCAGGCTCTGAGCAGTGCAGAGATGAACCTGGTATGTTTAAGAAAATACATAAACAATTCTGAAGTTTTCATGTATGGAGCTGCTGTCATATCATGATCAAGGCAGCGGTGATTGTGTTATCAACACTGCTGAGAGATACAGATACCCACTGTTGTAATAGAGTGGTGCTGGTGCTGCAGGGAAGTTACCGGCTGCAGCGTCAACAGAAGTCTGTCATGACCCCCTCCACTATCTACCAGAAATGAAGGACTTGGAGGAGAGGTTGCTTTCTCTTAAAAAACTTTACTCCTGTGCTAGAGGTTTGGAATGCTGGTGGTCTCTTTTTTCCCGCCCCCCCCGCCCCGCTGCTGGTTGTGGTCTCACTCCTGAAGTTTTAAGTCAAAGAGCCTGGAAATAGAATTACTGCTACTCAGGCCTCTCCTTTGAGCACTCCCTTTAGAAGGCCACTTGTGGACTGCAGTTGGACCACATGCGATGTGGTCCTTTGGAGAGGCCCGCTCGTGGTTAAATGCTCACTTTCCAGGGTGCCAGGATGCTCTTGGGCATCTTTTGGCTCTGGTATTCAACGCAGGACACTGTGTCACCTCTTAAGTCTGGGTTTCTGTCTGTTCTGATCCAGATTGCTGTCTTGAGTCGCTGGCAGCTCTGGCATTAAACTATGGTCTGTCTCATTTTGGATCAAGTCCCACGTTTTGGGTGACTTGAAGCAGTGGTCATATTGTCCCTGTCTGACTGACCTGACTCCAGGTTCCTTATGTTGGCATGGCTTGCGTCAGCCTGTCTTGAGACCTGTCGGGCACTGGCCTGCACAGGGATGGCAGGACGTAGCGTGGGTATTCTCAGAGCACCACATGAGTGCGTGGTAACTGGGGAAGGAGCGTAAGGAAGCCCTGAACTTGGCTTTCCAAAATTGCTTTCTCAAGACAAGGTGACTGTTTCCAATCCCTAGGATGGAATTGACCAGGTGATTCTAGTTGGTGGTGCCACACGAGTCCCCAAAGTGCAGGAGGTTTTGCTGAAAGCTGTGGGCAAGTGAGTATGTGAGGCCCCCTTCTAGTCTGTCTCCTACTGACAAGTTGCTGTTGATGGCAGAGGCTGCAAAGCTGATGTCTGTTGCTTTTCACTTTGTAGAGAAGAGCTGGGCAAGAATATCAATGCTGATGAGGCTGCTGCTATGGGTGCAGTCTACCAGGCAGCTGCTCTGAGCAAAGCCTTTAAGGTGAAGCCTTTTGTCATTCGGGATGCTGCTGTGTTTCCTATCCAGGTAACCCTTGGCTTGCTTTCCCTTGTCCAGGGTATGAGTAAATGGGGCTGTGCTGGGAGAAGCCTTCAAGTAAGGAGACTATGGAGATCTTTCTGCCAATCTAATAAAGGAAGCAGAAGAAAATCTTCCATGTTGTAGAAGTGGTACATCCAAGAAGCTGGGCATATAGAAACACCTATTGAAATACTTGCCTGTCCCCCAACTTCTGCATGAGGCAGAGCAGCCAAATGCTGCGGAAGCCTCTGACATAAGATGCTGCAGAGGAAATTTGCAGTTGCTGAGTCATGCTTTTGTTTGTGGTGCAGGTGGAGTTTACTCGTGAAGTTGAGGAAGATGATAAATCCAGGAGTTTAAAGCATAACAAGAGGATTTTGTTCCAGCGCATGGCACCCTATCCACAGCGCAAAGTTATCACTTTCAACCGCTACACAGATGACTTTGAGTTCTATGTCAACTATGGAGATCTGTCCTTCCTGACCCAGGATGACATGCAGTGAGTTGAGCCCAGCATCAGAGCAGACAGCTCTCTGGCAGTGCAGTATGTGTGACTGGGAATTCTATTGTCAGGCAAGCCTACATGTCTGACTGGGCACCAGTGTGTATTTGCAGATCAGTCCTGCAAGTTTTGTTCACTTTAGCAAACCGAAACGTGTCAGTTCCTTGCTTTGTGCAGTGGCCCATCGCTGTGAAGGTGACTGTGAGAAGTGGTTAGCTGTTCTGCAGCACTGTTATCCTAAGGTGTTTTTTTCTGCTTTTGTCTCTGTGTTGTCAGGATTTTTGGTTCTCTCAATCTCACTACTGTGAGGCTAAAGGGAGTTGGGGACAGTTTCAAGAAGCACTCAGATTATGAATCCAGAGGCATCAAAGCTCACTTCAATATGGACGAGAGTGGAGTGCTAAGTCTTGACCGGGTAAACACCACCCCGTTGTGATGTTTGTGTTTTCCAGTTCTGTCCCTCTCTGCTATTGATGGTCCCTGCTTGAAATAATTCTGTGCTCCTCCTTCAAAGGTGGAATCTGTGTTTGAGACCTTGGTGGAAGACAAGCTGGAGGAGGAGTCAACACTGACAAGTAAATGCTGAACTTTAACATTTGCTCTGACTGTTGTGTTGTACCTGTAGTGGCTGAGATAACTTCCACGCCCCAAAACCAGGGAAACTGTATGCTTGCAGTTAAGGGGTTAGCCATTGTCTCAGATTGTGTGTACAGCTTCAAAATACCTTAAAGCCCTTTGCAAGTGGCTGCTGGTGCTGCCAGGAGGCTCTGAAATGTCGTATGCTTCTCAGGTGACTGGCATGCATTGCATCTTGAAAAATAGAAGTTGTATTCTCTTTGTTCAGCCACAGCTGCCAATTTAAGGAGATTTGTCCTGAAGGCAAATCCCACATCCACAGCCCCATAGCACCCTCCCTTCTTGTTGTCAGGGGTGCGATGGCCTGATCTGTGCTTTGAGTTGCTCCAGTTTTGGAGCACAGACTTCCCTACAGGGCGGAGCTGGAAATCTGCATCTTGGGAGGTGGCTAATGCAGCCACAGGTTGAAGCTTGAAGCTTTTTAATTGAAGTTACAAATTTCAGGTCATGGTCCAGCAGGGGCAGAGGCTCCACTTGTCTGTGCATGCAAAAACACAAAGTGAGGTCAGGGACAGATGAGTTTCTGGAGTGTACGCTGCCAAGGGAGGACCTTGGTGATAATTATGCTTGTGAGGGGGAGAGCTGAAGATGACTTTCCTCCTCCTATGGATACATAATATTATGTATTTTTTGTCTCCTATCGACAGAACTTGGAAACACCATCTCAAGCCTGTTTGGGGGTGGTGGCCCTACACCAGAGACTGGAGAGAACCTGACAGATTCGGTTCAGGTGAGCCCCTGGGGTGATTGCTAGTGGGAGGGAGCCTCTGGGTCTTGCTGTGGCCGGTAAACAGGCAAGAGTTCCTGTAAGCAGAACTAAAGGTGTCTGGCAGCATGTCAGGATTTTAAATATTTTCAGAAAGTGCTATGTTCCTCTTGAGTTTCATGTGGCATGCGTCTAAAGAAACTTGTGATCTTTTGCTGGCACAATGTTACAGGACTTGTTTTCAGGGAAGTCTCTTGTTTCTAAATTCTCCTGGTGCTCTGTGGCTAGGCTTCTGCCTGTGTGGTGTCTGTGCAGGTGTCTGGTGGGCTCCTTGCTTTCTTCCGGGTCATATAGGCCCAGCTGCTGTTATGCTGGCAGTAGTGATTAGGTTTCCTTCTGTTGAGATGAAAGCTCCTTGTCACAGAATTGACTCTTAATTAATATTCTAGCTCAGCACAGTCCCTTGCTAATGGCTGCAGTCACTCTGAGTGCTGTTTTTCATACATAAGTTTTTTTCAGAGAATTATCTGTACTGTGAAACATTTGCATGGAATTTCTACATTAAAAACCGTGTTTTGGTTTCCCCTTTACTTGCCTGTGATGACCAGGAAGAAGAAGAGAGCCTAGCAGAAACAGGTAAAGAAGAGCAAGGAGAGAAACAAGACCAGAAAAGCAGTGCAGAAGATGCTGGTGAAGAACAGGGAGAAGGGAAACGGCAGTCTCCGGGTCAGGCAGAGACTGCCCCTCCGAAAGCAGAGTCAGAGAAGGAGGAAGAAGGCGAGAAATTAGAGTCTCAGGTGAGCATCAGGTTGAAGGACTGGGACTGTGATTTCGGTGTCCGAGAAGTGGAATATCCTCAGTGGAATTCTATTTTCCCTGTTAGTGCCCTGCCTTGGAAAAAAGTTGCAAAATCTGCCTATCTGTTCCCTTGCCTGAGAATGTACCTTATCTGTCACAGGATCCCAAAGAAAATAGAGAAACTGTGAAAGAGGAAGAACCAACCAGAAGTTCCAGTGACAGCACAGTTACCAAAACGGTCGAAGAGAAGAAGATCAAAGCACCCAAAAAGCAGAAGCTTGTCCACGAGATCACCATGGAACTGGATGTAAACGATGTGCCTGACCTGCTGGAGGATGAACTGAAGAGCTCAATGAAAAAGTATGTTTGAAGTGGCTCTAGATAAAGGAAATGAATTGCTTTAGAATGGTGATAGCTCATGTAGCACTGCTGTCTTCAGGAGCTGATGTATATGATGTGGTGCTCATCTAAAGGTACTTGCTATCTTTGATTTCTGTTCTCTTTGTCTGTTAGACTCCAAGACTTGACAATCAGAGATTTAGAGAAACAGGAAAGAGAAAAATCGGCCAATAGCTTAGAGTCCTTCATCTTTGAGACCCAGGTAAGAGAGGGATATCAAGAAATGGGAGTTCCTGGAGAGCAGGTACAAGTGTCTTATGCAGCTTGGCTGATCTGAGTGCAGGGAAGTTGTCTGAGCTGGGGGAAGCTGATTTGAAGAGCCTGTGTGGACTTTTGAGGCTTCCTTGATAGAAAACAAACACTTCCTTCAGCATGTCTTAACATTTCAGACTCTGGGTTTCCAGTATCCCTTATGTGCACTTACCTGTGTGTTTTGGAAGAATTGCACTCTGGCTGCAAAGCAGCTACAGCTGCTCAAGAACTGTTGTGCAGAAGAGGCAACTAATGCTAAGTGCATGTGAAATTATGGTTGTTGCAGCTTCACCATCACATACCTGGTGTGCGCGTGTGCCTGTATACCTGGTGCATTACCATCCTGCTCATGGTAATGCTAGGAGCAGGAGACCATATTTGGGAGCATTGAATGAGATTCTTCTGGCCAGTGCAGGCAGTGTCTCAGGAGTTCACAGTCCAGCCCAGTTGACCGGGTTACCCACTTGCATTTTATGCTTCCGTGGTCAGTGGTATTTGACAGGGGTGCTTGCTTTGCTCTTTTTCAGGACAAGCTTTACCAAGAGGAATACCAGTTTGTCTCAACAGAGGAGCAGAGAGAAGAAATTTCCAGGAAGCTTAATGAGGCTTCCAGTTGGATGGAGGAGGAGGGCTATGCAGCCACAACTAAGGTACCGCTGCCTGTAGTCGGGGTGCCAGTCCACTATCGCTGACGTGGGAATGACCACCTAGGCTGAAAGAGTATTGATTCATCTTGATGCTTTGTCACCTGGTTCTTGAAACATTCTTGCTTCCTCAGTTCATTATGTACAGAGCAAAAGACAAAGTTCTTCTAGCCATGGGTGTATCTTCAACAGCTTCAGCAGTAACCTGTTGATTCCACATAAAGCTTAGTCGCATGGCTGTATTTGATGGAGAGAGTGACAAAACCTGCAGTTTTAACTTCTGAGGTTTACAGCATTAGACAGTGGGCAAATTCCCCTCTTTTCCCCATTTGCAGGAGCTGAAAGACAAGCTTTCAGAGCTGAAAAAGCTTTGTAGGAACCTCTTCTTTCGTGTGGAGGAAAGGAGAAAGTGGCCAGAACGCCTGGCTGCCCTGGAAAGTCTGCTCAACCACTCAACCATCTTTCTCAAGTAAGAGCAAGCTGTTGGTAAGGAGAGTCATGCAGCTGATAGTGTAAGAGATGCCAACAGAACATGTCCAGATTGAATGTGACCTGAAAGTCACTAGCACTTCTAGAGAGATGACCAAAACCCTGCTTATTAGTGCTCAGTTCTGCAGAACCCATTAACAGAAGCGTGCAAGCTCTGTGTCATCTGTGGGGGGCAGGAAGTGTCCAACACTGTACACATCATTTGCAGGCAGATGTTTTCCTATGGCCTCAGCTTTTTCTATCTTTCTTGTTTTTCTTGTCTCGTGATAGCTGCATTTGCTGGCTCCATATCCCATTCTTAGCATTCAGAGATTGATTTAGGACTCCAGTTTCCTGTAGATGCAAGAGACATAAATGTAAAATGTACTGATTGGTTGGTATGTGCAGAGGCTAGTTATGCTTACTGGAGCTGTAAACACTGAGTTGCTGAGGTACGGTCTGTTTGGTTTAACAGAAATAAACATTATCTTTAAGGGGGGCCCGAATGATTCCAGAGTCTGACCAGATATTCACAGAAGTGGAACTGACTATGCTGGAAAAAGCCATCAATGAAACAACGGTAATAAAGGATCAAATGATTCTGAGGGAGGGCGGGGGTGGGAGTTTGGGTTGTGTTTCCTGTCATATACACTTTCATTCAGGGTCATGAAACAGAGTGTGCCTGTCTTGTTTCCATGCCACTGGCAAACCTTTTGTGTGTCTTGGTGTTTTCTAATTCCCAGCTTGACCCCAGACTGCTTTGGGGTGATAATGGTTCTTGTCGCATGTGGAGAGCTGTCTCAGGAGTGGTGGTGTAGCCCAGTAATCTGGCTGCACGCAGTTTTTAAAAGCAGCCTCTGGGTTTTAAGGGTTCTGTTATGTTTTTTGAGGGATACTACAGTGATATTACAGTGATTCCTGGAACCTGAAAGCATTCAAAAAGCACCTCTTCCCTCCCATCCCCCAGATCTGGAAGAACGAGACGCTGGCTGAGCAGAACAAGCTCTCCCCTACTGAGAAGCCCATCCTGCTGTCCAAAGATCTAGAGCTTAAGATAGCAACCCTGGACAGGGAAGTCCAGTATCTTCTGAATAAGGCCAAGTTTGCAAAGCCCAAACCCAAAAAGGAGAAGAACACCACAAAAACAGATTTGGGCAAGAATGCTACAGCAGCCTCTGAGACTGAGAACACTATCCCTCCCACGGAGGGGAAACAAGAAGGTAAGGAGTGGGTGGGGAGTGTGTACATAACTCCTAGTATATAATTACCACGTGTAGCACACTCTTACCTCTCTGTCTTGAGAGGGAGCTAAATAAGTGAAGACAACAGTTAACTGTAGGGTTAAATGATCCTTCTCTTAATTTTCAGAGACAGCTGGGAAAATCTCAGCATGGCCTGTCCTTTTCCCACCACTGTTTGTTTGGGGTTTTTTTTTCTGTGAAGGAACAGAAAGTGTTTATAAACTTCCCAGGGTGGTTAGTCAGTATTTGGCTGGCTGGCTGATTGCCTTATAAGAAAGATAAGCCATCAATTGCCTTCTGGGTGTCCAGAGCTGACTATTCAAGGCCATGTCCTAGTTATCACGGAATAGTATGAGCTGTGGATGAGAAAGGTTTGGACCCCAGGAAAAAAAACCCAACAAGCGACTCTTGGGACACTGTCATGGTTTAACACCAGCTGGCGACTAAGTACCAGAAAGCTTGTAGTTTTCTGAACTTTTTAAGATCCTTAGGTTCTGAGTGGCCTGGTCCTTTTAAATCTGGATTGCTGTTTGTCAGCAGAGTTCCCAGTGGTTCCTCTGGCCTGAGTAAGAGGTGCTGCTTAGTCACAGCTCCAAAGGTGACTGTAAGCAACCAGGGAATCTCCAGGGCTTCTAGGAACATAAGCCTGGCAGGCAGAGGCAGTGAGAAGTAAGGAGCAGTTCTATGGTGCTTCTCTGAGTGTTGTAGAGAGATCCACTGTGAGAGTGGATTATTACAGTCCTGCTCAGACACCACAGCTGCTGGCTTGTTTGCAAACCTCTCCACTAGGCACCTAATCTCCCTGCACCTAGTCTCCTGTGTATTCTCCCTGAACTTCTCTTTCTTTCTGCTTTAAACATAGACAAACCTGAGGATATTGGTCCAGCTAAGGAATCTCCTACAGCTGAGAAAGTGGCAATAGATGATAAGCGTGGATCAGACTCTGGTGGGTAAATGTTTGGCTTGTGCTCTGGAACCTGGTAGCTAGAAGTGCAAGCTGTCTGCATGCTCCTTAGCTGTAGGAGGCAGTAAGGCGGTGGAACCCCTGATTTTTGGATCAGTTCTTAATTCTGCAAAGAGGAAGACAAAAGTTTGGGTTCCTCGCTGTTCCTACATTTTCCTTGTTCAGTGTGAAGGTCTAATGTACCACTGCCTCCTGCCTCAGCAGCTGCTTTATGCCTGTTGCTGCAGTTTATAGCCAGTCCTGTAGCTGGAAGCCCGTCTCTGTTAAAGAGCTGATGTGCAGGTGTGTGTGTGTTTTATTCTGCTGCTCCTGTGGTGAGGACAGCGGTGTCTGGCGGGCAGAGGGCAGCAATGTCTTCAGCTCTTTGGAGCTGAGCGTCTGTGCCCAAAGCCTTCCTCCGACCACTGTACAATAGACTGAGAGCTTGCTGGAACGCTTAATGAAATGTCAGGGACTTTCAGCGCTGCTTTGTGTGCTGTAAAACCTGTTACAGAGTGTAACTGTGTTTACTTCATTACATAGGGTCCAAAAAAGATAAGACAGAAGCTGAAGGAGAAAGCAGGAAGAACGATGAGTTATAACATCCCTGAATTCCTACTGGCATCAACATTTATTTATTTCATGATTACTTTCTTGTTTTTATCATGGACCTGGTTAGTCATGATGTAAATGGAACACAACAAGCAGTCTGACAACAAAATGGGATAGAGGTGTACTTTTTTTTTTTTCTTTCTGGGGATTTTGCCGCTACTAACTTAGTGATTTTTTTTTTTCTTATGTGTTTAAGGCTGGCAATGTGCCCACCGAGAATTGTCTGTTTCAGTACAGAAGTCACCAAAGTGACTTTTCTGTGGAGAGAAAGCAGTAAAGAAACATCTTAAGCTTTAGGAAGTAACTTGGAACGTAAACTCTGCCATGCCTCCTCTGCTAGAGAGAAAGTGGGTTAGTGCAGAAGCATACATAGTTGAGATGGTGTTATCTGTGTGTATGGAGCCCTAGCTTAAAGAAATTGTGTGATTTTGGCTGATAGGAGGTGTGTTCTCGTTTGCATTCCTGGGAAGGTGGAATGGAATTGGGGAGGCAGCTGCTCCGTCCTTTGAGATAACACGAATGTGTCTGTTTTCTATAGACTGTTGTTAAAACCGTCTCTATCTGTGCTCTGTAGCAGAGTCTGAAAACCCCGAACTGAGAGCTGACAAAAAGGTTCTGTATAGTTTACGATAAGAAAAAAAAAAAATAATGCAGAAACGGCAACACCAACTGCTGAGGAGGAGGGTGAAAGTGGAAATGACTTGGTGCAGCTGGTACTTGGGCCAGCAGCCGGTAACGGGGCGCAGGGGTGGTGCAGGGTGAGGACACCCCAAACCTGGCAGAGTTGATTGCGACCCTCCTCCTCCCTCGGCCCCTGGCGTGCTCGGACCGGCTTCACTGCAGCCCTCTGCATCCTTGGCCGTGGCGGGGCCGGGGTCGTGCAGACACCTGTGAGTGTGCACCTGGCGCTGTGCTCCATCCTGGCCCCTTCACCCCAAAATAAAAACCTCCGTTCTGACGCTGCTTCGAGGCGGCCGCCTTTGTTCTGGGGAGGTGAGGGGGGCCGGCTCGCGGAGGGGCGGGCGGGGGGCGGGGCAGGTCCGGGGCTCGGGGGGCGGGGCGAGTCCCGACGGGCAGTGGGGCGGGGCGGGGCCGCTGTGCCGCGCCGGTGCCTCCGCACGCCCCGGCTGCCGCCGCCGTCCGCCCGCCGCGCTCTCGGGCCGGGCCGTCGGGTGCCTCGCCCAGTGCCGGCCCCCCCTGTTCCTGTTCCGGCCCGGCCCCGCGGGGCAGCGCGGCGGGATGGCGGCCGGCGGGTACAGGCGGTACCGGGCCGTGATCTTCGCGGCCATGTTCATCGGCTACACGCTGTACTACTTCAACCGCAAGACCTTCTCGTTCGTCATGCCCTCCGTCATGGCCGAGGTGCCGCTGGGGAAGGACGAGCTGGGTGAGTGGCGGCCCCCGGGACCCCCCGCTGCCGGCTCGGTGGCCGTGCCCTGCGGGCTGAGCTGTGTCCCCTGCTCTCCCGGCCGCAGGTGTCATCACCAGCAGCCAGTCCGCGGCGTATGCCATCAGCAAGTTCGTCAGTGGCGTCCTCTCCGACCAGATGAGCGCCCGCTGGCTCTTCTCCTCCGGCCTCCTCATGGTGGGCTTGGTCAACGTGGTCTTCTCCTGGAGCTCCACTGTCACGGCCTTCGCCGGGCTCTGGTTCCTCAACGGCTTAGCCCAGGGGCTGGGCTGGCCGCCCTGCGGGAAGATCCTACGAAAAGTAAGGGCTGGCTGGGAAGGGCGATGGGGGAACCCCAGCTCAGCAGCCCCAGCACCAGGCCCGCAATCCCGAGGGGCTCGCCCCCCCCCCCCAAGCCCCGGAGCGCGGAGCTGCCAGCTGCGCTGCCCACGGAGCCGTTCCCTGCGCGAGGTCCTGCTGATGCCGGCAGAGGTGTGACAGCGGGTTAGCCCATGCCTGTTGTGCCTCGCGCTGGCCCAGCTGGATCAGTAGCATCTCCTGGTCACGGACCTTCTCTGCCCTAAAGAGGCATAATTTGTGGAATCCAGTCTTGTAAACGTCACAGCAGAGATCTGGCTGTCTCTTTGCTGCTGGGCAAGGGGTGACAAGCAGAATTGCATCTGCACGCTTGGGGTGCTCAGGAATTGAAAATCACAGGCTGTTCAGGTAGAAAACCAGGTGACATGGAGGAGCAGCATGAGCCAAGCCTCTTAAGCTGTGTGTTTGGCTTTTGTGACAATTTAAAGGGAACAGATTGATTTCTGCCTTAGGACAGAAGGAAAGGAGGTCAGCTGTGCACTAACCTCACTTGAAAGATGTAAAGTCCAGGGATGCATATACCTGCAGGACAGGAGTGACACTGAACAACTGTGTTGCCCTTCTGCGAGGCATCTAGCCTCATCTAGCTGGCGAGAACAGGATGGTTGTGTCCGCAGAAAGGAAGGGCCTGAATAACAGAAACAATAGGCATAGTGTTTTCTGAAGACATTTGTGAACATAGCTCATAGATACTTTCTTGCCGATGACAACCACTCTGGGCAGTCCTGGCTCTGAGTGTGCTTTGCAGCACGGACCTGATCATGCCTGATACTTAATGCAACAGCAAGTCCTTAAGTTACCTTGTGGCTCTCTGCGTAGCCATTCATGGTCCTGTGCCAGCAGACCCCTCCAGGAGGACGCTGTTCCCAGCAAGTGAGCACGCAGAACCGTGCTGCTCTTAAATTTGCCTCTCCATGGCTCAGTTTCATGGTCTGTAAATGGAAATAACTCTGAGCTGGCTGGGGGGGGCGAGCACCTGTCAGGCTGGTATGGCTGACACTTGTGTAACGTTTGGAGTTCCCTGTGGGACTAAGGCAGTGAAGAGCAGGCGCTCCCTTCACCTGCTTTAGTAGATCTGTGTCTGGGTTGCCCCAAACCTGCAGTGCAGGCCTTGGCTGAGGATTTTCAGGTGCGGCATCACTCCCTTTCTCAGACCTCATGCTGTTTTTCTTCTTGTTGCACAGTGGTTTGAGCCTTCTCAGTTTGGGACTTGGTGGGCAATCCTGTCTACGAGCATGAACTTGGCTGGAGGCTTAGGCCCCATTGTTGCTGCCCTCGTGTCTCTGAACTACAACTGGCGCATGACTTTGTCCTTCTCCGGCTTCATCTGTGTGGTTGTCTCTTTTGTTTGCCTTGTCCTGATTAAAAATGAGCCATCGGATGTTGGGCTGCCCAACATTGAACAAGGACCCAAGAAGGGGAAGAAAGGTAAGCGTGAGACTCCACTGTAGGCGGGCAGCCATGGCAGGAGGCACGGTGCCTGCTTGCCTGTATTCAAGCAGAGACATGTTGCGCTTGCTGTCCTGAGGTCTCTGTCCTTCCTGATTCCCAAAACCACTGCTTGGTGGGCAGGTATAAGGGGTTGTCTTCAGCAACTTTACTCTAGTTACCATTGAGCTGCTGCACTGAAGTTACAAAAGGCATAAACCAAGCCCCTGGGTCATCTTGTGAGAAGCGGCCGGTGTGTGCGGGCTCCTGATGCTGTCACAGCAGCAGCAGAGGAACAGCCTGCCCACCCATCGGTCGTGCTTGTTGGCCTGCCAGCAGCCACCAAGATGTTCATGGCTGGCTGTTTCATCTCCCCGTCTACTTAATGTCTTCTTACTAATGCTGCCTTGGTTTTCTTGGTGCTTTCTTTGCTCAGATTGTGAGTCGAGAATCTGGAGGGTACCAACAGCAGGGAACGCTTCCCTAAGCCTGACTTTGCTCTCCTCTGTACTGGCAGGGGACAGGCAGTTCTCCCCTCACCCCGCCATGGGTTCTTTTGACCCCTGGCCTGTGGTGGACTCTGCTCAGTATTTTCTGTCCTAATCTACGACATCTAGTTAGTAAATGTTTGTTCGGACTATTGAGTATGGTGCTTCTCTGAAAGCAGAATGGGTAGAGGGGAATTGCAACACAGGTTTGCTGTAGGATTTTACAGTCCAGTGGAAACAGCCTGTTTTCCACACTGTCCTGCGATGCCTGTGCTGCTAGACTTGATCTCTTTGTGTAAGAAAAGAATATTGTTTCCCCAGAGCGTTCTCTGGGGAGGGTAGGCTTGTAGGCATTCCTGGAAGATGATGCAAAAATCAAGGTAACACCTGAAAGTCAGCATCTTTCTTTGGGTCAGTGTGGTGGCGCTGACAGGCACAGCTTACAAACACCAGCACAAAACCTGGAGAAGCAGGTGCTTTTGCTAACAGGTTTATTGGCAACTGCAATACATAAAGTTACTGGGAATAGCGTGTTGATTATTCTTTTGAAATCTTTAATGAATGTGGAATAAATTTGACAGAAGGGATTCTGAAATGACAGCAAAGCCAGGACAAGGTGGGGAGGTAAAGCCATTTGCTACCAGTAGGTAGGAGTATCTCCCTCTGTTGGGTTACCCTTGTGCACGAATCCGGCTGGCAGACCCATCTGTAGTGCTGTGTGTAGGTGTCCTCAAGCAGCAGCAATGTTCCTCCTCATCTTCCTTACAGGTTCCTCCAGTGACAACAGCACTTTGACAGAGCTGCTGCTCTCACCATACCTCTGGGTGCTCTCAACGGGCTACCTGGTTGTTTTTGGAGTGAAAACATGCTGTACCGATTGGGGACAGCTCTTCCTTATCCAGGAGAGAGGACAATCCATGCTTGTGGGTATGATGCAAAGCTGCATTATTAAGCATTGTGGCTGCAATCTGGGAGGTATTGCCAGGAGCTGGACTGGGTACAGGAAAAGGACATGGGCCTCTCCATCTGAGGGACTTGTTTCCTTGCCTCCTAACTGTCTGCTTAGGTAAACACAGCTATTGAAATAAATTAGCATGCAGTTACTGCATGCACTGAGTAGCTGTGCCAGGGCCCTCCTGGGACTAGCAGATGGGCATTCCTGTATGAGGATGCGCTGGAGGCTCTTGTCTGGCGGAGCTGCTCTGAGCTCGCTGTGAGCTGACGGCAGTTGAGCTTGGGCAAGAGGACACATGTGACCAAACTTGACGGCCTGTTCTTTGCTCTATCTAGGTAGTTCCTACATCAGTGCCTTGGAGATTGGGGGTCTGGTGGGAAGCATTGCTGCTGGATACCTTTCTGACAGAGCGGTAGCAAGAGTAAGTAATCTGGACCCTCAGACATGTTGGGAAGTTAACACAGTGTCAGTCTGAGCTGCTTCAGAATTTTTACAGTTTGTTTTGGCTTCCTTTGCGAGTGCTTAAAGATGATTATTAAGGAATGCTCCCCTTGCTTGTGTTGCTTTGGAGGTTCAGGATATACAGAACACAGAGGCAGGGAGCTGCTGCCCCACGCGTCTCAGTACCGTGTTTGTTTCTTGTGCCTTCCCAAGCCATTCTTTTGGATGTGGTTCTGTGTCTGAACCGCCCTGCTTTGAGATGGGGCATTTGAAAATCAGATCACTCTTGATTAACCCATCTCTTTCCCTCCATGCAGAGGCAGGCTGGGAGGGACACAACCCATCTCAACAGCTTAACTAAGGTGCTCAGTCAGGGTCGTGTGGCTACTGCATGGTACCACTGAGAAACAGGCCCATACCGTGTTATGCTGTGTGTGTGAAGACAACTGCTGAGCACCCTAGAAGGTGCTGGGAGATACATGTGCCGATGTTAGGGATCACCATACGCCTGTCAGGTTTAAGGTGTTTGATCTGTTCAATTTGTTGGCTTTACTGTGCTTTCTAGATTTTGGTGTTGGAAGAGAACTGGTTGTTGACAGTTGTCTTCTGGCTGAAAAAAATCCCCGTGTTAAAATCGAGTGGTGGGATCTGAAGCCAAATTCAGGGTAGAAGCAGGGTGCGTTGATAACAGAAGTATCATTTGTCACTAGGAGCTTCTTGCTTAGCACAGTTTGACTGCAGGCCGTCCTTAAACCAAACCAAGAAGTCTGGCTAGCAGGTGTGTCTTTGATGCGCCATTGTGTTTCTGACAGCTGTGTGGATGGTGTTAGTTGCTAGCAGTATAAAATGGAAGGAGTCCTTCCAGTTTCTGACCTTTATTTTCCCTTCCTGGATCACAGGTGGGTCTCTCAAGCTACGGGAATCCTCGGCACGCGCTGCTGCTTTCCATGATGGCTGGGATGTGTGTGTCCATGTTTCTGTTCCGAGTCACAGTCACAGGCAATTCTCCCAAGGTAATCCACGTGCGAGCAGCTGACCGTAAGTTGGAGGGATAGCCCTTTCATGGTGAGGAGTTTGATGATAGGGAGTGTGACTGTTTCTTGGCCCTTCTTAAGAACTGTGAGTTTGCCTTTTCTTTGTATGTGCTATGGAGGAGCAGGCTAACTTGGTCTGGTTTGGGCTGCTCCTCCTGCCTCAGTTCGCTTGGGCAGCCTGCGTTACCAGCTATAGTGTAGATGTGACTTGCATCTACCCTCATGATTGTTAAATAAATGAAACCTTTTTTCTCCTTTTTTTTTCTTCTTCAGGAAAATCACTTCTGGACTGTAGTCTTGCAACCTCTAGCTGGTCTTACAAGCCTAAAAGAACAGGAGGTTTCTGCCTTGCATTTTTTCTCCTTCTGCCTGTTTCTGCTTTCACTGATCTGCCTTTTTCCTGTCCTGGGAGGTTGGTTAGCACTACAGAACTTAGAACCAGGGCATTGAGAAGAGATTACTGTAAGTCTTGTAGAAGAAACCTTTTCTTATAATCATTTGATTACACTAACTCACTTTAAAAAGCCTGGATATAAAACCTTTAAGTTGTTACATAGAAGGTTCTGAGAACATTCGTTCATCAGGTAAAATGTAGCCAGTTAAGGGGTCTTGTGAGTGAGGTCAAGAGGAATGATTCTGCCCCTGCAGATGCCTTCCTCCTTGATTTTTGGCAAGTGCTTTTCTAACTCTCTGTTTCTGTTTCCCATCTGGAAAATAAGATGGTATTTCCTTCCTCCTGGGCATCTTGAAATGGTGTTTACAGTTCAAAAAGCATGCTGTAATCTTGAGGCCGTCAAGTTACTTATCCTTTGTTGTCCTTTCACAAGCGACTGATAAATTCCAAGCCAGGTAGTTTTCCTAGAGCGTAAGCTAACACTGAAGTTCAGACTGTTGGGTTTTTTTGGTTTTGTTTCTTTGTTTGTTCCGTGACACAGAGGTCATCAGATAGTGGCTTCTTGCAAATGAAGATGCTCTGATTGGTCACTTGCATCTAAAATGAGAAAAGGTTTTAGCTGGTGTCTCCAGGATCATTTTTAAAAGTGACTCAGTTCACTTTTCATTGCCCATCTCTCTTCGATGTTCTGGTTCTTCTTTGCAAAATGGCATATGTTGTGTGTGCACGGTGTAGGGGGCAGAGCTGTACGAGAGAGAAGAGCTGACGCTGGCTGGCAGGATGGTGTGGTCGGGGTGCAGCTGGGATGTATGTATGTGGGCTCTGTTGCAGGCTTGAGCTCTTCTCTCTGCAGGCCAGAAAGCTGCTGTGAGCTCAAAAATGTCAAAACTCCCTCATACTGTGAAAAGGTTTGAGATTTGTCAGCAGCTGCTGATTGACAACGGTAAGATGCACAGCTCCTGTTTCTGATCTTAACCTGTTTTGACAGCTGTGGATTCTGATTCTGGGAGCTGTGTTCGGGTTCTCCTCATATGGGCCGATTGCCCTGTTTGGGGTTATAGCCAACGAAAGTGCTCCTGCCAACCTGTGCGGCACCTCTCATGCCATAGTGGCCCTCATGGCCAACGGTGAGTAATGCCCCTTTCCCTAGGAAACAAACCAAACCCATGTGTGTTCTTGATGAAGTGAGGTCTAGCCCTTGGGTGCCAAGCCTCGGGGATGCTTCCTGCTGTACCTGATGGCTTTTTGCCCAGTGCTTGAAGTTCAAACCAGGCCCGAGATTTTTATACATGCAGAACCAAGCATTGGCAGCTGTAACTGAGGAGCACAAGCGTTGCTAGTTTTCTGTGTGCTTTCCCTTACAGTTGGGGGTTTTCTGGCTGGATTACCTTTCAGTACCATTGCCAAGCACTACAGCTGGGCCACAGCCTTCTGGGTGGCCGAAATCACCTGTACTGGCAGCACGGTGGCTTTCTTCTTACTGCGGAACATCCGCACCAAGATGGGCCGGATTCCCAGGAAGGCTGACTGAGGATAAGCTGCTCGGTGAAAAGGATGCCCTCATGCTAATATGAATGATGCTCGGTTTTTTTGTTTAACTGGCCTAGGAGTAAGTTACCTATTGCTGCAACCTAGGTAAAAACTTCTTAAATCTTCATCCACTGTCAGGTGCCCAAGGGCACAAGGTTCCTGCTACTGATCACTTTTTCCCTCAAGATGTGATAATTCAGCTCGTTACTGTACCTCCTCCTCACAGGACTGTTGGTGAAGCAAGCAAGCTTCACAGCCCCAGCTTCCCCACTAAAAGTACTCTAAACCAACTGGATTCAGGTGCGGTCACACTTTAAGTTTTGTCCTTACTGTTCGCCTCGGCTGTTAGCTGTCGGCACAGCTTTGTGGTTCAGGGGTGCTGAAGCCAGCCTTTGCCGCGTTTGTTCAGCCCACCCAGCCGCTGTAAGCGCAGATGTTTCCGTTTACTTCAGCGTGAGCTCCCTGCATGCTCTCGGCCCTGGAACAGTGACAGAGCAGTGAATAATGATTATTGCAGTTTGGCCTCACAGCTGATTTGGGAACAGCATGGCTTTAGCTTTACCTGGGATTAGTTGTTAAGAGTGAGGGAGGCATTTGCTCTGGACGAGAACACTGATGCAGTGTTGCGTCAGGACTCTGCAGCACTCAAAAATAGGCACGTTTCCAAGAAATTCTTGGCACTTCAGGGGAGAGCATTTAGAGAAGCTCCTTCTATTGAACTGATCTTGCCTGGTGCGATTTGTGTACAGTGTTAATGATTTGTGAGGGAGACAGCTGCTGCCAAGGCAGCTTGTAGCAAGCACTCTGCCAATCAGCCAGGAAAACCAACCCAGCAGCAGGTATTGCGACAGCAGCTACTGCCAGCCCACAACTTCTGCAGCTGGGTTTCCTGAAAACCTGTATTTCTAGCACCAGATTGTATTTTTTTTGGCACAAGGTGTGTAGTCTAGAATGTTTTTGGTCAAGAGCTGCGTCTGTCACAGCTGCAGGTAGGGGCTCTGGCTACCTCAGCAGAGCTGCCGCCAGCAGCCTTGAGCAGTCCGGCCCAGAAATCTCTGTAATATGCAGACTCAGGTTTTTAACTGGAATTTTGTTGAATATGCTTAGTTTTTCCCAAAAGGATTTACTGCTTTAGGGTCCTGGAAGTGGCAAGTTCAACTCATGAAGAACCTGCACACGGGTACTTTGTTGAACAGCTTTGTTGCAAAAGTAGGTAGCCAGCCTTAATTAAAATAATGCAAGTGAATTACATTTTGTACTTAATTATATAATCTTCTGTTATCTGTGAAATAAAATGGAGCAGTGTAACAGGGGCTCTGGTTGTCTTATGGAGAATGGTGCAAGCAGACCCACACAAACCCACTTCCCTCTGGAGGTGCCAATGGTGCAGATTTACCCTGCCAACAGAAAAAAAACGGCCATCTACCTCTTCAAGGAACGTTTATTACTTCTACACAGAAACCCTCTGCAAAACCGTAAGTTAGAGCTATACAGGAAAAATACATATGTACAATTATGAAACGAAAGAAAACAATTGACTGCAGTAAGGGCAGGGACCCACAGCTTGTCTTTCTTCACTCAAGGGCAGTGGAGCTGCAACAGCAGAATAAGCCTCTGTTGCCCAATGTAAACAGTACTAATGAATCTGTTTAAGGTAAATTTCACAATAAAGGTGATAAAACGATGTCCTGGGAGACAGTGAGGCGTGTTTTGGGCATATGCAGTCTCTGCTGTGGAGGAGAAAGCTCCATGAGAGGACAGCTGGGGAACAGAGGGGCCAGCCAGGGAAGAGAGGCCCTGCTTTTCAGAGAAAGGAGTCTGTGTAACAGGCAAGGCTTTCTCTATGATCCAGGTCCGAAGGGTCCAGCTTTTTCTGCTACCTCCAGAGCAAGTTTTAAGTTCTGATCAAACAACTCGCATCTGAAACAGAAAAACAGAAGGGGATGACTTCATGAATGGAACAGGCTAACAAATTCAGGCTCTCCACATCCCTTGGCTCTGCATTCTGCAAGGAGAGATTCCGTAAGCTGTGAGACAGCAACCTGACTACTGTCAAACTTTGGCTCGACCGTTAATTAAGATTAAGGCTTCTTGTATGGGCTGTTATGTTAGGACAGCAGGGTTTATACCAAGGAAGAGCACCTCCTGCTTCCCTGGTAGGGTGGCACTGGAAAAAGCACAGGTCAGTGCCCTGTCCCTGCAGCAGCATGCTGTGTCTTTCCCCTTCCCTCAAACTCTAGGTCTGCTTTGCCACTTAACTTAGGGGCTACCAGCATTTGTTACTGCACAGGCAGAAAGTGACGAGAGGTTGCGGCTGTGTCATTAAAAGCGGGGTCTTCCTTACCTGATTGGCATCTCCAGGGAGTAGAAAGGATTCTTCAGAGCGAAGTCAGAGTAAATCTCATAGATCTTGCGGAGAAGGGAGTCTATCCCTGCCTGCCTTGGGTCAGCAAGTACCACAAATTTGATCCCTGGAGCCATAATGACAGGAGGGTGAGGAAAGCAGAGTTCCCTGATGGTCCTGGCAAAGCAAAGCAAAGCAGTGCCGGGTGCCTGGGGCCAGACAGTACCTGTCAGCGTCTGGAAGCAGTGCAGTTTGAAGGTGTCAGTCTCCAGCATCTCAATCCCGGAGCTCCCAACCTCGGGGGACAGCTGCGACCCAATGGCGAACAGCCTGTGGGGAGAGGGCCCTCAATGCCCCCGCCACCCCTGCCCATGCCATCCCTGTCCCGTCAGTTCCCACCCCATCTCACGAGTGGAACATGGAGGCCAGCATGAGCTTCTCGTTGGAGGAGAGGCGGTGGCGGCCAAAGCGGATGGACACCGGGTAGTTGGCAGGGTTGCCCAGGAACTCCAGCACGTCTTTCCCGTCTGCCGTGAATCGCCCGTTGACCTCGGCGCCGTTGATGGCCAGCACGGCGTGACCCACTGAGAGGACAGTCAGTCAGTCAGTCAGTCAGCCCGGCCCGGCCCGGCCCGGCCCGCCCCCCCAGCCCGGCCGCCCGCCGCCGCACCGCGGATGCCATCGCGCTGTCCGAAGGCGACAACGACGCGCTCGTCGTGCGGCCGCAGGACGAGGTCGAGCGGGAAGCTGAACGTCTTCTCGGTGTCGGCGCGGGGCGCGTAGTGGTCCAGCTGGTAGATGAGGCCGCCCGCCTTGTTCACCACGTAGACGCTGAAGATCGCCATGACACCGCCCGGCCTCACCCGGAAGTGGCGTCGCGCCGTGCCCCGGAAGCTCCGCGAGAGCACGAGGCCTCCCCACGCCTCGCGCCGGGTACTTCCTTTCTCGGCCGACATCTTGGGAGAGCAGCAGCCGCCGCCGCAGCATGGTGAGCGCGGGGGGCCGCCGGGCCGGGCCGGGGCGGTGGCGCGGGGCGGGAGCGGCTCCCCGAGGGCGGCGAACCCCGAGGAGGGCCCGGGAGGGCGCGTCTCCGCTGCCTCCCGCCGACCGTGCCACCCTTCTCTCCCTCGCAGCCGCCCAAAGACGACAAGAAGAAGAAGGACGCGGGCAAGTCCGCCAAGAAGGATAAGGACCCGGTCAACAAGTCCGGCGGCAAGGCCAAAAAGAAGGTGGGAGCTGGCGGAGCCTGAGGCGCGCCCGCGGAGGTGGCCCTGCGGGCGGCGGACCCGAACCGCGGCTCTCCCGGAGCCTGCCCTGAAGACGCGGGGGGGCTCGCACTGGGCGGGAGGTGCAGGAGCCCGGTGGCTCAGGGGGGGCTGCTGGGCGCCTTGGGCTTTCCGCAGGTGCGGTGTGGCCGGACCTGAGGAGCGAGGGGTCGGGTGCTGCTGGCGGTGGGGGGTGTGGATGCCATCGTGTCGTTAAAGGAGCTGTTTTTTCGCCTGGTAGCAAGTGTGATGGTGTCAAATCCGAGTAACAAAAGGTTTTTGTCCTTTTTACTTGGAGATACCGTAGTTGTTATCTGCAACACATACATTTACAAAGACAGTTTAGCGTATCTCATTGCTCCCTTAATCTGGGATGTGATGTGGAGACATTTGATGGTGCAGTTCTTAGGGCATCCTAAAGCTCAGTCTGGTTTTGTTGCTTAGAAGATGGTTTAGGTTTTTGGTTTTTTTCTTTCTTTTCAAGTAGAAGTGGTCCAAGGGGAAAGTGAGAGACAAGCTGAACAACCTTGTCCTGTTTGACAAGGCTACCTATGACAAACTGTGCAAAGAAGTGCCCAACTACAAGCTCATCACACCTGCGGTTGTCTCAGAGAGACTGAAGATTCGAGGCTCACTGGCTAGGGCTGCCCTCCAGGAGCTGCTCAGCAAAGGTAAGCACTCAAAGCACTGGAAAAATGGAAAGCTGCTTGAATTGGATGTTTTCCTTTCCTTGCTTACCTAGAAAATTTCATGCTGCATCTGAAGTACACTAACTGGCATGGTTTTGATGAGCCACTGCCTTAGCTTGCATTTCAAAAGGGTTCTAAAGTAAGGAGCATTGGCTCTGCTGTGTTCAGTGGCATTGCTATCTTAAGAAAATGCTGCTAGAAGGATGGGTTGTGATGTAACCACTCCCAGACCTGACCAAAAGCCTTGCGTAAGGGTGTGTAGTATTGGGTACCCTGATATTTCCTGTTGCATGTTGTAGTCTGCTACTATTAGGAGGGAACATAACATGTTGGCGTCCTCCAGTGTGCATGCACTCAAACAATTTCCTTTTTTTTTTTTTTTTTTTTTTCCATAGGTTTGATCAAACTGGTATCCAAGCACCGAGCCCAAGTGATCTACACAAGAAACACGAAAGGCGGAGATGCGCCTGCTGCAGGGGAGGATGCTTAGGGAGGTGAGTCAGCGGGCTCTGTGAAGGGGCTGGGTTGGGCTCTCAGGAGCTAACAGACAGCCACACACTGTGTAATAGACAGCTCCCACCTTGATTTGGATGGGTGGTTTCTCCAGATGCTCAGAGGACATCAGTTGCGCTCTGAGCGATTTCCTGGGTGGCATTACTGAAAACATCAGTTCTCCAGCATTAGAGAGCAATTTGCCATTTTGTCCCTGTTGCCTATCAGATGAGGAAGCCACGCGTGTTCTCCCATCTCTGTGGGCTGTGGGGTGCATGTGTCCCTGCTGTCGCAGGGTGTTGTGACAGTGTCCTTGTTGGAACAGAGCTTTGGGACTGTTTGCTGTGTGCTAGCTTGCATTTGACCTGGTTGTGTGATGTGGGACTTCTTTGCTTTGCAGGTTCTCCAGTGTCCTCATCAGGAATGTGTCATACGTAGATGCACACAATAAAAAGCAGAATTATTTCAATTGTTTTCAAGAATGTGTATGTTTCATTACTGATCGTGGATTCTGGTGGAGGTCATGGCTGTCTTCCTTCACCGGCCAACTTTTGCATTTATGGTGCTAGGAAAGCACTGCAACCGTGCTTTTATACTGTGAAAAGGGAAGCAACTTTTGCATTGCCTACAGCAGCCAGTGATGTTAAACCATGTTGGGTTTTATTAGGAGGAAAACTGGAGCCTGTTCCTTGCATTGTAGGTAGAGGGAGGTTAAATAAATAATTTAAATACCCCACCAGCACCTTTCCTAAACACAAGCCATGCCCACAGGTCTCTATGTACAAGGCAACAGCATCTGTCAGGTCAGTGTCTAGTAGGGAAGTGTAGATAAGCAGCTCTAAATAAAGCTAGAAATATTTTATTTAAATAAAAGAACTATCCATAGCAAAGGTCTTTAAGGCCTCCTTTTTTTACTAAGGGCTAACAAGTCCTCTACATGAGGCAGAATGAGTGAAAGTAATATAAATTAGAATGAAAACATCAGGCACAGGACATCCCTTGCCCCCAGAGCCGGACCTGCATCTGAAATGAGCTTTAGTTGGCGTACTACATAGGTAATGAAAAAGAAAAATTATTTCTCAAAAAATCACTTCTTTAATGGGATGTCATGCTGTGTGTCAGCATAGGACACTGGCAGCACATGCTGTATAAGTTAGGCTTTCTGATTATGAAGATACGGCATAGGCAGGGGACCTTCCTTGCTGGCAGGTCTGCCTTTGTATAGCTTAAGACTTCAGAAATTGATGCCCAGATACACACTATGCCTCTGTTACCAGGGGAGCAGATCAGCTGTTGACCCCCCACGGCAGAGTAGCTTTCAGTAACAGTGCCCAACTCTGTATTACGCAATGGTCACCCTGCCTTCCAGGGTCTGACACATCTAGATGTATCTATTAAATAAGAGCGCTAAACTTGGTGGCAGCAGCACTGACAAAGCTGTAGCTACCTACAGTCCATGTTTCCACAACAGCCAGAGCTTGGTTTCTTGGATGCTCCTCTTCCGATCACCTTTTTCTCTTTTCCCTTGATTCAGTTCTAAACTGGTGCCTAAAAGAGAGCGTAGAAGTCAGAACAGCCTGTAGAAAGTGGTAATAGATGCTGCCTCGTCTAAAAAAGGCAGTGCTAAGCAGTGTTTTAGAATGGAAGCTCAATTACTTGTTATCTTGGTGAGCTTAAGCACTCTCTTCAGCTAGCTGACACAGATTTCTAGCTTATTAAAAGGTGCCAGTGGGACTACGCAGCTCTGAAAGGTGAGTCAACCTCAACGAGGTAGACACCTTCATGTGTGGCCTCTGCAGCTGCCACCATGCTTCACTCGCAAGTCACACACGCGCTGCTCCACCCAGATTCAGCACTGCATGCCCTAGATTTTTTGTGCAGTAAGAAGTCTCCTTACACCTGCTGCTACTGCAAAGCCCGCTCCACAAGCAGCGCACGTGAATGGGAGCTGCAAACCCTCTGCTCCGCATCAGCTCGTGCTGCCCTGAGGCTTACCTGGACTGCCATCTCCTGCCATGATTCCAAACCCGCCCGAAGGAAGGGAGCCAGCTGTCGCCCGTCTGAGAGGTATGGTCAAAGTTGGCACCAACACGCTCCACTGGAAGCTTTTTCAGCTTCTGCTTCTCCTCTAAAAAAAGTATTTTGTTCAGTAAGAGTTTTTCAATCAAATTGCTTTTGATTCTCTAGTGCGATAAAGTGAATTAAAACATGTACAGACTGCTCACTTTGTTTGAGAAATTCCTCATATGAAGGTCCAATTTGTTGTTTACTTCCATCCTCTTCCTCTGTTAGCCATGGAGGTTTTGCTCCTAGAAGTCACAGGGAAAATTCATTTAACCACTGAAATTGTCCTAAACTCGAGATGGGTAAAAGCATCCCCTCTTCCCTCTGTCCCTGCAGCTCATCCTACCAAGCAGTGAAGGGAAAGTAAAGAAAAAGAATCTGGCTCGCCTCAGTTAAGGCCATGGCAGATCGCATCCCAAACCACACACTCTATACAGCAGCAGCACAACAGAGTTTTGGTAATACAGAAGTGTTTTCTTCTCCTCTGGTGTGTCAGATATTAGCAAGAGAGTGAGCACCTCCTGGCTATGCTATAACTGCTTCAAAATTGCTTGAGGTTGTTCCTGCTACATTTCCAAGCCAGGAGTTTTCAGTAGGGCACCAACCAAACGAGTCACGAAGCAGGTGTGTTTACCTGTGTGAACGTTTCCTTTCCCTTCTGTGTCCTGTTAACAGAAACATAAAACGCTGATGAGAAAGCCATGCTTTCAAGAGTATCTCTAAAGATAATGGTATTGTGTGTGTGCATTCCCTTCCAGAATCAAGTTCTGTTACAAAAAGACAGCTGGAAGCTCTTCTCTCTTTCAGGACCATATGTTTTTTTCAGGGCATGTTTAAAAATGTTTGCTTAATGCCATGCAAGTTAACACCTGATAACTGAAACTCAACTATGGTCACCCAAAGCTGCCTTTTCCAGTGACGGAGGTCACAACCCCTCATTTCACTTTGTAACATATGTAACCTGCAGCTGAATCGAAGTTGCGCTCGTTAGCAAGTCACCCCTACCTGGTGCCCAATAAAGGTCAAGGCCTGGCCTGGTTCCATCCAGTTTAAGTCTGGTCCTGTCTGTGTCCTGCTCAGACCAGACTGTTCTGTATCCTGAATGGTGTCCCTGGAACACAGAGGCCAAGCAGCAGTCAGAGAGGTGAGTGACTGCAGTGGCTGGGCAAGTGACAATTGTCCAGAGGCTTCTGGAGCAGTGTTTGTGTTTGGGGAGCTTTGCAGTAAGAAGAAATGTTCTCGGGGCACGGTAACGTTCATGCTTGCCTATTAGCACTGTGCTTGCTCTTTATGGCCATTAGTGCTCACCCACAGATGGGGGGATTGGAGAGCAGAGTCTTTTTGCGGCTACAGTACTTGCTGTAGTCTATAAAAGTTTTAGCTTTTTATCTGTGAAAGCCTGTGAAGGCTCTGAGCAGCAGCTCCAGCAGCAGCAAGCCCGCTGCTGTGGCGTGCCCAGCGTTCGGAGTGCGGGAAGGCAAATGGCTCTCACCTTTCGGGTCCTGGGGGGCCGCTGGCAGAAGGTCCTGCACGAGGCTCGGGCTCTGGTTGAAGCTGGGTGCGATTCAGGGAAAAAGGAACATTCCTGGTATTAAGCAGCAGCCCCCCAGCACCGCCACCTTCCCCCCCCCGCGCCCCGCCGCGTGCACCCTGGTTCCCAGTCCCTGCCGGGGTGCAGCCAGGGCAGGATATGGCTCACCGACCTGCAGGGCGGCCCGCACCGTCTCCCGCTGCCTGCGCTCGGCCTCCCGGATGCCGGCCGCCATCTGCGGGGAGAGCGGGGATCAGGCCGGGCGCCGGCGCGGGGCGGGCGCAGGGCCGCGACGCGCCGGGGCTACCTGGCGGATGCGCTCCTCCTCCCGCCGCCGGTGCGCGGCCAGCGCCCGCTCCAGCACCCGGACGAAGCGATCGTACTCCTCGGCCGGCACCAGGAACCGCTCCCGCAGCGCCGCCTCCGCCCGGTTCTCCCGCCAGAACCGCGCCGTCTCCCGCCGGTGCTCGGGCCTGCGGGGGACAGCCGTCAGCGCCACCCGCCCGTGCCCGGCCGCCCGCCCGTGCCCGGCCGCCCGCCTACCCGGCCAGGTGGCGGAGGAGGCCGGCGTGCGGCAGCGCCATCCCGCCGCGCCGCCCGTCCCGCCGCACGCCGCGCCCGCAGCACAGGCACCACACGCGCCGCTCGTGCTCCGCCGGGTCGTAGCGCCGCACGGCCGCGCCGCCATCGCCGGCTGCCGCCGCCCGCGCCGCCGCCACCTCCTCCTGCAGCCGGGCCAGCGCCTCCCGCAGCCGCCGCCGGTGCGCGGCGCTGTACAGGTGCCGGCGGCCGGCGAAGGAGGTGCGGCGGCACAACCCGCAGTAGTGCACCGCCATGGCGGCGCGGCCCGCAGCGCGCAGGCGCGGGGCTCGGCCTGCCCCTGCCCCGCCCCGCCGGGCCTCGCTGGGGCCTGGGGCGGGTGGCCCGAGGCGGCCGGAACAGGTGGGCCTGTGGCCACGGCGCCCGGCCGTCCAGAGCTTGCATCGAGGACTTTGCGTTGAAGTTGTAGTAGGTGCCACGTGTCAAAATGCCTCTGAACTCAAGAGGTATGCAGCTGGAGCAAAAACTTGCCCTACTGGAGAAGATGAGATTGGTTATCCTTCTGCGCTCCTAAATTTGAGCCCTTATGTCACAATGCTCATGATTTTCACACACAGTTCTCAGGAAGCTACCTGTGGCAGCACCCGAGGAAATAAGCTTTCTTTGAAAACACGTGGTATGCATCTCAGAAGCAGGGAGCCAGAAGGAATCATAGATCATAGACCAAACTGAGATCTCATGAGATCTGAGAGGAAGTTGTGATAATTACTTGGACCATAATGACTCTTGGGTGCTGATGCTGCAGCATCAGTCCTTATCCATATCAAACTGACAGGTATCACATTGCTCAGCAGTGTGGAAGGCTCTGTGTTTTAATGTCACCTGGTTTGTTTGTCTCGCTGTGTTGGTTTCATTAAAGAAGGGTTCTTGGCTGGTCTGGCAACTAAGCCTGCTTTGCGGGAGTGACCACAGGGACCCCTAAGTGTCTGATGTCATCTCCTGTACCTAGCGTCCTAGAGTGCTGGTGACTGTGTACTGGCTTGGGTGCCTGCCTGTATCCCTCCCACTCTGGGAATCTTTTAAGGTCTGACTCACTCTGCATTTTGCAGGGCTCCTGCCCTCTGAACACGCTCGGTTCGCCCATGCTTTGGTGCACGAAGTCAAGAGCCTCTTTGGGCAGGGTCTCCTGAAACTTACTGCATCCTTTTGGAGTCAGCTTCCACAGGCAGGACTTGCGGTTCCCCTCACCGTATGTGAAGCCTGTGGTTTTCTCAAAGCACTTGCTGAAGCACAGATTTTGTCAGATTGTGTTTTTCCAGCCCTCTGGGGCCATTTGAAAAAATGGAAAGTGCTGCCTGCAGAGAGAAATTTGTCTTGAGCTAAAGGACTTGGAGGCTGTGAGAAATAACAGAATACACCATATCTGAGTGAGGGAAAGAGGAGAGGGTCCTCCCTGGCACCTGTGCTGTAAGGATGGCTGGCGCAGTTGACCACTGACTGCCTTTTTTTGAAGGAGTGTATGACAGAACTAAAATGCTAGCACTCAAGACTCATGGGTTTGGCTGTTGACAAAGAGGAGAAGCAGTTTTCTCAGTGGCATCTTGAACCCAAGGCAGAGCTAAGACCTGAACACAAGCCCTGGCTGCTATGTCCCTGCTTCCCCAGTAGAAGATCAGAGACTCCTGTACTGCTCATTGTCCCTCTTCTCCTCATTCTGCGCTAGGAGCTGGGAGAAGAGCAGGTACCATGTGAACGGGTAGATCTGCTGTATGGTCTGACTGCCACTTGCACTGTTGCACAGGACAAGAATGATGCGGATACAGTAATTAAGGGGAGGACAGGGCCAGCTTCCCTTGATTTTGGTGCTCGTCTGCCTGGAATGCTTGAGCTTCATGCTCTGAGGTCTGAGGACTGTAGAGTTCCAAGGGATCAGCTTCGCCTTGAGTTTGTGAGTTCCTGACACTTCCTGAGGAACCAGGATGTTTGTACGTGAAGCATCTTCATCCTCAGTAAGATGGGGAGGGGGAGGGGAAAATGGATGTGGCTATATTAGACCTGGGTGGAATGAGGGAGGGGGATAAGCTGCTTTGTTCTGGGAGATGGTGGGTCTGGCAGAGTGCATATAGAAAGCTTATGTACTTGAAATTTCAGCCTCTGTCCCCACACTTTGTATTCTCAGCCTGTTTGTCAGATGGGCTCTGTGCATTGATTGACCCCTGCCAAGGCAACCGCTCACAGAGCTGCTGAGCCATTTGTTCTTGCGGGATTGTTAAGCATGTATGATGCTCAGGACTCCCAAGCAGTTCACTTTTTTGTACTTTTCTGGCCTCACTGGAAGATGACAGCACATCCTCCTTGGAGCAGTCCGGGTCAGAGTAGTCCCAGGATATGTCTGGAGAGGTGGTTACTGAGGTTCACCAGGCTGTCAGATGTGGCCTGCTCTATGGCAGGGCTCTCAGAGGTGGGGCAGACTAGGCTGGGCTTTACTTGAATCTACAGATGAAGCTGAACACCAGGTTCTAAGGAGAAACATCACCCTGCTGGTCCTACCTGAGGATAGTTTCTAGACCCTGCTGTCCAGAGGCAGCCTGGGAAAGCTCTAGTGCAATGCAAATTCCAGGGCAAAGTCCTCCAGTTGCCTTCTCATCCCTCTAAGTGTTTTATTTCCTGTTTTGCATACAGTGTGCATGTCTGCACGTTATTGCACCGCTGCAGCCAGCCCGAACAATGGCACTCAGCTCTGAAATTTTACTTTCTCTTTCCCCTGCAAAACCAGAAAAGCTTAAATTACACCTTCAGCCCTCCTTTCACAAGTGTATCTACCCAAAAAGCTGCATTCAGAGGGGAGTGCGTCTGCAGGCATAGCTACGTAATGATATCCTCGTCTTTGAGATACAGGCTTCAACTTTAAATAAGTTTAGAAGAATTCTAGTCCAAACACGTATGTTCTGGCTGGGAAAAAAACCAAAACCAACCAACCAAACAAAAAAACCCAGCCTTTTCCCAGGTCATTCCCTGAAACATTGCCAGCCTTGGTAGGTAATACCATGTCCTGAACTTACCCCTGGCATCTGGCAGTGCCCCCAGCAGTGAGCACCCGTGTGCTGGCGGGGGGTCAGCTTGCCACTTCGGCATGTGATGGTGCAGGGTCTCATCAGGAGCTGGTAGATGTGGGGAGCCCGGAGACACCAAGGTGAGCTTGTATCTTTTTGTGTTAGCCTTATTTTCTGTAAACTGTGTACTTACTTTATAGGTAATTGCAGAGACTTCTAGTTTGATCTGATCACATTTAAACATAAAGAAAATAGGCTTTTTGTTAACTTCTAGACTGGAACTTACTATTTACTGGATTTTACAATTGTCAGCTGAGTTTTGGAGATGGGAATCTTTTTAAAGGGAAGCCAAGTCAATCGATCCCCCTGAGGCCCTTACCTTGCAGAAACTCTTCAGTAGTGATAGCGAGTTTGAGCTCCTCTGCCATATCCGAGTCTTCAAGGCTGTTTTTTACGTGCAGGCTTTCCCAAAATGACTTGTTTTGAAACCTCAAGTACATTTTATTTTGTATGGCAGAGTAATCTCCAGGTGCTGAGCACAGTGGGATCTGTGAGGGTGGCACAAAGAATCCCGTGAGCTTGAAGCACCCTGTGTGCTGAGAGACTTGATCTAATACTTTTTTTCTTTTTTTTAATAAAAAAATATCACACAGGTGGATGAAAGGCTGGTCTCTGTTTCACACTTCACTTATTAAAGTCCGTTCCAGTGAGTAAATGGTCCATATTGGTGGAATAAGCGAGCTGATTGAGGATAAGATAGGTGACACCATGTAGGCTCTGTTTTTTGCCCATTTGCTTTGCTAGAGCCTTGATAAATGAGCCATTCCTGTGTTCGTTAGGCTAATGTGTTAGGGGTTTTCTGCTTCTGATAAAATCACAGCATTACCTACACTCTGCAGTGGACTTCCCTGGTCCAAGAACCTGAATGTCTCTGGAGGCAGGACAGATCTCTGAGGGATGCACAGAGTGCCTAGGATGCGTTTGCAGGTATCAGGGAGCTCCTTCACTGCTTTTAAGACTGAAATGACCGGCTTTTGATCAGCACAGGTAAAACACTGAGGCGGTGCCACAGCCAGGGAAAAGGAGCTGGGTTAAGCAAATACCGGGTGTGCTTTCACAGTGTGTCTTGTAGAAACTTTTTGTGCAGCTTGAAGACACAATCTGAATTCTGCACCGTCCTGAATCGTTTTTTGTTTCTTTGTGTCTTTCACACATGGCCTCTGCTTAATCTGTCCGGGGTATTACAAAAGGAAGCGAGGTGATTTGTGGTATTAAAGCATGGTTGTAATACACCCTGATCCTACTTGCCTGCTCACTGTCACTCTTCTACATGGGGGCAGGGGACGTAGGTGGCACAGGTGGAAACGGAGTAGCTGCAAATCAAAATCCAAGCCTTGGCTTAGTACCAGCAGGTGATTAGGTTTCAGACTCTCTCTATATGTTGTCCATTTTGTAGGAGGACGCAGGTTATGCTTGTAGCGGAGGAGGACATCAGGGGCTTGCTGCCAGTCTGTAACAGGGAGACAGACAGAAAGAGGCTGTTTTTCGTACTTGTTGGAAAAGATTGCGCCAGAATATTAGTGTCATGATGTTGGGGGAATCCCAGCTTAAAAGTGAATTCCATGACCCTTGCACCAAAGTTTGGCTTCCAGTTTGGGGTTTTTCTGCATGATGAAAGACAAGGGTAAGGTGCTTTTCCCCACTGCAGGCTTGCTCTGCAGCGCTTTGGGCCAAATGTTCCTCCACTGTTTGCTGTTGCTATTCTCACCCTTTACTTATTTGCACCTTTTGAGGCAGGCTGTTGAAAAATAAGCCACACACTAAAGTGAACTTTTCTTGAAAAGGTAACCTTCAAGGGGCAGAGGAAGATTTGGCATGCTCAGTTTTGCCTCTTCAATAAAAGCAGGCACTATAGTTTGTACTGTATTAAGGTTTGTGTAGTTCTTCTTAGGCATTCCACAGATGCCAAGTCGGTAAGGCTTTGCTTTTGCTAGATGCAGAAGACCAGAGTCACATAACTGTTTCCACCCTTGTGTGACAAAGTTCAGTCCTTAGCAGAGAGGACTGCTCCTCATCAGATTCCTCAGGTGTGAGCAGGACCTGCTGGATTGGCTGCTTTCTTCAAAAAAGCCTGATCATGCCCCAATCAAAACCCATTCCCCTTCCTGAAACTGGAGCCTGGTGTTTGACTTGGGGTGTGTTGCAAACAATCCAGCTACTACAGCTTAATAATTTACCACGTATCACTTGACCTGTTGCACCACGAAGTTGCTTTCCCCTTTCTATCTGGAGTGAAACTCTCACACAGCGGTGCATTTATCAGCTGAGGCATAGTAATTTATTCAGCCTGTGATTATGTACGCACACCCTCAGTTGATGCCTCACCTGCTCACATAACCTTTGGTACTTCAACAATAAACTCGCACAACAGTGCTAGACTGGATGCAGTTATGTTAATAGTCTTAGAACAACAGGAGTATTTTGGGGGGTAAAAGGAGTCCTGCTATAGCTAGACGTCACATGTGGGTGAAGTATCTTGACCTGCTTGCTCCTCAGCCAGCCATGCTTTTGAAAAGCAAGCAGGGCAATGCGTGAGGCATCAATGTGACTAAAAGACAGATGAGTATTTGAGGATGGACTTGTCCACGGGAAGGCCACCATTCTCTGTGCTGCTTTCCAGGAGCCATCCTGGGAAGAGCAGCCTGGTAGAGCTGGAGGGGGACAACCGGGTTGTGTGGCTCGGCCACAAGAGGCCGTGTGAGCTGGCGTTTTGCAGGCAGCAACTGAATTCACCTGTACCTGGTTCAGAGCTGGTGCCCCCAGAGTTAGGTGGGGGCTATCCAGCAAAAGCTACCACAGAGCAATAAAGGAGATGAGAAACAGCTGCAGACCTTGTAGGGCTTCTAGCAGCAGCTGGCTGCAGCTGGTGAGACATTCCTTTCTCCCATCCTCCCCCAAGTTTCTGTGTCCTCAGAGAAGGCTGCACTGGTCTGTGGGACCAGTAAGTAATGCAAGGGAAGGGGAAGGATAGGGTATAATATAGCAGAGTGCTCCACCCAGAGAAGTCCTGAGCAGTTATGCTTAGATCTTCCACCCAGAAAGACGGGAAAAGGGCTTGCTAATGTTTCCTGCTTCTGCTGCAGGGATGGAAAGCGTTGCCCCAGGTGATAACGTTCACTGCTTACTGGTAGAGATGTGAGGTGCTGCTGTAACACAAACAGATAAAGCGGGGAAATGAGCCCCCTAGTCTGCCCAGTCCATGCAACAAAGTTAGCAAAACTGGGAACAGAAGTGTTGGTTTCCAGCATAAAGCTGAAGAATGTTTTAAATACATACGGTCGCAACCACAGACCTTTCTCTAAAGTCTAGGAAAGGGCTAAAAGGCCTTAATTTTGCCTTTGGCCATTCAGTTGCTGAATCTCAATCCCAATCCCATTGGTTTGTATACTGTGCATTCTCGGTGAAAACATCATAACCCCTGAGCTCTGTCTTGCTACCCCTGCTTTCCCAGGGGAGGGAGATCTTCATCAGACTGATAGAACCAATTTGTGGCAAATAAAATCCGAGACTGCCAATTCCTTATGCTTTAACCAGAAGGTCGTATGTTTATATCCTAAAACCATCACAATTTGTGTTTCCCCTTTAGCTTTGGAAGGTGCAACAGAAGTTAGAAGAGAACCTGCTGACACGTGCAGAAGGCCAAAGTAGCCAGCGTCTCTATCTGCATCATGAACGGAGCTGAAAATATAGAGGTGACAAGCCGGAGGTGTCTTGGCTCAGGACATCTGGATTCTTCAAAGCCAGCTCTTCTCAGGTGACTGTTACATGCACAGAAGCCAACTGATGGGATGGTTTTACTGAAAACTGGTCTTGCCTACTCCCATACACCTCATAATTCCAATAACTACAGGGAAGCTTTGTAAGGATGCGGGCTGGGGCCAGGGGGCAGGCACAGTTTTCTTTCCTTGCAGATTCCCATCTCCTGGCATTTTAGACTAAGACTTGCTTGCAAACCAAGTGAAAAGAAATGTCAGATTTGAGACATAGCTACAAGTGTGCACAATTATTTCTCAGGGTGTCTGACTTTTGCATGTGCGTTTCCACATGTGCGTGGAAGGTCTAGGTAGATGTCTTCGGCTAGGCTTATGGCCTCATGTGAATGTACTGTGCGAGGGATTCTCAGCAAGCCAGAGTGAAGCTCTGTTTCTGTTTGTTCCTGTTTCTGAAAGGTGTTGGATGCAAGCTTGCTCTCTTTCCCCTAAAGACATGGGAGCTCTGTAACTGGTCTTCTGACTCAAGAGTTGTTATTCCAGTCTGGCTTGAATGGTTCTTGTGTTCCACAGTCCCAGAAAGCTTTGAATTTGTACAGTGACATCTGCTTGTCCAGGATGATACGAGGATATGGTCTCTTGTCTTGTCTTTGCCCAGCTGATGGTGTTTATATAAAAGCAAGCTCAGTGCACTTGGCAGGGACTCTGGGCTTGTGGGTACCGGTCATGCCTATCAACTGTGGATTTTATATATTTTCTTTTTCTTTTTTTTTTTTTTTTTCTCTCCTGTGTTAGAACAGAGATTAATTTCCAATTAAGTAATTTGTGCTTTTCCCCATATTCCTAGTATGGATGTACTGTATGGCAGGTGCCTGGCTTGTCCTTGCACAGTGCCACTTCTGCTATGTTGGCATTGCTTCAATTCCCTGTGCCACTGCAAGTGGCTGATGCTGTGACTATGATATAGAAAGGGCTCCCACGGTTTGCATGGGACAGGGTTAAAAACTGTCCTTTCTGTTAAAGAGAGACAGCTGGAAAAGTACAAAAGTACGGGAGGACAAGGGGAGAGGGAACATGAGGCAGAGGGAAGGGTGTGACTGGTGAGAGATGGTTGTTCTGTTGGCACTGGGCTGGGGGTGGTGTCAGGGTGCCCAGTTAGTCCTGTGGGTGCCTGGTGTGTCTGTCAGTACTGTAGGTAGATGCTGCTGCTGGTCATAGCCTCCTCAGGACGTATCAATGCAACAGATGTACTTGATGAGCATCGCAGCCTTTTTTATTAGCCATATTTTACTCTCTCTAAAGAGAAATGCTATTTTTCTGCTGGGGAAAAGGCAGCCTCTTACTCCCCCACATCCTCAAATTCTGTGAAGTTGTAGTGAAAGAGCTGAACTTGGGTCTCTGCAGCTCCTCCCTGATTTTTAAAACCACTTCAAAGGTGAGCAGGCAGACGATTGAAGAGACCGGTTGTGCCGGGCTTGCTGCCACTTACCTTTTGTGCTGCTCCCCCATGGAACAAAGCGTAGCACTTCCCTTTGATTTCCCCCTTTGAAAGCCATAGGGGACAGAGTCTGAAACACTCCGCAACTTTTTTGGCAACTCTGATCCTGTACCTTCCTGAAGCTCTGGTTGGATGAGGACAGGGCTCCAGGAAGCAGACCTCGCTTGCGACTAGATGAGCCTTAGCACAGGCTGGCTGATGGAATGCTTCATCCCTCCTGGGTGTCACAGCTGGCATCCCACAAATTTGCAAGGAGGGAAAGGTAACACACACAGCAAAGAAGGAGCCACAGGATGTCTCAGTCAGTGGCTTGAACCAACACGCGCGGGGGTCCCAGAGCCTGGCATGGAAGTACGTGCCACCTCCTGACTCATCAGCTGCCCAAGGGAGGGGTCTGCCCTATCCTCCATTTTGCAAGCTTTCTGCCAAGAGGAGACAGCACATGGCGGAGTGAAGCACGTGCTGCCAGTCTCCTCCCAGGTCGGAAGGGGAAAACCAGTGAGTGTGTGTGCTGCAGCCAGTGCCCAAGGCACAGTCTGCTTGCTGTCTCTGCAAGGGCTGCCTTTTGCCACGAGTGCGGGGCTGGATGGAAGGGAGGGTGGGAGAGCAGGGCTTGTCTTTGTGATGTGAGTTTCCAGACCTCCTCCTGTGCCACCAGGGCTTGAGAGGTTTGCAAAGCTTTGGTACATAAGGCTATCATTTCCAAGCAGGCAGTGATGCGGGCCATCCCTTTATCGTGTGAGGAGGGTAAAGACCACCTAGTACTAAATCAACAGCCCCATCTAAGTGTCCCAGAGCTCTTTTATCAAAATAGAAACAGAGCGCTCTCTGCTCAGTTCACGAGATGACAAGATCGTGGCTTGCAGCAGTGCAGCTGCATGGCCAGTGCATGCAGTACTTACTGAGAAGTGATGCAGGTCATGGCTGCGATGCTTGGAAACAGTGGGATGTTGACTTGGTGCAGGGAGCAGCAGTGTAATAAAGCAGTAGGAATTGGTTGTGTTGAAGGAAGTACCAGATAACAGAGTTGGGCTAAGGTTAATAAATCTGATCTCTGTTACTCTGGTGAGGCTCTTCGTGTTTTATAGCTGGTGTCACGTTTGTATGTGTTGTGGAGCTGCAGAATCAAGAGGAAACTTCCTCTTGCCTGCTGGTTCAGGGCCAGGCTGGATGCCTATACGTGGCTTCTTACGGGACAGCACTGGAAATCTAAATACATTAGTGTGTGCATCTGTTCACCTCCCAGACCCTGGGTGCGAGAACTGGAATCGCATTCAGCTCCTTGTAGCCCCACGTATCAGGGCATGAGCCTTTGCATAAGACCACTTCGTGTGATTCAGCCTCACTCATCCTGCTGGTGGAGAGACACTGAAATCGGGAGGACCATGTCACTGAAAGTTTATTCTAAAAAAACCAAAAAAAACCCCAAACCCTTTTCTTTTTACTGCTGCTTGAAACAGACATGTTGTATCTTTAAGGAACCTCCTTCTCATTCCCCTAGTACCTCAAGGCCTCCCAGTGATTCTGGAGGAAAGGATCAGTGCAGGAGTTTAAGGCATCTTTCCCTGCCCTGCTGCACTGCTCACTTACTGCTCTGAAGGCTGTGCTTTCCATTTCCATGGAAACCATTAGTTGCTAAGCAACTGGAGCATCATCTGTGCTGAGCCCTCGCATCTAATTATCCCATCACTGTGGCTGAGAGGGGCTGGGGGGGATTAACTCCTCTACCATGGCAGATCCATTGACAACGCTTTAGTCACATTTAAAGGGACATAGTCTCCCTTCTGCCACACTTGTCAACACTCTCTTGCTTGGGCAATTACTTGGTTTTCTTGCATCATTGGACGATAAGGAGGGATACGGGTTTCTGTGAGCAGCAGAGACACCACCGTCTGTGCTTGTGGCATGCTTGCTGCCCGTGCATGGAGCTCTGCCGGGAGCTCTTCTTTCTGTCCAAGTTATGCACGATGCACTTAGCTGTACGTTTGGATCATGCAGTCCTTGCTTTGCAGACTCAGTCTGGGCCATACTTCTAGACCTTCGTACGTCTCCTTTGTGTTGTGATCACCTCCATGCTGCCCTCAGGTTATTGTCTCTGTCCCAAGAGCCTGATGTCATGTCTGCTCTGTGAAGTATTGCTAATTCTTCAGAACTCAGCAATGGAAGAGGTGGGCAGCTCACTGTCTTCTGTCTGTCTGCAAGCTAAAGCAAACGTTGCATAGCTTGATACTCAGTTCAGTATTACGTTACTGTTTGCTTCTGGGAGGGCTAGAGATTGTCTTTGAGGAGCACTGAAAGTCTGAGGTGTAAAGTAACAACTAAGAAAAATCTCATTTCCCGGACCTCTGTAAGTGGACAAAGCTGCTGGCTGGCTGGTGAATTTTGCACATTTGGATAAAATAGTCAGTCTGAGAGCTGGCTCTGATTTTGAGTTTGCAAATCTAAGGTGGTTGTTGTGGCGGACTTGGTCTCCCAGCTGTGATAGATAGCATCTGAGTAAGGTTCCCAGACTTGGTGAGAATGGTAGCCATTTGAGTTACCTTTAGACAGACGCCTCAGCTTTGTGAAAATATGACTGCATGAAGGTCCATGCTTCAGTAAATAGTATCAGCTTCTTGCCTGCTCCCATCTGGTTGGGTAGGGAAGAATTTCACTTTCTCCTGGGAAATGGATGCTTTGTGATTTACTAAGGTCACTGCTTTTCTAGTGGCTGGATCAGTGAAAATAGGGAGGTTTGTTTAGAAAGTTGTTTGGGTTTTTTGTTTTGATTTGGTGGGGTTTTTTTACTGCATAGGTCTGTGAACCAGCTGAGTGTTATTGCAAAGCTTCCTAGCAGTGTTTGCTGTGTCTTGTACAAATGGTGAGGGTAGAGCTTCTTCAGCAGGAGGGTGGGCCATCCTTAGCTTTGAAGACAAGAGGTTTCCTAATACCTCCCTGAATTGTCTTTGTTTCTGTGTCCACCCTTAAATTGTAATATCTTTTGCTGTAGCCAAAGCCTGCAGGCACCATCCAGCCCTGGCAATATGTTGTGCCAACCTGTTAGCAGTGCTTCCACCCCTCTCCACAGACATGGGACCAGGGTATGCGGCTCTCCAAGGAATGAGTGACTGGGAGCTAGGTGGGATGGGGTAACTTGGGAAGATGGAGCAGGTGCCTCCCCACCCCCTTGCTCTCAGGGTAGATTGATGATGATTATTATTGTTAGAGCTCTTGCAATGATCTCAGGGAGGGGCAAGTGGAGGAGAAAGACATATTTTGTCATGAAAACGAGAAATGTAATTAAAAAAAAATTGTTAATTAAGAGCCAGAGGGGAGAAATAGATGGATTTCTGCCTGAAGTCACATTGGCATTGGCAGTTAGGCACTTTGCATAATGCTAATAGACAAGGAAGAAAAAAGGCTTTGGAGGAGAAGCATGGAAGATGGAAGTATTATACGGAGATTCCTGTGACTTGGAGTTGAGCGTATAGTATAAAGGAAAAGTTTTGTTTTCCCCAGTTGAAGCTGGGGAACCAGAAAGAGGAACAGTTCCTGACCTTTTGTGTTTGGTTCTTCGGTGTATATTGGCTGTGTCAAGACTCATGGGGAGGTGGTCCAGGGCCAGTGACCCATGTGTGTTTCTCCCTGACCTGCCTGAGTGCCTCCCTGTTCCATGCATGGGGATTTTCAGTTCCTAGAATGTCAGAGCAGTGTACTCATCCTCTTAAAAGGAGTGGATGTGAGAGAGTTTCTGAGCTCCCCCTGCCCTGTCGGCGGTGGGCATCCCAGCCAAGCACAAGTCTAGTGCAGCTCCTAAGACAGTAAGAGAGAATATCCCATAGCTCTGTGCAGATCAGGGCAGCTGAGACCTGCTCATCTGCCCCCCTGGAAATGTGTGAGATTGCTAATAAGGTGCGGGTCCCTGGTGGTTTCAGATGCTCTAATAAGGAATTTAATGCTTGCTTTTTTTCTTGTGGGTCAGGAGTCAACGAGATTACAGCTCTGCTCCTCTGACAGGCTGGTGAATGTCAGGGCAGGTATAATGGAAGGATCTCTTAGGTTGGATCTTGGACTCCTGCTGCATAGGACAGATCCACAGAAATACATTGTGAAATTATCTGCCCTGTTTGTAGTGGGGCATTAATATATTTGATATGGGGATCCTCCACTCCTTCAGTTGTGCCTGTACCCCATCACCATGGGTCTGGAGAAGGGAAAGGGAGCTGGCTTCTACATGCGCCTCATGGGAAGCTGAAGTACCATATGGAAGCCAGGATGGAAGTGAGTAGAGGGAGTGTGAGTGTAGGGGAGTCTGATGTACCTGCTTACAAGAGGGTACTGCAAAATTTGAACGCACCTGTGAGAAAAGAGGGTGGTGGTCCGTGTGTGTGATTCCATCTGGGAGAGTAGAGGATGACTCTGCTCCTTCACAAAAGTGAGGAGTAGGTTGTCTGCGTGCGGGTATCAACTGTTCAAAACATAGTTTGCCATATGTTGGGGGCTTGCTAGGGAAAGCAAATGTGCAAGCCTCTGACACATGCACGAGGTCCCAGAGTCAGGAAGGAGTAATCTAAAAGCTGCTTGAGCCATGTACTGAATGTTAATGAGGCAGGCAGCACTCACAAAAATGCTGCAGCCCAGCTCCTGCCGCCCAGATTTGCTACCAGTGCGTCTGCTTCCCTGAAAAGAGAAAAAGGGCTTGTGCTAGCAGAGCATGCCTGAAGACTTGAGCTTCTGTGGCTCAGTGAGTGCGGCAGCCTGGGAGCCTGCGGAGCAGAACACTTAGCGTGCTTCCTCACCCTGTTCAAAACCTAGGTGAAACACTCCCTTTGGATATGCAGGTTTCTTGGTGGAGAACAGCACCCCTCTATTTGAGCAGAGTGTGGCATCAGGCAGGACCAGGGCAAAACTGAAGGAAGAGAAGAAAACTCCCTTCCATAGAGCACGATGAATTTTGTTTGTAATATTGTCCATATCTATGCTGGTGCATGAACAGTGTGCTGGAGCAGCACACATAACTGCAGGCACACAGCACCATTGCACAGTGGTTGGGACAAATAAGAATTTAAAGGGAGGGAGGGAATTTAGTAGATAGAAAGTCACTGCCTAAGTTGGAATTTGGTCAGGACACCGAACTGAACAGCCTGACTTCAAGAAAATGTCAAGGGATTTGTAATGGCTTGAGGTGCTTGAGGTATTGTAATTCCTCCTGCATGGCTGGCTGGCTGGGAGGCTTCACAGCTATCGAACAGCCAGCAGCGTTTGCAGTTTGCTCCCCGACCTGGAAGTGGAACTGGGGAACATCTCACTTTGCCCGCTAGGTTATACTGCATCCTCGTTCATCTGCTTCACTCCCGCACTTACTCTTTTGCTTTTCTTTTCATTTCCTTTTGGCATCTCGGGGCTTAAAGCATTTCCAAGAAGAACTGAAGTTAGGAGAGCAGCAGCTGAGGAAGCTTGCCAAATGCTCTACATTGGTTGACAGCTCTTCTCAAAACCAGATGGTTACTAATTAAAGGGAGTCAAGTGAGAAGGCTGCGTTGGCCTTTCTATTTTTTTAATTTTCTTCCACTGAAGAAAAGATTTTGTGACCTTGGAGGAAGATCATCTTCCCCTGTTTGCAGGGACGTCCCCTTCCAGTGCTTGTAGTCCGTGATGAGCCCAGTGCTATCTGCTGGGCACAGGGTCTTTCTGAAGAAGCAGGCTTACTGTTTGCTCTAAGCCCAAGGTAGCTGCCGTGGGAGGTCAGACAGAAATGCTGCTGGATAAAGAAAACAGAAAGCAGGAGAGGAATGTGAAATATTGGGAAGAGCCCTTCTCCCTAGGTCTTCTGCAGTACCTTTCCTAGAAGGCTTATATTGTCAGTAGAAACAAGCCTGACACTGTCGTGCTGCCCTTCTGCCAAGTCTTGCATCCTTGAGGAACTTCTCCTGGCTCCTCAGCCTGCTGCACCTTTCATGCAGAGGAGCACTTTAAACATGGTTGCTCTTGGGCCATCTGTGTGTGTGTGGGCTGCTCCACATGGCTTTTCTCCGTGGTACCGGGAGCTGGATGGCTGGGAAAACGAAGGGCAAGCACAGCATGTTTCTCTCTATTTTCAAGAATACTTGGTTTCTAGAGCCAATCTTAACAGATGCACTGTCAACGCCTAACGGTTCAACCTCATGTGGAAGAACCGTGTGTGAGGAAAAATGTATTGGCAGTAACAAACACCTCCCACTCAAATTCATATCCTAGAGAAGTGTAGCAGCTTTGTCTCAATTAACTTCCGGAGCTGTGGGCCTCCCCAGGCTCCCCGTGCTGAAATCTTGCTCCTTCCTCCTGATGGCATCACGGCTGTATGACTGGATTTTGGGGGGACTTGAACCAGGAGGGCTGGTCATTCCTTCCACACAGGATTGCTGATAGGAATACGCTTCGGTACTATACCCCTGGTAGTATTGCTGCTAGATCACGCTTGCAAGTTTGAGATGAGCTTAGCCCTGTTCTAGGCAGTCGTGTGTTGTGCTGTTCAGCCAGTTTTCTTTCTGCCCTCTACACGTGATCTTGAGACACAAGTGCTTCTTTTATGCCAGACTTTTGGAGACTCTTAGACAGGACCCGCTCTACATACTGTGAAGAGTCAAAACAGGGATCTCTAACCTCGCTCTGCTTTTGAATGGAGGAAGTTGTATTGAGTGTCTGAATCAAAGGACATCTGTATGGTTTGTGCCAAATGCAGCCCAGCCCCCCCTAGAGATGTCTTCTCTGGTTGCAGTTGGGTATTGGGCTTTCCTTGAGAACTGGGCTCCAGTCAGGAATGACCGTCTGGTTACATCGTGTATTCTGGGGCCAGTGCAGCCTTCTGATGGGGCGTTATGGTACTGGGGGTATCCTGGGGACTGACAAGGCTTTCTACCCCTCCCTAGACCAAGCCAATGTGCAGCTTTCTCTGCTGGGATATTGCTGCTAGGTACAGGATGGCAGCTTTGAGCAGGAGCCGCTGGCAGCACCTGTGGCTCCTCATACTGCTGGCCCTGTAGAGCAAACGTGGGCAGAGGAGGTCTCCATACCCTTGGGGGGCTTCTCTTCTCGGTGAGCTCCCTGGGAGCTGGAGTGCTGACCTGGAGTCTGTCCTTTTGTGTCCCTGACAGCACAGCTCAAATCCACATCTGCATGATGCTGCTAAAGCATCATCTCCCTGTCATGAAATATTCATGCCTGTCTCCAAAAGGGCTCCAGTGCTGCAAATCTGTGTCCCTGCCGTGCCCCCCCACCCGCTGCATGCAGGCAATCTGTGCTGCAGAGAGGGTGGCTGTGGGCTCTGCTGTGAGGTCAAGCCAGATCCAGGCAGCTGATCTCTGTCTTTGAGGAAATAAAACAGAGGAGAAAAGAAGTAGCAAAACCCCAGGAGGTGCTTTTGAGACTTAACCCTTTCCAGGCTGGGAAGCACTGGCAGAGAAAGCATGCAGTGAGCAGCCTAAGCAGTGTAAGAAGCAGATCTAGAGAACAGCTGAGATGCGGTAGCCCTTTCTTGGGCTGGAAAGATTGTTCCCAAGCCTGGAAACCCTGCTGGAACAGGCTGTGCTGCTGTTGGATGTGCTGGCTTAATCCATGTGATGCGAGTTGCTGTACTTCTCCTGACTTTGTTGAGAGCTGCCTTGATTTCACTATATTCTCACCGCAAAGTGCGAGTCCTTGCTAGAATGTCATGAAGGAGTGCTCTGTTTCCCCTCTGGGTGGAGGAGCATAAATCTTAGGTCTCACGAGTTACTTCTCTCAGATTTTTTTTTTTATGTTCAGGGCATTTTTGGGCCTCCTCCTCTTTTAAGGTTAAGATGTCAGACAGTGAAAGTAATATATTTTTTCAATTATAGGGAAACTGCTCCACTCCAGGGGAAGTTTCTGGGCTGGAAGTGGTGATGGTAGGACTCCCTTGGTGACCTCCAAGAGCCCTCTTGTGCTGTGGGGACCTCACCTCACTGGGTGACTCTGGAGCAAAGTACTGCACAGGGAGCTCTCTGGGCAGTGTTAAGGTGAAGAGGGGCTTCAGTACTTGGGCACACAGTGCAGGTGGTGTTTGAGAGGCCTGGCTGGGCTAGCGGATGCAACCAGTTTGTTTGTCCCTCCCTCTGTTCATCCCCTTGATAATATGATTTACATTCCCTTTTCTTCCCCTGGATCCCACTGTTACCATGAGAACTATGTTCACAGTTGCATTTCATTGGCTTCTGGAGAAACTCCTTTTTCCCTTTCCCCCTGTCTCTCCCCCTTTCCAGCTTGGACACAGAGCTGTGACTGTCAAAGGATGGGGAAGTTTGCAAGGCTTCTGATAACTGGGATGAAGGCAGTAGTTGGAAGGAGGAATTAGGGAAATACGGCAAGACCATTAGGGACTAGATGAAGTAATTCTGCTTATGTGGTCTTTAGCTTGGTCTTTTCTGCATCCCACAGCTAGGAAAGGAAGTCTTGGATGCCTGCTGTCCGCAAGTCGTCCCATTCACCCCAGGGGTCTCTCCTCCTTGGAGTCCGCTGTTGTCACTGGTGGCCTAGGGAGCTAGCACCAGGGTGGTGCGTACTGTGCTCTTTGCAGCTGAGGGTTTTTCCTGCCTGTTTCTGCAAAGACCAAGCTTGTCACATGACTGCTGTATGGTTGAGAGACAGTAAGGGAGGAGATGCTGCTCCAGGCTCTTGTGCTGTCACCTTCTTGCAGCCTTTTGCTTCGTCCAAGAAAATTGTGCTTTGGCCTGGTAGATGGAGAGGGTGCACAGAAAGTTGCAAACAATGGCGATGCTGCCTCTTAATGAGTTGTCATTTGTTGGCTTCTTTGTTCCTTAAGTAACTGCACCTTGATGTTTTTGAGTACAGCAAATTTGCTGAAATAGGGAGAGAGGTTGCATTTGGAGGAGAAAGAGGCAGTGGCAGAGGGCAGACTTCCCCAAGCCCCTTCGTAGAAGAGTTTTCCTTCTGTTACTCAGTCCCACGTATGGCGGGGCTAGCAGCTAGGCTGCTTCAGCCTTACCATTCTGGCCTCTGCTCTTCCTTGCCCTGTCTAGTCATGCTGCTAGAGAGCCAGCAGGCCTCTGGCAGCTTCCCTCTGTCTCTACCCATCTAAACCCAGTTCCTGCCTCTGTTTTTGTCCTGGCCAAGCATCTCAGCATCCTTGTTATCTGTGGCCAGGCCAGCCCCTGCATTTGGTGTTTTGGCTTTGCCAGACATATGGCTCTCCCGCAGCCCCTTCCACCTGAGAGAGGATTTTAGTGCTTGGTTCTCCGTGTCCACACCATATAAAGGGCAGCTATAAAGTGCATTAAGGTACCTGTTGCACAGATATTCAAGAAGGGCTGCCTGTGCAGGAAGGCATGATTTAAGGGTTCATGTGCCAGCTGTAAGCCACTGCTGCTGGCAGGGATGGAGGGCTTGTTTAGCTCTTGGTATTCAAGCACAAGGACAAGTATGTATTGAACGCTGCGGAAATCCATTTCCTCGCTTCTGTGCCTGGATGTTAAAGCTCCATTTGGCATTTTTTGCTGGAGCCACAGTTTCTCCTTTTCCACTTAATTAAAACATCCCCTTCTGCTGCGCACATGCTGCTATTCTGTCATGCATAGCCCCGGAGTTGCTGCATCTCCGTTGCATCATCTGAGAGACGAAGCAGGGTAAATACAGTCAGGCAGCGTGTCTTCTAGCGTTGCTGGTGCCGCATCTCAGCAGCTGGCGGCAGCGGGCAAACCTGGCTGCGCTTGGTGCAGCCGCGCTCCCCCTGGCTGGAGAGGCAGAGCAGGGCGCCCGCACCCCCTGGGTGCTCGGGGCAGGGCTGGCCGCATCCGGCGCGCCCTGCCTGCCCGCCGCTCTCCGCCGGCGGAGCCCCCGCCGCTCTGCCCGCTGGGCCGCTGCCCGTGGCTGCCGCCAGCGACGGCGCGGCCTCTGTGCCGCCCGCGCCCGCCAGGTGGCGCCGCCGCGCCCCGCGCCAGCCCCGCATCTCCCCCCACTGGGCTGCGCGGGGCTGCGGCCGCCCGCCTCGCTCGGCCGGAGCCCCCGGCCGCTGGGCAGCCCCGCGCCGCTGCAGGCAGGAGGTGCCAGCGGCCCCCGGGTGAGCCGGCGTGTCCCGGGCCGCGGGGGTGGCGTGAGGCCGGCTGGTGCGAGCAGAGCAGCCCCCTTCACCAAGGGGGGCCTTTCCCTCTCCCTGCCCGTGCCCTCCCCATCCCTCTGCCCGCGCAGCGGAGGGATGCGCAAGCGCTCCCCGGACTGGAGAAGCTGCCCCTCCACCCGTTTCCCACGGCAGGCAATAGCATGAATGTTTAATAACCAGCCTCCAGCACCACGGCTCACCTTGCTGTGCGCTGTGGGGAAGGCAGGCTGGGGTCTGACAGTGCCTCCGCATCCCTAGGGGTGGGCACAGAGGGCACGTTGTTGGAGAGCATGAAGGGAGGTGGAGAAATCTGGCACACAAGAGAAAACTGAACAGAAATGCAAGTGACAAGTGGTTGGGCAGGGATGGCATGGTCCTGGCAAGGAAGACCTTTTCCTTGTCCCAGATTCTTGTATCCTTGTGGCTGTCTGCTGAGGTGCTTGGTACTTTCCTGCCAGAGGTGCCATCAGACCCACATAAATGCGTGCATGTTTGGGGTGACTGGGGTGCCCTGCTTCTCTACAAAAGAGCTCTGTCCCTGAGAGGCTGGAGGAGCGGATTTTCCCCCAGGTAGAGATTTGTGTGCTTGAGGTGTTGCACACACTAAGATGCACATGGCTGTTTCAGGGAATGGAGGGGTGTGTATGTGGGAATGGGGGTGGCAAGTGGTAGTCCAAGCTATTGGCAACCACACATCCTTGTGCTGGTAGATGGCGCAAGGCAGCAGCTTGCTAACTTTTCCTGTTATGACCCCATTTACAGAGCCGTGAATTTGAGCGACCCTAAATACTAATGGAGGTATTGAATAAAACTGAATTTGTGTCAGGCTGGTGACCTCCCTGAAAACTCTCCTGACCTATGCTCTGCGACTCGCTGACACAGAGCTGAGTGTTTGCAGTGACAAAGCTTCCGGGAGTCCTCTGGAGGTGAAGGTGCTGAGTAAATAAAGGGAAGGATAGCTTCGTTCCTAGTTCTGCCTTACTGTAAGACTGTAGTAGCAGGGACAGCAAAAGCTGTTCTTGCACCTTCCTTGACTATCTCGTTATCCCTGGTATGATGCACCACAGACTCATGGGTGTAGCTCCGGGGTTGGCACCCAAGTGCTGTGCTCCGTCCCTGCTGTTTGTGGTTGCACATGCTTGTGCATGCCTATAGAAAGCGTGTCTGCCCCAGCACCACCTCTGACACCCATCACTGGCGTACATGCATGAAGATTTGCCCGTCAGTGATGTGTGCTTGCCCGTGCACATGTGCACGGGGTGCACCACATGTGCCGAGGCTGCTCTGGGGGTCTGCTTTGGCAGGCAGGGACCAGAGTGGCACAGGCCAGCAGAGGGGAGGGTGGCTGAATGCGACTGCAGCAGCAGGACATTGCTGCCTGCCTGTCTGCACAGCCCCGAATCCCCCCACATCCCGTGTGGGGCCCGCTACCGCCCAGGCAGGGGAAATCTCGCCCCCCGGGGGGGACCCCCGCGCTCTTTCCCCGCAGCTCCCTCCCCCCTGCCAGCCCCCCGCGGCGAGGGCGCGGGGCCGAGCCCACCCGGTTGCATGCCCATCCTTTGGGCGAGGGATCTCCTGGCTTTGTGTCACCGAGGCGCTGTGATTCCAGAGCCAGCCCTGCCTGCTCAGTTTTTCCAAACCCGCACTTGGGAGGCAGGCAAGCGCCGTATCAGGATAAGAGTCCTCGCCAGCCGCCCGCCGCGCTGCCTGCCACCTTCCCGCTCCCCAGCCAGCCCAGCTCTGGGTGGCAGTGGGAGGTGTCGGCTTCGCCGAAGGCTGCATTTATCACGGTGGTGGCCTCGCTAAATGGTTTAACCCCTTGCGCCCCGCAGGCGTTGCTGGCAGCCAGCTCGGTGGTTTGACCCGCTGGCAGGGCAGCCTCCCAGCCCCGCAGGCTGCCTGGTGGGCTCCAGCTCTCCTGGCTCTGCCCGGTGGCTGGGGCAGAAGTGTCCCCCCCAGCTCTAGCAAACCTCAACCTTTTCTTGGTTTGCTGCTCACGAGGGGCAGCTCTGTACGGCAGCGATGTACCCAGGCCAGAGGCAGCAAAGCGGATGTCTCTGCAGGGCCCTGTGCAAAAGGCAGCCCAAGTACAGCTGGAGTGGGTAGCAGAGGGTGCTGAGGCCAGGCTGTTGTGGTAGGAGTTCAGCTCGTCTCCCATACCAGCATCCCAGCGGCATCAGGACTTTGTGCACTGCGCCTGGGATAATGTCCCTTGGGCTTCAGCAAACATCCAAGGTGGTGGGGCTGGTATTCAGAGTGCACAGGAGTTGCAAGAAGGGATGGTGGCTTGAAGAGGTACGTATACAGGCATTATGAATGCATTTGACGTTGCAGGAATAGCAAGGCATCCAGGATCCCAAGCTTCAGTGGTTTTGTGATCCTGGAACCGTGTCAGGAGTTTGTCATTGCCAGACATTGGTGTGTTAGCCGTGCTGTGGCAGAGTGGCATATTTCCATTTGAGAAAGGACGGCTCAGTTTGATTAAGTTCTCCTCTGGTACTCCAGCACAGGCTGTGCTTTGCCTTTAGGACTGCAGCATAGGAAAATCCCAGCATATGGAGAGGGGCCAGGGCCTAGCTCTGGTGTGAGGATGCCGAGCTGGAGACCATGGATGGCTGGCTGCACTGCTTCATGTGTCGTTTTTGCACTTCAGTTTCTTCAGACTGCGGTGTGCAAATGGCCTTGGCCTGCTGGAGATGTGGTGGTTAATAAGTTAATGTGGAGGAAATGGCCAGGATCCCATTTGAAAGGAGTAGAGAAGCCAAGCTGGGCATTCCTGAGTGTGCCCAGGTCTGTTGGGCCAATGGCACAGGCTGCCCAGGCAGCTGCAGAGGTAGTGCAGGCTCCTTGCAGCTCCAATGAGCATGAAATGAGGGAGCCCATTCTTCCCTGGCTAGCTGCAGGGCTGGGCACAGACCTGGGGCCTCTCCCAGGCTGGCTTTTTTCCCCCTTTCCCTGAGCAATGGTTTTGTGGTACCATTAAAACAGAAGTGGTATTGAGACCTCACGATGCAGCCCAAGGGAGATGGAGGCACAACAGGGACTTGCAAGGCTGTGGAATAGGATCCCTGCCAGCGTCTGAGGGGAGAAGACAGCACTGTATCCAGGAGTCTGCACAGGGATGGACAGGACTGAGGGCAGCATGGGGAGAGCTAAAAAGATATTTTTAAGCCAGAGCCTACCTCTGCAGCAGTAACATAGCCTCTTCCATCTCCTTGCTGGAGCCTTGCCTTTCTGGGGGAACACAGAATAAATAAAGAAATTCTGTGTGCCAAGTCTGTGGATTTAATGCTGGAGCTGCCACCAGCTCCCTGCTCTGTACGTATGCGAATCAGCAAAGCAGAGGACTACTCCTAAAACAGGTATTTCTCAGCCCCAGGCTCATTTCCTTTGTCCAAATTCATCTGTGGGGCCTCTGCTGGAGGTTGGTCTGGGACTGGAGTGGGCCACTGGGACATGCTTTGCAAAGAGGCAGCTCCAGCTAACTGAGAGTCACATCATTAAATCCAGTATAGTTAATTGGACCTAATTAATCATATTCAGAAGTGTAATGAGGGCCTTGTCCACAGGGGTCTTGTGAAGGTCTGAGCTTGGGGCTGCCGTTCTGGAGAGGCAATGGGAATGAACAAATCCTAGAGCCTCCTCGGAGGTGGCTTGGGACCCAGCTTCCAGGTCCTCCAGATATCCTTATCAGCAAGAAGTGTGACAGGACAAGGCCAATCCATCTGACCCTGTGGCCCAGTATCCCCTGCATCCCTCAGAGACAGAACATGTCAGGAGCTTCTGGGAGGCTGCTCCCAGTTCTTCCCAGGGAAGGCTGGAGTCACAGTCACAGGTGGCTTCCTCTTGGTCATTGACTAGTGCGGAAGGGAGACTTTTTATTTTCTGGGTGTATGTTTTGCAGCCCAAAGGCAGGAGAGCCCTGTACAAGGGAGGGATAGGTCACAGCCAGTCCAGGCATCTCAGCCAGAGGGGCTCGCTAATGTGCTAATGTACTGGTGACGACTCCTGGCCTGAGCTGCTGCCATGGTGGTGGTGGTGTTGGCAGAGGGAGGCTTTGAGGAGCTCCAAGGACTCTGCTTTCCTGTCTCCTCCTCTCCCTGTCTGTCCTAGTGTGGGCGTAATGATAGAGGAGGGAAAGGGGAGACTGGGAGTCGGAGTCAAGCGTAGGGAGGGCAGCTAGCCTGGCAGATGTTAATTAAAGACAGAGGCTCAGCGTTGAGCCGGCAGCGGCTAGTCCTCCCACTGACCTTTCCCAGTCTCGCTTTGCCACTTTCATGTGCGCGGGCTGGGAGAGATGCAAAGGACTGTGATGTAGGAAGCCTGGGAGTCTGCAGGGAAGCAGCGGGAGGGAGAAGCAGCCAGAGGGCCTGGGAGGGACAGGTGGCTCTGCAAGTCGTCTCTGCACCAGATGTGGCCGGAGGGAAGGAGTTGCCAGTCTGCTGCTGGCACCGAGCTGTTGTGCCAGACAGCGGCGGCTGGGTGCTGTCTATAACCCACCATGCCTGTGCATGCTGTTGGCAGGGATGCGAGCCTAGTGCTCCTACTGGGAAGGATGAAAGCGTGAAAATATGTCACTGCTTGTTGATGAGGCGCTTGGGAGCTCACCAGAGAGGCAGGGAGGTGTGCGGCCTCCCTGCTGCCCGGTCCCTGGGAGGGGTACAGGGGGTACGATCAGGGGGATGGTATGAGCAAACGATTCCCAAAGGCATGCCCGGCGCCTGGCCACCCGCGTGGGCTGCGGTCCCCGCGGGAGAACCCGGGGCCTCTGTGCGCGGTCCCCGCGGCTGCTTTCCCGGGTGCGGCTGCGGCTGGGCAAAGCCCCCCAGTGCCAGGGGCGGGGAAGCGGCTTCCAGGCACCTTCCTGCCTGGCGGGGGGCGCCAGGGCGCTGCCGGCCCCGCTGGGGAGCTGGGGGGGCGGCGTGGCGAAGGTGGCGGCGGGCTTAGCCGTGGCCCGGCGCTGCCGCCGCTCCCCGCGTGCTGCTCGCGTGAGGCGGGGCGAGGCGCGCGCTGCCCGCCCCGCCCCGCCGGGAGCCCGCCCGTGGCTCGCCAGGGGGCGCTGCCGCTCGCCCTTCCCGCGATCCCGTCGCGGCGGCCCGGGGCAGGGACGGACACGCGCGTCCCTCCGTGCCGGCACCCGCCCGGTCCCTCCGTGCCACCCGCCGCCTCTTCCCCTGCCTCGACTGCCTGGGGCCAGGCCGGCTTCCCCGCCGCGAGCCGGGGGAGGGCGAGTGCCGGCGGGGGCGGCCTAGTGGCGGCTGCGGCTGCGCGTGCAGGCGGAGCGGGAGGGCAAGGTGTGTTGGCGTTTTCAATCAGGGCCGCCGCTCCCTGTCGGCGGAGATGGATCCCTTGTCCCTGGGTCCCCTCTAGTTCTGCAGCGCTCGGGGATGCTGCCAAGCGGTCCCTGCCCCCAGCTCTCTCTTTCTAGCCCACCCCTGAGCAGTTAGCCTGCTGCAGACAGGAAGGTGACACATCCTGGTTAGGATGCTGCTGGCATCGTCCAGAAGTGGGTGGACTGCCTTAATAGCCTGATGTGCGTGTGCACTTGTGTGGCTCCCTTCTGCCTTGCGAGGGGGAGGGAGCAGGCAGAGAGCACAGGCAGCCGGTGAGCCAGCTGTGTGTGCTTTCAGCTGCATCCTGTGTGCCTGGAGCAGCAGCAGCCCCCAGCCGGGCTGCAGCTCCTGGGGTCGGTGGAGGACTGTGCTCCTGCTGCCCAGCTGCAGCAAATGGTGCATTTGAGATAGGCGCTGCCTGCGCCCAGCTACCCCTCTAGCCACCTTGTCTCCTGCCTCCCTCTGCTCCTTGGGTCTCGCCCACCTGCCCCCACTCCCGTTACCACCACCCCGGTGTAGCTGTCGGTGCAGGTTGTTGCTCGGGGGAAGAGGGTAGTTTTGGCGCACAGAAAACTTGTTAGTAAAGCCAGGAGCGTGCTGCCCTTTCCAGGAGCCGGGGCCAGCCTCCGTGTGCCTAGTGCACGGATTCCGGGAGAGGCGGCAGAGGGGGCGCAGGCTTGGACCTCCCCGGTTCGGCGCGGTGGCAGGGCAGGACGAGCAGGGTGTCAGAGCGACCGGCGCTGGGAGGCTTTGCAGGCTGATGTTCGGGGGGTAAGGCAGGGCAGGGGGATGCTCAGTCGGAGGGAGTGCGGCTGTGCCGTGAGGGGGGGTCTGGGGTGCAGCACGGCCGTGTCCCGTGTCCCTGCGTGGCCGCCCGCGGAGGGGACGGCATCTCCCCTTCGGCTGTGGGTGACCCCAGGGCGGGCCGGCGCTCCCGGGCGGGACCCCCCGGCCCAGTTGTGGTTCCCGGCAGGCCGCTGGGCGGCCGGCGGAGCGCCCGCGACAAGGAAGCGGTTAATCAGCGTGTAGGGCTTTTATTTTGACAGGGCAGCGCCTGGCTCCGCGCTCGGAGGAAAGTGAATGATCCTGTTTCTCCAAATGATTATTCAGGCTCCGGCGGAGAAAGGAGCACTCGGCACGCAGCGCCTCGCCCCTCGCCACGGCGTCCCCGCCCGCGCCCGGGCCGCCGCGCCCGCCGGCACCGCAGCCCGCCGCCCGCGCCCGGCCGCCCGCCGCAGCGCGGGGAAGCCGCCCGCGGCCCGGGGCCGGGCGGGCAGCCGGGGCCCGCCGCGGCCGGACGCCCACCCCCGCCGGCGGGCGCGGGCTGGAGCCGCCGCCGCCGCCGGCGGAAGGAGCGGCGCGGCGGGGCGGGAGGCTCCGCCGGCAGCGCCGCCCCCGGCCCCGGCCCCGCGCCCCGCGGCGGGCGGCCGAGCCATGAGCGCGGCCCGCGCCGCCGGCCCCGCGCCGCCGGCCGGCCCTCAGCAGCCCGCGGAGCCGCGCCGCGCCGCCCCGGCGGGTTCGCCTGGCCTGCCCTGAGCCGCGCCGCCGCCGCCGAGGTGAGTGCCCCCACTGGGCCCAGGCGGCCGCCGCCCCATTGTTCCGCCCCGCGGGGGCCGGGGCTCCGCGCCGCCGCTCCGCGCAGCCGGTGGCGGCCGGGCCTGCCTCGGGGCTGTCACCCGGCCGCGTCCCGGGCGCGGGGTCTGCCGCGCTGCAGCCCCCGGGGGGCTGCGTGCCCAGCGGGCGGGAGGGGGGGGGCGCGGCGGGGGCCGCCGCTGGCCCCGGCTCGGCCTGCTCGGCGCCCCCCCCCCCCCCCCGCCGGTCCGTGCCGCCGTGGGCCGCGCTGTCAGCGCTCCCGCTGCCCTCGGGCACGGCTGGGGCCTGGCTCGTACTCGCCTGTCGGGCACCGCTCTTCCCGGGTCCTCGCGAGCCGTCGCCGCGGCCTCCTGGATGAGGGACGAGCCTCGAGCAGGGCTCCGCTCCAGATGCAGAGAACTTACTTGCATCGCGCCCGGTTTTACCCGGGCTGCTCTGGATTCTGCAAGACGTTTTCGGTGCTGTTAAAGCCCCGGGGAGGGCTGGAACTGGGATCCTGGTAACCGCAGTCGCCGCATTGCACGTGGGGTTTAAATAAACTCTCCTGTCGGAGCCCATCCTAAGCATCTGGGGAGACCTCTCCGCTCTTTGCAGTGTCCTACTTGATGGGCTTCCATTCGCTCTTGAGGTAAACTGGGCATGTGGTCGGCTTGGAGGAAAAAGGGGGGGAAACACCGTAACATACACGCTTTCCTTGCGCGCAGAGGGGAACCGATGTAACAAAACCTCCTCTGTGTTGTACTAGGGACGTGTCTTTAGCAGGTGGTGAGCTTGTCCTAGCCCTGCTCTGCTGGCAACCACTTGCTGGAGTAGAAATGTGAGAAGGATGCATATCTGAACACATAAGTAATGCTACATGACAGGGCAGGCTGGTGTTTTGTTGTGTGCGATGTCTGGCCGCCTTGGGGGCAGCGCAGTTTGACAGGGTGTTGGGCTGCCGTGCTGTACAGTTGTGTCCTGGCTGCGTGAGGCGGAGGGCTGCCAACAGTGTGGCACAGAGGGTGACCATGTGCCTTTGGCTGCGGTGTGTCCCTGCAGAGTGGTGCTACAGCAGGCTTAGCTGCACGCTCCTTGACCTGCGGGATCCGCGCTGTGAACGTGGCTACCGCTCATTACTCTGCCCAAACGCTGTTTCATGCCAGGCACGCAGCAATGAGATGCAGCTCCTTCCATCCGTCAGGCGCCAGGTCTCTGCAAAGGGATGTGTGTGCGCGCCTTGTTTTGCTACTTTGGTGGCAGAAGGAGTAAGAAAAGTGAATCACAGAGGAAGCGATTTGCCCAAGGTCGCATGGCGAGTCTCTGTCAGTGCCGAAGCAAGACCTCCTTTGACTCCAGTGCCTGCAATAATGCTGGTGGCAGTCACATGTGGGTATGTAATACACACCCAAGGCCAGTACTGGTGCAGAAATTGCCAGGTCCACATTGTTGCCTGATTCTCTTTTTCCTTGGCTAGAAAGATGAGCATATCAGTGTGCTGTGTCTGCAGCAGTTGTTTACTCCACTGGGGACTTTTTCCAGAGCATTCATGCCCTAAATGCTCTAGAACATTTTTGTCTGTTTTTGAACCTGTGAATTTGCTATTTCAGCTGGGCAGAAGGGGTGATCGGTGCCTCCCCACCACCCTGACCTGTACCTTGGTTACCTAGAGAATTCATTTCGTTGTGTTTGGTATTTTCTGCGGTGCAATGTTGTAGGTGTTGCTATGTCTCCCTGCCCCTTAAAGTCCCTCTCCTCCTTCCAGACCCCCCTGCCCCTCCACTAGAAAAAAAAGGCAGCAGCTAAAGGAAAGCTTACTTAGAAACTTGAAACCGCAGTTGTTCAATTGAAGAAAGTAAAATAGTTATGCTTTGTACTTTTCAGCCCTCCACCTTCTGCATCTCCTTCGTGTTGCTGTTGGAAGCTGGCGCTCTAGCCACTGTGTAGCAGAGGGGACAGACCGCTGTGTGAAGTGACTGAGCCATCACAAAGCTGCAAGTACTGAGCTCACTGGGCTAGGCTTCTGCAGGGCAGCTGCTGAGGATGTGCTGGAGCTGCTTTCAGCTCTGGGCAAACTTGAGCCCATGGAGCTGTGGACCTTGCTTGTGCTGGCTTGGCCTCCCTAAGGTCCTAAGGTTAACTCAGCCTTTGACTTTTCTATTGAGTCATTGACGCAGCTGGCATCATGTCCTTCATACTTGCTGTTTTTTTGGTGGGGGAAAACCCTTTGCTTTTCCTTCTCAGCGCTACTGTTCTTTCCTGCTGAAATGCTGTGGGTGCTCTCCCTCCCAGCAGAGCTTGCTGTGCTGGAGGGGTGTGGTGGGAGGGAGCGGTAGCTAGAGAGGAGTCTCTTGCTTCCCTCTGCAGGGAGCATCAGCTGTGTCCCAGCCAGTGACTCTTTCTTGCTGCTGTAGAGGTGTTACTCTTTGTGGCTTACTCTGATTGCCTTCAGTTGGTTGCAGAGTCCCGAGTAAAAGATGGGTCCTGGGATTGTTTTCCCCACCTCATCTCTTGTTGGTACAGTGTGCGGTTCAGCGTCGATGTCAAGACAGCCTTTGCTTCTTTGCGCTGTCTCAGGTGATTGTGTCGGTCTTGGCTGCTGCTAAGAGTGAAAGTTTTTAGCCACCAGAGTGCTTGAGGATGTGTCTGTGTCCCCCTGAGCTCCAGATGTCCTCTTGCTGGCACTAGTTGTGTATTCCAGCTGCTGCGGTAGGTTTTAAGCTGCTCAGGTCTAGCCATTTCATGGGGATGGCACAGGCTGGCTTCCAGCTCTTAATTCCTTAGGGTTCCATCCAGTTTTAAATACCCTGTCTGATGGATCTCCCAAGCAGGCCTCCTCTGGGGGAGTAAGTCCCCTGTGAAAAGGCACACATTTGCTGTTCCTGTCTGAGAACGTGTCGGGAGTCTGTTCCACCCATGAGCCCCTGAGCTGCTGTTGCTGCCTCTGTCTCCCAGGGATGCTGTCCGTCCCCCATAGCCTTAGCCAAGCAGAACCCCAGAGCTTGCCCTGCAAATGTAATTTTCCTTGTGCTGGTGCTCTTTTGGCAAAGAGCCGGCATTGTGCCAGTGCCCTGGAAGAGGGGGAGCATAGGGGAATTGTGCTACGTTTGTGACTACTTTTGCCATTTTTAACAAGAAACTTGCATGGATATATGATACAATGAAGGATAGAGACATCATAGCAATGTGATGTACAGATGCAGCAGCATTTTGTCAGTGTTATTTAAGCTGTATCAGTGAAGTGCTAGGAGGGTTGCCAGCTTGACTCTTCTGGCAAATCAAAATCTAATGCAGGTCAGGACTCAGTGTCACTCAGCTGTCCTTTCCTCCCAGGAAGATGTTGACTGGTAAATGAGTTTTCTGGTGATCTCGCATGTGGTTCTGTGTTTCCGGGGGTGTGGGAGCTTTGGATGCTGACTTTATGTAGTTGATCTCCATGAGATTAAAAATACCCGATGAGGTTTTTTGTAGCACTGAAGCTGTGGAAAAATACAACCATGTTGGAGCAAGGGGCCTATGAAGCATTGCAGCTGCTTTCCCTTCTCAGTTGTGTGTTTCCAGCATCTCCGTGTGGTGCAGGGGGTGAGGGTGGCCAAAATGACATTCCTCAGTTCTTCCCGACTTCTGTTCCAAAGCTGCTTGCTACTTTCTGGCAGGTCATTCTGCTCCTCTGGTTTGGCTTCCCTTCTGCGAGCACCACCCCTGGCAGCCTCGAGTGGAAGGTACCCAGGAACTGTTACCGGAGGTTGGCGGGGATGGTTTCTGTTGCTGTAATCTGCTCTTCCTTGGCCTCTCCCTGGGAGGCAGCCCCAGCCACACCACGTGGCATGGATGAGAGGCACCCTTCCTCCTTCCGTGATGCCTGTTCCAGGTCATCTGCTTGGCATCAGGCCCTTCCTGGGAATGGGGAGCTGGCTTTGTTTTCTTCCTACCTGATTTTCTTTGAAACTCAGAGGTGGAGAGGGTGATGGATTTTGTTCTAATTGAGACCAATTCACGGTGGTGTTTGCAGTTGCCACAGGGCTGTACTCAGCAGGAGCCAGCACTGAGGAAGCCATTAGTGTCACTGGCACCTGCTTTTGATGTAAGGGAGGACTACGCAGCTTGCCAGCCCTGCACGCTCCCCACCTCCTTGGTGAGCAGAGCCATGCTTGTTGGTGCCCTGGTCCCTGGTGCGGCAGGAGAGGGAGCACGGGACACCTTGGCATGGCTACCCAAAGCCTGCGCCAAGCCCTTGGAAATGGGCGTGCTGCTGTTGGGCATCCCAACCAGCTCCAAGTCCCGCTTGCTTGGAGCCGGACCTCCCTTCCCACCTTGCATGCCTGCTGCCCTTCTTCCAGGGTGTGAGACGGGCTGTCAGAGACATGCAGCTCCCAAACAGGCAGGGTTGCCTTGATGCCAGCTATGACCCTCCACTGGAGAAAGCAGCGTGAGGATGATGGGCTGTGGCACCCTGGAGACACAAATGGGAACCTGTTCTGTTCTCGCTAGGTGCATGTCCAGGCTGGGTGCAACCAGTGGGATGAGGCCTGCTTCCCACTTGCTCAGCCCCTTCTGGAGAGGTGGGCTAGATTTTTGGCAGCTACTGGTGTCTGGGCGCAAGTGGCCCCCTTGTATCCCAGTGTCCTTGCTGGATTGCCATAGGGGTGCATCAGGCAGTGGTTACTCGCCCCTCCACACGGCCAGTGATGGGAGGGCAGGGCCTTCACCTGGCATCTTGTCCTGCTGTGTCCTTCTGGGTGGCTGCAGGCAGAGAAACATGCTAGCTGTGCCTGGGTGTCTTTGGGAGATGGCGCTTCCCCGATGTGGACAGATTGTCTGCCAGCTTTGGCCAGAGCTGCTAGAGAAAATGGTGCTTTGTCTCTGGGTTTTGCTTCTACCAAGAGCAGTAGCAGCTAGGTTTGGGGTTTTGTTCTTTTCAACTGCAATTCGAGATGCCTTGAATCCTAGCTAGGGGATGATGGGGAGCCTCTTCTGATGCTGGAGTAATAGCCTCAAGATGGCTTTAAGACTGGGCTGTGCGCGGTGCCCAGAGGTGGGGTGTCACCCTGTTTGGTGAGGAGCTCTGCTGGAGCCAAGTCCTGGGCCAGAAGCCAGGTTTGTGATTGTGCCAGAGAGGGCGAGACTTGGAAAGCGAAGCAGAGCTCCTCCTGTGTGAGAGATGGCCTGAAATACCGAGCAAAACCACAGAGTGCTCCTTGTTCCTGCCTATGCCTACTGGTCTTCCCTCTCCCTGAAGTATGTGGGAGGCCACAGAACAGATCTGCTAGGGAGCAGATCTGTGTTCCTCAGGCACCTCTGCTCCATCTTGCCTCTTTGGGCTGCTGGTTGGGTTGTTTTTTTTGCAGTACTGTTTTTAGTTTGTTTTTTTTCCCCTTTTAACCCTGCCTCTCCTGTTGCCGTACCTTCCCCATCCTTGCTGCCGCTGATTTGAGGGCCACCTTCTTGCAGACAGGCTGTCCAGGGCAATGCTGTTTGTGGTTGCACTGCTCCTTCTGTCACAGCTCAGCTGAGCAGCTTTCCTTTTCCTTGCTTGGCTGCTTACTGCAGCAGCCGAGGAGAGGAACGGGCCAGGATATGGTTTGTGTAGAAGATGCTCCGTGGCACTGACTGTTTACAGGCTCTGTGCTTCTCAGAGTGTGAGCACAGGAAATGCCAGGCTCTGCTGGGGTCTGTGTGAGCAGCATGGCTCCTGCACGCTGGGTGTCTTGCAGCCTCTGGCAGTAGCGATGTTCTGTACAGTCACGGGCCAGGAGAGGTTTTAAGCATTCTGCAGAAGCAAGGGCTTGGTTTTTTTTTTTTTCACCTCCGAAATCAAGACTGGGAGGAAAAGTGGAAGGAAATGACTTAACCAAGGACAGGAAAGGAATATGGGGCAGAGCTAGGAACAAAAGCCAGGATTCCCAATTCCTGCTCATCTCTCCTCTCCTACTCGGCTGCCTCTTTGGGTCTGGGCCTCCTCTTTGAATCCAGGTGTAAGGGGGCTTTTCCAGGCCTTCTGAGAAGCCAGAGGTCAGGAGCTTCACTCTCCTGAAGTACCATCAATGCTTGGTGAGTCTGTGAGCTTTCCAGGCTCCCAAGCGTCTCATCTTCAGGATCTGCCAAGCTGAGAAAAAACTAAGTTAGGAAGCTATGACTGGTGTGGTTACAGTGGAAGTTGCAAACCATGTCCTTGGCTAGCGAGTTGAGTGTCTGGTTTTCCCAGGAGCACTGTGGTCCTTGTCCAATGTGTGCTCTGCAGAGAAATGTTGCTCTCCCAGAATGCCTTATCCTTGTTTGGAGGGCCATACCCAGGTTTCTTTTAAGGGTGTAAGTTAAGGGAAGCTCTTTCTCTCTGCTTGCAGTGTCCCCTGCTGAAGCTGGCTTCGTGGATGGTCTTCCTTGGCTTGCCACCCAGGGCTTGGTAGTTCCATCAGGTGTGCATTGGTTGCCTGGTTCTTCGGGCAGGGACTCTGTGGAACACTGCAATCTTCCTAGTAGAAAATGCATTCTTAATATCCTTTTAGGAGGAAAGATCCTGCTAGATACCTGTGTATCAGTGAACAGTTGTGCTTCCCTTCAGATGCGAAGGTGACCGTTGCTTCATTCTGTTGTTATGCAGTGCTGGGCTTCTGGCTTCTTGGAAAAGGCAGAGGGTGAGGCTGGGATCAGTAGAGGATGCTGGTTTATGAAAAGGCAGTTGTGAGTGTCCTGAGTAGCCACGCTGTAGTCTCCATGCTTAGGGCAGTGGGAAGCTGGATGGGGAGCTCCAAAGGGCAGTCACTGAGAGCAAGGGCTGCATCTCTGGGTGACTTCCCAACAGCAAACTTGCCAGGGCTGTGGAAACCCCTGCAGCACTGGAGCTTTTACCACTTCCTCGGCAGGATTTGTTCCAGCACTGGTCTGCAGTGGAGGATCGGGCCAGACAGGGCCTGAATGGAGCAGGTCCGGCCACAGGCGAGCCTCAAGCGCGGCACTTAGGCTGGGCTGAAAGCTGCCTGTGTCCTGCCTCTGAGCAGCCTTGTTTGAACTTTCTCTGGCAAGGAGCAAAAGGAACCCGGGAGACCTAGGGCTGGTCCAAGCAAGTTTCCTCTGCTCTCCCCGCCCCCAGGTGCAATGGGGGGAATGGAAGCAGCTCCAGACTGCTGTCCCGGAGTGGAGCAGTTTGGGGGAACCTTGGTCACGACAGCTTTTAAGCACTTTTTTTTTTTTTTTTTTTTGCCTCTGGTGTTCCCTGCATCTTGGGCTGCAACGCTGGGAGGGGGAAGTGAAACTGCGGTTCAGAACAAGCCCTCTGGATGGCAAGAAAATTGCTGAGTAGCCAGTTTCCAGGTTGCGGAGGTCCTAGCCAGGGCCTGGTGCGGCTGCCAGAAGCAACAGGCTTGGAATTTCCTCTGCCTGGTGCCAGCTCCTCTTGGGCTGGCCGCAGCACCTCTGCTGGGGCTGGGGCTCCTCTCGAGCCTTGTGGAAGGGGCACTCCCGGAGCAGGGGTTATGCCGGAGCTGCCCCCCTCACTCTCACAGCCTGGTTTCTATTTTCTTTTCCAGGGTCCAAGCTGTTTTGAATTATACAGCCGGTGCCTCCCGCGGGGCTCCTTGAGCAGCCGCCTAACGAGCTGAGCTCCTGACAAACTTTGCTCTGGCTCTGGCTATGCTTGGAAAATTTTACAGCCTTTTCAGAAAAAGGAAATGCCAGGAAAGGCCTGTCTCTTCTTACTTTTATGAGGGGGTCCCAGTTGAGAGGGGGCGAGATGGATTTGGAAAAGAAGACAGGAAGGATTTTGTATACTGCGGTATATATGCTTTCTAGTGATTGGGGTGAGCGGGCTTGGTGCCTCTTACCAGAGTAGGGCACAGTGGGGCTGAGACCTGCAGGGCTCTTGGAGGGTGCACGGTGGCCACAAAGAAGAAGCAACTCCTCTTCTACAGGGTGGTGGTGGTCTGTGTCTTCCCTCCCAGCTGCCAGCTTAGCTACTGGCTGTTTAATCTTTGCTAATTACTCTTTTTTTTTTTTCTGAACAGCAGTGGTTTTACTTCTACTGTGGTCACAGCCAGTGGCTCCTGCATGTGAACGCGCTGCATGCTGGTCCACAAGGCTCATGGGAGGGACTGTCACAGGATGCAGGGCTGGTGGCCTCGCCATCATGGGGGACAGCAGAGTGCCCAGGCAAGGTGCTGGTGGGCACAGGGATGTTAGGAACACAGGTGCCACAGCACACAACATTTGACCCAGAAGGGACAGTCTTGTGTAATTTGCCCCTTTGGCTGAGCAGGCATTTAACAGTAGGAGAAGCCAGGACACAAAATATGCTGTGAGTTGCTCACCTTTCCTTGGTAAGATGGCAGAGCCCTCAGTTTTGGATGAACTCCCCCTCGGTGAGGTGCTAAAGGTCTTCCCTTGCATTTGATTTCCTTCAGCGGAGCCTACCAGTGATGGCACTTCTCTCCTGACAATCCCTTCTGTCCAGAGAGGCACCGGGGGTACTGGCTGGTCCTTGCCATCCTCCTTGCATGTGTCCTCACAGTGTCCCAGATCCCTTTCCAATGGTAAAAAGGCATCTACAGGGACAGGGGTGTCAGCTGGAGCCTGTAAAACTGCAGCAGCCTGGGGAGTTGCAGGGCTAATCCAGTGGGAGGGATCGAGGCTTCTGTGGGATCCATAGGCATCAGCTGCTGCCAGTCAGGGTGGATGAGCATCAGGCGTGGGCAGTGATGGCTCTGGGTGGAAGGAGCCTCATGCTGGTTTCGCTTTAAGGGCTTTGCCTGTTGTGCCTGTCAGGAGCACGGCTCTGGATAGCTATTTGATTTGGCAGCTGGCGCAGGCCTGGCAGCCCTAAGGATGGGTTGTGGGCACCAGAACCTTGTCCTCCTCTCCCTTTTTTCTGTTACTCCACCTGTCCCCAGCTTTCTGCTGTGTTGGGCAGGAGAAAGCACCTCCCTGGGACTTGCATCCCCTCTTCCACCTGGAAAATATGTGATACGTTCCCTTTCCTCTTTTGGGGCTCACAGGCAGAGGCTGAGATTGTGTTTGACAGAGAAGCCCAAGTGCCTTTGCTCTGCTGCTGGGAGGCACAAGAGCAGCTCTCCTGTTGGCTTCTCGTGGAGAGGAGCTTCTCTGTCCCAGCTTCTACCCAGAGCTCCAGGCACATGGGGAGCTGCTGGGAAAAGTATTCAAAAAAATAGCTAGATACCTTTTTGTTGTTATTTATTGCTGCAATGCCACCTGTGTATATCTGGTTTAGAATGGCTGAAGTGGGTGTTCTTTGTACTCTAGTTTTCCTAATTTTCAACAGGGAATCGTGTTTCACGTGAACTTGATGCTGTGAAAGAAAAGTCCCAATCCCTGTTCGCCATCTTTACTGTGAGAACAGCACAAACTCAAAGGAAGACCAGATTAGTGCAGGGGCATGGCTGCATTACAATCAGTAGCACCTTTCCTTCCAAAACATTTCCACGGGTCAGCGGTTCAGTGGTGATGTGCCTAGGCTGCCCACCTCTGTTGAAGAGTTCTGTGTGAGTGTTGGTTGCTTCTCACTCTCTTAAAAAAAAAAAAAAAGGCAGCACCGTATTCATTGTTTGAATCTGTGCTTTGGAGCCTGTTTCAGAAAACAAAACCAATCAAACTAAAACCACTTCTGAACCCAAACCTGGTTTTGCTCATTGAAAGTCAGTTTCATGAGTTGAAGTTGCAAGCCTTTTGTTGGTCAAAAAGGAATTACTTTCCCTTAAGCAGAGCTTCAGTGAAGATACGTCCTGCCACTTACAGATATTTTGATGTAAATGCAATTTTAGCCCTGATATTGCAGGTGCATGTGTTTTTTTAGTGAGAAGAGTAATTTACCCACATGTAAATTAACAAGTGTTTGTGCAGTCAGGATCTTAACTGTAAGCAACTGCTCCCCACCCCGCACAGTGGTTTCCAAATATTCAGAAACGCGGCTACTGGTGGCAAATGTTTATCATTTACTTTATTATGCTTTTTAATCAAAAGTAATTTTACAAAGTCCTAGTCTAATTAAAATGCATTACTTATTTTAGTAGGGTTTAGGTTGGGTTTTTTTTTGTCTTTTTTTTTTTCCTTCCCTTTTTTAAGAGCCCCAGGTATTTTTCTTATGCTGGTGTGGACCCCTATGCAACAAATCTAAGGCTATTGCAGTAATAGGCTGCCTTCCATAAGTACTTTCCCCAGAACTCCCAGCAGCAGCTTACAGGCCCTTCGAGGTCTGCAGAGGGTAAATCTAGCACCAGCGAAGCAAACCAGTCGCCCTAGGATTCCCTAGTTCTTAGGGTAGTGCTGGCTGTGCTGTTGTGCTCCAGGGCCTTTCAGTGGAGGGGGATGATGCTGGCATCCCTCAGGGCTGCTGATCCGTGTCTGGGTGATGCCGAGCTTTGTATTCATCTCACTGCAACTAGATAGAGAGGTTAATTGCTTTGCCAAACCTCAGGCTGAATTGAGATTGCCAAAGAGGGTAGCAGTGGCTGATGGTTGGTTAGTTGGAAGGGGAGGAGGGAGAGGTGAGGGTGTGCAAGAGCAATGCCGTGTTTTGGCATAGCCCTTTCTCTGAGACCTGATCCTGAGCATGTTGGATGGCTGCTGTTTCAGTGCCTGATCCGTGGCTGTTGCTGGCTGTAGGGGATGCAATGGCTGGAGCTGTGGTTGCTGTTTGTAGTAATTTTGGAAAAGCTCTCGGGGGTATGCAAAGAGTTGATTGCTCTTGGAAACTGACAGAAAAATGCCAATAGTAAACATGTCAGTAGGCCAGGCACATACTTTTCTTGCTGCCTCCTTGACTCCCCACGGGGCACAGAAGCTGATGTCCCTGGAGCAGCTCTGTTGTCCCACTTAGCAGACTCAAACTTGGCTCGCACGTAAGCGGCTCAGCTTGAGGTGAGAGCCCAGCAGCACTCCTGCCAGACATGATGTGCTGATGGTCAGGGAGGGGATGAGGCAGAGCTGGGACCTGGCTCAAGAAGAACACGTGCCATCCAAGCTCCCTTTTGCACGCAAGGTGTGCACCTGTGGGGTCCTCCCTGCTCTGGAGACCTGTGGCTAGTGGCTGACCCAGAGTTTAGGAAGGAGGAGAGGTGTGGGGGAGTTGGGATTGTGGTGTGAAACAGCGGAGAATCTGTGCCTCGACCTTGGCCAGTAGACTAGTCTAATGCCTTGTCTGATTTGCATATCAATTAATTTTTATTTTAAGAGGACTCAAGTGGACCCAAGTGCCAGACTGCATCTCAGTATGCTGTAGGAGGAGTCCATGAACTGCTTGATTTGATCTGAACAACGACCCTGAGGGTGGTATTGCTTAATGAGCCAAAGACCCCTGGCTTAAGTCAGTTCCTTCCCACCCGTAATTGGCAACTGCCGATTTTTCTGGGGGTTTTGAGGTCCCTTTGAACAATTTGGGCAGTGAGTGAATGTGAGAGGGTCGTGTAGACCCTGGCGATGGTGAGGATGCTGTCTGATAGGAGGATGGCTTGCCTAGTATCTTCCACTGCCCTCGGATGTCCCAGTGCCTGGGGACCAGTTCTCTAATGTACTGTTCCCCACCACCGTATGTCTCACCAGACCAACGCTGCCTGGCTCACCACATCCCAGGTGCGGAACAAAGCCTAATGCCAAAGGGTGGTTCCGGGGTGGCTGCTGGACGCAGAGCTCCCCTGGTCAGCCTCACTGCTGCGGGGCAGGGAGGAAGCCAACCTCCCCTGCCCAGAGGCAGGAAACAAGGACCACCGCGTGGGCTGCCTCTGATCCCTGCCGGCACCTCGCACTTGCCGTGCCCGGGCTGTGGCTGTCAGTACCTGGCTGTGGCATATGCCAGGACTAAAGGCAGCTTGTGGGCTGTAGCATGCTGCTTTCGCCCAGGCTCTCCATGGCCCTGGCATGACAGCTGTGCTGGGGCTTGTAGCCGTCGCGGCTTCCCGGGGAAGGAGGGTCTGGCAGTTTTCATGTCAGGGCTTCTTCCTCCTGCATTCGAGGTCTCTTGATATTCATCCTGAGGTCTTTCTCTGACCCTCAGCTGGGTTCCTGGGACTCCCGCTTCCCATCGCTGAAATAGTGATTACTGGAGGGAAAGGCAGTGTAAGCTTTCTCGGCAGTCTCTGTCATGTTTGTCCTGTTCAATTACAATGCAGCAGCAGTGGCACCAACCACTGCCTTCCTCCCCTCGCTGGGCTGGAGCGCTGCAGGCTCTCGGCAAATGCTGTCTGCAGACATCTGCTGCCTCCTCCCCCACCGCCTCCTGGCAAGCGGCATCAGCTTCCCAGCGAACAGTCTGCTCTTTGCATCACCCCCTGCATGCCCGACCAAAGCTCCTTTCTGCTCTTACAGGCTCCTTCGTAGGACCTTGAAATGGTGGTTTCCCTGGTGCTGGCTGAGCTCCAAGCAGCCTTCCGTCTCACAAGACTGTGGCTGAAAAAAAATCAGGGTGCCTGATGGAGGGGAAAGGCTTATTAAAGGTGATGCTTACCCGGTTCTGGCTTGTGATTCAAACAGGCAGCCCTCTCCTTGGCAGGTCTGCAGCCAGTGCATGAGGCCTGAGGCAGGCATGGAGTCTGGGGCAAAAAGCTTGGAGCTATTTGACTGGAGCAGATGCGGCAAGGTCAGCTGTGAGCTGCAGCCCTGGTGCCAGAGCTGGATGCTTTGGCCCAGTGTCTGGCTCAGGACTGTCGTGCGCAGCTGCGGAGGGCAAAGTTCGCTATTCCAGGTATTCGTCTGGCCCCTTCAGGGAGAAGGGAGGTTTGTTTCTTTCTGCTGTGGCCGAGTGATGAGATGATGTGCTCCTCGGGTGCAGAGGGCAGCGGGGCTGTGGGTTTCTGGCTCCTGAGAGTAATCCCCAGGCTTGGTAGTGTTGCTGTCTTGGCAGCAAGAAGCACCCTGCAAAGTGGCGTTTCTGTGGCTTCAGGCTCTCGGCACTGCAACACCGGGTTCCTGTCTGTGGTTATGCATTTGACACCAAAAAGCATGGCAGCAGCCTGAGAGGAGATTTTTACCACAAGCCCAGCCAGTCCCCCAACACGACAGTCACCGAGATGGCCTGGCTGCACCATGGGTGCATCTGGCCTGGGAGGGATGGAGCGGAAGGACTTAACGAAGAGGGCACAGGGAGTGTAGCAAACTCCTTTCTCCTGAAGCTGGTGAAGCAGTAGCTGGGAGCATGAAGGCAATGCTGGGCTGTGATCTCAGGACCCAGAAGGTGGGCTGAGGTATGTGGATTAGTTGGAAGAGATGGTAGAGGATGAAAGAGGATTCAGCAGCTCTGACTGTAAAGGCAGGTTTGGGAGAAGGAGCTGGAGGTATTGCAGGTGGGACATGAAAACAGGACCATGGAAAGGTGAAATAAACGAAGCCAGTGGGAAAATTTGCCATTTTGTACCTGGATCAGAAAGATGCGAGCACAATTCAAAGGGATTTAAGACAAGAAGGCACAAATATGTGTTTGGAGGGAGAGGGATCATCTTCTTCACTGTGACCGTCTTTGTGGTGGAGGGGTGCAGAGCCACAGCCAGACCCCCCCCTGCTAGATTGGAGGAAGCGTGGTTTACAGAAGAGCACTGCTTGGGACACGGTTAGTTGACAGGAGGTTCTGGCCTTGCTGTTTGATCAGCAAGGCTGTGGTCCATGCCTGTGACAGGCGTTGAAGAAGCAGTAGTGGGAGAGCTGAGTGACTGCCACTGGAGGGGCCTCTGAAATCACCTGAGTGCCTGTGAAGGATGTGGCACGGAGATGTGGCTAGGGCCAGGCATCTGCCTGATAGCAAGCAGTAAGACCAGGGCTGCATGGTGAGCAGGGCCAAGGCTCTGCCGTGTCACCAACAAAGGGCCCTGGTGCACCCGTCAGCATGCTTTTGGGTGCTGTTTTTTGGCAGCCAGGACCAGTGCTGCTGCACAGAGGGGAAGAGCCTAGAGCAGATCTGGCAGCCAGACCCGAGTTGAGTGCTTGGGTCTCCTGTTTGCCTGGGCAGTAACCGCAGGCCTCCCCCCCTCCTCCTCCTCAGCACAGCACTGAGAACGAAGGAGACGAAGAGAGGGAAAGATGGGGCATGTGTCTGAGAGGAAGATGAGAGACGCCGCTAAGAAACAGAACTGAGCTCGCTTCCTCTTTGTGTGCTGGCGGATACTCGGTGGGGTGGGGGCAGCGGGGCTGGGCTGCAGGCCAGAAACGCTCACACACATCCCTGGAAGAGGAAGCTGAAATGCTGCAGGAAGCCATGCTCTCGCCTGCACTGTTGATGCAGAAATGCAGAGCTGGTGCATCACAGGGGTGTGACAGCAAAGCCATGCCTCCCCCCGGCCAGCCAGGCCCTATCTGTGATCCCGGGAGGAGTCGGCTAAGGAGATGAGGGAACCCTGGCAGGTGCGCCCCCCCCACCCCCCATGGGAGCATCACTGGAGAACTGGAGACGAGGGAACCCTGGCAGGTAGCCTTTAAAGGCCGACCCCCCCCCCCCCCCCCCCCCCATGCCCCCGGGGAATGGGAGCATCACTGGCAGCTGGAGGCAAGGCTGGTAGATCCTGGTGTTTACCCGATGCTGAGGAGAAGCAGAAGGTGCCATGTGGAGGCTGGTCACTGCCTGCCCCAGGAGATCGGCAGGGAAGTGGAGGAAGGCCATGGGGCGTGACGTTACCCTGGGAAGAAAGTGCCAGGGACCAGGAGGTCACTGGGGAGGACATCCTTCCCTAGGGCAGAGGATGGGTGCCAGGAGTCCAGCAGGACCCTGCACATGGGAGCATTATCTCCCGTGGGTGCCCTGGTTAGTGCCCCTCCTTGTGACTTTGTGCCTGCAGGCTTCTCAGAGGCAGTGGAGACAGGTGTGTGAGCTGCAGGAACTGGTGTCAGGCTCAAGGAGAGTGGTGCCTGGGCTCTTCTCCCTTCTACAGCGGTGCTGGGTGCATTGCTGTGAGCCGCTTTTCCCTCCGTGCCAAGGCCAGCACAGGGCCTTACCCCAGCACTCGACTCTTGCTCTGCTGGGCTCTTGTTTTCCCCAGCTACGGAGCCTGGCTCCTGGACCTTGCCTACTGGTAGGACTCGGTTGCTCCTGAGCTGGGAGGCAGGCTGAGCATTGTCTGGCGCGCCAGGGAAGCGAGCTGCCTCCCCAGCCTGCAGCAGCCCTCCTCCCCACACTCCTCTTCCCACGCTGGAGGGACGGAGGGGAGGAATCGCCCAGCGAAGGGTTAAGGCGTGCTCCAGCCGGCTGCTGGGGCAGCAGCCTGGGCCGAGCTGCAGGAGCAGTGTTTAGCAGCTTGCTCCAGTTGGCATCTTTCCCAGAGTGCTTTGGAAAAGCACTGACCTCTGACCCCCAGTACAAACTGAGCTCAGCACGTGGGAGGGAGAAATTACTCCCAGACCTTCAGGCTCCAGGGTTTACAAGCTGCCTGCAATAAAGCAGCCATTTTTTTCCGACAGTTACTAAATCTCCCCTTTTAGCTCTGCCGCAAACCTCTACCCGTCGCTCCCCCGCCCCCAGCCCCATGTCTTGCTCCTGCTCAAATCAGAAACATCTCCGAAGGTGAGGCCAGCCTCTTCCCCCCAAGCCGAAGGCTGGGGAGAGCTTGAGCTGACAGTCCACGAGCAGTGCCCCTGGTCCTGTGGCGGCAGGTCCCGTCCGGCTCGGCAGCTGTTCTCGTGTCTCTGCCCACAGGAGCGGCGCTGGCTGCAGCAGGCTGCCCCGAGTACCTCGCCGTAGCGAGCCGGGGGGTGGTCCTGCACCTGCTCCCGCCCGCCCACGGGGTGCGTGTCTGCACCTCTCTTTGGAGTCCTCAGGAGGCTGTGGGGTGCTGCTGGAGATGATACTGTGTCCGGGGCAGCTGTCAGAGCGCGTTTCAGTACTTGGTGTCTATACCGGGGACTGGGAGCCAAAGGGCAAAGGTTTTCTTCTTGGTTTTGCTGATGGCTGGGGCGGCGTTGGGCAAGGCATTGCTTTTTTCTGCACCTCTGTTCTTCTATCTAGAAATGGGAGTAGGAGCCACAGGGTTTGCACTTACCTGTCAGCTCCTTAGGTAACTTACTCTGTCTGCACTCCCTGCAGTGAGAGAGGGATTAATCTCCAGGGAGGCTGGCCAGTTTCTATGGGAGAATACTGTGTGGGAGGCTCGTGAGGCTTCACCAGCTAGTGTTTGTAATGCCTGCTGCAGCTGCAAAGTACCACTTAACTCACGTAAGATTTCGTGACCATCCAGTTGCATGGAAGCACCAAGTTGGCATGGGGCGGTGAGCTCTGCGTGTCTGGTGCGATGCTGAGCATGCCAGCGAGTTGTGTTGCTGCAGAGGGTGTGGGGAGTGCGTGTTCATGTTTGTACAGCACTTTGGGAACAGAAGGCACTCTTTACGAGTGGCTACTGTGCCATGGGCACTGTGGGATCCAGATAAATAAAACGGGAACTGGTATTTCAAAACAACCTCTTCCCTGCTCCTCCCACCTCCTGTGCACATTCCTCTGGTGGGGAGCAGGCGGTGGGGAGCTGCCTGCAGCACGCAGACCTTGCCCACGGCCTGAGCATGGCTGCAGCAGCAGGCAGCCTATCGCACAGCGCTCTGCCCAGCAGATGCAGGGGACCCTGTATGCAGCAGTTCGCCCTGGCCTTGCCCGTGCTGACCAGCAGGTGGGTGGCACCTGCCTGGGGACACAGACTGCTGTCTCTAGCTCTCAGGGTGGCTGGTGGGAGCCAGCTCTGGGGCAGCCCTGGAGCCTTAGGCTTTCGCTGCACTTCTTTTCAGACCCAGCGGTTTGCCGGGAGCAGTGCTGTGGCAGGAGTCTCACGCTGCATGTGGCACCAGCAGCGGCCAACCTGTGCTGTGCCTTGCTCTGTGCTGAGCCCCTGGGCAGAATGTGGCAGGGAAGCCATTTTCCTAAACATGGCTTGGGCTGGTCTAGGATCTGCTCAACACGCAACAAAAAAGCACATTCATCTGAATCCCCTTCTCTCCCCTCTCTGAGAGCTTGGTTTTGTTTTTAAATCTATATGGCAGGCGACCAAACTGGCTGAGTCAGTCAGCTGGCTGGCCACCAGAAGTAAAAATGTGGTTTTGTCCCCTCCCTCATTCCCCCTCCTTCCTCCCAGATTTTTTTTCCTCCTTCACTTAGCGACAGTTTCATGTATTGACAACAAACCTCTTTCTGCCGCCTTCTCTCTCGGGGCCAGGACAAGTGGAAGCTGGTTTTTATTTTCAGAATCAGTCTAGGGAGAGAAGGTGCAGAATGGCAGCCTGGTTTTGCCTTCTTGCTTCTGCCAGTAGTGATGCTGTCTGGGAGGAGGGAGAGCTGCCTGCTGGATCCAGGCCTTTGCAGGCCGACAGCAGCATCTGCTGTGGTACCGGCAATTAGATGGAGGGATGGCAATTAGATGAGGGGACGGTGAGAGGTGAAGGGTCTTGCCTGAGGCCGTGCAGGCCAGGCCTAGGACCAGGAGAGCTGAGTCTCCCTCTGCTGCTGGTACCCAGGAGCTGTGCCGGCCATGGGCTGGCTTTTGGGGTGCCGAAGGTGAGAGGTGAAGCTTTGTTCCTGATTGTTTACAAATGCTCCTAGCTGCCGTGTGCAGGTGTGGCTGCTTGCAATGCGCCCTGGAGTCAGCTCTTCCACTGGGAAAATGGGAGTCAACAACCCCCCTGTGTCAATAGCCTGACATCGTGTAGAGGGGCAGCCAGACACTGTGTTGTCAAGGGGGGAGCAGGGGTGTGGGGCTTCGCTGCTGGCAGGCTGTGTGGGCAGCTGGCCGGGTTTCAGGTGCCTCATGCTGTTGGGTTGCACATGACGCGTATATCCTGGGGACAGGGGCACAGGCATCTCCTCTTGTCACTGTTGTGGCAGGGGTCTGCTTCCACCTCGCTGGAAGTCATCGCTGGTAAGTGATAATACTGTTCCCTACAGCTGGGGGATTGCACAGCGCTCTCCCTGCCTGCCACACCAAGCAGTGGGGTAAAATGGGTGAAGCGGAGCTTGGATGTGTACGTGAAAAGGTTGAGAGCTCCTGCTTGCCACTGACAATGTTTCTGGGCCTCCACTTTGATCTGTTAATTCCCAGGAAGCAGCATCCAGGTTTGGGAGCTGAGCTTTCCCTTAGGCTGTCAGGGAAGCCACCAGTCAGCGTCCCACCTAGCACTCATGCCCACACATAGCCCTGCACCCAGATGTAGATGGACTTGGGCAAAAGCAGAGCGCATGCACGGGGGTGGTTTTCTGCCCCGTGGCCTGTGCTTTGGCCATCAACATCTTTACTCTGTATGCATCCAACTTCTGCAGCACATCTGTGGGCAGCCTCATGACCTGTCCCCAGGGTGGAGGGCAGATGGTACAGGGGGTGAGGCAGGTGTGATCTGAGGACTGCCAGCTTGGCTCGCTGCTTGCAGCAAGCTCACGTCCCAGCCCAAACTGCGTGACTGGTCATGGGATTTCACTGTGTCCCAGCTCCCAGGGGGTCTTTGGGCACCAGAGCATGTGGTACCTCACAGGAGTAAAAACTTACTGAGCAAAGGAGGCTCCCTGGGGTGAGAGGAGTTTTCAGATGCAAACTGGCTGGTTGGTTTCAGAGACAGATTTTCTTAATTTGTATGTTGATTTTTGCTATTTCAAATGCATAAATTGCAGCAAATGCTCCAGCCTGACTCTGGCTTCTGTGTACTTCAGCAAGAGGGCTGCATGAGAGCAAGCACCCGGTTGGCTGCCATGAGCCATGCGGGTATCTGAGGATACCTGCGCTGGTCTGAACTAGTTTGCTGCTTCCTCTGTCGTATATCACTGCTCAGTTGCGAGACATACTTCCAAGGCAGCAAAAGCAGGGGAGGGGAGAAATTGATTTACTCTTTTTTTATTTTAGCAGGAAAGGATGTGATGGGCTGAGAAATGTAAAAGGCAAAACAAATCCTCCAGAATATTTTGCTCCGTTGAAGTGAAGGGAACTTAGAGATGCACAAGGAGACTTGAGAACAGAGGGGGGGAAAGGTGCCTGCGAGCTTCTGGTAAGGCTGAGCCTCTTTGTCACATTGTTACAGGGGGAATGCAGATGCGAGGGGAGTGATGGCTATTTTGTCCCTAAAAGATGTTCCTCTGCATGCGTAGTTGTGCCCCCACCTCTCCTGTGATGGTTGGTGGCCCTTCCTGTACTAGTAAAGCTGGAGGTGGCTATGAACATGCTGTGGCATGCATGCATCTGCAGTTCATGCAGAAGCTGTGATAGCAGGACACAAGCAGTGAGGGAAAGTGGGAAGTGCTGCCAGGATCTGGTGTTTGTTGGCAGAGGTTTTTGGGACTAGCAATGAGTAGAGGGCAAAGCATGCTGCACATTTGCTGGGCACTCAGAGAAGGAGCTTTGAGGTCAGGAGGGAGCTGCTGGGGATGCATCTCCTGCATTCATTTGTGCCTAGTCCTCAGCCTGTCCTCACTTCCCTTCCCCACCTCTTAAGAGCTTGTGCCTGTAGGGTTGAGGACGTGTGGGAAGAGGAGAGCTCTGTAGCAATACCCAAGTGTCTCTCTGATGGAATAACTGTACCTGATGTAGCCACACTTTTTCCTTAAACTTACCTGTGGTCATTCACTCAGCAAATGTCCAGGACAGAAGAGGAGCAGGAATGATTTGGAAGGGAATGCAGTAACTCAGAGTGACCTGCAGATAGCTGGCACCTGTGGCCAGGTGCTGAAGTTGGAGACCGTTATTTTCCACCAAACATGGAGCCCACCGGGGGCCTGAGCTGGCAGAGGAGCTATTTGTGTGCAGTGCTTTTGGAAGTTGTCTGTGTTAGTGGCAACCTACTTGATCCTGGTAATTACCTGTTAGCTTTTGGTTTTGCTGGAGAGAATGGAGCAAGACTTGTCAGGTCTGTTTTGTCCTAGTCAGTGTTGTTTTCTGGTTCTTGGGCCCTTGCCTGGTTGGATTGCAAACCTGTGGGCATCTTGAAGTCCCATAGCTCTTTCCGAGAGAAAGACGGGGAGAAAAATAGTCCTGAAATGGCCCTGCTGTTCAAATGCTTTCCGCCTTGTGATCTGAAACCTCTGACAAACTGCCTGGCCTTCAGCCCCCCGCTTACGTCCTAGCTGTGCTGTACTCCCCAAAATACTGGTGCTGCCTTATAGCTGTTTGTGGTGTTCCTCCACCCAACGATATGTTTTTTAATGCTGAGAGAGTGGAGGAGGGAAGCAACCCTGAGGGACTACTTAACTTCCACACCTGCTTACATTCTGCTCCCCAGGCAGGTGACCGGAGTTTGGCACAGTCTGTTTCTAACCTCATCACCAGGAAAGATGCTTGTAACAAGGTCTGACCCATGGGCAAACTTTTAAACAAACACAAACTCCTGCATCAAATCAATACCTGGATCAATGGCTTTTTTTTCCTCTGTCAGAAATAGAGTATAGCTGTGTTGACTCAGTGTGCTGAGGCCGTTTCCCAGCACATCTCCCTGCCAAAGCCTGAAATGAAGAGCTGGAATTTCAAGCTCTTTCCATTTACATTGTCACCCGAGTTTAAGGTGTACCTGCATTTTAGGTTTCTTGGAAAGTCTTGCTTACGGTTCTTAGAGCTAGCTGGCTACTTTGAGTACATTGGAAGGGTGAAAGACGGTGCAGCTTGGCAAACCCTGGGCAAAACCATGGTGGTATGTACTTTCTGCCCTCTGCCCTTCCTACCAGTCAGGTTCCCTTCTAAATGCGCTCCAGGAAAAGCCAAATGACACCTCAGTAGTGCAGCACTCTGGTATGGCAGGCTTGGTCCCTTCCACCAGCCCATGTGGGCGGGTGCAGTCTTGAGAGAGCCCCCCATGGTGTTTCTCACCAGTGGGCTCTGTGTATGTGCTGGATGAGGAGGCTTAGCGCCACACGTGCTCCCTTGCATTGTGGCAGGTGTTCCCTGCCGCATCGCTGCGGGGGTTAGCGACTGGCAGAAATGGAGCGCTCTGAGACAGCCCCATCTCGTAAAGCAGCCGGGCACTTGTGTGTTTGAGGCTTTGTCTCTAGTTTTACTTGGTCTGGAAGAGAAAATCACTCTTGTGGAAGTAGTTAGAGATGAAAACCTAGCTGCTGCTGATCCTTGAGCTGTCATCACTATGTGGAGGATGGACACCGGTTGTCCCCTCCCTGTGGCTGTGCGTGCACATCGCCCCGTGATGTGGTGTCAGCAGGGCCAGCATCCAGGGCTGAGCTTCTTTGTGATGGTCCCTACTGAATAGTGGGTGTTCGAGTATGAGCTGTGCTTGGCACAGAGCGGGTGGACAGCACTGTGCCCTGAGGATGCTCAGGAGGACAGTCTGCTCCTGGACAATATGTGCAGATTTGGGAGCTGACAGGTCATTTGCCATTATGCCTGGTGAGCGTGGAGATAATCGTTGTCTCCTGGATTTGCCTGCATGGAGTGAGGCTAATGGGCTTGGCAGTCGGAAGGGTGAACCTACCCGAGTCTTTGCTATTTGGAAAGAGCCATGAGAGACTCAGAGCCCAGTCTACTCCCAGAGAAAGCTGTCGTGTTTGCAGTAGGATCCTTGCCCCGGCTTTCTCTGTGGAGCGCTTGAGGAAATCCTGCAAGCCCCAGCTGGATGTGAGCAGGGCGGTGTGTCTCTGGCCTCACACAGATCAGGCTTTACTGGCTTTTGCAGCGAGGTTCTGGTGCCTGGAGGTGGGATTGCTGAATTTGCTGAGCCAAGCATTGAACAAGAGAACCAGCATCGTCCCTTCCCTGCTGTGCTGTAGGGTAGGCCGCTGTCTGGATTGCAGTGCCAGGGGTTTGGGGACAGCGGGAGCTCGCAGGACAACCTGGTTCACGCTGAGGCCAAGCAGGGCCGGGCTGCAGCAGGAGAGGTGCCTGGCTGTGCCTCGCAGTGCTGCCGTCCCGCCAGGGGAGAGGGCACGGCAGGACTGCCGTCGCATCCACTGGCAGAGAGGCTTCCACGTTCTCTCACACCCACGCGCTGGTGCAGACGCGCACATATGTATGGGTGCAGGTTTGTACCAGCGTGAACATGCTTGTGCAGATTCACATGGATCTGCGGTTAAGCAGGCACACCCACGCCAACATGGATGCAAATGGACCCATGCTGGTGCGGGCCTGCTCGCCATCACAGAGGCAGACGTGTTCATATTTGCACAGCTCCAGGCTTGTGCTGGCACAGGCGCACGCATACATGCTCCTGCGCTCACAGACACAGGCGACAGTGCTAAGCCATAGCGCCGGTCTATTTTTGGGAGCACTCCTAAGAATTGTGAGCATGTTTCAGATGTTAGAGTCTTAGATGGGGGAAAGCTAGAACAGATGGCTGGAGGGTTCAGAGCAGCAGCCCTGCTGAGAACAGATATTTATAGGCAGATTTAACCCTTGTGTGGTCTCTGGAGCCATGTTTAAAGGAACAGCATCTGAAGCGAACGTTGTGGAGCTGAGCGGTGACCTCTGAGCGTGTGCTGTCCTATCTGGTTTCTGTGAGCCAGTTATCAGTGTAGTCTGGAAATCCTGTCTATGCTCTACCTTTCTCAAGCGCAGGGACACAGCTTTGCCTAGACTCTAGAGCCAGGTTTCTATAAGCCTCACTGAAACTGGGCTGGTTGTGCTTATGACTTGTTGTCCAAGCTGGGGCGACGGGTACTGTGGCTGCCATGTGCTTGCATGACCAGCAAAATGAGGACAAAGATTGTTTTGTCCCTCTTGCCCTGATTTTTTTCCCCTCTTTTTTTTTTTTTTCTCTTTTTGCCAGAGGTTACCCAGATTCTTCCTTTTCCTTGTTGGAAGGAGAGATTGTGTTTTCTTTCAGGCATGCTGTCTTGTAAAGAGACACAGATTAAACCCTGCCCTGTCAGATCCGTCAGATGTTTTTACCTGCCCTTGTCATTGGCCCTCTTGTTTGGGTGTTTAGGGAAGAGCAAAATCCGTCTGCAGGCTGTGCAGGTTTGTTGGACAGAGCTGGCTGCAAAGTGTGGAGCAAGCACGTTTACATCGACAGATCTGTTTGTAGCCCTTTCTTTGAGAGCAGCTAGCCTCCTATTTGGGACCTGAAGTAGTGTTGCATTTAACTTGTGTGGTGTGTCTTGAAGTGGGCTTGGTAGAGCTGAGTAACAGCAGCAGGAGAGAGCGATCTGGGGTCAAGGAAGAAAGCAATGCCCTTAGGTGGGAAATGTAAAGAAATGACAGGGTAGTTATCTGGGAGTTGCAGGGGAGAAAGCTCCAGCTCCTGAAAGCATGAAGCAGGGTGCAGACCTGGGGAGCTGCCTGAGTCTGCTCAGGCTGCTCATCAGCCTGGCTCTGGGAAAATTAGGGAGCAGTGGTGCTACTGAGCTCATGCAAGACACTGGGGGACTGGATAAGAAAGAAACGAAGTTGGGGGACTGCTGGCAGAGTTGGTGCTGCCAGGTCAAAGAATTGTGCTGGCCTCTGTTTGTGCTTGTGCTTCTGAAAATGGGGAGATTGAGTCTAGTTGCGAGATGAGGGAAGAAGCTGCAGTGTGAAGTGGAAAAGGTCATGTCTCCCACACGCTGGTCCCGTAGGGTTCAAGCTGCATTGGTGGCTGTACACAGCAGCATGCATCTGAGCTGCACCTTCCCCCTGATGGGACTCCAACTAGTCCAGATGTTTGGAGCTGCCCTCTGCAGCATTGCCTGCAGGCTTGTGCCCAGCACAGGGGTCCCAGGGAGGCAGTGCCAAACAGTACAGGGCTGTTTCTCACTTTCTGCGCTGCTGTGCTCCTGTGGACCAGCCAGAGCTGCTTCTGATGTTGGAGGCAACGTGTAGAGGCTGTAAGTTGGGTTGTCCCTGGCCAAGGGTTTCATGCAGATGCTCAGTGTACATTTCAGTGAGCCAAGTTTGTTGCTCTGTATGGTGATCCCATGCCCAGGGGGGCATGAGGGTCTGCTGAAAAGTCTGGGAGTGTGGCAGAGTGCTGGCCTTGCCTTGGCGTAGGATTTGCCGTGCTGCTGCTGTGTCGTCTTTGGGGTGTGAAGTTGGAGCATCCCCAATTCTCTTTGTGCTGGCGTGCTGGGGCCGGGAGATACAAAACTGTAGGAGAGTGGGAGTATGTTGGAGCTGCTTGCTCCCTTGCTTGTTCATCCCAGTTTCAGACTGTGGAAGCCTGGAAAGCAGCCACCATCGTCCCCCGGGTACGCGGTTGTGTTCTCACTGCTCACGTGTGTGTCAAGTTGAGGAGTTTCCCAGAATCTCTCGGTCTCAGGTCAGCACTTGCACCCACCATTGAAATGTGGCTTTGGGATGAGAAAACCCTGGTTATTCCTGCTCCAGTCCCCCTGCAGCACATCCTGGAGCATAGCTGATCCTGCTGGAGAACCCAGGTGCGGTGCTGGCAGTGCTGGCAGGGCTCAGCAGCCGGCTTGCAGTCTGGTCTGCTGCATGCTGGTGTCGACTGGCGGCTTTGTGCCTGTGGCTGTCTGACTGCATTTTGTACCCAGACAAATTGGTGGGAGCGAGGTTGCTTGGCAGGGCCACCGGGCATGCTGGCATGGTGTTCCTGTGGCTGGGCTGGCCATGCCATGTTTTCTTCAGGGCCCATGGGAAGGGCTGGCAGCCACCGATCTCCTCCTACCTGAGTGGAGGAGCAGAGTGCTGTGGCAGTAATGACCCACCCAGTGGGTAACTGCCAGTCCCGGGGGATCTGCCCACACTTGCCTGGCCTCCCACAATGGCTCCATTGTTCCTGAGAGGGCAAGAAGGAGGCTGCCTGCAGCTCCCTGGGCATCATTAACCCTCCACCTGCCAGCAGCAGGCTGCAGAGCCTGTGTGGAGCAGGAGGTCCCGTGGGCAGGTAAAGGAGCTCCCACCACCCGAGAGTGAGGAGGGGAGCACCAGCGTCTCCCTGCCAGCTACCTCCAAACTCGCTGGTTACTGCTGTTTTGAGGACAGCCAGCATACGCCTGTGGTGAAGGTGTAGAGGGAGAGGCCCTGCTGAGCCTTGATTTCCTCTGACAAAGCGTACGGAAGCTCTCTGCCTTCTTCCAGGCTGCTTGCTGCTGTGACCTTGCTTTGGGAGCAGCCCTCGTACAGCCCCAGCATGGACACCAGCAGCTGTGTTGCTTTGGCCCCAATGCATGTGCCCAGAGCAGGATGTGTGTGCAGGAGCGGGATGTTTGGGATGTTGGGGTGCTAATTCCAGTGGCTGAGGTATTGGTGTGGAAGCTGTTTAAAGCTATTCCAGCCTGATTGAAGTGCCTTCTTCCTTCCTGTCCTGTAATGTGATTGTGGGCCAACGAGCTGCTCATGGTCTGCCCATGGTCTGCCGTGGCTTCTGGTTCCTGTTGTAGAGATGTAGCCCTGGAGGGCACAGGCATGCCTCACCAGTGTGCTCATACTGCCAAGGTGCAGGCTCAGAGCCAGAGCGTGATGTCTGTGTGCTGAAGAGGACAACAAGTACCCTGTCAGTGGCCAAAGGAGCTGGACGCCCACATCCCTCTCTGCTGGCTGGCTCTGCATTGCCTGTCTTCTGGTAGTGGTGCCTCTTCCCTGCAGCTTTTTGCCACAATTGCTTCCCCGTCAGCTGACTCCAGGGATTATAGGGCTGCCTCGGCACCCCTGCTCCATTGCAGATTTGCTCTCCAGAATCCATGGGATGAGGAAGAGGCATTTGGCTGGCATGCCAAGATTCCATACAGGAAACTTTCTGGCTGTTGGTCTTCAAAGATGTCGATCCTGGTGTGTCTCGTGCTAGCTCAGAGACTTGCAAATCGGCTCAGTAATCCAGACAGCCGAAAACTTTGAAACCCGATAGACACAGTGCGAGTATCACCTTTGAGTTCTACTGCAAACCCCGCAGCTGATTTTCTTATATCATAACCTAAATGGCTACCCTGCTTCCAAAATATCTGTTATCTCCACTTCTCCCACTAGGTAGCCTTTGCACTCTTCTCCTGCTCCTTTGTACCCCGGCCTTTGTTGATGCAATAACTTTTCTTCTCAGTATGTTCTGGCTTTTAATAACGGCGTAACTGGAGTTGAGCGTGGAGGGCCCTGGGCTGAGCCGGGAGCACTTGATGGCCCCAGTTACTGTACCAAGTGGAAAAGAAGCTGCTGCAGAGCTTGATCTGGCTGAGTCTGGGCACCTGGGTTCTGCCCTCAAGGACCACTGCAAGCCTCAGGCACGCTGGAGCGGTGTCAGAAGCACGTTGTAAGTTAATGAGACCTCTCTCTCTTGGTGAAGAGGAGCTCTCTGGGGGCAGCCCCAAGGACAGGCTGCTGTTTGCTCCCTCCTCCTTGTCTGTGGGTGTACATCTGCCGATAAACAAGGGTCTCGTTGCCTCCACCCCAAGAGCTACAGTTAGAGAGATGGGGTGATATCAGGCTCTTTCTGTCTGTTTCTAGTGGGGTGGTTGGAGGCTTGGGTCAGGGTTAGATCACTGTGTCTCTTGTGCGTCTTCCCTGCGGCTCCAAGGAGGAGCTTGGTGAGCTGCAGGGGTGTTTGTATAAGGGCAAAGTAGTCCCTGGGACTTGGGGCTTGGTCTGTGGGGAAGGCTGTGCCTCTGTGCGTGCTCTGAGTGGGAGAAGCTGGGGAATTTCAGCTTGAGGTGTGGAGGAGGCTTCTGTGAGGGTGAAGTGTGGTGAGGAGGGTGGTGCAGCTGCCCTTTTGGGGTGTGCTGTGGGGAAACCCCTCTCCGGATTGGTGGAAGGTCAGACTCTGATGGTAAAGCCCTGTGGGGGGCAGGGGTCTCCCCTCTCCTCGAGGTCTCTCCCTCCCTCTCCAGCCCAGCACTGGAATCCCAGTAGCTCCTGCAGGCAGCTGCCACCACTCAGCAGCACCGCGACCCACACCGGCCCGATCCACACTGGGGAAGGTGAAGTGTTTCCCAGGGTGGAATTTCCTGTGAGGCAGATGCGCAGGCTCTTCCCCTCTGACCTTAAACCCTGATGTGCCTTAGTCATGATGGCATGCAAATACGAGGCGATAGGGTGGGGGCTGGAGGGAGCTGCTGGGAAAAGGAAGTGACCTCAGCTGGGGTTTAAATATAGAGCGCAGGCTCTGCTGCATGCTGGGCCTGGTATTTGTAATCCTGGAGGAGCGCTTGGCAGCTCTCTGTATCTCTCTTGAAGTCCAGGCTGGCCGAGGGCAGCATAGGGGCAAGGTGCAGGGGCTGGAGCGTTACTTCCCCCTCCTCTGCCCTGCGTTTCTGTCAGCTCCCCCTCCCCAGGTGAGCTGGAGCACGTCTGTGTGCTCATGTGCTCAGCGGCAGCGCTGCAGCCTGGGCGCTTCGCTGGCCCATGGGTGCTCCAGCCTCCGCTTTGTGCAGATGTGTCTTTTGTGCGTTGCATTCAGTGCCAGGACTGGGCGCAGGAAGGGAGCCCAGCTTGGGTCTGTGTTGAGAGCAGGCTGGGACACTGACTGATCTGAAAAGCGCGTCAAAGTAGGGCTGTCAGACCAAGCCTTCCCGTGTGTGGCTTAAAATGCCTTATTTCCTCTGCTACCGTGGGCCTCCTCAAAGGCAAGGCTGTTCGTTGCAGTGCTGGTCATACTGTGCAGTGCAGCTGGCGTTCATGGTGTGGAGAGGTGGCAGGGGTGTCCCTGCCACAAGGGCTTCCTGCTGGGACTCTGTCTGCAGAGATTGTGCCCTTCCTCAGGCTGGAAGGTGGCCTGAGCTTGCATTGTCGGGCTCGAAGGGAGAGCTGTTGTTTTGGGGGAGATTTTCTGCAAGGTGGTATAGGATGTCTAGCCCTTGCTTGCACCCTGCAACAGGTGTCTCTATGCTGCCTTTATCTGAGGAAGTGGGGTAAGCAGGAGCTGCAGGGACACGTTGCATGGCTTTGACCTCCAGCACACCCCTCCGCACCTTATGGAGTCCATGGCATGAGGGCTGGGGTGCAAGGGGAAACCGATGGTCCAGGTGCAAGGCCCCTGCACCACTGCACCAGCCTGGATGCCTCGATGCTGGCAGGAGGTGCAGCGATTTTGCCTGTGCTCAGCCCTGGAGAGGCTGTGAATGCCTTGGGTGACGGTGACACCTAGTGGCTTTGTTCCACAGTCTCCTGCCCAGACCCGGAGATGGGGTGCTGGGTTTGACAGCTGGTGCTTCTGGACACCTGGCATGAAGCTGGACCAGGAACTCTTATGTCTGTGGCTTGGAGACAGCGGGCGGGGAAGGGACCAAGTGAAGTGTCATGTCCTTGTTGACAATGGCTGGTCTGTCACAGAGACCTGCAGAGGTACTTCCTGCTCAAAAGAAAAGCGGAAACTATTGTGTTAAAGCTCAGGAGCTCCTTGTGAAGTTCTGGCACGCTGGGTTCCCGTCCCGCATGCTGCTGGCATCTCATGGGCTTTTTCAGTTACTGCCAAAGGATCCTAAAGCAGTTACTGAGCTCTAGACCCAGCTGAAAGAGCTGTACCAGGCATTTACCTGACTCTAGGCAAGACTTGGCTCCCTCGTGATTCTTGTGGGAAAGTCAGGTTTTCAAGGTCTCGACTACAAGTCCTGCTGCTCGGGGATAGGTGGCGTAGCAGGGGGCACCGTGAGGCACAGCTCACTGGGTAGGCATTTTCGCATTACTCAGCCAATCCCAGTAACCCCGGTGCACCAACACAGCAGGAGTTGCCTGAGGAGGTCTTTTAATCCCATGTAACAACTGCACAGGGAGGTCTGTGCTGTGGCTTTGTGTTGCAGCCTGCAGCGTTATCTGCCAAAAGGGTTTTTGCAGGGAAACCGCCACTTCCCATGTATAGGGGAGCTTGTCTTTGTGCACCCCAGCACAGTCACATTATTGCAGTCCAGGAAGGTGTCCTGCCCTGAGCTGCGTATGATGGGACAGCCAGCGGTGAGTGTTTGAGGGGGGTCAGGTGCAAGGTGCCTGCTGCAGAGATGGTGTGTATCCCTGTGTTGCTACCTGCCTGAGCCATGTCGCTGGCATCTACAGGCAAAGATCCTTGATGCATTTACCAAAGGCTGCGTGGGGGTGTCCAGCTGTCACAGCAGCCCATGATTCTGGCCAAATTTTACGTGCTGCGGGAGAAGATCCTGCGTCGGGGGAAATCGAAGCTGCCTGAGCAGCAGTAGTACCTTTGGAAGAGATTTCTGGCTTTGCTCCCTGACCTGCTAGATGCTGTTACACCGCTGCAGCCTGCTGAGCTGCGGCATGCAGGTGGCTGTGCTACCCTGTGTGGGGGACACCTGCACCATCCTGCAGGTCTCTTGCTGACCTGTCCCCAGCAGGTTGGGTGAGGTGGTGTACAAAATAATTAATTGTTATCCTCCCAATAGAGCTGCATGTGACTGTCGAGTCATGTGAATGTCTGGCACGTGCAGGGTTTCTGTAGAGAACATGCCAGTTGGACTCAGAAGCTGGAAGGATCTGCAAATTTGGTGATAGACCTGGAGACTCCCTGAGCACAGGATAGGAAGCCAGGCTCTATCTGGGTGTGCAGCAAGAAGCAGAAGAGTGGGAACAAATGTTGAGCTGGGGACAAGGAAAGCTCTTAGAACACTGATGGATTGAAACCGTGACCAGGGAAAGGTAGTAGGGTGCGGAGCAGAAAGCAGACAGCATTCCCCATTCGCCTCACTCTCTCCGAGCCTCAGCTTCCACCCATGTTACATGGTGTGTCTGTCCCTAGGTGGAAGGGAGTGCGAATCTGGAGTTTTGTCCTATGAAAGACCTTTGAGACTTGTGGCCAAGCAGCCACGCTGAAATGCATAATTCGTGAGGCAGCTCCAAATGGCAGGAGATCAGCAGGGCCAGCCAAAACAACTCTGAGAACTGCTAGCATTCAACAGGGCATTGGGTTTTCTCTGCAGGTCTTATAGAGCCCTCCCACACAGCTGGTGAGGGTACCACCTTTTCTGCCATTTAAAAGGGCCTGAGAAGGATCCAAGAAATGAATAGAAGAGAAAACGGGCTTCGTTGGGCTCTCAGTCTGATGTAAGAGCAGCGTAATTTCATGACACCTTCAAAACAAACGACTCTTGTCAATGGAGCGTTGCCCTGTGGAACTCCTTGCCTCCTGATGGCTCCCCGAGTCCAGCTGGCCAAAGCAGGGCTCAAATGAAAATGCCTTTAGCAGCAGCAGCCTGGGTTAAGGCTGGTTCTCGTTGGTGATAAACACACTCAGGCAAGTGCTCCTGTGCAGGGGTTGGGGAGGTGCTCCTGCAATCATGGGTTGCTGAATAGTGTGCTGGCTCAGAGCTGGGCTTGTTGGGCTTGGGGTCAGTTCCAGGGCTCATCTGGCTCTTAGAGCCCATCGCTGACTCTTGGCTGGAGCTGGCTCGGTGACAGCCCGGCTGCTTCGCTACTGTTTTTAAGGGTTTTGTTTCTCACTGGAACAGATTCAAAACCCATTGAATGGTCTTGCAAAAAGGATTGTTTTGGAACAACCATTTTTGCAGGGAAAAGGTCAAGTTTCTGATTCTGGTCTTTTTCTCAAATCAACAATGATCAAAGATTCTCGGACTTCAGAAACCTTGCTTCTGGAAAGTTTGTTGTAGTCTTTGCCTTTGTGAAATAGTCAGACTTCAATGAAATAGTATGGTATTTCTTTGGAGGTGTTCCAACCCCTTCTGCTGTTAACCCTGGAAGGACTGATAATCTAGAAGTGGTGTTAGGTCGTGTGCCTGTGATCTCATCCAGCCTTGGGGTGAGAGGTATTTCGGGAGTGGGCAGCAGGTCTTTGGGGTCTCTCCTTTTGCTGTTCTCTGCCTTTCTTCAAGAAGCCCTTGAGCTTGCGTAGGACTTCTCATTTTGAAAGCCAAGGTGTTCCACTTGACTTTGTAGTGGTGTCAACGGGACATTTAGGATTGGGCTTGTCCCAGGGTTGCTGCACAAAGTGATTAGGTGGGTGGTTATCAGCATAGGCGAGGTGCTTAGAGGGCATTTGCAACGTCAACCTGGACTAGTGACTTACTGGGCTGGCTGGCAGAGAGGGGGGCTGGGTGACTTTCTGCTCGTTACATCTCTCTGTCGCAACCGGTCTTGTATGTTGGGTGCTCATGAGCTGCAGGGCATGTCAGCACAGCTCAGGAGGCCGGGTTTCTGGTCTTTGCTGTGCGCGGGCAAGTCAGGAGTCATTGTCTGGGTTTCGCAAGAGCTGTCCCCCACATCTGATAGGAGGGAGGTGCGGGCAAGCTCCTTCCTTTTTGAATCCTTGTGACTTCACCTGGCTTCCTGGCTTCCTCTCTCGCCATTTCTTCTGGCGGGGATGGCACGGCAGCGATGGCAGCCAGCCGGAGGAGGTGGAAGCTGCGGGGCAGGCAGGCTGGCGGCTGGAAGCCTTTCCTGCCCCGTCGGGAGGCAGGCTTGGGCTCCGCATTCTTGTGGCAGCGTTGTGAATCTGTGCGATCGTCCTTCACAGCGAGCGGGAGCATGATTCACCAGAAAGTCCTCTGGGAACGCAGTGGGGTTTCAGGTTTCTTGAACTATCAGCTAGCAATTCCGGGATTTCGAATATGTCAGCCCGGTCTCTCCTGGCCCGAAGCTTCCTCCTCCCCCTCTGCTGCTGTTCAGACCGTGCTGGAGGAGACTTACTTGAAAGCATTTTTTGTTGTTTTGTTTTGAGGTTTCTTGTCCACTAAGGTCCTAGCCTTTGATTTGAAGCTGTGGCTTTTTAGATGTACCAGGCACAAATACTCTGCCTTTAGATGTAGGCTTCGTTCAACAGAGGTATTTATTGTGCCTTGTAAGCCTTCTTCCCTGCAGGGCCTAGGCTGGGTTGTGTTCCGCACCCCCCCCGCCCCCCCATTTAATGGCATCGAGGCACCCAGAAACGGTGCATCTTGCTTAGGGTCACTTGTGGAATCTGGGGGGTGGGCAGGGAGTAGAAGCCAGGAGTCTCAGCTCCTTGCTTTAACTGCTGGGAATTAAGTTTGCTATTGTCTTTAAAACTACTGGGCTGGAGTGGGTGTGTTGCTAAATGGCAGAGGGAGCCAAATTTCTCTGCAATCTCCTTTTTGTCATGTTCTTTTCAAGATGTTTTGGATTGTTTGTGTCAGTGTATCTACTTTCTGATTAATTCTCTTCTGTGGCCCAGATGTGTGGCATGCCTGCTGGAATCCAGTTTGAATCTAGGGGCGTGTGCAAGGAGCTTACAGCAATCAAGATGCCTATCGGCGTGCTGCAACCAGACAGATGGGAGGCCAGGGTGGATCCCCGCTATGCATCTGCAACAGAATCCAACTGTTGCTACTCCCGAAAGCAGAGCAGAATCTGCAGGCAGTCGCTTCTGGCATTTCTCCCATTAGGAACCGCGAAGGGAAGCAGGCAGTCTCAGTGAAAAGACGGGAAGAGGAGGGCTTCCTGAGGTTGAGCCAAGGGCCCCCCATCAGCCCAGGGTAGCTTTCTGTCCTGTGACTGGCTGGGGCAGGGCAGTGGATGTCCTCCCTGGAGCACCAGCCTGCTCCCAAAACAAAGGGAGAAGATAGATGCCCCAAATAACATTCTGGATGGACCTCGAAGCCAGTGAGGCTGTCTGAAGGTTTCATCGTGGCGGCTGCCATGTCCTTCAGGATCAATGTGTGTGTTCCCTGCAATCTGACCTGGAAACTAGAGGGATAGGGGGTGCCTCTTGAGTGTTAGTCTTAGGACTCTGCAGGCATGGTCTTAAGTGGGGCCATGGTTTTCTTCCTCCCTCCCCAAGGCACTTGCATACCCATGCTATGCTGTACAAGGGCTGTGCCTCAGAGCTGCTGAGCATTCGCATTTTCAGTGAAACACTTTGGGATCTATTTTGAATGCAATATCATGTCCATGCAGATGTGCCACAAGGCAGACCTGCATCTCCCAGCCTATTGTCGATATGGATGGTGGTGGTAGCTCCTCCGCGGCTGGTCTAGCCGCACTCTGGTGTCAGTCGGCTTGTGACCCTCAGGACTGCGATGTGTTGCAAAGATTGACGAGTGTGGCACAGCAGATGGGGGCTCTGGGCCACCAGCAGTGGGAGCTGCTGCAGGGCTTGCTTTCTGGAATGCTGTCTGGCAGCAGCCTTTTCCAGCGGGGCTGAAGGTTCCCTGCTGCTGGCCAGCCAGTGGCTGCAGGCTGTGTGTGTGCTTAACACTGCAGCTTGTGCCATATGGACCTTCTCCTCCTCGCTTGCCCTCTCCATGTCTCCTTCCCTGCTTTGTTCCCCTCCCCCTGCGAGCAGTTTTGACAGAGCAATTGGGCCGGCACTGGGCTGGCAGCTCTTGACATAAATCTCTCCTGGTGTGGAATGAGGGGTATAAATATCCAGAGAGTGATGTGATCTTTCCAGCTGCTATTAATAGGTCCCTGGAGAACAAGAGCGAGTGAGTGAGACTGGCTGACACTTAAAGGGCTAGCAACTCCCTTATGTGCTGTGAAAATTAATCAGCGCTGTGGCTCACCATCTTCCTCCAGGCTAGAGCAGAGCCCTCACCGAGGTGTGTGGGGAGGAGGCAGAGGAGGAGGGAGCAACTAACGACTTGCTAGTTAGGAAGTGGTGATAGGCCAACTTGTGCACCAACAATCCCGCTAACTAACTAGGAATGCCTGGGCGGGCTGTGTGATAGCACTGTTTGTGCAGGCTGCACTTGGTTGGGTGCCATGGCGTGCCGGCCAGCCACCGACTCAGCCAGCCGTGCCTCGCAGGGAGGCAGATGCCGAGAAGTCCCTTTTGCAGGCAGGGAACTCACTGGTGGTAGATGGCAAGCTGCAGCCTGCACCTTGTGGCGATCATCATCTTTTGGGGATTATGGGTCTGCCAAGTGTGTTTTGCTCTTTGCTTGTGTGCCATTCTGGATACAGTGTTTTGCCCTAGCAGAGCAAGCACTTGGTTTTTGCCGATGGTATGTCTTCAGGCTCGCCTTCGGCAAGCCGGGAGGAGCGTGCGTAGTGCTGCTGAGCTCTTGCGGCGCTATCCAGAGATGCAGGGTTTGGTCTGAAGCCGGCGCTTCCTGTCCCTGGGTGGCAGAAGAAATCTGTGCACAGCATCTGGCCTGTGTGGTCCAGATGGGAGGAGCAGACCATGGGCCCAGTAGCTCCCATGTGCTGGGAAATTTCTCTGCCTGTGCTCAGGAAAGGTTCTCAAGTGTGTTGTGGGGTGTCACGCAAAGCACGCAGCAGACATAAGCAAACAGAGTAATACCTTAACTTGCACAAATGTGGTTTACTCTCCTTCCCCCCTGCTCCCTGAGAAGTAGAGAAGACTGTGACAGGCAGGCAGGGTGGGTCTCTGCAGCTTTGGGGTCACTGGCTGGGGCAGTGAGGGGGCTGTAGCAGAGGAACACGGAGCCCTGATGCAGGAAGAGTTAGTTATGTGCTCTAGATGAAGAAAGCCAGGAGAAGTTCTCATGGGGATGTGCATCTTTCTGCGCTGGGACTATCTCCGAGGGCTTAGGAGTGAACGCGGTTCAGGCCAGGAAGAGTTGGTGTGTGGGAGCTGTGCCCGAAGGTCAGGGACATCCTCTGCCTGCTCTGGCAGCCCCTGAGGTGAGAGGCTGGCTGATGTCCCATACTGCCTGTGCCATGTTGAAGAAGGCTACTTGCTGCAAGTAGAGGTACTCATAAGCCGGGAGGGATGCACCCTGCAGCTACCAGGGTTATCTGTCGAGCTGAGGGTTGATAGTAGCCTTCCAGAACACGCAATGTGCTCGGGTACTGCAGAACCACACCCCGGTCATCTCTAATGCCCGTGCACAGCTCCAAGGGGAAGAATCCCAGCATGAGCCTGAGGCTCTGCCAAGGCAAATAGATCCTGCAAGAAGGGCTGCTGCAGCGTTGCTCAGCTGCATGCATGTCCTCCAGCCCAGAAGCCTGCACACTCTGCCCTAACCACCTCTTCCCTGAAACTCTCTCTGCCTGAGCCTGCAGGGCTGTTCAGAAGGCTGGGCTGGGTCTGGAGCAGAAGAGCCTCACCCTGCTATCCTGGCAGGCCCATGGCAGGTTGCATCATCCTGCTGGGCTGGAAGCTGCCACTGAAGTGGATGCTCCCTCACCCAGGGCCTCGGAGCAGAAGCCAGCACAGTCCCTCAGGCCCCTGGGAAAGACAGGGATGCCACTTAGCTAATGAGTACCTGCTATTCCCAGCTCTGCCCTTGCCTTGCAACCCACCACCGCTGCCTCAGCCTTCTTAGTCCTCCTCTGCCCCATCCCAGCCTTCTCTTCATAGCTTTGCATCAAGATCATTTCTGTCTGCTCAGTTGTCTTCTGTGTGTTTTGCAGAGCAGAGGAAATTTACTTAGCAGCAGAAGGGGTCGTTGAAAACCCATAGGGCACCAGATTTCTGTTCAGGGTCATAAAGTTGTTTGAGCTCTGGAAACACCTACAAAGTGGCTCTAAGGATCCTTTCGCTCGCCAGAGGGCCAGGCTGGCATGGAGCACCCTGTTCTCATCATAGCCTTGGAAATGAGGGCTCTTGCATCCACGCCCTTGGAGCGCTGGCAAGCCTGCCATGCCTGGGTGGGAGTTTGCTGATTGTTCATGTGCAGCTGACTGCAGGGCAGGATCCTTGCTCAAAGGGGCCAAGGCTAATTCACAGCACAAGCATCTCTGGGTTGTGCCTTGCCACAGGCTTTGTCTGGCCCTGCGACCAAGCAGCAGCCGCAGTGCCCTGGGCAGTTCTCGCGGCAGCTGTGCCCATGCCGGGGGCACCGTGCTCACTTGTTGCCCTCTTCTCTTGCAGGTTTCTGACCGAAGGGCCTGGGAGTTCCCTCCACTGGCGCTGTGGGAAGCTTTAGCCAATCCAATGCACCCTGACAACAAACTGCCCAGCCATGGCAAGGCAGGCAGCAGCAGTGCCCCGGCCCAGCACCACAATGTGAGCCAAGCACCCACCTGCAACCTGGGCTCGAAGGGTGTGGGGGCGGGCAGCCATGGCAGCAAGGCCACTCAGATCTCCCCTGGCAACTCTGGACTGAAAAACAGCCAGAACACTGTCCCAAACTTCAGCTCCTTGAAAGGCAAGGTAAAACGGGAACGAAGCATCTCGGTGGACTCTGGAGAACAGCGAGAAGCCAGCACCCCGTCACAGGACACAGAATCAAAAGGTAATACTCTCCTAAACCTTGCCTCAGCATGTCATCCTTGCAGTTGCTGCAAGCGTCCTGGCAGGACCTGGGATGGGAGCAGCTGTGAGCATCTTGGGTTTCTGTGCTGTGGCTTCTGTCCAGGCTTGTCCTGGCTGCCTGTGCATTTTTGCATCACTGGCTTGTCACATCCGCGGTTTTGGGACCAGAGCGGCTGAGCAATGTCTTTATGTTTCATTCCCTAAGCTGTTACACTGAGAATCTGGGACTCTGGCTTTCTTGGGCTGCTGAGGCCAGCTAAGCAAGACTGTGGTTCGCTTTCAGTTTGGGACTGAGTTGGGTTGTTTTCTGTCTCCTTGCTGTTGGCAAAGAGCTGCCTTTGTGGTGTTCTTACAGCTGCCCAACGACTCGGCCATGGTTAGCGAGGAGGTGCTGTGAGGGTCGCTGTCTGAACAGTTCTGTGGTTTTGTCAGCGACGGATGACTCTTGTGTTACAGCATGTGGCTTCTGGAAAAGGGCTGAGTCAGTGCTTCCAAACCCTCTGGCTTCCCTGTCCTCACCCAGCCTTCCCTGTAGCCTCTTGTGTTCCACCGAGCTCTGTGCTCAATGGCTGCAATGAGCATCTCATGGGGGGTCATTGGAGGAGAAATCCCAGTGGTGCCCTTGGTTCCAACCAAGGCTCACACCCAGTCCCTAAACGCAGAGCCACTGTTCTGGCTCGTGCCCCTAAGCATTTGGTTTCACAGCCAAAGCTGTGTTGCCTGACTGGCTTAGGCCAGCGCCGTGCCTTGGAAGAATGGGTAGAATGTACCCGAACAGACCTCCTGTCCCAGGAAAGCTTTCTCCTGTTGCATTGGGGGGTTACTGTATGCCACCGATCATAAGCAGTTGTAGCTTTATCCCAGTAGTGTCTCGTAGCCCAGACTTCCACAGGAAAATTATTAAAATGGCTTGATCGGGAATGCCTGAATCTCCTGTGTTCCTGCTGCAGCACACTGACCGATCTTGTGAACATGGCCTGGAAACCACTAGATGACGTAAAAAAGGGAGGCCAAGTAGTGTTACATTAGAGTTAAAGTACTGGACTGGAAGTTGTCCATGCTGTGTCTGATTCCTTTCCCCAAGTCCCTGGATGCCTTTAGGCAAGCCCCTTCCTCTCTAAGCTGCATCAGCCCCATCTGAGAAATGGAGGGGGCACCCTAGCATACAGAGGGCATAAAGGCCCCTGCCTGACTGATGTCTGTGAAGGGCAGAGTCTGTCTCGCGTTCCTACAAAGGGTGTGAATGTGCCCTCTCGTTGCGTGTTTGGGTTTTAATTGCTAAATCACAGACCCCTTAAATTTAGAGTTAATGCCCAAAGCTCTCCGGTTTGGAACAGCAATTGGACATGTCCTGTGTTTGCAGACTCCTTTCAAACAGTAAGAACTACATCTCATTCTGAACCGCTAGCTCTCACAGGGGAGTCTCGCCGGGTCTGGCTGCAAAGCCAAGGAGCCCAGACTGAGCAGATGCTTCAGGATCTTTACCAGGGCTGGGCAGATGTCAGTGTAAGGCTTCTTGCCCAGTGCATCCTGGCTGCTTGGCAGTGCCAGCATGCAGCACACAGCCAGGCAGGGCCCCAGCCTTCCCAGCCCCTGCCAGGTCTCCTCAGCTCTTCTGATGGCTCGGTCCCTTTGCAGGTGAGGTGGCTCCCCGTAGCAAGCGACGGTGCGTGCTGGAAAGGAAGCAGCCATACAGTGGGGATGAATGGTGCTCTGGGCCAGACAGTGAGGAGGACGACAAGCCCATCAGCAGTGCACACAGTGAGTGTCTACCTCCTTACCAGCATAGAAGCTTGAATAAAGCTGGGTCCTTCCCGCAGCTCAGTAGGGCGGATGGCACTGGCGCTTCTAGCTTTGCCTGTGTGTGCTGCCTTAGCTGGGTGTGTGGTGCGGTGGGCTGTTGCAGCTGGTGGTTGTTGTACTGGGAGAATGTTTGTGGCCATGCAGTGAGATGTAGGACCTATTTTGTGGAGATGTGGAGAAGGTGTTGAGGCTGAATGTCCCTGCCATACATCGCTCTGGCCACACTAGCAGCAGAATTGCTGCCTTGAAAGCATGCCTGGCTTAACTCTGGATCAGCATGCCTGCCCTGGTCATAGTGGCAGCCCGGCCATGTGACATGTGGTGCCCTTGTTGCAGCAGCTAAGTCTGTGCCAGGCCATCCACCTGGCTCTCCACAGCTGTGCTTTAAAGGCAGCTGAGTCTCAGGAGGCTCTGAGGGTCTTGATGGTGGTTCAGGCAGGGCTGAGCTGGCTAAGGTGTGCACTGTTTGGGGCAACCAATAGCAGGTCTCTCCTGCTTTCCAACAGCATCAAAACTCCTTCACTTTTGGTGTCTAGAATTCAGTTTAACTTTCAAATTGCCCCAAGAAAATATCTGCGAGAGTGGAGCAAGGTCCCGTGGCACCCAAGGGCTGCTGCTGATGGAGAACATGGAAGTGTATGAAACCAAGCAGAGGGTGGCTGTCGTGCCTGCCAGTGGATCGGTAGCCATCCTCTCCAGGCTCTTCCCCTGGCGTTTCTCTGCACAGTCTGCAACTCTTGCGGGAAGGGATGGTGCCACCTCCCTGTCAGCAGCCTGCTCTGAGATCTGCTTTAATTAGAGCAGGTCAAGGTGGGGCTGTCCAGGGGCAAGGGGGGGCAGTGAAGCAGCACGTGTGTCTCCATGCCACGCTTCCAGTGATGTCCCTGCACTTTAAGCACTGCTGTGGCATGGCTGGTGCTCGGTGGGCCTGCGGGGTGGTCCCTGGCGAGAGGCTGCTGGAAGGAGAGCCTGCCTGCCGCGGGGAATGTCGCTTGTGTGCCTGCAAGGAGCTAGGTGAGAGAAAGGCGCTGCGTGCTCCTGGTAATTGCAATGCTTATTAATATTAATCAGGAGTAGGGTTGAATGACGGCCGACGATTAATAGTCACCGCTGCCGCGGACAGCATCCCCTCTCCCTTCGCTGCAGGGTGTCCAGCCGGCGGGCCAGTGGGGACGGCTGCGCGCTGGGCACCGGGAGGCGGTGGCACCGGGAGGTGGTGGCCCCGGCCGGGCGCGTGCTGCCACCTGCCGGGGACCCGGCCGGCCAGAGGCTCTTCCTCCGCCCGGGGCCGTGCCCGGCACCGCCGGTCGCAGCCGCAGCCCGGTCCCCTGCCCCCTGCCCCCTGCCCGCTGCTGCCCGTGGCGCGGGCGGGAGGCCGCTGGGGCTCGGTGGCTTCAGCAGCCTGTCTCCTCTGCTCCCGCAGATTGTAATGTAGCAGATCCTGCGATGTCCACGGCCTCACAGCTCGGCCCAGGGTCCAACCCGCTGCCGAACCTGAATGAGACCACTTCTTCCAGCGTGCCTCATGGTGCTGCCCCCGGCTTGCGGTCGGATGCCGCAGGAGGCGGAGGCGGCGGAACGGGAAAGCAGCCTTCACAGTTCGTTTACGTCTTTACAACGCACCTTGCTAACACGTAAGCGGTGAATCCTGTCCATCCTCTGCTAGTATAGGGCTGGTCCATCATACCTGCCTGCTGCGTGCTGCGCTTGAGTCCTGGAGAGCCAGACAGACCTGTATCCCTTTGGTTGCACAGAGCGGGTCCCCCCAGCTGGCAGCTGCTGCTGGTGGACAAACTTGGGCCCAAGCGCGTGCTTCATCCCAGTGGTGCGCAGTGCTGCATTCTGCGACACACACCATAGGGTACATCTGGTCAGCATCCAGCTAAAGATTCACCCAAAGCAGTATGGACTGTTGGTCTGATTCAGAAGTACCAAAGGGGCTGGGTGTCACGAGGAGTGCCGTGTAACACTTGGTGTTCTCCACTCAGTTCCTCCGTTCTGCCCTGCGTTGTCTCAGCTGTGGAGTCTTAGCACGGCTGTTTAGTTTTAGAGTTGTGCTATGCCACAAGTTCAGTGCAGTAGATCCCAGAGTATCCGTGGTAGACCCCAGAGCAAAAGTACATGGGAAGAGAGAAATTCCAGGGCAAGCAATCGTCAGTTGGAGAACTTCACTGGGGCTTGTGCAGGACAGGTGGGAGGACTCCAGGAATATCCCTCCTCAGTGACCTCCAGAAAATTCCCTTTCCCTGCAGGACTGAGGAGCAGAGGTGGCATCTGGGGTGGGTGGGATGGGGCACGATGCCTGTTCTTGAGTGGTTTGTGCTCTCTCCCCAGAGCTGCAGAAGCTGTCCTGCAGGGCCGAGCTGACTCTATTCTGGCCTACCATCAGCAGAATGTCCCGCGAGCAAAGCTAGACCAGGTATGCCAGACATGAACCAAAGGCTCCTGTTGGCACCTGCTACTGACTGCTGACCCTCCCCTTTTGACGTGGCTGTTCTCCCTCAGCTCCTGGCTCAGCTGTGGGGGAAGGGATTGTCAGATGCCCTTTCAGTGGGGTGGGAAGCTGCTTTGCTGTGGAACCTCTTGGGAGTGAGTCCTGGCTGCTGTCAGCTGTGAGGAGTTTGGGATGGGGCATAGCATGTGGCCCCATAACCGTGTGGATGGGCAGAGCACCTGATGGTGCCTTTCCAGGGTGCATAATGGAGCCCGTGTCTTCCCCACAAGGAATGAAGGTGAAGTGCTACAGGGCATGTTTTGGGGACAGAGAGGTCTCCTGCAAGGTGCAGGGAAGAATACTTGCCTAGGGTTTTCCCTGCTCAGGTTTATCTCCCTTTTCTTTGCCAGGCGCCAGTTCCTAAAGTGCTGGGGGTTGCTGAGCCACTTCCGATTAATCCACCTGCTGCCAACACTCCACAGTCCCAGCCACCAGCACCTCAAGCGAGTCAGCCTCAGCCTCCCCCGCCGCAGCCCCCACCTCAGACCATTAGTCAAGCACCTTTGCCTGCACCCAGCAGCCTGCCCCAGGAAGGGACAAGTGAAGATGTCCGGAGGGATCTGACTCCCAACTCTTTGGGGAACAGCAGTGGCAGCAACCAACCTGGAAGTAATCACCCAAATACACCCACTGCGTCTGCCAGCACCATGCAACCTGGACAAGTGGACTCCTCTGCCACATCCAGCTCCAGCCTTCTAGGGGAGGGCCCGGGGATGCCGGGGAACGGGCAGGCAGGCCTGGGACCCAGGAACCCTATAAACTCAGAGGGGCTGTCGAAGGAGCAGCTGGAGCACCGAGAGCGCTCTCTGCAGACCTTGCGAGACATTGAGCGTCTGCTGCTGCGCAGTGGGGAGGCCGAGCCCTTCATGAAGTCCAGCCAAAATGCCGGTGAGGGCGGGACTGCCCCTCAGCCGCAGGCTGCCCCTGCCCAGCCCCCTGTGCCCCCCACCAGCTTGAAGAAGTACGAAGAGCCTCTGCAGTCCATGATCTCCCAGACCCAGAGCCTTGGTGGGCCCAGCCTGGAACATGAGGTGCCTCACCACCCAGGTGCTGACATGGGGCAGCAGATGAACATGATGATGCAGCGGCTGAACCAGGACAGCCTGACACCAGAGCAAGTGGCCTGGAGGAAGTTGCAGGAAGAGTACTATGAGGAAAAGCGACGGAAAGAGGAGCAGATCAGCATCCATGGCCGGCCCATGCAGGAGATCATGATCCCACAGTCAATGGGGAGTATGATGATGCGTGGGCCTCCGCCACCCTACCACAGCAAGCCTGGAGAGCAGTGGCCACCAGGGATGGGCAGCCAGCTGCGGGGACCCATAGATGTGCAGGACCCTATGCAGCTGCGGGGAGGGCCACCCTTCCCAGGGCCGCGGTTCCCTGGGAATCAAATGCAGAGAGTCTCTGGCTTCGGAGGGATGCAGAACATGCCCTTGGATGCTCTTGGGCCCATGAACGCCCTGCAGAGGCCAGTCAGGCCCAGCATTGGGTGGAGCGATGATATGCCTCCTATGGGAGGCCCTGGGAACTTTCCACAAGGCACCCTGCCCTACCCATCAGGGCAAGGGGACCCCGAAAGGTTCATGAATCCCCGTGCCAGGGAGGAGATCCTGCGGCATCAGCTGATGGAGAAACGCCCAGTGGCAATGCAGAGGCCCATGGGGATGTCCGGCAACTCCATGAGCCAGGGCATGGAAATGGAGAGGATGATACAGGCGCACAGGCAGATGGATCCATCCATGTTTGCTGGGCAGATAACGGGGGATAGCCTGAGCAGTGCCCCAATGGGAATGGATTTTGCAGGCACTCGGGGGATGTTGAGCCCCCCTATGAGTCAGTCGGGCCTTCGGGACATGGACACACCCATGGGCCCTGGCAACCTCAACATGAACATGAACGTCAACATGAACATGAACATGAACCTCAATGTCCAGATGACCCCACAGCAGCAGATGATGATGTCACAGAAGATGAGGGGCCCCGATATAATGGCCCACCAGGGCTTGAGCCCTGAGGAGCTGGCCAGGGCGAGGGCTCAGAATGGCAATGGCAGTGCGATGCTGGGGGGACCCCAGAAAATGATGATTCCCTCCCAGTTCCCCAACCAAGGACAGCAAGGCTTCTCAAGCGGGCAGGGGCCTTATCCCAACATGCCCCAGGAGATAGGCAGCGGCTCGGACATGTTCAGCCCCGAGCAGAGCGCCATGCCTGTTGGGAACATCAGTGGCACCACCAGACTCAGCCACATCCCCCTGCCTCCGGCCTCCAATCCCACTCCCACGCAAGGGGGAAACCTGGCCAACATGCACCCAGCACCTTCGCGGGGGCTGGGCCGCCGGCCCTCTGACCTCACCATCAACATCAGCCAGATGAACTCCCCCAGCATGGGTCACCTCAAGTCTCCCACCCTCAGCCAGGTGCACTCACCGCTGGTCACTTCCCCGTCTGCCAACCTCAAGTCCCCACAGACGCCCTCACAGATGGTCAGCATGCCACCTTCAAACCAGTCTGGACCCCTCAAGTCCCCCCAGGTGATGAGCTCCTCGCTTAATGTCCGCTCTCCAACTGGCTCACCAAGCCGCCTGAAGTCCCCTTCTATGGCTGTTCCTTCCCCTGGTTGGGTGCCATCTCCCAAAGCCACCATGCCCAGCCCAGGACTCAACCAGAGCAAGCAGACTCTCAGCATGAACTCATCTACTTCCATGGGAGGACTCGATCAGGGTATGCCGGGTATACCTTCTGTGCGAGTGCACGCATGCTTGGTTTTGGTGAGCGTGAGGAAAGGGTTTCCCTCCAGCCTGCACGCTCTCACAGAAGTGGGGAGGTGCTTGTGCCTCTGTGTGCCCTTACATCTTATGGAGCAATTTGTCTTTCCCAGGAGTCCAAACAGGGCCTTTCCAGGTAGACAGGAGAGTGAACAGAGCAGCTTTTACCTTCAACCCTGAGATACAGGCAGCAAAAGATGTGTCTGTGCTGGGCAGTCAGGGGCAGTTTGAAGTGGAAGTCCATCACCATTCTGGAGCGGGGTTCTCCACATGAGCCCCCTCAGAGTCCAGAGGGTGCTGGGCTCTGCCAGCTCTGTGTTTTGCAGCCTCCACTGGTCACTGCCATTGGAAGGAGGAGACAGAGTCGCTGTCTCACAGGAGCAAGCCATGGTGTGTGGGCAGTACTAAGCTGGTCTGTTTCTTGCTTGCAGGTTCTCTCCCTTCCGGGCCTCGGAGCAGCTCTTCTGCACCATCCAGTAACACCTCTAGCACCATGAATCCCAACATGCCTTTTACTTCCTCTCCAGATCCATCCCCCTCTCAGAACCCCCTCTCGCTGATGATGTCCCAGATGTCCAAGTATGCCATGCCCAGCTCCACACCGCTTTACCACAATGCCATCAAAACCATCGCCACCTCTGATGATGAGCTGCTGCCAGATAGGCCTATGCTCCCGCCTGGAAGCATGTCAGGTGCATACTTCTGGGGCTGGGCTTGTGAGGGGTCGGACCATCTCATGGTTGCCAGCAGGCCTGAGGCACCAGGTGGAAGAGGTGTTAGAAACTGTGATCTCCCACCAACTGCCGTGTCAAAAAGCTTAAATTTGCCCTCATTTGTGACAGTCTGCTCACTACTCTGCCCTTTTGGCTTGGCTGTGCTACCTGGCAGGATGTGAGCCAGTCTGGAATTTGAGATGCCCTTCTTCCACAAGCTCTGGAAGTTTTGGGAGCCACCCTTACCCTGTGCGGACACGCTGGCCCTGGATTTTTGTGGCTCTTGGAGTTGCCTGGGGCCCAGGGCTTGCAAGCAGAGGTCTGCTACTTGGAGCCCTCATGTTCTTGTGCAGTGGGAGAGGGATGCTCTGAACAGGGCTTGTGAGCCTAGTGTTTTGGCTGGAGCCCAGGTGCCTGCACAGGCAAGGTTGCATCATAGCATAGTTCTGATTTCAGTAGGTGACAGCCAGATACGCTCTGCTAGCTGGCGGCACTGGTGAGGACAGCTAGGCAAATGAGTGTGGGTTTGTCACTTGGTGACCAGCCCAAGGGGAATTCCAGCATGCTGTACCACTTGATATAGGGGTTTAAAGCTGTCTGATAAATATTTTTGGGAGTTTTCAAAATGAAAAATTAACTTTTTCACTCTTTCGCTGCTGAGTAGTCAATGAAGCTGATCACAAGCGTGCAAAAAAGCATTGGCTCCCTCCTAACCCAGGTTCCTCAGCACGCTCCAGTTGCTCTGCTGTACCAATGAGCACAGTCCTCCCTCCTGGATGGGCTGCCAACTCTTTTTCTTTTTTTTTCTCCTCGCTGCCCGAGGTCTTGTGCTCACAGGAGCTTGCTGGGTGGCTAACCCTGCAGGCAGGCAGTGGTGAAGGGTTGCTTCTCAGTGCCTTCCGGGTGGTTGAGAGCCCTGCTGAGATCATGGTCTAGGTCTGTCCCGATGTGCAGAACCAGCTAGTACTCTAAAATCAGTGCGCTGTAAGGAACTACAAGTCCAGTGTGGGACAGGATGAAGCTGGAATAGCTCTCTGCTGCTCACACACTTGGGGAGCTGGAGTCTGGGGCGCTTCTTCCTGATGCTGGTGCTCTGCAAGCCCATCTTGCGGCTGCTTGCTGAGCATCGCACTCCATGCTCAGGGCTGTCCAAGCAGAAGTGCTCAGCTGGCTTCCAGGGTGTGGATTTTACAGCCCCAACAGGTCTGTGGGCAGAGTTAACTCTTCTCTCTTTTTTTCCTCTCCTTAGGCGTAACAGGGAATCAGCCGAATCAACTGCACTTGAACTCCGTGGGGCCTGGATCCTCTCAGAGCCCCATGGGAATGAACCTGCCTGGTCAGCAGCCCCTCTCCCATGAACCGCCCCCCACCTCCATGATGTCCTCCCCGAACCCTCTGGGCTCCAACATTCCTATGCACCCGAGTGCACCAGGTGCGGGCGTGCCTCCCCAGAACCCCATGATGCTGCCCCCGGGGCCCCAGGACTCATTGAACCAGCAGTGTGGCCCTGTGCCCAACAGCTCGCAGATGATTCCTTCCAACCAGCTCGTGTTCCCCCGCATGCAGCAGCCCCACAATGCCATGCCGTCTCCTGCCGGAGGCATTCCCATGGCCCCTGGTGGGGGAGGTGGCCCTGGGATGCAGCAGCATTACCCACCGGGGATGCCTTTGCCGCCTGAGGACCTTCCCTCCCAGCAGCCCGGCCAGATGCCCCCTCAGCAGCACATGATGAGCAAGAACATCCCTCCTCGGATCGGTGAGCCCTACCCACCCGTGCTTCCTGGGGTGGCATCGGTGCTGAACGACCCTGAGCTCAGCGAGGTCATCCGCCCCACACCCACGGGTATCCCCGAGTTTGACCTGTCCAGGATCATCCCGTCAGAGAAGCCAAGCAGCACCTTGCAGTATTTCCCCAAGAGCGACAGCCAAGCACCCAAATCGCAGCCTTCCAACCTCCACCTCATGAACCTGCAGAACATGATGGCTGACCAGCCCCCGGTGCGGCCAGGTATGAATGCCCCCAGCCTCCCTGGGCAGCAGGGCATGCAGAGGGGACTCGGCATGCCCATGTGCCACCCTGGACAAGTGCCCATGCTGGGCAGGACAGGCATACCGCCCCAGCAAGGCATGATGGGCAACAGCATGCACCAGGGCATGATGTCTCCACAGCAGAGCCTGATGGCCCAGCAGAATTTCATGCTGATGCAGGCCAAGCAGAGGAGCATGTCTGTGTCGGGGGAGATGTATGCCCAGACAGGACACATGATGTCACCTCAGGGCTCTCTCATGGGGCCCCCGCCACAGCAGAACCTCATGGTCACGCACCAGATGAGGCAGAGGAGTGTCTCCCTGGACAGCCAGATGAGTTACATCCCTGGGCCTGGGAACATGGCGAACCTGCCTTTCTAACCCTGGCCAGCGCTCAGGGGTGGGCAGGGGATGGGGCTGCCTGTACAAACATTTTTAAACCTTTCTTCAGGGGAGGGTTGGGGGCCAATGCTGGTGGAGGACACCACGTGGGATGCTTTTCATATCGGATTCACCTCTACACAGAAAACCAGATGTGCAGTAAACTTGATGTGAATTGGGTTTCTTTATCCTTTCTTTTTTGGGGAAAGGGAGGGTGGAAGGGCTGGGAGTGGGGCTGTTACTTTGAACCCTGCGTGGTGACCAGGGACATCCAGACCCTGTGGCAAAAGTTTTTCATTTATGGTTTTCCTCTGTCAAGTGTTTTTCTTTCCCTTTTCTTCTTCTTTCTTTTTGTTCCTTTTGATTTTTTTTTTTTCCTTTTTAAGCAACCAAAATGTGCAAGAGGGTTTTTGGAACTAGCTGTAAATAGGTCACTGGGAAAGGCAAAACTTGTGCTGGTTTTTAATTGTTCTGTATTTCTGTGTTTTAATAGAAGCCTCAAAACATATTTTAAAAAAACAGAAACACAAATCATGCTAAAGGCAACAGTGTACAAGGATTGAAAACTTTCCTTGGGGGAGGCAGGAGGATCCCCCAGGGTGCACAGGGCGCTGAGACATCCCATTGTAGAGTGACTCTGTGTCAAACATATGTTGTTCATGTGTCTGAATGGTTTGCATGTGCGGGGTGTATAGTTTCATGCAGATCTTAGGCCCTTGTGGAGGCTGTGCCAAGTACACAAATGCAACCAACAACTGAAGACCATCAGGGAGGTCAGAGTTGTGGCCCCAGTGAAATGCTGCCAGAGCGGTGCTCATCTGTCGGGGCAGAGGCTGCAGCTTCGCGGGATACAGCTGTCGCTGCTCCGTGGTGAAGCTGCTGTGGCTGAGATGGGGAGGATGCCGGCCCTTCAGCTGGAGAAGCGGTGAGGATCCGGTCTTTGCAGATGATGACATGCTGAACCTGAAGGTCTCGACCAGCCATTGTTGCCTCTAGTCCCTTCCTTCTCTTGCCTTCACGCTGGGTCCCCTGTGGGCCAGGGTGGTGTGGTGTGCAGGGATAGGCAGGCTCAGAGATGAGTGAAGTGATGCATTCCTGTGCTTCTGGGAGAGGCTCGCTGGGACCCCTGCTCCTTCACAGCCTTCCTACACCTGTCCTTTACCCATCCATCACCCTCCGCAACTGCGCTGCACCCCCTCTACCTCTGCTGTTGAATGCTCTCCCAGGTCTTCCTTGTGCTTGTCCATCCTCCTTCTCTGGAGTTCCACAGGCTGTCTTCGCTCCATCTCACCCTGAGCTACCAGCTGCGGCCCTGCCCTGCTGCACAATAGAGGTCCAGCTGTTGAAGAGGACCTGTCCCTGCGTGCAATACTCCATATTGGTACGGGAGTTGCCTTGCACAGTGTCAGCGATGCAGCCATCCTGTGCTTCAGACAGAAGAGGCTGAGGTTGCGTTGCAGCTCCTTGTTCCTAGCCTGGTGGAAGCGTGCTGTTTGAACAACTCTGGCTTTTCTGGATACGCTCCACCCTCCGCACCCTCCCTCCACTAAGGTCTTCCTGCATGCAGCATTGATGGTCTTTCCTGTGTTTGTTCATGGAGGGGACTGTGGGGGATGCACACGCTTCTGCACATGCCACAGCATCTCCAGACCTCCGTGGGGACCGCATTCCAGCACGGTGTACCCTATGGGTATCCAATGGTGAACTCGGGGCATGTGATTGCCAGAGGAATGCCACTTGGAGGATTATCTCTGCAGAGCCAGACTTAGCGTACTACCTCTCTTGTAACAGAGCTCACCTGTCCCTACTTGCTGCTGCAGGGAGGAGAGAGCTTTTGGAAAGGGAGATTGTCAAGTAGCGAGTGAACAGCGACGCTTTTTATCAAGTTGCTGTTTTTAAAGGCTGGTGGGTGCTGAAATGTCAGCCTAGCAGCTGTCCTGATCCAATCTGTGAGAAGATGGAGCCACAGAGTCCAGTTAGGAATATGTTGAAGCCTTGGGGTGTTTGGTAGTGAGCAGTACTGGGTGGGAAACATGGGTCTGGACTGGAGGAAGGATTTCGCTCTGGTCTCCTGCTTTGTGCAATTTTGTTGTGTATGATGTGAGTGAGCAGCATCTTTGGGGATGGCAAAATGGGAACAATCCCAGGAAGTGCTTATCCCTGCCTTGGCAGTTAGAGCAGAGGAACAATCTTCAGCCTAGGCTAACAAAGTGTGCTTTGGACCCAATGTGTTTGCTGGTTGCATTCTCCATCCTTTTGGAGCGTGTGTTTTGTGCAGGAGAATGTTGCTCGAACCGATGTAGCTCTTAGTAAACTTGACTTGCCTGAAAGGCTGTGGCTTCTCTTGGCTGCACTTCAGGGTGTTGGCTGCTGGTAGTTTCTTGTAAACATCCAAATGCCAGTACCAGCCCCAAATCTAGCTCATCGTTCACCAGCTAGTCTCGGTTAATTTGAAGCCATAATATTTTCTATATGGAAGGATTTTTTTTGTTTGTAGACAGCTCTTGTTTTACCCTGGTTGAGATCTTCACGTGTATGTAACTGCCCTGTTGTCCCCTTTTGCCCAGCCCAACTCAGAAGGTGCCTGGGGCTCGCGGTCCTCGCTCTGTCGGCAGCATGTTATCCCTGTGCTGACTGGAGCCCACAGGCTGCAGCGTGCCACTGTGCAGTGCTGGGAGGTCAGCACTGCCCGCTCGCAGAGACAGGGCAGCATGGTGCTACTTCTGCCTGGTGGTGGGAGGAAGTCCTCTTCTTCAGTGACAAAATGAGTAAGAAGCAAAGTAGCCCTGGCTAGAAAAGGGAAGTCCTGATGCTAGGTCAGAGCTTGCTCTTCTGTAAAATCCCACTGCCCTGGAGTCGGCCCTACCCCTACCGCTTCGATGGCTGAATGACAGGGAGAAGTGCTGTCTGACACCCCCTGCCCCGGGTGCCGCTCCCAGACGCATCTGTGAACAGCAATCTGGCAGGAGCTTCTCTGGGAGCTCAGGAACAGCCAGTCCTTGTTAGACCTGGGCAAGGTGTGCCATCAGCCAGTTGCCCGCTGCCATGAGCTGCGTCTAGTCTTGTGTCTTGTAGTTTATTGCTCGGCTTCTCAGCTTGAGTTCTGTACTGACTCCACCTAATCACAGTAAAGAGGTTTGCCCATATTTTAGCTGTGACTTCGCCATGTTTTTCCAGCTCCAGAAAAGCGAACACTGGGAAACCACATCTTTCAGTACATCAGATAATCACACACGCGGAATTAGCTGTCACGTTGAGGTAATGGTGACTGACCTGTTCTCTGTCATCCCATGGAGAAACTTCCCCAGTCATTTTGTACCATTATATAAATATATATATAAATATAAATATATAAATACAATATGTGAAGACATCTTATTGGTTTTTATTTGAAACAATTTTTAGGCTTGTTTTTGGGTATCTGTGCTGCCTGTAATGTATTGACCTGTTTTATAGGTGCCTTTTTATTAAAAAGACAAATTTCAAAACCTGATCCTGCACCTGTCTTCAGTTTGCTCTGTGATTTTCTGCCAGGCTGCAAGCAGGTGTGCTCAGCCCAGCTCCCAGGAGCTCAGCCAGCATCTGTGTGGCAGGCTGGGGCTGGTCAGAGGGGCTCGGCTGGCCCCGCTATAAATTAACTTAACCTGAGGTGGTGGCTCCATTTGAGAGGAGAGGAGCTCTTCTGGACTACGGGAGTCATCTGTGCTTAAGGTATGTTGGGACTTGGCTGTGGTCTGAGTTTTCTTTTTTTCAGTGAACTTTGGGCAGCCTCCTCTCATAGCAGGGTCAGCTGTTCAGCGCCCACAGAGGCCTGTGCAGGGTGGGTGATCTGGCCCTCCTCATCGTGTGCTGGCTCCCTGGCATTGAAGGAGACGCAACCACATGGCTCAGAGCAGTTCGCTACCATATTGTGGATTTTGCTGCCTAAGTCCAGGCTGTGCTGGCTGTTCTCTCCTATCCTGTGCTGTGCCAGCCCGTCTGCTAGCTCCTGTGGCTTGAAATGGATCATCTTTTCGAGCTGCTGCAAACAAGTACCAGTCACGAGGCAAACAGCCTCATTTTCCCCTCCTGTCTGCTGTTGGTCCCTGCCTTCATGGTGGTTCCGAGTATGTTGCCCTCAGCCACCTGTGCCAGGCAGGAAAGCTGCAGGCCCTGGGGGAAGGGTAGGTGCGGGATGCCTGAGCCGCAAGCGTGGCTTCCAGCACTGCAGGTCCCACCTCCTGCAACGTTGAAGCAATCGCTGTGTGGCTCCATCTAAAGAGAAGCTCCTGCCCTTCATGAGGCAGCTCCAAGCTCCTTGGAGGAACTGGGACACCTGTGCTTGGTGCAGACCTGCCTGCAGTGTGCGGCCATCGGGCCCTACTGCTTACGGGCAGTGGAAGCTGGGCAGGGATCAGGGAGCTGCCCTCGAATGATGTGGGACAGGTGAAGAGGCATGCACAGAGGTGGGGGCCCAGGCAGGGCCATCCTGGATGCCTCGAGTCCTGGGCAGGACTGCAGAGCAGAGAGGTGACCCAGAGCAGGGATGTGCTGCCCAAGCTGTCTATCGGTGGCTGAAGCCCTGCTGTTCCCCCAGCAAAGCTTGCTTGTACCATAGCTGCTGCATGTTTGTGGGGAGCTAGAGCATATGTGGAGCACACTGTGATGGCAGCAGGTTGAGAGGCTGGTTCTGGGAGCTCAGAGAGAGGAAAGGTTTGTGCTACCGTCTGCGCAGACCTGAGGTGATGCATGTGGCATGCTGCCCAGGACCCAGGCTTACGGGCCTTGGTGGCTGTGGTGTCCTGTGTCCAGAGCCACTTGTGCTCAAAACAAGGAAGACGTGGCAGGCAGCAGTACAGGCACTGAAGTGCTTGAGCATCTGTGTGGTTCTGGGAGATTGGGGTGAGAAAGTAGGTTGCCTTCTTGATAAGGAAAATGAAATTGTGTGTGAGTCATGGTGGGGCACGGGTGCTAGAGCTGCTAGGAAGGGTGTGAGGGCGTGGGGAGAGCCCCTTCTCTGCAGCATTCCCAGGCACACGTTTATTCATGTGTTCCCTGGCTTGCGCTGATTGGTGCATGCTCTGCTGCCTACCATGGCCCTATGATTGCTGCATGTGTGCAGCAGGGCGCTCTGCTGAGACACCCCAGCTCTGCCCCCTGGGAGACTCGTTCACCCCATAGGAAATGCAAAGAAGCATGCTGTTGTGTGGGTCCTTGTGCCCCCTTCTTTGGAGTTGCCTTCAGCAGTGACCTGGGCTTTCCCTGGGTTGCCTGCTCTAGCCTTGTTTGCAGAGCACAACCCACGGCCAGGGTCGCAGAACATGCGGTGTGGACAGTGAAGAGGTGGCCTGCCCACACACCACCGCCCCAACTCCCTGCAGGAGCTGCCTCAGAACTCCCCTCACCTCAGTCCCCCTTCCTAGCAGCCTGGGGTGGGCAGAGCCCATCGGCCTTACTTGGCAGCACTGAGCTGGGTGCTGAGCAGAGCTCCCAGGGGAGCCTGAAGAGCTGCCTGAGGGCTGCGGTGTCCTGGGGCAGCTCTGTGCGAGCGCTTAGCTGGGAAGCCCGGTCTGGGCTAAGGCATGTGACACCATACAAACCTCATGCAGATGGGGAGGATTTCACTGAGTGGAAAGCCCAGCTTCCTCTGTGGTGAAGGAGAGTTCCTCCTCTTGCTTTCTTCTTGTCGCCATCCAGCAGGCTGGCTGCACACAGCTGCAGGAGAAACCATATTCGCTCTTTGGGGAAGGGTCTGCCAGCTCCCCAGGCTGGCCAAGCTGAACACGGTGGCAGGGACAGCTTTCCACTTGGGTTAGGAGGTGCTTCAGTCAGTGGAAGAGGTCCTGTAAAGCAGGGAGCTAACATAGGATGGAACTGGTTCTGAATGGATGGAACTGAACACGGCAGAGCCTTCTCTGGCACTGGGGAAGGGAAATCAGAGCAAGGTGCTCTTATGAGCCCTGTGATCTCTATGAGCGCACAGCAATGCTTGTCAGAAAGGTGCCATCAGCCCACTTACTGCTCTCTGATGCATTTCCCTTGCAAAGGTGACATGACTGCAGACAGCTGCTTACATTATGCTGTACATGAGAAGATGGTATTTTATTTAACTGTTTATTACAGCTGATGTCAAAACTTTCTGAAAGTTTACAAACACACTAAAAACTATAGTAACAATAGAGGCATAATCTGTTCACTCTTACTTTGCAGGCAATCTTTTCTTTACCTTGTGAACACTGTAAGTATTTTACGCCTGACTGTACCTTTCTTCAGTACCATTTTTGTGTATAAACACAGTTCCCATCAGAACCAGGGCTGGGGAGGTGTTTACAATGCATCTGCAATGGGTTTGCTCATGAGTGCAACTGTGGAGATAGCAAGGGCAGGCTTCAGAGAGCTGCTCTTCCTCTGCTGTGCGTATGTGCTTGGACAACTACGGTCGCCGTTACCTGTAGGTTTCAGCTTTGACGGTGCGGTGCTGCAGGAAATGGTGAACTGCTTGCTGTATGAAAGCTTTATGCATGGCGGGGGGGTTCTCCTCAAGTCACCATCTGAGAATGAGCTGTTGAGATCTCTGCCTGAGCTGGACTAATATAATGTGACCCCTACCATAATGACTGGTGTTTTTAGCAGGGCCCTTGGGTACAGTGAAGTTCGGCTACAACCGAGCCCTTTGTTAGTGGGTTGAACCTCAGAAGTGAGTTTTGCACAAAATTCCTCCAGCAGGAGAGCTGATGTTGTTCCAACTTTGCTTAAAAAGCAAGGTGAATGGTACAGCAGGTTTTGAAATGCGCTTGTGATCAGGGTCATGCTCGCACGACAGTTGGGGTGTATGGCTCTCATATTGTTCAGGCTACAGCACCACTTAGCTAGCGAGAGAAACGTAATGGAGCAATGCTGTGTACATGCTGCGATGTTATGCTGTGACAAGACCTAATAGGAAGCAGCAGGCTGCCCCAGTCCACTAGGGCTGCCCCACACGCCAGCTTGCGGTGTGATAATTCACGACAGTGAAAGCTGCCACTCTTCTTTTTGACCAAACCATTAACAAGCTTCTCTGATCTGAGCAGTTCCTGGGTACACATTGTTCAGGGCAAGACCAGTGCCCAGGTTTGTCTTGTGTAAACCTGGATGCACGAAACCTCTGAAAGGTGGTTAGATTTTGCTCCACCTTAGATGCAGGTGGAGCAAAAATACCAGAAAAGTACAATGCAAAGCAAAACGCTACATTCCCTCTCAGCTCACTAAAAACAAGAGCAATTATGCAAATGAGCTTTTTTCCCTACTCGGGGGCAGTGGGTCTCCTTGCTCTCAGAACCCACAAACTGCCTTACAACTAGCTGCAAAAAAGAAAGTTACACATTCAGCCTCACAAAGCCGTGTGGTTTGTCTCCCCTGTGCTCAGTCACAAGACACAAGCTGTCTCTTCAGACAACTTTCTTCCTTAAAGGAAAGCTTTTGCATAGTCAGGCATTCAGTTCAGCAGTTGCTCGCTGGAGCTCTTAACAGCAGTAAAACGGATCGAATGAGTGGGATAGGATGCAGCTGGCTGGAAAGGAACCCATGACAGTCAAATCTTTCAGTCCATGGCAGGACCTTCTGGCATGAGCCATGAAGATCAGCGTGCCACAGCTGGCCAAGGGGATGTCATGCAGCAGAAGGAGCAATATTGCAGCCAGAGATCACCCAGCACTGTATGCCCATGCTATTGGAGTGAGCTCTGTATTCCCTGCTGGTCCTACCTGCATCTCTCGTTCCAGCTGCTGTGGCCAATGAGTCCCATAGCTTCCTTTGGACATGTCTCTATGAAGCTGAGCCAGTAAAATGGAGACCTGCTTAGCTTTTGTCCTCGGTCCTCGCTCACTGACACAACTCCACATTTACTTGGTTGTCCTTTTTTTCCTTGCCCCTGGCACCCTAGTCTCATGCCTGGCTCTGTACACAGGACACCTGCAGTCAGTCTTTCGAGGGAGAGGTGGAAACATCAGGTTCAACCCACTCGGGTTCATCCAGCCGCGCCAGAGTGGCTATCAGAGTCAGTGTTCACCAACAGCTGCCAGATGGATTTCCACAGGTATGAGATCCAGAAGGAGCCAGGGAAGGTATCTGGTGGAATTTCGGTGTTCAGTTGCTATTGGACCTCAGTTTCCTGAGGAGTGAAGAAAGTGGAGGGGATGCTTGTGAAACCTAGGACTGAGGCCACAGCATGTGTGCCGCTGGGAAGGAAAATTCCAGGCTAGTTCTGCCCTGCAGGCAGCCTTTCCCAGCTAGAAAGTGGAGATAGAGGTGGTGTTGTCAGACTCAATCCCACTGCCCTTCCTCGTCACCTCCAGGATCTCCTGCAGAGTCTCCTGGCTTATGCAGCTGAGCTCCTGCAGGATCCGGAAGAAGTCGTTACGAAACTTGACTCCAATGAAGGCGTAGAGGATGGGGTTGAGGCAGCAGTGCATGAAACCGATGGCCTCTGTCACCATGATGGCCATGTCCAGCTGGTCTTCCAGGAGGCAGTTCTTGGTGAAGGCTTCTAGCTTGGTAAGCGTGTTCAGGAAGATGACGATGTGGTACGGGCTCCAGCAGAGCAGGAAGATACCTGTGACCAGGATGGCCACACGGACAGCTTTTTGCCTCTGAAGTCGCTGGGACTGACACAGGGCCCGGACAATGGCTGTGTAGCAGTAACACATGACCAGCAGGGGCACAAAGAAGCCCACGGTGTGGTAGAGGAAGCGGGTCGCCAGCCAGGCGTTGTTACCATCAATCCCAACCTCTGGAAAATAGCAAATGCTGCGGTTGCTGTCATCTGTCCAGACTTCCATGAAGATAAGATCGGGTAAGGTCAAAAGCAGTGAGCAGAGCCAGACAGCCATGCAGGTGAGGTGGATGGAGCGAGCTCTGCGTTTGCGGTAGGTGTGGATCGCATAGACGATGGCCAGGTAGCGGTCCACCGCGATGCACCCCAGTAGCATGCTACTGCAGTAGAAATTGATCTTGTGGACAGCACTGAGGATCTTGCAGAGGAACTTCCCAAAGACCCACCCAGCTAAGCTCTCCACCACACTGAAGGGGAAGGTGAGCAACAGCACCAAGTTGGCCAGGGTGAGGTGGAAAAGGAAGTTTTCTGTGGTAGTGCGAGACCGCTTGAACCTCTCTAAAATTACCAGAACCAGGGCGTTGCCTACAGTCCCCAACACGAAAATCAGCAGGTAGATGAGTGGCATGAAGACCTTTCTGAAGGGGTCTCTCTGGTTGCCAACCACAGATGAGGCTGGGTTGAAGCAAAAGTAACCCTCCAAAGAAGGGGTGGTGTTGTCGGCTTCGTAGTAGCCACTCAGCTCCACCTGGCTCTGGGGAAGAGAGAGAGTCTGGTTATCGGAGGGGGAGTTTCTGAACATGAGAACCCAGTCCCTCAGCTGCACCTAAAGCAGAGCCAGAGCAGAGCATCCCCACATCCTGCAGCCCACCTGTGTCAGTACGATGCCCATGTCTGGAGTGTGATGACCTGGGAGGTCCCTATGGTGCCAGGAGCTGCAGCAGCACATAAAGGGGGTTGTCCTGATCTCTGATAGCGAGGGCTGCTCAGTCTGTACCTTTAATTATCATATTTGATATGATGACCAGTTTCATTTTCTGGTTCTTCCTGAGTTACCTGCTGGTGGCTTGTGCTTTCTCACACAGCACAGAGCCCTCTACCAGCTCTCCTTATTTTTCCACCCATTTCTGACAATGGTTGTTCCTGCCCTGCCTGCTGTCTGCTGTCAGGTACGAAGGTGGTGGGATTCACCACACAGAACATCTGCACCGCAAGCTGTGTGCACTGATCCTGTCCCTCTCTGCCTCTCCTCCTTGGACACCTCAGAGCTGCCTGGGGGTAGAGCAAGGCGAGGTGGGGACAGTGGCACTCCAAGTGCTCAGAGAAAGATGATGTGGGGTGGGTGTTCAAACATGACTGGAGGAACACCTCTGAGCCACTGCGGTGCTGGGGATGGATGGTGGAGAGAGAATTCTGTTCTGTTGGTAAACCTTGTGGTTCTGAATTAGTTGCAGTCAGAGCAGGAAAGGGAACCTGAAAACACTACTGGGACCCCAGGCTGATACCCAGTAAGGAAAGTGTGATAGAGCCACCACAGGTGTGACTTATGCTTGGTCTGCTGTAGCTCTTGCCAGGTGAGCAGCCTGTATTTGGGCTGAGACTGTGGGCAAGTCCCAAGTGCCAGGAGGCTGGAGTCACACTTGGGACAAGCCTCCCAGATGGTGGGCATGGTCCAGCCAGCCTTGGGTGCCTTGCAGAAGCTGCGTGTTCGCAAAAGCAAAGGGCTTGGATGAGCACAAAAAGAGAGCAGCACAGGAGGCTTTGCAACAAGCTAAGAAATTAGTGACAATGGGGAAAAGCTCAGAAGCAGTTACCCTCAGGTCCCCCACCCACTCCCTCTCTGGAGACCAGCACCGAGACTTCAACATGAACCACAGCGGAAGTCTCTGCTTGCTGCTTTCATACCTTTCACTGCCAGCTGTAGCCGTTTGCACCTGCTGTTCCTTCTCTCATCAGCCAAAGTTCCCATCTAAAAATACTAGCCCTGTTTTAGACAGTTTTAGAGCTTATTTGGGGGTTTTTGCTCCCCCACCATGTGCCACTAAGCCAAATGACCGTGACCAGCCTTGAGCCCTGTGTTGTGCCTAGCTAGAGAAGAGTGATTTATGCTTCCTCTCTTTCAGGCAGCCTTCCCCAGGCAAATGCTGGGTGCCTCCGCATGTGACTGCCTGGGGTAAAGAGGTGACTTTACAGTGGCAGCACTTGTTTCGAACTGCTGTGCTGCCGAAAGCATCTGTGTGGCTCCAAGGGGGAGCCTGGGCATGTTGATGGGCAGAAGTCTACAGAGCATTACTGAATGCATGGAGCAGGCAGCTGGCTCAGGCGGTCCCTGAGCAGTGGACAGCAGGAGGGTGAGTAAGCCCTTCGGGAAAGTGTGGAATAAGCTTGTCCAGCTCTTACCCTCTTCCCTGGGCCTCTATCTTTGACTGCTGCCAGAAGGAGCACTGAGCCAGACAGACCGTGGTCTGACTTAAGTTACTGATGATGTTGCCACAGTCCCATTCCCCACCAACGCTGCACCCAGTGGTGCTGCTGCTGTGCTGTGATGCCATGGTGCTTGCTCCCACGTGGGTCAGAGTCAGCCCTCTCAGGGGCCGGGAGTCCTCCCCTCTGCCCAAAACCTCAGACACACACAACTGTCTTCCCCTAATGTAACAGTGGAACTGCAAGCCTTTGGTGAGAAGAAGCAGTCATATTTCCAAAGAACAGTTATTTTTCTAGTTTAGGGTATGATTCTGGAGGCAGCTGCTAAAGACAAAAGCCTTTAGAAATTCCTCCCAATTTGTTTTCTCCCTGGCTTGAAAATATTTCCTGCCTACTCCATATCCAGACCCTGTGTCAGGAGTTACCAACATGCACAGAAACCTGTGATGTGTTGGCCTGGGCCAGATCCTTGAATCTCCCTGAAAAAAAACCAAAACCAAACTAAACCTGCAATTTTTCATATTGACCAAACCAGGCCGCTCAGGACACAAGGGTGACCATACTGAAAATCCCAAAGAGAACGTGTTGGAACGGGACACTTCACTGGGGCGAGGTTGGAGGGTTCTAGCTTTAAAGGGGAGAAGGAAGTGATGGGAAATGGCCAGGTTTACTGGCCAGAGTGTTGAGCGCTGCCTGGAGCCATGCCAGTGCCATCAATGATGCCAGTGCCATCAACGACACCAGCGGATGGCAACCTGCACAGTGTTCAGTGGCTTTGGCAGCTGAATGGTTTCCAGCATCACCTTGCATTCAGAGCTGGAGGTGCAGAGGCTGAGCTCTACTATCGGACACCATCTGATTGCTGGTGGTGGGCAGGTAGGGAGCTTACTGTAAGTGACTTGCTGCGGGCAGGGGAAGCGTGCACTGAGCTGTGTCTGAGACATCCTGTCATGTGCATCTCCAAGCAGAGCAGTGAGTGTAGGTGGCAGCTGACAGAGATGAGTTGGAGACAAATAAAAGAGGATGAGAAGTCAGCGTATGGGCTGAGACAGGAAGGGCAGGGGCCAGAGCTGCAGGAGATGCTTGGAATGTGACAAGCCAAGGCTTCTGGGGACTCTGCTGCGATTCCCATTTCTAGGACTGGAAGAGGGTGTCTGCCTGACCTGGAAGGGGAGAAGCCAGAAGTGTGCACACAGGGCGACCCCTGTGCAGGTCTCCTGCAATACAGTTGCTGCCAGATTTGGGGATAGGCGATAAGGCAGTGTCTTTTTCTGTGACTGAGCAGTCAAACACATGCTTCAGAAGCCTGTTCCTGTGGGCTCTTTGTTCAGGGATCCCTTTTCCCCTCTAACCCATGTCTCAGAGTTATTCCAGTCTCTGCACGTCAGCTGCTTTTCTCAGTTCCCCGCAACTGCCAACAATCAAAACATTTGGCTGCAGAGAGAAGCAGTTTCTGCACTATTAGGGATTTTCCACGTGAGTCATTCCCTTCTAGCCCATGCCAGGGCCAAGAGAAGCATATTTCATTCCCAAAGCCTTAAAACTGAAATTGCCCACATTAGTGCAAGTTACTGACAGAGCTTCTGCTCATCCTCATCCCCTCTCCGGGTGCTGAACTAGGGAAACCCACAAATAAAACCAAAGACTTTGGAAATGCCACACTACTGTAGCACAGGTGCCTTTAGGGTTCTTGAGTCATGTTGGTCCTGCTACAATGAAAACTGGCCCGCAGCACCTCAGGGGACCTGGTGGAGATCTCAGTGGCCTTTCTGCAACAGAGTTTTTGTTTCTCTAGTCTGCAGCTGAGGAAGGTTAAGCAGGAAAAGCTTTCTTGCTGTGGAGCAATGGTGTTTTTATTTTGGGCATGTTACTCTTCCACAGGGTTACAGTAATGACTGGTCCTGTATGGTATGAAAGTTTAGATGAGGCCCTTGCTGCACTCACTGGGTGGTAATGAGGTAAATGACTTTTTGATGCAAACGTTCTCATCATTATTCCTTCCATGCTTGCTCAATTGGTCAAGTGATCCTCTGGTGAGTGCACAGGGCAAGGTTTGTGTCACCACTTTGACAGGATACCATTGAGGCCTTTTTTTGCAAACCTCTGCGGGTAGGTTGCTGCTACAAGTGCCAAGTATAAGTAGAGCAACATACGGCGCCACCAAAGCCAATGCGGCATTGCTCGTGTCAGATCTGTGGCCTCTCCCTCCCAGAAAGGGAACCAAACCTGGGAAGCTCCCAGGAGACAGAGGTGGGAAATGCACGGCACAAACTCCTGACTGTGAGAAGTCTGAGAAAAGGTATAAAACTCTTCTTGCTGTGGCACCTGACTGTCAGTGCTTAGTCCCAAAGTTAGCTGAGTTCCCTCCCTTACATGTGGTCTCCTTTATAACTTAAAATCATTTAAAGCAAAGGTAAAAATCACTAAGCTAAGGTTCTGGAAAGTATTGTATATGAAGAACAAATCCCACTGCTGCTTAATCCTGCTGTGTTAAAAACGACACAATTCTGTCACAAGCAGCCACTTGCTTATAGCATGTGACGCGCCATGGGCAGGCAGGTGGTGCACTTCAGCTTTGCTGGTTCTCTGGCAGTGGGACAGATTTCCAATGGAGAGAGTGGCTGAAGGAACAAACCAGCATGGAGATGAAAAAGGTTTGGGTTTGGTTCTAACCTCTTGGCAAGCATTAGAACTGCCACTGAACTTCAGCAGAGGTCAGAGAGAGAAGTGTCTTCTGCAAAAAGGTTCTAAAGGAATGACCACTGTTCACAAAGGATTTTTATACTGGATGAATCAGAAAAAGTAAGGAGGGTAGGGCTTACCCTGTCCCCAACCATTTCCTTTCTCTTCCCTGGTGTACAGGACAAAGGAGGAAAAATTGGTAAAAATTAAATCCAGTATTCCTCTTTTTAGAGAAATGTAGAGGAATTATAGAGGTATGAAGACTTAATTAACATTGATAATATACAGCTGTGGGCTTGTTTCAGGGGTGGTGGGTTGGCTGACGTGGATAATGTACACAGGTGGCTTATTCCTGCTAAGTAGTTAAATAGCTCTAAGGGGTATGGAAGAGTAGGGCCAGATGAAGGGAGCACCAGGTGCAGAGAGACCTGGAAGAAGCAGAGGGAGGAGAGAGAGCACGCCCCGAATGTAGGAGAGACAAGGAGAGGCCCCAGGAGAAGAAGGGAGCCCAGATGAGGAGTGGCTGGCTGGAAGAGGAGCCTGGAGAAGGAAGACTCTGAATGCAGCAGAGGCAAGAAGCAGGGTGGACTGGCCTGAAGAGGATGAAGAAACAGCATGGACAGTGGATGAACTGTTGAAACCTTGCAGGGGATTGGTGGCTGCACTGGGGCAAGGCGCAGGAACTACTTCTTGAAGTTAACCTGGTATGGGATGGTAAAAGCCTTGTTGCAGTCGGCTAGTTTTGCTAGTGCTGTGACAGAGAAACTAAACAAAACCTGAGATCTGCTACAGAAAGCCAGTGTACTAAAAAATAAATTCTGAGCTGCAATGTTTGAAAACCAGGCTAATGATAGCACTGCTGTGGACTTCCCCTTGGATTGCACAACATACCCTAAAAGGTGCAGCTGCTGCCTTTCACTTGCAAACACAGGGGAGAGAAGTATGGGGCTGAATACAACAGCATCATCGTTCCCTATTAGAAGAAGTACTTGTAATTTATCTTCCCCTCTTCAGAATTCCCCTCTTGTAAATATACTGCGTATCGCCCTTTCAGCAGAGTCTACGGCAGCCTGTTCGTGGAGAAGGCAAGCAGGGTTAGGAGTGTGCACAGTCATACCAAGGGTTTTCACATGCGGAGAGCCAGCATTGGGTTCACTTGGGTATTCCTGTTACGTAAAGATACCAGATGAGATTTCCAGGGCTTTGCATACCGTATGCACAGTCATTTATACCACCAAAGGCTGGTGCAAAGGGTACCCAACTCAGAACAAGTGTTTTACACTCATGTTGTGTCAGTGGCTGTGCAGGGAACAGAGACTAGGACGAGCTGGCAAGCAGGGTGTAGGGCTGCAGCAGCCCAGCTCTCCCAGCGAGCCTCCCGACCCTTGGGCAGTGACTGTGGGCTTGGTCCCCACACAAGGACGATGCTTAGGGTCAGGGCTCACCAGAATGTCAGTGCACGAGGTCCCAGTGGTGAGGCAGCTGCCCCCAAGGTAATGCCTGGCACCTTTGGACCACAGTGGCTGCAGCCATGTTACAACAGCTCTCTGCAAGCACAGTGCTGTTGCTTGCAGTCCCCTCATCAGTCAAGTCCAGACTTAAGGAATGTGAGGGCTGATTGTGCCAGTGTAAGAATTCACTCAAGCTCTCCCTTTGCCAATGGGCGGGTGAGAAGATGGATGGATAGAAACCAGGTCTTTCAGCCCACCCCAGCTCTACTTGCTCTCCCTGTTATCAAGCAAACCCAGGCCCTACTCACCAAGTCATAGGTCTCTGATGAGTAGCTGACAGGCCCCATGGTTTCAGGGGGCAGGATCCGTCTCTCCTCCAGCAGTTTCAGCAAAAGTTCTTCTTTTTTTGGGGTGGAGTTAATCATTTAAGTGAGTAGGGAGGGACCCAGCAAGTTACAATAGAGTATTTGCAAGGCAAATGAGCTCCAAGCATAGAGTGACCTAACTGATGTAAAGATTAGCATCTAGCTTTATCATCTTTTTTCTAGTGCTGTAAGCTGATTTTTCAAAGTATGGTTTGAAGAATCCACATTCCTTTGGTCTGTACCAGAGAAAATCCAGAATGTCTGTAGGTCTTTCCTGGAAACCTCCAGGGCTCTTGCCCATGGCGGTTCTTGTCCCAGGTGGTCCAAAAGGCTTTGGAAAGCTTTGTGCCGAGGGGCACCCTTACCAGAAAGATCCCCAGATCTCAGCACCTCTCTAGAGCTGTACAATACTTTGAAGGCAGCCGAGATGAAATGCATGGGTCTGGGTCTGTATGGCCATCGGCCTGCACCTCAGGGCTCTCCTGGCTGCTTTAACCTCAGGGACCTGCAGATGTCTTCTCCTTCTGCTGCGGCTTCTCCCCTCACCTTGGCTCGGCGGGGTGTGCAGCGGCTTGCACAGGACAGCATGGCTTTGGAGGCTGCTCCACAGGTCTAAGGAATGGCACTAGCTAGCAGAAGCTGGTGTGCTGCATGACATGCAGGGAAGCCCCTTGACTAGACGTATTCCTGCAGTGCTTGTCTTGCCCACAATAAAGGTGGGAAATGGGTGTTTTGTCTAGTAATGTCACAGCAGCAGAATGACGGTGTGAAAGCCCCAGTCTGGGTCAGCAGGATACGACAGCATCACAGCTGGCGTTTTGGCAGAAAGCTCTTTCCCTCTGAGGAGCTGAGATGGTTGACAAGCATAGTGCCCATCCTCCTCCTGTCTGGGCACAGCTGCACCAAAGCCTCTGTACCACCAGCAAGGGGCCCAGTGGGACTCAGACTGGTAAAGAAGGTGGCAGTGTTTCTGGTGAGCACTGTTTGATTTCATCTGCTCCTTATGCTTCTTAGCAGGAACCTAGTGATCTTGAATTGACAGGAACCTGCTGCCCCCAGGATGTTGCCAGCCTCCCCTGCTCTGAGGACTTTTGTGTGCACCCGCACGTGCCCACCTGACACGCCAGCCTCTGGGCATCCCTTCTCCCAAAAGTAAGAGAACGGTGAGCAGCAAAACTGGAGGGAGGGCACGGGGAGCTCATGCTGTGCCTCACATTCCCCACCTCATGGGGGGAGTACAGGCTGAGTGAGCCCTGTCCCACATGGTGTGGCTGCACTGCTGGGGCTGTGGGGTGAGGTGAGAAGTGGGGTGTCACTGTGCCTGGGAGACAGGTTAGGAAGGATGTTTTCACTCAGCTAGAACTGAAGGGTGGAGTACTCAGCATCAGTAACTTCCTTTAAGGGCTAGCAACAAGGGTGCTGCTCTCCATGGCAGGGCACATTTGGGACCCACTCTGTCTGTGAGACAGCTTCAACAGATGCTGCCTCCCCCCACCCCAACTACCCCATAAGGAAAGCAGAAGTACTTTGCAAAGTAAGGTACTGTGAGTCTGTAGGTGACAGTGATGCTGCAGAACCTCTTGGGTCAGAGGGACAGTTTGCAGGATGCCACTATGGGGAACTATAGGCTGGAAACACACCCCAGGCTGTAAGCCTGGACCTCAGATGTGGCGTGGGAATGACAGGGAGCCCACTCCAAAGCAATAGACGCAAATGATGCCATTGTCAAGCACGTACTACACTGAGGAAGTGACTGCTACTGTACAGACACGACCTATGGGATCCACCTGTTGCTGTAACATGAAATGTAAGAAAGATGATAGAAACACATGGGAGAAAAATAAATGGGCAGAAATGTACATGAAAAACAATGTCACTTCACAGGCAGGTAAGGAACTGGCTATGGAAGAAAATTGTCACAAAATTCAATGTTAAATATTTGAGGACTGTTTTGGTGGTCATACATGGAAATTCCTGGCTGAACTCTGGCTTTCTGTCACAGGCACACACTCTTACTGGAGAACTATTCTTGTTTGGTCAGGAACACAAAATTTCTTTTACTTCTATAAGGTATTCTGATAACAGGCAATTATTTAGCTTTACACAAGGACGATAAAATGCACTACTTGTAACAGTTGCTCCGTTCTGTGTAACTATGTGACCAACAAGCACATCCACTGACCTGTTTGACGTTACACTGACTTTCTGAGCTCTGCCTGAGAAAAGCCAGATCACTTCTGGCTTCTGAATCTTCTTACCTCTAATGTTTTCAGTTTGCCTCATTTGCTGTTACCGCAACCAAAGCTTTGCGAAGCACATGCTGCCTACAGATGTTAGTTGTATTTACTAATCTGTTAATTTCTGTTGTCACTTGTTCTTTTAAGGTTAGAGCATGCTATTTCCTGTGTATCTCGTCGTGAAGTGCGATGCTTATCCCTGTGAAGGGTTGAGATGAAACGCAGTTCCCTGCACAGCAGGGCCAGAGCAGCAGCAGCAGGCACCCGAGAACAAATATTGTGCCCAGCATATGCCTGTGACTGTGGGAATCAAGGAGTCGAGGCTTCTCCAGCTGTAACTGCTGCACCCTTTGGCCGACAAGCAGCACAACAAACTGGCACATCAAGAAACAGGTCAGATGCAGCTTTTCCACTGCCCTGGCATTTGAAGGCACAATGCCTGTCTTTTCGGGTTCTTTTTTCTCTTGCCATGCTTGGAACAGAAGCTTTAGAAAGAAAGAGGAACGCATCAGGTGGCAGAGAGGCTGATGACCTCTCTGCCCCAGGGGACTGCAGTTCAGGACACGGCAGCTGCCCCACAGCAGAGCAGCAGGTAGTCTGGGAGCAAACAAAAGAAAAAAATAAATGAAGGACAAGGCTCTGCTGATCTTATTTCCCCTGAGAACTGGGCAGCAATATGTTAAATTGTTACACCAGGCAGGTTGCTGTGCCTGATGGGGATGGCTGTGCTGCACCTCGCAGAGGAGGGAATGGCACTGGCATCTCCTGCTGTGGCCCGCGGGCTCCTGCGGTGTGGGCAGGCTGGGCCAGGACACCGTGTGCAGCACAGGCCCCAGCTGCACGTTTTGCTGTTGAGGCCCGGGATAAACAATGATCTGAGGATGGCCATAGATGTGAGGAGCTAGGAAAAAATGGCAATGTGAGAGGAAATCAGGTTTCCCTGTCTTTTTGTGCCCAATATGCAAAAACATTGGAAGAAAGACTTGCCTGCAAAACATTTTGGAATTACCAGCACTTTTAGGCTAGTGTTTAAGATTATGTTCCCTTGTGCCTCAGTTTGTCAAAACCCCTGTAGACGGTAGCTCTCTAAAAAGGAGATCGCCATTTCCAGCCCGCCACCACGGGCAGTTACAGCTCCTGCGTGCCACGGGTCAGCCTTTCAGTCTTACGTTTGTGTTAGCTGTGTTTTAACGACTACGTAAGGAAGCTGTGCTAACTTGTGCTTGGGAAACGGGACGTTTCTGGTGTCTCTCTGAGGGGGCCCACGGCAAGCGCTGCTGGCGGCTCCTGCCCCTGGCCCCGCAGGTGCCCCGCCGCAGCACGCAGCCAGGCCACACGCTCCGGCAGGCCCCGTCGCTGCCAGAGGCGGCGGCACCGGCTCGGCGGTCGCTCCTTCTGCGCCAACCCGAACGGCAGCGGGAGTCGCCGGCGGCGAGCGCTCGCCCGCCCTCCGCCAAGGACAGGGCGGACATGGCCTGCGCCGGCGGCGAGCCCCCTACGGCCGCTCCCCGCAGCCGGACCCTGGGGCGCCGGGCCGGGCCGAGCGGAAGCCGCGCCCCCTCCCGCCGTGCGTGTGCGTGCGTGTGCGTGCGGGGTGGGGCCGGCCTGCCCTGCCGGGAGGGGGAGGGCGCACGGGAGGAAGGAGGAAGCCGCCATCTTGGAGCGTCGAGTCGCCATAACAAGGCACCAAGGGGGAGCGAAAGGATTTTATACCTGGGCGAGGGGGGAGCGCGGCTGGTGGCGGTGAGGACAGGCTGGGGCGCCGAGGCGGGCGTGGGGCGGCGGGAGCGGGGCGGGGGGAGCTGCTTGCCGCCTGGCCGAGCCTCGCGGCCTGCGGCGGCCCGCGGGAGCGGCGGGGCCTGGCGGCGCCGAGGGGGCCGCGGGCGGGGCAGGGGCGACCGGGCCGAGCCGGGCCGGGAGCGGCCGGGCCGCGGGGCCGTGGCGCGGGGCGGGGCCGTGGCGGCGCTTGTTGCCGGCCGTGGCGGCGGGCGGGGGCCGCCTCATTGTTCGCGGGCGGGAGGTGCTGGTGTGGCGCAGCTTCGTTTGGCGGGCGGCGCCGGCCCCGCGTCGCTCTCCGCCACGGCGGGGCCGACGCCGCAGTGCGGCCCGGGTCCTCCGGAAACAATGGGCACGGCGGGAGTCGACGCGGCCGGGCGGGCTGCGCTGCCGCTTTGTGCCGCGGCCGCCCCGGCCTGGCCGAGGCGCGGGGGTCAGCTGCCGGAGGAGCACAGGGAAGGGTCCGGCGGCGGCTGCCCCGGGCGCTAGCCCGGCCGCCCGCTTCCGTGGGCTGCGCTAGGAGGGCAGAGCCAGGGTGCGGGGGGTGCTTTTTTTTTCCACCGGACCGGCGGTTTGCGAAATGGTGGCGCTTCTCGGCTCGGCACGGGGAGGTTTGCTGGGGCTGTTCGATGGGGCTGTGCCTTTTGCTTTTATCTCTGCCCTTCTGAAGGGTGGTTACGAGCGAGGGAGGTTGAGGGACCGAGGGAACCCCTCGGCGCCGTTATCCGGGTCTTGTAGGTGGACCCCGGTGACTTGTGACTCGTCCGGTTTTTGCAAAGTTAATGGGCAGGAGAAAGCTCTCTTCAAAGGCGCCTTGAAACAGCGCTTCCAGCTGGGAAGATAGCTAGCAGAAAAATCCTGGTTCGGCAAACTTTACAGTTTTGCTGGGAAGCTGAAACTGACATGCTTGGAGACAGCTGGGAAGTCTGGGAAGAGTCTGAATTCCTTTTCCATCCTCTTGAAAGGCTCTTGAACTTACCTTTTAGTCACTGGGGAAACTGCGCTTTTTTTGTGGACGCTGAAATTAGGAAGCAGTAGCCTGCTGGTTTTTCCTTTGCGTTTTCCCAAGGTATGGACACATTGTGATGAGTAATTGTACAGGCAAGCCTACATTCTGTTGCTTCCAAAAGGTTTTGGACTGGAAATGTCTTGGATCCTTAATATCATCATAAGGGGGTTTTCAGTTCTGGTCCATGCTTGCTTTGTGTAAGGTGCAGACTTGGTATTCTCTTTACAGGTTTGTGAACCTTTCCATTAAATACGGTGTCAATATTATTAAGTCACGTGTACCAAATGTTATCTTTTGGGCCAATAGGAGTTGTTACTGACAGCTGGAAGGTAACATCATGTGGAACGCATAAGCAGGAAGCTAGGTATCCAGTGTAAACGTGTATTACTCACTGATTCAGTTTAGACTCAGTCACTTAGTAGCTTCCTGTTTTGTGAAGTCTGTCAGTTCAGCTTGATGATATTGTTTGTTTTGCTATTCCAAATGTTATTAAGTCAATGACCAGTTTAAAAACTTGAGTAAGCTGGTTGAACTAAATTCTTGGGTTGGAGGGTAAGCTGGGGGTGGTGGTGTCTGTTTTTTTTCCCTTCCCCTTCCCCTTCCCCTTCCCCGAAGGTAACATAGTTTCTATTTCCCTTTGGAAGTGAAAAGCACAAATAGAGTAACTTTAAGGTCTTGTCAATTCTACCTTGAATGTTCACTTGATATTGCGGTCCAGTTTCCTGTCCCAAACTTGTGCATAACATTGTTGCTTGGCATTTCAGGGCTGCTTTGCTGTGTTCCAGAAGCGGGAGAATTTCAAGAACTAGCAAAGCAATTGTTAGAATTCATGCTTACTTTACAGGGAGGGGGCAGTTAGTATTTTTCAAATGCTTACTCACGGGAAGGCTGCTGCAAGCATAGCCGTTTGCAAAATTATCTTTGGTGACTGAGGGTGGTGGGCACAGCTTTAGAGAAAAGGGAAAAAAAGTTTTGATGTGTGTCTTGGTAATTATCACGGAGAAGACAGAAAAGTGAGTAGTGTTGCATGCTGCCTGGGAAGAAGTGATTCTTAAAATACAAAGGTAAATTGATGTGATTTGTGTAGCTAAAATTCAAAACTAATTGTTACTGTCTGCTTCTCTTGCAGATTGAAGCAAGTGAATTCTGATATAACTCAACTTTGTTAGAGGGCTTTTTTTAAAAAAAAGTTGATCCACAGTGCATCAGAGCAAGTTACTACTTTACTTTTGAGTGACTTACAGGTGCTTGCCTGCATTGCAATAAAGGACTCATATATTGAGCAAGACTTATTTATCTCTTCGTTTTGGAGAGTCTAATAAACTGTTATTACAGTTTCTGTACTGACTTTCAAAGTTTTAAAGTCTAAAAAGACATCTTTAAAAATAAAAACATGAGCACGGCCAGAACAGAGAACCCTGTTATAATGGGTCTATCCAGTCAGAATGGGCAGTTGAGAGGCCCTGTAAAACCCAGCGGGGGCCCAGGAGGTGGAGGCACACAAACTCAGCAACAGATGAACCAGCTGAAAAATGCCAACACAATCAATAATGGCACTCAACAGCAAGCACAGAGTATGACCACCGCTATTAAGTAAGTGTTTATATCGGCTGCTAGAAAAGTAATGTTTAAAAGTTGTGTGTGGGAAATTGATTTTAGGTTCCCATTTTAAAAAGTTTTCTTCTGTTGTGATACTGGCTGTTGAAGTGTCCTGTGACATGTGTGACAAAACGAAAGCTGTATTTCTGTGTGCAAGCCTCTCTCTGACAGTGATCTTTGCAGTGTGTTTGTTGTGAAAATAGAGTTTGATGATGCTTTCCTTTTCAGAGTGTGTAGCCTCCTGTCAGAGGTAGTCCACTGAGCAGCAGCAGTGGCAGCATCTTGTTTTCTTGGCTTGTTGCGAGTGATATGAGAGGGAAGTTGGGGAGTGGGGAGGAACTGAACTGAAATTTAAGGCAGAGAAGGAAATGCCAGCTAGTCTCAGCCCAGTTGTGTATGCTTTTCAGTTGTTTGTTGCAGTTCTTTGTCATGGTGAGAAACTCCTTGTTTTCTGTCATTGTTCTTAAGTAATAGTGCTTGCTTTCCTTGGTGTAATTCTCCGGCTTGAATTCATCAAAGCGTGAGCTGAGATACTTTGATGGTAGGACAGTATCACAGTGATACCATATTGATTTTGGAACTGTGCTAATAAAATGTGAGTGTGCTGGTTGAAAATTCTGAAAGATGTGAAAGACTTGGATGGTGCAGCAATGTGTTCCTCCCCCCACTCACCTCACCCATGGTTCCTTCTCTCCCAAACAACATTCACGTTCAGTTTAACTCGGTTGTGAAGGAGATGCCAGCTGTCAGCAGGGAGTGGGTAATGGAATACTCAGGTTCTTAAAGTTTGCCCAACTCATTTCTACCCTCCCCCCCTTTCTTTTAATGAGCTACTGTTGTGAAACTGATGAGCTAAACCTGTGAAAATTCACTCATGACTTCCTGGGATTGGGGAAGAGAAAGGACTTTGTCTGTACAGTGGATTTTGAGGGAGCATGGGTGACTTGAGTCTCGCTGAGAGCAAAAGACAACGTTTGATCAACAAGTGTAACATGCTGAATTTTCTCCCCAAAAGTGTGTTTTATTTTCTCACATTACTCACAGATTAAGAATGGGTGTTCCCTGGGCAATAGAAATTTTTTCTTTTTAAGTGATGAAATATTCTCATCTGTTTTTGTTATAGCTAGTTTCTGTCATATGACTAAGTCAGTCCTCAGTTTTAAATCTGTATTCTACCAGATTGAGTCAGTGGCCTAAAAATGGGACTTGAATCATGACTGGATAAAAATTTCTCCGATTCCATGTGTGCTTGACAGACTGCTGATTTTCTCTGTTTACAATTCCCTGCCTGTTGCATCCTGCTGAGCTCAGAGACAACTTGAGCTCGTATGTGTAGGTGTTTTTAGCTTTCAGGAAGTGAAAATATTATGTGTTCGTCACTGTATCTAAGAAAATGCAAAATGAAATTATTAAACCAGAATTTTAAAAAAAATTATTTTAATTTCATTTTTGGTGTAGACCTGGTGATGACTGGAAGAAGACTTTAAAACTCCCTCCAAAGGATTTGAGAATCAAAACTTCGGTAAGGATGGTTGGATTGTAGGAATAAATGTTAAATAAATGATGTGGGAGAAGCTGCAGTGGCAAAATATTTGTCCTAAGCAAACAAAAGCAGTTCAGCTCCTGCTGTTTTAAGTGAAGAATTAATTTGTTCTGCAGCTGTTTGGGAGAGAGGCTTCTCTTGGGAAGCTCAAAACCTGGGTTTACTGTGGATTTCTTACTGTATTAGCGTTACAGCATGGGACTGATTGTCAATGTCTTTTGCAAGGGTAGATCAAAAGATGTCAGTGTGTGTTTACAGTACTGTGTTTGGTTATGAGAAAGCTAATGTTTCCTTCTCCACTACATGGTATTGCCCAGATGAGTGGGAGCTCCTGTATAGTATTGGAATGCACTTTGTGGCCTTCCTGCATAGGCAGTCTCTCATTGAGTCAGACCAGTCTACAGCTGTGGGATGTATGACCTAATCTTATGCATGTGCTTTTTTTGATTATTCAGGACGTGACCTCCACAAAAGGAAACGAGTTTGAAGATTACTGTTTGAAACGGGAGTTGCTGATGGGAATTTTTGAAATGGGCTGGGAAAAACCATCTCCTATTCAGGTTGTTTACAAACAGACTACTTGCAGAAACATTTGATTTTTATAAATGTATTAAAATTCTTATGCTTAAATGTTGGATACTTGTATCATGGTTTAGGAAACTGGGATTGTGAACAGTAGAACTTGGCCCTTCGGGAAAGGTGAGAATTTCTAACACTTGATTAAATCACTGAGTCTTACAGTGGGTGACTTAAGAGATATGACTGATTGACATTTTGGAGAAGTTAACTTGGCTGGATTTTCCTTTTCACTTTGAGGCCATTAGTACATTAATCCTCTGGTCAGTAACATCCTTCACATAAGCAATCCCAGTGAGAACAGGGCTGTTCTGGAAATGTTTTGAAAAACTTGAGTTATCGTAGGCTACGTACCTTTAGTTGTTACAAAGATAACTGTGGTTTTATCCCAATCTTAGCTTTTTTCTTCTTGTAAGCACCTGGAAGGAGCGTGATGAGGAGATTATGGGAGAGAGATTAATAAGTTAGCAAATTTACTTCTCTGTCACTCCATCTTGCTTTTACTTGTAAGGCTTGTTCTGTTAAAAGCTGTTGATGTGTAAACTTCAGGCAAGTGGGGAGGTTGAACTCCCTTTTAATGGCTCTTTGAAGGATTATCATTGACACAGCTCTGCCACTTTATCTCCTTAAGACATGAAAAAGCTATGGCTTTTAGGTAATTTGTCTGCTTTAAAACCAATTCTAACCACGTCGCCTTTCCAAAACGCTGAGGGTTTTTTAGATGCTGCTGTAAAAGACAGTAAAGTGAAAAATACTTGGGGCTTGCGTTTGAATGGCTGAAGTTTCAAAAGGAAAGCCTGCTGGTATTATGAGAAGTATATCACAGGAGTGTGCAGGTTTGAACTACGTGGGCTGAGGTGGTTCTGATGTCAAGGTGTAGGTGGGTATCTTTTTTCCACAGGAGGAGTTTGCCAGTGACAGTCTCTTCACTTGGTTTTTTTTCCTAATTTTTTGCTTTTTTCCTAAATGTGTCAGTATGGGTTTATCAATCCTTTTCTCTTATAACCAGTCCAGATAAGGACTTCGAAGAGGGATGTGGAGGGTGGAGCTATTGCTTTGCTGGGGAACTTTTTACTAATAGGCTTAACTCCTTCCTTTTGTGAGTCTGTGATGCTTGCTGTTGCAGGATACTCTGTGAAGCAATTGGATTTCACATGGTACTGTTAGCAAGGAGAGTTAAATTTTGCCAGCCCTTCAGCGAGCATGGCTTATGATTGCTCATGTGCTGTCTGTCATTGCATTTCAGGAGGAGAGCATCCCCATTGCTTTATCTGGTAGGGATATCTTGGCTAGAGCGAAAAATGGAACAGGCAAGAGTGGAGCCTACCTCATTCCTTTACTTGAACGGCTAGACTTAAAGAAGGACAATATACAAGGTCAGTTGAGATGGGTCTCACTTAGCTGCAGCCAGGTAATGGTGTCAGTTGCCACACAGTGGATGTTAATCTAAAACTGGTTTGTGAAATTGAGCAGCATAGGTTATCTGTTTGTACTTTCATTGAAGTTTAATGGGGAGTGGTGGAGGGGAGGTGAAATTTTAAAAGTCCCACAGTTGCTTTCAAAATCTTGAAATGAAAGGTGTCTTCTGGACTTTACCATCTTGCCCTGGAAAGCAGGTTGGGAGTAATAAGCAAGTATGCTGGCTGGGGGACTCATGCAGAGGGGCAGAGAACACTTGCATGGAATTGGCCTTGTTGTAATCAGTTTCTTGATCGGGATATCCAGGATGGAGCTCCAAAACCATAGGAATGTAGCTTTCATAAAGTCTCTGTCTTCTCTAAGGATTAATACATAAGATAGTGTGTTCCTAGTAACTCACACTGACGCTTTTAACTTTCAGCAATGGTGATTGTTCCCACCCGTGAACTAGCCCTGCAGGTCAGTCAAATCTGTATCCAAGTCAGCAAACACATGGGAGGTGCCAAAGTGATGGCAACAACGGGAGGAACCAATTTGCGAGATGACATAATGCGGCTTGATGATACAGGTTGGAGCACTTTTGCTGTGCCACAGTTGCTCTTTGTTTGTGGCTTTTACAGTGTGGCAGTGGAATTTCTGCTTGTTGTTGTTTGCCTGTTACAGAACATAGACTACAATATGTCTTGTTCACTGTTCGTATGCTGTCATTATTTGCTCAAACTGTTCGTACGAAATGTGGCCATGAATGCTGGAAATGTTGTTTCAGTCACCCTAACCTTTTTTTTTTTGCTCTTCTAACCTTACAGTGCATGTGGTGATAGCTACCCCTGGGAGAATTCTCGATCTCATCAAGAAAGGAGTAGCAAAAGTTGAGCATGTCCAGATGATAGTATTGGATGAGGCAAGTTGCTCATGTTAAATGTTTTGGGATTTTAACACCAAGCTAAAGCAATGATGTGTCTCAGCGAGTCTCCTTGTTATGCACAGCAGCAAATCAGCTTTGCTTAAGAGACATTCTAAGGTTATAGCACATCCATTTCTCAGTATTTTTGAGAAGGTGTTTTGGCAGAAGAATTTTTCTGCATGTGAAACTTTTAAGAAAACAGCCTAGGAAGATTTGCTCTTGTCACCTTTGCTGTTCCTGTAGGATAGACTAATGGTCTATTCTGAAATGAAGGAATGCATTTTGTTTGGTTTTAATTTAAGGAGTGAGCTGTGCTTACCATGTGATTGTATACAGAAGTGATTTATGAACATCCAGTAGCATACAGGCTTCTGAGTGGCAGGTTGAGAAAAAAGTGTGAAAGCTCTTGATGACTCTGATAGGAACCCTGTTAGCTGTTCAGATTCCATATGTTTTGCCTGAATTTGATTCTGTTTAAATCAAAGTAAAAACCATGAGAGGGTAAACTTCCTTTTACTGATGAATCCTGTCTCCAGCAGCTAAATCACACATCTTCTGGAGCACATGATGTGTGCTCCAAAGGGGACAGTCCCATGATAAGGGCAGGGAGAATGCTCCTGGTGGTTTGGTTTGAGTTTTTTTCCCCAATATGGTACTACCAGAAGACTGAAATCTTGCCCCATTAATTTAACTTACTCTTTGCTACCTCTGTTGTTACAGGCAGATAAGTTGCTGTCTCAAGATTTTGTTCAAATAATGGAAGACATTATTCTGACGCTACCTAAAAACAGACAGATTTTGCTCTACTCAGCCACTTTCCCTTTGAGTGTACAGAAGTTCATGGTGAGTGCAGATGTATTCATGTGCATTTGATGGTGGTGACATCGCACAGGAAGTGTGTGGATGAGTGGTGTATGGCTGTTTGTGCTTATTTTTGTTAATGCATCCAAACTTCACTCATTTAATCTAAATCAGCCTAAATCTAGGACAGAGGTTTGAAAATAGTTTTTTGACCTGCAGTCGCATTCATGGGAAAGCTAGGTATGCACAGTTCTTACCTATAGGGTACTGTGTACTGTTTGCCACTTTGTATGTTAATTACATGTCATTTGTGCTGATTTGCTTCCAGAGGGTGCTCCTGTTTGGCCTGCTCGGTCACCTTGGATTTATAAGTGATCCTCTGTGAAATTTTACCCATTCTCTCTGTTTTGTGTGTAATGTGAAGTGAGTGGCTAGGTGGTGCATTCTGGCTATGGAGGAAGTTAAGTGTGCCGGAGGCTGGGAAGTACTTAACGTTGTTTTGCATGTAGATCTGCCCACTTAATCTTTATTTTTCAGAATTCCCATTTGCAGAAGCCCTATGAGATTAATCTGATGGAAGAACTGACCTTGAAGGGAGTTACCCAGTACTATGCCTATGTAACTGAACGTCAGAAAGTACACTGCCTCAATACGCTGTTTTCCAGGGTAAGTAGTAGGGCTGGGTCAAGAGCATACAGAAGCTTTTTCCTTTCAGAACCAAGAATGAGACTGAGGGTGGCAAAGATGGCTTAACAATAATTTTTCCTTGTCAAAATGTGCTATTTAGATGAAGCTAAAAATGCGTGCTTTCTGTCTTGCACCTTTGTGTTACAGAACTTTTTTTAATTTTTCCCTCTCTGGCATAAAAATACGTGATGTGGAAGTTGCCAGCAGCATACCTGCTTTGCTTTCATTCTGGAAGGGATTTAGACTTATGTCTTGGATCATTTGTTAGTAAAATGCTGCATTTACAGAGCATGCTACTTATGTGTTCAGCTCCAGATTAACCAGTCGATCATTTTCTGCAACTCCTCTCAACGGGTTGAATTGCTAGCCAAAAAGATCTCCCAGCTGGGCTATTCCTGCTTCTATATCCATGCTAAAATGAGGCAGGTGAGTATGAAGTCTACAGTGGATTGTTCACACCACCCCAAGCTTTATTGTGTAGCTGAATTAAGTCTTGTGCTTACTTTAAATTTGCATGTTCTTTGAAAACTGAATCGCTTTGCTATCCGTGGTTTTAGACACACACCACACGCACCCTCCCTGGCCCTGACCTCTTTCCAGACTATTCAGTGTGGCTTATCAGTTGGTACTTCGCAGTACTTCAGGCCAGGTTAATTAGTCCAGTATGAGCACAGACTGTGGCCAAAAGACACAATTCTTACTGCTGCTGCCTTGCTTTTGCCAGCATGGGGAGCCATGGTAGACTACAGAGTGTAACTGACACAGATGAAAATGAGCCTGATTTAAAGCAAATGACAAAGCCGAATACTCAGCTGAGTGCCCTGTGTGGCTTTGCAAAGAGTAAAGTTTGCACTGTGCAGAGGAATCTGAGAAGTCTGTGAGGAGGCTTTGCTCAAACCTCTTGGTGAAAGCCCCAGCTGCGGTGTGGTGACTGAGTGCGTATGGCCTTGGTGTAGATGATGACAAAGGCCAGTGCAGCTTTGCTGGTGCAGTGGTTTCTGTTAATTGTACGTTAGGTAGCTCACATGTCCTCAAGCTTCATACTTGTAGTTTCCTTGTTTTCAGCAAGTGTACGAAAAGATGTCAGAAGGTTGAAGTGATGCATGTAAAACAGTACTACTTTGAAATCTTTTTTTCATTTTATACTTAAGCTAGAATAAATTCAAATGAAAGCTTTAGAGGAAATGTAGCTTGCTGTTCATGGAACTGACAGGTAATGCCAGTGTTTGATCAGTCAGTAGATGATCTTTGTGAATAAACACAACGTGTTGTGTGCAGAAATTTTCAACTTGCTGATTCCTGCTGTTAATTTTACTCCTTAACAGTGATACTTACTTAATCTTTGTGTGGCCCAAAGTGACTTGTTTGTTAGAGGAGAGTCTTCACAGACAGTTGACTCGTCCACCCCTAATTCTGAATTGGTAGTGAAAGCTTCATTTTCCAGTATGAAGTATTTACTGCCAATTTCATTGGTCAAGGGAGTGAATAAAACATGCTTGGATTTTGTCAGGGGGCTGGGGGAAGATGATAGTCAAAATACCAGTTTAAATTCCTTGCTGTGCATTTCTTGTAATTGTAACTTAAGATACCCCTGAGATGGCTTTGGGGCAGCTGTAGGAGGCTTTAAAACACAGTCAGGTAAGTCAGGTGACCAAAGGCCCCTCTGGTAAGTTCTTCGGAATATGTGGGAATGAAGTGCTAAAAATGTACTGGCACCTTTATTTGACTCAGCTGTCATCTAGTGAGGAGGGGGAGGAATTTGTGTGATTGAAGTTTGGTGTTTGTAAATTGAATGTTCCTGAAAGTCACAGCTGTTTTTCTCTTTGTTTCGTTTGTTTTTATAATATATATAAAATGTATGTATTTCCAGGAGCATCGCAATCGTGTGTTCCACGATTTCCGAAATGGCTTATGCCGCAATCTTGTTTGCACTGGTAAGATTTCGTAAACATTTTCCTGTTTCTAAAGGTTGTGATAGAAAGCAGATTAGCCATTAGCCGAGGTATAATAGAGAACTTGATTTGTAGTAAAACTAGTATGTTTTCACAAGATGTCTTTTTCAAGCCTGCATGTAGCAGGGTGCAGCACTCCTTTAGACATGTAGATTTTTGTCTTTCATGACAAACTGTCAAGGTGCAACTTGCTGACAGATGACTTAAATAGTGCAGAAAATACTATCACAGTAATGTTCTCTGTAGACTTTGATGTGTGAGTGCTCTCTGCGTTGTGGGGCCATAAACTTCACGAAATATTCATAGAACTGTGGCTAGAATCACCTGAGTAAGTTTTGTGGATTCTTCAAATGTTTATAGCTCACCTTTTCTAAATATTTTTGTAGTTTTGATTGGCCTCTGTGTGATCAGAGTTCTCCGTTGTATGGCTGCTGCAGCAGTGCCTGCTGATCACTACGTGTGTCTGGATTGTCTTAACAAAAAACACTAGAAGCGGAATAAAAATAGTTGAGCTAGTGGGATGTAGTTCAGATGCTGAGTCTGTTGTGACATTGGTAATGCACAGTCACGTGTGAGGAGATGCTTGTATAAGATGACCTGCTGAGAAATAGTCTAACATGGAAAAAAATAGCTTTGTGCTCATTACTTTTTCAGCATAGATTTGCAGATCTGGTGTTTTGGTCATTCTCCTGATGTTATTCTTGTTTATAATGGATAAAGAGCAAGAAAAAGCTGTAACAGAATTGTATGTAAACTGTCTTTGATACAAGGAAAGCTTGTATCTGGAAGGTAGTGCAAGCCAATGTTAATCACTGTTAATCTTCCCACCCTAAATACTGTCAGCATTTGATCTGCTTGAAATTAACTTTGTGACGTGGATTGTCTTTCAGATCTGTTTACCCGAGGTATTGATATTCAGGCTGTGAATGTGGTGATAAACTTTGATTTCCCAAAGCTGGCAGAGACTTACCTCCATCGTATTGGCAGATCAGGTGAGAGGAAAAACATCTTTTAGGTACGGCTTTGCTGATGACTGTGATGTTTCTTAGGCTCGAATTGGCTTCTGTTTTTTTATTACTGTATCTGAGAATTAACTTTAGTTAGCTGTGATTTTTTTTTTTTTTTTCTTTTCCCCTGACCAGTTCATTCTTGGTATCATCTCTCAACAAATATCTAAATAAAGGGCTGGTCTTTTGAAACTGGCCTGAACAGCCCAATATGGGGAGGGGGGAAAAAAAAAAAAAGCGTATTGTGCCTTAATCTCAGGAGACTTCCTGGTGTTCCTGTTTGCAGTTTGGGAAAATTCTATACTGAACACTTAGCTTCTGTGGTGTATTAAGCCTAGTTTTCTTCTGCCTGTGCCAGGGTATATTTCTAATGTCAGGACATCAGCAAAATATATCCTTAAGAAAGGCAGTAAACAAAGGAACTCTGTATACTTGAGCTTTGTAGTTCAGGCTTGTTCAAGAATTCTGTTCCTGAAGAAGGGTTGGACATACATAATGCAGTAGTGGAAGACTTCTAGCTGGTAATTAATAAGGAGATATGGTCAAAGCATTTTGAACCTCCTGGGTTTTCTTATTCCTACAGCAGTACAAAACTCCTTACCAAAAACTGATGTGAAAGTTGTAGAGACCTGTGTTGGGGCCTGGGTTTTTTTTTATCATTGGTGATAACGACAGTTCTACAGTCTGCAGACTTTTTCAGTCAGCCTTCTATTACTCAGTTTGGTCTTTTTTTTTTTTTGTCCTTTTTTTTTTTCCCTCCTTTCTTGTCAAGGTCGCTTTGGTCATCTTGGCCTGGCCATCAACTTGATCACCTATGATGATCGATTCAACCTGAAAAGTATTGAGGAGCAGTTGGGAACTGAAATTAAACCCATACCAAGCAACATTGACAAGAGCCTGTATGTGGCAGAATACCACAGTGAACCTGTAGAAGATGAGAAACAGTAAACATGTGCGTATGTAAATGCCTTCCTGAATAGAGAAGTTGTGTTGGATGAAAGAAGTGCTGATGTGTGAATGTAACCACAGAGGGAGAGGGAAACTGCTGTGCTGAAGAGGCTCTGAATGTGAAAACAGGGGGTTGAAATAGACCATCTGTGCAAGGAATTCTGTGGATGTGCTGAAGCTGGGAGGGGGGGAATGAGTAATTTTTAGTTGTTCTAATTGAAACGCTGACCATACACTCAGGAGACCAAAAATCGGGGAAAGAGGGGAGTGGGGAATGGTGTTTGGAGAAGCCAGGATGGGCTGCTAGGAATCTAAGGAATTCTTTCTGTACTTTGTAACTAAAAGGAGAAATCGATGAGGGGCAGGGAGGAAGGTAGTCCTCAAAAAGATTAGAGAAAATGGATAGCTTTGAGAACAGTGCACTAACAGGAGAGCCTGAACACCTCACCAGTTAGAACAGATTCAAGCTGAAGGTGCTGCATCTTTTGCATCCTTTGGGTCATAGAACTCCTGCAAGTAAACAAATTGGGTAGAGAAGCTGTAATTCATCTTTGCTGCCACTCGAGGTCGTCTACATAGCCTTTGAAGAAAATGAGGTGTGCTGTCAGAGATTCTGAAGTATGCCCTTTCTGATCTTTGTCTGAGGAGAAACTGCTAAGTTGAGTCCCATAAGAAGAAAACTCACCCTGGATTGCAGTCCAGCAGAATAGCTACAGGACAGTGTTTGATCAGGTTTTAGTTAAGATGCAGTACGGTGCAAGATCTGACACTGTACAGTTTGGATTGAAAAATCATTCTTTTGTGTACTCTTCCTGGAGATGGTGAATTAGAAGTAGAATCCCAGTGAAGTTGCTGAAATTCTTCTCGGGTGACACAAAAAAAAAAAAAGCGGCCATAGAAGCAGACTGCTAGATAAGTCCTGAAGGACAGCAAAGGAGTAGACAGTTGTGCTCCATGAGTGTAACAGGGTGTTAGCAAGCACCTTTGTGTGCGAGGCTGTGGTTGAGGTTGAGCTGTTCCAAGTGCCCTTTGCTTTTCCAGAGCTGCTGTGTAGTCAGTGTGATTCATTACTTTTGTTCTGGTTTTGCATAGAATTGGTGGTAACTGTTCGTGTTGTGGTTGTTTTTTTGGTTTGTGGTTTTTTTTTTTAGGCTTTTGATTACACATGCCAGACGGTGAAGCCCTTTGATCCGGATCTGTGACACATCGTTTCTTTGGGGATACCCTTCTCTTTGTGGGTTTTTCTTCGTCTTTTCATTTTGGAACTATGAAGACTAAAGAGCTTGGCCTTTTTTTCTTTTTAAATTTGGCAGCAAGGAAGAAAGAAGATAAAAGGAATGTCTTTTTGTTTTTCCACTTGTTTGCACTGTGTGCTGGTTGAACATTAGTTGCACTAACTGCTGGTTTTAAATTTTTCTTTTCTTTGGGTGGGAGGGGCAGCAAGGGAAGAAGAGAAACCCTGAAAAGAGAAGAATCTTGATGAACGCAAGCTTGTCTGCTATTTCAAATTCTTCAACCATCGACTGAGTGCATTTCAACTTCTCCCTGGTTACTCATCTGTTTTTAAGCTAAAGAGCTTGTTACTTATTCGTGCAAAGTGCCTTATGCTATGAGACCATTCAGAATATCACCTTTCCGACACAGCCCAAGGATTCAACAGACGTTTTTGGTTTCAGGTCAAAGTTCCCCTCTCTTCCCCCTCTCCTCCTCCCCAAGTACTCAAGCCCAGGGCTGGGAGGTGAAACCTATTGGTAATACTACTTTTTTCTTCAACTTTTTTGTTTTGTTTTGTTTTCTTAATTGGAGGAGTTGATATGCATCTGCAGTTCACCCACACTGTAAATACCTGTATTTAAAATGAAACCAACTTAAAATCTGGGCTGATTAGGTGCAGCATCATAGCTCCAGAAGGAAAGAGTAGCCTGTCATCCTTTGCAGGAGCCATAAGAAAAGCCCTATGCTCTAGCAGAACACTAAAGACTGGTTTCCATAAAGAGTCTCCATTAGTAGTTACAGCACTTGATATGTAGACTTGTTTCAGAGCCATGGCCCTCTTTCTTCTGGTGCAGTGTGTCCCATAGAAATTCAGATGTGTATATTGTACAAACTTTGTAAATATGATTTTTTTTTTCTGTTTAGGTTCATGTATAACTTTTTCTTTTGTGATGAAGGTTGCTGGGGTTAAAGGGATTAGACTGATTATGGGAGCAGCTAAAGATGAGAGGGGCTCAGTTTTCTGCAACACTAAACAATGCAAAGTGCTCTGATGTCTGTGAAGAGCAGGCCTCTACAAGTGTCCCTTGTCAGGGTGGGTATGCTGTGGTGCTAGCAACACTGTCCTGTGCCGCTTGTATGGAAGAGGTCATTTGTGGGGCTGCAGGGCCTTCAAATCTGTAGCTGAATTTGAGACACTCTTTGATTTCCCCCTTAGAAACTTCAGGAACTTGACAAGCTGTGAAGGGGGCTGTGACCTGTGTTCCACCATGGCATGAGGGAAATCCAGCAGGTGCCAGTGTTGCTGAGCTGTTGTATGCCTCAGGCATGGATTTGGGTTTAAGAGAAACCATAGAAAACCAATTTACATGCATAAACTTACAGTTCTGGACCTTTGTGGGACTGATTTACTTCCTGCAGCATCGTGCATTTTCTGCCCAGAGCGGCCTCTATGCTGACTTGCAAGCAGGTGAGGGCAAACCCCTGGTAATGTCCGAAGCTGCAGAAAGCTGCTTGCTGTCTCCTGTTTTGGCACGACTCGCTGTCTGTCATTTTGCATTGTATATTGCTGAAAAGTGCTTTCCGGTCAAGTAGTGTTGCTTTAAATTGTGCCCCTCCCAACATGCTTGAAGTTTGGCCTGATCTACAGGCAAAAGGAGTGAGACAAATCAAAAACTGTACTCTTTTTTTAAAAAAAAAAAATTCCCTTTTAGCCTGTTCACCAACACTGTCAGGAGGCACTTGAATGAATGTGGTCCCTTTTGCTTGGTCCTTTCTTGCGTATACAGATGCTGCATTCACACCACGCTTGCTTACCTTTGACGCAGGAATGAATTGTCTTAACTTCTCCCCATTTTGACCCTTTTTCTTTCTTGAAATTTGAGTCCAATTGTTAGGAACTACAAGGTGGACTTATCCATCCCATTTCCTTGAGGATCAGAAACATAAGACAGGTGCCTCCTAACAACTTAACAAGATGGAAAGGTTTTTGCGTTTGGGATTTTTTTTTTTTTTTTTGTCAGCAGTGACTCCGTAATTGTAGCAAATGCTGCACTAGAGTACAAACTCAAGAGCTTGGTCACAGACACTCTGTGAGCCACACAGCTTACATCTGACTGGCAGGTACTAAATGTAAACAATCCTGGGGTGCTTTTTGGGGGTGGGGGGGTGGGACTTTGCAGGTGGTAACTTTGACCAAAAGTAAAATCTTGCTCTTGTACTGCAGCCAGCTTATGATTTTCCAGAGAGACAGAAGAGGGATCATTTTAGTGCAACAGACATGAAAAATGTAAATAAAAGTTTTGTATCTTACCAGGGCATGCACATGTAATAAGAACAGGATAACGATGTTGAGTCAGATGTGTATGCTCTGCTTGGATTTGTGGTAGGTTAGCCTGGTGCCATGCGTTGATGGTCCCTCTTAAAGCACAGAACTTTTGAAAGTATTACTTTGAACTTGGCCTCTACTTGAGGAGTGGCACTTACCTAAACTATCAGGGGGCACCAGTTTTAGGTGGCTTCTTATCAAGAAGGAAGCGGCTTATTTTTGGTGCTAGTAGGCTATCTATAACAGACATGATCTTGCAAATGGAAAGATGCTCCAAAGGACTAGGGTAATCCTAGTGGTTTTCTTTGTTTTGTTTTTTTTTTTTTTTTTTTTTTTTAATTTTATTTTGGGGTTTTGTTTGTTGTTTTTTTCCCTACTCAGGAGTAAGTAGTGTGTACAAATCTTGGCTTGCTGAGATTCCTTGCAAGCTCCTGGTTTTGCTGGTCATGTGCCAGCCTTTACATTTACACATTAGTTGGAGCCTTCAGTGATGAGCCCTAGGTCAGATACTGCCTCTGACAAAGATAATGTGGCTGAGAACCTGATGTATTCTGCACTTTTCCCCTCGGAGGTCTAAAAGTGTCATTCTGTGAATCTGACAAAATGGAGCTCCACAGCTGGGTGAAGTGGCTGTGAAGGGAGTGATGCCACTCTTCAGGCAGCTTACTTGAGAGAAACTGTAAACTGGTCTCTGGGTGCACACTGTTAGGAGTGCCCTGCAGTTGTGGAGGGCTTTTCCCAAAGGGAGGGGGGTGGGCTGGTCTCAAATACACGTTTCAATTTCCAGAATGAGATGGGAGCATCTTTCCTTTGCCCTCTGTGACTTTCCTTGTGGGTAAGAACAGGAAGCTCAACATGAATTCATGTTGTATACATGTTGGTATCAAATCATCTCATTCTGATCTTTTGTTCTTTATTTTTACTTGGGATGGGGGAGGGTGTCTGCTCCAGGGATTTAAAAATGCTTCACACGCTTGGTTGTTTTGTTTTTTTGGTTGGTTGGTTTTGTGGTTTTTTTTTTTCAAAGGACTGATAGGACACAAACCTGAGCAGATGGCTGTCCTGCCTCAGTTTCCATTCTAGAGGTTATGGAGATGCCATGCCATATCCCCTGAGCTGATGTTGCCGTGGTTCTTGTCCTTGTGCTGGACTTCGTAGTGCCGCTGGGGCTGAGCAGCTGTTGCTTTCTGAGGACAGAGTGAATTTTGTTCCCAGGAACTCCAGCAGTACGGCCACTGTGGTAATAGCTGGGCAACAGTAGTCCATGCAGGGAGTTTTCAGATTGCTGTGTGACCTTCTGGTCTGTCTTTTGTGAACCACGGTTTACCTTCATAAAATAAACCTGGTCTCTGGACCAAAGAGCATGCATCTGATCTTCAAAATGAGCCTTTGGCAGGTTATCCTATAGGTTTTGCTCAGTTCACCCTCATGTTGCTAAACCGTCCCTGTGTGGAAGCATTGTTAAATTCTGCTGTAGACAAGTTAGGGAAGGGTAAGGAGGGGTGGGGGGGAGGGATGGGTTTATTAAGATACAGCCTTGCTGTATTTTAACCAATAATTACAGGGAAGGGGTGTCAGGAGAAGAAAATAGTCACTGTTCCCTTTATTGAAAGAAACTGGAACTTTTATTTCAAGAAAAGTTATTTGCAATTCAAGTGGAATATTGTAATCCACGAGTCCCTAGTGAAGAAGTTTGTATTCTTACCGTTAACCAGCAAACAATATGGACTAGTCCTTGAAAACATTCAGGGGAGGGAGGGGAGAATTGGCTTTCTGTTAAATCGGTAATTGGCAGACTCCAGCGGAGCTCCAGTTTTGTTGAGAATGTATTTTCTCTGGCTGTATGTGCGTCGCAGCACTGACTTGTGAAGAGCTTCATGAGTTTCAAGTGCAAAAAAGTTGAATGGTAAAATCCTGATTTTGTTGACTAAAACTCAATAAAAGCTCCCTGGAAATCCAGTTCGGTCTCATTTTTTTTCTTCGAAAAGCACTGAGCAAAAAACATGCACACCTCTTTGTAGTGAACCCTGGCACATCAGATGCCTGCAGCCATCTTTGGAGAGAAGCCTCAAGGAGAGGAGTCAATTTTGATAAAGGGAAAGGTGCTCTGCCTGTGAGAGCAATGCTCAGCCACAAGAATCATTCTCTTTTTGTCCAGACCCTCCAGCCTAGGCAGTATGTGCTCTTCCAGGGGGCAGTGCTCCACAGTCTATTCTTTAGTAGGCTTTACCTGTTGCTTTGACACCCGGAGTTTCTGCAGCAGTGCAGCAGAATCTTTCCATCTTTCATCAAGAGTCACCCCTGACCTCTGCTTCGCTGGCTGCTCGTGTGCCAGGAAAGCTCTTGTGTGTGCTGTGCCTCTGGTCATGTCAGTTTACCTGCAGGACAGCCATGGGAGTTTCTGTTCCACGGGTAAACAGAGGAAGTGGGATGTGATGTGATGGGCTCTTCTGACCAGAGTGACTTGTGGTCTCAGCTGAAGTATCAGTGAAAGGTGCACCGCTTTTTTTGCTCGCGCTTAGGGGAAAGCTGGCTAGAAAGGCAGGCAAAGCTGCTGCCTGCCACGCTTTAGTTAATACTATATTCCCAACCCATGGTTCTTGCAAGCAGAGTAGCTGAATTGGCAGTTAAAACCAGGAGTAACGTAAAAACTATTTGGGAATCCTTGTGGAAGAGGCCTTGTGAAACTACATACAGCTGAAGTGCAGTGTGAAAATTCCATGGTATGTGTCAAACACAAGACTGTGGCTTTTCATCAGGCAGCTCTGTAAGTGATGGGGTGCGGGAAAAGGGTTGCCCTATTCTGAGCACTAACCTCTGGAGCTTGAAGCTGGTAATGCCATGAAAGCTGAAAATAGTTTGAAGCTGTGACCAAAGCTCCACGTTGGGGATCAGTACAAGACCTTCTGGAGACTGGAACTCAGTGGCTGCTATCTGAAAACCTCATGGGTAACTTGTCCAGCATAAGTATAGCAGTAACTGTGTATGCTGAGTTTCTGATTCGTAGATCCTGGAGTTCTTCCTTTTGTTGGATTCTTTGGCTAGAGCCAGCCTGATTTGCTTTAGCTGCACTAGAGCAGTGTGCAGGGTATTGAAAAACTCTGTACTGGTCAGTGAAGAAAAGGGAATGAAGACTGGAAAGAAAGTAATTATGAAGGATGGTGACTTTTGCAGGCTTTTAAAAATTTGGGGGGCTGGGGGGAGCATGTTGGTTTCAGGTGGCTGTGCTGTCACCTGCTCTTAGTCAAAAATTCCACAGACCAAAGCATAGGTGAGCCCCTGAAATCTGCCCAAATGAAAGTCTGATGATAAATACTTCAGTCTGGTTTAGAAGTGTAAACTGACAGCTCTGCCATATTAGGAGCTCGCATGTCAATATGGGGAGGGGTTGTGTGGGTGGGCAGAAAAAAGCCAGTGTTACTGCAGGCAGGGCCGGAATGTCCCAGCATCACCGGGAAGGCTGTAGCCGGCTCGGCTGCAGCATTGTGCAGAGGACAGCGCAGCAGGAAGCGGAGGCTAAAAGCGGGACTGGATGATGCACTGCAAGGAAGGGTGCTGCAGGCCTGGCAGCCTCTGTCCTTTGGGATGCAGCCTGCTGCTGGGGCTGTGCCAGCCTTGTCCGGCACTGCTGCTGGGAAAACGCCAGTGCCTGTGGCAGAGCTGCGGGGCTGCAGCTTCCCTGCGACTGTGCTGTTGGGGATTGCATGCTCTGCTGTGCTCCTGTGCCCCTTTAGTAGCATCCTGTAGCAAGGTGTTAAGTCACTTAAGGGAGCCTGGCTGCCCGCAGGGCTGATGGGCTGTGCCATGCCGGGCTGTGCTGGGGCTGGCCGGAACAGAGTTTGTGTTCTCCTTAGTAGCCCATAAGATGTTTGGCTTTGTGACTAAAACAATGTCGGTGGCACACTGGTCCTTTGGCCACTGCTAAGCAGTACTTAGTGTTGTCTCTTTTGTCTTTTCCCCCCAGCCCAGCGAACAGGCTGAGGGTGCACAAGAACTTGGGAGTGTACACAGCTGGGCCAGCTGACCCCAACTGATGAGGGGATATTCCATACTGTATGATGTCATGATCAGTAATAAAAGCTGCAAGAAAGGAGTGGGGGAACATTTGCAGTTACAGTTTCTGTGTCTTCCCATGGAACTCTTACACATACTGAAGCCCTGCTTTCCAGGAAGGGGCCTGCCAATGGGAAACAGTGAATTAATTCCTTATTTTGTTTTGCTTGCATGCATGGCTTTGCTTCATCTATTAAACTGTCTTTATTTTGATCCACAGGTTTTCAGCTTTTGTTCCTCCAAAACTCTCCCTGCTCCTGTGGTGGGATAAGGGGGGCTCTTAGCTGCTGGCAGAGTGACCCTACTACACAGGCATGTGACGGAGGGGGGTGTCTTGAGGCAGAGCTGGTAGACAATGCTGCTTCAGGCTCCTCGGACACTAGAGCACAGGGTTTTGCCACATGCTTCTCGTCCCTTTACTTGACCTCTGCTGAGGTTGTAGAGGTGACAACAGGCAAATGAACTCGGTCAGCTCATGCTCCTGGGCCACGTGGCACTGGTAAAGCCAGACATGGCTGTCAAACAGAGCTGGCAGCAACGTATGTCCTCTGGCAGATGGCCTCCTGATGCAGCGGAGAAGCAGGGCCTGTAGGAAACGCTGGGCTGGAGCCTGCGGAGCCTCTGGAGGTGCTGCCTGCACGAAACCCTCACACGGCAGGGGCACGAGCCCTGCACTCCCTAGCCCTGGGCCGCACCGTTCTGCCCTGAGACCTGCTCGTGGTGGTTTCCCACAGGCCGTGCGACGCTCCGGTCAGACGCCAGGCGTGAGCGATGGCTGCAGCAGTTCGTGCTAGAAAGTGAAATGGGCGCGGAGGTGCGGGGCCGGTAACTGCAGCAAGGTGACGCCACACTACGAGCCTGCCGCAGTTGCTCTCGTGTCACCCCCGGTGACGCGAGGTGCCCCCTGCCCCCGCTGGCGGCGCCGTGCCCATCCGCACCGCGGCCTGGAGGCAGCGCGGCCCGCCCCCGGGGCGGTACCTGCGGGCAGCCCGCTCGGCGGCGGCCCTGGGGCGCGGCCAAACCGCAGGGCGGCGCCCTCCTTCTGCTCCACGTGACCTGCGCGGGCGCCGGTCACGTGAGACGCGCAGCCCAGGGCCCGACCCCAAAATGGCCGCCTACCTGCAGTGGCGGCGCTTCGTGTTCTTTGACAGGGAGACGGTGAAGGAGCCGGCAGGGCCGGATGGGGCCGGCGGGGCGCCTTTCGCGCTGCCCCCGGGCATCGCCGTCTGCGACTCCGGACGGGGAAACCTGGTGTTCGGGGATATCCTGCGGGGCGGCCGCGCTGGCCCGTGTGGGCCTGCTGGGGTTCGGTAGGCCCGTTGGGGCAGCGGGTGGGCAGCGGGCGCTGGTGGGCGCGGGCCCGGGGTGCCCCGGCCCGGGGTGGCGGCGGGCTCCCCTGCCTGGCCTTTGCCCGTTGAGCAAACCTGGCCCGCGGCGTTGGACACCCCAGGGCTGCTCACCAAGTGCGCTGGCAGCTGCCAGGCTGAGGCAGGTGAGGGGCCGGTGGGGCGGGCGTGGGTTCGGGTAAGGCCGGGGCGCATGCCTGGAAGGGGGTGGCAGGGGAGCTGTCCCCTCTGTGCGCCTTAACTCTGCTGTACATATGGAAGGTCAGATTTGGTTTTTGCCTCGCTCCCTGCAACTCAGTAGCTTCCAGGCTTACAAACTAAGGGTGACGCACCTGTACCAGCTGAAGCAGCACAGTATCTTGGTTTCCATCGGTGAGGATGAAGAGGGCATTAACCCCTTGGTAAGTCAAATGACAATGAGAGGATAATGCATCGGTGTTATGGGTCTTGCTTAAAGAGTACTGCAGTTACCTCAGCTGACCTCTTCCCTTCAGTGGCTTGCTCATTCCGGGCACCGTTCTGCTTGATGCCAGGCCCTGGCCTTCTCATACCTCATGTTTTGTTTATGCTATGTTGTTATTGTTTGTAGGTTAAAGTCTGGAACCTGGAGAAACGAGATGGTGGCAATCCTCTTTGCACACGAATTTTTCCGGCCATACCAGGTAACAAGCCCACAGTTGTATCCTGCCTGACTGTCCATGAGAATCTTAATTTCATGGCTATTGGTAAGTAAAATGGAACTATAATAACTTAAGAAAAATATTATGGTCCTTACTCAGATGTAGGGAAAACTAACAGATAGCACAAAAATCAGCATAGAACATCCTGACGGTTTTCCTTCTCACACAGTTTTTATGTTCTCATGGAGAGATGGTGTATCTTGTGCTGTCCATGAGCTTGAGAAAATAAATACATAAGTTTAGCCTGAGTCTGCGTATGTTACAGTAATAACTTTGATACTTGAAAGAAGAGCATAATTTTAGTTAATGTCATCTTTCCCCGCCAGTCAGTAAGGTTATGCATTTATTGAACTTGATACTAAATTTAGCTTTTGTTGTAGCACAGGAAAAAACATGGCTTTTGTGATACCTACTGTTAACAGAGATTCCCCGCCCCCCCCCCCCCCCCCCAGCACTGCATAGAAACCTTTTTTTAAAAGAAAAAAGCTAATTTCCCATTTTGGATTTAACTATTCCTTTGTAATATTTTTTCCTTAAGTTCTGACAGAGTAAGAGCAGTAGCGTTGTGAGGTTACAAGCACTTTTCAGTGAGTTGATCCCTGCACTAAAATCAGAAGGCTTTCCATGTGTGTGCTGTGGCCTTCCACCCTGGAACAGCTTGCGAGACTCAGGCCGTCAGCAAGCTGTGAAAACCACATGTTTTACTGGCTTTTAGGAAATCTGTCTCTAGTCTTTTTACAGTGTGTAGTATGTTTTAAATGAGTGAATTAAAACAATAGTTACCATTGGTGGAGAAAAGCTTGTTTGTACCGCAAAATACAGACAGACTCAAACAAAAATAACCTCCAACAGGAGTTTGTGCATGGAAAGCAAGTTGAACCTTGCTGAACAGTGACAACTTCTGCGCAGCTGGGTGACAGCTCTGAACTGTAACAGGAGTAATAGGGTGGTTGGGCACTCTGGCTTCTACTTGCTGCAAGAACCTGTGATGATCCTGTTACTTAATACATTGCTGGTGATCAAGATGATGTTGCTGACTGGAGCTGCCCTAACTTAATGCTGGTTAATATTTCAGGTGTGCCTTGTAAGTAATAGTTTAGTCCATCCCCTTCACCAGGTTTTGCAGATGGGAGTGTTGTACTTACTAAAGGAGACATCACTCGAGACCGGCATAGCAAGACCCAGATCCTTCATGAAGGCAGTTACCCGGTTACGGGCCTTGCTTTCCGACAGTCTGGCAAAACAGCACATCTGTTTGTGGTGACGACAGAGAACATTCAGGTGAGAAGTTAATTGGAAAAAATGAGTCTCTGACTTGCAAGTTGTGTTGGCTTTTGAGTCTGGTTCAGAGCGATCCCCAAAAACTTTGTTTCTTCTGTAGTCTTACATGCTTTCAGTGAAAGACTATACTCGCCTGGAGCTGGACACTCACGGTTGTGGATTGCGCTGTTCAGCTCTCAGTGACCCCTCCCAGGATCTCCAGTTCATTGTGGCAGGAAATGAGTGTGTGTACCTTTATCAACCAGATGAACGTGGCCCCTGCTTTGCCTTCGAGGGACAGAAGCTCATTGTTCACTGGTATCGGGGGTACCTCATCATTGTCTCCAAGGACCGAAAGACGTCTCCAAAGTACGGCTCCTTGGAACAGATGAGTTCTTTTTGCTCTTGCAGCTTCCTGCTTTTCCTCATTTTCATTTTCCGCTGTGAAGCTTTGCTCTGGGGGGCTGATTCCAACTTTGTCAGAGGTGGTTAGGCTTCATCTGGACCCATATATCAATTAACTTCTGTTGTGGGAGTAACACAGTTAAGCATGCTGAATTTTCCCAGTTATTTTCCCAGTCCTATGAGTGTCTCAGTCTAGAACATAGATGGAATTTGTGTATAAATACATGGTGCTTTGCCTCTGGGTTTGCTTAGTTCATTTGCCCAAATGAATCCCATTTGTCTTGCTCTCTGGACATTCCTAGTTTGTGTAGGTATCAAGAATTCACATTGTGCTTCTCTTGTTCTCTAAAACTTTCTTCTGCTCTCCAGGTCAGAGTTTGCTGGGAATGAGGCACAGAATTCGGACAAACAAGTCCTGAATATCTACGACTTGTGCAACAAATTCATTGCATATAGCTCAATCTTTGATGATATAGTGGATGTCTTAGCAGAGTGGGGTTCTCTGTATGTCCTGACCAGAGATGGGAAGATTCACGTACTGCAGGAGAAGGATACACAAACCAAACTTGAGGCATGTAAATCTGTTTCATTATTAGTCTCTGCTTTAGGCCTGTGAAATTGTCCTGGCTCTGCAGGTTGGAAAGTTGAGCCATTCAGGTAAGTGAGTTAGGTAACAAGCGATCTGGTAGCTTTTCAGCATAACCAGTGTTATAAAGCATTTTGTATTTAGAAGCCCATGTATGTGTACAGCGCATATAGCACCAAAAAGGAGAAACAACTTGTTTTCCAGGTGTGATTGAACTTGTTTTGCAAGGTGACATTTCCTTCATGCTGCTCTTCCCATGTATTTAACAGATGTTATTCAGAAAGAACTTATTTGAAATGGCCATTAACCTGGCCAAGAGCCACCACTTGGACAGTGATGGTTTGTCAGAGATTTTCCGACAGTATGGTGATCATCTGTACAACAAGGGGAACCACGATGGAGCCATCCAGCAGTATATCCGGTAAGTGGGGGTTCTATGGGAACAGTGACGGTGTAGTTACAGATAGGAGCTTCAGAGGTCTTGATTTCTGTGTTAGTGCAGGAATAAAACCAAAACAAAACTGCATGACTTGAGGTGAAAATTGTACTGGTAGAGAGAAACATGTCAGTGAGTTTAAAAGTCTTGGAAGAAGTTGCTTGAAAATCGCTCTGTACACCTTAGGATAAAGTTCTCCTCCTTGATTGTCTTTTAGCATGAATAATGGAGGAACATTGGGGTGGAGTGGGGCCTGATGATGTCATTAGAAAGAAGGGATTGCTCTAGGCAAGACTGATGTAATTTGACCAAGTATGCCAGTCATCTTGAAAAATGCTCAAACAGCTTAATGTCAGTTTTTAAAACATCTCAGATATTTTAAAACTTGGAGCAGCCTGTTTTGGAGCTTACTGAAAACTTCACGTTCAGTCTCTTGAACATAACACTTGCTGGCATTTTAATATAGAACCCAAATACTGGAGTCCCAATGTCTAGCGAGAGTTGGCATGTGTTTTATTGTCAACTTTTGCATTAAGTGTTGGGATAACTGTAGCTAAACTGCTCTGTGTGGGCACGAGTGTTTAAAGCTGACTTCAAGTTATGTGACAGAAATGAAGGAAAACGTAGCTTTTGTTCCCCTTTTTTGGGGCTTCCCAGTTAGCTGTGTTCAGAGTGTAGTCCTTCTCACTGCCTCTTTTAAAGGAGGATTAACTCCTTGTCTGCTGTCGCCGTTGTCCCAACCATAGCCTTTGTAGAGGGCTGGTTGTTTCACTGTGCGTGTGGATGGGTGGTCTCGCATAGCTGAGTTGTCCCAGGTGGGTTGGTGCCTGCTGAAGTTAAGGCTTCCCTGTGCTCTGTTGTTAATTTTTCCATTTGTTTCATCTTCCTGGGTATGCAGTCTCTTGTAATGTGGCTTTTTCCCTCCCAGCACTATAGGCAAGCTGGAACCATCTTACGTTATTCGGAAATTCCTGGATGCTCAGCGTATCCACAACCTCACTGCTTATCTGCAGACACTCCATCTGCAGTCCCTGGCCAATGCAGACCATACTACACTTCTGCTGAATTGCTATACCAAACTCAAAGACAGCTCCAAACTGGAAGAGTTCATTAAGGTATTGGGGAATGGTGAAATTGTGCAAAGTTGTCATGTCATCGTAATAATTAAAAAGGAGCAGCAGAGACATTGTAAATTGACTCCTGTGGGGCTGTTGAGAGACTTAATGGGTTTGTCCCTTGGTACCTCTGTCCTTGCTCCTTTGTTTCCAAGCTCTTGGTTACGTTCTCAGTTTGGTTGGCTTCCTATCTGGGTCTGGAGCGTGCCAGCTTTTGCTGGTGTGACTGGCAAGCTAGAGAGAGGTGATTAGACTACTTCCCTTCTGCGCTTGCGATCTTACCCTTGCACAAGAGGTACTAAGTTGTCCCTGCTCTGGCTTTCCTCCTCTTAAGTGGTTACTGCTTGTGGACTGTGGGAATGTTGCTGAGGGACCATCTTTCTGCTTTTGTTCTTGTAGACGAGTGAGAGTGAGGTCCGCTTTGATGTGGAAACGGCAATCAAGGTGCTTCGTCAAGCAGGTTACTACTCCCATGCTGTGTACCTGGCAGAGAAGCACATGCATCATGAATGGTACCTCAAAATCCAGCTAGAGGACATCAAGGTGAGATGTTAATGCTCTCATGTTATCAGGGAGAATACCAACTCTCTAGCCTCTTTAGTGAGAATCCTGTTTTACTGACCTCTTCCCTGCGGCTGGTGTGCTGACAGGACTACTCAGATGGCAGTAACCTGCTACTGCTTATGTGTTGGCTTTCTGCTTTTAGCTTGTGCAGTAGACTAGGGGTGGAAATCAGAGGGTCTGTCTTGTTCTGTTTCAGATGTGGCTTTTTACAGTGCACTTTAAGAGTTACTTTAAGTAACTTTTAAGTAACTTTAAGGGTTGTTAGCAAGAGACTAGGCTTAAGTTGTACTCCCTTTCCCCTGGGCCACAGCCAGTCTTCCTCCTTGAGGAGGAAAACAAGCAGGAATAGGGAACTAGGTGATGACTCAGAACCAATAGTGTTTGTGGCATACTCACAGCATATCTTCAATGTTTTCTGTCTGAACCTTGAAATGGAGGGCAGACTATTTTGTGATTATTTTTCTGGCTGCCTCCACAGAACTACCAAGAGGCTTTGTGCTACATTGGAAAGCTGCCTTTTGATCAGGCAGAGAGTAACATGAAGCGGTATGGTAAAACCCTAATGCACCATGTCCCTAATGAGACCACAGAATTGCTGAAGAACCTTTGCACTGATTACCGGCCATCAGGAGACAATGGAGGCCCTGGGATGCTGGAAGGAAAAAAGGTACAATTTGTGTTGACTGAGAGTTGTTGCTCTTGAGTGGTAACGTTGCAGCAAGTGAGTGCTCCTGCACTCCTTATGGTGGAGGCCTGATGTTTTAGGTATATGTTCTCATTATACCTAAAACATAGTCTGCTCTGATGAGACCCTACCTGCAGTACCGTGTCCAGCTCTAGAGCCCTCGGCACAGGGAAGACATGGACAACATGGACCTGTTGGAACAGGTCCAGAGGCAGGCCCCAAAAGCAGTCAGAGGGATGGAACACCTCTTCTGTCAAGAAAAGCTGAGAGAATTTGGGTTATCCAGCCTGGAGCAAAGCCTCTGGGGAGACCTTATTGCAGCCTTTCAGTACTTAAAAGGGGGTTTATAAGAAAGATGCAGACAGACTTTTTATCAGAGCCTGTTGCAATAGGACAGGGAGTAATGGTTTTGAACTAAAAGACGGTAGATTTAGACTAGATGCAAGGAAGAAATTTTTTTACAGTGATTGTGGAGAGACACTTGAACAGGTTGCCCAGAGTGGTGTTAGATGCCCCATCGCTAGAAATGTTCAAGGCCAGGCTGGATGGCACTCTGAACAATGATCTGGTTAAAGATGTCCCTGCTCATTGCAGGGGGGTTGGACTAGATGACCTTTAAAAGTCCTTTCCAACCCAAACTATTCTTTGATTCTATGAGAAGCCCCATCCTGCTGTACTGGTAGTCTAGAGACAAAAGAGACTGCTTAAAGCTATTGCTTGGAACCAGTTCCTGCTGTAATGAACATCCTGTACTGTGCTATATCTGTCATGTTACAGACTGGGAATGAGCACTCTGCACAGCAGAAGCACCAGTCTGGTGGAGACTGATCTGGGTGTTTGACTTTTTCTGGCTGTGTTACAGGCTAATTCAGAGGAGTTCATTCCGGTCTTTGCAAACAACTCCCGAGAACTGAAGGCTTTTCTGGAGCATATGACTGAGGTGCAAGCTGACTCTCCACAGGGTGTCTATGACACTTTACTGGAACTTCGACTCCAGAACTGGGCGCATGAACAAGACGAGCAGGTTTGAGCTCCTCCAGCTTTGTGTTTTGAGGGGAAGATTTGGTCTCTGAATCCTATTTGCATTCCTGCCAACCTGTTAACTGTTCCTGATGAGCATTGGTAACATGAGGCAATACATACGCTGTGCTGGACACATGGCATGTAAATGGGAAAGCAGCCTAGTAGCTGGGAGAGTAATCCTTTCAGTGAGGCTGAGCTCTAATTTAAGAACAGATTCCAGACAATACAACCTCTGTGGGCAGGTGCTTCTCCCACAAAAGTAGCTCTCTCTGTTTGCCTGGATCTCTGAGGATGCAGACTGTTTAGGTGATAGAAATCATGTCCTGTTTGCTTAAGAAGGATAGAGCCTTTTTGCCAACAGCAAAACTGTCCTCCTCTTTGAGAGACCTGGAAATTGTTGTCAGGTCTTAGTGCAAAGTGTTCTGAGTGTGTGTGTTGTGCTCTGCCTGACCTCTCCCGCTTCTCTGTAGATCAAGGAGAAGCTGCACAATGAAGCCCTCACGCTCCTGAAGAGTGGAAGGTTCAAAACAGTCTTTGATAAGGCCTTGGTGTTATGTCAGATGCACAATTTCAAGGATGGTGTCCTCTACCTCTATGAGCAGGGCAAACTGTGAGTGGTGCTCTTATATGTAGAGTCCTGTCCCTTTGCCTCCACTGCAGGGAGAGTTTCTGATCCATAAATATCCCTGCCTCACAATGGGAATGACCTCTTTAGTATCTCAAGGTGGAAACTTCAGTTTGTTGCTCAGCTGAAAATACTTGTTAAGAGTATGGTGATTAAGTAGAGAGTGAATGAAAGACCTGTCTTACCTTCTGTGTGAATGCCTGGGGATTGCATGGATGGGTCAAAACCTGAGGTCCCTGTAACAAATCAAGCAGAGATGGATTGTTGCAGCTGATGAGTCTCTTTTCACCTGTAGTTTCCAACAGATTATGCACTACCACATGCAGAATGAGCAGTACAAGAAGGTGATCGAGGTGTGCGAGTTGTATGGAGACCAAGAGGCTTGTCTGTGGGAACAGGCTCTTGGCTACTTTGCACGGAAGGAGGAGGACTGCAAAGAGTATATTGCTGCGGTGCTGAAACACATTGAGAACAAGAATCTTATGCCTCCGCTGCTTGGTAATAATGACAGGTGACACCCAACACCCCCCACCCCGAAACCCAAACTAGTTTATAGCACACTCTGTAAATAAGAAATTTGAGAGAAGTGTCAACAAAGTTTGAGCCCACCATTTGAAGTAATAACCTGCTCTATAGGGAAAAGCGATGCCAGTCACAGCTCCCTAATCAGGAAAAAAAGATCTGCAGTATCAGTGGTTACAGATGCCTGTACATAATTTCTGTTCTGTCATTGTGGGGAGGTGAAGGGCTTGCTGAAACTCCTGTTGTGCCTTGGTGGGAAAGTTGAAATGGAATCCAATCCACTAGATCTTTGCTTTGCCCCATATGATCTGAGCTATCCAAATATGCTCCCGGTCACCCATTTCTGGAAGAGTTGAAATTGAAATAAGAGTCTTTAAATGAGCTTTTGGACTTAGTAAGAATAGTAAGAATGCTGACTGCCTTTGCCTGTAAGTGGCCTTTCACAGGGAAGCAGTTTGTCCAGGTAGAACTGGTGTAGCTGGGGGGTTTTTTTGCTTGTGTTAAACTAACATCTTGGTTCCTCTCAGTTGTGCAGACTCTGGCTCATAACTCCACAGCCACACTGTCTGTGATTAAGGATTACCTTGTCAGCAAGCTGCAGAAACAGAGCCGCCAGATAGAGCAGGATGATCAGAGAATTCAGAAATACCGAGAAGAAACTACAAGGATCCGCCAGGAGATTGAAGAGCTAAAAGCGAGGTATGGGACTGTGCTGTCTTGTCTTGCACAGGACAGAACTGTTGCTTTTTGTTATTAAGGAAAAACATGCTTTGTCTTTCTTGCCCTTCTGCCTCCTCTTGCTCTCTCAGTCCCAAGATCTTTCAGAAGACCAAGTGTAGTATTTGTGCTAGTGCCCTGGAGCTGCCTTCTGTCCACTTCCTGTGCGGTCACTCCTTCCACCAGCATTGCTTTGAAAGCTACTCTGAGAGTGATTCAGAATGTCCTACTTGCATGCCAGAAAATCGCAAAGTGATGGACATGATCCGAGCCCAGGAGCAGAAGAGAGATCTGCACGACCAGTTTCAGCATCAGGTAGGGTAACATTGGCTGTTTTACCAGGTGTAGTAAATAAGGTGTAGATTCACTTACAGATCCCCAGAGGCTGGTAGAGAAGGGTGAGCCTGAAAGGATTTTGTAAACAAGGTTACATTGACTGCGAATAATGAGGCATTAGATCCTGAGGTGACTGCATTATGTACAGGGCATGAGGAGTCATTGATGCTCTCCAAAGATAAAAGACACACTGTTCTCACCTGACCCTGAAACGGATTGAGATCTGTTGCTTGGTGTGATAGCTGGTCAACTAGTGGCGTAGAACAAATGAAGGAAAAAGAGGGGGGTGGGGGGAACAACAGGAAAAAGCAAAACAGGAAACCCCTAAGCTTGTGTGAGTTGGAACAGGGACAGGATAGGGCAGTTGGGGTACACCAAAATTGTTGTCTCTGCATTGTGTTTCCCAGGGATGAAGTGGTGAGGTCAAGAGTAGGGTTAGCTGGAACTTGTTAATGCAGTTGGAAACTATAGAGTAGCTGAGGCAGTCACGTTTCTGCTTAAGATAACTGTTACCTTTTCAGTGCATGGCTCAAACATAGGCTTGAAACGGGAGGTGGAACGGCCACTAGCCGAATGCCTTAGCAGGAAAAAACACTCGTGCAGTGCTTGCATTGAACGAGCAGGACCGCCAAGGGCTGGCTGGGGCTGCTCAAAGTGAGGGGGTGACAGGAGAGGGGCTGGAGCAAGAGGCTGTCTCTGGTGGCTTTTGCTGACGCTGCTGCTGTGTGTCCGGCAGCTCAAATGTTCCAACGACGGCTTCTCTGTTGTTGCCGACTACTTCGGTCGAGGTGTCTTCAACAAGCTCACCCTCATCACGGACTTGCCCTCGGGGAAGGCAGCGACCACCATCGAGGCCGGCCTGCAACGGGAGCTGCTCATCCACACCAAGCACAGCGCCTGACCCGGGCCGGTGCACCGCGCGCCCCCTCGGCTTGTACCGGGCGCCGCAGCGGGTCCGGGGGCCGCCCGTGTGAGGGCTGCGCGCCGCGCTGGCTGTCAGCCCCCACAATAAATCGGACTTGCTGGGCAGTGCGCTGAGTGCTGGGGGCGGGCTCCCTCCCTCGGGGCCGGGCTCCTTCCCTCGGGGCCGTGGCCGTTACGGGCTCGCTCCCTCGGTGCCGGGGGCGCCTCCCTCCCTCGGCGGCGGGGCCGTTGGGGGCCGGCAAAGGGCCGCCGTGACGCGAGCAGCCGGACGTGACGCGGGGAGGCGGGGCGGTGCCATGGAGCAGTGAGGGGAGCTGGAGCTGAGGGCGACGCAGCGCCATGGCTGAGCGGGGCGCGGCCGCCGTGAGTCGGGGTCTCTCGGGGGCGGGCCGGCGGGGCAGGGGGCGGGCATTGACCCGGTTGTTGCCGCAGGGCGAGAACGGCGTGGGCGGTGGAGCGGTCCGCGTGGGCACCCGCCGGAGCCAGGTAGGCAGCGGCGGGGTCGGGGCGCGGGGAGCGCCCAGCCTGAGGGGCCGGGGGCCGGCACCGCGGCTGCTGCCCGCCGGCGGGCGGCGAAGAGGGGCTGAGCCGACGCGGCCCGGTCCCTTCCTGGCGGCTCCCGCGGCAAGTTCTTAGGGGCCCAGGTGAGGGCCCGCTCTAGGCTGCGCGGCCCCTCGGGGTGCCGTTGGGGAGGCCGGGGTGCGAGCGCTTTTCGCGGTTGGCTTGCTGTGGGTTTTTTACCTGGCGAAGCTTGTGCAACTGCCCTAGGGATGCGGGAAAAGCCCCCACAATCCAACCCAACCGCCCCAGCGACGAGCTGCTCAGGCCCGCGGAGGGATAGGGCTAGCGATACAGCCGGTATCGCTTGCCAGCTGGGCGCAGCAGGGAGGAGCAGACTGGCAAAGGCCGATAAATGTCCTTCAGGCCTTTGTTCTGAGATAATCTTGTCCGTTCCAGGAAGAATTCTGTGCTTTCAGGAAGGTGTTTCGCGTAGACAGCAGGGCATGGGTAGATGTCCATGCATGCTACCTCGTTTTCTAACCTGTGGCTCCTGTGGCACTTTACAAAGGGAAGCAGCTATTTGTATTCATTTTGCACATAAGGAAACCATGGTCCTTAGTACAAAGTTAATTGCCACAGGCTACACAGCTCATCAGTGGGAGAAAAGCTGGTCTGCTGCTGCTTGCATGTGTGGAATGAGCCTCTGCTAGTCTAATTGTGTTTTTATTTTACTTGCTTGTGCTGTTCTTATGCAAGGGCATGTTAGTCCTGCACTTTACTGCTTTAAGACCTGTTGCCTGCTGTGCATGCAGACCTAACTAAGCTGTTACTTTTTTTCTTCTTGTATCTGTAGAACCTGTCAATAGACCTCTGATCTTAATAGAGGATAAGTAAGTCATATTTGCCAATAACTATAGATTTTTTTCAGCGGTACAGTGAAATCCTACTGGCTCCTCCCAAAACTTGGAGTATTGGTAAAATTCATACACTTAGAAAAAGCAGAGTGTACGCAGTGTGCGGTAGGTCTTACTCTTTTGTCACTGAGCAACAGGAAGATGGCTTTGTTTACTCTTTTGGCAGTCACATTGCACAGAGGTGAAACCAAATAGCTCAGAGTCAGGTAGGTAAATGCTGTCTAGGAATAAGGGTGCCAAAGGTGGTATAGAGAAATGGAATTTCTGACTGGGGGACAGCTAATGATCATAATAACACAGCTGGAAGTAGGGCATGTGAATCCTGACATGTAGGCTTCTCTTCTAGTCGCTAACTATAAATTCTTCGCTTTGCCCTTGTCAGTGCTTGGATCACAACAGCACTGGACTTGAAGAGACGTTTTTCTGCCCCTTAGTCGATAAAATAAGTTATTCAGTGAAATGCTCTGTACATGATATGAGTTCACGTGGTTCAAGGAATTTATATGTTATGAGCAATTTTACTTGGGGCTGCTTATTTCTAATGCTTTTTGATTTAGGGAATGTAGCGGACATGCATGCCTGACCATTGAAAATGGCAAAGGCCTCTCTAGCTACTGTATGGAGCATGTGCTCTTTGTTTAGGGCTTTGCTTTCTGCTTCGTTGCAGCTGGCCCGTATTCAGACCGACAGTGTAGTTGAGGTCCTCCGTGAGCTATACCCTGACCTCCGCTTTGAGATTGGTAAGTTTTTTTGGATGCTGCCCTGCGGTAGAGGGGCAGCAGGAGTCAGTGGCTTATCTTTGGGAGCAAGAGGTGTGTGTAGAGTGCTGTCACAAGGAGGAGGATTTGACCCTACTTATCTAAGAGCACCGTCTGAATTCAGTAGGGTTGTGTGGCTGAGCAACCACTGCTGGTTTCTGCTAGGGGAGAAAGATGGTTTTCATAAGCTCCTGATGACTGGAGCTTTAAGTACATCATGCAGCTGGTGTTAACTTTCCTCTGTTTGAGAACCTGGTGTTGCTCTGGCTGCACCCCACTGGGTGCATTTTCCTGTCTGGGGCTTGAGGCGCTCAACAGGAATAATGGGAGTTCAGCATACACTGAAGAGAACTGATGACTGACTGTTTACTGGCACTCCAGAAGAAGATTGTGGAAACTTCCGTTGGGTCAGCTCTTCCCAAAACCTGCCCTCTTTTCTTCACTGCCCTCAAAAACAGAGTGAGGGAAGTCTTGGTGTTGCTGATCTTGAGTGCAGTGTACTTTCCAGAAGTGAGCTGCTCTTATATTTATCTGGAGTCTGTGTTCATGCAGTAGTGTGTGACACTGTGCTGCTCATTACACATTATGCAGATGTTTCTGGTGTAGGCTTAGGTGCCCTGACAGACCCTCATGTTTTACCTGTGCTTTCTCTCTGAGCAGTTGCCATGTCAACAATTGGAGACAAGATCTTGGATACAGCACTTTCCAAGGTAAAGGATCTCCTTCCTCTATGCCAGAAGTAACTGTACTGGATGATATATTTGCAGACAATATGTTTTGTGGCTTTCTTCCATTTACGTCTAGATTGGGGAGAAGAGCCTCTTCACCAAAGAGCTGGAAAATGCACTTGAAAGAAATGAGTAAGAGCTCATTTTTTTTCTCTTCCTCTGGCATTCGTGGTGCTCTTTTCGGACCTCTTTGGCTTCTGTTCCGGCACCTCTCTGGTTAAGAAAGAAATCTTTTGACAAGTCATGGTCTTCTTTTCTTTCCTGTCTCTACCCTGGGCTTAGGCCACATATTTTGAAGTGGAGTTGTTGTTGCTTGGGCTGCCCCGGTTAGGTTTTCTTCTCCCGAATTTGTGTGTTTCACGCACATCAGAGAGGATGTCATCTAAACTTCCTGGTTATGAGTACCTTCTTTTAAAAATACTTTTGTGGATGGCATTAATGTATTACATAACATATTTAGTGTTACCGTGTTACCATTTATTAACATATTTACATGCTAAATGTGCAGGAGAATTGGGCATGGACAAGTTGTGCTGCTTTCTGGGTAACTTCTTTCTACAGAAAAACTCAGTTCAGGCTTCTGCTGGAGCAGAGAGATATGAGCGCTTTGGTTTTTTTTTTCAATGTCCTGAGAAGGGTTTTAGTAGTGTTTACACCTTAGTAAGTTTGAAAACAAAGATGCTTTTCTGCATCTCTGACACATAGGCATTTTTGAGTAAAGTCGGTGAAAAAATACTGGAGACTCGGGCATTTACAATGGTGTTTGTTTGTCTTCTAAAAGCTGTCTGCTCTGTTGCTTTGGCTAGCTATCATTTTCAGTTTGAAGCGTAATATCAGATAACATACTGGTTGCATATTGGTACGATGACTGTCTCCATGCGAATGTCTCCAGTGTCTTCCCCTCATTCAACCTGATTGTTGTAATGTGTCTTGCATCCCTACTGGGGGGAAGGCATTCTCTTACTTTTACAGGTGGGAAAAGAGAGACAGAGAAAGGTGAAGTGGCTTTTCTGGAGTAACACTAGAGAATTCTGTAGTAATTTTGGCTATAGAATCCTGAAATTCCTACCTCTTCTCCAAACTGATTCCCAGGGTGGATTCACGGTTTTCTGTAGATGACCTGCAGGTCGCTGGTAGGTACCGCATGAGCTCAGCCATCTGTTCAGTGATTACTCTCCTCTGATTTTTAGAGTTGACCTTGTGGTTCACTCTTTGAAGGACCTGCCAACGTCTCTTCCTCCTGGCTTTACCATTGGTGCTGTCTGCAAGTAAGTGTGGGTGCGAGGCTCAATTCTCTGAGGGACTTGTGTCTTACAGTGGTGGTAGGCGTAGGAAAGCAAAGGCAGCTTAGGTCCTTTTAGGTGTTTCAAATTTGACCACCCTCTGATTAACCTCTGAAACACTAGAAATATTAGAGCTGTCCTAGTGTTCTGTAGCCAGCAGGTTTCCTGGAAATTCTTGTTTTTACAGCGGTGGTGGGGTGTTTTGAGCCAGAGGCAGTTCCTCTGGGGATTGATAGCAGAACTGTTAAGCTTAACAGCCTTCTGTTAAATGATGTGTCAGCCATACTGTGCTTGTGTTATTTTGCAGAAGGGAAAACCCACTTGATGCTGTTGTCTTTCATCCCAAAAACTGTGGGAAAACACTGGGCCTCCTTCCTGAAAAGAGGTGAGTGGGAAGAGGAAGACAGTATGGTGTAAAAAGAGAAGGGAGGAGTTTGTTGATACTTCCCAGCAGCAGGTCAATGAGCTCCTTGCTTTATCCTGTAGTGGTTTACACTGCCTTCTTTTAGCTTTCCGTAAACATCACGCTGAACCCACTTGCAGAAAAGAGCAACGCTGTCTCATGGGAGTGCTGCAAACAGTGAGGCTGGGTCTCTTGAGTCACCCTTGAGGTGCAATGTTTTCTCAAGTTAGAGCCTTTCTTATCACGGTCTCCAGAGTGAATTCCTGCTCCTTTGTATTGCCCTTACTGCAGGGGAGTGCATACAATGCAGACAGGGTGTCCAGTGCAGTATTTTATCTTGCCATGGGCCTGAACTATGCTCCTCTTCTCACCCAGCCGGTTCTGATTTCATTGTTGATTTTTGGCGCCACTTTCTTATGGTTCTGCTGGGAGCATGAGCAGTTTCTTCATTTTTAATTACCTGCCTTTTAATGGAGGTTATTGGAGCCTTTTGTCTGAGACAACTGGGTAAAATTACTTGGGTTTATGCAACTATTAGAAAGACTTTTTTGTGTGTGTGTGCGTTAAAGAAACAAACTAGCTGTGACACAAATGTAGACACGTGCTTCTGCGCATCTGGATAGCAGGAAAATTGCATCTGGTTTAGGTTCCAGGGTACCAAGAAAAGTGAACAGCATACATCTCTAGAAGAGCAATGCTTACGGCTCAAACTGGCAATTTTCTGTGGTTTCCAGTTATGCACCATACTGTTTCCAAAGGTTCTCCTCCCACTGCGTTTCTGTAATTGATGAAGTCCCTTCAGTTGTATGGCTATGTCTCTTTCAGTTCGGGGCAGCAGAGTTGTGGTTCCCCTGCTCCCTGTGAGAAATGTTGTGGTCTTTCAATGGGGTTTTGTTAGTCCTTGACGGTGGCTAGATGCTGTCCTCCTGAAGCATCTCCTGTAAATTGGTTCCTTGGGGGTTGCTTGCCTGCATCTAGCTTCAGCCAAGCTTTATGCTAAACCTTGGAGAGTGGTTTTCTTTTTTGTAAGGAGATGTAAAACACTGGCAGGTTCTTGGATCTTCAATTCAATTAAAAAAAAAAAAAAGTTGCCATTGGTTTCCTTGAAAGTTCTGACAAATCTCCAGCTGGAGGTAAGTGTAGGAGTATTCTGGATTTCATTGATTTTTGTTTTCCCCACAGTGTGATTGGAACCAGCTCACTTCGGAGAGCAGCCCAGCTCAAAAAGAAGTTCCCTCAGTTAGAATTCAGGGATATTGTATCCTTTCCTGGCAGAACGGGGGAACTGGGTAAAGCTGCTAACAGGAAAATAGAACTTAATGTGAAATCTAGATTCAAGGCTGATTTATACCACTTGACTTACAAGAACAAACTGCTTCCTCAAAGGCTAGCCTCCACTAACCTATGCTGAAGAGGGCTGTATAGTGCACAGTTGCCCATTCTGTCCTCTACTTTCTCATCAGGCTGTAAGGAAGGGGCCCGCCTTAATCTAGCTGGCACTGAGGATGCAGATGAATTTTAAGCTGAGGAATGTTCAAAAGCCTGCTTGATGGGTGCTGACCGTGTGTCTTTCGCAGTGGTGTGGCCAAATGCCCATTGGTTCCCAACACCCCAGATGTAACTTGGGCTGCTAGTTCTGATGCGGGCCCCTGAACTCGTGGTAAAAGGCACCGTTACTTCAGTCCTAGTAACCTAGTTCTTTGCTCTGCAAAAGGAGTTGGTGTTGTATTTAAATGACGTGCGTATCTTTTGAGATTCAGTGCTTGAATTCATATTCCGTAATGCTTGGCAAAATTCTAGTTAAAGAAACAATTATCCATATTTAACACTTCTTTTGGGATGGTATTCTTGACTGATTCTCATCTGGAGGCTGTTGGGTTCTATATGCTCTGTAAACACACTCAGACAAATGTTAAGTGGTTATAGGACTGTTTGCCTGCTATTTCTATACTTGCTTAATCACTTCTACAGAGAGGAAATTTAAATACCCGCCTAAAGAAGCTAGATGAGAAGGAAGACTTCAGTGCCATCATCCTGGCTGCTGCTGGACTGAAGAGAATGGGCTGGGAGAATCGCATTGGCCAGGTGAGGAGCTGCAAAGCAGAAAATACCATTCTTTGCTGAACCATCAACTGCTTGCCTTTCAGTCCTTGTGGTTGTCCTGTTGAAGATGAGCATGCAGTCTGCTGAATCTGTTGTCACGTTAGCTTGTGATTTGATGTGCTTCAGGGAGGATAATTTTTTTTGGTGGTGGTTTTTGTTTTCTGCATACAGGGATTAATACCGTTCAGCTTTCTGTGGTGCAGTAACAGTTTGTAATCTGATCATGTCTCAGTGTTTCACAGTACTTGGTGTCTAGCAATGCAGCAGTGTCCATGACAGATTTTTCTGGTTAGCTAGTTCACCTAATCCACAAAGCATTACAGTCCAGGCGAAGGAAAGTGCATTACATCACTTGAGAGATAGAAACACTGAGGCATGGGAAGGGGGAGGTGATATTTCTTTGGTCAGGCAGTTGGTGTCAGAGGTGTATAGATTTGGCTCTCTGTATTCTGAACAGTGCAACTTGAGTTAACTCTGATTTTACTTTCTTCCAGCTCCTGAGCCCTGAAGATTGTCTGTATGCTGTTGGACAGGTACGTTACTACTTTTGGGTCTTAAGCCTTGCTGCGTATTGAAAGCTGGCGGCAGTATTGATGTGTCAGAGTAGTCAATTGTGCTTAATACTTCTTGTGTGTTTGTTGCCAAAGAACTACTATGTCGATTTCTTTTGTTGGCTGTTACGCCTTATTTTAGGCACAGCCTGTGGAAAGAGCAGTAGTCAGCTGTGTTACCTGCTGTCGTGGGGACTGATTTCTGTTAGTAATGGCAAAACAGTAAATGGTAAAGATAACGTGTGGCACTGCTATGCTGAGGTGATGTGGCAGATGTGGGGCAGGCTCTGGCAGGATCAGTGTTGCACTGCACTGTACTGTACTGGGGTAATTGAGCAGAACCATCACAGTATCTTTGACCTGTGATGTTCTCTCCTTCTTCCTTAAGCAGGGTGCCCTAAGGTTGTGTAGGGTGGAGCTGAAACACCTGCCTAGGAGCATATTCTTAGTGCTCTTGTTTTTAGGCAGGCAAACCATTCCAGCCCATGCTGACTGTGTGGCTGAGTTTACAGAGTGTTGCGCAGTGGGTATCAGACTTGCTAAACTTGAGCTGGCTATGCATTAGCAATTGCAAGTACTGAATCTGCAAATTCAGTCTGAAACAGTGATTTTGCTCGTGTGTTTGTTGGGTGCTGTGCAGTTCCTTCCCCCTGATCAGTCCCAGTTTAGGAAAGAATTGTTTTGTCACTGTTGCTCATTCAGCACTTGATCTTTGTCTTAAGAATAGGTTGGGAGGCTTGGATTTATCCAGCCTTCTTGCCACAAAGGGACATTGGGGTGGGTGATTCTCTATGTGCAGTCTAAACAGATAGGTTCTAGAATGGTTTGAGGGGAAGCATGAGCTTGAACACTTGGCTGAAGTAAGTTCTGATCTTCCTTTCACAGCACTGCTATAGGATGTCTCTGCAACCAGTGGATTGTTTTGTAATTAATTTCTGTTAAACATCTAAAGATCGCTCCCTTAGTGAAATGCATCCAGGCCTCATGAGTTCTGTTGAATGACTAATACTGAGCACAGACAGAGATGTGTGAAGTTGAGGAATTATGATTATTATGTGTTATGTTTCTTTTTCTTCTTCTAGGGTGCCTTAGCAGTGGAAGTTCGTGCCAAGGACCAAGAGATACTGAACATGGTATCTGCCCTGCATGATGCAGACACTGTGTTGTGCTGCATTGCTGAGAGAGCCTTTATGAAACGTTTGGTAGGTGTGGTGTCTTTGCTTTTCTGCCTGCAGCAGTAAATACTGCTCTGCTAGTTGACCTGATGCCATAGTGTGGGAATCTGTTACGCTTTCCTAAAACTGCAAAGTAGCAATTACTTCTGAAGTGGGAAGCACCTGAAGAGCAATGGAGGGGGGTTGTGTGCAGCCTAAACTTTTCAGAGGACTCTGCTCTGAATGTGTTGGGTAGGAGCCTCAGTGTCGGCTGCTTTCTGTTTTAGGAGGGTGGATGTAGCGTCCCTGTTGCTGTCAATACCATGCTGAAAGATGGCCAGGTGAGGAGTACTTTGTACTTATCTGGGATTATTTCTGAAAACTGTTCCATTGCCCATGCATTGCCTGATCCTTCCTTGAAGGCAACTCCAGCAGATCTCTTTATAGCCAAACAGGGCAGGCAAGCTCCTGACTTCAGCTTTCCAGGTTTGTGTCCAATGAGGGAGTATGAGAATGGGTCTGGCTACTGAACTGAATCTCAGTCTCCTAGAAAACACCCTTATAATAAGTACCAGATTCACACCATCCCACTCCTCTTCTAAAGGCAGCATTGCCCCAATATCTGCAAGTCTTACTTCTGACCCCAGAAAGTCAGTGTTTTTACACACAAAATGCTGTTAAGGAGGTGGGAAACTAGAAAAAAAATCATCCCACTGCACTACAGAAGCCTTCCCCTCCAGACTTAGCTTTGTATATTCTGTGGTTTTGTGGGGTTTTTTTTGTTTGTTTGTTTTTTTAAAGGGATGGTTGGCCTTCTGCTTGCTTGTTAACACTGTATTAATCCCTTCTGTATGTCTTTCCAAGTTGTATTTGACAGGAGCAGTCTACAGTTTGGATGGATCCGATAGCCTGAAGGAGACTATGCAGACCAGTGTTAATTATCCCCAACAGGTACGTGAATCACAGTGGCTTCAAAATCCAAACCTGAAGCTGAATGACAAAACCAGACTTTTTGAAACCTGTTACTTTGGGTCTGGTTTCTTGGAAACTGTAACAGTGCACTGTTCTCCAGGCTTCTTAAACCACAGATTTTACACTATTTCACACATGGCTTAAACTATTCGTTGCCTGTTCTTTCCCACTGCCTTACATTGAAGTGTTTCTATTTGCAGAATGAAGATGGGCCAAATGATGATGTGCAGCATGTTGGCATCACGGCCAAGAATGTCCCTGCTCAGGCCCAGGAAGCTGCAGAGAACCTTGGTGTTGAACTAGCTAGCTTACTTCTGAGTAAGGGAGCTAAGCATATCCTTAGTGTGGCAAGGCAGCTCAATGATGCCCGCTAAACCTGTGGGGTGGTCAGCATGATTGCTACAACTCCAGCAATTCTTGGCCAGCTGCACTGTCATCCTTTTCTGGAGGAAGGGATTTATTTAAATATTCACATCTGTCTTACCTGATGTTTGGCCACAAAAACTTGAAATACCAAGTTAACTAACTTGAGTCGTTTACACTGTTTGGGGTTTTCATCCCTCTGCATTTCTCTAAATTGCATAGTGTCTCTAAAGTTTTTTCAACAATTTTTGTAGCTAGATAGCTAAAAAAAAATTAAAAAATAATTTGTAAGTGCTTTCCTATTGTGTTTAGGAACAAGGCACACGTAACATACTGTGATAGTACTAAAGTGCTTTCAGTGGTCATTAATCTCTTAGGCCTGCTCACTCATTAGAATGCTGAAGAGGAAGACAGCTGTTTGGTTCCCCATAGTGAAGTAGCACAGATGCCACGTTCATCATAGCTCTGTTAGGTTAAGAAGGAAGCAAGTGGACTACTGGTGGTGTTTCCCTTGTACGCTTGTCTACAAGGACAATCTGCAACAATCACTCACGTGCAGCAACCAGCCAAGGGGAAGCTGAAGAGGAAGCCCAAATCCAGGCTGTTGTGCCTTTCTGTGTTGGCCCCTTCCTTTCACTGTGGCTCCTTGCACTTGCTACCAGCCTGCCATCCTCAGCAGGGCTCGTGCGGTGCAGTGCCTTGTAAACACCTAGAGGGCACCTTACTGAGGTCCCGTTTTGGAAACGAAGCAGTATTTATTCTCTATGCAACGTCCACTGAATGTAACAGACGATAAACAGTTAAATGGTAACCAGCCCTCCGTCAGTCTTTTGCGGACGTTCTGAGTGCTGCAGCGCCACCCAGCGGGCGTCCAGGCACGCTGTTGCGGCAGACGGGCCCGGCGCCGCGCCCTCTTTCCCCCCCCCGCCCCCCCCCCCCCCCCCCCCGGCCGCGCGCGCGCGGATCGCAGCTCTCCTGGTGAGTAATGGAGGTGGCCCTGAAAAGGGCCTTTGTGTGGTGCTGGGGCGGGGGGCTGCCCTAGTACTCTTGCGACTGCTGGCCGCCGCCCTTCTTGCCCACCTTGGTGGGGCCCGCGCCGCTGCCGCCCGTCTTCTTGGGCAGCAGCACAGCCTGGATGTTGGGCAGGACGCCGCCCTGCGCGATGGTGACGCCTCCCAGCAGCTTGTTGAGCTCCTCGTCGTTGCGCACCGCCAGCTGCAGGTGACGGGGGATGATGCGCGTCTTCTTGTTGTCGCGGGCCGCGTTGCCCGCCAGCTCCAGGATCTCGGCCGTCAGGTACTCCAGCACGGCGGCCAGGTACACCGGCGCGCCAGCCCCCACCCGCTCCGCGTAGTGCCCGCGCCGCAGCAGCCGGTGAACGCGTCCGACCGGGAACTGCAGCCCGGCCCTGGACGAGCGAGACTTGGCCTTAGCGCGGGCCTTACCGCCGCTCTTGCCACGGCCAGACATGGCGCCTCACTGAGCTGCGGCTACAAGCCCTGTCCTGCGGAGCTCTGCGGCGAAGTGAGGCCAGGGAGCCCCCACCCAGCCCCTTTATGGCCTTCTGCGAAGGAGGCCTCGGCCCATTGGACGGCGCCGCCGCACCTCGCTATTGGCGCGCCTGCCGGAAGAAGCTTTTTGCTGACTGGTCGCCTGCGCGACACGACGGCGCTCGCCCCGAGTCTATTGGCGAAGGCGACCAGCCAATGAGAAGGCAAGGCGCCAAATTCATACTGCGCAGCGGCGGGGCGGGGGCTGCGCGCCTTGAGGCCCTGGCGAGTCACGGCGGGGGCCGGCGGCAACGCGTCCTGAGGGCGCAAGGCGGGTGGGTAGAAAAAAACACGGGGACGTGGGAGCACGGGCCGGGGCGCAGTGGGCGGCCGCGTGTGGCTGCCTTGCTGACCGGTGGTCTTGGCCTCGGCAGCCTGCCATGTCTCGCTAAGCGCCGAATCTAGTGGTTTTTTTTTTTTCCCCAGGCGGAGGGGCCTGCAGCCCTGTGTGTGCAATGACAGCCGAAGAGCTAGGCGGAGCAACGGGCTTCAGGCCGCAGGCCCAAAGGGGCTGGTGTATGCCAGCAAATTTGCTGGTGCCAGGCCAGTGGTACCAGCAAAGGGGAAGACTGGAGCACGTGCAGAGGGGGCCTGGGCTAGGGCAGAATGCCAGCGCATGTGATCGCTCACAAACGAGCCAGACATGCAAGTATCGCAACAGGCTTTGGAGCATGCAGGACCAGATATGGGATAGATTGGGGTCAGCAGTTGCTTACTGAAGGCAGGTCTATGCTGGCTTATCGGAGAAAACGTGGTGGGTGCCTGAGAGTTGGCCGCTGGAAGGCTGTGCATGTGGATCAGCTAGTGAAGACATTAATTTCTCTCCCTCTCTAGGCGGGAAGCTTTGTGGCGCAGGGAGTAATATGGAGCTGGGGTTCTCTTACGCCCTGGTACCAGGAAATCTGGCTAGTTACTGGACAGACTGAGTGTTTAAGGCCAGTTGCTGAAGGCACTTGTGTTCGTGTGTGTGTGTACATGTATACGTTTACACAAATTCACTCTACTACTAGATTTCCAAACTGGCTGGAGAGGGTGAATGAAGAGGATTCAGCCCCTTGTACCATTTATGTTTGTGTGCTGTGTGTTTCCTGTGTTGATCAGTGTCACTGGACATGTGTGTTTTTGCCTACTGGGAATATGTTCCCTGCCTCGCTGCGGGCTGGACTTGGGTGCGTGGAGGTGCAGCAGCTTTGCATCTATTGCGGTACTGAGCTCAGCAACTTCTGCTGTCACCCGTCTCAGCATCCCTGTCGTTGCTGTTGCATTATTTCACTTTTTGCTCCCATCAATCTCGCACAGACTCTCTAACTTGGTACTCCAATGGCTGTTAAGTGTTTTGTCTGTCAAGTAGTAGCAGTTCTGTGGTGAACTATGGTGCCAGATTCTGCTCTATTAATAACAAATTTTATCTGAGGTAATTGCAGCCTACAGGGTCTTGGTTCTGTGTTAATCTAAGGCTTTTACTGATGTCCTCTGTTACACAGGGACACAGTGATCCTTACTCTGCTAGCTTGTTCCACACGGGTCCTCCTCCATGAAGGAAGGCAGAAAGGCAGACGATAAAGACGTTCACAAACACAAGCCCTTTTGTGGGAACGTTCCCGGTAGCTGTGAAAGAGGAGGGAGTCGACTGCAGAAATGATCAGCCCCCTAGCCAGGTAGAAAGCCAGAGATGTATTGTGTAACCTAGTTTCACTGTGTGTCAATATTCTTCATGCAAAGCACTGAACGGGAAAGGGTACCATGAGTTACTTTATTTTCAAAGTGCTATGAGTTTTGGGCATGGTTTTATAACATGTCACTTTATGTCCATGGACCAAAGACAGGTGTCCTGGTTTCAGCTGGCATAGAGTTAATTTTCTTCTTAGTAGCTGGTGCAGTGCTTGTTATGGATTTGGTGTGAGAACAATGTCGATAGGACACTGATGTTTTTAGTTGATGCTGCGTAATGTTTATACTAAATCAAGAACTTTTCAGTTTCTTGGCTTCTGCCAGTGAGAGACTGGAGGGGCATGGGAAATTGGGGTGGGACACAGTGAGGACAGGTGACCTGAACTAGCCCAAGAGGGATTCTGTACCATATGATGTCATGCTGAGTATATAAACTGGGGGAAGAAGAAGGAAGCGGGGAGACATCCGACATCATGGTGTTTGTCTTCCTGAGTAACTGTTACATGTGATGGAGCCCTGCTTTCCTGGGGATGGCTGAACACCTGCCTGCTGATGTGAAGTTGTGAATGAATTCCTTGTTTTGCTTTGCTTGCATGCGTAACTTTTGCTTTACCTATTAAATTGTTTTTATCTGAACCCTTGAGTTTTACATTCCGATTCTCCTCCCCATCCCTCGGGGTGAGGGGGAGTGAGCAAGCAGCTGTGTGGTGCTTGGTTGCCGGCTGGGGTTAAACCACGACAACAGGACTGGAGAAGCCAAGAGAGGATTCTTGTTTACTTATTCTGCTGTACAGTCACAGAAATTGGAAGTTTCCTTTTTTTTCTCTCCAGGAACAGCAACCTGCTCGTCAGATGTACAGAGATTTTGTCTTTCCCACTTTCCCTAAGTGCTGTCAGTAAACATTTGGTCATTTACTTCCCTCTGAAAGGTATTGCCAGTAATGATGACATCCGAGTAGTACTGGATCTTTTCTGTCAGCAGAATCAGACAAAAGCCTTCTGTGCACGAAAAGATAATCACAGTTCAAGACCGGCACATGCAAAGTAGTTGCTTGCATTTTGACAGGCATCCTGAGGTTCTTGGAGGGCTGGAGTAAGGTCAGTTGAATCTTCTGGTCAGCAACTGGAGAAAATTGACTGCCAGGTACAACTCTTTCCTCTGCTCCTGACAGCCCAGTCAGACATCATAAAACAAGCGCACTAGTTGGTACCGGATTGAAAATGCAATCATGCTACCCAGGACCTAGGTAAAAATTGGACAATGGAAAATTATAGCGTTAGTTTACAGGCTGGCACATTCCTCCTTTCCAGATGGATTTGCTACGCTTTCCAGCATGCCTCTTTTCACTAAATAACATTTAGGCTCAATTTTTTAGGTCTAGAAAGATGAAAGGCAGAAGCTAGCCAAAGTCCTCTGTTCTTTCTCTGAGAATTGTAGCTATCTGTGGGGGGAATTCTATGCACAGTCACGTTGTGAGAACAAGTGGATGAGATGAACGGTTAGAAACAACTCTTTCCTTCTTAAGGAGCCTATATTATAATATAATCCCTATAGGTTTTGATGGAAAATACCTCGTGTCAAAGCTGCAATTCAGCATCCTTACAAGAAAGTGCTACCAAGGCTTTTCTGGTGTGACTGGGCTCAAAATCAAGCGGTACATACTTCCCATCCTCTCCCATCCCCTGTGTAGTCTGCCTAAGCCCTGTTTGTCTCCAGGTTGGTTTGTTGGAAGTCCTTCGTCCCAAATAGGAATTTGGCTAAGTGTCTCTTCTCTTTCCTAGTGATAATTGCTTACCTTTGATCTGAGGATGAAAAAAGAATTTTATTGTGGGCAACTAAGCAATGCAGGCCTTTCCAAAAGTGGTATTTCTACCCTATTATGCATGAGAGCTCACATGCTGAATAGAAGGAGTGGCATTATCCAAGCAGCACGCTATCCTTGTACTTCAAAACACTCCCACACCCCAGTCAGATTCCAGAGGCCACTAAGCTATGTGCCATGCTTACACATGTCCACCAGCTGGAGATAACTCAGGGATTGCGTTATTTTGTATGACTGAAAAAACAGAATATGGAAAAAGGCTGTAGCGGGTCACAGTGATGAGGTACTCTGCTTTCCTTATGTTTTTCTAGCATCCAACAACTTGCACCCTGCAAATCTTCTCAAGCTAACCTAGGGACTTTGTATTTAGTCTCTTGATGAACGGGGGGTGGCGAGGGAAGAAGGAATCTGTTTCCTCCTTGAGCTGTGTAAACCTCCAATTCTTCTCAAGTTCCACAGCTCAACTGCACCTTGTGTGAAGAGCATGATACTTTACTTCCCCCTTTCCTCTTGAAACTCTTGAGACTGATTTGGATCAGTTTCTATTGCAGAGTACATCTTTCTGCTGGAGGAATCATTTGTCTGACCTGAATGAGTAGCAGCAGGAGAGTCAGATTTCGCTCGTGGGTGGGTCCAATCAGCTTTATAACAAAGTTAATAAGTGTCATATTATTGCACTCGGTGTATTCGCCATCATCATCTGTTCCACTCCTCACATCTACTATGTGCAAGATCTTGACTGCCTGGGAAAAGATATTGCATGCTATTTCACCAGGTATGTTTGGTGCCCACCAACTGGTTTTGCTCAAGATCCCTCACCCCAGAAACCACACTTGCTCTTAGTAAAAAGATAGGACAGACTTACGATGGTCCTAGGATGCTGCTACGTGTGGTTATTCTGAAAGACTGACTGATTATTAACATGGTTGGGTGACCACAAGGGATGGTGACAGACTAGAGCAGAATACTTTCTTCCGGATTTGAGCCAAGAAATAACTAGCAAACTCAAAGTTTTGCATTCCCTCCCATCCTGTTCCTCTTGCGTGTGATCACTTCCTCAAAATGTGTTGGATTTTGAATGTTTTCCAGTTATTACCTTCAAGATGTGTGTTCCCAGGGCAGAGAGGCTCTTAGTTTTGAATTTGGAGTAGCTCATCTCCAGCTTCCCTGTACTAGGATTGAGCCTAAAAGAAATATTAACATTTTAGTCTGGATAGAGCAAGGAGACAGAGAGGTCCCTCTATGTAAGCAGACTTAGGTCCCCAGCTGAGTAGTTGAGAAAGAAATCTAGTGGTGGAAAAAGCAGGAATAATTTGACACACTTAATGACAACTGCTGATACCTAGTTGCTCAGTCTGGGCAGAGTCAAGAGGAAATTCCTCCCCACCGCACCTCCAATATATGCATAAAGCTGTATAGTTTTAAAAACAACATAGAAAAATCCAGCATCTGCAGAGACGATTGCTGATATGGCATGCTGCTACAGAATGCTTCCCACTACAAAATCCTAGCAGATCCTACTGCAATGGCATTAAAAGTGGTCTGTATGAATTTTCTCTCAATCTTGTAGCTTGGAATATGATTATTCTCACTTTGTTAAAAATCACTCTTCTGTGTCTAGGCCAGGGGTGTGGTGGTGATCAGAAGACTCAACTGTAACTGGCACAGCCAGTCAGCTAACTTTTAACTATCAAAGCTAATTCGGTGGCTTTTAGAAAGAGCACCTACCACCACCTTTCTCAGCTCAGAGATAAAAGGCACAGCCTGTGGTACTGTTAAAGAAAATGTATTTTCAATTATGAAATTTAATGTGCTGAAGCTGCTAAATAGCAGAACCAGGCCTTGTCCCTTGTATAGGCCTAATCCAAGGCTGCTTTTCAACTTCAGTCAAGTTAATCAGTAGAATACAGAAACAATAGATGATCGATTGTATACACAGGTGCTCTCAGAAATGCAGATGTTTCTAGAAAAATTAGTATATATGAATAGGAACTGCTTGGTCAAAGACTAAGTGTGCTTGAAGGAGCGTGTGAGTTAAAGCAAGCAGAAAGATCATGATCCAAGGAGGAGCTTGGAACCGAGGCAGAGACTGGAACAGAGTAGGTAAATCAGCTGGGACGGAGTCAAGTGATGGATGTGCAGAACTTGCAAGACCAAAGGCAACTTCTAAAAACTTTGATAATTATGTGGTAAGTGTATATAAGCTGTGCTGTATCCCTTTGTTCTCTGCCATTCACTGGGGTGGTGGCCCAACTCTGAGTTGTGGTTAAGGCAAGCCTAGTGTGGTATCCATGTCCCTGTGAATTTTTCCTTTAACAGTACTACTACAGGTCACTTGGGTACATTACCTTGGCAGCCGGTGACGGGGACAAGGAATGACATGGAAGAGTTGAGGCAACGAGTAGAAGAAGTTGAGCACTTGTGGGATGAAAAAAAGCAGCATTGTTTTGCTGAAGTGCCCCAAAATCCCCACCACAGCGAAGGTCATGCCAGCAAAATAGCAGAAAGTGTCCCCAACAAACACTCGAGATGGATACCTGCAATCCACAAGGCAGAAAAGCAAAGGTCTGTAACGATTGCTGTTGCTGTACAAATGACTTTATAACCACTGAAAGTATTCCCACACAGCAGGTTAGGGGCCAAGAGAGAACTGCAGCAGATCTACACAATGAAAACAACTATTGCAGGTATTTATGCTAGGAACTGCAGGACTGGGACCTGCAATCTGACTTGCAGAGAATATGGTATGAAAAAACAGCAAGAAATATGAGGGAGTGTATTCTGTGCATTTTGGTGAGCTGGTGTGGCCAGAATTGTTCTAATAAAGAGAAAAGCTACCCATGCATCAGTGCCTTGCACACTTGGTTCTGGCAAGAAGCCTGTCTACGCTCCAGCATCCCACCTGCATGTCAGTAAGTGGTTTTGTTTGTGCAAAAAGGGGAAAAGCAGAGGGAAAGGATGCTTCCAAACAAACTCTGAATGTCCATCCTCTTACCAATTGTGGTAAAACAGCCCCAGCGTGGTAAAAAAAAAGGGAACCATGAAGTAGAGAGAAAAAATGTGATCATCTTGGTAATCCCCTATAGAAAAAAAAAAAAAAGAAAAGATTGTGATGACAGGACTGGTTGATTTTTACTAATACCAGACACAGAAAACTAGGATTCTATCTCCCTTTGCTTTTTGTACCACATACATGTTATCTTCCTTACCATTTAACTCTACAATGTTGAATACAATAATAGAAGCAGCTATCACCAGCGACTGCCCTGCTTCAATTCCATTAATTCCAGCGAGAATGTTGATGGCGTTTGTGCAGAACACTGCTAGCATGCCCATGTACACATAGTAGAAGATACCTGCAAATCAGAGCAAGCCAAGTGCTTTAGTATTCATAGGCAAAGCAGGCCCCGGTCTGATTCACCAAAGCTCTTACTTCCTGCTTTGTACAATAATCTGTTACCTAGCAATCTCTGTGAGTGCTGGTAGTGGTAGCTCATTAATAAATCACCCCCACTCCTATGAAATCAGCTGTCACATGTACACGCACACACAACACAGCAATTACAGCAAACCATTGTGCCACGGCGGTGGACTGTAGCGCTCTTTCTGTCTTTTGGTCATTCTGGTGTCTGCAGCACCGTGCTGTGTGCACCTGGTGCTCAGCTGTATCACTAGAATCCCAGAAAAATGACCAGTGCCTATCTGTGCATGGCTGATCTGGATGTTCTTTCCAACCTAATATTTACTGGGCAGAGTTGTGCCCTCCAATTGGTTACTTGAGCAAATCCTTTGTGTGTTCCCTCTGCAGCACTGAGTGCCGTCAGGCGACCCCTTCCACAGATTGCTTGCCGCTTGGATGATAGCTTCTGGTGACGCACAACTTACCCAGGTCCAAGTGCATGCCCAGCAGCAGCCGGAAAGGCTTAGGCACCACGATGGTAGTGTTCCCAAAGTTAGTGAAGTAAACCATGAGCAGCGGGAGAGAGGCCATGGTAGGAAGCAGGAGCTTGTGGCGCCAGCGCAGGTTCAGAACGTCATCTGCAAAGCCCAGGAAAATCATGCAGCAGATGGCAAGCAGTGAACCGATGAGCTCTACGAACTGCAGGACAGAGAACAGGACCCCGATTACTGGTGGCTGCTTCCAGCCGGGCCTGCCGTGCTGCTGGCGCCATGCAAGCCTCACCTCATCGTGAGGAAAGGCCGCGCACTGCTCCTCCACGAAGCACCTCAGGAAGGGCACGGGGATGAAGCAGAACAGGATCATCAGGAACACGGCCCCGCTGATCACGCCCTGTGCTTCGGGGCTGGAGGGGAGGTAAGGCGGGGAGTCAGCCCGGCCAGTCCCGGTTCCGGTCCCGGTCCCCTGGCCGGTACGGCCCTGCGGGGCAGTGCTACTCACACGGGCCGCCGCGAGGCCTTGTTGAGGTCTTCGCCGAAGAGCCGCGCAGCGAGGAAGCGGTCCCTGAAGGCCGGGATCAGCGTGAGCGTGGCCGCGAAGCCTAGCAGCGACCCACCGAGGTTGATGAGGAGGGGCACGGCGGGCCAGGCCGCCATGGCCACGGTGGGCGCTGCCGCTGCCAAGGGCACGGAGCGGGGCCGGGAGGGGAGCGCCGCCACCGCCTCCCGTCGCGCGTTCGCGGCCGGACGCTACAGCGGTGGCACCGCATGCGCGGAACCGCTCCGCCCTACCGCCGCCGGGAGCGCCATCTGCCGCCGCGGGGCCCTGCTAGGCCGGGGTCGGGACCCGCGCCGGGGCCGTGCGTAAGCGCCTGCGCGGGAAGCGGCGCTCGGCCCGGCCTGGGGGCGGCCATGGGGTGCGCTCCGCCCCGCCCCGCCCTGCCCACAACCGCCATGGCCGCCGCGGCGTCCCCGCAGTCGCACGTGGCTCCGCTCCGCCCCGCCCCTGTAACATCACTTCCTCTCCGCCGTGGGGTTGCCTCCCCACCTCCAGCAGCCCGATCCACCCTTTGCCGGGTCCCGGAGTTGCGCTTGCGGCGGCCCCGGCGACCCCCGGGTTTCCGCCTGCTGGTGGCCACGGCGCGGAGCGGGGTCGCGGCCGTTTCGTTGGCCCACGCGTTTCCTCAGGTGCTGGAAAAAGCCACCCCAATAAAATAAAAACCCGGAGCTCCTCGGCGGGCAGGGGGCCAGCAGCGGCTGCTGGCCCCTCGGGGGGGGCGGGGGCTGAGGCAGAGCCGCGGCAGGCGGTGCTGCTTACGGGGGGCGGCGGCGGCGCCCCCTGTGGCTTCCGGTGGCGATGCCCGGGACGCTGCCGTGCTAGGAGGGGCCGCCGCTGCTCCGCTCTCTGCCGGACCCCCGCAGAAATGACTTCACAAACTTTAATCAGGCTTCGAACGAGCGTGTTACTGCCGGGGGGACCCGCAGCGCAGAGCAGGCGGCGGTCGCGCAGAGACCCGGAGCGGGGAACCGCCACCTTGGGCCGCGGCCGGTACCGGTGCTGGCTGCGCAGCGGGGGCGGCCCGGGCTGGCGACGGCCGAGAGGGTTCCTCCCCGGCGGTGCCCTGCGCGAACGAGCCAGGTGCCGCCGCTGAGAGCGACCGTGACGGTACGAGACCAGCGTGTTTAACCGGCACGGGGGCAGCCAGCAGGGAGCTCGGCCCGGGCGGCTGAAGGGAAGGCCGCCGGCGGCACGGCAGAAAGGCGCGGCGGCCCGGGCAGTGAGCTGCACGGCGCGGGGTGGACCGAAGGTGGGACCCTTGCCCCCTGGGGCCGCCCCTAGGCCGCGGGGAGCGGAGGGAGACCCTCTGCGCCGCCCGGCGCCGGAGGAAGGCTGCCGGCTGGTGAGGGGAGGCCGGCGGGGCCGTTGTGCGCAGGCGGGGCGAGGGCCGGGCCCACGTGCAGCGCGGGGCCGGGAGGCGGGCGGCGGGCCGGCCTCCCTTCTTTCCCCTCCCCGGTGGGAGGTGGTAGCGGCCGGGCCCGCGCCGCAGCGCCGGGGCCGGGCGGCGGAGCGCCCGCCATGCCTGCCGGTCCGCCGTGAGGGGCTCTGCAGGGCGCCATGGGGTCGGACCCGGGCTGGGCTGCGCTAGTGCTGCTTTTCGCCGCCTCGCTGCTCACCGTCGCGGCCTGGCTGCTTCAATACTGGCGCTCCGCGGCCCTGCGGGCGCCGCGGCGGTGCGCGGCGGCGGAGGAGGCCGGGGCCCGGGCGCTGCTGGCTGCGCTGCTCGCCCTCCGGTCCTTGCGGGAGCAGTGGCTGCGGGCCTGGGTGCGAGCCCTCAACAGCCAGGCGCGGCGGCACGGGGTACGGCGGGGCGCGGGAAGCTGGCGGGGGCGAGGCCGCCCGCCCTTTGTTGGGGGGCTCCGGGCGCTGCCAGGGGCTGCGCGGCCTGGGCCTGGGGGAGCCGTTACTGCGTTCGGCACAGCCGCGGGGGCAGCGCGGGGCACAGGGCAGGCACCGCGCTGCAGCCCTAGCCTGGGCTGGGCTGGTGTGCCCGGCTGGTGTAGCCGCCCCCAGGTTTCTACAGCAGCCTCTGCCGAATTTCAGTGTTTTATTCCTTGTAATCTCCCGGCGTTGCCCGTGTGTCGCTTCTTGGGTTTGAGGCTCGTGAAAGAGGATTCGCCTTGCTGACTCCACGGGGAAGTGGTGTCACGGCGGCTGGCATTGCCTGCTAGGAGCGGGCTTTGCCCACAGGAGCAGTGAGCCTGGAGTCTGTTACAGTCTCCCCCTTCTCCTGGCAGGGAACGGGGAACCTTCCTGTTCAGTTGCATGGGGAAACCAAGAGCTCAGTAAGGTTAGCACAAAGCTAGTGCTCTTGGAGAGAAGGAGGTTGAAGTCCTGAAGAATGCAATGTGAACCTGTGTTAGAGTTTTCCGAGAAGACTGGAAGAGGCTCTTCCCTTTTGACAAAACGCCAGTTAAATTCTGAACTAGAGGCAGGACAGAAGAGCAGATCTCTCGGTGCAGTGCAACCAGGTGAAAAAATCAGGCAGTTGGTGAAGGTGGGGAGGAATGAGAAATCACTGCTTGTCCCAGCCGCTGGTAGTTGTATCAGCGTAATAGGCTTTGCAAAGTGTAACCCTGTGGATAATACCGTGACTTTGGCTCCTTTGGGAATGTTTGTGCAGCAGTGTATCCAGCATATGTTCTGTAGCTGTTCATTTCACTGTATTTTTGTTTGTTTCAGTGTAATCCCCTGATAATAACTTGCTGGGATGAGATGAAGGAATTGGATCTTTGAGGAAGGTGACTTAAGAAGAGATGTTATTTTTTGTTATGTGTCACCTGTGTGGTATCTGGATTTTTTTTTGGAGGAGTCCTTTTCAATTACAAGACTCCAAAAAAAAAAAAAAAGCTCCAATTCAATTACAGCTGAGTCGCATCTGTGCGATACAGCTATTCGAATAAAGGCTGAGGAACCTGACTGAGTGTCCCCTGCAATCTGGAGGGCCTAACTTCAGCAGCAGTAGTATGGGGCGGTTCAATTTTGGCTTCTTGTTTCCCTGATTAAAGTGGATAGTGTTGTCTGGTTTCTTGAGAGCAGAAGGATCAATAACGCTTGTTAAGCAACTATACTTGAAAGTAACTGCATGAGATGGAACAAATCTTAATTGCGTAGGCCAAGTGCTGTGTTCTTAAGTTCTGTGTAGTCCTTAACTGTAACAGAGTAGAACCGTTTTTGAAAGGATTTAACCAAATGATCTCCTTCAAGGTGCAGAGCGAGGGCTGTGATTACCTTCAGATGGTGGTTGCCTCCTGGCTTTAGGAAGTAGAAAATGAATGGAATGGGATATTTGCGCATAACAAGCCACCTCTGCCTGTATTCCTTTTCCAGAATCAGACTGGAAGTGTTTTTATTTTGCTGGTGTCAAGCATCAAAGGGCAGAGAATATTTAAAAATACCATCCACTGCTCCTTTTGAAAGGATGTATGAAGTCACCTGGGATCAGGTAATGTAAATTTAGAGCACAGACCATTACAGGTTTTGTGAAGAAATGCATAGCCAGTACTACCTGGTGCCGGTAGTTCATGTATTGGCCATGTGGGAATGGTGAGTTTTCTGGTAGACTTTGTTGTCCCTCACTTCTACAAGGTGAGATGGTTGTACGTTGCTGCTTGGAAAAGCAGTGTGTCTCAAGGCAAGTGTTGTTCTTGTAAGAAATATGTAAGATCAGCCACTACAAGTATTGTGCAGTTATGAATGCAGATAGGCTGTCTCTGTAGGATTGTGTACCCTGAGTGCTATCTTCTGCCTCTTACAGTTGGATCAGGGAATTGACGTGTTCTGAACGTTACCTTTCTTAACACTTGTCTTACATGTCATGTCTTCCCATTTTGAGGTGTGTCAGGGACCCTGCTCGTGAAGGTGGGTGTTGCTTATTGCTGCTGTTTTGGACAGGTTTTTTCTGTTCGTTGGGCCTGCCTCACTGATGCTCCCCAGCTAGTTTCTATTGTTTTCCTTTTGAAAAGATTTTTTTTTTCCTAATTCATTCCATTGTGTTCAGTCCTTTGCTTTAGCACCTGAAGTTCTCTCTTCTCTGTGTGGCGTGACTTCTCACCTCCTCCTTTGCCTTGTTAGACTGACTCACCAAATAATTAGATTGACTTGTAAAGGCTGACATAGTTTCTTCTCGCTGCTACTTGTAGTAAGTTAAATTGTCCTTTTTGACAGAGGTGTGGCAGTGCTTGGTCTCTCTTTCCCGCCTTAGATCTACGATCTAGTTGGCTAGTGTTAGAAAAGGGAAGTGGATGTTTGTATCCCTGCCCAGGCTCTGATGGTGTCAAAGGACAGAGTATTCACAGTTGTTCATTGGTTTTTAGGATGAGCTTATCCTCTGATGGGTTTTCAAGAGATCCAGTGCTCTGTTCCCAAGAGGTCTGTGGAAAAATGGTTCTTTCCACAAAGGTGTGGTTGATCTGCCAGTTGCAGGGGTGAAGATGAAGTTGACCATGGAGCTCGAAGCTGTGCCTGCTTTGGTGAATTCATTCTTCTCTGGTGATTCTTTTAATTTTCTTTAATGTGGTCAGTTGCTTGCGCTTTGGTGTTGACAACTGAGAAAATGGTAAGGTGCCCGTTCCAAAACAGGGTAAGAAGTTTTGATGGTCAAGAAAAAACACCAAAATCAACTGGCCCTGTTGTTGTGTTCAGGTCCTATTTCTGTTACTGGTTACTTGGAACAAGATCAGGAACCTTCATCGTACTCTCTTCAGAGAGTTAGAAAACAGTCCCTTAAGTATACCAAGGGTGGGAGGAGTCCAGAGCACGGGCCTGACTCCTCTGAGACAAGGCAGGACTGATTACGAGTAGTAGCCTAACAAGTACTAACAAGGCTATGTTCTTGATCTTACAGAATGAGAGGGTGGTGCTGTATGAGGTGGTTGTGGGACTACCTGCTGCAGGCTGTTGGAACTGAATCTTTTGTCTGGAACTAAATGAGGCTAGGTTATGTACTGTAAGATTATGATCTTGATAGTTAACGCTGGGTAAGATGTAAGGAACTTGTGGTATTGTTTAACATGTTAGCTGCTAAAGTTCTTCCTTCTGCCTGCCTTGGTTCCTTTCTCCCCCCTGCCTTCCCATGCTCATGCACCAGGTGCAGCATTGAACCTGAGATCCACATCCTGAAAAAGTGGTCCTTTTTGCTTTGGAAAACTTCTGAGTGTTAGGATATGCTCAGCTGATTTGTTGTATGGAAGCCGAAACCCACAGATCATGCTGGTGTTGAACCTTCAAAGCCAGCTCTTCTTTTGTCACTGAAAGTAGGTTTGTTTTGATATGATGCATATTGTATTGAGGGGACCACTGCCAGGAGTGACGCTTAGCGGCTCCTCTGTGGTTGGCTCAGTACGGTGGCTTGTGTAGGGCAAGCTGTGGCAACTGCTTCTTCTCTTTTCAACACCTGATGGGAAGTTGAGGGCTGTTCTCTGGGATGGAGCACGCACAGGCAGAGGCCTTCCCTCTTTGGAGAGAGGACTTGGCAAGGGCCTGAACAAAGGTGAGAACATACACAAAGTGCCTCCCCCTGTAGAAATGCACCCTCTCCTTCCATGCCTGTCTTGTCAAGTGGTGTTGCGTGTCAGCAGTGGCCAAGTGTTAGCAGTCACCTGTGCCTGATACGCTGCGCTCTTCCGTCACATGCTGAATTCCGCTGTTTCTCACCAAAATGACCTAAATTTAGAAGTTCCAGAATTTAGAACTCCTATAAGGTGAAGATTAGCTGATGACTGAAATGGCATGGGGGCCTCTGGAGGGCCACGCTTCAGTTTCTGCTGCAGTTGCTCCTTGTCCAGAGCGCATCTACTCGGAAAGTGGCATTGCTGCAGTGAGTTTCTGGGTGTAAAAGCTGTTCTTTGAGGTGGGGTCTGGTGGTTACCCTGGGGCTGAGTGTCTTCTGGGGGATTCTGGGTAAGATCAGGAGTTACCTGGACCTGCTTACATCTGTTTAACTCGTAAAAACACTCCACATCGGACCCTTTTCTTCTCCTGTCCCTCAGACATTACATTCCTGCCAATGCTTTGCTTCTGAGCTGCAGAGTTCCAGCACTCAGCTCCCTGCTGCCCCAGCCTTGTAAAATGGAATAAAGTGACTGATCATGTCTAACTGGGAAAGAGATAGCAATGATGTTTTTGCTAGAGTTTCCTCCTTGAACCCGGGGGTTAAGGCACAGAAATCCTTTTGGACACGCAGAGAAATGGCACAGACCTCGATTGGGGATGGAGGTGGAAGACCTAGTGCGGGCCCTGAATCCAAGTAACGCTGACAAAGCTGTGGAGATACGTAATTGTTCAAGATAACTATTTCTGTAATGATTTCAGTCACATCCAAATTTTGCTAATCCATATTGAAAGTTATGGCATTGTAACATTTGGCCTAGATTTGCAACTGTCCTTTATAATGCAGTTGTTTTTGAGAGATCTCTTTGTCAGGTGATAAAACAACTGAAAATTAGTGTTCTGTCTTTTAGCTAGTGCTTTGGTCCTGAGTTTTTGGGACATGCATTCTGCTGAGGGGCTCTTTGCTGACTTATATGAGAACTTCCATGTTACAGCCTGTAGCATTAGGAGACCATGCCAGAAGCAGAAGAAGTAAGACAGGTTTAGTCTTGGTTGTTGGAACTTCGCTAACATGTTGCAACGTTGAGTAACTTTTCATTGCATGCCCCGAGGAATTACGTTTTCAAGCAATCTAGGAGGCTGCTGAGCAATAAGGTAGTAGGACTTAGTATGAAAGCACTAACTGTAATTGAAAATTTTATTTCAGACAATATATCTAAAGGGACATAAGGCTTGATAGCGCTTATAGCAATTGATGGTGCCTCCTTCCCTGCTCCCAGTCTGACTCCACCCCTGCTCTCCTTTTGAGTCCCCAGAGGAGTTTGGGCTAGATTTATGCTTAGAAGTGAGTGATCTCACTTTCTCCATGGTAGACTTATTATTAGCTCCTTTTGCTGTTGCTTTTTCTTCAGTTCAGCAAAAAGCCGTAAGGAAATGTGCCTCTGCAAAGCTGGGTTTAATAGTGGAATTATTGTGGAGGAGCAGCTGGTTGTGAGTACGTCAGGCGATCTGTGTGTGCGCAGAATGGTGGAGGGTCTTGGCCCTAAGATTCATAAGCCCCCTTCCACAGGCTTGTTGGTCTGGCTGGGGAAGAACCATAGATTTCCTGTCCTGATTGCCTGTTCCAAGAGCTATCTTTACCATTCTCTACGTGTGCTGTCTCATTTTTGTTTGTGTGTAGTTCCAAGAAAGGGAAAGGAAAATGCCAAAACTGGGGTGGAAGTCTCACGGTTTGCCGTAAAAGGATAATAGAGGGAGGCTAGTTAGTGTTCCAGAGTCCTTGTCCTGGAAGAATGCTTCTCAGTTGCTTCCCTCTTGATAGTCTGTATCCTTCTGTGGTTTTGCTGTTTCTGTGTGGCTTCTTTCAGCTTGGTGAATTTTAGAAGAATATGTCCTCATCTCATTCAGGTCTAGATTTTCCCACGCTTCCTTGTGTTTCTGTATCGTGCTGAATGTGAAAACGTAACATGTGTGGTAGGAGCTTTATAGGAGCGCATTTGTAGTCAGAGCACACTAGCATCTGTATTTGGGCAGATTCTGCTAGGACCAAGGTCTGACGGAGCTGGCAGTGCACAGATGAGGGTCAGTCTGCCTCCTGGCCATGTCTCATTCCCATCCCTGATACTGGAGAGAGCAGCTTCAATCACAGGGCATTGCTTTTTTCTGTAGATCTTTAAATGTTACCAGCTGGTATTTCATATTTCCTGTTTGGATTTTAAGTTACTTGCCTTAAAACAGGGCAGACACTTGAAAGGGCTTGAGTTGCCTTTCCAGTGCACACTACCCTCGTTTTATTTTTCCTCTGTGTTTTCTCCCTCCCTTGGTTTGTATATAGACTCATGCTACCTCATGGATACGGTTCATTCTGAGCGGGCTGAGTAACGAGATCTGTTGAAGTTGGCTTTGTGCCCATGTCCTCAGATCACCTGCTTGCTCTCTCTTTTTGCCTCTTGTGAGCAGAGGGAGTCTTTGAGGGATACATTTTGTGCAGGGATGCTCTCAACTTTTTATCTTGGTCTTGCGTTTCTTGAGAAGGGTTTTCTGTAGAGAACTGGTCCTGTTAGATGGAAAGATCAAATGAAGAGGAGGGATGCTTCTGCAGTGGAGAGTGTAATCTAATAAGACCAGGAGAGGGTGGAAAAAGGGAACAAGTCGAGCACAGGAGCTGATGTACCATATGCCTGAGGCTGGATTTTGTTGTGGTTGATTGGGTTTTTTGGTGTGGTGGTGTTGGTAGGGTTGGTTTTTGTTTGGTTTGGCTTTGCTTTACTTAGGGCGGGATTAGCACAGAGCGGGGCGAGAGAGAGAAGAAACAGCAAAGCTTGTGTAATGAAGAAGCATTAACACACTTGACTTATAGTTGACCGCTATCCAGAACAATTTCCCAGTCTCATTTGGGCTTGCCTGTCTGAAATTCATGCAGTGTTTGTGAGTCTGAGCCTTGATGGGAGACCTTGTTTCTTTTCTCTGTATGGACAAGCCAAGGTGGGTAGAATGGCAGTGTGCGATGGTTCTGCATGCTGGCTGGATTCATGGAAACAGACTGGAGTGTCTCTGTGGCCCCACGTCAGAATTGTTTGTCCTCTTTGAAGCTATCAGGGGTACCTTAACCACTGGGAGCTAACAGGGTTCTCTTTCCGTAGAGTTCTGTGCAGATCACATTTGAAGAGGGTCCTCAGTTACCGCCAGATGCAAATATAAGTCGTGTGACGTGCAAGGGAGAGTCAGACCACAGCATGGTAAGGCTTTACCATTCTGAATGGTACGGTGCGGGGTTTCTCCATTGACTGCTAGCATGTTCTACAGAGATTGCTGGGGCCCCTGCAGTGGGGATGGTGGAACCAGGGAAGTTTTGGGCAAGGTCTGTTGCTGAGCTTGGAGGCCTGTTGACAGGCTTGTGAGATTGTAGCTCTGGGGCTGTGCATTGGTGAGCTCTGGGAGAGCCACAGGGAGAGCTCCACGTGTTGGTGGAGCTGGGGCGTATGGGTGCTGAGCCCGAATATCAGGGTCCCACAGTAGAGAGGAGAGAGCTCCCGTCACCAGTATGTCTTTACTTCCTCACATGTGGAGTCTGAAATGGCAGGTTCGCAGTACAGAACAGGGCCTGAGAGTCAACCGGATGTTTCTTCCCTGCCACAATGGGTCAACCTTACCTATGGCTTTTGGAGGTTTTGCTATCACAGAGCTGAGTCTCCTTGCCAGGGATATAAACTCATCTCCTTCCTTTCCTCTCCAGGTGCTGTACTGCCATCTGTCAGCTGAAGCTGTGAAATTCCCCGTCTCAGTTACTCAGCAGTCCCCAGCTGCTGTTTCTGTGGACACCTACCACATCACTTTGGCTGTGCTGCAGGCTCAGGTAACAGTTGTAAATGGTTAGCTGTTTTCCTTGTTCTTTCACGTGGCCCCACGCCAGTCAAGGAAGCAGCAGCATGCAGTCACTGTCATTTAGTGGGGTGGCAAATATTCCTGATCTGCATGCCGAGTCCCGTTTTCTGAGTCTTGTTCTGCAGATCTTGGCTACATAATGTAGCCCTAACACAATCCAGAGAGATCTGAGGCATGGCAATATTTTATACTGTGCTCTTAAGCAGTCTTCAAGAGGTGAAAAGTCCACAGAGTTCATTCTTCTTGTGGCATTATGGATAGGGAAAGGTGCATCCTGTGCATATGTACAGTTAAAGTGGTGTCCTGGTTGTTGGTGTGAGAAAGAAATCCGCGGTGAGGAGTGGATTGCTTGTCAGTGCTCCCTGTAGTGCATTCACAAGAACGTGATACAGACTTTTTTTTTGTGTGTGTCAAATATTGGAGATGCTTCTTCCAGAAGAGAAGCTCTGTGACATTGCAATGAGTGGTAACTCCATAGTTGCTTTCTGGCTGGATTTTCTTCTCTGGAATGTGATTTTGTTCCCATTGTGAAGAAGGGCTTGACACTGTAGACGGTATCTTGTGTGGAGACCGTGTGCTTGTTTGTGTTATAGGGAGGTATGGCGAAATTGTAAGTACCTCTGTGGTAGCAGAAGCCAATCCCTTGCTATTGCAGGTATTGTAGTCAGAAGGTTGTTCTAGATCCCCTTTGTGCTCTGGAGCTTTATTAGAATTTTCAACCTGTGGTTAGCAGATCATCCTAGTTTTGTTTTGTGCCTCCCTTTCATGGTTGTTTAAATAGCTCCTCTCTCTCTTCTAGGTTTAGCATGCCTGATGCCAGTCTTGTCATGGATGGCAACTGCGGTCACTTCTTATCTTTGTGTAATCTCTGGGAGCCAGGTGGCCTTTGTCACATCTCATCAAATTGCTCTGCTTGCTGGTGTTTCCTAGGTCTCTTTGTCTGTGCCTGCTGAAGCTTTGGGTTGATAGTTCTTGTAGAGAATTGTATGTGGTGATCTAATTGAGGTCTTTCTGCTGCGTTGTGAAATGCTGGTGAGGTTCCCATATGCCCATTGGTCAGAATACTTCCAAGTACTGTATACCCAAACGTGCCTTGCCTCTTTTATGCACCCCTTGTTGGTTACTTGCCTGGCTACTGTGTCCCAGATCTGTTGCTTTCGACTGAAGACCTTCTGTATTCATGGTGAATAAATGTCAGTCTGTCAGTTACTTTAGAACAGGGGTCCTCAAACTTTTTAAACAGGGGGCTGGTGCGCGGATGAAGTGGCAGGCAGTCATCTGCGGCTGCTTGGTTTCCCCCCCCTAACCCCCAGCGGGGGCGGGGCGGGGGGGGTGTTCTGTAAATACTGGGGGCCGTATCCGGCCCACGGGCTGTAGTTTGAGGACCCCTGCTTTAGAACTATGTTAAATTTAATTCCCTTGTTTTTACTGAAGATACTGGGTCGGGAATTATTCCTGTGTGGTTCTCTTTCTGTTTGTTACATTAGTGATGCCTTTCAGCTGTGTGGGAATGCAACTTTGCAAGTGAACGACGGGATAGCGTACAGTCTGGTTTATTGTTGCAGACTATTGGTGACCTGGATGAGCTTTCAATCGGAAGATGATGTCCTAGAGACATGTTGCCAACTTACAAATGGCCATACTTAGGTCTGGCAATGGTTAATCAATATGGCTCAGTAAATATCCTGTGTCAGTGCCCGACTTGCTCTTTTGGATTGTCCTGCAGGCTTTTTTTTCAACCAGATAACTAACCTGCTGTTTTTCACTCTCACGGCACCTGGGCATCCAAAGGCAGCAAGGAAGCCAGATCCTACTACAGAGCAAGGAGGCTTCTGCAGCTGCTTCTTCTCGTAGGACTGGGACTGCTTGCGTTCTTGTGTTCTGTCTCTTGTTGCAGTGGTGCGAGGGCCTTTCAGTTGCTGAATTTGAAGTGGGGCAAAAAGCACCTAATGGAAACAGAAGCTGTTCCTGACTGGTATTTGTTCTGGGCCAGGTGGAGATCCACTTGGAGGAGATACAGAATGAAGGTCTCCTTGTGTCCTGGGCGTTCAAGGACAGACCAGACTTTAACCTTTTGGTTCTTCCGAGACTTCAGCTTTGTGAGGTGAGCGGCAGACACTGGGAGGCTGGACTGGAGGGGAGGAGGGGTGGGAGGGGCAGAAACAGCACTGAGCCAGGAGGAAGACTTCTGCAGAGGGGAGAGGTGGGCAGTTCACTGTCATGGCCCTTTAGGTTGAGGGAGGGCATTCTTTCACCCTGGAATCAGTATTAGCTTGGCTCTGTTGAAACAGCACATCCTCAAGTGGGCCAAAGCAGTACCAATGTCTGTTGTCTGAGTTTGGTGTAACAGCCGAATGGGAGTCTGTGTAGCAAAAAAGACTTTGTCTGTGTAGGTCCTCCTGCCATTGTTAGATGTGGAACTGCAAAATGACCTGGATTGCCCACTGTCCCCCTACCCTGTGGGTTGCTTGGTTAGGTTGGTTTCTGTTTGAGAGGTTAGTGTGCAGAACCTGTGGGTGTTAGAGGTTTAATGAGGTGAACACGGGCATGCTTGTGCTTCCGTATCTAAGTAGGTTGGTTGATTTGTTTGTTTTATTAACATGCTTGTTGCTTTATCCTGAGTAGATGTAGGTATTTGGCTGTTCTCCCAAAAACATGGTAGTAGTATCTCACGGGGCAGTGAGGATGTGGCAAACCGTAGAAGCTGTATTGTCAAAATTTGCAACAGGTGGACTACAGATGTAGAAGCTTAGTTGGTCGCATGTACACAACTTACTTTTGCCTGCGGCTGTTATGCGGCAGCTGTAAGCACTGGGGATAGCAAGTGCAGGATACAGGAAGCTGTGTAGCATCTTAGAGGCTTGGGAGGCAGTTGGAGCTGTATAAGGAAGTGTGTCTGTGTTGTTACGACTTTCCTGCATTTCCTCTTGATTTGTGGAGAGAAGAATGAAGGGAGAGCGGATCTGTCCACCATAAAGGATCTGATTGAGGATACCATTGTCAGCACACAGCCAGCCATGGTGGTGAATCTGAAGGCCTGCATTGCTGGAGCCGGTGCGGTAAGGCGCTTTCCTCATGTCCTTCTTGTATCCCAGGACACTTCTGAGGGCTGAGGCTCAGGCAGGAACCCAAGGGTTCAGACTCACTTCTGGGTGATAGCTGCATCCTGGTCTGTGCTGTTGTAGGAGTTTCTGCCCCACAGGGAATGGGGATAACTAGAGACTGCTCCAAAGGGCAGCTCTGTTTGTACCTTGTTTCCTGAACACTGAGTGCCAGTTGTGTGGAGGTGGAGCTGGATGGCCTGAGATGCATCTGTGTTTTGGCAGTTTCTTTGTTGCTCTGAACACCAAGGTTCCATCCAGGGCAGCCTTTACAGGTGTGGAATGGCCTGTCTTTTGTAGTCTTCAGTTATCTGTCTGGCAGCCAGCAAGCTTGTTTCTTGCCTTTCTCTTTTCCTGTCTGCCTTAAATTTCCCATCTGAAATAACACGGGGGCCCACTGGAGGTCGATAGCTCGGGGAACCTGCAGCATTTCTTGATGGCTCCATGGGCATTCCCCTATATTGGTATGAGGAGCTACTTAGTAGATGCAATGATGAGTGACATGCATCTGGCTGCTGTCTGCTGGCAAGAGAACAATAAAGGCACCAGTCTTGCTCTTGTCATTCCTCAGGTACCCAGCAACAAGTTGCCTCAAGAGTCCCTGTCTAGAGTAGCAGCAGCCCCTCTGGGTTCTAAGCTGTTGCTCCGGAATCTTCAAGTGCTGAACTTGGGCTGCCAGGGGAAGGGAGGTAAGCGTGAAAACATTGCAGGGGCATGCATGCAGGTGGTGAGAGCGGAGCAAGTGGATGTTTTGGGTGGGTTTGAATGGAAGAGGGGTGTGCATCTGCTGAGCCGCTGCCTTGTGTTGATGAGTGCACACGTGCGCTCTGTCCCTCATTTGCAGGAGTTGGGGAGATATGCTGCGTGGCAGAGCTAGACAGCCCCCCACAGCAGAAGCGGACAAGGCTGGTGACGGCTGGTAGTGCTGGCGCAGCAGCAGAGATGGAGTGGAGCGAGGAGCTCGTTCTGTAAGTGTCTGCCCTTCTTCCATCTGTCTATTGTGGAAGCAGGCTGGCACAGTCTCTGGGTGTTGTTACCATGCCACAGTAACTGATGCGCACAATGCGGAGGTGAAGCCTGCACTGCAGAGCAGCGTGTGTTTTTGCTGCCTGCACGCTGGACTACAAATTCCAGCGATTTCCTGCAACGTGCATACATATTTCCCACTCCCCTGGACACTCTGTGTTTTAACTGGGTGGGCAGAAGCACTGACTGTGGGCAGTGTGTGGGAGTGGCAGGTGCAGGAAGCCTGGAGCGTAAATCTCAGCCTTCCAGACAGGTTGCACTCTCAGCTTCCCCTGGCAGCCTACACAGCCCTGCAGGGGTTGTGAACTGGAGCACTCCTCTTCTGTGTAGCTTGCTGCCCCTTGTTGTTGTCCTCCAAAATAGCACACACGTACTGGAGCTTTGGAAAAGGTGATGAGGTGTGTGAGATTTGAGGGAGGGAAGGTATGGAAGGGTTGTCTGCTCCATGGCTGTTTTGTGAAGTTTGCCTAATACCAGCCTATCTTTTTCTGTTTCAACAGGGAGTTGGGACCTAGAAGTAAAGAGCTGAAGCTACAGGTGCTGGGGAACAGTGATGGAGGGGGAAGTGAGTACGGGCAGCTGTAAGATGGGGTTGTAAGACAGGGAGACAAAAATGCCTAAGGGACTTCCTGTGCTCTGAGCCTGCACCAGTCCTGTGTCAGTATAATGTGTCATGAGCTCTGCAAAGGATTTTTCATACCCAACTTTAGATAAGCCTCTGACTGCATGAAGTAACTCTGGAGTCTGTTGTTCTTAGTGAAATGCTCTTAACTCTAACCTTTTTGGTACTTGGAAGGTTCCCATGGCCCGCCCATCTCCGCTCTGAAGTGTGGAGAGGGATGTGGGGATTTGTTCCCGTGTATTGGAAGAACATTGCAGAAGGCTGTTAACTCTCTTCATTTGTATTTGGTCAGGGGCAAACTGCAGCACCTATTTTTGATGGAGGCTGCACAGCGGCCACCTCTTTAAGGGAGTCAGTTTCTGGATTGGTAAAGAGGAGCAGAGGAGTGCTGTCCGCTCCCTCCTCCCCCTTGAGCCTGGGGACTGCTGGAGTCCTTGGGGATCTGCTTTGTTGGCCCGAAGGGCTGCTTCCCAAAAGCAGGGGTTGCCTTGGAGACATCTGAGGTGTTGAGGTCATGTGTGTTTTGTTCTCCTGTTCCTTCTCACAGGCGTGGTGCTGGGACATGCCATACTTTTGCTTGATTCTTTGGGCAAACAACCGTCCAGGAGACAGGTCTGCTCACTGGCCCCAGGAGCTGGGTGGTCGCTGACGGCTGAAGCTACCATTGTATTGGAGGTGAGCTTGTGACCATAAGCTCAGCACAAATGCACATGCTGAAAGGGTTCGTGATGTGAGCCTCTAGCTGGAGATGAGTGCTACTGTGCCTGGGCTCATCGCAGGGGACTGGCAGACCCTTAGGCTGAGGAGGGGTGTTGCCTGGCCCTCAGCTCGTGAGCCTCCCTCTGTTCAACCAACACTGTAGCGGGGATGGCTCTTCAGTGCCCAGAGCAGCAGCTTTTGTCACCCACATGTCTGCCTTGGGTGAGACATATGGGTGAGGAGGAGAGTCTCTCTGAGCTGTGCTTTATGCTTTGCAGGTGCTGTTCCAGGAGCCTCCTGCCTCTTTGAATGCTCAGCAGGCCACGTCTCTGCGAACCAGCATCACCCCCACTAAGAAAGTGGAGATGGACCGGACCATCATGCCCGATGGCACCATCGTGACTACTGTCACCACGATTCAGTCCCGGCCCAAGGCAGACTGCAAACTGGGTGAGGCTGCCCCACGACAGGCGTCTTGTATGGGTGGCTGCTGTGGGGGTGCAGACTCAGCTGCCATATTCCCAAGGCCGCTTCCACAGGCAGTAGCAAAACTACTTAGCCAGTGTGTGTCATGGTTGTTGCAGACTTGCACTTGTGTGGTGCTTTCAGCTCCTGGGTCGGAACATGGGCATTGTCACCGTTCCTTTAGCATCTTGGGGCTGGCTAAAGATTTGTATGTAGCCCTGGGGGAGGGAATTGATGCAGCCCTGTGTTTGGGGGCAGGTGAGAGATGGACAAGCCTCTCTAACACCTTTTGGTGGCGGGAGGGCCCGACTCTAACGTGTATGCTATTGCATAACCTCTGCATAATGTCAGGCTAAGCATTTTGCCACTCTTCCTCTATTTTCTTCACTGCTAAAGAAGTGACATACATACTGAATGTAGAGCCAAAAGCGTGCTGACTTTGCTCGCTAGTGATTGCTGCTGCTTGCAGTCTGATATCCTGATGAATGTGGTGCGAGATATTCCACGAGGTGAGGCTGGGAAACAGCATGAATGGGATCTCGTGCTGGGGCTGCTTCATGTGTCTTTTTCCAATAGGCTTCTTGCTACTTCATTGCCACAAAGCCTCATGGAGCCAGCCTCTGCAGGCTCTCCATGCGCATGTAAGGCTTTTTGACAGTGCGCGCAGGAGGCCTTGATACAGTAGTGAAGTTGCCTAAGCTTCATCTCCACTTACTGGTGTCTCTGTGTTTCTGCCTCTCTTTCACCATGAAGATTCACCATCGAGGTCGCCTTCCAAGGTGGAAGTTACGGAAAAGAAGACAACGGTGCTTTTGGAGAGCGGCTGTCCTCACAGTCCCTTGTCCATCAGTAGCTGTAAGTCCTTGGAAATCTGAGGCTGTTACAGGAGCAACTGTGTTCCTTAGTCTTTCTTGGAGAGCTGCAGTCTGAATGCGGGTTGCTGAACTCATCTGTGTCTCCTGTGGAAGAGAATGTCCAAGTGCCCGAGTGGAGGCAGGGGTGGTGTGTGGGAGCAGGTAGAAGAAATTGCACTTTGGCTATTCCGTCTGTGACTGGGTGTTTCCTTGTTTGATGAGAATGTTTCAGGCTATCTGGACCCAAAGAGCTTTGCTCACACAGTATTCAGGGCTCTGATTGTCTCTGGGACAGAGCACAGCAGCCGTTTTGATGGTTGGTGGCCAAGGCTGCCAAATTCTTGGGAGTCTTTGAAAATCTTTGTTGAGTGGGAAGGATATTTTAATGATGCGCCTGGTGGGAAATCAAGATTTTCAGGTGCATAAAAGAGCAGAGAGCTATATGGAGCTTCCTTCCTTTAGCTGATTTGGGCAAGTGCACAATAAATTATTTCCTCTACCTTTATGCATGTTAAGTTGCCTGTTACAAGCATCATGATCAACAGGCGACCTCTTGCCCTTGCTGAAGGTTGTTACTTCAAGTATTGGTATCTTTCTTGTGCCCAGGGGAGAGCCATATGCCCAACAGCTTGGATCCCGTGGCTGAGACTGCAATCAGGCAGCTAACTGAGACAAATAACAAGCCCGCCAAGAAGACCCCAACAAAACGCAGCACGCTGATCATCTCAGGAGTTTCCAAGGTCTCTGATAGTTAGGGGGCTCTGTTTTCCAATGTGGGAGGCTGTTTCTAGGGATGCGTGTGTGCAATCACCTGTCCTGTGCGGACCAGTGTGGGAAGGTTCCCACACAGATGACTTGCTTGGCAGAACCGTTTTGCTGCTTCCTTGCAGCTTGTCACTGCTTCCCGGTGACTGTCAAAGGTACCTTGCCAGTCTGTAGGGCAGCTGCCAGTGGGAGTTCACCAAGAGCAGGGGCAAGAAGGGAGGCAGCTGCCATAGCTGGTTGGGAACCTCATGGAGAATGTAAGGGGGTCTCCTTGGACGTGCCAACAGGATGAGGGGAGGTGCTGTGGAATGCTTTGGAATCAGCCATGTTCCAGTATGTTTCAGCAAAAGAGCGATGATTGCACATCAGTGCTGTCTGGCACTTACGATTGGAACTGGAGCATCCCTATGTATGTGTGGATGAAGGACTGGAGATGAATGCGATCCTTTAGACCCTGTCTTCCTGTCTGTCTGACCTGCTAACCCCCCTCCAGGTACCTATTGCTCAAGATGAAATGGCACTTTCTCTGGGTTATGCTGCATCCCTGGAGGCCACAGCATACAGGGATTCTGCAGCAGAGGGGACAGCTGACCGGATGCACAGTTCTACTGAATCGTCACAGCTGCTGGAAGTGTCACTGTTGGGACAAAGGGCCAGTCAGGAGCTGGATGAGACAACGCGATCGGACATATCTGAGAGACCGTCAGTGGAAGATGTTGAGTCTGAAACTGGCTCCACAGGAGCCCTTGAGACCAGGAGCTTGAAAGATCACAAAGGTAAGGATGAACCGTTAAATGGTAGCTGACATTAGTCTGTTGTATGTGAGGACAAAGTGACGTCCGAGTTCCCCTACCCAAGCGTGGGGGCTGCGGCCAGCTTTCCACATGGTAAAGAGCTGCTTCTGCTGGAGCCTGGAGGAGTCTGCCTCTGTCCCACGCTTCCCGCTGGAGCGATTCCAAACTCCTCTATTTGCAGGTGTCTGATTCCTGTGGCCTTTTTGGTTTTTGTACTGTCTTACATGGGAACCCTGTGCAGCTTGTGTGTTCCCGAAAACCCGTTTTCTCTCCCAGGTCTCTGGGTCCACCGATCAGGTGCGTGTCCGTAAATAATGATTCCTCCTCTGAATTTGGCTGCCTCTGGTGTGGAAACAGAAGCCACCCAACAATGTGGATTGTATGGGCCTTGATGCCCTCCCTCTTTTTCCATTAGCATCAAAGCAGCTAGTGCCTCTGAACTGTCCGTACCATAGGGTTTCCATACAGACCCTCTCCTTTTAAATGGTGGAACAGGCCTGCCCCAAACAAGCTGCTGTTCTGGTCTTTCCAGGCTTGTGTCAATTAGGTGGGTGGTGCACCTTGGATTTCTCTGCTTGTGGCCCTGATGGTTTCAGTTAGCTACAAACTGAACATAAACAAGTGCAAGCCAAAATCTCAATTGCTCAGAATATGAGAGCAGGACAAATTTCGTGGGGTTGTACCCAGGTACAGCCAGGTACTGTTTGAACTGTGGTGGCCCCTTGCTTGCATGTCAGTGGGTAGAAAGGTGTGTGGCCCAGATTCTTGAGAAACCTGGCAGGGCATGGAAGAGAAAGAATAGAAAGCAAGCCCCCTCTGTAGGAAATACTGTTGTTATATCTTTGTATGGCATGCAGGTTTGGATATGCTTTTTTGCACCTGTTTGGGGTTGATGGTGATTGGTGTCTACATCCTGTCCTGCCTGCATGAGACATCCAGAGCCATCACTGTTACTTGTCTCCAGATTTGGCGTGTCTCGGAACCAGTGGTAGTTCTGGGGGGCTTGATGTCTGGCTAATCTGGGAGCCCTTGAGACAGGCTAGTATGAGAGGCCTTTTCCCCATTGTGTGTTCCTCCCAGTGTCTGTGCATGCAGACGTTCTCCCTTGTTTTCTATTTGTACTTTGCACTTCCACTGAAGGGAGGATATGGTTTCCTCAAAGGAAGTTTATGTAGAGGGGACATGTGATGGTGTGCTGAATGAAGCAGTTAGTATTGTGGTCTGTCTTGAATGTAGACTTTGTCTTGCTGTTGCGAGCAGGATTTGCCAGCCTGCTGTGCACTTCTGCTGCTTGGGGCAGCACAGGTCTTTGCCGCTCACCCAAGGGCGGCTGGGTGCATTATTGCCCCCAAGACTAGCCAGGGCAGGATGCTATCGTGGTTTCCATCTTCTTCCTTTCTGTCTCTGCAGTTAGTTTTCTTCGGAGTGGTACCAAGCTCATCTTCCGGAGAAGGAGCAAGCAGAAGGAAGTGGGCCTGAGCCAGTCACATGATGACTTGTCCAATGTCACCGCCAACTCCACTGCCAGGAAGAAAGCCGGCAGCTTTTCCCGCCGCCTCATCAAGCGCTTCTCCTTCAAGTCCAAATCCAAACCCAAAGCTAGCGACAGCATAACAGCAGGTGAGAACTGAAGGAAGGAGAAGCCCATCAGAAAGATTGCATAGAGATCCTTTTCTATTTTCTTGTCTTCCCACTCCATGGTATCTGTGACTTGCACTCCAGTTCCTTCCAGCCTTGGCTGAGGGAAGACACCCCAGTGCTTTACACCGTTTGGGGACGTGGGGATGGCGAACCCGGGGCTTAGGCTGCTCATCTGCCTTGGCTTTAGCCTTCTCCAACTGTTGTACCCCACCTTGCACTCCCAGAAAATCCAGGTGGCATGCTAATCCCCACGGGGGTCCCAGGAGCTGCGAAGGTGCTGCCTTGAAGAATGTGCCTGCGTAGCTGTCTGGCATCACCAGGTGCATCTTGGAAAGCGAGGAGGAGGCATTGCAAGTGACGACCCTCAGAGTTAAAGATTGAGAAACTACAGTGTTGGCTACATTGCCGAGAAGTGTGGGATGTAGCCTTGCTCAGCTCTTCTAGTAAGAGAGAAAGGCACAGTTGCTGGCCCTCTTAAACACTCTTCTTGCTTCTGCTTGGTGCAGAAGCCGTAACCTGACTGAGGCGTGGTGTGGGGCAATGCGTTCCTCGGCTGTGAGCAGTCAGGAGAACAAGCTGTGGTTCTTCACCTGGCTCTGCAATTGGAACAATTTCTGGTCTGGTCAGTACTGAGTGATGCCTGCTTTCTGTGCTATGCTGATGAAGGAAGGGGTCTTCAAGGAGAATGAAGTTATAACCACTGGGCAAGTTTTTGTAGAAGCTTGGGCTCTTGCAAAAATGTGTGGTTGGTGCTGTCAGTACTGCCACCCTGTGATGCAGCCCTCCTTCCAAATCTGTCTTCCTGAATGGGGACGAGGCAGAGCTGCATGTGCACACCAGCTATCGTACAAGTGGAACCCTTTCCCTTGGGGGTGGCTGGGGGCATTGCTGGTGGGGTACCAGGCTATCTTCTGGATCTGCGGTGCATTTGGCCTCTCGTGGTTCTCATGCTGAGGACCAACGCTGCACTGTGGATGAATGGCGAGTAATGTAGTGATGCTAGCGAAAGGCAGTCTGACATGGAGCCTGCAGCTGTGTGACGGTTAGGAGGCAAGAGTTTACACGTTTTCACTGGGTGAAAGGGTTTCCTGTAGCAGAAGGAGCCTTTCTTGATTGCATCTGGTATTTCCTTTCATTTAGCGAACCTGATTCACCACGTTCAAACAGTGGGCATTTCTGCAGCGGGTATTCGCAGAGCAAGAGGCGTGCAGGAGAAAATAGTCTTCTTGCACGGGAGGAGACTGCCCTTCTAGGTGGACGGTTTCCCGGTCTCCTGATGTGCACGCATTGAGAATATCCCCAGAGGCTCTGTTCGGATAGCATAATGACACTCTTTGGAGAAACACTCGTGCCTTGTCAGCAGGCCTGGTTTGAATGGAAGGCCCTGCTCTCCTGTGGATCATAGAGTTAAGGAGATGGGGCAAAGGGGAGAAAAAACATCACTGAAGAGTGATCACATAGGCCTGACTGGATTTGCTCGCTCTACTCGGCTGTTACAGTACCTCTTGAGGCGGGGGCTGTTGCAGGACGCAACCGACTGAAGTAGTTGTTCTCTTGAAAGCGTGCTTAAAGCATGTCTTGTTCTTCAGACTGACAAACCCGGGCTTACTTGATATGGCCATTGCGTGCCATTTTGAAAGACTGGAATGTGTTTGGTATGCTACTGCAAAAGGATTTGCAGGTGGGAATTTTGGGGTGTCTCTTGAAAGTGTGTGGAGGTGGGGAAGGCCAGAGTTGCCCAGGCCTTGGATTGGAAGCGTTGGTGTGTGCCAGCATGGGGGGACTCTTATTTCCTCTTTTCCCTACCAATTCCTTGTGAGGCTGGGCATGTGTGGGAAATTGGACTGGTCCAGCTGGCTGACCAGGAACCTCTTCTCCCTATATTTGTTTTGGTCCAGGATTCTTTCTGTCATTCCTGAGCTCTTTCACGTCTATTATCCTTAGTTTCTTTCCCTGTCCACACGATACTGTGGCTTTGTTCACAGCTCTGTGTGCTACGGCTGTTGGAGCACTTGCTGTTTCTCACTGAAAGACTTTATTCCTCAGTGTGAGCGACCAGTTCTTACTGCAGTGCTGGTGGAAGTCTGCAGTCTGCGGCTTGCCTCTAGCGATCTGGCTGCCAATTTGATGTAGCCTTCCTTTGCTGGGTTGGTGTAGCATCACACACAGTACTGCCCTTTGCAGGCACGTTTGTTCCCAGAGCCTCAGTGTTTGCTTCCAGTTTGCCATTCTCTCTTGCACCATCCCTGCTGCAACTCTGCCTCTGTCACTAGCAGTACTTGACACTGGTTTTGGCTTCTGTTTATTATTTTTTCATACCATGTCAAGGTTGCTTTGAATGAGAAGGGCCTGCCGAGCCCAGACAGCACTGCTTCTCTAGTGGGATGGCTGTGAAACTTTGCATTAAAAGTGCTGGCTTGAACAGAAGGGAACTTTTGGAGGAGCCAGCAGCTCTTCAGTTGCTGGTCTATCAGAGGACCTTCTGCGAGCCTCACTTAATAGTCTTGTATTCTTGGCTTTAAAACTACAACAGCAGCTTGAGTAGTCTCAATGCAGAGCAGTGGAGTCGAACATCTGAGGTTTCCACCTGTGCTTCTGAAGTGTCAGTCTGGGGCTTGTGTACACAAGAGGAGGGTCACGAGGGCTAGCAAGTTGTTGTCTTCATCGCTGCAGACCAGAGGCAGAAAAGACAAGTGAGGTTCGTGTCTGACAAATGCGTACCTGGATTTTGAACTGAATATTTTGGTCTGGCTCAGAGGAAAGAGGTGATAGGAAAGCTAGGAGTAAAACCAAAACTTAAGTTCCTCACGGGCCTCAGGTACTGAGGATCCTTTCCTAGCTGTGTTAAACAGGCAATTCCTGCCACATGTCTGTGGGCTTTCCTGAATTTGTTCCCGGTTTCTTGGCTCCAGGCTATGCCCACTGATGAATCACAGCAGAGAAGTACTGGTTTTGATTTTGAGCTTTGACCTGGCAGGAGATTCATCTGGGAATCTGTGCTGCGGTCCATAGAATGAACAGCACGTGAGATGCATGATGGTTGGCATGTATCTTCCCTTGATTTTTTGGCAGTGCTTTTCATCACAGCAGTAAATTTCTATGGAAGTTTGTATCTGGTTAGGTAGCTTGTGAAGGAAAGGGATATTGTCGAGTGCAGACAGAGTGCATCCCCAGATGTTAATTCCCATACCCATTTGTGTTTCCTAGCAGAGATGTGCTTTCTGCCATTTTATTTGTTTCTCAAAGTCATACGGCACAGGACTGATACCGTAACCTTTTATCTGCCTCTAAATCTGTACTCAGTGAGTGCAGAATGTTTTCCAGGGTGTTTGGGTAGACTGCTGTGTGAGGGGCAGAGGGGTAAGGGGGAATGGCTCAGCTATGCTCACTGGGATATTTTTAGCTCTGACATGCTCCCAATTAACCTGCTGATCATTTCTCTTCATATTGGTACATGACTTCCTTTGTCACCTGCACGGTTGTTTTCATCCCCCAAGTAGTTGGTGGCTGTTTTTGTTAGTCCTGGCTATGCAAACACGAGTGACTTTCCTAGTGTCCTGAAACAAGAACGGTAAAAAACCTGCCTCCTGGGCGAGGTGGTGTGATTGTTAGTGTGAGAAACTATTCTTCTATCCTAATCTTATTGGAAGGAAAGGGAAGGTCACTGTAGGCCTGTGGCCTCCAGGAACCGTGGAGACAGAGTCCCAGGGAGTTTCCCCCATAGAAATGCTGCTTAAAGAAATCTCTTTTGTATGTAATCCCTGCTTGTGCTTCTGGCTCTAGGACAGGAGAAATGCTATTTGAAATCTGCTTTTCCCTGTTCAACTTCTGGATAACCATGCTTTCGCCTCAGTGCTGTTGTGGGGTCTGTGGCATTTCGTAACGTCCAGCACTATGGAACAACCCCAGTGCGTGGCATGGGCTACCATTGAACTTTTCAGATTTGAATGATCTGCAGTTGCCAGGTTGCTGTCTCAGGGTAGGCTCAATATTTGCACCTGGTGAAATCAGTCCTTGACAGAATATTATGTGGCAGAAGAGGAGCAGCAGAGTGGTGGGCTTGAATGCATGGAGGCTTCTGGAGTTCAACCTGCTTACGAGGGCCTGTGTTCCAAATGCTGCATTTCACTGCCAGCTACACAAGTAGAAACGGTTACTGCTAAATGAAGCCAAAGTATACATTTTTGAGTGATTTTCTTTTGTTGTTGGTTTTCTGGGGGTTGGTTTGTTGTTGTTGTTTTTTTTTTTTTTTTTTTTTTTTTTCCTTTCGGCCATTTTGGCTGAACAGAGCTACTAGACCTTACCTATGCTGTGTTTTTTGACTTCTCTGAAGAAAATAGATTTCTCTAACTGTAAGAATGCTTGTAAGTATATTTCTGTATGGTTACATGCTCCCCCCATGTTTTGGTAAGGCTTTTTAAGAGCCTTGCTGCAGAAAAGCTCTCAGCGTCAGCCCACAGGGAGTATTCTCTCAAGGTGAGAGAAAACAGGCATGGAAGGAAATGGAGGGAACTGCGAAACCTCAGTGGTTTGGTGGTCCTGTAGGCTTTGGTGTTCCTATGGATGTCTGACCAAGGCCAAGTAGCTGGAGAGTGCACTCTGCAAATGCCTGTGCCAGTCGTGCTGCAAAGTGACTGAGGACGATTGTGCTGATCAGTGGGTCAGGAGAGCAGCCTGACTGGCTTCTGTGGCATCCACAAAATACTTCTGATGTGGACCCCTGTGGGAGCAGAGTTGAGTGAGCAAGTCCAGCTTCTGCTTCTGCAAGCATCCTCACACTGCTTATGTAGCCAAGGATGGGTTTTTATGCAGATTGGCTGAAGTGAGGGAGAATGAGGGGAGCCTACTCAGGTAGAGAGCTAGTCAGAAAACAGTTCAGCAGAGGGGAGTGTAATGAAAACATTTTCAAACTGATACAAGAGGGCCATGGGCACCCACTGTTTCTAGACTAGAACTGGGCACACAGCAAAGTGTATGCTTACAAATGTTTTAGTTCTGCTTTTTTGTCTTCAGCAATGCTGCTTCCTTCCTGCGATGGCTTTTCTTGGTTTATTGTTTGCTGAACCTACAGAGATGTAATTTCTGGATAGCTTGTGAGATGCTTGAACGTTGGGTGGCTGGCGATCATGTATTTCGGGGTCTTTGCTGGTGTTCTCCACCCCACCCCACCCCCAGCTGACAGTGAGTGTCAAGGCAGCGTAACAATCCCAGTGGTGGTCAAACTTGTGGAAAGGTCTTTGTGTCCTTGTGACCATTGCAGCTCCTACAGGCATGACTGCTGCACACCACCTTTCCTTGCTCGTACAGGTACTGGACCAAATACCCATGCTGAATTGGAATTAGCACCCCTCCTTGTGCGTGCTTTTTTGTACTCTGATGCCTTTTCTCTGGGTGGATTATTTCAACCCTGGATTATTTTGGGGAAAAAAAAATCATGGGAACTATGTAGCTATTTAAGAGATGAGAATAAAAGTACTTAATTTAGATTAAATGAATGAAGTTCTTGCACCTTTCTAAATGTTGAAGAATTCCATTGCTGTGTAATGGCTGAACCTGTTAACTTATTAAACCACATGGAAAGCAAAACCCTGAGTCTGACTTCATACCTGTGGGAGAGTGCAGTGCTGGGCTTTGTCTTTCTAGAAGTTCAGGGACCTCATTGATTTGCAGCCCTCTCCAGTAAGACTGTCATTTCTGAACAGCCCTTTTTGCCAAATGCAGGTATAGGGGTTAATAGTCTGTAAGACCATGACAAGAGCTGTAGCCTTTGCACTGCCTCTAGAAGGCAAGCAGTAAAAGAACAAATAAATGCAGCTAGAGATAACATGAAAAATGGAAAAGGAAAGGGAATTATTTGTAAAATGTTAGGTACTTGCCTAGTACCTAACATCTCATCAAGATAATAAAGGGAACAAAATCAAAAAGAGAAAATAGAAGGTAGAAAACTAGATGAATTGTTATTCTGTACAGGCAAAGAACAAGCAAAAAAGTTTTAGATTGCTTGTAGAAGTAATATGCTCAGGTTATTACTGGAAGCAAGACTAAAGCTTTTTGTTGTCTTGCTGTTTTTGCGTATCCACACTGACTATTATTACTGTGTTTGTGTTTAGCTGGTATGATCTGATTACATTATTTTCTGAGAGATTATAAGAACATAAGGTCAAAGAAACCTTTCCTTTTCCCCTTGCTCCACTTAGGTGTTCATGATTTAGTTTCAGTGAGTCAGCATTGAAATAATTTTAAATATTGTATATAGAGATGACATCCAAAAAGTATTGCAATGAACAATTCAAATACTAATTATAATAAAAAAAACCCAAAGGAGGAATCTTGGGAAGGAGAGAGGAAGCTTTTAATAGGCAGATGTAGTCATTAAAAAGGTGAGACGCTGTCTCAGTGAGCTCATCTGTGGGCATGAAATAAAACATTTTTCTTCTGGCAAATCCTAGTTTCATAAATATGACATATAGCAATATACAGTAGAAATAATAATTGTCATCAGCAGTGACCAAACCATTGTTAATTGTTCTGTTATTGCCTGTTAAAGAAGATGTATTTTGAATTAAGAAATTTAAAGTGCTAAAGCAGCTAAGTGGCAGAACCAGGCCTCGTCCCTAGTGCAGCCCTAATCCAAGGCTGGTTTAAAACCCAGTCAAGTTAATCAGTGGGAGAACAGAGAAATGATGATCAGTTTGTGTACACAGGTGCTCTCAAATGCAAGTGTTTTTAGAAAAATTAGTATATGTGAATAGGAAGTGCTGGTTCAAAGACTTGAGTGCGCTTGAAGGAGTGTGTGAGTTAAAGCAGGCTGGAAGAAGATCACGATCTGAGGAGGAGCTTGGAACCGAGGCAGAGACTGGAACAGAGTCAGGTGATGGATTTGCAGAACTGGCGGGACCAAAGGAAACTTCTAAAAATCTCATACGTTGACTAATGATGTGGTAAGTGTATGTAAGCTGTGCTATATCCCTTTGTTCTCTGCCATTCACTGGCGTGGTGGCTCAGCTCTGAGTTGTGACTAAAGCAAGCCTAGTGGTACACATGTCTGTGTGAAATTCTCCTTTAGTAACAGCAATCACTGTGGCTTATCTGTAGGACCACCCACCCCCCACACCCCCAATGTGCCACAGGTTCCCTGTGCTGATGCTTCTCCCTCCGTAATGGGGTGGGAGCATGGACAGAAAGAACCACCCGACTTTTAAAGCAATCGGACACAAAGGATTTAAACGCTTGAGCCACGTGAACGCTTTTTGGTACGGAGGGTTAGGGTTAGAGGGTTAAGGTTAGGGTTAGTGTTAGACGCTCCTTAGGTTTAAGGGTTAGGGCTAGTGTTAGGGTTAGACGCTTCATAGGGTTAGGGTGAGGTTAGGGTTAGAGGGTTTGAGGGTTAGGTTGGGGTTAGGGTTAGAGGGTTCACGTTCGGGGTTAGGCGGTTCGGGTTTGGGGTTAGGGTCAGGGTAGGACTCAGACTCAGGGTCGTTAGGGCTGTGGCTGGGGCTGGGGTGGCTGGGGCTGGGGTGGCTGGGGCTGGGGTGGCTGGGGCTGGGGTGGCTGGGGCTGGGGTGGCTGGGGCTGGGGTGGCTGGGGCTGGGGTGGCTGGGGCTGGGGTGGCTGGGGCTGGGGTGGCTGGGCTGGACGCTCTTGGGGTTAGGCCTCTTGGGGTGCCTGGGGCCGGACGCTGTTTCTTGGGGATAGGCCTCTTGGGGTGCCTGGGGCCGGACGCTGTTTCTTGGGGATAGGCCTCTTGGGGTGCCTGGGGCCGGACGCTCTTTCTTGGGGATAGGCCTCTTGGGGTGCCTGGGGCCGGACGCTGTTTCTTGGGGTTAGGCCTCTTGGGGTGCCTGGGGCCGGGCGCTCTTTCTTGGGGTTAGGCCTCTTGGGGTGCCTGGGGCCGGGCGCTCTTTCTTGGGGTTAGGCCTCTTGGGGTGCCTGGGGCCGGGCGCTCTTTCTTGGGGTTAGGCCTCTTGGGGTGCCTGGGGCCGGGCGCTCTTTCTTGGGGTTAGGCCTCTTGGGGTGCCTGGGGCCGGGCGCTCTTTCTTGGGGTTAGGCCTCTTGGGGTGCCTGGGGCTGGGCGCTCTTTCTTGGGGCCGGGCGCTCTTTCCTGGGGCCTCTTAGGGTTAGGGTTGGGGGGGTGGGGTTAGGGGTTAGGGTTACGTTGGGTTGGCTACCAGTTGGGTTCTACTGGTCCCAGGTAAAGGGTGGGGGCTCCCGGTTGGGTTTTGGGGCTCCCGGTTGGGATCTATTGGTCACGGTTGGGTTTTGGGGCTCCCGGTTGGGATCTATTGGTCACGGTTGGGTTTTGGGGCTCCCGGTTGGGATCGACTGATCCGAGGTAGGGGATGGGGGCTCCCTGGTTGGGTTTTGGGGCTCCCTGGTTGGGTTTTGGGGCTCCCTGGTTGGGTTTTGGGGCTCCCTGGTTGGGTTTTGGGGCTCCCGGTTGGGTTCTGCCGGTCCCAGGTAGGGGGTGGGGGCTCCCGGTTGGATTCTACCGGTCCCAGGTAGAGGGTGGGGGCTCCCGGTTGGATTCTACCGGTCCCAGGTAGGGGGTGGGGGCTCCCGGTTGGATTCTACCGGTCCCAGGTAGGGGGTTTTGGGGCTCCCGGTTGGGTTCTAGTGGTCCCAGGTAGGGGTTTTGGGGCTCCCGGTTGGGTTGTGGGGCTCCCGGTTGGGTTGTGGGGGTCCCGGTTGGGTTGTGGGGGTCCCGGTTGGGTTGTGGGGGTCCCGGTTGGGTTGTGGGGGTCCCGGTTGGGTTGTGGGGGTCCCGGTTGGGTTGTGGGGGTCCCGGTTGGGTTGTGGGGGTCCCGGTTGGGTTGTGGGGGTCCCGGTTGGGTTGTACTGGTCCCGGTTGGGTTGTACTGGTCCCGGTTGGGTTGTACTGGTCCCGGTTGGGTTGTACTGGTCCCGGTTGGGTTGTACTGGTCCCGGTTGGGTTGTACTGGTCCCGGTTGGGTTGTACTGGTCCCGGTTGGGTTGTACTGGTCCCGGTTGGGTTGTACTGGTCCCGGTTGGGTTGTACTGGTCCCGGTTGGGTTTTGAGGCTCCCAGTTGTTGTCTACTGGTCCCAGGTAGGGGGTGAGGACTCCCAGTTGTTGTCTACTGGTCCCAGGTAGGGGGTGGGGGCTCCCAGTTGTTGTCTACTGGTCCCAGGTAGGGGGTGGGGGCTCCCAGTTGTTGTCTACTGGTCCCAGGTAGGGGGTGGGGGCTCCCAGTTGTTGTCTACTGGTCCCAGGTAGGGGGTGGGGGCTCCCAGTTGTTGTCTACTGGTCCCAGGTAGGGGGTGGGGGCTCCCAGTTGTTGTCTACTGGTCCCGGTAGGGGGTGGGTGCTCCCAGTTGTTGTCTACTGGTCCCAGGTAGGGGGTGGGGGCTCCCAGTTGTTGTCTACTGGTCCCAGGTAGGGGGTGGGGGCTCCCAGTTGTTGTCTACTGGTCCCAGGTAGGGGGTGGGGGCTCCCAGTTGTTGTCTACTGGTCCCAGGTAGGGGGTGGGGGCTCCCAGTTGTTGTCTACTGGTCCCTGTTGAGTTTTCCTGGTCCCAGTTGGGTTTTGGGGCTCCCGGTTGGGTTCTACTGGTCCCAGGTCAGGGGTGGGGGCTCCCGGTTGGGTTTTGGGGCTCCCGGTTGGGTTTTGGGGCTCCCGGTTGGGTTTTGGGGCTCCCGGTTGGGTTTTGGGGCTCCCGGTTGGGTTTTGGGGCTCCCGGTTGGGTTTTGGGGCTCCCGGTTGGGTTCTACTGTTCCCAGTTGGGTTTTGGGGCTCCCGGTTGGGTTCTACTGTTCCCAGTTGGGTTTTGGGGCTCCCGGTTGGGTTTTGGGGCTCCCGGTTGGGTTCTACTGGTCCCAGGTAGGGGGTGGGGGATCCCAGGTGGGTTCTACTGGTCCCAGTTGGGGTTTGATTCTCCCGGTAGGTTTCCACTGGTCCCAGTTGGGTTTTGGGGCTCCCGGTTGGGTTTTGGGGCTCCCGGTTGGGTTTTGGGGCTCCCGGTTGGGTTTTGGGGCTCCCGGTTGGGTTCTACTGGTCCCAGTTCCGTTTTGGGGCTCCCAGTCGGGTTCTACTGGTCCCAGGTAGGGGGTGGGGTCTCCCAGTTGGGTTTTGGGGCTCCCGGTTGGGTTTTGGGGCTCCCGGTTGGGTTTTGGGGCTCCCGGTTGGGTTTTGGGGCTCCCGGTTGGGTTCTACTGGTCCCAGTTGCGTTTTGGGGTTCCCAGTTGGGTTCTACTGGTCCCAGGTAGGGGGTGGGGTCTCCCAGTTGGATATTGGGTCTCCCAGTTGGGTTTTGGGGCTCCCGGCTGGGTTCTACTGGTTCCAGGTAGGGGGTGGGTCTCCCAGTTGGCTTTTGGGTCTCCCAGTTGGCTTTTGGGTCTCCCAGTTGGCTTTTGGGGCTCCCAGTTGGCTTTTGGGTCTCCCAGTTGGCTTTTGGGTCTCCCAGTTGGCTTTTGGGGCTCCCAGTTGGCTTTTGGGGCTCCCAGTTGGGTTGTGGGGCTCCCGGTTGGGTTGTGGGGCTCCCGGTTGGGTTGTGGGGCTCCCGGTTGGGTTGTGGGGCTCCCGGTTGGGTTGTGGGGCTCCCGGTTGGGTTGTGGGGCTCCCGGTTGGGTTGTGGGGCTCCCAGTTGGCTTTTGAGGTTCCCAGTTGGCTTTTGGGGCTCCCAGTTGGGTTTTGGGGCTCCCGGTTTGGTTCTACTGGTCCCAGTTGGGTTTTGGGGCTCCCGGTTTGGTTCTACTGGTCCCAGGTAAGTGGTGGGGGCTCCCAGTTGGGTTTTGGGGCTCCCGGTTGGGTTTTGGGGCTCCCGGTTGGGTTTTGGGGCTCCCGGTTGGGTTTTGGGGCTCCCGGTTGGGTTTTGGGGCTCCCGGTTGGGTTTTGGGCCTCCCGGTTGGGTTCTACTGGTCCCAGTTCCGTTTTGGGGCTCCCAGTTGTGTTCTACTGGTTCCAGGTAGGGGGTGGGGGCTCCCAGTTGGGTTTTGGGTCTCCCGGTTGCGTTCTACTGGTCCCAGTTGCGTTTTGGGGTTCCCAGTTGGGTTCTACTGGTCCCAGGTAGGGGGTGGGGTCTCCCGGTTGGGTTTTGGGGCTCCTGGTTGGGTTTTGGGGCTACCGGTTGGGTTTTGGGGCTACCGGTTGGGTTTTGGGGCTCCCAGTTGGGTTCTACTGGTCCCAGTTCCGTTTTGGGGCTCCCAGTTGGGTTCTACTGGTCCCAGG